>NC_138775.1:234626474-235826474 GCF_965119305.1 Pelophylax lessonae | reverse complement strand
TTTACTTTTTTGTTTAACTTCATGGAGATTTTATAAAGGTTAATTGTCAACCATACTTTTTCTGCAGCTGCAAGGCAGTGGTGTGGGCCAGGCACGTATGACTCAAGGCATTTTGCCTTTTCCCTGCGGTGGGACTGCACTGAAATAGCTGCCCAAAGAAATCCCAATGCATCTGGCGTGAACCAGCCATAAATTGTTCAGGTGTGAACTCGACCGAAAGATTAAGATTTAGCAACTAAAAGAGTTGATGGCTCAGTTTAATTTCTTAACAACTGTTAAGATAAGACACTGGTCACATAGGGAGTGTATAGTTTTAAATTAATCAATTGGTTTACTAAAAACAAATAGACTGCATTCTGCAAATGCACTCACTTTCCCCAGAGCTTAGAAAATGTGGAGAAGCTTCATTTTGTAAAGAGTACCCAGTCAGGTGCAAGGAAAAAAAAAAAACAATTCTTACTTGCACATGATTGGATGATGGAAATCAGCAGAGCATCACCACATTCCCTAAGCTGTGTGGAGAATTGGTGCAACTGCACTTGCAAAGTGCACAGTCTATTTCCATTTAGTAAATCCACTCCACAGACTTGCAATGTCAAAAGCAACACTGCAACACAGGGAGCAAAGCATGCTTATGTAATGGCTAATTACTATCATTCCCCCATACATAGAAAAATTACAAATTATACCTGGAAACATAGTTTTAAACCAAGAACATGTAGTTTGATAAAAATATTTGTAGCAAGCAAAACTTTTTTACATATGAACACCTGGTTCACACCAAAGGTAGCTTTGAAATTGCACTACTTCAGAACAATATAAAAAGCCACCAACCAGTGCGAGTTCATGTGCGGCATGCCAGCATCTGTGCAACTTCATGCACAGATGTCAATACACGTCCCATATGAAACTGCCAAAAATAGTGCAGGAACCTTTTCAAAAATCAGTGCAAGTCAGAGTATCACTGATATGAACGGTTCGATAGCCAGAAATAAGGTATGACTCACCGTCAAGTTGCACCAGAGTGAACACTTAAAAAAAAGATCCATTCCCCATGTTTGGTATTGGACATTCATATTTAAATCCTTTTCAAAGTAAATGCCAAGTAGGAAAGCCTACTTTCACTATAAAACTATGCTCCATCCCAGTGCTGTTTGAAATGTTGCATTCAATGTGTTCATTTATGCGTTTGCATTTTGGGCAAATTTCTTATTGTGTGTAAAACTCCTATTGCAGTTTAAAGACCCAGACTCCAAAAAGTAGACTTATTAGGAAGAAGTTTTTTTTTTTTTTTTTTAGCCTTTTAAAATGGATTTGCTGCGCTGACAGCTTGAACCCTGTTCGCATCGAACATTAAAGCTTATGGCAACTTTGGGCAAAGATTTAATTGCTATGGAGGTGAGCAGAGGCCTTGCTGCTGGCAGATAATGGGAGAAGAATATAGGGCAAGTTGGAAAACCTGCAACAATTGCTAGTGCTCTTCCTGGAGATAATCAGTTCCAACAGTAGATTTCTGTGCCATTATCGCCCCCTACAACCACCACTGCACTCCCCTCTCTATTGGAATACACTTGCTAGGCTGGTAGAGCCAAAATGGACACGTTTTTATGTCCTAGAGTGCTTAGGTAGTTTTCAGCCCTGTGGGTAGTCATATAGTGCAATATGCTTTTTAAAGTCAATGAGCAAATTAACATGAACCTTCACTTCTACCATACAGGGCAAATTAGCAGGTTTTTTAATGGCGAAGTTCACCTTTCCATAAAAAGTTCCCATGTATTTAGGTGTCACCAGTAGCTTAAAAATCACTGTGTAGCTTTTAAAAAATGAGCTACTTTTAAATGTCATACCTATAGGACATGCCTGGCCTCTCCCCTGCTTAGATGCCAGGTCATACCATATGTTTGGCATGTGCTCCCAGTACCATAGGTACGAGCATTCTGCCGGGTATGAAATTTGCGCACGCGCATTGCGCTCTTTCTCCCTCTGTCACACAACGCTGAGCTCGGGGAGAGACCGCCGTGCATGGCCTACAGGTGTGACATTTGAAATGAGCTCCTATTTAAAACCTGCAGGGTTTTTTAATCTACTGGGGATGCTTGAATGCATGGGAACCTTGATTGGAAAAGTGATCTTTAACTCCTGCCTCTGTTGAAGCTTAAAGTATAACTAAAGGCAAAAGTTTGTTTTTAGTTTTGGATACAGTGGAGATGGATTAGAACACTTGTCAGTTTTTATTGCTGTCCTCATTAGGTTGATTCAACCTCTCCATTCGTTCTATTTACCATTATTATCAAAAGTGAAAGTAAAAGAAACCCCAAATTGTGGATTGTCCCTGGAAAAGTGACAGAGAGAAAACTTTTCACAGGGGACACTAGTCCTGGTGACCTGGGGGTCCCCAAGGAACTCTCTTAATTTGTAGAGATTTTCTCACTTCCTGATTTGGCTATGGGACAGGAAGGGAAGATAATCTCCCCAGCAGGGCACAGTTGGCAAAAAAAAAAGTGAGCAAGGTTTTTAACCCTCCCTTACTATCCAAAATAAAAAAAGTTAAAAAGTTTTTCCTATAGTTCCTACTGTTACAATTACCTTTCTTACACTTCCCCAATCCTCCTTTCACAAAATGAACAAATGGAAGTATCATAGATTGAGAACAAATGATTCACCCTCTTTCCTCTTATGTGACAGCGCTAGAGCTTGGCTGCTCAGGCACCCAAAGTTGTCACATGGGGGTCGCTTTGCCCTGCATTATACCTGGATAGGTAGAAAAAAAAAAGTCACAGATGACTACAGACTTAAAGAGGAGGATCATTCTTACAAGGAAAACTATGTCCCTGTTCCCCTCTGATATTTCAGTTTTTGGTAGATGTGGACTGTTAAATCACACTAAAAGATGGATCTCTCGTCTCAAGTTCCCAAACCTGCACACATGTTGTGGCACTCCAATTATAAAGAATCCAACAAGACAAATGGAAAAGGTGGGAAGCAGCATCCATGAGCCAAGAAATGAAGAGAGATTTCATTGCCAAATAATCCAGTGGGTGACTAAACCTAGAGGACTTCTCCGAATTGCCTATGTGAAAAGGGCCCTCAATTATAGATTAGGTCTGCCTCTCAGTTTTTCAGGTGGATCTGATGGAAAGATCTATGCATTTCTATGGTCAGGTGGGTTTACACTCGCCTATCTCCAGGTCCGATCAAAAATAAAAAAAAGTAAGGGGCTCAGTCAATCCGTTTAGCCAGTTTGGAACAGATCAGAGGGTAGTCAGATCTAAACGGACGGCGGAGTCCATTTATACCCGCTTGCCCATACAGCAGAGCATGCTCTATCTGTGTCCACTCTACAGAAACTGAGCAGACAGCGATGTGCCATCTGCCTACTCTGATCAGTGAGCTGACCGCAACAGAATCTGCCCCATGTTAAAAGGACCCAGTTGGTTTTGTGTACAGTGTTTATACCTTGTTTTCACTATATCGGTTTTCAGATAATATACCAACTAGATTCACTGAACTCATGATGTGACAACCTGGCATGGTGGTAGCATTTACTCGGGAATTTAATATTCCTGTCTTCTACTTGCTAACCCCCTAAATCAGTAAGCTTCATTATAATTCACTGTAATGGGGGAAGTACCAATAACATCAGTTAGCAGCCTCATCAATGAAAGGTGCCAGCTGGTAGCTAGTCTCCAGACCTCTGCCTCACCTAAAATCTGGCTTATGGTGGCCATACATGGATAGAAAATTAGCCCAAACACATTCGATAAGCTCGATCATTCGACTTTTAAAATGTTAGCGGGCTCTTCTCAATTCTTGAAATGCAAAATTTTTGCCAAAAAAAGAGCCGTAATGTCGGAGTTTTGTTGCGTAATCAAACGATTTTCTGAACATGAGTAGTGGAAAAATCATACGGTGCGTGTGCTTGTGAAAACGTTACCCCGGAAGTACAAGTGAAATAAATACAGTTTAGGAGTGGGAGGGTTCACAAAAGTAAAAAATCTTTACATAATTTTTGCTGATAATGTGATCAATCAACAAAAAAATGTACCATGTAATGTCATTAACGATCGATAATATGTCAACAAGTGGGGAAAAAATTTAGATAGAAGATAGATAAATGGCGTTACCACACATGCGTTCAACAGCTTAAACGATTTTCTAACCATGTATGGCCAGCTTAAAGTGGATCCAACGCTAAACCTACTCTCAGCCATATTCTAAACCTAATCTATCTAGCCCTGTAAAAAAGAGATGTTCTGCAGCTGCTTTGGTCCCACACTGAGCTGTCAGCGGCAGCTTCAGTATATGAGAGTGTACAGGAGAGGCAGCTGACAAAGGACGCCCCATAGTAACTTTGGGTGACGTCACTTCTCTCTGTACACTGCAGCCGCCACTGGAGACCGGACCAGAGCGGCTTCAGAAAAAGTACAGCAAAGTTTTTTTTTTTTACAGGGTTAGATAGATTAGGTTTAGCATTAGGTTTTGGCTGAACTTTTACTTTCAGTTAAAGAGATACCAAAAAATTTGCCTGATCAGGAGGGCATGAATTAAAAAATGCCAGCATGTCTGGCATATTGTGGCAAAATGACACCACAGGCCCTGCAACTAATGCAGGGTACATACTTATCAAAACGTCCATGTGTGTGTTCCCCTCTCTGTACAACAGAAGAAAGTCTTCTGTTGAACGGTCCTCCTGAAAAACCAGCATTCTATCCGCTGCTGTTATATGTGAATTCTGACCGGGGGGTTAGCTGGGGTCCCTGCAGTCATAATACAAAAGCGCAATAGATTCCTGCATCCACATCATTTCCACTCTCATCTCTGGTCTCTTTTTGAAAATGTCAGTTGCTTGGCCATTATTCTGACCCCCTGCCTTCAATGTTTTCTAAGGCCCCATTCACATAGATGCGATTGGATGCGTTTTGAACTGCATCCAATTTGCATGACATGTCAACCAAACCATGTTTCTATGAAGCTGGTTTAGATATGTCCAGACTGGCCACAGTTCTGTACATTTTTCAGTCCGGTTCAGGTGCAAATTTTTACTTGAAATGAACAAAACTTGATGAACAAAACAGCACCGGACTCCTTTTAAAAATCGCACTGAAACCGCGGCTGTGACCTGAGCCTTAAATTGTTACTAAACCCAGGAGTCTGCATTCACTATATCTGGTCTCCCACAGTACACAGAACAGGGAAATGCAACAGTTTTAGTAAATATAAACTGTTAAATACCTTTTCTAATCAGCAGTATATAGCAGCCTTGTGACTTTTATCAGTATCTAGTTAAAAAGTTTGTGGGAGGTTTTCATTCTCCCCTGATGAGGCTGCAAGACCTCTGTCTGGACAGTGCTGATGGGAGAGTGCATGTTATCAGCACAGGGCCAAAGAAAAAAAAAACCTCTCCACACCAAACTGAGCATGTGCAGCTTGTCCCCTAGCTTCTGTTCTATCAGGAGATGGATTGGGACAGGGCCGGGACAAGGGGTGGGCAGGAGGGAGGGCTGCCCTGGGCGCAATAGTTTATTGCAGGGATGGGGGCGCCCTGACACTAACCCTAAGGAAAGGGGGGGGGCACAGTTTGGCGTCTTCGCCCTGGGCACTGGATAACCTTGTCCCGGCACTGGATTGGGAACTGTGGAAGAAGGGGAGGATCAGAGAAGACAGGATCAAATAGCCTTTTTACACAATGCAAAGGGTTAACCTCTTAGGTTCCAGAGTATAACAAGTATGCTTTACTGCATGTACAGACTGATTTTACAGTTGTGGGTTTAGTTACACTTTAATCATGAAGCTGGAACAAGTATGCAAGTCAGAAGGCATTACCTGCATGCTTCTTCTGGGTCACGTACACAAAGCATTAAGGCAAGATAGCCAGTATGAAAGCCAGGCAAATCACATTTTCAGAGAAAGAGGTCCACAATGGTAGTCTCCAAGATTCTCCCATGACACATTTCCTTTCATGTAAGCCTGTCTTCATAAATTGTGTAAGCTAGCACTGTGCTGGAATAACAGGTACCATAGGAGGTCCTTACATTCTAACAGAGTTGCATGTAATATGTAAATGAAACTGGCCCTAAACTGCCCCAAAAAGCAAGAAAGGCTTCTAAAATCGAGCATCATTTAAAAGAAATTGGCTGTTTCTGACCTCCCAGAGGGTCACTTGCCTGACGGAGGTGTTTATTATCTGGCAAGGAGATTTTCCAACTTGTTTAAAAATCTTCCTGCCAACAGTCTGATCTTTGCTTTTGGCTAAAGAGCAGAAGATCTCATGAAATTTGGTAGACCCCTGTGTTGGCACACCAAGAGGAGGAGCCAGGAACACTGGCAAGGGACCCCAGAAGAGGAGGATCAGGGCTGCTCTGTGCAAAACCACTGCACATAGCAGGCAAGTATGATAGGTTTGTTAATTTAAAATCAAAAAAACGAATGGGCTTTACAATTACTTACGGTCTATCAGTGTATGGCCAGCTTCACTTGACTTGACTAAACTTATTTAAATGCAAAGTGAAAATCTGTGGAAAATACAATGCATGGCGGTTCAAGACTATAAAATACTGAAAAGGTTTGAGACTACAATTAACTTTTAGGAAGTTTAAAGAGAGAACTGAATATCTTTACCGGAAAAACGGACATTACACTAGCAACCTGAGTAAACTAGGTGATTGGGGGGGGGGGGGGGGGCGGGTAGCCAGATGTAGAGCTAGCCAGCGGGGAGCAGGCAATATTGGGGGCATTAGTGAAGGGGTGACCAGATATCCAAAACCCAGGGTAGGTAAGGTAGGTAAGCTGACAAATTCACAAAAAGTCCAGCCTCATAATATCCAACAATGGTATAGTATGCAACCGGACAAAATTATGAGGTTTGAATACTAATGCTAGAAGTCTGGCAAACAAGATGGGAGAACCCGGAGCTGCTATTTTATGAAGAGGATTTCGATTTTGTGGGAATTTCAACGACTTGGTTTGGTTTGACAGCTCTCATGATTGGGGTTATTCCCTTTATCGCAGAGATAGGGAGGGGAAAAAAGAGGGAGGGGTATGCCTATATATCAAGAACGATGTACAAGCGAATATGAGTGACGATATCACTATTGGAGATAGGGAGGAGGTGGAATCCCTATGGGTCGAGCTTCAAAGGGAAGATACTAAGGGGAAAGTAATATTAGGCGTATGCTATAGGCCCCCCAACCAGAGGGGGGCAGACCTCCTATCACTGCTTGGAATGGCGGTAAGGATGGGAAATGTCATTATAATGGGGGATTTTAATTATCCAGATACAGACTGGGCAGAAAGAACTGCGCATTCGTCTAAGGCTCGCCATTTCCTAAATGTTTTGCAGGACAAGTTCATGGGTCAAATGGTGAAGGCACCAACGAGAAACAATGCATTACTAGACCTTACTGATTACGAGTATAGACCTGACTGCGGATGTAGAAATAAGTGTCAACTTAGGAAACAGTGACAATAGGTCAATTAGTTTTAGTATAAATCACAGAAATAGGAAACATAGGGGAATACAAAGACACTGAACTACAAAAGAGCCAACTTTCCTTAACTGCGTTCTATGCTAGATGATATTAAATGGGATAGAATCCTAGGAGGAAAAATGGGAGTGCTTTAAGAACATACTAAATAAAGGTATTGGCCAGTGCGTTCCAATAGTGAATACGTTTAAAAGAGCAAAAATAAACCCTGGGTGGCTAAATTCCAACCTAAAAATGCATATAAAAACAAAAGAAGAGGCCTTCAAGAAATACAAGGCTGAGGGGTCATTGGCATCATTACAAAGAATGCAATAAGAAATGTAAGAGTGCAATCAAGGCAATTAGGATAGAACACAAAATGCACATAGCAGAAGAGAGTAAAAAAAAAAAAAAGAATTAAGGGGGATACAGTAACCTAGACTGCAATGTCAATGTTAGTAACACGTCCCATGAAGCACCCTCATGGTTAACAGAAGATAGACTCAGAGCTAGACTCGAAAAACTTCACATAAGTAAGTCACCGGCACCAGATGGTTTACAACCGAGGGTCCTTAAGGAACTCAGCCACACGATAGCTAGACCATTGTTCCTCATTTTTATGGACAGTCTACTGACAGGAATGGTACCAGCTGATTGGAGGAAAGCCAAAGTGGCACCAACATTTAAAAGGGCCGAGATTATATCCCTGGGAACTTCAGGCCTGTTAGCCTAACATCAATAGTCTGCAAGCTATTAGAGGGGATGATATAGGACTATATACAAGATTTTAGTAATAAAAACAGTATCATTAGTAGTAATCAGCATGGATTCATGAAGAATTGTTCTTACCAGACCAATCTATGAACCTTCTATAAAGAAATTAGCTGCCATCTAGATAAAGGAAGGCCTGTGGATGTAGTGTATCTGGACTTTGCAAAGGCATTTGATACAGTTCCCCAAAAACGTTAACTGTAAAAACTAAGGTACATAGGTATGGATCATAGGGTGAGTACCTGGATTGAAAACGGACTTCAGGGGTAAATCTAGAGGGTGGTGATAAATGGCAAGAACTCAGATTGGTCTGGTGTGTAAAATGGGGTCTGTCCTGGGACCAATCCTGTTTAATTTATTCATAAACGATCTAGAGGATGAGATAAATAGCTCAATCTCAGTATTTGTGGATACTAAGCTAAGCAGGGTAATAACGTCTACACAGGATGTGGAAACCTTACAAGAAGACCTGAACAAAATAATGGGATGGGCAACTACATGCCAAATGAAGTTTAATGTTAAAAAAATGTAAGGAAATGTATTTGGGTGCCAGAAATACGAAAGCAAGTTACCCGCTAGGCAGAGAACCTCTGGGGGAATCTAAGATGGAAAAGGACCTAGGGGTCCTAGTAGACGACAGGCTCAGAAATGGCATGCAATGCCAAGCTGCTGCGAGCAAAGCCAACAGAATACTGGCATGTATAAAAAGAGGGTATTCACTCCAGAGATAAAACAATAATTCTCCCACTCTACAAGACTCTGGTCTGGCTGCACCTCGAATATGCTGTCCAGTTCTGGGCACCGGTCCGCAGGAAGGATGTGCTGGAACTGGAGAGAGTTCAGAGAAGGGCAACAATGCGAAAAAATGAAATGGAGGACTTCAGCTATGAGGAAAGACTACAAAACATTGAACTTATTCTCTCTGGATAGAGACGCTTGAGAAGGGATATGATATCAATGTACAAATACTGTACTGGTGACCCTAGCATAGGGAACAATTTTTTCAGCCAAAAGGAATCTAAAAAGACACGCGGCCATTCACTAAAATTAGAAGAGAAGTGGTTTAACATTAAATTGCGTAAAGGGTTCTATACCGTCAGAGCGGTAAAGATGGAGCATCAATAGCTTAAAAAACTATTAGATGGGCAGCTTAATAACCACAACATACAGGGGTATATAATATACTATTAACTGCAAATGCACACACACACACACATCATGGGTTGAACTAGATGGACTGGTGTCTTTTTCAACCTCACTATGTAACCTTTGCTACATAACAACAAAAAAGTATATAAATGCTAAAACTATAGTCAAATATTTGATTGTTTTCTGCATTTTGATTTACTTTTAATGGCAGAAATTTACCATAAAGCTGTAAGGTTTTTAAACCAACTCCAGAGACTGCACTCCGTGCAAAAATGCTTGTTATTGATTATGCATTACCAACATACAACCTGATTATCACAAGAGATGCTCAAATATCCAACACCGTGCTCAAAGAAACTAAGTGATGCCTTAACAAAGCCTGCCAAGAGGTGGCCGAGCTAATCTGTACACTGTCTTTTGGAATGTACAATAGAAAAAAAAGAAGAAAAAAAAATCCCGTAGAGTGAGCGGGAAGGTAGGGTAAGCGCGCCTGGTTTTAGATGGTGTCTCTTTATATTATTTTTAGCTCATCAGTTGCCATAACAATAAAGAAATATCAAAGTTGTTATGGCAACTGCAATTTTGAAAGCAGTCAAATAAGAAGTGAAGGAGCCTTCAGATGGTTTGAAATGGAACATCTGTGATACTTGAGTGGTAACTGCACTATTTATAACGAGCTGACAGTGGCGATATGTGTGTGTGCCAGTCAGCGGGAGGTGGGGGGGGGGAAGGAGGGAGGATGGGGATACCAGTAGGGGACACTCCGCTAAATACATTAAAGGGGAAATCCAGCTCGAATCATGTCCTTTTTAAGCAGCAAAAATGCACAGCTACCATTTTGTAATGAATGGCAACAACATAAAATAATGACACAAACTTCAACGGGGTATGTCAGGTACTTAAATGTGCCCCGCATACATTGGGATGATTGCTGGAGTGCCCCAAGAGCCCCAAAGTCAATGGAGCTCTGTCACGTAAATCTCATTTACTTTGCAGAATACTGAGTCCCAGTTTATACTCTCTGATGCCTCCTTACTGGTTGTAGAGAAAGACAGGTAGGTAACCTTAATGATCAATTTTAGGTGGGAGCGGTGGGTTGAAGCTAGACACTTGGTATATAAGTCAAAATTTGCATACCAGAGCTTGCAGTATACCCCAACAATGATTAAGGATATGTGCAAGTACCTGTGGGTATCTGCTGTACACCTTTAAAAGCTGGTTTTATTTACTTCATGGTATTCAATATCATTTCCACACATTTGTGTTATTTGCTATTTTGGAAACATGTCCCACTAAACTTGCTCCCTATGACTTTATCCTCCTATGTATTACCTGTAAGGCATGCAGGACGTTTTGAAAACTCTCCTATAAGCCTTTCCTCCTGTCAGCAGCATTTTGGCAGAAAAAAAACGCCTAAAGCTTGTAAAAGTGTGTAAAGCGTTAAGCGTTTAGGCATGAATTAATTTCACTGGCCAGAATTAAAATTATTAGTGAAATAAAATAACGTCAAGCGCTAAACGCGCCCAACTTTAACAAGCGTTAACACAATTACACAAGAGAGGCAATTGTTAGAACCCTATTTTTAGCTCCCAAATAAACAATGATACATTGGAAGTCAGGGAACTCTCCCATGGTTAAGGAGTGGATCACTACTTTTCAGAAGGAAAAGAGAACTTATCAGCATAGGGCATGAGATGGAATGGAAAACTCATGGCTGGATGTACTCAGGCTTTCCCCGGTGGATCTGTTCATGGACAGGCTCATTGGTTTTATAGCCAGATGATAAATCACAAAACCTTTATTGTTGCTGTTATGGTATTATGTTCTTGTAATGTTTTTAGGTATGCTGGACCTTTTATCCCATCTTTCAATTGACTATTCACAGGGATGGAGACACTGTGCAGTGCTCGCCAGTTCTCATATAAAAGTCCCAAATTGCCCATTTCTTGTATCTTACTAGGGATGGAGACGCTTGCTTTACAGGCGGGTGTCTCACTCAAAGTCCCAATTTGCCTATGGCATCTTTATTAAAAGGGATGGGGGTGTGTGTCTCCCAGCTGATCACATTTAGTTTGCACCCCATGGCTTTTTTGTGCAGCCATGCGTTTTTCTTTGCCAGTCGTGGATTGGAGCAGGTGGGGGAGGATTGGGCGGTCTCCAATCCCATCTGTTTCCAATCCATCTATTAGCAAGCATGTACTTCCCTTTGTGAAGACACTTATACACTCAGGTTGAGCAGTGTTATTTAGTGTTAGGTTCTGCAAGTACGCAGGATGCCTTGTCGCTGGCCTTGCAGCTTCCGCATGCATTTGCAAATATGTGTTAACTAAACTCCTGCTTTTAACTTATTTGTTAGACAGGTTTATTTTGGTTTGTTAGCAGACTGGTGGGTAAGTATTTCAAACTAGGGATCGGCTGTTTTTCACACACCCTCATTTATCCCATCTTTCAATTGACTATTCACAGGGATGGAGACACTGTGAAGTGCTCGCCAGTTCTCATATAAAGTCCCAAATTGCCCATTTCTTGGATGTACTCAGGCTTTCCCCGGTGGATCTGTTCATGGACAGGCTCATTGGTTTTATAGCCAGATGATAAATCACAAAACTTTTATTGTTGCTGTTATGGTATTATGTTCTTGTAATGTTTTTAGGTATGCTGGACCTTTTATATGTGATGCTATCCCTAGTGGTACTGGTTCTGTAGGAGCCGGTTCACATATGAGCGATCCGACTTGCCAGGGCGACCTCACAGGTCGCGGTGCGCAGCTCGCACCGCGACCTCGGAGCGGCCGGCACGGACTTCATATCATTGAAGTCAATGCAGGTCGCTCCAGGTCGCCCCAAAGAAGCTCCGGACCCTTTTTCTAAGTCGGAGCGACTTGTGTCGCTCCTATTAGAATGGGTCCACAGCTTCTCTATGGCAGGCGACCTACGGCGACCTGTCAGGCGACCAGGTCGCCTGACAGGTCGCACCAGTGTGAACGGGGTCTTAGTGGAGATGTTTTTAAATGACTGTTTTTGTATATCATACCAACTTAATTTCTGGATATTTGGTTATGGGCTGTTCGCATTTTCCGTAATAAAAGTTTTCTAAAAATAAAAAAAAACAAGCGTTAATGAGCATCCAGCATTTTCTCTGCAAAAACGCTGTTGCTCTTGGATGCACTGGCAGTGGTTTTTGTTTTTTTTCCCTGCCTCTAAACATCTAAAGCCCCATACACACGGTCAGATTATTAAATTTTCGTCCGTTTTTTCTTGCATGCTAATTTCATATGGAAAGTGAAGAGGTTACTTTTATACGAAAATATAATTCAGTATAAATACGACAGAATTCAACTTCAGAAGTGGTGTCATAGTGATAATCAGCGCAAACCATAAAATTAAAAAAATTAAAAACCCATATAAAATGGTGCACACAAGGCTGCAAACAATCAGTGCTAAACACAAAACACCAGTGACTAATCAATAAACAATATTGCTGCGCCAAGTGAAAAAAATATCAATGAATGTGTCTGGATACCTTTAAGTAAGATAACAACTCAATCTTAATAAATCAACTCTAATAGTAGTGATTTCCAGTGATCTTAATAGTCCCAATTAATAGTGAATCATAAAAATAGTGGATCATAAAAATAAAATCAAAATGAACAAATCAATCTTCATTTGTGATCACGAAATAAAGTGCTGCATGCTTCACTCCAAGTGCTCCCAGTGGTTAGTGCAAGATAAGCAGCTCACCTTAGGACTAGACTCCTGAGAGTCAAACACGCTCTGGGATGTAAAGATAACAGCCTCATGTCCCTTCTTTCACCGCCTCCAGCTATCACTCCGTATAGACCAGGACCCCGGTGTGTATAAAAGAAGAGAAGATCTAATGCTCTCTGTTTTGCAGAAAGCTATTCATTTCCTCTCAAACAGATGACATTACACTTACATTGAAATGCACTTAAAGCAGTGCGGGCTTCCATCGTCATAAAACAGCTTTCTGTACACCTCCAGGAATCAACGTACTCCGAGCAGGCTCCTCCCCCGTACGCGTTGCGTCAGTGGGGGGCTGTGTTGACGTACGATAAAAATTTTATAGCCTGCACATTCAGTTTTTGTCATACGAAAATTCGTATTCGGCTGTCGAAAGCACTATACTAACGATCCGAAAATCGGCAGATCATTTGACGGATAAAATTTTACTTCCGATTTTCTTATCGTGTGTGCGGGCCTTTAGTGTGCATGGACTCATAGGCTAACATGCAGGGGAGATTAGAGGCAGGAAAAAAAAAAAAAAAACATCCGACGCCCCTGGGAGCAGCTGCAAAAACATCCAGTGTGCATTAGGCCTTAAACTTGCACCCACTGAGTCATTACTGACCTCTGAAAGTTCATGGATCACTTCATCGAAGAATTAATAAACGTGATGTCTTTCTGAAATTTAGCCGATGTCCACATTCAAGGAAAGCAAAGGTATCTTCAAAGCCACAATCTTTTAAGTTAAAACCGTCACAACACATTTAAAAACAAAACTACAACATTTTACATACTTTGTGTCATCTTTCTGCACATCTCTAAAGCCCTGAACCATGAAAGCTGGATATGCATATACTGACTTCATGCCTAAAAGTCACAGCTTTGGCATGCCTCCTGCAATGCAGCTTGGTAGCTCGATACAGTTTCCATACTGAGCGTACTTGTGTTTCTGCAAAATACAACTCTGTTTTACTAAATAACTTTTAGTTTAGTTTAGGGATTTAGAGAACTTCAAAAAGCTCTGTAGCAAAAACACAGTATAAACGCATATGCATTTTTACCGCACTTTTGTTGCGTTTCAGATGTGTTTGCTGTGAGTTTTTGGGTTGCCTGCACCTAGGAAAAATGGACATGCGACTCAAAAACGCACCAAAAATGCACAATTTTCGTGTGCTTTTACATCTATTTTACAGTGATTTTGGTGCGATTTCTATTTATTTCAATGGATAACTTAATTTTTGTTGCGGTTTTCAAAAACGCACCAAAGATACAGCATGCAGGACTTTTCAAAAAACACTGCACCTATAATGCAGTGGTGTGAAAAGTCCCAAAGGGATTTAAAAACGCAGGAAAAATGTATCAGTGTGAAAGGGTCCTTGGAGTACTCGGTTTTCCCAGGAGGAAGCATCAATACTCAGCCAAAATTACTGAGGTCTACAGGAAGCGTCTGGAAGCAGGTTCCGATTTTTTTTTTTTTTTAATTAACAATTTATTTTAATGTGTTGGGTTTAAGCTAAAAAGAGAGGCTTCAAATGAGTAATGTACGCAGCTGTAAACAGCAGGTTTGCTGCAACACTCACTCGCTGGCGCAGTTCCCTGCAGACTTACTCAATCTTTTTCCAGGTTGGATGGCGCTCAGCTTCATGCAACAGACTATCATGGACATAGGACACACCTCCTAGGGGTGCATCATCCTCAGTACTTCAAGAAAGAATGAAGCTTAGATGTTATTTTATGACCGCCATGGGCAATCCGCCCACCAGCAGTGCCCAAAAGCGTAGTAAAAGGACCTGCAAGAAAAGTGAACTGGCCAGAAGGCTGCACAATTTAAATAAAGGCTTTTTTTTTTCAAAAAATAGAGTAGGGACTTTGGAGAAGAGGGAAAAGAAGGTGGTGTAATTTTAAAAAAATTAATAAAAATTAAAAAAAAAAAGAAAAAAAAGAAGAAGAGTGGGCTTATAAACTAAACTCTGAGCATATCCCCGACTCTCTCCCCCCAATTAGTCAGTGTGTTGTCCAAATGCTCAAAATATCTAAATCTTTGATTAAGGGACACATTGGTGTTTTATCTTTCTCACTGCCTGGATGACTAGGACTATTAGCTGTCCAACGGTTGGTGTTCTCTCTGACTGTGATGGCAGAATTGGTATAAATATAAAAAGGTTTCAGAGGGAATCTATTTTTATTTAAATAACTAGTTAATGTGTGAGAGAGTGGTACGCTTTGCCCAAGATGGCCTCTAAAGTCAAGGTAACCAAATATTTTAGATTCAGTGACTAACATGGTACATTGAACCACAACAAAGAACTGTTATATGTATAAAGACTGATTGTACACACAAATTTCTTGACATTGTACTGAAAAAAATATTTTCTTACACTTTGTCCTCATTCTGTCATCAGATTATTTCTTTACCAATAGGTCAGTCAGAAAGACAAATAATTCCATGAAAAAGGAGCAAATCTTCAATGATCTAAAAATATACCCCTTAAAACCAAACATTCTGTACAAACATTCCATACCAGCCTATAGCACAGGGATAACACAGACTGATATACTCCTGCTGAATCAGCGCAAAGTTCCTGGAAGCAATGTAGGTGAAAAGCTTACACCACGTACCAAACCTTTAAACACGTGTTTGTTGTACAGAGGGCACCTACTGAAATCACACTTCTCAACTTTCGACAAAAAGGGGTATCTTATAATGAAGGGTATAGACAGGCACAGGTCTTCTTGAGCAAACAAAAAATTCAATCGTGGCGCAAACAAATGCTAATGCACCATCCACATAAGTTAGCCTCTACCCCCTTAAATAAATGTGAACATACACTTGCGTTGCATAAGAAGTTCATAAAATGTTCATAAGCAGTTGTTGGAGGCAACATGTAGTTTTACGTGTTCTGATATCGGGTGTTCCTGGATGATTGAAACCTGACCACACCTGGCTTGGAATGCAAAGTACCCAACAGGACAATCCTGACAAGGAGTCATAAATGGGAATTCTTATCCTCACAGGATGTTCTCGCATAAACCTCCTATTGTGAGGTATGGGTGTAGAGAAGCCTCAGAAAAGATCTCCTGGGGAGGTTATACCAACATCAAAAACCAGCTGTTAATAAGATGACCCAGGTCAAAAACAGTGATTCGTGGACAGATGGCGCCCCTAGTGGAAGAATATAACATGCTTCCTGGAAAGATGAGATACTTCCTGTTGAGTAGGAAGAGGGATCTTATGAACTGTCAATGGACAAGAAGACAGTGGGTGTTTATGTCGGTGGTGTCTGAGTGGGCTTTAAATGCGGATTGCCAGCTAGAATCTCTCTCTTTCTCCTTCCTGTGTGCTTGAGACCAGCTGAAAGATATCGAATCCCGAGGACGAATATGTAACGTATTATCTGTAATTGTTTTGTCTTATATGCTCTGTAATATTCCTTTAGTGTTTTATGTTAGCATTTCTACTTTCTTTATAATAAATTAGATCCTTGTTTATTTAAGCAGTATGTTTATTTTTATAGCTAGCATGGTTAGTATACCTTCCATTAACCTTATCAGAGCTTTGATAGACTATTATATGAATAGACAATAAATACATTTTTATAATAAATAGGGGAGGTACAAAACCACCCCATATTTATTTCAGGAGTTCATAAAAATCCCATAGGAAGGGTGTTGTACTTCAAAAGGCAACTCCACCTGAGATAGGAACAAATCTTTGAAATTTTTGAAATTACAAAAAGAACCACAAGGGGGGGCAGCAGCTAAGTGCAGTATCAATGGGTTTTCCAGGTTTGAGAAAGGAGCCAATAGGAGTTCTGAAATGTGTTACCATAGCAACCAGCCCTCCCCAGGTGTGACATCACATCCTGACATCTGTTCCCCAATTGCTCTCCTCACTTTCTGAAACATTGGACTTGGATTCCTCACTGACAACATGCTGCTTCCTGTCACAAGCTGCTCTTCTGGTGGACAGCTTCTATCCACGTCACATGCCTGCAGATAAGCACTTTGATTTTATATGTCTGAGTTTGCATTTGGCTTTTAATTGTAACAAACCCATTGATGGTGCGCTTAGCTGGCACCCCCTTGTGTTCCTTTTTGTAATTATATGTCTTCTTCAGAATAGGTGAGGAGACATCTACACAACGTCTCAAAAGATTGGATACTCTGCGGTTGCTCCATTCAAAGGTCTAAAACATCTTCTACTCTTCTCAATAATTACAAGAAACGATCGAAAGAAGAATGAAGATAAGATTAAATCATCACAAAGAAGGTGGAAAACCTCGGTTTGCGATACTGGGGATTTTTTTGATGTGGGCAAAACTTTTTACTGACTGCCAGGACCATCACTTTGGGCCATCAAATCAAGATGGAATAAGGCCTAATAGCCAGAGGTCTACCTTACACAGATATTGGTTTTCGAAAACAGTGGTCAGATTCTTTCTTATTCTATCTCCAATCATATTTCAGGTTCCTGTCCCTTATGAGTATGCTACAACAAAAGCTTAAAGTATAATTATGGGCAAAATCAAAAATGACATAAAACATGCAGTCTGTCAATAGCATTACCACTGCAGTTTTTGCTTTCCAAGTCCCTCTTGTAGCAAAATGTTATTACCCGTTGATACTGCCAGTGAATATATTTTGCAGTCCGGAAAACTAGTTCAGTGACAAAATTACAAGCCAGAGCCTAATAAAAACAAGAGTGGGCAGCCTTTGTTGCTATTCATGATAGAGATGAGTCCCACAAAGGCCACAAAAAGGTATCCCACAGCCATTGTGGTAATACAATTACACCGCTCCACAAGGCTGGAGAACATTGCCAATTGAATGTACAGAATTCTAAGTGACACACAGCATTTAAATAAAGTGTTGTACCAGACAGAATAGAACAAGGGCATTTTCCTTTTCCAAGCAGTATTAGACCCAAATATACCACCAAGGTGCCCGACAGTTTTTTTAATACAATAGCAAGGTCGCCAGAAAAGCGGAGATAAAAATACAGTAAATAATAATGTGAAATGCTGCTGAGTGAGCAAGTGAGAGATTACAAGAGGGAATACAATCTGAGCTCATCCATAAGATCATAACCATTACTAGGATTTCTCCTCGAAATGGCATGCAACATGTGAAATTTGCAATGCCCATCTGTCATTAAACAATAGGTTTCTATCTGCAGCACTGGTGGGCAACCTACAAGGTTTCAGCACCATGCTCCTCACCCAACTTCTTTATAGGGCATTACACTGAAACAGAGGGGCCTTATATCAGGAAAAAGGGGAAACAAAATTGCTAAAAGCGGAGTGGTTACAGTAACTGACTGGTTCGCAAACAACTACAGCAAATAAAGTCTGGAAGGTCTAACCTGATTAAGATACACTATATTACCAAAAGTATTAGGATGTCAATATTGAGTTGGCCCACCCTTTGCAGCTATAACAGCTTCAACTCTGCTGGAAAGGCTGTCCACAAGGTTTAGGAGTGTGTCTATGGGAATGTTTGACTATTCTTCCAGAAGCGCATTTGTGGGGTCATGCACTGATGTTGAACCAGAAGGCTTGGCTCGCAGTCTCCACTCTAATTCATTCCAGGTGTTCTAACGGGTTGAGGTCAGGACTCTGTGCAGGCCAATCAAGTTCCTCCACCCTAAACTCGCTCATCCATGTCTTTATGGACCTTGCTTTGTTCACTGGTGCGCAGGCATGTTGGAAGAGGAAGAGCTAGCCCCAAACTCTTCCCACAAAGTTGGAAGCATGAAATTGTCCAAAATGTCTTGGTATGCTGACGCTAAGGCTGCACGATTATTGATTAAAATAACGAGTTGTGAGTGAATGTCTGCTTTAGGACCTAAGGTTGGCCATAGAGGTAAATAACATAATCACTCCATAGATCAAGGGCTTTGTTGAGGCACCATAGGTATAAGACGACAGATGCTTCCCAATGGTGCTGCTATGTTGTCAACCTGCAATATGCTCTCTGATCGTGACTACAAGAGGCCATGCTGATATGCTTTGCAGAGGTATTGTGGTCCACTATCAGGAAGCCAGTCCTTGTAGATATGACATTCATCTGTTACAGGAGAAAATGCATTGAGCTGCCATTGGCCCAAGTGCAAATAGACAGGGAGTAGCTGAAAGAGACTGGAGGAGATCGTCAGCACAAAGACGCACAAAACAAAAAAGGTGCAAGCAGTGTTTAAATTAAAAAAAAAATACCATTTGTTTACAGTACAGTCGTGTAGCAAACATTTCATCCCGTTAGATATAAATCTACATTATTGGGGTTGTAAACCCCTGAAATGAAAAAAATGACAAAGCATATGCTCCTGTCATATGTACTTGCCCCAACCCAAAGCACCTGGGAAATGGCTCCACACCCCAGCACACAGCAGGTGATTGACAGCCACAGCTATGCATATTTCTCTATAAGACTGTGTAGAGGGGGGGTGTCCTTTCCCTCCAAATAGGTCCTAGATCACATTCAGCTCCCTGCTCTATGCTGTGCAGTGTGTCATGTCAGATCCCTGCCTTCTGGAGATGAGAAATGCTGTGTTAAATCTGTACTCTGAAGGGCTCTAGAGGAGAGAGGGCTGTTGATAAACAGGTACAACTAATGTAGGAGGATTTGTTTACTGTAATCTTTGTGCATCACCTGAGACTAGTTACTTCAGATGAAATATGTAAGGGGTTATAACAACTGCTGTATTCACCCTTTAAAACATTTCCTCCCTGTAATATTAGTGTGGCAAGAGCTTCCAAATTATATTTTTCTTTGTCATTCAGGTGTGTAGTTATTTCCTACACTGCTCAGGAGAACCAGTGGGTAGGTATAAACGGTCTATTACCCCTCACCTACTTAATGCGGCAAAATCTCGAATTCCTAAACTTTGGAAAAAGTCCTCTATCCCCACTGTTCAAATGTGGTTAGAACGAGTTACACATATAGCTCGTATGGAGGATCTTTCTTTACCCTTGAAAGATCAAGCTCATATATCTTGAAAGATAGGCTATTTGAACAATGACATATGCTCATACATTGCTAAAAATGCATCTTGCACCATGTTACGTTTATATTGTTATATTTTGTATTTATTACTTTTTCAGTATTTTTCTTTTTATCTTAATGGAAAATTTTTCTTTATAGACAATTAATTTACAAAAAAATCCTACACTGTATCAGCAATAATACACAAAAAGAACCTATAAAGTCCCCCTGAATTAAGGTACTGGAGCTAAAAGGTGAAAATTCTCCATTTCTCTGGAATGGAAAAATACCAGACCTTACTGTTAACATATATTGTCTTTTGCTGCCTTCAGGACATTATTTGTGGCTTTAATTGCTTTGCATACGCTGACCCTGGCAAGGTGACTGTGTAGGTAAGCAGCTGGCAAACACATTCCTGAGAAAGACACACTTGCCCTCTTCCAGCCTGGGGTGAGTGAGAGCATTCCGTGTTCAACGTACCAACCTCTACATACACTCACATCTAACATAGCTCAATAACAAAGGATCTCTGTCAATGGTTAGAAGTGTATTGCCATGATAAAAAAGCTTTACCTTGACTTCAATTCCTTAATCAATATAGGTTACCATTCCTGGGAACTGAGATATTTTATAGTTATAGCTTATCTATAATCTTCAAAGACCGCAGCAACCTGAGGAGCAAACCTCACATTATTCTGATGTATTACATAGCATTTTGGCAGTCCTGCATGTCTTCCCTATTGCAGTATAATAATACGAGTCAATAAGGAAGCAGTACCTATTTTATGTAAATTAGCAAACCAATACAACAAAATGGGACTTTTAAGGTATGACACAAAATATACATTTTTAAAAATTATAGATTTTATTTATTTTCCAAAAAAAAAAATGTTTTAATTATTATGGCTGCCACAACAATTTTAGACAAATAACCAAAATATATTATTTCATCCACTGTAGCTCTTTATCCCTCCGACATAGTACTAAACACTTCACAAATCTACAGGGATATCCAAGATAGAAAAGCAATATAAAATATATGGCATGTAAGAGATACCACATAGGAAACCATATATGGTCATGATACAAAAATATAACATCAACATTTCAATATAGAACATAGAGGAACATATGGCACTTTTCCACTGCAAGTACCGGCTCGGCTCTACTCGGCCCTGCTTGGCCCGGTTTGCTTTTCCACTGCTGGTACCGCATGGCACGGTGTTGGAACGGTATGGTACGGTATGGTTTGCTTTTCCACTAAAGTAGTACTAAAGTTAAGTGGGTGGGATAACAACGGGGTGGGTGGGATTCTCTGACCAATCAGTGACTAGTAGTGACTGCATGCAAAGGATTGTGGGATATGGTACCGGGTATGGTACCTGTTGGAACCACAATCGAGTAGGTACTGTTTTTGAGAGCCGTACCGTTCGGTTCCATGCAGTGGAAAAGCGCCGCCATACCGAACCGTTCCTACACTATACCATGCAGTACCAGCAGTGGAAAAGCACAAAAGCGAGCCGAACCGTTCGGTTCCATGCAGTGGAAAAGCGCCAATAGAGGAACCCCATTTTTATGACTAATTTACTCATAAAAGCAATCACATATTTTGCCAGTACAGCACTTCCCAAGAAGTAGAAACCTTGTGTCTACACGTTTCGCAGAAGTGGTTTTATCAGGACACTGGCGCAATCAATAGATCTTCCACAAATCCATCAAAAAATTAGTTTGTTGGGACAAGGAAGATCCAACCATCCAAACATTCACAAATTTTCTAGGAGGCAGTCGAGGTCTCCATGAGCCTGTGGGGAGAACCAGAAGACTACCATGCACAAAATTGCTGGCATTCACTATAAGGTAGGTAAATGGAAGCACATAAATGCCAATGGATGGTACAAAGAAGGAAAACAAAATGGCAGAAGGAAGGGGAACCCCTTGTATTAAATAGTGGATATACTGTATCCAATGGATTCAGCTGTCAGCCTGAAAAAATGCAAAACGTAAAATAGCACGCCTGGTACACCCCCACCAGAACACACCAGTTAATGGCTTGTGTCGGAAACACAACTGTACATACTGACGGAATGTCAGCCGCTTCCTGTTGAACAGGCCGATATCTGGCCAATATGTACCCAGCCTAATTCTGCAGGACACAATAGTGATGTAGAAGCTGGCATGGGAGGAAGAGCAGAATATGTAGCAGGGGAACTTAGATTAAGCACATTGCCCTGAAGAGCAATAAGTAAAAAGCAGCTTCTTTTACAGAATGGGTCTCTAAAATTGTTTAAAATAATGGCAAAGTCACTTTAAACTGCTCTAAAAGTTATCCTAGAATTGTCCACTTCATCAGGATAGAATCAATTTCACACCAATGTGCTGTCTTTTTCATAAATGAAACATTGTGATGCTAAAAATGATTACCGTAACTTAATGTGGTTCTCACCGCTGCCTCCTTCCTCATTGGGCAAACTGATAGCAGTCCAAAGCCGTCAGTCTAATATTTTATGAGGGAGCAGGGGCAGGGGGGAGTTGCCCACTCTGTGTCAATAGACGCAGACAGGGCGGCTCAGGAACGAGCCCGCACAGTGCCCCCATGGAAAGCAGCTGTCCATGGGGGTACTCACCAAAAGAGGAGGGTCCTAGAGCGCCAGTGGGGGACCCCAGAAGAAGAGGATCTGGGCTTCTCTATGCAAAAGCATTGCACAGAGCAGATACATATGACGTTTGTTATTTTAATACAAAAAAATTGTTATTAAATTAACCACTTGCGCCCGCCCCGCCCACCGTACATTTACTGCGGCACTCTGCGTCGCTCGATCAGGAGACTGTAGGGGTCGAGCGCGCCCCGGCGGCAGTGCGCTCCCGCCCCCGCTCGTTAACTGGGGAGCCAACGCGTATGACCGGTGGCTCCGATGGCTGCCAGCCACTCACGATCTCCCGCAGCTGTGAAAGAAGGACAGACGGCTGATGTAAACACAGAGGCTATGTGATCCTGCTATATAGGATCGCATGTCTCTGCGATTACTTCACAAGCCACGCCCCCTGCCAGCTAGAACCATGCCCCCTAGGAACACATTTAACCCCTTGATCACCAGTACAGTTAATCCCTTCCCTGCCAGTGTAATTTTTACAGTAACAGTGCATATTTTTAGCACTGATTACTGTAGTAATGTTACTGGTACCCTTAAAAGTGTCTAAAATGTCAGTTAGGGGTCCGATCTTTCCGCCGCAATGTCGCAGTCCCGCAAAAAAAAAAAAAATTTGCAGATCGCCGCCATTACTAGTACAAAAAAAAAAAACAATAAAAATGACATAAATCTTTCCCGTAGTTAGTAAACGCAATAACTTTTGCGCAAACCAATCAAAATACGCTTATTGCGATTTTTTTTTACCAAAAATATGTAGCAGAAAACAAATTGGCTTAAAATGTTGATTTTTACATTATTATTTTTTTGAGAATTTCATATAAACAAAATGTGAAAAATATTATTTTTTCAAAAAAAACTTTTTTTATAGCGCAAAAAATAAAAAAATCGCAAAGGTGATCAAGTACCACCAAAAGAAAGCTCTGTTTGTGGGAATAAAAAGGACGTCAATTTTGTTTATGTACAGCGTCGCACGACCGCGCAATTGTCCGTTAATTCGCGCAGTGCCGAATCGCAAAATAGGGCCTGGTCATTGAGCAGCCAAATCCTCCGGGGCTAAAGTGCTTAAAAAGTTGAATGTAACTTTAAAGCTGAACTTCAAGTAAAGTCACAAGTTAATCTTGCAGTGGAGCTCCCCCAATATTGAAATAATTATCCTTTTTTCTAGAGGAAACAGTTTTTCCTACCTTATCCTGTTTTCCCCTGGCAGCCAGCGTTATTCTCTTCTATCCGACGCTCCCAGGGCACAAGTGGCTCCTTGGCATCCTTACTTACAATGCTGGACTGCTGGTTCTGCATTGTACGTTCTGACGACAGATTTTCTGCAACTAATGCCCCATACACACGTGCAGATTATCTGCAGACTTTTGTCTGCAGACTTACCAAAACCATATAATATGAGGTCAAACCTAAACACTTTCAATTTGTATGCAATCCGGCTGGCCCTTGCACTACATAGAAAAGGTAAGTCTGCAGACAAAAGTCTGCAGATAATCTGCACGTGTGTATGGGGCATCACAGAGCAGTGAAGAAAAGCAGCTTTGGGGGGACTGGATGTGCAACTAGGGGGAAACCTGTGGGAGTAAGGGATAAGCTAAGCAGTAAGGGGGAGTCCTACTTTGTGCATAGGACATGGAAACGAGGCTAGGAGGCTCAACTACGCACCAAAACATAGGAACAGAGGTGTTAAAAAATGGCAGCAGGTGCAATGGACTGACAGTCAAAAATTGAAATATTTGGCTAGAGCAGGAGGCAGTTTGTTGAAGATACATAGGTTCCTTGCAAGTTTGGGGCTGCAATTCTGCAAATGGAGTTGGAGAATTGGTCAGGATCAATGCTGTCCTCATTGCTGAGAAATACAGGCAGATACTAATCCATCATGTCATACCATCAGGGAGGTGTGTGATTGGCCCTAGATTTATTCTGCAGAAGGACAACAACCCAAAACATGTAGCCAATGTCATTAGGAACCATCTTCAGCATAAAGAACTAGGAGTCCTAGAAGTGATGGTTGGCTCCCACAGAGCCCTGATGTCAATATCAAGTCTGTCTGGGATTACATGAAGAGACAGAAGGATTTGAGGCAGTGCTCATTCACAGAACATCCGTGGTTAGTTCTCCAAGATGTTTGGAACAACCCACTTGCCAAGTGTCTGTGTGCAAATGTACGAAGAAGAGGCAATGGGGTTTTGAAGGCAAAGGGTGGTCACACCAAATATTGATGGGATTTGGATTTCTCTTCTGTTACTTTTTTTTTCTATTTCGTTCATTGATAAAAAATACACCTTTAATACTTTCCTTTCCAAAAGCATTCTTAATTTACAGCATTTTTTTTACACCAGCCTAAGACTTTCACAGTACCGCGTGTGTTTATATCACACAAAGTATAATATATATATATATATATATATATATATATATATATATATATATATATATACAGTAATCCCCCGCTCCATCGCGGTTCAGTTTTTGCGGTCCCGGTAATTCGCGCTATTTTAATTAGGACCCATTAATTCAGATATCGCGGTCCCGGTAATTCGCGCTATTCTAATTAGGACCCATTAATTCGGATATCGCGGTAATATTTCGCCATTTCGCGGTTATGTAGCGGTGAATGAGAGAATCAGAGCGAGGCTGTGGTGGAACGCATGCCTCGCTCGTGGACCGCACCGAGCGCGGTGACGTTAGAGGGGGCGGTAACGCGATTCGGAGCATGTGCAGATGTGCTCCGTGCTCCTTTGCCAACTACAAGCAAGAATGCCCGCAAGAATGCCACCCAAACGCCCATCATCTAAGGCTAAGGCTTCTGGCGAGCCAAAACAGAAGAGGAAGTTCCTTACAATTCAGGAGAAGGTGAAACTTCTTGATATGATAAAGGAAGGACAGAGTTATGCTGCTGTAGCCCGCCATTATGGTATGAATGAATCAACGATTCGATACATCAAAAAGGATGACAAGAATATCAGGGCAACTGCTGCACTGTCCATAAACCAAGCTGCAAAAAGAGTTGTTTCTTCCCGCAATAAAACCATTGTTAGGATGGAAACTGCATTGGCCATTTGGATCCAAGATTGCAGAAAAAAAAGCATCACATTGGATGGTAACATCATCAAGACACAGGCAAAGAAGCTGTACGACACTTTTGCCAATGAAGGAGGCTCTGAAGAAGGCTCTGCCGCAGCCGAACAGTCAGACAACGACAATCCTGATCAGCCTTCTACTTCTAGTACAGGTACATCTTCATCAGGAGACTTTTCTGCCAGCAAGGGGTGGTTTGACCGCTTCCAGAAACGCTATCAGTTGAAGAGTGTTTCATTGCAAGGTGAAGCTGCATCTGCCGACAAAGAAGCTGCTGAAAGGTACACCAATGAGACCTTCAAGAGTTTCATCGAGGAGGGTGGGTACAAACCAGAGCAAGTCTTTAATATGGATGAGACCGGCTTGTTCTGGAAGAGAATGCCCAAACGGACCTACATCATGAAGGAGGAAGCCCGAGCCCCTGGATTCAAGGCTTATAAGGACAGAGTAACCTTGGCTATGTGTGGAAATGCTGCTGGGTTTATGATCAAGCCAGCCCTGATCTACAAGGCCAAGAACCCCAGAGCATTGAAGCATAAAAACAAGAACCAGCTACCAGTCTATTGGATGCATAACCCTAAGGCTTGGATGACTAAACGCCTCACAACTGAGTGGTTCCATAATTGTTTCATCCCAGCCGTCAAGGTCTACCTTGCCGAACTTGGCCTTGATTTTAAAGTGCTTCTGCTGATGGATAATGCAGGTGGCCATGCCATGGATCTATCGTACGAAGGAGTGCAAGTTGAGTTCCTTCCACCCAACACCACGTCTTTAATTCAGCCTATGGACCAGGGTGTGATACGAGCATTCAAGGCTCTGTACACTCGCAACTCCTTGAATCATCTTGTTGAATCCATGAACAATGATGATAATTTCAATTTGAAGAACTACTGGCGTAATTACACCATTGCAACTTGTCTGGAGAACATACAAAAGGCCCTCAAGGAGATGAAGAAGGAGACCCTGCATGCCTGTTGGAAGAAGCTTTGGCCAGAAATTATTCATGAATATGAAGGGTTCTCTCCTGACGAAGTTCATCATTCAGCTGTGGACAAATCAATTAGGCTGGCGAAGTTGCTAGGAGGTGAAGGTTTTCAGGATATGAACCAGGACGATGTCAATGACCTAATTTAAACCCATTCAGCTCCACTAACCGATGAGGATCTGACAGAACTCACCAAGTCAGCGAGTGAGGAGGAAATGGAGGAACATGAGGGGGAGGAAGAAGAGGAAGGCTTGTCAATTGAGCGCCTTGGCAGGGTCATGCGTACGGCCAATGACCTGAAACAGATGTTAGCTGATTGGGATCCTGACATAGTTCGTTCACTGCAGTTCCAAAACAGCATTGATGGAGCCATTCAGGTGTACAAGAACCTCCTCGCCCAAAAGAAGAAACACGCCCAGCAACTGCCTATAACTATGTTCTTCACAAAACAGAAGAAGGCCACATCCACCCCAAGTACCTCCACAGGCACCTCTGATGTAGAAGTGGAGGTCATGGAGCAGCAAGAAGACAACCCACCTACACCAAAAGAAGCGCCTGCTGAACCTACGCCTTCAAAAGGACAGTAGCTGCTCTTATTTGCTGCTTATCGTCATCTTCTTTTCTGCTGAGTACAGTACAGTACTGTACAAATACTGTACAGTACTCTTATTTACTACTGTACAGTATACAGTACTGTACTTTTAGCACAATAGTTTTGTGTTTTTACAATGCTCTTGCTCTCTCTCTATACAGTACTGTACAGTACTCTTTTTTACTACTGTACAGTACACAGTACTGTACTGTTAGCACAATACAGTACAGTAGTTGTGTTTTTACAATGCTCTTGCTCTCTCTCTATACTGTACAGTACAGTACAGTTGTACAGTATTTTTTTACTACTGTACAGTATACAGTACTGTACTGTTAGCACAATAGTTTTGTGTTTTTACAATGCTCTTGCTCTCTCTCTATCTTTTATGTGTTTTTATTGCTTAAACGTTTGTTTAAAGACCTTTAAATGCTATTAAAAAGTTAACAAAACATGCCTAGGGTGTATTTAAATAGGGTCTTTCTATTTCGCGGATTTTCACTTTTCGCGGGTGGGTCCGGAACGTAACCCCCGCGATGGAGGGGGAATTACTGTATATATATATATATATATATATATACATACACACATACACACACACACACATACACAGTGCCTTGAAAAAGTTTTGATACCACTGGAAATGCTGTCATGTTACAATCAAAAACGTAAGTATTTTAATGGGATTTTATGTGCAAGACCAGCACAAAGTGGCACATGTTTGTGAAGTGGAAGGAAAATGATAAATGGTTTTTAAAATGTTTCACGGTGGGGATGGTGTGTTCAGGGTGATGTGCAGTGATTTTTTTTTTTTTATATTTTGTAATGATGGGCGGTGTTAATTTTCAGCCACACATAACGTTTTGCTTTTAGGCCAAAGAGATATATCTCTCCCTCTTTCTCTCTCTCTCTATATATATATATATATATATATATATATATATATATATATATATATAACACACACACACACACACACAGTATCTTACAAAAGTGAGTACACCCCTCACATTTTTATAAATTTATTATACCTTTTCATGTGACAACACTGAAGTTACACTTTGCTACAATGTAAAGTAGTGAGTGTACAGCTTGTATAACAGTGTAAATTTGCTGTCCCCTCAAAATAACTCAACACACAGCCATTAGTATCTAAACCTCTGGCAACAAAAATGAGTACACCCATAAGTGAAAATGTCCAATGCGACCATAGAGGTTTCCTTAAACGACAGCAGCTGGTTGACAAATACGCTTTGCCTCGGTCCGAATATTTTAGGTACACTCAGATTGACCACTATGTACGTACACTGTCTCGCCTCTCAGACCTGACCACAATGACGCCTGTAGAGTATTTATGCCGCAACTTTGATAAATTACGGGGCTACATTTCCATGGTTTATAACGTGTTAACTGACTCACCTATAAAACTTCCTTATATGCTCCGTTGGGAAACCGACATCCAGGACACCTTTGAGCTGGCGGACTGGCATGTTATGGCTCAGGGGGCCTCCAGGTCACTGATCAACACCTCCATCGTAGAAGCGAATTATAAAGTGTTGCTCCGCTGGTACATGGTGCCGGCCAGAATAGCAACTTTCGTCCAGGGCGCATCATCTCTGTGCTTTCGGGGTTGCGGCCAGGAGGGTACCATGTTTCACGTTTGGTGGCAGTGCCCCAAAGTGCGGCGTTTTTGGATCAGGGTGTACAATTTTATTTACACCTTGACCCAGGTTAACCTAATCAAATCTCCACAGCAGGCCCTGTTGGGTCAGAAGGTGGGTGCGGCCACGAGAGCGCAGAGGCGGCTTATCACTTTTATCTTTACAGCAGCAAAAATTACCATAGCCAGGTCCTGGAGGTCTCCTGTTATACCATTTGAGCAGTTGAGGCACAAGCTGTCCTGGATTATGCTGAATGAGCGGCTGTCGGCACAATTGGACGACAAGCTGCGCGGATTTGATAAGGTGTGGGAGCCCTGGCTCAGTTATCTGACGGGGCCGGCTTAAGGGAGGTCCAGGGGGCGGGGTGCGGAGTTGGGTCCATTCTTTTTCTCATCTTCCTTTATTCTATCGCTTCTTCTTCCCTTTCTTTTCTCGCGTTTCTTTTTTTCTTTACCTTTCTTCTTTGCCTTTTCAGTACTTTTCGCTTAGCATGGGGCTGCCTTGAAGAGGGCACGTAGCTATGTACCCTAGCACTTTTTACCTACTCAGGGGAATACGCTTTTGTAGCCTATCTCAAAGGCCTCTGT
Source organism: Pelophylax lessonae (assembly GCF_965119305.1). Lineage (NCBI taxonomy): Eukaryota > Metazoa > Chordata > Amphibia > Anura > Ranidae > Pelophylax > Pelophylax lessonae. Next base: position 235,796,819 of record NC_138775.1, on the reverse strand, counting down.
TGGATTTTTATGCGGGGTAAATACTGTGGGTTTACTGTTTGCCTCTGGGCTTGTTACAGTTTGTTGCAGCACGGGCCTAGCCCCTAAATGATGCCAAATGTTGTTGTTCTGAAGTATATGTTAAAATTCTCAATAAAAATTATTGAAAAGAGAAAAGTGAAAATGTCCAAATTGGGCCCAAAGTGTCAATATTTTGTGTTACCACCATTATTTTCCAGCATTGTCTTAACCCTCTTGGGCATCCTCTTCTACTCCTCCATGATAACATCACAGAGCTGGTGGATGTTAGAGACCTTGCGCTCCTCCACCTTCTGTTTGAGAATGCCCCACAGATGCTCAATAGGGCTTAGGTATGGAGACATGCTTAACCAGTCCATCCCTTTTACCCTCAGCTTATTTAGCAAGGCAGTGGTCGATCTTAGAGGTGTGTTTGGGGTCGTTATGTTGGAATTCTGCCCAGTCTCTGGAAGGAGGGGGTCATGCTCTGCTTAAGTATGTCACAGTACATGCTGGCATTCATAGTTCCCTCAATGAACTGTAGCTCCCCAGACCATGAAATTCCCACCACCATGTTTGACTGTAGGCAAGACACACTTTTCTTTGTACTCTTTACCTGATTGATGGCAAACACGCTTGACACCATCTGAACCAAATAAGTTTATCTTGGTCTCCTCAGACCACAGGACATGGTTCCAGTAATCCATGTCCTTATTCTGCTTGTCATCAGCAAACTGTTTGCAGGCTTTCTTGTGCATCATCTTTAGTAGAGGCTTCCTTCTGGGACGACAGCAACAAAGACTAATTTAATGCAGTGTGCGGCGTATGGTCTGACAAGCTGACCCGCACCCCTTCAACATCTGCAGCAATGCTGGCATCACTCATATGTCAATTTCTCAAAGACAACCTTTGGATACACTGAGCACGTGCACTTAACCTCTTTGGTCAACCATGGCGAGGACTGTTCTGAGTGGAACCTGTCCTGTTAAACCGCTGCAGCTCAGTTTCAGGGTATTGGCAATCTTCTTATAGACTAGGCCATCTTTATGTAGAGCAAAAATTCTTTTTTTCAGATCCTTAGAGAGTTCTTTGCCATGAGGTGTCATGTTGAATGTCCAGTGACCAGTATGAGAGAGAGAGCAATGACACCAAATTTAACACACCTGCTCCCGATTCACACCTGAGACCTTGTAACACTAATGAGTCACATGACACTGGGGAGGGAATGGCTAATTGGGCCCAATTTGGACATTTACACTTAGGGGTGTACTCACTTTTGCTGCAGCGGTTTAGACATTACTGGCTGTGTGTTAAGTTATTTTGAGGCGACAGCAAATTTACACTGTTATACAAGCTGTACAGTCACTACTTTACATTGTAGCAAAGTGTCATTTCTTCAGCGTTGTCACATGAAAAGATATAATAAAACATTTACAAAATTGTGAGGGGTGTACTCACTTTTGTGAGATACTATATATATACATATACACATATATATATATATACACATATATATATATATATATATACACATATATATATATATATATATATATATATATATATATATATATATGCGCAACTGAGTATTCCAAATTACACGTAAAGGAAATCAGTAGTGCAATCTGACAATACAGAGTCATAAGATAAACTCCATAAAGTAGTTATTAAATACAGTTCTTTAACTACCTCCCACCCGGGCCATAGTACATATACGGCAGGGCGGGAGTCTCGTCCTTCTGAATGGACGTTCCGGAACATCCTTCAGAAGGAGAGAGATCGCGCCGCCGCGGGCACGCGCAGCGGCGCGATCTCGATGTGCCTGTGTCCCTCGGACACACGGCAACAACATTCGGCAGGAGGGCCCTGTGATTGGCCCTCCTGATCACATGACGGCTGTGTCCAATCACAGCCGTCATGTAATGTAAATAGAGCCGTTGTAACGGCTTCGATCTCTTCTCCTCCTGACAGATCCTGTCAGTGAGGAGAAGATCAGAGGATCGGTGCTGCTGCGGGGGTGATCAGTGAGTATTTCTAATTACTCACTGATCACAGGGGGGGTCTGTGCTGGTAATCAGAACATTGATTACCAGTGCAGCCCTGGGGGGGGGGGTGCCACTAAGCCACCAGGGATGCCCACCCATGACCACCAGGGATGCCCACTATGGCCACCAGGGATGGCAAGCAGGGCTCAGAGAGCCCCCCAGTGCCCTCCCTATCAGTGTTGCCCATCAATGGCATCCATCAGTGCTGCCCACCAGTGCCATTATTGCCATCTATCAGTGCCGCCCACCAGTGCCCATTATTGCCCACCAGTTCTGCCTATCAGTGCCCATCAGTGCCCCCCATCAGTGCCGATCAGTGCCACCCATCAGTGCCGATCAGTGCCGATCATTGCCGCCCAACAGTGCCACTATCAGTGCCCATCAGTGCCGCCAATCAGTGCCCATCAGTGCTGCCTATCAGTGCCCATCAGCGCTGCCTATCAGTGCCCACCAATGCTGCATATCAGTGCTATTTATCAGTGCCACATATCAGTGCTGCATATCAGTGCTACCTATCAGTGCCACCCCATCAGTGTCTCCTCATCAGTGCCTGTCAGTGCGGCATCATCAGTGCTCATCAGTGCAGGAAAAAACATCTATTTACAAAATTTTATAACCTAAACAAGAAACTTTTTTTTTTTTTTTCAAATTTTTCCGTCTTTTTTTATTTGTGCACCAAAAAAGAAAAAACCTGACGGTGATCAAATACCACCAAAAGAAAGCTCTATTTGTGGGGAAAAAATGACACAAATTTGGTTTAGGTACAGTGTTGCATGACCGCGCAATTGTCATTCAAATTGCAACAGCGCTAAAAGCTGAAAATTGGTCTGGGAAGGAAGGGGGTTGAAGTGCCCAGTATTGAGGTGGTTAAGAGTAGTCCATCAACAAACTTGAAGACACATGTGAGTAGCATAATCCGGAAGAGACAGTGGTAACCTGATGTGAAATTACAGGAACACCTCACACGCCACCACCGATGTGTAATCACACTCCCGATAAATCAACCACTCACCAGAACAAAATGCCTTTCCACTCTCATGGACAAGGCCAAGGTCACTTAAATGATTTGTCCCTATCACCCAGATGGTTGATAAATGATCCCCTCACTGTCTCCTCCTCACTGAGATGTTAAAACAGTTTCCAAAATTTGACAAAACTGAGTTTTATAGAACACTTGTTTAGCTCATTACATAAAAGTAAGGTTTATAATATAACTTGGATAACAAAATCTTCAGTTTTACTCAAATTAGTTGATGGAAAAATGAATACACCCTACAACAAAAACTACCACATCTAGTATTTTGTATGACCGCCATGATTTGTAAGGACAGCACTAAGTCTTCTAGGCATGGAATGAACAATTTGGCGACATATTGCAACATCTATCTTTTCCCATTCTTCAAGAATGACCTCTTTTAGAGCCTGGATGCTGGATGGAGAGCGATGCTCACCTTGTCCCTTCAGAATTCCCCATAGGTGTTCGATTGGCTTCAGATCAGAAGACATACAGTAATTGGCCACTGAATCACTTTCACCCTGTTCTTCTTCGAAAATGCCACAGTGGCATCTTCTCTTTCAATATAAAGCAGTACATCTGTGAATTCATCATGCTAACATCAATGAAATGCAGCTCCCCGACACCAGGCAGCCCCACAGTAGGACACTGACACCACCATGTTTCACTGAAGGCACCATGCATTTTTCTTTGCACTCCTCACTTTTGTGACGATATACAGTTTTAATGCCATCAGTTCGAAAAACATTTAATCTTGGTCTCATCACTCCAGAGCACAGAGTCCCAGTAGTCTTTTTCTGCATGCGCCATGGCAAATTCTAGGTGGGCTTTTTGTGCATAGGCTTTAGGAGAGGCTTACTTCGTGGACAACACCTATGCATGCCATTCCTCTGCAGCGTACGCCATATTGTGTCATGGGAAACAATCACCCCAGTTTGGCTTTCTACCTCTTTAGCTATTTGCAGTGAACTTGCATGGCAATTTTCTTCAACTCTTGTTATCAGAAGACGCTCCTGTCGTGCTGTTAACTTCGGTGGACAGTCTGGACGTCTCTGTGAGGTGGTTGCAATTTCATCTTTGTTAAATTTTTGTATCAATTTTGCTACAGTATTCTGACTGATCTTCTTGTAGACTTCACCTTTCTTGTGTAAAGAAATGATTTTCTTTCTCAGGCAGTGTGACGTTTCTCTTCAAAGTGGTGCTATTGCTGACAGCATGAAATGGGAAGGGGTTTGCTTTGTTAAGTAACACCCTTTTATAATCAACTGTCTGCTGGACACCTGTTTAATGAATAATTAGACTCATCTGTACTTGAATTCTTGGTAAGTAGGATTTTGTTGTCTAAAATTTAGCTTTGCTCATAAAACTTTAGTTGGGGTGTATTCATTTTTACAACATGGTCTTGAATGAATTTATTAGGATCAATGATTTGTGTGCGAAAATGATCAAATCTTGGTTGCAATTAATGGCCCACATTTGTGGGAGTATTTTGTAGTATAGTGTCCTATAGAAAATGTTGATTCTGAAAGGAAACTAAAAATCTATTGGGGTGTACCCATTTATGCTGAGCACTGTGTATAATATATATATATATATAGTGGCAGTGCAACTAGTGGTGAGCAGGTATTTCTCCCAGGATTATCAACCAGGCAGGTTGAAAGGCTCCAGGAGGACTGTTTTACTGGGAAAAGACTGGATTTGCAGTTTGCCCTATGGTGGATAAAGTCCAGTTGAGGACCTGGAGTCTGGAGATTTCCAAGCCATCTGGGTGGGAGGAAATCTCCAATCCTGGGACCAGGTCTTAGAAACAGCCAGTACACTGATTGTGCAGGTGGATCTGGGCCTTTTAAGATAGACAGGACCAGTGTTCTAGGCTCCACCCTCCCGAGGAGTCCTGGTGTGCAAGGGAGAAGGGTGCATGTCTGCATGGTTCAAGTAGATGGTGAGCCTTTGGGCTGTAACAGCAAGGAAGCTGGAGAAAGTGTGCTGAGGTACAGTGGCTGTACAGGAACTCTGTTAGATGGCCAAGAGGGTCGAGGCTTAAAGCCTGAGCAGCGGTGCTTCTAGAGAGCCAGGTGGCTTTGGATTTTTCATTTATATTATTGCTGTGGAAAGCTGAAACCCCTGCATGGGAAACTGTTATGTTTTTGGACTTGTGTTTCTTTATATTTTCCTTCAATAAAAGTGGGCCAACAAGCCCTTAAACGGCACAACTGCGTGGACTAAGCTCACTGGTAGGCTCTGCACCCAAGCTAAACACCCCCAAATATCACTATATATATATATATATATATATATATATATATAGATACTGTGACAGGAAGTCAGGCAAATCTGTGGATGTAGTCACAGACAGGAGATACATTTCCACCTGGTTTAGAAAGTTCACCAATTACTATAGGGTATTGGCTGCAGAGATAGCCAGCAGGAAGTTGAAAACCATTCAGCTGTTCAGAATGAGGAAATGAAGGCCTCTATATTTTGTCCAAAGGAAGTCCTATTGATTGCTGCCTCCTGCCGCTGTGTGGGCATGGGGAGAGGAGGACAGTCAGATGTGTGCCCCCTGAAAGCTGTGTGAGCATGGGGAAGACCTCCTGAAGCGATGTGGCTGAGGAGGGTAACAAGTGTGAAGACTACTCGAAGTGAGGTCTTGGATCGTTTCTATGTGAAAAGAAACCAATGGACATTTCCTGTGTGAAGGGGAAATTAATTAAGACTGAAGACTACTCAAGGTGAGGTCTTGAACTATTTCTATGTGGAAAGAAAATAAATGGACTATTGAGTGTCTGCTGTAGGATCAGCAAAGTTTGCTCCAACAGTAGGTTGGAGACAGACTCCGTAGATAGGTTCCTGTATGTGAGAAGGTAGCCGCCCACAGTGGCAAGGATTTATTTTATTTAGGTTTATTTTGAATTATGCTGTTTTTGGAGCTTGCACTTGTGTGAAGAGATCTTGCAAGAAGAAAACCTTACACTGTTGTTTTCAACCACTTCTCGGCTATCTCCCTGTGTAACGAACCCCCCCAAGGGGTCATCCACGCCTACCACCGAGCTAATCTCCCACAAGACATACATACATACATACATACACACATATACACACACACACATAGTATATCTGATAAATACTTATCAATAAATATATTAATTTTCTTATTCCACACACTAACATCTTGGATACTACAGTAATTATATATTTCAATCTCACGTGGAAACTAATCCGTCTACATGTTGATAAGGTGGACTGGAAATTTCCGTTGGTTTGTTGAATACATAGAAATACACAGGAATAAAAAAACCAGAGGATGTTTTACAAAAAAGGAAAGCATAACATGAGCATGGGTCCCTGTCTGATCAGTATAAATACCACTGTATCCTCAGATGCTCCCTTGGATCAAATCTTTCATCTTTGTAGGATAACATATGACAGTAAAGCCATTGTGTTTGCTAATTGTATTATTATACATTCTCTAGACCTGCTTTATACAGAAAGAGATTGTGACAGCTTGTGTCATTTTATGTCAAGTGTGAATGTGGAATATGTAAGACAAGGCTCAGAATGTTTTTTTAAATTCACTTTAAAACACTGAAAAATACCACAGTTCGCTGAATATAGTTCCAATGCTGGTCATGCAATTTCAACCACTTTCAACCAGATTTTAATCCCAAAAGTAATTCAATGTATCAAGGCCACCCACGACAAGTTGTTTGGATTGCTTTATATTTTTTTATATAAATGCAGGTGTTAGATTTCCTTTATTCACACCATGGCTGAAGAAAACTGAGTGGTCCTTCTATAAGTACAGTAAGTGTGGCCTTACGGGTTTGAAAAAAAAAAAAAGCACTGCACATTTATAAAGGACAGCAATCTGCTTTATACATGTGCACTGCCCTCCACCTGTCAAAGTCATATGACCGGGCTCTACTCCATTCCATGTAATAACCAATGAGAACTCTGCAACAGGCTCCAGGTCTATGCCATGGCCATGGTGTGGAGTCATTCCGCTACCGCTCTCCCCTACAAATAACTCTGTTTTCTTTTTTTAAAGCTTGCACCTCAAAGCATACTGAACCGGCCAACTGAAGGAAATAACCTACATTTATTCTTCACTGCTGTTCAGTCATTTCAGAAACCAAGATAAAATGTAAGAAATATCAGCGCTCATCATGAGACCAACATGTTTCTGTGGTTGAGGACTGCTTCTTTGAGATGAATGAATGTTGTCAACTACAGTAACAGTAATATAATGGTCCGAGAGTGGGTAGACTTTGTTCTAGATACGTTTAGGAAGGGTTATAACCTCTATCAGGATTTTATTGTGTCCTTGTTGGTTTAATTACCCCTCACTTGTATCTGCTTTCTTTATGTTGCCCATGGGTAAAGCAGTTTTTTTTCAAGCAATTTCAACTACTTTTCACCAGTTTTGGTTTCTGAAATAAATGTGTAAAAACAGTGCAGCGCTGAAAGAATCCTAAAATCTAAAAACAATGATAAAAGGTCTAGGAGTAAAAATCCATAGTCCTAAAACAGTGAGATAAAGGTCTAGGAGTAGTAGTCCATGATCAGTGCAATGAATCCCGATAACAATCCAGAGGAGCCAGGTGCAGATAGAAGTAACACACACCCTCCACCTTCCAAAGTGGCCTCTCACCTCAATTCTCTAATATACAGGCACTGCAAACACATCACACGGGCAGACAGCAAAACTCCAGCCTCTATATACTCCTTCCATACATCCAAAGCCGGTGGTGAAACGATTCCCAAATAGGCTCAGACGCCTACAAAGCCCAAGCATAACACTCCTGTGTAGATCACGCCGATATCCAGGGTGGCATAAGGGAAGAAATACACAGAATAGTGTAATACTGACTTTCTGGGTATTTCTTCCCTTATGCCACCCTGGATATCGGAGTGATCTACACAGGAGTGTTATGCTTGGGCTTTGTAGGCGTCTGAGCCTATTTGGGAATCGTTTCACCACCGGCTTTGGATGTATGGAAGGAGAATATAGAGGCTGGAGTTTTGCTGTCTGCCCGTGTGATGTGTTTGCAGTGCCTGTATATTAGAGAATTGAGGTGAGAGGCCACTTTGGAAGGTGGAGGATGTGTGTTACTTCTATCTGCACCTGGCTCCTCTGGATTGTTATCGGGATTCATTGCACTGATCATGGACTACTACTCCTAGACCTTTATCTCACTGTTTTAGGACTATGGATTTTTACTCCTAGACCTTTTATCATTGTTTTTAGATTTTAGGATTCTTTCAGCGCTGCACTGTTTTTACACATTTATTTCAGAAACCAAAACTGGTGAAAAGTAGTTGAAATTGCTTGAAAAAAAACTGCTTTACCCATGGGCAACATAAAGAAAGCAGATACAAGTGAGGGGTAATTAAACCAACAAGGACACAATAAAATCCTGATAGAGGTTATAACCCTTCCTAACCGTATCTAGAACAAAGTCTACCCACTCTCAGACCATTATATTACTGTTACTGTAGTTGACAACATTCATTCATCTCAAAGAAGCAGTCCTCAACCACAGAAACATGTTGGTCTCATGTATTGTTAATTCATCTGAAAAAATTCTAGTTTGGCGAAGGTCTGTCACATACACTATATTACCAAAAGTATCGGGACGCCTGCCTTTACATACACATGAACTTTGATATGCATCCCAGTCTTAGCCCGTAGGGTTCAATATTGAATCTGCCCATGCTTTGCAGCTATAACAGTTTCAACTCTTCTGGAAAGGCTTTCCACAAGGTTTAGAAATGTGTGTCTATAGGAATGTTTGACCATTCTTCCAGAAGCGCACTTGTGAGGTCAGGCTCTGATGTTGGATGAGAAGCCATGGCTCACAGTCTGCACTCTAATTCATCTCAAAGGAGTTCTATTGGGTTGAGGTCAGGATTCTGAGCAGGCCATACAAGTTCCTCCACCCCAAACTCACTCCTCATCCATGTCTTTATGGACCTTGCTTTTTGCACTGGTCCAAATCATTTGATGTAGGGGGGAGTTTGGTGTGGGGTTGCTTTTAAGGGGTTGGACTTGGCCCTTTAGTTTCAGTAAAGGGAACTCTTTAAGTGTCAGCATACCAAGACATTTTGGACAATTTCATACTCCCATCCTTGTGGGAACAGTTTGGGGTTGGCCCTTCCAGTTCCAACATGACTGCTCACTAAAGCACAAAGCAAGGTCCATAAAGACATGGATGAGTGAGTTTGGGGTGGAGGCCCTGCACAGAGTTCTGACCTCAACCCAATAGAACACCTTTGGGATGAATTAGAACACAGACTGCAAGCCAGGGCTTCTCTCCAACATCAGTGCCTGACCTCACAAATGTGCTTCTGCAAGAATGGTCAAACATTCCCATAGCCACACTCCTAAAGCCTTCCCAGAAGAGTTAAAGCTGAGTTCCACCCTGGGAATAACGGAATTTTTGTAAAATCTTACCTGTAAAATTCCTTTCTCTGAGTCCTCCGACAGTCGCCGCCTCTTCATATTCGTCACATATGGGGTATTAGACTTTGCTCCGAAGGAGTAGCTAGGCAACAGAATATGTTAACAATAAAGCTTTTAACATATCCCACCCTCAAGGGGTGGTCCCCTCAGTCAATACCCTCCTACTTCCTGCAACCATATCTCAGTTTTAGTGGAATAGCAGTAGAGTATACAACCAAACCCCAAAAGAGGGGCGGGGGCGGCGACTGTCGGAGGACTCAGAGAAAGGAATTTTACAGGTAAGATTTTACAAAAATTCCGTTTTCTCTTACGTCCTCCGACAGTCGCCGCCTCTTTATATTCGTCACATATGGGGACGTCCCAAAGCAGTGCAAACATGAGGGGTGGGAAACGCATCCGCGCCGAAAGGCAACGCAGTCTCCGCATCAAGGAAAGGAACCTTACCAAAGGAAGGAAACCAGCTGGGCAACAGCAAAAAACAAGTGCTCAACAGGAGCAACAACCCAGGAAAAGACAAAAAACCAGGGGATATAAAACTTATCCCAACAGCCAGGAGTCCCCAACAAGGGACCCTAGGGAACAGCCGCACTAAGAACCTTGCGGCCAAAGGAAGCATCCGCCGATGCCTGAACATCTACTTTGTAGAATTTTGTGAAAGTGTGCACGGTCGACCAGGTCGCCGCCTTACACACCTGGGCTACAGAAGCCCCATGACGACAGGCCCAAGACGTACTCAGAGATCTAGTAGAGTGCGCCTTCACAGGCACAGGGGGAACCTTCCCCTGCAAAGCATAGGCCTGTTCAATGGTTTGCCTGATCCATTTGGCGATGGTAGAGGCCGAAGCCGCCATGCCCTTCCGAGGACCCTCTGGAAGAACAAACAAGGAGTCCGTCTTTCGAAAAGACTCAGTCGATTTAAGGTAAACCCTTATCGCCCGAATAACATCCAGAGAGTGCAATCTCACCTCCTTTGGACGTTTAGGCTTCGTGCACAACGAAGGCAAGACAATATCCTCATTAAGATGGAATTCCGAAACTCGTTTCGGAAGAAAAGAAGGATTAGGTCGCAAGACCACCTTATCCAAATGAATAACCAGGTACGGAGACTTGCAGGACAAAGCCGCCAGCTCCGACACTCTGCGAGCCGAAGTGATCGCCACCAAAAAGGCGACCTTTTTGGACAACATAGACAACGAGATCTCCCTGATCTGTTCAAAAGGAGCACGTTGTAACACAGATAGAACGAGATTCAAGTCCCAAGGGGGCAGAGGATCCCGCCTAGGGGGAACCAGATGCCGCACACCCTGAACAAAGGTGCCAACCAATGGGTTGGAAGCCACGGGGCGTTGAAACAGAACGGCCAGAGCAGACACCTGACCCTTTATCGTAGCCAGCGCCAAACGCTGATCAACACCCGTTTGAAGGAAAGACAGCACACGGGACACCGAGTACGTGCGGGGTGAAAACCCCCTGGACTCACACCAGGCAAAATAGGCCTTCCAAGTACGGTAATAAACCTTCCCTGAGGAAGACTTCCTCGCGTTGATTAAAGTATGAACGACCTCCGGAGAGAGACCCCTCTCCTTCAGGACCTCGGTCTCAACAGCCAGGCCGTCAAAGCCAGCGACTGTAAAGCAGGATGGTATATCGGTCCTTGAGACAGTAGATCGTCTCGAAGAGGCAGACGCCACGGGGCGTCGACCGCCAGATTCACGAGGTCTGCGTACCAGGACCGGCGAGGCCAGTCCGGTGCCACAAGAATCACCGTGTTGCGTTCCGAGTGTAACCTGCGAAGGAACCTGGACAGCAACTGAATCGGTGGAAACGCGTACATCAGCCTGTACTGATGCCACGGGGCCACTAACGCGTCCGACGCGTCTGCCCGAGGGTCGCGCGTCCTTGCCACGAACCTCTTCACCTTGTTGTTGAGACGAGACGCGAACAGGTCCACATCTGGAAGACCCCACTTCGCGCACAACATCTGGAAAACAGCCGGGTGGAGAGACCATTCCCCCTGATCCAGGGTCTGGCGACTCAGATAGTCCGCCTGCCAGTTCTCCACTCCCGGAATGTGAACCGCCGTTATCGCCGGGACATGAGTCTCGGCCCAAGACAGAATGTCGGCCACTTCTCGAGCCGCTCGGGCACTCCTGGTGCCCCCTTGGTGGTTGATGTAGGCCACCGCCGTGGCATTGTCCGTCTGCACCCGAACCGGGCAACCCTGCAGCCGGTCCGTCCAGCGATGAAGACAGAGACTTATCGCACGCAATTCCAGAATGTTGATCGGAAGGGAAGACTCCCCCTCCGACCAAGTCCCCTGGGCGGACAGAACGCCCAGAACTCCACCCCAGCCCGACAGGCTGGCATCCGTGGTGATTACCGTCCACGAGATCGGACGAAACGACTTGCCCCCGGACACCAACGGGGACTGGAGCCACCACAGAAGGTTTCCTCTGGCGCGATGACTCAACGAGATTTGAAGATCCAGAGATTGAGGTCGCCCGTCCCACCTGGACAGGATCTCCGCTTGGAGACCCCGCGTGTGAAACTGGGCGAAAGGAATCGCCTCGAAGGCCGAGACCATCAATCCCAGACATCTCATACACGTCCGCAGAGACGAGTTCGGAACGTCCCTGAGGGACCTGACTTCCTCCCGGAGAGTCCTGAGTTTGTCTTCCGGCAGGAAGACCTTCGCCTGCACCGAGTCCAGAATCATTCCCAGATAGGGGAGACGAACCGACGGACTCAGTGTCGACTTTGGAAAATTTATCGTCCAACCAAACTCCTGCAGAGTTTGCATCGTGACAGACAGGTCCTTCTCCAGACCCTGGCTGGTCGCAGACCGAACCAGAATGTCGTCCAGATACCCCAGGACAGAAACGCCCTGGGCCCTCAATAATGCCAGAACCGGTGCAAGCACCTTGGTGAAGACCCGCGGAGCCGAGGCGAGACCAAAGGGCAACGCCACGAACTGGTAGTGATCCTCCGCAATGGCAAATCGAAGGTATCTCTGATGACCCTCGAATATGGGGATGTGAAGGTACGCATCCTTCAAATCGATGGAGGCCATGAATTCCCCCGGAACCAGGGCAGCCACCACCGACCGCAGGGATTCCATGCGGAACTTGCGAACCCGCACAGAGCGGTTCAGAGCCTTCAAGTCCAGAATCGGACGAACCTTGCCCTCCTTTCTGGGCACGGTGAACAGATTGGAATAAAACCCCCGAAACCTGTCCCGATGAGGCACCGGAACCACCACTCCCTGAGCCCTCAGGTCCCGCACCGCCAGGTGCAGGTCCCGCAAGCGCTCTGGAGACAGTTGAAGATTTGAGGGAAAAAATCTGCTCTCCGGCCGAGAGAGAAACTCGATCTTGTAACCAGATCGAACGATTTCATGAACCCATCTGTCCCGCACACGGGCCAACCAGGGCTGAAGAAAACCGAGCAAGCGTCCCCCCACCCCAAAACTGGGTGAGGGCGCCCCTTCAGGCCGAACTGTTATGGGCTGCAGATCCAGATTGGCCGGACTTCTGTTTACCAGACCAGGGCTTCTTCTGAGAGCCTTGACCTTTGAACGGTTTGCCCTTGTAGTGCGGCCGAAAGGCACGAAAGGACCCCTGAGGGGGCCGAAAATTAGCATGCTTCTTCCCAGAAGCCCCCTTAGCCTTGGGGAAATGGGGCAAGAGAGTGCTCTTACCCCCGGTGATCCCCTTAATCAACACATCCAGGGACTCCCCAAAAAGGCGAGACCCATCATAAGGTAGATTGGCTAAGGTCTTACGTGAAGATTGGTCCACCGACCAACATTTTAACCAAACCAGGCGGCGAGACAACACCGCCACGCTGTGCACACGTGCAGCCAACGGAACCAGGTCCAGGTCCGCATCACACAGATACATGACACCCTGGTGGATTTGATCCACCATATCCAGGGTCGCCGGCGAGGCCGAGTCGGCCACTAGGACGCGCCTAAGCATCTGCGTCCAACTTGCGATCGCCTGGGCCGCCATGAGAGAAGCAAACAGAGCCTTAAGCATAGAACCCGTAACAGAATAAGTATGACGGGCAAGAGACTCCAGTCTCCTATCCGTGGCATCACGGAAAACAGGGGAATCCTCTGCAGGAATTGCAGTGGCTTTGTTCAAAACCGCAATTGCGTGATCCACTGGTGGAGGCACACACCACCTTTCATCAGTGGAAGGCGAAAAAGGATAACGCAGCTTGAATCTACTTGGTACCGCAAAAGGTTTGCGCAGATTGCGCCATTGATCCTTAACAGCGCGCTGAAAATCATCATTGCAGGGAAAAACCTGCGGCGTCCTGCGTTTTCTCTGCGTCCCATAAGCCGCCAAGGCAGCGGGGGGACACACTTCGTCCTGCAAACGCAGCGTTTGCTTAATGGAAGCAATCAACTCATCCATGATTGCAAGCTCTTCAGGCGAGCCAGGGGGAGGATTATCAACCCCCTCAACTTCAGCCTCCACCTCAGACCCCACTAGATCAAGAGAGGAGCGGGACCCCGATAAGGAGGCCCCCGCCATAACAGCCCCATCACCTTCACCCTCAGAATCAGAGGAAAGAGCAACTCTGGGCCTTTTAGTAGATTGAGCAGCCACCAGCATTTGCACCTGAGCAGCAAGGCCAGCCACAATAGTGGCTAAATCCCCCCCTGGGGGGGAAACAGCGGTCCCCTGGCTTTCCACCAATACTGTAGGAAATTTGCCCTCCTGAGAATCCATTGCCCCTGTAATGCCAGACAACAAAGGGTTAACTGCCCCTTTTAAGCAAGCGCGGCAAGCGCAGCCCACCGCACCACACTCAAGCACAATGAGACCCCCACAGGGAATATGCAAACTGAACACAGGCAATGGATAGCAAGAACAGAAGGATAAAACCTGAGGAGACCCTCGCCGCTGCTGCTGCCTCGATCGGTGTTCCTGGAAAGAGGAAGTGATGCTGCCAGGGCGCTCTATGTAAGCCTATGGAGGCTACAAGAAAATGGCCGCCATGCATGTAAACCATGCGGCCGGAGCGAGTGTAGGCAAAATGGCGTCGTTTGGCGCCGAAACCGCCGCTCCACAGTGCATTAAAACACACATTACATTCCAATATCAGAATACATGTCAGATCGCCGCAGCGATCGCTGTATATGCCCAAACATGCCAAAAAAACATGCCCCACAGCACACAGCTTCTCACACTGACCAGTCTGACACACACAGTGTCATACAGCTCCCCCCCCCCCCCCCCTTGCAGCCCACAGCATGCAGCCGAGAGATAGGGAGACAAGCAGTGTGAATAGAGGCAGGTTACACAGTCCCAGACTGACACCCCCCCAGACAGACAGGTCCCCACATAAATACACTTACCTCACATGGCGTGGGGGACCCGCACAGGCGAACAAGCCGCTGCACATGAGGCAGGGAGAGTCGCATTCAAGACGCACACAAGGGGGGTTAAGAAACCGCACAGCGTCCAGTGAGGTAGCCACCTCACCAATCATCCCTGCACCGAACAGGGATGGGTCGTTCACTGTGCCAGGAGCGTTACCTGGCTGAACGCTCGATGGCAGACTGGGAAGCCACTGACCCACGACCTGCGACCAGGGGGATCAGCCCGAGACCCAGTCCGCATGATCCTCTTCATCCGAAGAACTAACTAACGCTGACAAAATAACAGCTAAGTAAAGGTAGAGAGAAAAACTCAAACAAAATTTTAAAAAGAAGAAAGAGTCTGGGACAGAAAGTCCCAGCACAGAGAGAGCCAGCCACTCCTGACAAGCTAGACATTAAAACTGAGATATGGTTGCAGGAAGTAGGAGGGTATTGACTGAGGGGACCACCCCTTGAGGGTGGGATATGTTAAAAGCTTTATTGTTAACATATTCTGTTGCCTAGCTACTCCTTCGGAGCAAAGTCTAATACCCCATATGTGACGAATATGAAGAGGCGGCGACTGTCGGAGGACGTAAGAGAAACATTTTTTTAATAAAAATACCCCCGGGACAGTCAGGGCTAGTACATTCCACAATGGCAAGCCTCTGATCTGTCCCGGGTTGCACTTACCTTTTAGAAGAAATTCTTACCTTGAAAAAGTATTGTCCAGCGCTGCCATCTCAGGTGTGGGCAGCTTGAAGCCAGCACGATCCTCTTCTGCGTCCTCTTCCGTCTTCTTCGGTCCTACAATGCACTGCACCGGCCCCGCCTTCACTTCCGGTGCCACAGCGTCATCCCTGCACAGCTTCTGGGCATGCCCAGAAGCTTTTTAGCAAGGTATGACGGCGCCTGTACCGGAACTGACGGCGGGGCCGGTGCAGGCGCATTGATTCCTGGGAGCGATGACGTTCAGCTCCCAGGAATCATTGCAAGCCAGGAAGTGACGAATCGCCGTGGCCGCCGAGGGGAGGAAGAGGAAGTAAGGTGAGTATATTTTCTTCTAAACCAGGTAAGTAAAAAAAAAAAAGAAATTGCGATTATCCATTTGTTTTTCAGGTGACCCCGGGCATGAAGATGGAGGTAAGGTTAATTTTAGGGTGGAACTCCGCTTTAAGGCTGTTATAGCTGCAAAGGGTGGGCCAAATCAATATTGAACCCCCGTGGACTAAGACTGAGATGCCATTAAAGTTTATGTGTGTGTAAAGGCAGGTGCCCCAATACTTTTGATAATATAGTGTATGTGGGCCTATTATCAGACTACAAGGCCAAAATCTATCAATATTTATGTATGTGTACCTTTACTCCCTATGGGTACCGTAATCAACAAATAAAAACGTCAGACTAAATTGTCCTTTTTAAACTGATGCAAACTGAATAATACTCTATAAATGCAAGGGGAGAGATGGGAGGATGGAGGTGATGGCAGTTCTCAGAGCTGCACTAAAAATGCGGGTAAGGCAATCTGGGACTGTACAGCCAACTTGAGAATAAACCTTCTAAATACACAAAGTAATTCATTCCAAGCTATCCGTCAGTCTGCAAGCGCTCCTAGAAATATATGGAGGAAAGACAATGTCAACCAACCCACGTTGGCCTCATTTTTTTTGGCTATCTCCCAGCATTTACAGTTACATAAACAAGACCTATACAATCCATGGGCTACAAAAATCACAATCCAAATTCACTGCAATGGAGATGGTTGGAAGGCATAGCACAGCCTTGAAAATCACATTGTTTGTGCACTCTCCAGTATTTTAATAGACATCCAAATCCTCCAAGCTTGCAGTGATTTGATACAGTGACCAATCGGTGTGTTTCTTGTCAGGCTCCATACGCAGGAGGAAGCCAGTGACTTGTGCAGCTAGTCCCATCTGGAATAACCCCATTCTATCAAAGAGCTCATTTCTAGCAACTAGACAAGGTTCTGCAGGAGAATGAAGGAGAAGAGTAATTAATCAGGGTTTAGCTTCTCAGGAAACCCAATGACCTTCCCTGTCAGTCTCCTACATGCATTTTCACGGACAGATTCAATTATTAGAAAATAACACCATAAAGGATGAGATGAGGGAGGGCTGAGTGGGTGGCAGGAACGAGGAGTGAAAATATTGTGCATTAGTTTAATA
The DNA here is from genome assembly GCF_965119305.1 of Pelophylax lessonae. NCBI lineage: Eukaryota > Metazoa > Chordata > Amphibia > Anura > Ranidae > Pelophylax > Pelophylax lessonae. The sequence goes on along the minus strand of NC_138775.1, from coordinate 235,779,742 downwards.
TGTGTAATGCATAGGTAATACATGCTGTAAACACTGTATATGACTTCAAGAGAAATATAGACCAATTCTGCTAGGTTACATACATAGGGCATCCAAAATCGCTCTTTACTAACAGCACCATCAACCTGAACAAACGGTTTACAAAAACTACAGAAAGCTGGATTTGTACCTAAACTGTCTAACAAAATCTTCATGCAGTTTAAAATGAACAACCCTCCCCTATTCAAACTTTTTTTTGTGGCATCCAAAAAAAAAAAATTACAAAAAATCAGCTACAAAATAAAAAAAGCTTACGGTGTTGGATGCCATCAGAGCCAAGAAAATGGCTATCAGGTACCCAATGGTTGTAGGCTTTAATAAAGGGCATACAGTGACCAAGAATGTATCCAAGCCCAGATACTCAGAGCAGAGGGCACCTGACAAAGCACACTAAGTTTGTCCGTGACATGAACCGCAAGATTTGTGGCTTCGCCTCATATGAAAAACATGCCATTGAGTTGCTCAAAGTGTCAAAGGACAAAAGAGCTCTTAAATTCATCAAAAAAAGGACTGGAACTCACATCCGGGCCAAGAGAAAGAGAGAAGAACTCAGCAATGTGTTGGCTGCAATGAGAAAGTCTGCAACCAAGAAAGAATTAACTGTAAAGCGAAATTAGTAAATTAAACATATAAAAAAAAAAAAAAAAACTCCATAGGGCATATGTGGCTTCCACTCCACCTCTGCATGTTATGGTTGGCAGATCTGAGTTGTACAATGTTATACATGAAACTAGTATCTCTTGCCATCCTTCCCGAATACATTTCTTTCCTTCAGCCACAAGATGCTGCTAAAGACACAAACCCCATAAACAGCAAAGGACCTTGTAAGATAGATACTGGGGATGCTAGAGTTTAAGTGCTGATTGGCTAGAGGGCCAATCAGCACTGTTCAGACAGAGGGTCAGGTGTTATGCAGCCTCATAGAACAGTCAGAGGCGTATGAAAACTCCTCCTAAAGCTTTACCCAGTGCTGGGCCGGACACTGATAGAAGTCATAAGAACGCTATATACTGTTGATGAGAAAAGGTATTTAGCAGTTTATATTTACTAAAATAATTGCATTTCCTTGGTCTGTATACTGTGGGAGACCAGATAAAGTGAATGCAGGGTCCTAGGTGCAGTAAAACGTTAAGGTCCCTTTGTTTACTGCTGCCCCAGGCAGTTTTTGCACAGGAGCCCCAGCACACTGAGGACTGCCTTCCAGGTCTAGGATATGTAATGTCACCTTTCCTGGACACTGAGTTTTCTCTATCTAGTGTGCACAGCTGGAGGTGGAGGCTAGAGCAAGTGAGCAGTGATCTGGCATGAAAGTAAGAAGCAATTATGGCACGGTGTGTTCCCTATTGCCTACCACCCTATTCAGTAATCTGTACTTTGTGTTCCTTATTGCCCACCACCTCTTTTAGTACTTGGTGCTCTGTATTCCCTATTACCCACCACCTCCTTCTGTACTCTGTGTTGTGCATTCTTTATTCCCCACCAACTTATTTTGGATTCTGCGCAGTGCTTTCCCTATTCCCCACCTTATTATGTACTCTGCACTTTGTGTTCCCTATTGCCCACCATCTCATTCTGTAATCTGTGCCATGTGTTCCCTATTGCCCACCACTTCATTCTGTACTCTGTGCTGTGAATTCTTTATTCCCCATCGCCTTTTTCTGTATTCCGGGCTGTGCATTTCCTATTCTCATCCTCTCATTCTGTACTCTGCGCTGTGCATTTTCTACTCCCCACATCCCCATTCTGCACGGTGCATTTCCTATTGCCCACTGCCTCATTCTGTGCCCTGCACTGTGTTCCTTATTGCCCCATCCACCTCATTCTGTACTCTGTGCTGTGAATTTCCTACTGCCTCATTCTGTGCACCTCACTGTGTATTCCCTAATCCCCACCACCTCATGCTTTACCTTGCGCTGTGTGTTCCCCATTGCCCACACCTATTTGTGTACTCTGTGCTGTGCATTCTTTATACCCCACCGCCTCATTTTGTATTGTGCACTCTGCAATCCTCATTCCCCATTGCCTCATTCTCTATTTTGATGTGCATTTACTATTGCTCACTGCCTCGTTCTGTACTTTGCGCTGTGCATTTTCTATTCCTCACTTCCTCTTCCCGCATTCCTAATTCCCCACCACCCCATTCTGTACTCTGCACTGTGTTTTTCCTATTCCACATTACATACTCCTTACCAACCTGTTTATGGTCTCAACAGTTGCTGGTTGCTAAGTAGCGCTCACATTTTTTAATACAATTGTTTTTTAAGTTAGGATCAGACAAAGTGTTAGCTCTCTTTCTATAGTTTGCCACAATACTGTTCTCCTTGAGGTGCCGAGGGGTGTTCCATGTCTTTTACAATCCTATTGTAATGAGACTCAGAAAACTATTGTTTTAAATTATAATTACATTTATTACCAATATATTAAATTTCTACTTTGCTGCCTAACAAATGCGAAAAAAAAAACTATGTTTGAACTTAAACACATACATTTACTGTGTGTTTTTTTTTTTCATTATCGAACCATTATTATTTGATTTGTTTAGCTTTGCTGACATTTTGGCAATAATTCTCTTAAGTCACACAACAGTAACAAATGTTTTTTTTGAGGGGGTTCCCTTATTTAAAAGTTTAAGAACCCGTTAAAGAGTAAACGTTACCAGTCTCTTCGCCAGAAAAGAGAAAAAAGTGCGTGAGTACAAAACCAATTCAGCACAGAAACATAACGTATAAATGAGAAGTAGAAAGAAGGCAGCCTCGGACTGCAGCTCTAGACACCTGGAAGACCTCCAGCACACAGGAACAAGTCTGAAGATAGCAGATCTCTGAATTCACATGATCCTGTTCTATTCAGAGCAGCATTATTCAGCACCACTGTCAGCTCCCATCAGTTTCCTAAGTACTGCTGTGAATGCAGCAATCAAATTGGGGTAATAACAATATTCTCTGCCCCACTAACAATGTAACCAGCCGTACGGCACTACATGAAAAAGATTAATTAGCTAAGAACGTTTTTAGACAAGGGAAATTCTAACACAGAGTGCTCGCAAAATGAATTCGATCATATCAAAAATATGTACAGATCCAAAATACCATTAAAAAAAAAAAACAAGAGCAAGAAAGAGGGAGGGAGAGAGAGAGAGATAAAGAGACCAAAAGAGGTACAGTCAGAGAAAGACACACAAAAAAAAAAAAAAACCAGAAAGAAAGAAATAGGAGCGGAAAGAAGAAGAAAGAGAAATAGGAGAGGAGAGAAAGAGGGGAGGAGAGGCAGAGGAGGAGAGTGGAGAGACAGAGGAGAGACAAAGGAGAAAGAGATAAAGGATAGGAAAGAAAGGAGAGGAGAGAAAGAGGAGAGAACACAGCAGAGCAGAGGAGAGGAGAGGAGAGATGGAGAGAAGAGGGGAGGAGAGGAGAGATGGAGAGAAGAGGGGAGGAGAGATGGAGAGGAGAGGAAAGGAGAAGAGAGAAAGAAAGAGGAGAGGAAAGGAGAAGAGAGAATGAAAAGAGGAAAGAAGAGAAGAGAAAGAGGCAAGGAGAGCAAAAGAGGAGAGGGAAAGAGAGCGAAAGAGGAGAGGAGGGGGAAGGGGAAGAGAGCGAAAGAGAGGCAAGGGGAAGAGAGCAAACGAGGAGAGGGGAGGGGACGAGAGCAAAAGAAGAGAGGGGAGGGGAGGAGAGCAAAAGACGGGAGGGGAGGGGACAACAGCAAAAGAGGGGAGGGAAGGTAGAGCGAAAGAGTAGAGGGGAGGAGAGCGAAACAGAGGGGAGGAGAGGGGGAGGAGAGGGGAAGGGAGGGGAAGAGAGCGAAAGAGGAGAGGGGAAGGGAGGGGAAGAGAGCAAAATAGGAAAGGGGAGGGGAAGAGAGCGAAAGAGGAAAGGGGAGGGGAAGAGAGCGAAAGAGGAAAGGGGAGGGGAAGAGAGCGAAAGAGGAAAGGGGAGGGGATAAAAGCGAAAGAGGAAAGGGGAAGGGAAGAGAGCGGAAGAGGAAAGGGGAGGGGATAAGAGCGAAAGAGGAAAGGGGAAGGGAAGAGAGCGAAAGAGGACCGGGGAAGGGAAGAGAGCGAAAGAGGACCGGGGAAGGGAAGAGAGCGAAAGAGGACCGGGGAAGGGAAGAGAGCGAAAGAGGACAGGGGAAGGGAAGAGAGCGAAAGAGGAAAGGGGAAGGGAAGAGAGCGAAAGAGGACAGGGGAAGGGAAGAGAGCGAAAGAGGACAGGGGAAGAGAAGAGAGCGAAAGAGGACAGGGGAAGGGAAAAGAGCGAAAGAGGAGAGGGGAAGGGAGGGGAAGAGAGTGAAAGAGGAGAGGGGAAGGGAGGGGACGGGAGCAAAAGAGGAGAGGGGAAGAGAGCGAAGAAGGAGAGGGGAAGAGAGCGAAGCAGGAGAGGGAAGGGGAAGAGAGCGAAAGAGGAGAGGGGAAGAGAGCGAAAGAGGAGAGGGGAAGAGAGCTAAAGAGGAGAGGGGAAGAGAGGGAAAGAGGAGAGGGGGGGAGAAAGCTAAAGAGGAGAGGGGGTAGAGAGCCAAAGAGCGAAAGAGGACAGGGGAAGGGAAGAGAGCGAAAGAGGAAAGGGGAAGGGAAGAGAGCGAAAGAGGACAGGGGAAGGGAAGAGAGCGAAAGAGGACAGGGGAAGAGAAGAGAGCGAAAGAGGACAGGGGAAGGGAAGAGAGCGAAAGAGGACAGGGGAAGGGAAAAGAGCGAAAGAGGAGAGGGGAAGGGAAAAGAGCGAAAGAGGAGAGGGGAAGGGAGGGGAAGAGAGTGAAAGAGGAGAGGGGAAGGGAGGGGACGGGAGCAAAAGAGGAGAGGGGAAGAGAGCGAAGAAGGAGAGGGGAAGAGAGCGAAGCAGGAGAGGGAAGGGGAAGAGAGCGAAGCAGGAGAGGGAAGGGGAAGAGAGCGAAAGAGGAGAGGGGAAGAGAGCGAAAGAGGAGAGGGGAAGAGAGCGAAAGAGGAGAGGGGAAGAGAGCTAAAGAGGAGAGGGGAAGAGAGGGAAAGAGGAGAGGGGGGGAGAAAGCTAAAGAGGAGAGGGGGTAGAGAGCCAAAGAGGGGAGGGAGAGAGAGAGAGAGAGAGAGAGAGAGAGAGAGAGAGAGAGAAGAAAAAAAAGTACTAAAGTGGGAGAGAGAAAAATGAAGAGAAAACAGGACAGTTAGCGGAAGGCAATAAGAGAAAATTGGATTTTTGTAAGAGCTTACAGTAAAATCCTTTTCTCTGAGTCCTTTGACAGACGCAGCTCTCTATGCTTCTTCATTATTGGGTTATGCGCCATCTACAGGAGTAAACTAGGCAGTGAAAACTTTTCACTCGACACGCCTATAGGGGCTGTCCCTCACGACATAACCCCAGATGCACTGTGCTCTCAAATCAGTTTCGTAGAAAGCAGTGAAAAGACAGAACCAACCCCATGCTAGAGGGGCAGGAGCTGCGTCTGTCAAAGGACTCAGAGAAAAGGATTTTACGGTAAGTTCTTACAAAAATCAAATTTTCTCTATCGTCCTTTGACAGACGCAGTTCTCAATGCTTCTTCACTATTGGGACGTCCCAAAGCAGTGTAGGCATGAAAGGTAGGAAACCACAACCAACTATTAACGTACATCCAAGGCTAAAAAACGTAGCCAACTGGGCGACAAAAAAAAGCTCAACTCAAACCAACAGGAGCTTACCCCCAAACAAAAAATTCACCCCCATAAAGAGAAAACCAAGTCTCTTTGTCAAACAGCAGCCTGCAAAACCCTGCGGCCCAAGGAAGCATCCAAGGATGCCAACAAATCAACCTTGTAGAATTTGGTAAAAGTGTGCACAGACGACCAAATCAGAAGCCTGATGGCAAAAAGCCCAAGAGGCACTCAGCGCTCAAGTAGAATGCGCCCTCACAGGGAAAGGAGGAACCTAACCCCTTAATGAATATTCCTGAACAATTGTCTGCCTGAACCATTTTGATATGGTCGCAGCAGACCCCTTACGATATCCCTCAGGAAGGACAAAAAAGGAATCAGATGTCCGAAAAGACTCCGTGGCTGACAGGTAAACCCCGATCGCCCGAACCACATCCAGCGAATGCAAAGCAAATTCCTTGGGATGCGTGAGCTTAGCACAGAGTAAAGGCAAAACAATATCTTCACTGAGGTGGAAAGCAGACACCACCTTAGGGAGAAAAGACTCATTAGGTCGTAGAACAACCTGATCCCTAGGAATGACCAAAAAAGGTGAACGGCAGGACAGAGCCGCCAACTCAGACACTCTGTGAGCAGAAGTGAGAGTCACCAAAAAGGCAACCTTCTGAGACAAGATATCTCCCTAATATTTTCAAAGGGGGGCTGTTGAAGAACGGACAACACCAAATTCAGATCCCACGGCGGCAAAGGTGATCTCCTCGGCGGAGCCAGGTGACGCACCCTTTGAAGAAAAGTGTGGATCAAGGAATTAGACGCCAGGGGAGGTTAACATTCTAAAAAAGAAAAAGAAAAACTAAGACCGGAGTCCCAGAAGGAAACCTAGGTCCTACTCCTTAACTAGGCAGCAAGAAACTGATTTGAGAGCACAGTGTGTCTGGGGTTATGTCGGGAGGGACAGCCCCCTATAGGCGTGTTGAGTGAAATTTTCACTGCCTAGTCTACTCCTGTAGATGGCGCATAACCCAATAGTGAAGAAGCATTGAGAGCTGCGTCTGTCAAAGGACGATAGAGAAATACAAGTTAGACAATCAGTAAGAGAGATAGAAACCGTATGAATGATGATCAGATTGTACTATGTGAAATGTGTTGCCATGCCCCTGGACTTGTTTTTGCCTAAATTCTATAGCTTTCTTCCCACCATCAAATCCACATCACTACATAAAATGTTGGCATTTTGCAATGGAAAATGGTTGAGGGCATTGGTGCCTCCTGTTTTTATTCTTTTGTATTATTTCTCTTTTTCTTTTACTCTCTTTTTCCTGCTCCATCTGCACCGCTTTATTTGCTCGCTCTTTCCTGTCTGTGCCAAACAGCACTATATAGGCTGCAGCAGTGTAATGCAATACAATGTAACCTAGCAGTGCCTACACATATCTTCAAGTGAATTTGTTCATTGCCTATGCAATTAAACGCAGCAGGTTCAGTCTAATGGCAAAAGGTCTCATTATGAAGCGACAGGGAACTGGGTCACCCAGGGAGGTTAAGGAGGTCATTTAAAGGAATACGCAGTCACCTGTAAGTATCTGTTGTTGTACTGCTGCTCTTCATTTCCTTTATTGCACTGACAGGTTTACTTTAACTTTTAAACTAAGAGGATCATAGCTTAGATCATAGTTCTAATGAATCAAGGGGTAAAAAAATGGTGCACGTTTCCCCTACAAGAGGAAAAAATAACAGCAACAAGCAAAGAATAGCATAAAAAAACACAGAGAGAAAGAAATATGAGAATGGTAAATTGGAGAGCAGGATAAGAGGTAGTAATTTTTTTTTTTTTCTTGGTACAAGAACGCACTGGAACTGCCAGCACTGATGTGAACTATGCCTTTGAAAACCTAATTTCTATACGTTCCGGATGCAGAAAAAAAGCACTGCAACGCATGTGTTGTGAGCTAGCCCTTAGGCTGGGTTCACACTGCTACAACACAACTGTTGTACAACTGTCGATCGGACTATGCCCTGCGACATCAGTCCTACTTTCATCCGACTTGAATGAACAGGATATGATTTTGCTCCAACTTTGAGATAATCCGACTTTTCATTTGGCCAATCAAAGCAATCACAGCGTGACATAAATTCCCTTTCCTGCTGCTGTAATGACCATGTCAGATGTCACAAGTCGAATGGTTGGGACGAGAATCCGACTTTGATCCGACTTCAATGATAATGAATGAGCTGAAAAACGGACCATAGTACAGGAACCTTTTTCATAGTCGGACTGACTTGGGTCGGACCAGTTAAGACAGCTCGTATAGGGAACCCTTGATTTGTACACGTCAAGCGACATGTGCTCTCAAAGTCGGAGGGTAAGTCCCACCAGTGTGAACCAGCATTAATGTTTATTTTCTAACCTGTGGTTAAACACCACAGCTGGCAAGGTCAGGGGCAGATTACCGGCACCTAACATTAACTCTTCAACTGAAACACCAGTATAAGATACTGAGAGAGTAATTAATTTTTTTAGCATTACAATCTGCTGTAGCCATTAGGCTGTAAATGGCATAGGAGGGGAACTGTAAAAAAAAAAAAAAGCTAAAATAGTAAATTCAAAATACTAAACCAATTGATTAAGTATCAACAAAAGTACATTTATATTTAGTCCAATTCCATTTTAAAAAAGAGTGCCCTATTCTTCTTTTGATGTCTATACCCTAAAACTTAACGACTAACTTCTCGTCTTTGCTCTATTTTGGTCTGTTAAATATACCTTCTGAAGTGTCGAAAATACCTGGTGTTCCTGTCAACTATTATCACTATTATTAGCATTAATTGCAATTCTCTGTGTGGACTACAGAAAACTTCCAACCTATGTCACGGAGATAGGGGGGGGGGGGGTTCTGTAGTCTTGTCCTAGGGTGACAATAATGCTCAGGTATGGACAATTTTCTACATAGCTACATTGATCCAGCTTAGACCAATATAAATATGGGTATACCATGCTTGGCCGATACCCCTGTAAGCTGGAAATCTCTCAAGTGGGCACCACTACTCCAGGGACCTCCACTTGCTTCTGAGCCCAGTGCCGAGAGGCTGCCCTGGTGCATTCTGAATGCAGAAGGTCAGCCACTCGCCACAGGCACTAATGAGAGAATGCTTTGCATTTTCTAAAAGAACACAAAGTGTTCTCTAATTGGAAGAGGTTGAAATCGTCACTCACCATTACACCTCGTTCAATCAGAGAAAACAATACATTCATTCAGAAAATGCAAAGCATTCTTTGAATGGTACCGGTGTCAACTGGCTGGTCTCCTGTATTCAGAATGCAGCAGGACAGCCATTCGGCACAGGACCCAGAAGTGGAAATAACTGGCGTGATTTCAAGCTTCCTGGGGAATCAATCTGGTATGGTATATACATAGTCCCATTGATCCAAGCTAGACCAATATATAAAATATCCATACCTTGAATTTATGCTTAAAGTGGTTTGGTTGCAAACCCTTACATATATCCAGTGATGTGACTAGCCAGTGATACACAGAAATGAATCAAATCCTCCTACATAAGTTTTACCTGTTTATCTACAGTCTTCAAAGTCCAGAATTTATACAGCCTGTCTGAGCTGTGAGGGAAAAAAAGGGGGTTGAAGAGCTGAAGTTACATTCAGCAGACTCAGGAGAGCTCTGAAAGCTGATTGGAGAGAAGAGACACACCCCCTTCATACAGCAAACAGGAAAATAGTTGAGGCTGTCAATCAGCTGGAGCTCCCTCCCAGGTCTCTTTTTTTATCTTGGTGTCAGGAAAACATTTTAAAAGTTATTCATGCTGATGGCAGAGAAATGAAGCAGCAGACAGAAACTACACTTAGAGCTCTTATATGAGACAAGTACACACTATAGGAGGGATATGCTTTGTTCATATTTCATGTCTGAAGTTTACAACTACTTTAAGAAAAAATATATTACATTTCTGTTCCTGGGTTTACTTACATTATAAAACTAAAGAGAGAAATGGAAACCCCCCCCCCCCCCCACCACCCAACTTTCTAAAATCCTTCATTTGCCCCTGGCTGGTATCGGATTGGTTCCTTCAAGCAAAAAAAAAGATTCGACTTTTGGCCAGTGTTTATACATCAGCTGCAATCATTACAATTTCTTCCTCTTTATACAGATGTATGCTAGATATACAACCCTGAAAAATCTTCCTGATCAGGAAACGGTGACCAGACATTTGACTAAACATGACATTTCACTACAGAACATGATGATATTTCTTTGTGAAATCATAAGCAGTGCAACGCAAACAGCTTAAACAAGCACAGTGCTGATCTGATGTCTCGGAAAATGATTCCAGAGAAATGGTTCTGCTCACACACTGAGCCCTGGCAAATGAAAGACAAACTGCATAATGGTCTGTGTCACGGCGCACTGGTACCACATGTGGGAACGAAGATCTTGTTATGTCTCGGGGAATAATACCTGTCTTTCTCCACTAAACTCTGCTCAATATGCCTGCTTGCCTGCCACAGAGCTGCTTGTCTTATCTAAACACAAAGCTAAAAGGCGGAGGAACAGATACATGTCACACTCCATTTTTCTGCACCGAGATCATTCCTTTCAGCTTTCTGACATACATTCTCTGCGGATGGGCTGACAACATAAAAGAGAACTCCATACAAATTTAAAACTAAATGTGCAAAGCTATGCTGTTTTGCTTTTGGGTGCACTTTGTTTTTCTTTTAAAGCTAAACTGCAGTCAGCCCATAAAACACACACAGCAAGGGTTAAATGCTTGTTTAACCACTTAAAGACCCAGCCTTTTTCTGACATGTGTTGTTTACAAGTAAAAATCTTATTCATACTTTTTTTATATAGAAAATTACTTACAATCCCCAAACATTATATTTTTGTTTTTTGTAGCAGAGACGGCGAACTTTGGCACTCCAGATGTTTTGGAACTACATTTCCCATGATGCTCCACTACACTGTAGAGTGCATGAGCATCATGGGAAATTTAGTTCTAAAAAATCTGGGGGGTCCAGGTTCGCCATTACTGCCCTAGAGAATAAAGTGGTAGTCGTTGCAATTTTTTATATCACAAGGTTTTTGTGTTTTTCAAAACGCAATTATGTTGGAAAAAATACACTTGAATTAATAAAAAAAAAAAAAAAAAAGAATACATACCCATTTTTTATTTTTTTTGTAAAATATGAAATATGTTGTTACACCGAGTAAATAGATAGCGAACATGTCATGCTTTGAAGTTGTGCACTGGAATGGCGCAAAAAAATGGTACTTAAAAATCTCCATAGGTGATGCTTTAAAAATTTCTACAGGTTACCAGTTTATAGTTACAGAGGAGGTCTAGTGCTAGAATTATCGCTTTTATTTAGACATTTGCGGCAATACATTATGTATGGTACAAAACACTGTTTACATATGTGGGCGTGACCTACATATGCGTTCGCTCCTGCGCACGAACACGCAGGGAAAGGGGAGCTTTAAAAAAAAAAACATTTTTTTTTTTACTACATTTTTACACTGTCCCTTTTTTTGATCACTTTTATTGCAATTGTAAGGAATGTAAACATCCCTTGCGAAAACAATACAGCAAGACAGGTCCTCTTTATGCAGAGATCTGGGGTCTAAAAGACCCCAAATCTCTACTCTACTGCTAACAACAAAAGATTAACAACAAAATAATAAGTGTTCTACCATTTGCTTTAAGAAAAAAAAAAAAAAAAAGCCATGTTTACCTGGCCCGAGAACTAGAAGTGACATTGCTCCGGTCCTCCAAGGGCATAGAGATGAGCGGTAGCCATCATGCCGGATGGTTCCCAGGCCCAGCGATCAGTAACGTAAGCCCGGGAACCACCAGGAAGCGGCGGTGTGCACCTATCCTGCCGCTTATAGGAGTGATCCAATGGCGAATCTTATCTGAAAGCCAGCCGCTTCAAGCTGCAGCCATAACCCCTGTATTTAAGGACAACATTGTGATGTAAATTCCCAGTTAGGTGGTCAGCAAGTGATTAAAGCTCAACTTCGGACACAAAAACATTCATTTCAAAGCATTCCTAAAAAGCCTTAAAGGATATAAATCCACTATGTGCGACATCAACCTTTGCAAACTACATTTTTACTGCGTAAAACTAGCAGCGAGTTCATTACTGTGCTACACATAGTCTGTGCAGACAGCTGATCTGTGGGAGGGACACTGCCGGCTCCACCTACTTCAGGCTGCCTGCAGAAAACTACAGGGAGGGGGCGGAAACAAGACCAGTCACTCTGCACAAGGAGAGAGAGAAGCAGCGACCAGTCTTTATTACAGAAATCTCCTGCACAGAGTCAAAATTTCTTAACGGATTAATGAAGATCTGGAAGAAATATGCAAAGCACACCAAGATTCAAGAAAAAACACGTGATTCTTGTATGCGGGACGAATTCTCTTCTTTGCACATGCATTGGAGTTATGTTAAGTTTTAACCTTCCCTTACTTAATGCAAAACTGAAAAAAAGTTTGGAATATAGATAAAAATGTAAGGAGGGTATTTGGCAAAAAATAAATAAAGTATGATCATTTTTTTTTAGCTTCATTGTGGTAAAGCTAAGGTAATATTTTATTTATTTATTTATTTTTTAAAGACAAAAGTTGTACCATCCAACTTCATGCTGTCAAAAAAAAAACTTTTACTATATGAAGAGTACAATTATCTTTGTTACTACATTACTTTAATATTATTTAAAGACAAAATATAGTTCTAAAGAAGCCAGGAATGCCAGCACTACATAAGTGTAGTCATTTCAGGACTGTGGTTTATAATCAACCCTTGTATACCATGACAACCTCAGTATGGTTATGGTGTTCTCTTGCTGGCAACAATGTAACCTAAAGTGACACAGAAAACCACCAATGCAATGCATTTATTTTACCTGAATTTCACAATTCTGGCTATTCAACATTACATGGCACATCATCCAGATGTGGGAGCCAAGGAATTATTCCAGAAACCTAGAGAAAGCTTCCACATTAATAAAAGCACTACTGTTTGGCCTAACTCCATTCAACACTCTGCCCCAGGCGAATGGTTTTCCAATTTACAACACAGAATCACGTGAACTAAGGTGCAGCAGACGTAAAGGGCCTGATGGAATAACGTTTGTTAAAGCAAAGCTGTGATTAAACTGGCTCAGGTACAAGTGGGTACTCTGGTGACCATTAATCCAGGAAAAGTTCTATTCTGCATTCTCCTTTTTACTGCACTCATCTCCTCTTACTTCTAATCCCACATGCTAATAAAACCCACAGGGTGCTGAGGCATGTGCCCTCATAAATCGCACTCTCATAAAACCTCCTTCACTCTTCTGCTTCTTCTAACCTCTGGAGATATATCCCCAAACCCGGGGTCTCCTTTATTTAACTGTACCAAACGCACCCATAACCCTGTACCCTCTGGCAGCAGCCGCAATCCACACAATTTAGTTTCCATTCTTCTTCAAATCAGTTTTCAGTGTTTTCGTCAAAGCTTAAGGCCCCTTTTACACACTCCGTCCATCGGACGGACTCCGTTTATCTCAGCAGGGGATCGATTCGCCGATCCCCCGCTGAGCAGGAGGATGACAGCTGTTCTCCGCGCTGTGTGCGGAGACACAGCTATCAGTTCCCCATGCATCTCTATGGGGGAATTGCATGGGAACAGACCGTCGGTCCGTTCTCACTCGAACCGATCCTCTGGACAGATGGAAAATAGGGTTTCCGTCTGTCCAGATTTGACGGATCTGATCGGATGTCAGCGGACATGTCTCCACTGACATCCGATGCCCCATAGGGATGTATGGGGGGGCCGTTTAGATCCGCCAAAAAAACTGACAGGCGGATCCGAACAGTCCGCCTGTGTGAAAGAGCCCTAACTGAACTAAAGTTAGAAGCTGATTGGCTACCATGTATAGCTGCACCAGGATTTTGCACTCTCCAGTTTTAGTAAATCAACCCCAGTATGTTCAATTTCCATCAAGAGTGCAAAACACCACTAGAAGTATCTGTTTAGATGCCAACAGTATCTTCAAACACAAAATACCCAATGAATGAGCGGTGGCCATAAACACTTCAATAAAATGATCAATCTGTCCCAATAGGAATAACCTACTTATAGTCTTAAACACAATCGCTTGATATACCGTATACAGAAAAGTGGAATTAATTCCATGCTTGGAGATTATGATCGTACGTTATCAATCATATCTCCGTTTCCACCAGGCAACCTTGAAATACAATGAAATTCATGACCAAACCACTGCCAACTGACGCAAAACAATGGATACATTTCAGCCCTGGCCGGTCGACTACGTTTGATTGAATTCAATCTTAACCTGATCAGTAAATAGATCAAAAGGGAAGTTAAGGCTATTCACTCCGTTTCTGATTTGATCGTTTTTATCGAAACGCTCATCGATTGCAAGAAATGTATTTGAAGCGTGTATGGCCATCATAGCAACAGCAAAACGCACATGAAAGAGACATTTTAAAGCGCTCCTACTTTTATGATGAGGTTCTTGTACTTGTCCAACATTTCTTGGTCTTCATGACAGCCAGCAAGCAGTTGCCAAACTTCTGCTCTTAACGCCTCGGGTACTCCCCCTCGCTTCACCAGTGATGACAGTCCCTTTGGCCTGACGCTCAGATTGCTGTGCCTGCATGATGACAAAGAAGCTGAAGTTCGGCAGAAGAAGGGCTTCAAGGTAAACAAACACTGCTAAAAATATGTGAAGCTTTGCAGGGAAAAGTAAATATTCCAGTGTATTAATCCAAAAGGATTATACAAACCCGTGGTATAAATATCACAAATTAAACAGCAAGTCAGATCGCTGCTGGACTTCAAACTACAGCAAAGTGGCTGCTTTACTCAGCTAGATAAACATATAGTCTTATCGCTGTGCAAGTAATCTATCACTCTATGAAATATACATACACATGGACAAAGCAGGCCGATTCAACTGTTCCAATGGTTTTCATAGTAACACACAAAATGATTGGATTCGGGTGAAAATGTTTGCTGCAGGTTATAAACTCTTGTAACAATGTATACGGGTGACAAAACTTTCCCACTATAGATCTTAGATAGTGCATTGCATTCTAGCTGTCAAAGTATAGATTGCCACTATGGGGGAGATGTAATAAAACTGGTGCACATAGAATCTGGTGCAGCTGTGCAAAGTAACCAATCAGCTTCTAGGTTTGAGGGTCGGTTCACACCACAAAAAAACACACTCCAGATCCGTTCCGGATGCATTTCTGCATGTGTATTTTTAATGCGCTTCTGGATGCATTCTAGGGGTTTTTTTTGTCTTTCATCCCGTGGGGTCCAGTGTATTTTTGATAAAGCTTTTATTGTATTTCGATGCGTTTTTATTAGGGATCGGCCGATAATCGGCAACACCCATATATCGAGGGCCGATATGCACTTTCCCCGATTTATCGGAATCAGCCCCTGAGGTTACCGATATTGCCGATATTTCGTAAAGTGCTTGTACCAGAGTGATGCCAGCAGCTAGAGGCATCACCCCGGTATCAGCGTCCATAGCTGCCTGTCGGCTGACTTGTAATAATAACCGATGCGGCCAAGAAGCCGCTCGGCTGTCATTACAAGGAGCGGGAGGGGAGGTCCCCCCCACCCACTCTCACTGCCTTCCGCGGCTCCTACCCGGGCATCCTACCTCCGCCAGAGAGAAGACTTGGGTCTCCATGTAAAAAACTCGGAGGTGATGTCATGACATCACTTCCGGGTACTCGGCGCTGAATTAAAAAAACTGACAGCATTTAAACAAACAGCCAAACTTGGCGTTTTGAATGCTTTTCAGTGCCGAGGAGGGGTTTGGAGTACCTTTAGAAAAAATAAAAAATTTTTTTTTACATGTATGAAAATATCGGTAGATACCGATATCCGGTGACCAAAATATCGGTATTAAAAAACGATATCGGTACTTCACTTATTGTTTTTTACTGCGTCCAGTGCAGTGCAGTACAGTGCAGGACAAATGCATGTTCTACTTTCTTTCTTGAACTGGAACGCCCTGAAACTGACCCCACTGGTGTCAACCATGCCATTGGAAACCATATAACCTACTTTCTATGCGTTTTAGATTCAGATAAAAAAAAAAAAAAAAAACACTGGTATGCATGTGGTTTGCATTGGACCCTAATGTCAAAGCTTGAATCGATTGTAAAGTCCCGTGTTTTCTTTTTTTTTTTTAGTTAAAAATATCAAACCTGTAATACTTACCTGCTCTGTGAAATGGTTTTGCACAGAGCAGCCTCGAACCTCCTCTTCTCAAGTCCCTCTGTGGTGCTCCTGGCCCCTCCCTCCTATTGAGTGCTCCCACAGCAAGCAGCTTGTTATGGGGGCACCCGAGGTGAGTCACAGCTCCCTGTGTCCATTTAGCTGATTG
The DNA here is from genome assembly GCF_965119305.1 of Pelophylax lessonae. NCBI lineage: Eukaryota > Metazoa > Chordata > Amphibia > Anura > Ranidae > Pelophylax > Pelophylax lessonae. Next base: position 235,763,668 of record NC_138775.1, on the reverse strand, counting down.
ATAGCAGCGGGAGTCAATGGCGCCACGCTGCAGTCTCAGTCAATGAGGAGCGGAGTCCTGGGCAGCCGAGATACTCCTGCAACATCGCTGGATCTAGATGGGGCTCAGGTAAGTATTAGGGTGGCTATGGGGGGGTTGCTGCACACAGGTGTTTTTCTGAATGCATACAGATAAAAAAAACCTTCTGACTTTACAATCACTTTAATTGAACAAGCTGAAGTTCTGCTAGCCATACACTAGTTAAACAATCGTTCAAACGTGCTTGAAAAAAAAAAACACACGCTCATGAGAGCAAACGCTATTGCCATCATGTAATAACCAATTTCTCAGATAAATCGTTTAATGGACATAGATGAATCAGTTTCTCGTTCGTTTTTGGCTAACGGGCCACATTTGCGCAGTACCAACAGTTCAATTTTTTATTTTTAATGGGCGAGAAACACTTTAGAATGTAATCGGGGAAAAATATTAACCTTTGAATTTACCGTCTGTTTGGCAAAAGTTTTCCAAAAACTCTTTCTTCAATTTTTTGGGCTCAAAAACGTTGCAACCGATTTTCGATCTGGACGAAAAATGAACAAACTGTTCAAATGACAGAAATTCAACCGAGTTTTCATCATGTGAGCCAATTTTGGGGTATCGTCAACTTAACATACACACCCACATCGATTCGCATGAACAGGGTGCAATTTGCATGCGTGGCGGAATTAGCACTGAACTCGCTGCCATTTCCGCACCGCATCAGTGTGAACCTGGGCTCAAAGTACAAATTTTGTCTAAAGTTGGCTATACACTAGTAGATTATTGTTAGTTTTTAATTTCAGGGATGTTTTTTTTTTTTTTTTTTACGATTTTCTATTCTGACAGCAGGGAAGTCTCCCCACTGTCAAAATACAATAGCACAGCGGGAGCGATTCCCCATTCAAATCAAATGTAAAGCCTGGTACGCACTCGTTTTTTTTTTCATTCAACCCAGTGGGCTGAAAGAAATAGAAAAAAATAAGGGGCTCGCTGTACTAACTATGCAATGTTAGTACAACGATATCCCCGCTGAGCTACTGTGTTCTGATTGCCCCCCCCCTCCCAGAACACAGTGGTCAGAGCTCACAGCTATTGGCTGCAAGTGCTGATTGGCTGCTGTTTTTTCAGCATGCCCTTTCGAAAGAAGCCAGACGTTTGGCCGGATTCTGTCGGAAAGTCTGCCATACACAAGGGTCGAATACCAGCTGGTTTCTGTTGAACCAGCCAATATTCAGTCCTTGTTTACCAGGCTTGAGTGGGAATAGAGTACATTTTTTTTCATTCAACCTGCTTGTTAAACAATAAAAAAAAAAGGCAAAGTACGGCCAGCCTTAAAGAATAATTAAGGGCAAAACTTTCAGTTTTTATTGCTGTCTGTGACCCCGTTAGGGAGATTGTCCCTCTATATTTGTCCTGTTTACCATGATCATTGAAAGTGAAAGTAAAAGAAAATCTCAAATTTTGGGTTGTCCCCAGAAAAGTAACAGAAGTGAAATCTTCAATGGGGACACTAGTTCTGATGACCTGGGGGCCCCCAAGGAACTCTCTTAATTTGCAGGGATTACCTCTCACTTCCTGCTTCAAAGAAAGTGGGTGTTGGGCGCTTCTAACCAAACAAGGGGAGGGGGGATCCACCGCAATAAGAGGGCGCAGGGGATGTCTCCAGATTCTTGATATGAACTGTCCAAGATGGCCGGGTACAAGTGGCGCCTGTTTTTCCTCTCACTTCGCACTTCCTGCTTGGTTATGGGACAGGAAGTGAAAGAAAATTTCCCTGATGGGACAAAATGTCAAAATAAAAAAAACTGACAGGGGTAATAATAACCCTCCCTTTACTCTATCCAAAATGAAAAAAATAAAGGTTTTGCCCCTAGTTCTACTTTAAGCCAGCCATATACATACAGAAATTCAAGTTCAGCAGCAACCAGATTAATTTCCATCCATCTATGGACAAAGTGGTAATACTAAAGTTGATCTGTTGACTGTGTTGATGGAAGAATCGGACAATTTTGCATAACGTATGGCCTGCCTTATACTCTGCTCCCCCAGATTAACAATGCAGCTGTCCTAAGGTGTAGGGATTGCCCGATTATCGGCAAAGCCCTATATATCGAGGGCCGATATGCACTTTCCCCGATATATCGGAATTGGCCCCTGAGGTTACCGATATTGCCGATATTTCGGGAAAGTGCTGTACCGGAGTGATGCCTGTAGCTATAGGCATCACCCCGGTACCAGCGTCCATAGCTGATGGTCGGCTGTCTTGTAATGACAACCGATGCGGCTGAGAAGCCTCTCGGCTGTCATTACAAGGAGCGGGAGGGGACCCCCCCCCCCCCGCCACCTTCCGCGGCTTGCCCGGGTCTCCCGTCCCACCGGGAGACCCGGGCAACCAGCCTGCACGGCTGCTGAATAGAAAACCCGATCAAAGCCACATTCGGCTCTGATCGGGTCTCCATGTAAAAACCCGGAAGTTATGTCATGACATCACTTCCGGGTACTCTGTGCCAAATTCAAAAAAATTACAGCATTCAAAACAGCCAAACTTGGCGTTTTGAATGCTTTTATGTGCAGAGGAGGGGTTTGAGGTCTTTTAGACCCCCAGATCCCTCCACGAGAGTACCTGTCAAAAAAAAATAATATTTTTTTTTTTAATGTACGAAAATATCGGCCGATACCGATATACAATGACCAAAATATCGGTATCGGCAAAAAAAAAAAAAAAAAACCAATATCGGTCGATCACTACTAAGGTGCTCCTTGTACTCCTTCATCCAGAGTAGGGGGGGATGTAATACAGGTGGTGTGTTACTGGCCAAGTCACAGGTGAAAAGAGAAGGAAATAAAAGAAAACAAATGCAGCCACCACATCTTAAGAATAGTAAGCTACTGTATATGCATTTTGGTTTTGGATTTAAGACCCCCTTTTTTTAATAATGGAATTTTTTTTCCTATGTCCATGTAATCAGTTTGCGTCAATGAATATTTTCAGCGAACTCCGAAACACATTTCAGAAGGAGACAGAGCTCAGTGTGAACAGCGGCGCACTGTAGCCTTCAGCATTCTTGATCTGTACCTCAGCAGAGATCTTTAAATAAGGCCCACAGCTATTTCCGTCCTCGTACACCTGGGCAGCACCAGAACGTCTTCTAATAGTTTTATAAATCATATTGACATTTCATTTTCTTTCAGGCAGACTAGACTTAAAGCTGCATTAAAAAATGAGAAACTAAAAAGGTTTTCGCCTCACCCAAAAGATGAGGAAGCTTTCTGTGAGGGAATTAATGACTCGGGCGGCCATTTTGGGGACGGATGCGCTATGGAAACGAATGTGCTATCGATGACAGGTGACTGCAAAGCGTTTACCTCAGTTGGTCCGTTTTTAACGAACCGTAATTACAGATTTTCCACTGAGACTCGCAGGTTGTACAGCAGATGCAGACAAATGATTTGTGGTAAATGGCAGAATGTTCAAACAAATCCACTCTATATTAATAATCTGTGCCGCTGCAAAAGTTTTTCAGCGTGGCTGTAAACTCATACTGTCCCCATGGAAACTAGGAGTGATAAGGCCAAGAACGAAATCAGACTTCACTTGTTTGTAGTGTCTCAATATCTAGCGTCACGTCCCTGGGAAAGCTTTAGTAAATCGAATGCCTGGAAAAGGGGAAAAGGAAAAGGGGAGCGAGTTGCCTCCCCAGAATTATCCCCTCATACAGCTCTCTGTGGTTACTCGGTTACCATCCACCACTGCTAAGGCTGCCTTGTGAAGCCAAAATGCATCTACTGTACTATAAATATGTTAAAAATATACGTGTTCAAAAAAATCATGATACTATATATGTCAAAATGATGTGCTTCCTGACAGCTAATAAAACCAGATAGTAAGAATTACATCCAGTATGCAGAACAAGGAGTGCTACTGTACAGCGCCCATACACACACAGTAAGGCCTTGTTCACACAGGGTGTACTACAGCCTATGCCCATGCCAATGCGAAGGCCATGCTTACCCGCACAGGAAGGTACAAGTGGCAGTCCCACTGACACACCAATTAGAACACAGCAGTTGCATAGACACAGCAACTGCTCTTAATTTGACATCAGTGCAGGTGCATGGCCCCAAACACACACGGTCTGTGTTCGAGGCCACCCGTCCACACGCAGGTCAGATTTGAAGCAGCAGTTCTGGCCTTGCAACTTCTATATTAATATCAATGGGCTGACTGCACAGGAATGCATAGAACACCAGTTTGTACCCGTGTGAGTAAACATGGCCCTTGCATTGGTTTTTGCTGTAGTAGGCCCCATGTGAATGAGGCCTGAAAATGTGTGACACGTCCTTATCGCCCCATTACCTGTCTCCTCAGGGTGACATCTCTGAATTATCCATAGTTCATAGGGTATGTATGTAAAATTTATATAGGCAGTACTAAAATGGAACTGAACCCACTTTTCCTTTACAGCCAAGGAAGCGGCCATATTAGCCTCTGCTGGATCTGTAGTTGTCATGGTGTTGCACAGCTGTTATGACACAGCACAAGCAAATGTGGCAGTTCTCATTCACAACATGCCCTAAATGTAACCGTTTTGGGAAATGGTTAAGGCTTCATTCACACATTTAATAAGAGGGCTCCCCCCCCCCCCATGTGAATAGGTATGGGGGTATTCCCCATTCCTTTATTAAAAAAGCAAAAACAGCATCCCATGATGTAGATCCACCATCAATCACACCGCCCTCTGCCACCGCTGACCTGAAAAAAAGGAAAAGCTCTGCTCCCGCCATCTGCCTGCTTTGACGACTGATAGTTTTCAAATAGCTAAGGAGCGGGGCCACCCAGCAAGTACACACCGGTTGATGACTGGGCAAAGCACCCCCATATCACGCCCCCTAATGCTGACTGCATGTGCCCTGGTGTGGTTTGGAAACGGAGGAGGGGGGGGGGGGGAAGACGCTCACTCATCTCCCCACTTTCTTGGCACGCCAGGCTGCATGCTCAGATAAGGGTCTGCTATGGATTTGGGGGGGGGGGGGGAGGGCACACCATTTTTTTTTTGTTCTGGCTTAGCCACTTTGAATTTTCAGCTTCACCACTGTCATGCTTTGAATGACAATTGCGCTGTCAGGCAATGCTGTACCCAAATGAAATTTTTATCATTTTTTTCACACAACAATAGAGCTTTCTTTTGGTGGTATCTCTTTTACCACTGTTTTTTTATGTTTTTACTAAAAAAAATAATAAATAAAAAGACAGAACATTTTGAAAAAATAAAAAAAAAGTTTTTCTTAGTTTCTGTCAGTAAATTTTGTAAATAAGTACTTTTTCTCCTTCACTAACGTGCCCTGGTGAGGCAGCACAGATAAGCAGTGCCCTTCAGTGCAGCCTAGGTGGCCCTAATATGCCGCAATGATGGGCACTGATAGGTAGCAATGATGGGCACTGATTGGGGTCACGGATAGGCACTGCTCTTCCTTTACTGTAATCAGGGCACTAATGATCAGTGCACTGATTACTTGTCCTGGACTCCCCTTTGCGCAGTCATGCAACACTACCCGAACAAAATTTTTATCTTTTTGCACACAAATAAAGCTTTCTTTTGGTGGTATTTAATTTACCACTGGGATTTTTTTTTTTTTTTTTTTTTTGCTAAACAAACAAAAAAAGACCAAAACAAAAAACAAAAACATTTTTATAGTTTGTTATAAAATTTGGCAAACAGGGAATTTTTCTCCTTCACTGATGTGCATTGATGGACAGGGATGAGACAGGACTGATAGGTGGCACTGATGAGACAGCACTGGTGGGAACTAAGAGGTGGCACTGATAGGTTGCACATCTGATAGGTACTGATTGGCAGCGCTGATGAGCGCTGATAGGTGGCACTGATTAGCAGCACTGGTGGGCACTGTTGGGACCAATATCCCTGTAACAGAAACCGATAACTGGCTTGCGTTTACATCCTGTGATCAGCTGTCATTGGCTTACAGCTGATCACATGGTAAAGGGCCGCTGTGATTGGGGGGGCTGCTGCAAACAAAAGGACACAACCATCACAGAGCGTGGACAGCACGATAATGTACACTCTCCCGGGATTGGAAGCCCACACTGTAGCCCACTGTTGCCGTCTTTCGGCTATGGCGCAGGCGGTAAGTGGTTAAATTGGTTCTAAAGGCAAAAAGGTTTTTTTATCTTCATGCATTCTATAAAAAACCTCATGTGTGCAGCAGCCCTCCCAGCTCATACAGCTATATACATATACAGACAATGTATATAGAGAAGCTATTTGGAATATGGGCACAGGCAAGCCTCAATATCTACTGCATAATGCAGGTCAGTGATTAAAAGGGAAGGGATGCTGGATTTTTCAGTAATAGTTGTACAAATGCGTGCTCTCAGTGCTGTAAACCCCTGGTGTGTGTGTATAAAGTGTGTATATTTTTAACTTTTCTTCCAGTTTATATTTTTATCTGACAGGATCTCCTAGTAAAAGCAATATTTAGCTTTTTCTTCTTAGCTCAGCTATAAGTGCTACTTATGCTGTATTTCTTTGGATAAAATGCAATAATGCTGCATCACTCAAAGTGAACTTTTTAGCTGTTTTAAAGGAGTCTACAAAGACAGAAATATAGAATCTGCCATTTTGGATTGGTCTTTCCTAAACCTGTGTGCACTGCCTAGTAAGTCAATAACTAAGAACAAGCATGCAGCCAGTGAAGCATGAAAGCTTCACCTGTAGGTTTGTTCCAGGTCAGTGACTCACTGGTTATTGAAGCCACAATCAGTTTGTTCATGATTATAGAGTTGATTTACTAAAGGCAAATAGACTGTCCACATTGCAAGTACTCCGTTTCCCCGAGAGCCTAATGAATGTGGCAAAGCTTCACTTTGTAAAGAATACCCAAACAGGTGCAAGGAAAAAAAAATGCACTTTTGCTTGCATATGATTGGATAATAGAAATCAGCAGAGCTTAACCACATTCACTAATCTCTGGGCAAAACTAGTGCAACTGCACTTGCAAAGTGCAGAGTCTTTAGTAAATGACCTGACTGTCTTTTTACCTGCTCAAGGCCCGAATGTGCAAAATGACAACTCCAACTAGTTGCCGCCCACCCACAGTAGTTTTACCCTGGGTTGTGGCACTGGAAGACCGGACAACATACCTGTACGTTGCTGGCTCATGAGCGCGCCCCCTGCCGATCTGTGCTGTGATTGGATACAGTACTAGTTTGGCAGCTGATTTCAGCAAATGATTTTGGATGAAGTCAGCTGATCAGTTGCTGCCAATCACACACACTTTTGTGTTTACAAAAACAGAGAACTGACATCAGACATCAATGGTAGTAATAAATGCCCAGGGGTCAGTAAGAATAAGAAAATCAGGCGAACGATCGTCCGATTTTCTTTGATGCTGCACAGCAAGTGGGAACCAAGGAAGAAACGAATGTACAAAAATTCTGGAATGACAGTGTTTTTTTTGTAGTTGTTTGTTTCTGATCATGTGCAGTCTGATTTTTCTCATACTTAAAAAACGGTACACATTAACCACTTCAATACCGGGCACTATTCCCCCTTCCCGCCCAGGCCAATTTATAGCTTTTAGCGCTGTTGCATTTTGAATGACAATTGCGGGGTCATGCAACACTGTACCTAAACCAAATTTATGTCATTTTTCTCCCCACAAATAGAGATTTCTTTTGGTGGTATTTGATCACCGCAAGGTTTTTTATTTTTTGCTAAACAAATAAAAAAATTACGAAAAGTTTGAAAAAAAAAAAAGTTTTTTTGTTTGTGGAGATCCAGAGTCAGACCGAGATAATCCAGTTTCCTGGATGGAATCAGAGCAGACTTCTGGTAATTTAGAAGCCAAGCAAACTGCTTCAGGGTCTGTATAGTAATCTCCACGTCGTCCATCAAGGCAGTAGAGGACTCCGCTCGCAAGATGAGGTCGTCCAGATAGCCCAGTACCGCAATCCCCCGCTGACGTAGCAATGCCAAGACCGGGGCCAACACTTTGTGAATACTGGAGGAGCAGAGGCGAGAATAAAGAGTAACGTCACAACCTGATAATGTTCTGCACTGGTGGGCAATAATGGGCACTGGTGGGCGGCACTGATGGGCACTGGTGGGCAGCACTGATGGGGAGGGCACAGGCAGGCTCCCTGAGCCCTGATTGCCATCCCTGGTGGCCATGGTGGGCATCCCTGGGGTCATGGGTGGGCATCCCTAGAGGCACCCCCCCCCAAGGGTCTGCACTGGTAATCAATGCTCTGATTACCAGTGCAGACCCCCCTGTCAGGAGAGCCGCAGATCGGCTCTCCTCTACTCGTGCCTGTCAGGCACGAACTGAGTAAAGCCGATCAACGGCATTTCCTATTTACTATGTGACCAGCTGTGATTGGATACAGCTGGTCACATGGCAAAGAGCCTACGTCAGTAGGCTCTTTACTGAGATCGGAGATGCGGTGTGTCAGAGTGACACACCGCAGCACCGTTCGACGCTCTGCATGCCCCCGGGGCGTCATATGACGGCATGTCAGGATAACACAACCACCTTCCCGCCGTCAATTCCCTATAGGGCGGGCGGGAAGTGGTTAAACAAGTTTGTCCCTTTGGAAATTTTTGTTTGCAAAGTCTGAATCGGATGACGAAAGTTGTGTACACACATTACGAAAATTGAACAGTCGTTCCTCTTACAAAATTATGCAAATGGCATAATAAATGCCCCCGTGTCAGTGGTCACTAAGATTGATAAATGTCACTAAGCAATGCAAAACACGATATGTACCAAAAGTGCTTAAGCCCAGAAAAAAAAAAAAAAGTCAACGCATCACAGAAAAAAATGTAAATTTTTTACTTTACATGTTCAACTTTTGTTGTACAATTTTCTGTTAGATTTAACACAAACCACATAATATGAGGTCAAAGCTAAACAACACTTTCACTTGTATCCAATTAGGCAGGCCATTGTACTACATAGTTGAAGGTATATTTCAAGAAAATTGTATCGTGTATGGCCAGCCCTACTCCAAAATCCATTTCTCAGAGTTCATTGACAGGCACGGCTTCTCCTTTATTCAGAACCATAGGGTTACATTGCCTCCTAAAGGAGTAGGACATTAGGTGTATCAAAGGCTTTGATATGCCTATGGGCAGTCCCAGGAGGTATACTCCCCCCCCCCTCTTTGCTATAGGTCTTCAGTTTAGTAACAAGCAGTGTCAGAAGTATTACAACTCCATAGAGGGGTGGGTGCTGTGTCCGTAAATCAACATCAGAGAAATGTATTTTACATCAAGTCAAAAATCCAGTTTTCTCTTTCGTTCATTGACCGACACAGCTTCTTCATTATTCAGAACCATAGGGATGTCCCCAAGCAGTGCCAAACATGAGGGGTGGGACAACAAAAATTCCCAAGGCTAAACATAATAGCCAACCAGGTAAACAGGAGCTCGACAAAAAACAAACTGGAACCCAGCCTGAACAATACACCCCCAAATAGGGAACAGACCCTCTAAACAGTAGCCAGCAAAACATTGCAGCAAAAGGAAGCATCCGCAAATGCCAACACATCCACCCGTGAAAGTGTGTCCCCTGACGACCAAGTGGCCCCCTTGCCAACCTGCGCCACTGACGCCCGATGACGAAAGATCCAAGAAGCACTCGGGCCCGAGTAGAGTTGACTTTCAACAGCCAGGCCGTCAAAGCCAGCGATTGTAAAGCAGGATGGAAGATTGGCCCTTGGAACAGTAGATCCTCCACCTGCATGCTGAAGGAGCCTTGTCCGAGGGTCTCGAGAATCCAGCTTTTGGCTTGCCAGACCAGGGCCGCTTGGAACCTCCCGATGAGGACTTGAAAGGTTCTGAAACTTTGTCAGTAGGCCCTGAAGGACGAAAAAAACTTTTTTGTGAGCCAAGAAAGATGGGCCAAGTCTGTAGTCTGGAAAGGTCCTTTTCCCTTTCCAGACTATGGAAGAAAGGTACACTTCCCCCCAGTGAAACTCTTAATGATGTCAGCCAGGGTAGCCCCAAACAGGTGATTGCCTTAAAAGGGTAAAGCAATCAGAGCAGACATTCCGCAGACATACCCTTACAGCGGAGTTCCGGCCTCAAAATCGACTTTACACCATCCGCTTGCTGTAATGTAGCTAAAAAAGAATTGGATAATTACATTTTTTTTTTTTTTTTTATTTACTTACCATGTTATTAAAGAAAATATACTTAACTTCCTTCCTCTTCCTCCCTCTTCGGCCACGGCCCACGCCGTCTCTTCCTGCTTGCATTGACTCCTGGGAGCCGAACATCATCGATCCCAGGAGTCAATGCGTCTGCACTGGCCCTGCTCGTCACTTCCGGTTCAAGCGCATTATTCCCTGCTGAACAGCTTCTGGGCATGCCCAGAAGCTGTGCCGGGATGACGCGCCTGCCCCGGAAGTAACGAGCAGGGCCGGTGCAGGGCATTCTGGGACTCTGACATCAGCGAAGAGGACGCTTTGGCTTCAGCTGCCCACACCTGAGATGGCAGCGCTGGACAAGACATTTTCAAGGTAAGTGTTTCTTCTAAAAGGTAAGTGAAACCAGGGACAGTTAAAAGGCTATCGTTGCTGAAATGCACTAGCCCTGACTGTCCCGGGGGTATTTTTACCAAAATTTTTTTTTTTTTGAGGCCCGGAACTCCACTTTAAGCCACAATTAACGCCTAAGCACCAATGCTGCATCCAAAGAGGCATCGCAGATAGACTGCAGCCCCTGGCCCAACTGATCCGCCAACTCAGCAAAAGCAGGGAATCTGCTTACCCTCTATATCACAGGGCAAAAGTGCAGCCCACTCACATAGTCTTTGCGACACCAGGGCAATTGCAACGACTGGCTTCAGCCCGACCCAGCAATAGTGAACATATTGCGGGCCACAGACTCCACCTTCCTGTTAGCGGGATCTTTAACCTCCCTGGCGGTATGATTCTGTCAGGAATTCTGTACCAAAAGCGGTACAATTTTTTTCATGGAAATTTGGCGTTATGTATTATAGGCCTACAATTCTTAGTAATTACTGACTTAAACCTGACCAAAACAAGAGTCTAGTAAACATCCCAGATGTGATAAATTTGAAACACAAATGCATGAATTATAATCTAATCAATAATATAATTTTATTATATAATATATAATATAATATATATATATATATATATATATATAATAAAATTATATTATTGATTAGATTATAATTCATGCGTTATGTTATATATATATACACACACACACATATATACATATATATATACACACACATACATATACATATATACACACACACATATATACATACACACACACATACACATATATATATATACACACATGCACATATATATATATATATATATATATCGCATGAATTATAATCTAATCAATAATATAATTTTATTATATAATATATATATATTATATTATATATTATATAATAAAATTATATTATTGATTAGATTATAATTCATGCGTTTGTGTTTTTCAAATTTATCACATCTGGGATGTCTACTTTGTTGTTAATTGTAGGCCTATAATACATAACGCCAAATTATATATGACTCGGGGATACCGATCCTAGCACAGAAAATTCACCCCGAGTCACGCTCGGTGATACCGCTAGGAGGGTTAAAAGCTGTAGATTCCGCAAATGGAATCATGGTTGCCTTGTTCAATCTGGAGACAGGGGGGTCCACCAATGGTGGAATAGTCCACTTCTTGAGGAGAGACTCCTCAAAGGGGTATCATACCGCAAAGCGTGTAGGAACCACAAAAGGGACATTTCAGACGCTCCCACCCTTTAGAGACAAATTTGTCAAAACAGGAGGGATAAGGAAACACATTTGCCGTGGGTGCCAAAGGGGAACGGCACCTCCGCCACCATCTCAGCTGCATCCTCTATTCCTTAAGTTTCCCACACAAATGTAATCAGTGCGTCAACTAGCACTATCTCGTGTACACCTACAGGTGGGGAGGAATCGTCCTCACTATTTGATAATCAGGAAACGTGTCTGCAGACCCAGCAGGGTGGGCCACGTCCGCGGCGGCCGAGTCGGAATCAGGATCTGATGAGTGAGACAAGGCAGGGGGATGCGCTTTGCTAGCCCGCCAACCAAAAGCCACCTCCACCTGGGGAAGAAAGAACTCAAGGACCGCCGTCAGTGCACTCAGAGGGCTGGGACCCTTGGGACCTGCAGCCTCAGAGAGGGTCAGGTGGGGAAACGTGCTCCTAAGACTCCATAAGTAACGTGGAGGACCCCCATAAAAAGTGTTTAACACCACTATGGGCCACCCCCACCATGCTGGTAGCACCACCGAGTCACCAGTAAGCAGAGCACCCCACAACCTGCACCAGAGAAAGGTAGTGACCCCACCAGTCTCCCCACCAGAGCAGCACCAGTCTGCACCAAGAAGCATTGCTCCACTTGCAGCATCCAAGGGGAAGGAAAAAAAATAGGAGTTAACACCAGGGGAAAGGAGGAGCCCCAGAGGCTCCCCTGTCATGGGCACCACTCCATTAGCACGCCAAACCAAAAAAACATGGCCACTGGATTACACAAACATGGCCACCAGCCATAAAAAGACATAGGTTACAACAAATTGGCCGTCACACGCGGCTTCATGAGTCTCCCAGGGACCCAGGAGGGATCCCTGGAGCCCTAGCATTTATCCAGCAAGGACTGGGCACAGGACCCCTCCAGCCGAGAAGCCCAGCTGCCACCAGCGCTACTACCCCCCCCCCCCTACCGGTACAGTGCAGCACTTAGGGGTCTTAGGAGAAGAAGGGGAACCCACAGGTCTGATAGTCTGATAGTCCCTGGGAGGGGCCCGCATCAACCCCAAAACCCTCCAGCGGGTACCATACCAGGAACCAGATGGGCACCGCTCCAGACAGAACCTCCTCAACATCAAAATGTAGGGGGGGCTGTCGGGCAGCAGGAACACAGGCAGAGACCTGGTCGTATGCGACCTCGCAAGGCATTTAACTCGCAGGCCAGCCCCTGTCCAGTGGGGCTATGTCACGGCCGACCTAGTGCAGAGCTGTGGTCTGTGCGTGCGCTCTCTGGCCAGACTGGAGAGACCACTGGATCTAGATTATCCAGCCCGTCGCCCAGTCCGGCAGTTAATTGTAAATCTCGCAGGGGAAGAAAAAAAACAGGAGTAAAAAAGCCCTTTAAAAAGGAAAAAATTGCCAGGACCCCAGCAGGGAATTTGGTCCTTATTTCTGAATAGGCAGAAAAAACTGAGGAACTATAGCAGAGAGGGGGAGTATATCACCTAGGAATGCCCATAGGCGTAGAGAAGTCTTTTTTCTGCCTAGTGTCCTACTCCTGTAGGGGGCGATATAACCCTATGGTTCTGAATAATGGAGAAGCTGTATCCGTCAATGAATGAAAGAGAAAATATACCACAGCACTGTAAAAGCACAAGCACTTGTTGCGAATTAGCACTGAGGGATACAGGACAAAACAAAATAAAAAAAGACTATCCTAAATATCTAAGTGCCTGCTTTCATAACTCTGTCACTTATAAAGGGTAACAAAAAGCTGAGATGCAGAACATTTTAATTGCTCTTCCTCTATACCTATTATAGTCCTGCCTGTACAGCATAGGACCACGCACGACTCTTTCATATTTCCAGAAAAGAGGAGTGAAGGTGTAACAAGCTCATTAGTTTTAATAAATAACATCCTAGGCTCTGAAATTTGTCAGCTAATTGCACTGGCAAAATTATAAAAGCCTTGAACAAAGTAGAATGATAGTCAAAGGGTACAGCACATTTCAATGGCACTTTGTATGAAAGAACAACATCCTAGAACTTTAAACTGCTAAGAAAAAAAAAATAGTCTCTAAACATAAAATTGGCTTATAGAAGGACTGTTGCCATACCATTTGTGGCAACAACAATCTACCTATAAGATTATAAATTTACTTAACAGATTTGATGTACACTGCCTACCTGTAAAGGCCTCCCTTGTGTTGCCACCCAAAAGCCCTTAAACTGCTGCTGGGCACTGCCATGTGAGGTCAGCAGCCCCAGCAGATTCAGAGCTGTCACCCAAGACCTACTTTCCATACGGTTTTTGCAGTCATATCTCTAAAAGGTTATACGACTGCTCTGTACAGTAATGAGAGAGGGTGCCTGGCTCCACCATGCCTTTTGCTGGCTCGATCTGCAGCTCCAACAATGAGGAGGGCACTCATATGAGTTTTTTTAAAACCATATAACCAAAAACTTTTTCTAAACCATATAAGCAGATGCCAGTATAAAATGTGCAGGGTGAGCTCTGGGAGTCAGCCTCCACGCAGTCATAAGACAAGGAGAGGCCGACTCCCAGAGCTCACACACAGTAGCAGCACTTATAGCAGCGATGAGGGCAATAAATAATGCCAGGACTCACACTTTCTCTATTATGCACTTACTTTATCTGGCTCTTCTTTGCTTACATCATTGTCAGTAAAAAGCTATATTTTTTTTTAGCTTTTTTTTTTTTTTTTTTTTTAGTCCCCTCCCCCACCCCTTAACAGTTTTAATACACATTGATCCTGCCATTCTATTTGCAACTTTGACACGAGTTTGTAAAACTGTACATATCATCCCAACTATTTAGGCCCCTTTCACACTTATGCGACCTAAAAGCCGCGCAATTTTACCAGAATTTAAACTGGACTGGACTTGAAGCAATCCTATGTCTATGGAAAAATGCATTAAAGTCGGCCCAAAGTAGTGCACAAATATGAACGGTACTATAATTGACGGTAATCATTGAGTACGACTTGTCATGCGACTCTGCAGTCCCAAGTCGCAACAGTGTGAAAAGGGCCTTAGTGTATCCAGGTGAACGATACCTTTTTTCAGAATACAATTGGCTTTCATTTGGTGATAAATGATAATGGATAACTCCTGATTTATTTTATTTTTTTATTAGCAAAGGAAAATTGGCACACAATAGTAAAAAAAAAAAATAAAAAAAAAATTTAAATTTAGCTGTACATAAATAAATTCTCCTGCTCCCGACGATCGCAGTTTGAATTCTGAGTATTTCAGGATGAGGCTGTCGGCCACAATGATCAACCAGCCCTTAAAAGACCAAGGTACCACTCTTGGTTTGGCCAATCACTATAAGACAGTGTACAGCTGGGCTATCCTAGCTAGTAGCAAAGGCTTCTGCTGGCAGTTTAAATGGCCATTTGGGCACACAAGCCATTACATCTCAACAAACATGTAATTTTTGATTTTGATCATAGTTCTTCTTTTAGGGCTTGTTCATATATACAATAACCCTTAATGCCCTTTTGAAACGCTAACCACTGTGGACCGCTTTTCAGAGGCATTTACCAGGCTGGGAGGAAGCGAATGAAAGGATGTATTCTTTCAGTGACAAACAGATAAAAAAATTGGAAAAAGGATACATCAGTTATAGGTGGATGTGTTTACATTTCCACATTAAGGCCCCTTTAACACAGTGGAGTCCGTCGGCGGACTCCGTATTTCTCAGCGGGGGATCGGCGGATGGCTGCTCTGTCTCCGCGCTGTGTGCAGAGACAGAGCTGTCAGGTCCCCTCTGTTCTCTATGGGGGAATCGGATGGGAATGGACCGTGTGTCCCGTTCTCATCCGATCCACTGGACGGATGGAAAAAAGGGTTTCCATCTGTCCAGATTTGATGGATCGGATGTCAGTGGACATGTCTCCGCTGACATCCGAAGCCCCATAGAGATGCATGGGGCATCCGTTCAGATCGGCCCGAAAAACGGTCCGCCTGTGTGAAAGGGGCCTAAGGGCATAGGTAAAACCCTATTTGTAGACTTTTAAAGCTTAACTCCAGAAAAACATCTATACGCAAGTGTTTCATCTGCAAAAGGATTTGCATTTCTGACTCTCCAGTTTAGAGATTTACAAAGCCATGCCAGACATCCCAAGCTGCTAAGTGGACGATGAATGAGCAGTAGGAGACTGATAAAGACATCTCAGTGCTCACTTTTTCTACTAGCACATTCCTCGTCAGCACATTTGCAGCAGTATACCTAATTAATACCCTGTCTTGCCCCTCCCTCTCCCAGTTTGTGTGCTGCTGTTTTGGGGGATATAATTTGCTCTTTTTAGATTCCCCATCTTTAAAATGTAGACGAAATTCCAAAAATATATTCCCAATTGTTTTATGTAGAAAGCATACACCATATGTTCCTGATGTATTAATAAAGCATCAATCAGTGTTTATTTCAGAACCAATGACAATCCCCGCTTAACAGAGACAAGTGAGAGGGAAATCTAATTGTGCAGGTGTGATAAACAATGTATTAGTCAGAGTGTGCTGCAGGGGAGGTTAGTACTCAGTTAACATCTAATCAAAAGACAAAGTAAAAGAACGACTAACATGCTTCAATATATGATTTCATTTCACACGCCGCAGGCTCAGTCTCACAGTGATTAACAAAGACGTTTTGTACTGTTGTGTTAATTCACTTCCCAAATAAAATACCTACTTTGAATGCAGTAGCTGAGGAAAAAGGAAGAAATCAGCCATACTGCTGGTTTTCACTCAAAGCATAATTCCACCTTCCTGGTGAATATAACATTTACCATGAGTCTGCCGGGTATCCTATTTGTAAAACTAAACTATTGCTTTACGTGTACAGTGCTCATCATAAATGAGTACACCCTTTTGAAAAGTAAGATAGCTCAATATCGATATCTCAATGAACACAGGTTTCTAACATTTTGACAAAACAGTTTTGTAGAACATTTGTTTAGCTCCATTACATTAAAGTAAGGTTAAAGTTGGGTGGAGCGACATGCTGACGTCACCTGGAAGGACCACTTCTGTTTTTAAAGCGATTTTGATACGAATACAATTTAAGTGCAACCTTTAATGGCTTATGTAATAAAGTGTAAACGATTTTATATTATGAGGAGCTTTTTGTGTTCTGGGTTACCCCTATGACATCATTGTCAGGAAGATCAATGTACGGGTCACAGGAGGATCCTTAGACGTTGTAAAGGCCCCAGATGGGTATTAAGCCACAAGTGCTATTGACCTCTTGTAAAAAGAGGTCAATACAAGCTGGTAAGGGAGCATTTTTGCTTTTGGTGGTGGCGGTGTCACTAAGGATCACAATTTCAAGGTGGCGGATGGTGGGGATTTTCAATTAAGGACTATATTATTTCATCATATGTGGATTTATTTTGATTATGGACACTAATCATTGTTAGCGCAACTCAGCAAAAGTTATAAGGTTATTAATATGAATTAAGATTACAAAATCTTCAGTTTTACTTAAATTACTTGATGCAAAAATGAATACACCCCACAACAAAAATGACTACATCTAGTATGTTGTATGACCTCCATGATTTGTAAGGACAGCACTAAGTCTTCTAGGCATGGAATTAACAAGTTGGCGACATATTGCAACATCTATCTTTTTCCATTCTTCAAGAATTACCTCTTTTAGAGCCTGGATGCTGGATGGAGAGTGATGCTCAACTTGTCTCTTCAGAATTCCCTATAGGTGTTCCATTGGTTTCAGATCCGGAGACATACAGTACTTGGCAACTTATTCACTTTCACACTTTTTTTTCTTCAGAAATGCAATAGTGTCCTTAGATGTGCGTGTTTTGGATCACTGTCATGTTGGAAAAGTGCACGACGACCAAGGGCACAGAGTGAGGGTAGCATCTTCTCTTTCAACATAGAGCAGTACATCTGTGAATTCATGATACCATCAATGAAATGCAGCTTACCGACACCAGCAGCACTCATGCAGCCGCATAGGACACTGCCACCACCATGCGTCACTGTAGGCACCATTCATTTTTCTTTGCACTCCTCACCTTTGCGATGCCATGCAGTTTTGAAGCCATCAGTTCCAAATCATTTATCGTGGTCTCATCACTCCAGAGTACAGAGAGGCTTCCTTAGTGGATGACACCCATGCATTCCATACCTCTGCAATGTACACTATATTGTGTCATGGAAAATAATCACCCCGGTTTGGCTTTATACTTTTTTGCTAACTGCAGTGAACTTGCATGATGATTTTCTTCAACCCTTCTCCTGTTGACGCGTTAACTTCCATTAATGGCTTGGACACATCTCTGTGAGATGGTTGCAGTTCCATCTTTAGGTTACATTTTAGTATTGCTTTTGCTACAGTATTCTGACTGATAAGTACAGCTTTTCTGATCTTCTTGTAGCCTTCACCTTTCTAGTGTAAAGAAATGATTTTCTTTCTCAGGCCTTGTGATATTTCTCTTCCACATGGTGTCATTGCTGACAGCATGAAATAGGAAGGGTTTGTTAAGTAACACCACTTTTATAATTAACTGTCTGCTGGACACCTATTTAATGAATAATTAGACTCACCTGTAGTTGAATTATTGGTAATTAGGATTTTGTTGTCTAAAACTTAGCTTTGCTCCTAAGGTTTTTATTGGAACGTATTAATTTTTGCAACATAGCCTTGAATGAATTTGTTAGGAAAAATACTTTGGAAATTAATGAATCTTGAATGCAATCAATGGCCTGCATTTGAGGGAGTATTTTGTAGTATAGTGTCCCAAAGAAAATGTGGATTCTGAAAGGAAAGTAAAGGTTTTCTGATAAATCTGCTGGGGTGTACTCATTTATGCTGAGCACTGTGTATACTGTAAGGCCAAAACTTTTTTTGGTGAATAAACAAGAAACTTTTTACCAGCCAATTTTATACATGTCGTCTGGCTCTGGAAACAAATATGCTTCCTCCTGGTTAAGAAACTGGATTTCAATGTACCATCTCCTTGAAATGATACGGAACCATATATAACACCAACAGCAAATTGACGGCCGCGCGCGGTTCAGTTATCCTGACTGACTCCCTAAGGAAGTCACGTGACGTGACGTACCGCGTAGGAGGTGCCTCAAAAAACCGGAAGTGACGTAACGGACGGAGCGATGTCCCCATAGCGCTGTTCAGGCTGTTTTTTTTTTTTTTTTTTTGCTGATAACAAGAAAGCTAAATGTAAGTGCAATATTTTATGTGTGAAATAAATTGTCTATAATACTGCACCATGATGGCCCTCTTTATTTGATGAGCCCTTGAGGTCGTGGTAGCAAATAAAGAACCCGCGATATAAGGAGCCCCAATAAGGAGCCCTAGAGGTATCCCGAGGATCGGGATCACATACAGGAACCCCGAGGAAGGTCCCAGGAGCCATAAGGAACCAGGCTAGAGGAAAAGGCATATAAACACAGGTGTTTTATTTATTGATTTGAGGTGAGAATTTAGAGCACCTAGAAGTGACACCTGGTGGAGGAAAGTAGTCAACACCTTATTTGCACGGAAGCACTTTTGGATCGTTTACGTTGGGATTGAAGACACACATTTGTTTGATTGAACAATCTTTGATTATTTTAAGCGGACTTTTTTATCACATAATTTGGCAATATTTATTTATACTTAGGTATTTATATAATTGAAGCACCAAGCACTTTAGAGATTGGTTTTATCACGCTATTTTTATTGAAGCACATTCACAACTTAATGGGAATTAGGAGATTGTTTTTAGGTAGTAGAGAAATAAGGTCCCACCCAACCAGCACGACACCAACACATATATTTTATAATAATTTATTAATTCATTTTTGAAGCACACCATCACCCCCCTGTTTAATTGATTTGTAGACTGGTTTATAGTGTCAGTATCGTGGTGCAGCATTAAGAAGTGATTTAAATTGCTCAGGAATCACTTACATATATACATCAGTTATCCTGACTAGGCGTCATATGACGTCCTGTCAGAATAAGCCGATCGCAGCCTATGTAAACATTGTGTAAAATAAAAAAAAAAATCCTGATCACTTCCCCAGATTACTATGGTAACATTGTATTGCTCTGATCACAGTGAGTTAAAAGAAAAACATTAAATAATTTTTTACTGTCATGAGTCAGTGTACCCGATTACAGACACACAGGTTTGGCTCTGGTGACAGTATGTTAAAAAAAAAAAAAAAACTTTTTTTTCTTCAATTTCTTCATTTTCCAAAAAATTCTGACAAAATATTACAACTTAAAAAAACTTGCCATGCCTCTTACTAACTAAATTTTTTGTACTGTCCTGGCGGTTTCAGTACATAAGGATTGATCAATTTTCAGATATATCCCATAGTTTGTGGACTCTATAACTTTCACACAGACTAAATAATATACAGTGATTTGGGTTATTTTCACCAAAGAAATGTAGCAGAATAAACTTTGACCTAAATTTTTTGAAGAAATATTTTTTTATTTGCTAAATTTTATAATAAACGACAAAAAAATGATTTTTTTCAACATTTTTAGTCTTTTTTTGTTTATTTAGCAAAAAGTAAAAACCCAGTGGTGATTAATTACCACTAAAAGAAAGCTCTAGTTGTGTGAACAAAATGATAAAAAAAAAAAATAGTTTAGGTATACTGTTGCATGACCATGCAATTGTCATTCAAAGTTTGGCAGCGCTAAAAGCTGAAAATTGGCCTGGGCATGAAGGGGGTAAAAGTGCCTAGAATTGAAGTGGTTAACCAGTACTGGACTGCCCACCGCATATATACAGAGATGTATAGTAACTAAGTAGAACTACTTCACTACTGTACTTAAGTACCGAAAGGTGGTATCTGTACTTTCCTAGAGTAGAATTTTTTTCTCCTACTTCCACTTTTACTTCATTACATTTTTTCAATGATTTCAATACTTCTACTCCAATATTTTTTTTTGTGCTGCATAGTTACTCATTACAATTTTAAAAATTACCACTGCCTGAACAGTAGATGGCAGGTTTCATGAAGCTCAAAACATGTGTATTATCAGCGCATACGAAAATAAAAGCTACCATATGTATAAATAAAAGCTGCATTTGAAATAATAAAAAACAATATGATGTTCAAACTTTTGACTTCTTTAATAACTACATAACACAGTACTTGTACTTTTACTTTCAGTACTTGAGTAGCAATTTTATTTTCAAAACTACTGGTACTTTTACTTTCAGTACTTGAGTAGCAAAATTAAAAAAAAAAAAAAAAAAAAAAACTACTTGCAATACTTAAGTACAAAAAAATGTTGAATACTTAAGTACTTCTACTCAAGTCTCTTTTTGATTGAGCACTTCCACTTCTACTCAAGTCACTTTTTGATCGAGCACTTGTACTTTTTCTCAAGTATGGGTTTTGAGTACTTTATACAACTCTGCATATATACTGCGGCAGGGTGGCCCGCTGCGCAAAATCACATAGATGTACCTGATTTTGTGCAGGTAATATAGAGGCGGGCGCCGCTCCCACTGTGATTGGACAAAGCAGGAGCCAATCAGCGGGTCTGGCGGCTACGATGGCAGCCTGGACCCACTGATCGCTCGGAGGAATGACAGAACGGTGGTCTGCCTATGTAAACAAGGCAGACCACTGTTCTGTCAAGGAGTAAAAGAAAGATCTTGTGTTCTGAAACAGAGTTTTGTTACAAGCCTTGTCAGAAGAAAGCCAACTCCAGAGGGGTGGGTGCTGTGTCCGTCAATAAACATCAGAGAAAAAGATTTCACCGGGTAAATAAAAAAACGGAATTTTTGCAAAATCTTACCTGTAAAATTCCTTTCTCTGAGTCCTCCGACAGTCGCCGCCTCTTCATATTCGTCACATATGGGGTATTAGACTTTGCTCCGAAGGAGTAGCTAGGCAACAGAATATGTTAACAATAAAGCTTTAACATATCCCACCCTCAAGGGGTGGTCCCCTCAGTCAATACCCTCCTACTTCCTGCAACCATATCTCAGTTTTAGTGGAATAGCAGTAGAGTATACAATCAAACCCCAAAAGAGGGGCGGGGGCGGCGACTGTCGGAGGACTCAGAGAAAGGAATTTTACAGGTAAGATTTTACAAAAATTCCGTTTTCTCTTACGTCCTCCGACAGTCGCCGCCTCTTCATATTCGTCACATATGGGGACGTCCCAAAGCAGTGCAAACATGAGGGGTGGGAAACGCATCCGCGCCGAAAGGCAACGCAGTCTCCACATCACAGAAAGGAACCTTACCAAAGGAAGGAAACCAGCTGGGCAACAGCAAAAATAAGTGCTCAACAGGAGCAACAACCCAGGAAAAGACAAAAAAACCAGGGGATACAAAACTTATCCCAACAGCCAGGAGTCCCCAACAAGGGACCCTAGGGAACAGCCGCACTAAGAACCTTGCGGCCAAAGGAAGCATCCGCCGATGCCTGAACATCTACTTTGTAGAATTTTGTGAAAGTGTGCACGGTCGACCAAGTCGCCGCCTTACACACCTGGGCTACAGAAGCCCCATGACGACAGGCCCAAGACGTACTCAGAGATCTAGTAGAGTGCGCCTTCACAGGCACAGGGGGAACCTTCCCCTGCAAAGCATAGGCCTGTTCAATGGTCTGCCTGATCCATTTGGCGATGGTAGAGGCCGAAGCCGCCATGCCCTTCCGAGGACCCTCTGGAAGAACAAACAAGGAGTCCGTCTTTCGAAAAGACTCAGTCGATTTAAGGTAAACCCTTATCGCCCGAACAACATCCAGAGAATGCAATCTCACCTCCTTTGGATGTTTAGGCTTCGTGCACAACGAAGGCAAGACAATATCCTCATTAAGATGGAATTCCGAAACTCGTTTCGGCAGAAAAGAAGGATTAGGTCGCAAGACCACCTTATCCAAATGAATAACCAGGTACGGAGACTTGCAGGACAAAGCCGCCAGTTCCGACACTCTGCGAGCTGAAGTGATCGCCACCAAAAAGGCGACCTTTTTGGACAACATAGACAACGAGATCTCCCTGATCTGTTCAAAAGGAGCACGTTGTAACACAGAGAGAACGAGATTCAAGTCCCAAGGGGGCAGAGGATCCCGCCTCGGGGGAACCAGATGCCGCACACCCTGAACAAAGGTGCCAACCAAAGGATTGGAAGCCACGGGACGTTGAAACAGAACGGCCAGAGCAGACACCTGACCCTTTATCGTAGCCAGCGCCAAACGCTGATCAACACCCGTTTGAAGGAAAGACAGCACACGGGACACCGAGTACGTGCGGGGTGAAAACCCCCTGGACTCACACCAGGCAAAATAGGCCTTCCAAGTGCGGTAATAAACCTTCCCCGAGGAAGACTTCCTCGCGTTGATTAAAGTATGAACGACCTCCGGAGAGAGACCCCTCTTCTTCAGGACCTTGGTTTCAACAGCCAGGCCGTCAAAGCCAGCGACTGTAAAGCAGGATGGTATATCGGCCCTTGAGACAGTAGATCGTCTCGAAGAGGCAGACGCCACGGGGCGTCGACCGCCAGATTCACGAGGTCTGCGTACCAGGACCGGCGAGGCCAGTCCGGTGCCACAAGAATCACCGTGTTGCGTTCCGAGTGTAACCTGCGAAGGAACCTGGACAGCAACTGAATCGGTGGAAACGCGTACATCAGCCTGTACTGATGCCACGGGGCCACTAACGCGTCCGACGCGTCTGCCCGAGGGTCGCGCGTCCTTGCCACGAACCTCTTCACCTTGTTGTTGAGGCGAGACGCGAACAGGTCCACTTCTGGAAGACCCCACTTCGCGCACAACGTCTGGAAGACAGCCGGATGGAGAGACCATTCCCCCTGATCCAGGGTCTGGCGACTCAGATAGTCCGCCTGCCAGTTCTCCACTCCCGGAAAGTGAACCGCCGTTATCGCCGGGACATGAGTCTCGGCCCAAGACAGAATGTCGGCCACTTCTCGAGCCGCTCGGGCACTCCTGGTGCCCCCTTGGTGGTTGATGTAGGCCACCGCCGTGGCATTGTCCGTCTGCACCCGAACCGGGCAACCCTGCAGCCGGTCCGTCCAGCGATGAAGACAGAGCCTTATCGCACGCAATTCCAGAATGTTGATCGGAAGGGAAGACTCCCCCTCCGACCAAGTCCCCTGAGCGGACAGAACGCCCAGAACTCCACCCCAGCCCGACAGGCTGGCATCCGTGGTGATCACCGTCCACGAGATCGGACGAAACGACTTGCCCCCGGACACCAACGGGGACTGGAGCCACCACAGAAGGTTTTCCCTGGTGCGAAGACTCAACGAGATTTAAAGATCCAGAGATTGAGGTCGCCCGTCCCACCTGGACAGGATCTCCGCTTGGAGACCCCGCGTGTGAAACTGTGCGAAAGGAATCGCCTCGAAGGCCGAGACCATCAATCCCAGACATCTCATACACGTCCGCAGAGACGAGTTCGGAACGTCCCTGAGGGACCTGACTTCCTCCCGGAGAGTCCTGAGTTTGTCTTCCGGCAGGAAGACCTTCGCCTGCACCGAGTCCAGTATCATTCCCAGATAGGGGAGACGAACCGACGGACTCAGTGTCGACTTTGGAAAATTTATCGTCCAACCAAACTCCTGCAGAGTTTGCATTGTGACAGACAGGTCCTCCTCCAGACCTTGTCTGGTCGCAGACCGAACCAGAATGTCGTCCAGATACCCCAGGACAGAAATGCCCTGGGCCCTCAATAATGCCAGAACCGGTGCAAGCACCTTGGTGAAGACCCGCGGAGCCGAGGCGAGACCAAAGGGCAACGCCACGAACTGGTAGTGATCCTCCGCAATGGCAAAACGAAGGTACCTCTGATGACCCTCGAATATGGGGATGTGAAGGTACGCATCCTTCAAATCGATGGAGGCCATGAATTCCCCCGGAACCAGGGCAGCCACCACCGACCGCAGGGATTCCATGCGGAACTTGCGAACCCGCACAGAGCGGTACAGAGCCTTCAAGTCCAGAATCGGACGAACCTTGCCCTCCTTTCTGGGCACGGTGAACAGATTGGAATAAAACCCCCGAAACCTGTCCCGATGAGGCACCGGGACCACCACTCCCTGAGCCCTCAGGTCCCGCACCGCCAGGTGCAGATCCCGCAGGCGCTCTGGAGACAGTTGAAGATTTGAGGGAAAAAATCTGCTCTCCGGCCGAGAGAGAAACTCGATCTTGTAACCAGATCGAACGATTTCCAGAACCCATCTGTCCCGCACACGGGCCAACCAGGGCTGAAGAAAACCGAGCAAGCGTCCCCCCACCCCAAAACTGGGTGAGGGCGCCCCTTCAGGCCGAACTGTTATGGGCTGCAGGTCCGGATTGGCCGGACTTCTGTTTCCCAGACCAGGGCTTCTTCTGAGAGCCTTGACCTTTGAACGGTTTGCCCTTGTAGTGCGGTCGAAAGGCACGAAAGGACCCCTGAGGGGGCCGAAAATTTGCATGCTTCTTCCCAGAAGCCCCCTTAGCCTTGGGGAAATGGGGCAAGAGAGTGCTCTTACCCCCGGTGATCCCCTTAATCAACACATCCAGGGACTCCCCAAAAAGGCGAGACCCATCATAAGGCAGATTGGCTAAGGTCTTACGTGAAGATTGGTCCACCGACCAACATTTTAACCAAACCAGGCGGCGAGACAACACCGCCACGCTGTGCACACGTGCAGCCAACGGAATCAAGTCCAGGTCCGCATCACACAGATACATGACACCCTGGTGGATCTGATCCACCATATCCAGGGTCGCCGCCGAGGCCGAATCGGCCACTAGGACGCGCCTAAGCATCTGCGTCCAACTTGCGATCGCCTGGGCCGCCATGAGAGAAGCAAACAGAGCCTTAAGCATAGAACCCGTAACAGAATAAGTATGACGGGCAAGAGACTCCAGTCTCCTATCCGTGGCATCACGGAAAATAGGGGAACCCTCTGCAGGAATCGCAGTGGCTTTGTTCAA
Organism: Pelophylax lessonae; assembly: GCF_965119305.1. Classification (NCBI taxonomy): domain Eukaryota; kingdom Metazoa; phylum Chordata; class Amphibia; order Anura; family Ranidae; genus Pelophylax; species Pelophylax lessonae. Next base: position 235,737,881 of record NC_138775.1, on the reverse strand, counting down.
AACCGCAATTGCATGATCCACTGGTGGAGGCACACACCACCGTTCATCAGTGGCAGGCGAAAAAGGATAACGCAGCTTGAATTTACTTGGTACCGCAAAAGGTTTGCGCAGATCGCGCCATTGATCCTTAACGGCGCGCTGAAAATCAGCATTGCAGGGAAAAACCTGCGGCGTCCTGCGTTTTCTCTGCGTCCCATAAGCCGCCAAGGCAGCGGGGGGACACACTTCGTCCTGCAAACGCAGCGTTTGCTTAATGGAAGCAATCAACTCATCCATGATTGCAAGCTCTTCAGGCGAGCCAGGGGGAGAATTATCGACCCCCTCAACTTCAGCCTCCACCTCAGACCCCACTAGATCAAGAGAGGAGCGGGACCCCGATAAGGAGGTCCCTGCCAGAACAGCCCCATCACCTTCACCCTCAGAATCAGAGGACAGAGCAACTCTGGGCCGTTTAGTAGATTGAGCAGCCACCAGCATTTGCACCTGAGCAGCAAGGCCAGCCACAATAGTGGCTAAATCCCCCCCTGGGGGGGAAACAGCGGTCCCCTGGCTTTCCACCAATACTGTAGGAAATTTGCCCTCCTGAGAATCCATTGCCCCTGTAATGCCAGACAACCAAGGGTTAACTGCCCCTTTTTTGCAAGCGCGGCAAGCGCAGCCCACCGCACCACACTCAAGCACAATGAGACCCCCACAGGGAATATGCAAACTGAACACAGGCAATGGATAGCAAGAACAGAAGGATAAAACCTGAGGAGACCCTCGCCGCTGCTGCTGCCTCGATCGGTGTTCCTGGAAAGAGGAAGTGATGCTGCCAGGGCGCTCTATGTAAGCCTATGGAGGCTACAAGAAAATGGCCGCCATGCATGTAAACCATGCGGCCGGAGCGGGTGCAGGCAAAATGGCGTCGTTTGGCGCCGAAAACGCCGCTCCACAGTGCATTAAAACACATATTACAATCCAATATAAGGATACATGTTAGATCGCCGCTGCGATCGCTGTATATGCCCAAACATGCCAAGAAAAAACATGCCCCACAGCACACAGCTCTCACACTGCCCAGCCTGACACACACAGTGTCATACAGCTCCCCCCCCCCCTTGCAGCCCACAGCATGCAGCCGAGAGATAGGGAGACAAGCAGTGCGAATAGAGGCAGGTTACACAGTCCCAGACTGACACCCCCCCAGACAGACAGGTCCCCACATAAATACACTTACCTCACATGGCGTGGGGAACCCGCACAGGCGAACAAGCCGCTGCACATGAGGCAGGGAGAGTCGCAATTCAAGACGCACAAAATGGGGGTTAAGAAACCGCACAGCGTCCAGTGAGGTAGCCACCTCACCAATCATCCCTGCACCGAACAGGGATGGGTCGTTCACTATGCCAGGAGCGTTACCTGGCTGAACGCTCGATGGCAGACTGGGAAGCCACTGACCCACGACCTGCGACCAGGGGGATCAGCCCGAGACCCAGTCCGCATGATCCTCTTCATCAGAAGAACTAACTAACGCTGACAAAAATAACAGCTAATAAAAGGTAGAGAGAAAAACTCAAACAAAATATTAAAAAGAAGAAAGAGTCTGGGACAGAAAGTCCCAGCACAGAGAGAGCCAGCCACTCCTGACAAGCTAGACATTAAAACTGAGATATGGTTGCAGGAAGTAGGAGGGTATTGACTGAGGGGACCACCCCTTGAGGGTGGGATATGTTAAAGCTTTATTGTTAACATATTCTGTTGCCTAGCTACTCCTTCGGAGCAAAGTCTAATACCCCATATGTGACGAATATGAAGAGGCGGCGACTGTCGGAGGACGTAAGAGAAATCCCATTTTCTCTTTCCTTCATTGACCGACACAGCTCCGTATCTTCTTGACCATTGGGACGTCCCAAAGCAGTATCAAAAATTAGGGGTGGGAACAGCAACAACAAAATTCCCAAGGCTAAACCGTAGCCAACCAAGTAACATGGAGCTCAACCATAAACAACTTGAGCTCACCTGAAAAAAAAATACACCCTCAAAGAGAACGAGGTCCTCTAAACAGCAGCCTACAAAACCTTGTGGCCAAAAAGAAGCATCCGCAGATGCCAACGCATCCACCTTATAAAACTTTGTGAATGTATGCATAGACGACCAGGTGGCCGCCTTGCAAACCTGGATCACTGATCCCTGATGGCCGAAGGCCCAGGAGGCACTAGGGGCCACCTGACCCCCTAAGTGAATAGGCCTGAATCATAGTCTGTCTGAGCCATTTTGAAATGGTCACAGCAGAAGCGGCAAATCCTTTCCAAAGTCCATCCGTGAGGACAAATAGTGAGTCTAACTTCCTAAAAGACTCCGTAGCTGCCAGACACACCATGATTGCCCGAACCACATCCTGGGAATGCAAGGCAATTTCCTTAGAATGTTTAGGCCTGTGGAATAGGGAAGGCAACACAATGTCGTCATTCAAATGAAAATCAGAGACAACTTTTGGAGAAAAAGACGTACATGGACGAAGAGGCACCTTATCTTCGTGAACCACCAGGAAAGGTGAACGTCAGGACAACACTGGCAGCTCTGACACCCTATGCACAGAAGTAATAGCCACCAAACTGCCACCTTCTGGGACACCGTAAGCAGGGGAATCTCCCAAAAAATTTCGAAGGGAGGTTTCTGAATAACGGTCAACACCAAATTGAGGTCCCACGTAGCAATGGAGACCACACCGGAGGAGTTAAGTGTTGAACTCCCAAGGAATGTGTGGCCAATGCACTTTAAAAGAAAACCGCCAAGGTCAAATCCTGTCCCTTGATGGTACTGAAGTCCAGCCCCCCCCCCCCCCCCCTGTAGGAAAGCCAGGACCTGAGCCACCAAAAAGGAGCGAGGGAGAACTCCACGAGACTCACACCATGCAATGTACGTCTTCCAAGTACGAGGTAGATTTTCTAGCCTTTCACAGCGTAGGAATCACTGATTCAGACAAACCTCTATCCTTCAGCACTTTTAACAGCCAGGCCATTAAAGCCAGCGATTGTAAAGCAGGATGGAAGATTGGTCCTTGGGACAGCAGATCTTCCCTGAGAGGAGGACTCAAAGGAGCATCGACAACCAGCCGTACCAGATCAACGTACCAAGACATGGCGAGGCCAGTCTGGAACCACTAGAATAACCGGAATCCCTTATGCCTTGATCATGGGAGTCTTGGCAGAAGTTTGAGAGGGGGGAAAGCGTTAATTAGACGATACTGACTCCAAGAAGCCACTAATGCATCTGTGGCGTCGGCCAGACGATCCAGAGACGGTGCTACAAATCTCTGTACCTTCCTGTTGAGATGAGAGACCAACAGGTCCACCCCAGGAGTACCCCACCAGAGACACAACTGACAAAACACCTCCGGATGAAGTGACCATTACCCCTGGTCAAACGCCTGTCGATAGAGGTAATCCGCTTGCCAATTTTCCACCCCTAGAATGTGTACAGAAGAGAGGGCTGGAACGAATTGTTCTGCCCACCTTAGAACGCCAGCTACTTCCCGCGCCGCCAGGACACTTCTTATGCCCCCTTAGTGATTGACATAGGCCACGGCTGTGGCACTATCCCATTGAATTCATACCGGACACCCCTGAAGACGTATTGTCCAATGATTCAGACAAGGTCTGATTGCTCAGAATTACAATACATTGATCGGCAGTCTGGACTCTTCCAGAGTCCAGACCCCCTGATTAAAGTCTATACCAAGAACGCCACGCCTCCCAGACAGGCTGGCATCCGTGGTGAGTGGTGACAGCCATCCAGTAAAGGGGGAGAGGGATTTTCCCTGTCAAAGTGCCTGAGAACGAAGCCACCAGATCAGGGACCCACTCGTACCCCAGCTCAACAGGATCAGATTGTCTAGAGACTGTGAATTCTTGTCACCATTTTCAATCTCTTTTTGCAGAGATCTCGTGTGGAATTGTGCAAATGGAACCACTTCGAAAGTAGACACCATCAAGCCCAGCAACTGCATACAAGCCCGGAGGGATGACTATCTGCGGGACAGCAGAAGCTGAATTTCTGGGGTTTTGACACAAGAAGAAACACTATGGCCAGAGTCAAAACCAGATAGTCCAGTATTGTGAACAGAACCAGAGCAGGCTTATGAAGGTTCAGAAGCCAACCAAACTCCCTCAGAGTTCACAGAGTAATCTCCAAGTTGTCCATCAGAACAGTCAGAGACTCTGCTCGCAAACGTAGATCGTCCAGGTACCCCAGTACCGCGATCTCCCACTGATGCAACAATTCTATCACCGGGTTCATCACGTTTGTGAAGACCCGGGGAGCAGAGGCGAGACCAAAGTGTAACACCATAAATTGATAATGCTCTTCGCCAACGGCAAAACAGAGGAATCGCTGGTGATCGGTACATATTGGAACGTGAAGATAGACGTCCTTGATGTCGATAGAAGCGAGAAAATCCCCGAGGTAGGGACGCGACTACCGTGCAAATGGTCTCTATCCGGAACTTCTGTACCCACACAAAGCAGTTTAGTGCCTTGAGGTACAAAAGTGGACCTTGCCTTCCATCCAGGGAACTGTAAAGAGGGTTGAGTAAAACCCCTGAAAACATTCCGGAGTTGGAACCGGGACAATCACCCCTTGAAGTAACAAATCTTGCACTGCCCCAAAATAGACCATGTGAGCGATGTGGGGACAAGTGCAGGTTGGAAGGGAAGAACCTTTCCAGAGGATAAGACCGAAACTCGATCTCGTAGCCGGACCGAATGACTGAGACCCCGAGGGAAGAAGAGGCCTCTTATGAGCAGAGAAGAGTGGCCCACTTCTATGACGGGGCTCCTTGCCCTTGGTAACCTGCAGAAGAAGAGTACTCTTCCCCTCTGTGAGACCCTCAATGAGGTCCTCCAAGGAAGCTCTAAACAGGCAATTCCTACAAAGGGGAGATCAGATAAGGCCTTCTTAGAAGTCTGGCCAACACACCATTTCAGACAGATAACACGCCGAAGGACCACTGCTGATACAGACAGCCTAGAAATCAAAGGAGCCACATCCAAAGAGGCATCAAAGATAAACTGTAGCCCCCGGACCAACTGATACGCCAGCTCTGCAAAGGCAAGGGGGAGCCGTTTCCCCTCCAGGTTCCCGGCATAGCATAAAAGTTTAGCCCACTCGGTCAGAGTTTGCGACACCAGGGCAATAGTAAATACCTGCCTAAGTGCCCAACCAGCCGAGTGAACATATGGCATGCCAGAAACTTCGCCCTCCTACCAGCCAGATCTTTAAAGGCCTAGGACTCCTCAACTGGAATTAGGGTAGCTTTATTTAACCTGGAACCCGGCGAGTCCACTACAGGTGGGACTGTCCACTTTTTAATCAGGGAATCCTCATAAGAACACAGCATAGCAAAACGTTTAGGGACCACAAGACTGCATTTTGGACAACTCCACTGTTTTGTGACAATGTTGTCAATGTAAGCGGAAACGGGGAACACCCTTGCCACTTTGGAGGGCCTATGGGACCAGCGCCTCTGACGCAGCACAAGCCTCATCCTCCAGTATTAAAGTTTCACGCACTGACACAATCAGTGCATCCACCAGCGCCTTTTCATGTGTGGCTAGAGGAGCAGAGGAATCATCCTCACTATCTGAGCACTCAGGGTGTGTGGAAGCAGAGTTGAATGAATCTGTGAAGAATGAATAATGGGAACTGTTACAGCTGACTTAGGTATTATCCTGGTCATACTAAAGGGTTAGGTCATCGGCCTAAAACGAGCATGCAAAACAAGAGTTTACATTTTCAGTCCCCACTGGCTGCTTGTTCTTCCCAGATCAGTAACTCACTGTAGAGGAAAGTCCAGAATCATAATGATAAAACGGAGATACAACTTGGTGCCTGCAAGTATTTTTGGCATAATTCTTTCTAGTAAGCTTGGGAGTACTTCCAGTGTCTGAGTAATAGGAACAGAGGCCTTGACCGTGTCAATTTGAAGCCCCTCCCTCCACCATGCAACAGATATCAGTATTTATTCACTGCTACTATCTATTAACCACACATTTTTTTTTGTAAAAACAAGTGTAACAGGAAGATATACTTCCGGCACCCCTATACAGTCTATCTTTTGCTGTCACCTTCATCCCCAGCTTAATCAGCTGGATAAAACCCTAGTATCGCACGACTGTAACCAGATGTCCTAACAGAAGACAGCAAAAATACAAGAGATAATAACCTGCCCACCCTGTGTCCTTGCACCTTGAATAGATGGCGAGAGGAGTAGAGAAATCTGCTGTGGTCCTACACTTCTAGCAGTGAAGTTCTGAGTATACTGACCCAGAATGTGTGATTTTCAGCTACAGTACACTAATCCACCAACAAAAAATGTACAAATGATCGGGAATGGAAATAATGACATCCAGCTCCACAGCTCTGCAAAGCTGGGCAGCAGAATGGAGCCCTTAAATATACCCAGAAACTTGACGTGCATGTAGCTGTGTGCTCCTTGCAGCACTGATGCCCCAGACCACGTTCTGTGTTGGCTGTGCAAAAACCTGGCATTGGAGAAACCCAGTTATTAAAGGAAAATTGTGCTGAGAAAAACGTATCGTTAACCTCCTTCTGAAAATGCTAGTGGCTCGGCTCTCATTCTTCACTGCTTTCTTGATAGCTGACCCAGAACAAGCAGGCACCAAGTGAAGTCAGATCTCCGTATTTGCATTCTTGTTCTGGGTCGTGATTTAGCAAAGATTTAAACAATGAGATCAGCATTCTCAGGAGACAAGGTCAGCAATGGCAGGAAACTTTGCCTTTAACAAAGACAGTCTAGTAACACAATCACCCAAAACTTCAAATAGCTATGAAGTCATTGACTCAATCCCCAAGCCACACTAACACCAGAATAAGGATATTTTTTTCCAAAAATGTGAAGTTATTTTCAGCTTAGCCCAATGAGCAATGATATTTGAAAACTACAGTGACTTGGATAAAATAAAGATCCTTGTGTTTAAGCTTTGTGAATTGAGCCTCACAAACCTTATGTGAAACCAATGTAAAACCAACTGACCATTTGACAAGCAGCTGACCCCAACATCCCAATATCTTCTCTGGACATTCTTTGGAAACGTCACCGGAGCCACTCCAGAGTTCACTGTCACTATCTGCAAAAAATATATATATATATATTATACAGATATTATATACAGTAGGTATTTAATTAAATTGGTTCATGGTGACTTCATCTGTAACTTTACAAACTTAAGGCTTAGGGTCCTTTCACATGATGGGCCATCCGGCGTGGTCCGTTCTATGCTCAGCAAGGATCAGCTCCGTCTCCACTCTGTGTGCGGAGACGGAGCAGTCAGATCCCCGCTGTCCTCTATGGGGGAATCGGATGAGAACGGACTGCCTGTCCGTTCTCATCCAATCCCATCCCATTCCGATCCACTGGAAATAGGGTTTCCATCCATCCGTATTTCACGTACAGGATCAGAATCGCATATCAGCAGGTGTCAGTGGAGATGTCTCCGCTGACATCCGCTGCCCCAAAGGGATGCATGGAGGATCCGATCAGGTCCGCCTAAAAAAACTGACAGGCGGATCTGATCGGATCGTTCGTGTGAAAGGACCCGTAGTTTACAAAGCGTTAACACAATGGTAAGGATCTTTATTTTTAGACATGTGACCAAATGTACAACCCCAAATGGCTGAAAATAATGGTCACATTTTTTTTGAAAATACAGATCCCTATCCTGATGTGTAAGCTTTGTGATTGAATCATTATTGCTTCCCCTGATGTCATTATGTGATCTGGGGAACTAGTATAAAAAAAGGTATCTGCATTTATTATTTCACACAGACATACATGAATGTTTATATGTGATTAAAAAGATCCCAAGCTTTTCCTGGCCTTTACAAGTAGAAAATTAAAGAAAACATCCTCCTTGCCACACAAAAGTTGACCAAAGAAAAAGCAAATTATACCATCTGACTGTACAATTTCTCTATAACCTCCTTTAGCAAAAGTTTGGGCTGATTTACAGTATAAAAGAGTGAAATGGGTGTGGTATAGAATGGTATGGTATGGTATACAAAAAAATACAGCAATGTCAGGTCCTGTAATCAGCTCACCTCTAATCATGAAGCTCCCTGCTGCATTAAACAGACAGAGCTATGAAGGGCACTACAGGTTCCACAATGCACGTAGTATCCAACAAATGGCCTGCCAAATCTAGGCTGTGATAACCTAGTAGAGTATAATGGAGAACAGATACAAATACCCGCTCTTAGTTATAAACTGACCCCTATGTAATCTTAGGGCCCACCTAAACAATCTATTTAATTGGTATCCAATTATAAAAGCCAATGCACTACACATTGACCAGTAGCACTAAAGGCGATTGTATAGTCAGACTATAAAGTGTATAATTAGCTGGAGCATACTTTCCATGGGAGAAAACAATAAAGGAACTTACCTTCCTCTGGCTCCTCCTCTTCCTGTGGTGACATAACTCCACCTGTGCTTGTTGGGCTGGTAGGCACCTCAACGACTTCTGATTGCCGCTGCAAGCTCAAAACTTCATAGATTGCATCACCAGCTCCTTTACTCCCAGACTAAATAAAATAAATAAATGGGTAATCAAAAGGAAAGTAAAAATATAAAATGTAATTTTTAGAAGCAGGTACTTGGCGTGGAAAAGTATATATTAAGAACTTTGAATTCAACAATGTTTTATTTTTACAGTTCATAATGGCAGAGGTGTTTAGATCAGCAACTATACCTAACTGACAGTTTTGTCTCTGCACCTTGTTGGGCTGTCAATATGCAGATTAGCTGAACTCCTATGCAGAAAGACGAAATCATTTGTTATCGGAGTCTGCCCCACATTAAAATGATTGGAAGTCAGTGAAAGCCATGCCATTAAAAGTACAAAATAGGCTAGCCATACCGTTTATGTGGGTATACAGTTTCTGCAAAATCTCATTTTAGCTGACCATGCGCATTACCATCTGACTGATTAATCGCCATTAGATTTACTGCAAAGTAATTCCATTCAAAGGGGAGGTTCCGCTATAGGCCCTCCTCGCCAGACACATTTGGCATGTCTTTTTTTTTGGGGGGGGGGGGGGTTCGGCGGTTCACCTAGTTTTTTTAACAGGTGCAGGACTCTGAGCTGTGAGAAGGATATCCTTGAACTGGAGAGAGCCCAGAGAAGGGCAACAAATCTAATAGGGGGGACTGAAGGAGCTCCATTATGAGGAGTGAATACGAACTTTAACCACTTGCCTACCAGGCCTATTTTTGACATTTGGTGTTTATAAGCTAAAATCAGTTGTTTTTGCTAGAAAACTACTTAGAACCCCCAAACATTATATATTTTTTTTTTAGCAGAGACCCTAGAGAATAAAATGGAGATTATTGTAATATTTTTTATCACACCGTATTTGCGCAGCGGTCTTCCAAACGCAATTTTTTTGGAAAAAAATCACTTTTTTGAATTAAAAAATAAGAATCCAGTAAAGTTAGCCCAATTTTTTTCCATAATGTGAAAGATAATGTTACGTCGAGTAAATAGATACCCAACATGTCATGCTTCAAAATTGCGCACGCTCACGGAATGGCGACGAACTTTGGTACTTAAAAATCCCCATAGGCGACATTTTAAAAATTTCTACAGGTTGCCATCTTAGAGTTACAGAGGAGGTCTAGGGCTCAAATTATTGCTCTCGCTCTAACGATCGCGGCGATACCTCACATGTGTGGTTTGAACACCGTTTACATATGTGGGCGGGGTTTCCATGTGCGTTCGCTTCTACGCGAGCTAACGGGGACAGGGCGCTTTAATATTTTTTTTTTTTTTACTATTTATTTTATTTATTATTTTTTATTTTTACACCATTTAAAAAAAAAAAAAAATTGATCATTTTTATTTCTAATACAAGGAATGTAAACATTCCTTGTAATAGAAATAGGCACGACAGGACCTCTTTTTTGTGAGATTTGGGGTCAAAAAGTCCTCAGATCTCACAAGTACACTAATAAAGATGGAAAGGGAAAAAAAAAAATGACAACAAAAAAAAAAAAAGGGACCTTTAAGCTGGTTGCTCGGCAACGACGTTTGCCATCGCTCCGGTCCTCCAAGACAATAGAGTCATCCTGTCTGTGAGGATCCGGGACCCGATCATTTTCCCAGCTGCCGGCGGGTGGGGGGGGGGCACCTCTTCCGCCATCCCGGAGGGTGATCTCGCGGCGAATCCGCCGCTGGGACCACCCTTATCGGAAAGCCCATCGCCTGCAGTTTAAAAAAATACCAGGGTTATGGCAGCTATCTGCTGCCATAACACCGGTATTTAACTTTAAACTCAGGACGTATATGTACTGCAATATAATACTGCAGGACGTATATGTACTTGCAATATATACAAATGTAACTGGTGATTCTAGCATAGGGAGAAAATTGTTCAGTCCCAGGTCACATAACAGTACACATGGAAACTCAATTAGGTTGGACGAGAAGTGGTTTAACCTTAAACAGCATAAGAAGTTCTTTACTGTTTGAGCTGTCAGGATTTGGAACTCTTTCACAATTGGTGGTTTACGCAGGGAGTGTCGACAAACTCCAAAAACTTCTAGATGGGCATCTTAGCGAACATAATATACAGGGATATGGGAAATGGTAGCGACATAGATACATACAGTACATAGACACACACACACACAGGTTCCACTGGATGGACTGTGGTCTTTATTAAACCCTATCATCTATGTAACTACGCTCACCTATTTTCAGGCCACTCTGGTCTGGTCACATGATCCCCTGTGTCAGCCAGAGCCAGTGTTCTGCCGAAAACTCCAACGCTGACAACAGATGGGCCATAGAAGCCTATGGGTGATATCACAACTCCAAGGCATTCCAGGCATTGTCCAGTGTTCTCTTCTCTGCCCTGCAGCTGGTGATCTGCCGAAAAACTCGGACTTGCCGAGATCTTCAACGACGTTATTTCCAGTGAGTTTACACCAGGAATAATTGGAGATTTCGACCACTTGGTGTTTTCACACAACACCAGCAGCCTTTAGACTTCGGTAAATGCTGATTGATTTTTGTATATTACCTATAATATGTATATTCTTGCTCTATCTTCAGAAGAAATATGGCTCAGCTACATGTTAATATGCTCCGGAAGAAGCGTTTATGAGCGCAAAATATATTGAGCTGAATCAACTTCACATTGGACCCAGTACATGAATATTAGCTCTCTTTATACCTTTTGGATGTTTATAGGTTTTTTACCAATTCACATTACCGCTTTGAGTAAGCTATTCAATATTCAGATCTCATGGTCCTATGTAGTACCGGGTTGGTACTTACTTAATTAGAAAGCACTACACATGTTTTACAAATGTAATTTTTGATGTATACATGAGGTTTTTATGTACAGTAAGTAAATGTAGCACCCTCCTAGGTAGGTGCTAGAGAGAGTATAATTTTAACTCTGCCTATTAAAGGAGCAGCAGGTAAATTCTATATTGAACTCTGCTTAACAGGGAGCAGGATCTGTGAGTTAGGTCTGCGCAGTGTGCCCAGTGTGTGATTCATATGGTCTGAGGGAGTATCCCCACTGTGCCCAATGAGGAGGCACATTGGACAGTGGAGGAAACCTGGCCAATGAGGACACAGGATTTTGATACAGCCCCAGGGATTGGCACAGGCGGCTGTCTTGGTGCATTGTGGGGAGTGGTATAAAAAGCCAGGGTCACAGGTGCATGAGGTCTTTGGCGGGAAGCAGAGTGCCAGAAGGAGGGTGGCGGCTGCCTCCTCTTCTGAAGCAGTTGGTGTGTGGCCACAGGCGGTCAGCCTGGTGAGCCAGAGGTGTGGAGCTGAGCACAGAGGTCCAGGAGAGCTGACTGGAGTTGAGGCACTGCGAAAAACTGGAAAGCAGTATCGTGAGTACAGAGGATCTTGCCTAAGGGTCTGCCCAGGAAGGGGACCACTCTGGAGTAGTGTAGTCAGTGGACGGGTGTCAGCTGGAGGAAAAGCGGGTACTAGGTGAGTGCCCTAAAGAGAAGTACTATGAGGAACATTTACCTCAGATTCATCCAGTAGCAGGATGAAGTAGTGGCCTTTCCGCATCCACAAGTTAGAAGTCCTGAGAATTGTGAATAGTTCAAGTGTTGGAGTATCCCAATCATCCCTTCTCCCATCCCAATATAAAATAAAAACAACAAAAACATCAACCCCCCTAAACTGATCATTGACTGAGCCAAAAGTGTGTAAAACCAGCAGCCCTCAAGGGGGCAGTGCTACATAAATAAAATAACTTTTTAAATTATTTCTTGTATATAGTCATGTTGTGCCACTAAAGTCCAATTCCTTTCCACCCGCTGTTTCATGCAAATCAGGATGAGGCACATTGTACGTTATTAGTGTCCACAGTGCCACTCTGTGGGGACACTTTTTCTATCCATTATCTATATCGAGTGCAGATAGTTAGTCTGCTCGCTAGTTGTCGCCACCTTTGGAGGCCGCCATGTTTTTGGACTAACAATCTGCACTAATTATAGCATCTACCAGAGTGTAAAGGCTGCCGGTGTTGTGTGAAAACACCAAGTGGTCGAAATCTCCAATTATTTCTGGTGTACACTCACCGGAAATAACGTCATTGGAGATCTTGGCAAGTTGGAGTTTTCGGCAGAACACCAGCTGCAGGGCAGAGAAGAGAACAATCAACAATGGCTGGAATGCCTTGGAGTTGGGACATCACCCATAGGCTTCTATGGCCCATCTATTGTCAGCCCTCCTTGCTCTCCCCTGCAACCGCCGTCGACTGACACAGGGGAGCCAGATCACATGACTGGATTAGAGCAGCCTGAAGATGGGTAAGTATACAGATCTTTCTTACATGGGTTAGTCAGAATAGGCGCTAGGAGGGGAAAGAGTATTTTTAAGACTAGTTAGGCTTTTCCTCGATTTTGACTTTAAGGCCCAATCAAGCAATTCAGGCCTGGGAACACTAACGGACTGGCAGTAATATCAATTACTTAACCACTTGCCGACTGCGCACAGTATATTTACTACGGCAGTCGGCCCCCGGCCAGGCAGAGTGACGTAGGTCTACGTCGCTCGGCTGTCACTCCTTCTAGAGCCAATAGCGGGCGAGCGCGCGCCCGCCTCGGCTCGTTCACGGAGGAGTGCGGGAGTGTGACTGGCGGACCCGATGTAAACAAGCCGCCTGTCAGTTCTCCCTGTGTAAAAATGAAGATCAGACGGTTCTACTATGTAGAACCGTTGATCTTTTTTTTTTACACCAATAGGAATGTCCCACTACAGTTAGAAGCACGCCCCTAGGACACACTTAACCCCTCCCTGTCCAATACAGTTAACCCCTTCCCTGCCAGTGTCATTTTTGCAGTAACAGTGCATATATATATATATAGCACTGATTACTGCAGTAATGTCACTGGTACCCCCAAAAGTGTCAAAAATGTCAGTCAAGGGTCCGATCTGTCCGCCGCAATGTCGCAGTACAGCAAAAAAAAAAAATCGCAGATCGCCGCCATTAAAAAAAAAAAAACACCAAAAATGACAAAAATCTTTCCCTTTGTTAGTAAACGCGATAACTTTTGTGCAAACCAATCAAAATACGCTTTTTGAGATTTTTTTTACCAAACATAGGTTGCGTAAAACAAATTGGCCGAAAATGTTAAAAAAATTTGATTTTTACATTTTTTTGGGGGGAATTTCATATAAAAAAAAAGTGAAAAATATTGTTATTTTTGCAAAAATTACGCTCTTTTTTTGTTTATAGCGCGTGATCAAAAAATCGCACAGGTGATCACATACCACCAAAAGAAAGCTCTGTTTGTGGGAAAAAAAGGACGTGAAATTCGTTTAGGTACAGCGTCGCACGACCGCGCAATTGTCCGTTACAGTCACGCAGTAAAAAAAAAAATCGCAAAAAACCCCCTGGTCTTTTAGCAGGAAAATCCTCCGGTGGTAACGTGGTTAAAACACTGCTTTTAAAATTTTTCAATTGTTATTCTTTATTAATATATAGCGATACCACACAGATACAGCCCGAGTACCCTTATTATATTTTCTACACACAATGTATACTACAAACTGAGTATTAGAAGGAGATCTTGCCTATTATGTGTTGCCTATTATGTGTTTGTTAACATAAGAACTGTATAGCAGGTTGCCAATAATAATGGGAACCTTTATACAAAAACAAACCTTCAGATCATTTGCTATGTGAAAGCAGATTCCCTCTACATTAACACTTGATCTGAAGCTGCAAGCTGTGCTAGTTTGAAATGTTCGTATAAAAAGAAGGACAAGATCACATCAAAGGTGAAAGACAGAAGAAAATGTGAGACTATAAAACATGGTGTGAAAGACCTATTAAAGCTCCATGTACCTGTTTCAGCTTTAAATAGAAAGTCTCTGTGAAGGTTTTGCGGCTGAAATACCAGAATCGCTCGTTTGTGGGGTACACACGGACCACGGTCTCCAGCAGGAACCGGACAGGCTCTACCACCTCTGTTACCACCATGTCTACAGCGACTGTCATGTAGACTCGTTTATCTGAGGGGAAACGGTATAAAGAGAGAGTGCCTATGAATCATGCAGTTTAAGGGGTATGTAAATCATTACAGTGAACTTATTTTATTGGTCCAAAGCATAGATGCATGTGAACACCGCTCTAGGTCAGTCTGCCATCTGCACCTACACTATTGCTGTCGTGATGCTGTTCCCCACCATTTGTGTTTTTGGATTTGTTTTTATCGACTTGTTAAAATAAAGGCGATTTTAGTGGAAGTGTGGCCAACCATAATTCTTTTTTCTTTTATTGGTCCCTTTTGATCTCTTAAAACACACCTTCGAAAGAATTATATTATACAGGTTTGAGAAGTGCAAAAAAAAATGGGATTTTGACTAAAATCCATTAACCAAATCCATTTCTCGGATGTTAATTGGCGGATACAGATCCTGATATTCTTAACCATTGAGTTATACTGCCCCCCTACAGGAGTAGGACACCATACAGAAAAAAAAAGTCTGGCCACGCCCATGGGCAGTCCCAGGGGGTATACCCCCTCTCTTTGCTATAGACATTCAGTTTAGTTACAAGCAGTGTCAGGAGAATTACAAGTCCACAGAGGGGTGGGTGTTGTGTCAAGTCAAGTCAAAAATCCCATTTTCTCTTTCGTTCATTGACGGACACAGCTCCTTATCTTCTTGACCATTGGGACCTCCCAAAGCAGTGAAAAATATGAGGGTTGGAAACAGCGAAAAATAAATTCCCAAGGCTAAATTATAGCCAACCAGGTAAACAGGAGCACAAACAAACCAAATGGAGCCCATCTGAAAACAAAAATAAAAAATACACTCTCTAAGAGGATCAGGTCCTCTTAAACAGTAGCATGCAAAACATGGCAGCCAAAAGAAGCATCCGCAGATGCCAACAGATCACTTTATAGAACTTTGTGAAAGTGTGCACCGACGACAAGGTGGCTGCCTTGCAAACCTGGGTCACTGACGCCTGATGACGGAAAGCGCAGGAGGCACTAAGCGTCCTAGTAGAGTGCACCTTGACAGGAAAAGGATTAATCTGACCCCTGATGGAATAGGCCTGAATCACTATCTGCCTGATCCATCTGGAAATGGACCTAGTAAAGCGTTTTCAGCTTCCTCTGCATCCATCTGTGACTTGCTGAAAGACTACGTAGCTGTCAGATACACTCTAATTGCCCGGACCACATCCAAGGTATGCAAGGCAATTTAAGGATGTTTAGGCCTGGAACACAGGGAAGATCTTCATTCAAATGAAAAACAAACAGAGACAGCCTTTGGAAGGAACGATGATCAGGGACGAAGAACCACCTTATCCCTGTGAATCACTAGGTAAGGTGAACGACCGGATAATGCCGCCAGTTCCGACACCCTGCACGCAGAGGTGATAGCCACCAAAAAGGCCACCTTCTGGGACAGCGTAAGCAGGGGAATCTCCTGAAGATTCTCAAAGTGAAGCTTCTGGAGAACCGAAAGCACTAAATTGAGATCTCAAAGCGGCAACGGAGCCTGCACTGGAGGAACCAATGTCGGACACTCTGAACAAAGGTACGCACCAGGGAGTGTAAGGCCAGAGGTCATTGGAAGAAGACTGCCAAAGCCAACTTCTGGCCCTTGATGGTACTCAAGGCAAATTTCTGTTCAACCCCCCATTGAAGGAAGGTTAAGATACGTGCCACCGAGAATGAGTGAGAATAAATCCCAAGAGACTCAATGAACGTCTTCCACGTACAATGGTGGATCTTCCTAGTAGATTTCTTGCTTTTAACAGGGTAGGAATCACCAACTTAGAAAAACCCCTATCCTTCAGCGCCTGGCATTCAACAGCCAAGCTGTCAAAGTCAGCAACTGAGGATCTGCTGTCCCAAGGTCCAATCTTTCATCCTGCTTTACAATGAGAGGAAGCTGCCAAGGAACCATATCAGCATACCAAGCCCGGCGAGGCAATCCGGAGCCACTAAGATGACCGGAATCCCTTCTGCCTTGATCCTGCGGAGAAGTCTTGGCAGAAGCTGGAGAGGAGGGAAGACATAAATCAGAGGATACTGACCCTACAGGGCCACCAGCTCATCTGTGGCATTCGTCAGAGAATCCCTTGACCAAGCCACAAATTTCTGCACCTTTCTGTTGAGCTGAAACGCCAACAGATCCACCTCGGGGGTGCCCCACTGGAGACACAATTGATTTAACACCTCCAGAAGAAGGGATCGCTCCCCTTGGTCCAACGCCTGCTGACTGAGGTAATCCTCCTGCCAATTCTCCACCCCAGGAATGTGTACGGCAGAGAGGGCTAAAACAAACCATTCTGCCCACCTTAGAATGCCGGCTACCAAAATGAGGATGAAGGATTGTAAGAGGTGCATGAAAGTCAGCCAGCCCCCAGTCTGATGTACTCACCCTCCAGTCTGTCACCAACCAAATAAAACCTGTCTCTTGGTACAAAGAACAGGGGTTTAGTTGACACACATTTGCAAAACGCATGTGAAAGCTGCAGCCACTTCACGGCACCCTGTTTAAATCTGCAGTCCTACACTCTTAATTTAGTGTCCTCACACTGGAGGCACATGGCCGCTAATGGATGGATGGGGAACAGGTGAGAGGGAGACAGCCCAACCTCCCCCAACCCATCCCCATGCACGACTGGCTGTTGTCTCAAAAGCTCAAATAATTAGGTTATAATATAACCATGGTGCAAACTGGAAAAGACCAGCTGAAAAGCATTACACCTCCATCCCCTTGGTGGATGCAGTATATGGATAGGAAGGGATTTTATGTATGGGGCATGGCCTGTAAAGCACACTGCCTTTGAAATCCCTAATTTCCTTGTACCAAGAGACAGGTTTTATTTGGTTGGTGACAGACTGGAGGGTGAGTACATCAGACTGGGGGCTGGCTGACTTTCATGCACCTCTTACAAATCTTCAACCTCATTTTGTTTCTCGTTATAGGGATGGAGACGCCGGGCAACACCAGCTTGGGTCTCATCTAAAGTCCCACCTAGTCCAATATGTTTAAAGCAACCAGGGATGGAGACGCCTTGCTTACAGCTTGGTGCCTCATCTAAAGTCCCACCGTGCGATTTTCGTGCGTTTTTGGTGGATGCAGTTTTGATTTGACCCTAGTGTTTTCCGTATACAGGGATGGAGACCAATAGCATGACCTGCTTGTCTCATATAAAGTCCCAAAGGAAATTAGGGATTTCAAAGGCAGTGTGCTTTACAGGCCATGCCCCATACATAAAATCCCTTCCTATCCATATACTGCATCCACCAAGGGGATGGAGGTGTAATGCTTTTCAGCTGGTCTTTTCCAGTTTGCACCATGGTTATATTATAACCTAATTATTTGAGCTTTTGAGACAACAGCCAGTCGTGCCTGGGGATGGGTTGGGGGAGGTTGGGCTGTCTCCCTCTCACCTGTTCCCCATCCACCCATTAGCGGCCATGTGCCTCCAGTGTGAGGACACTAAATTAAGAGTGTAGGACTGCAGATTTAAACAGGGTGCCGTGAAGTGGCTCTGCAGCTTTCACATGCGTTTGCAAATGTGTGTCAACTAAACCCCTGTTCTTTGTACCAAGAGACAGGTTTTATTTGGTTGGTGACAGACTGGAGGGTGAGTACATCAGACTGGGGGCTGGCTGACTTTCATGCACCTCTTTCAATCCTTCAACCTCATTTTGTTTCTCGTTATAGGGATGGAGACGCCGGGCAACACCAGCTTGGGTCTCATCTAAAGTCCCACCTAGTCCAATATGTTTAAAAGAATGCCGGCTACCTCCAGGACACTTCTTTTGCCCCCTTGGTGATTGACATAGGCCACGGCTGTGGCATTGTCCAAATTAATGTGCACTGGACAACCTTGAAGACGATCCGTCCAGGCTGGCATCTGTGGTGATCACTGTCTAATACAAGGGGAGGAAGGATTTAACCAGCCGTAGCACCGGAGAACAAAGCCACCATATCAGATACCCCATGCCCAACTCAGCCGGAAGGAGCACTCTGGCTAAGTCCGAGTCCAGAGTAAGGTCCAGATAGTCCAGCTTTGTGGACGGAACCAGAGCAGAGCAGACTTCTGCAAATTAAAAATCCAGCTGAACTCCCACAGAGTTCGCATTGTGATCTCCAGGTTTTTTTTTACCAGAGCAGAAGGAGACTCTGCTTGCAGAAGGAGATTGTCAGAGAAGCCCAGTACCACGATCCACCGTTGTCGTAGCTAAGCTAGCAACGGGGCTAACACTTTAGTAAAGACCCGAGGAGCAGAGGCGAAGCCAAAGGGTAATACTACAAACTGTGGTGGGTAGGAAAGTGCGCTGATTCAATATAGGGTGTGCTGCTACCTTAGAGTGTATGTTGTAGAATAGGTAAAGAAATCAGGTGCGCTGCCCTAGTGCATATGTGCAACATACAAAATGATGTAAACAAATAAACCAAAAATGCAATAATAATGCAAAAAAATGAAAACGTATGCAAATCGTGTAAAACAAAAAATGTCCAGAAGGTGACTAGTGATACACCAATGTGCAATAAACGTCCATATTATAAGTCCATAAATAAAGTGCAAAAAATGGTGACAAAAACTTCCAGCTTGGGGAAAGGTGAACTGTGATTGGAAGGTGCAAAGTCCCACCACCAGCTTGGCCTCTTACCAGAAGTTAAACGTTAAGGGCATATATGAATATGACCGCTCCAAAGGTCATGCAGCCAGGTAGAAAAGTTCCCAGAAATACAGAAGGCACTCTGACACACTCGTGCTCCCTAGACTCTTACCGGACAAAAGCCAAACAAGAAGCCTGGTTCTATGGTGATGAGTGGTCCTGCCGGGGGTTACTGGACTCTAGGATGGCTGATGTAGTTGCTTGTGTCCAAGAGGAACAGACCCAGTCAGAAAGCCTGACGAAAGAAGATCCTGCCAAAGGTGGCTAGACTCTGATTGGCTGCTGTAACTCCTTAGTCTGGTCGACCTCAATAATAGGGGACACAACAGAGGGGACCGCAATGGTGCATTACCAACAGTAGATTTTTATTAAAACAAGTGGTTGCACTTACAGTTGTGAAGACAATAATAGCGAGTTCCCTCACGGAGGAGCTGTATGGCGGGGTCCGCCTGCAGTGCAGACCGCTGCCTGGTCTAGATGTGATGACGCGGCGCCTCCTCTCTGACGCGTTTCTCCCGATAGGGCATCCACTTAGATAGGAGGACCTCCTATCTAAGTGGATGCCCTATCGGGAGAAACGCGTCAGAGAGGAGGCGCCGCGTCATCACATCTAGACCAGGCAGCGGTCTGCACTGCAGGCGGACCCCGCCATACAGCTCCTCCGTGAGGGAACTCGCTATTATTGTCTTCACAACTGTAAGTGCAACCACTTGTTTTAATAAAAATCTACTGTTGGTAATGCACCATTGCGGTCCCCTCTGTTGTGTCCCCTATTATTGAGGTCGACCAGACTAAGGAGTTACAGCAGCCAATCAGAGTCTAGCCACCTTTGGCAGGATCTTCTTTCGTCAGGCTTTCTGACTGGGTCTGTTCCTCTTGGACACAAGCAACTACATCAGCCATCCTAGAGTCCAGTAACCCCCGGCAGGACCACTCATCACCATAGAACCAGGCTTCTTGTTTGGCTTTTGTCCGGTAAGAGTCTAGGGAGCACGAGTGTGTCAGAGTGCCTTCTGTATTTCTGGGAACTTTTCTACCTGGCTGCATGACCTTTGGAGCGGTCATATTCATATATGCCCTTAACGTTTAACTTCTGGTAAGAGGCCAAGCTGGTGGTGGGACTTTGCACCTTCCAATCACAGTTCACCTTTCCCCAAGCTGGAAGTTTTTGTCACCATTTTTTGCACTTTATTTATGGACTTATAATATGGACGTTTATTGCACATTGGTGTATCACTAGTCACCTTCTGGACATTTTTTGTTTTACACGATTTGCATACGTTTTCATTTTTTTGCATTATTATTGCATTTTTGGTTTATTTGTTTACATCATTTTGTATGTTGCACATATGCACTAGGGCAGCGCACCTGATTTCTTTACCTATAATACTACAAACTGATAAAAGAGAAAATGCTGGCGACTGGCACATATTGGAATGGGAAGGTAGGCATACTTGAGGTCGATAGAGGCAAGTAAATCCCCCTGACACAGGGATGCCACCACAGTTCGAATGGACTCCATTCTGAACTTCTGCACCTGCACAAAGCAGTTTAGCGCCTTGAGGTCCAGGATTGGATGCACTTTGCCTTCCTTCCTGGGAACTATGAACAGGTTTGAGAAAAACCCCTGAAAAGATTGCGGAGTCGGAACCGGGACAATCACCCTTTGAAGAAACAGGTCTTCTACTGCCCCAAACAGGCCCTACAAGCAGTCCGGGGACAAGCGAAGAAAGGAAAGAACCTTGCCGTTGGACAAGAGCAAAACTCGATCTTGTATCCCGACCAAATGACTTAGTGGACCCATTTGTCTTGCACCAGGGCTCTGGGCTTGCCAGACCAAGTTCGTTTGGATCCTCCAAAGAAGGCCCTTGTCAGTCGACCCTGAGAGACAAAAGCACTTGAGTCAAAAGACAAGCTGAAGGACCAGTGCCAAAACAAAGAGCCGAGCCACTAGGGGAAATGCATCCAAAGAGGCATCACAGATAAACCGCAGCCCCTGGACCAGCTGGTCCACCAGCTCGGCAAAGGCAATGGGAGCTGTTCTTCCTCCAGGTCATGGCGTAAGAGCTTAGCCCACTCGGACAGTTTGCGACACCAAGGCAATGGTGAATTCTCAGCCTCATTGCCGAACCAGCCAGAGTGTACATATTGCGGGCCATAGCCTTCGCCTTCCTGTCAGCCGAATCCCAAAAGGCCGGGGACTCTTCAACCGGAACAATGCTTGCCTTGTTTAATCGGGAAACCAGAGGGTCCACCACCGGGGGAACAGTCCACTTCTTAAGAAGGGACTCCTCATACGGGTAACGCCTAGTAAAGCAGCTAGGGACCACAATGGAACGGTTTGGTCGTCCCTACTCTTTAGCAACAATTTTGTCAAAATAGGCAGGGAAAAGAAACACCTTTGCAACTCTGGATGGCTTGTGAGTGCCAAAGGGAACCTGCGCCTCTGTCGCAGCTGCAGCTGCGTCCTCCATCCTCAGGGTCTCACGCACAGATACAATCAGTGCATTCACCAGCACCTTTTCGTGTGCAGTTGCAGACATAGAGGAATCATCCTCACTATCAGAGGATTCTGGGCGCGAGGTTGCAGACCCAGCAGGGTGACCAATGTTCGCGGCGGCCAAATCAGATGGGGGGTACTTTTTGCAAGCCGTCACCCGAAAGCCACCTCCATCCGGAACACAAAGGACACAAAGGACCCCACGAAAAGGGACAAGCACCACCACGCTGGCAGAAACACCCAGGCCCAAGCACCAAGCGATCCTCAGCAGAGGGAGAGGACCCCACCAGACTCACCACCCAGCAGAATCAGGCACCTGCAGCCATCAGGATAATCTGCACTATACTTGTAGCAATCAGGAAGTAAAAGGATCCAGAAGTCAGCACCAGGGGATAAAGGAGGGGCTTCCACCCCCGAAATCGCTGCCCACAGGGCTCCACTGGGATGGCTGCCGCTATTTTCAATGGCAAACCACAGCAAAATGGCTGCCAGACTACACAAACATGTATAGAAACACACAGACTACAACTAAATGGCGGGCTCGCGCAACACCACAAGGCTTACAGGGACCCAGGAGAGAACTCGGGTCTCAAGGACAGATCCAGGCAGGAGCCCCCACCAGGTACAACCAGTCCCCCTCCCCACATAGTTAATCGTGCAGTCACCAGCGGCACGCACCCCCCCCACCTCCAGCCCGTATCGCCAGCTAGTGCCCGGCACCCATGGGGGGGTGCCTGATGGGAAGGAGGAGATCCAGGGGTTCAGACCATCCTAAGGAGGAGCCCCTGCGACTCGGGCCGAGACCCCACCATATGCGACCTCGCAAAGCGTTTAACGTGCAGGCCGGCCCTGTCCAGTGGGGGTATGTCACGGCCGACCTAGCGCGGAGCTGAGATCTGCGCATGCTCGATTGCCAAACTCGGGTGACCACTAGATCTAGATTGTCCAGCCCGTTGCCCAGTCCATTAGTTGATTGTAGATCCCACTGAAAAAATCCAGGAGAAAAATGTTCAATCTAAAAAGAAAAAAATTTGCTAGGACCAAAGATCCCAGCAGGGAACTAGGTCCTGACTAGACAGTTTTGCCTAGTGTCCTACTCCAGTAGGGGGCAGTATAACCCAATGGTTAAGAATATCAGGAGCTGTGTCTGCTAATGAACGAAAGAGAAAAATGCACGTTGATTCTGCCAGAAATCCAGAGCTGTTCCATGAACTACAGAGAATGAAGACTGTGGGGTGGGGAAGAGGTGGTCTATAGTCCAAGCACACTTCCCATCCTAGGGTGACAATGCTGCTCCTCCAAAAATACAGTACAGTGAATGAATAATGTCACTCTAGTACAGGAAATGTGTTGCTGGCAGAGTCACCATTGTAAATAAAAATGAAAAAATGCCTGAAAAAAAGAATAAAATGAATACAGCCATCTCACAGCCAATAGTAAGCTTCAAGTTTCAATATGTTACATTTTTGTTCCTAGGTTTAGATTAGAAACATAGAAACATAGAATGTGTCGGCAGATAAGAACCATTTGGCCCATCTAGTCTGCCCAATATATCTGAATCCTATGAATAGTCCCTGGCCCTATCTTATATGAAGGATAGCCTTATGCCTATCCCATGCATGCTTAAACTGCTTCACTGTATTTGCAGCTACCACTTCTGCAGGAAGGTTATTCCATGCATCCACTACTCTCTCAGTAAAGTAATACTTCCTCATATTACTTTTAAACCTTTGCCCCTCTAGTTTAAAACGGTGTCCTCTTGTGGTAGTTTTTCTTCTTTTAAATATGCTCTCCTCCTTTACCGAGTTGATTCCCTTTATGTATTTAAAAGTTTCTATCATATCCCCTCTGTCTCTTCTTTCTTCCAAGCTATACATGTTAAGGTCCTTTAACCTTTCCTGGTAAGTTTTTTCCTGCAATCCATGTACTAGTTTAGTAGCTCTTCTCTGAACTCTCTCTAGAGTATCTATATCCTTCTGGAGATATGGCCTCCAGTACTGCGCACAATACTCCAAGTGAGGTCTCACCAGTGTTCTGTACAGCGGCATAAGCACTTCTCTCTTTCTACTGTTTATACCTCTCCCTATACATCCAAGCATTCTGCTGGCATTTCGTGCTGCTCTATTACATTGTCTTCCCACATTTAAGTCTTCTGAAATAATTACTCCTAAATCCCTTTCCTCAGATACTGAGGTCAGGACTGTGTCAAATATTCTATATTCTGCCCTTGGGTTTTTACGCCCCAGGTGCATTATCTTGCACTTATCCACATTAAATTTCAGTTGCCAGAGTTCTGACCATTCTTCTAGTTTTCCTAAATCCTTTTCCATTTGGGGTTTCCCTCCAGGAACATCAACCCTGTTACATATCTTTGTGTCATCAGCAAAAAGACAAACCTTACCATCGAGGCCTTTTGCAATATCACTTATGAAGATATTAAACAAAATTGGTCCCAGTACAGATCCCTGAGGTACCCCACTGGTAACATGACCTTGTTCTGAATGATCTCCACTGACTACAACCCTCTGTTGTCTGTCACTCAGCCACTGCCTAATCCACTCAACAATATGGGAGTCCATGCTCAATGACTTTAGTTTATTGATAAGTCTTCTATGTCTAGATTCATTTATTTACCACATTAAACCCCAATAAAGCACAAATGTATCTTCTGAAACATTGATTTGCATATACAGTGCCTTGCAAAAGTATTCGGCCCCCTTGAACTTTGCGACCTTTTGCCACATTTCAGGCTTCAAACATAAAGATATAAAACTGTAATTTTTTGTGAAGAATCAACAAGTGGGACACAATCATGAAGTGGAACGAAATTTATTGGATATTTCAAACTTTTTTAACAAATAAAAAACTGAAAAATTGGGCGTGCAAAATTATTCAGCACCCTTAAGTTAATACTTTGTAGGGCCACCTTTTGCTGCGATTACAGCTGTAGGTCGCTTGGGGTATGTCTCTATCAGTTTTGCACATGGAGAGACTGAAATTTTTGCCCATTCCTCCTTGCAAAACAACTCGAGCTCAGTGAGGTTGGATGGAGAGTGTTTGTGAACAGCAGTTTTTAGTTCTTTCCACAGATTCTCAATTGGATTCAGGTCTGGACTTTGACTTGGCCATTCTAACACCTGGATATGTTTATTTGTGAACCATTCCATTGTAGATTTTGCTTTATGTTTTGGATCATTGTCTTGTTGGAAGACAAATCTCCGTCCCAGTCTTAGGTCTTTTGCAGACTCCATCGGGTTTTCTTCCAGAATGGTCCTGTATTTGGCTCCATCCATCTTCCCATGAATTTTAACCATCTTCCCTGTCCCTGCTGAAGAAAAGCAGGCCCAAACCATGATGCTGCCACCACCATGTTTGACAGTGGGGATGGTGTGTTCAGGGTGATGAGCTGTGTTGCTTTTACGCCAAACATAACGTTTTGCATTGTTGCAAAAAAGTTAGATTTTGGTTTCATCGGACCAGAGCACCTTCTTCCACATGTTTGGTGTGTCTCCCAGGTGACTTGTGGCAAACTTTAAACTACACTTTTTATGGATATCTTTAAGAAATGGCTTTCTTCTTGCCACTCTTCAATAAAGGTCAGATTTGTGCAGTATACGACTGATTGTTGTCCTAAAGACAGAGTCTCCCACCTAAGCTGTAGATACATAGTTAAATAGTAAGTGAGGCTGAAAAAAATATATCAGTCCATCCAGTTCAACCTATGATGTGTGTGTGTTTGCTTTTAACCGTACATTGTATACCCCTGTATGTTGTGGTCTCCAAGGTGCCCATCTAATAGTTTTTTTATACTATCGATGCTCCCTGCTGATACGACTGCTTGTGGAAGAGAATTCCACATCCTTACCGCTCTTACAGTGAAGAACTCCTTACGCATTTTAAGGTTAAACTCTTTCCTCTAGTTTTAGTGAATGGCCACGTGTCTTATTGTATCTCCTTTCTCTGAATAGTTTGTTCCTTATGCTAGGGTCACCAGTACAGTATTTGTACATTGATATCATATCCCCCCTCAATCGTCTCTTCTCCAGAGAGAATAGGTTCAGTGCTTGTAGTCTTTCCTCATAGCTGATGTCCTCCATTCCCCTAATTATTTTTGTTGCCCTTCTCTGGACTCTTTCCAGTTCCAGCACATCCTTCCTGAGGACCGGTGCCCAAAACTGGACAGCATACTCCAGATGTGGCCGGACCAGAGTCTTGTAGAGTGGGAGAATAATCTCTATTTCTGGAGTGAATCCCCTTTTTTATACATCCCAGTATTCTGTTGGCTTTGCTTGCAGCGGCTTGGCATTGCATGCCACTGCCAAGCCTGTTGTCTACCAGTACCCCCAGGTCCTTTTCCATCCTAGACTGACCCAGAGGTTCCCCCCCTAGTGAGTAGCTTGCTTTCTGGTTTCAGATCTCTGCAGTTCATCCAGAGTGATCATGGGCCTCTTGGCTGCATCTCTGATCAGTCTTCTCCTAGTATGAGCTGAAAGTTTAGAGGGACGGCCAAGTTTTCATAGATTTGCAGTGGTCTGATACTCCTTCCATTTCAATATTATCGCTTGCACAGTGCTCCTTGGGATGTTTAACGCTTGGGAAATCTTTTTGTATCCAAATCCGGCTTTAAATTTCTCCAGAACAGTATGTCGGACCTGCCTGGTGTGTTCCTTGTTCTTCATGATGCTCTCTGCGCTTTAAACGGACCTCTGAGACTATAACAGTGCAGGTGCATTTATACGGAGACTTGATTACACACAGGTGGATTCTATTTATCATCATTAGTCATTTAGGTCAACATTGGATCATTCAGAGATCCTCACTGAACTTCTTGAGAGAGTTTGCTGCACTGAAAGTAAAAGGGGCTGAACAATTTTGCACGCCCAATTTTTCAGTTTTTTATTTGTTAACAAAGTTTGAAATATCCAATAAATTTCATTCCACTTCATGATTGTGTCCCACTTGTTGATTCTTCACAACAAATTACAGTTTTATATCTTTATGTTTGAAGCCTGAAATGTGGCAAAAGGTCGCAAAGTTCAAGGGGGCCGAATACTTTCGTAAGGCACTGTAGAAACGCTATACCAGAGTTCCAAAATGGATACTGAAACTGATAGTTTGACTTTATACGTAATGAAACTCTCATTCTCTATGATAAGGCCATGCACTAGATCAGGGATCTCCAAACTTTCCAATACAAGGGCCACACTGTATATTTTACAGATATAAACTGCCAAAAAATCCCCTTTAGAAATCTCCCTTTACATCAGAGTGCCCATCATAGTCCCCCTTATATCAGGGACCCTTATTAGAGGTCCCCGCTAGAGTTCCCCATTAAAGTCCCACCTTATATCAGTGTCCCCATCAGAGTCCACCTTACATCTTCCCCCCCCCCCCCCCACCCCTTATATTAGTGTTACCATTAGAGTTCCCATACATCATAGCCCCTCTGTTACTGGGGTCCCCTTTAGAGTTCCCCATACATAACAGTAACTCTGTATTTTGGGGTTTTCATTAAAGTCCCCTATACATCATAGTCCCCCTTTAAATTGGGGTTCCTATTAAGAGGCCCGCCTAACATCAGGGTCCCTGTGCGGGGTGGGGGGTTTCAAGTGGAGACCCCGGGCAGTGTCTGCTGACCTTAATCCCCAATCTGTGCACATTGAGGACACCCACTAAATCTCCACCAGGCCATAGTTTGGAGACCCCTGCACTAGATCAATGTGCAGAACTACAAAGCAAGTATGAAGAATATTTATTGGCTATTGTTATGTCATTCATAAACATTTGTTTGCAAGTACCGTTCAGTATCTTGTAGAACAACTAACACATTAGTTGATGTAAAACACTGGGAACCTCCAGAGAAAAGCATCAACCAGGAAGATTTGATTGAGTCTATTCCACAGAACTCTGTACACAAGGCACACTCTGCAGGTTGTGTCTTCGGTCACAAAATCGTACCTTTAGGAGTTTCCTCGTTAAGTGCTTGAAATGCAGGGACGTTTGGATTCCACATCCCCGTGATCACATATGCTTTACCATCGCTGCTTTTCCCCATGGACTCCTACAAAGGTGCAGAGTAGAAAATTGCATTGTTAACAAGAATGAGAAAGGTATAAAAAGCTGCGGAGTACACAGAACACACTCACAGGAAACACACACCAATAAAAAAAAAAATTTTAATTTTTAACCGGTTCACGTCTGGGGCAATTTAAAATTTTTCACACATTTAAAAATAAGCATTTTTTGCTTAAAAAAATATTCCAATCAACCATACAATATTTTCAAAAAGCAGAGGCCCTTAAGAAGAAAATGGACGCAGTTGAAATTTTTTTTCTTGCGAGCTATTAAGCAGCTGTTTATTCAACAAATATTTTTGGGGGAAAAAACGCATTAAAATGATTTTTTTTTATTTTTAACAGAAACTAAAATGACACGAACACACTAGAAAATTTGTTTTTGTAAAATAAAATAGTTGCAGTTGCATTGAGTAAGCAGATCAAATATGTCAAGATTTAAAATCACGTGCTCAAAAGGCAAAAACGACAGTACAAAAACATTTTTCATAGGCGAGATAAAAAATAGAAGGCTGGTAAAAGGCGCTACCTATAAGTGATGACTCACACAGAAATCATCAATGTATGATCAAATAAATATATGAATATATTTATTTGATCATACATTGATGATTTCTGTGTGAGTCATCACTTATAGGTAGCGCCTTTTACCAGCCTTCTATTTTTTATCTCACGTTTTAACCCTTGTACCCCAGGGGTTGGTTGGTGGCAGCTTACACCTATTTTATTTCTATTTATCTCATATACTCCATAGCGCTGGTCATCTTTACTTTTAATATTTTTTATAGGTGTTGCTTTTATGTATTTCTAAAGCCGTAAGGTTTTTTTTACCTTAAAGTGTTACTAAACCAGGGAGCCTGCATTCACTATATCTGGTCTACCATGGTACACAGAACATGGAAATCCAATCGTTTTAGTAAATATAAACTGTTAAATACCTTTTCTCATCAGCAGTATAAAGCAGTCTTGTGACTTCAATCAGTTCCTGATTAAAGCTTGTAGGAGGAGTTTTCATACTGCACTGAGCTGTCCTATTAGGATCCAAGACCCCTGACCCTCTGGACAGTGAGGATTGTCCCTGTGCTGATCACATGCACACTCCCAAGAAAATAAAACTAAACACTAATCTGAACGTGTGCTGTCTGACTCCAAAGGCTCTGTCTTATCCAGACATGTTCTGGAGTCAGTGGAAAAAGGAGAGGGTCAGAGAAGACAGGATCAAACAGCCTTTTTACACAATGCAGAGGATTAACCCCTTAGGTTCCACAGAGTATACAAAGCATGCTTAACTGCATGTATACACTGAGTTTACGGTTGTGTTTAGTAACACTTGAATGTATTCTATGCATTAAGGTAAAAAAACCTTCTGCACTGAAGAATCACTTCCATCCCCCTTATACTTACCTGACCTTGAACCCGATCCAGCAATGCGCATGAGAGCAGCTTCTTTCACCGTTGTCTCCCCTCCCCCCCTTACTGGGCAACCATGGGCTCCACCTGCTGTCAATCAAATGCTGTGAGGGAGCGGCTTTCACAAGGGCCACTTGCAGGAGAGGAGGAGCCAGGAGCGTGGACAGGGGGCCCCAGAAGAGGAGGATCGAGGCTTCTCTGTGCAAAACCATGGCACAGAGCAATTAAGTATAGCATGTTTATTATTTTAATTCATTAAAAAAAAAAACTGAAGCTTTAATGTTAACTTAAAAGCCTTTACATGTTATCAATTTAGGGTTAACCAAGAATTACTACTCTCACTCTGATGTTCACAGTAATATGTCACTTGTGTGACATAATGGCTGCTTATTTACACGTGCAGGCCCTACAGGCATGCTTTCATTTGTGTATATGCATTGAGGGGACGAGGGTGCTTTTATTTATTTTTCTTTATTGTATTACAATTTTTTTTTCAGCTTTATAGCTATCAAATGGGGGTCAACAAGCCCCCTATATTTTAGCATGGGCAAGCAACAGGTTCTCTTTATGGAGAACATCAGAGGTCAATTAGACCCCCAATGTATTCCTTGCCCTCCACCACAGATAATCAGGCACAGAGCATGCTTGATCATGGAGAATGAATGAACTAAATCTGCCAATGGCACCCGCTCCTTTCAATCTGCCCATTGAGGAGAGACAGAGTCTGGAGAGCCGCTGAACCCATGCACAGCGCTGGATTGTGATGGGGCTCAGGTAAGTATAAGGGGGGGGGGAGGCTGGGGCTGGAGGGGATCCCAGGCTTATATGTTTTTTCACCTTAATGCACAGAAAGTATTAAGGTAAAGAGCATTAACCACTTAAGCCCCGGAGGATTTGGCTGCTTAAAGACCAGGGGGTATTTTGCGATTCGGCACTGCGTGACTTTAACGGACAATTGTGCGGTCATGCGACGCTGTACCTAAACGAATTTGACGTCCTTTTTTTCCCACAAACAGAGCTTTCTTTTGGTGGTATTTGATCACCTGTGCGACTTTTACTTTTTGCGCTATAAACAAAAAAAGAGCGTCAATTTTGCAAAAATAACAATATTTTTCAAATTTTTTTATATGAAATTCCCCCCAAAAAAAATATAAAAATCAAAATTTTTTAACATTTTCGGCCAATTTGTTTTATGCTACATATGTTTGGTACAAAAAAAAAAAAATTCGCAAAAAGCGTATTTTGATCGGTTTGCGCAAAAGTTATCGCGTTTACTAACAAAGGGAAAGATTTTTGTCATTTTTTTTATTGTTTTTTTTTTAACGCATAATGGCGGCAATCTGCGATTTTTTTTGCAGTACTGCGACATTGCAGCGGACAGATCGGAACCTTGACTGACATTTGTGACACTTTTGGGGTTACCAGTGACATTTCTACAGTAATCAGTGCTATACATATGCACTGTTACTGTAAAATTACACTGGCAGGGAAGGGGTTAACTTTATTTGAGAGGGAGGGGCTGTGTGTGTCCCTAGGGGCGTGATTCTAACTGTGATTGGTTGTGGCTTGAGCTGTAGAAACAGTGATCAACGGTCCTACATAGTAGAACCGTGTGATCACAGTTTCTACACAGGGGAGAATGACAGGCAGCTTGTTTACACAAGCCGCCTGCCTTTCTCCCTCTCCCCCAACGATCGCTGAGTGAGCGGCGGACATCGGGTCCGCCGGTCACACGCGCGGCGGGGGGGTCCGTGACCACGTGGGAGAGCGCCGCCGGCGGCGCGCGCTCGCTCCCCAGAGCCTCACAGGCTAGTGACGTACCCCTACGTCACTCTGCCTGTGAGGGGCTGACCGCCGCAGTATATCTACTTGCGGCGGTTGGCAAGTGGTTAAGGCTTTATAACCACTGCAAGAGTAGCTTGGTAAGAATATGCAAAAAAGCTCCACCTACTGGATGGAAATAGGTGTAGCACCCTACAGGTAGGTGCTAGGTAAAGTATAGTGGGCCCTGGCTGCTTAATGATTGATTTCAGTGGGAAGTGTACAAGGTTAAGAGTTGCAGCAGCACAAGTATCTACACAGAGCCACCTCAGCCAGTGCAGGGCTGGAGGGAGCTGTTCAGTGACTTTTGAGCTAAAGCAGTGTCAGGAGTCAAGTGTTCTACAGTCCTGGATCTTCTGAGTTAAAGTCGAGGTTCCAGCACAGTTTTTGTACTACAGTATCTATAGGCGTCAGGAAGCGCTGGTCGGCATTCAGCTGGCGTCAAGATGGCGCCAACAGGCATTTCTCTTCAAGTGTCCCAAAGTGTACTTAGTTGAGCCAGAGAAGTATCCCACTCATTCCCTTCTCCCATCCCCTAAATACAATAAAACAAAACAAACCAAAGATGCCGGAATGGTCGTTGTCTCAGTTCTCACACCTGGGTACACAACTCAAAAGTGTTGGAGATGTCTCCGGTAACAATGGCAGACCTGTCACATCAGGCACAAGGCCTGGAAAAACTGCTACATAGGTAAACAGGAAATATCCACAAATGATATTTCAAATTTATAAACAACTAAAATGAAACATTTTTCATGGATGCTATTTTTTTTGTTCCTGAACATAGCACATATATGGAAATTACAGTTTTAAAGAAAAAAACCTTGACATTACTGCAGCTAAGTAATGTGTACGTTTTTCCTACAACAAACAGATGCTAAAAAGAAAAGAAAAAAAAAAAACGGTTTTAGAAAAAAACGTAATAACCTGTGAATGGCAACGTTCCCTTTCTGACATAAAACTGGAAGATCTCACAAAATCTGTAGAGTGCAATTTACCCAGCAAAGCAGTATTAGCATGTATTGTATCGCCCTTTAGTGGTCACACATAGTATTGCATGTGTGGCTGTAAAAATGAAAAAAACTTACAATACAGAACACTAACTGGCCCGGAGGCCACCTATGTTCAGGAATTTATTACACATTTTAATAAACTGAACTTTTGTCATGAAAAAATAAATAAAAAAATTATATATATGTATATATTTTTTTTTTTTTTTTTTCTAGTTAAACTCTTTCGTGCTCAGAGTTCAATTTTAACAGTATCAGCAAGTCTCTATTAACTATCTATATTAGGTACGACTAATTTTCATACCTAAATCATTTTTATATTTTTTTAGGAACATAATATTTGGTAAACTGTTTAAAGCCTAAATTAAACCCTCTTTAAATCGGAGAAATACATTCAAGATGCATCAAAACGGGTGTGCAAGGAGTTCAAAATATTACAGGTTCTTAATTTTCTTTAGAAATCAGCCACAGCGTAAGAAGAAAATTCTGTCCCTTGAGGGTATGCTGCAGAGTGGGACCCTTGATCTCTGTAGGGAAGCCCTGATCACATTATGGAGGTCTGACAAGCCCCCTATTGAATTAGAGAAAGAGCTCTCCAAGCAGCAGGGAGCATGATTGCAGTGCTATAGGCCTGACTTAGCAGGGGACCTGTCAGACCTCTGCAATGCAATTACATCTTCTCCACAGAAAGAAAAAACCCACTCTGTAGCTGCTGACAGAAACAGGCTTTTCTTTTCAGGCTGTGGCTGCTTTAGAAAGGAAACAAACTTTAGGGGCCACATGTGGACTTGGGGCACCGCTCAAAGCTGGAGGGAGAACAGGTGCCCCTACTGATATTAGAAAAGTGGGAGCAGGCATCCCGCACAAATTCAAAAGCGCTGACATATGTGAGGTAAGACGCCGCTCAAAACTGATCCAGTGCTTCAGATGTGGATATGGCTGTGTATGGCCTCAGCAAGCACTGCTCTGGCCACGCCCTCTGACATGTTTCGGCCCCTCCACAGAAGGCAGGCGAAACATGTCAGGGGGCGTGACTGAGGCCATACACAACTACAGTGGAGAAAACAATGAAAATTAATTTTTGACTTACCGTAAAATGCATTTCTCTGATGTTCACTGACGGACACAGCTCCTGATATTCTTAACCATTGGTTATACTGCCCCCTACAGGAGTAGGACACTAGGCAGAAAAAAAAAAGGTCTAGCTATGCCCATGGGCAGTCCCAGGGGGATACACTCCCTCTCTTTGCTATAGGCACTCAGTTTTGTTACAAGCAGTGTCAGAAGAAAGCCAACTCCCCAGAGGGGTGGGTGCTGTGTCCGTCAATGAACATTAGAAAAATGGATTTTACGATAAATCAAAAATCCAATTTTCTCTTTCGCTCATTGACGGACAAAGCTCCTGATATTCATAATCATTGGGACGTCCCAAAGCAGTGTAAAACATGAGGGGTGGGAACAGCAAAAAAATTCCCCAGGCTAAACCATAGCCAA
Source organism: Pelophylax lessonae (assembly GCF_965119305.1). Taxonomy (NCBI): domain Eukaryota; kingdom Metazoa; phylum Chordata; class Amphibia; order Anura; family Ranidae; genus Pelophylax; species Pelophylax lessonae. Next base: position 235,704,374 of record NC_138775.1, on the reverse strand, counting down.
CAAGGCAAAAAAATCCCCAGGCTAAACCATAGCCAACAAGGCAACAGGAGCTCAACCAAAACAACTGGAGCCCACCTGAAAAAAAACAATACACCCTCGAAGAGGATCAGGTGCTCCTAAACCACAGCCTGCAGATGCCAACGCATCCACTTTATAGAACTTTGTGAAAGTGTGCACTGATGACCAGGTGGCTGCCTTGCAAAACTGCATGCCTGATGACGAAAAGCCCAGGAGGCACTAAGCGCCCTAGTTGAGTGCGCCTTGACAGGTAAAGGAGGAACCTGACCCCTGACGGAATAGGCCTGAATCCTCGTCTGTCTGATCCATCTGAAAATGGTCGCATAGGAAGTGGCCAACCCTTTACGAGGTCCATCCGCGAGTACAAATAAAGAGTCTGACTTCCTGAAAGACTCCATAGCTGCCAGGTACACCCTAATTGCCCAGACCACATCCATGGCATGCAAGGCACTTTCCTTGGGATGTTTCAGCCTGGGACACAGGGAAGGCAACACAATTTCTTAATTCAAATGAAAATCAGAGACAACCTTTGGGAGGAACAACAGACAGGGGCGAAGAACCACCTTATCCCTGTAAATCACCAGGCAAGGTAAACGACTGGATGACGCCACCAGTTTCAAACACCCTGCGTGCAGAGGGGATAGCCACCAAAAAGGCCACCTTCAGGGACAGCATAAGCAGGGGAATCTCTGGAAGGTTTCTCAAAGGGAGGCTTCTGGAGAACTGAAAGCACCCAATTGAGATCCCAAGGTGGCAATGGAGTGAGGGTACGCTCCAGGGAGTATGTGGCCAAAGATCGTTGGAAGAAGACCACCAAAGCCGACATCTGGCCCATTGAAGAAAGGTCAAGATCCAACCCACCGAGAAGGAGCGAGGATGAATCCCAAGAGACTCACATCGCACAATGTACGTCTTCTACGTACAATGGTAGATCTTCATAGAAGTAAATTTCCTAGCTTTCAACAGGGTAGGAATCACTGAGTCAGAAAAAAACCCTATCCTTCAGCACCTGGCATTCAACAGCCAAGCCGTCAAAGCCAGCGACTGTAAATCAGGATGGAAGATTGGTTCTTGGGATAGTAGATCCCCCTGAGAGGAAGGGTCCAAGGAACGTTGGCAACCAGCCGCACTAGGTAGGCATACCAAGCCCAGCGAGGCCAGTCCAGAGCCACTAAAATGACTGGAATCCCTTCTGCCTAGATTCTGCAGAGAAGTCTTAACAGAAGCTTGAGAGGAGGTAAGGCGTAACTCAGACGATACTGACCCCACGGGGCCACCAGTGTGTCTATGGCATCAGCAAGAGGATCCCTTGACCGAGCCACAAACCTCTGCACCTTTCTGTTGAGCTGAGATGCCAACAGATACACCTTGAGGGTGCCCCACCGGAGACACAATTTAATGAAACACCTCCAGATGAAGGGACCCTTGATCCAACGCATGCCGAATTAGGTAATCCACCAGCCAATTTTCCACCCCGGGAATGTGTAAGGTGAAGAAGGCTGAAACAAACCGTTCTGCCCACCTTAGAATGCCGGCTACCTCCAGAGCGGCCAGGACACTACTTGTGCCCCCTTGGTAATTGACATAAGCCACGGCCGTGGCATTGCCTGATTGAATGCACGCAAGACAACCCTGAAGACGATCCATCCAATGATCCAGACACAGTCTATTCGCTCACTCTTCATAGGGGTAACGCTACTTTGGTCGTCCCCACTCTTTATCGACAATTCTGTCAAAATAGGCATGGAAAGAAAACACCTTTGCCGCTCTGGATGGCTTGTGAGTGCCAAAGGGAACCTGCGCCTCCGTTGCAGCTATGTCCTCTATCTTCAGGGTCTTACACACAGAAACAATCAGTGCCTCTGCGGTTGCAGATGTGGAGGAAACATTTTATCAGAGGATTTCAGGCATAAGGTTGCAGATCCAGCAGGGAGACCCACGTCCGCGGCGACCAAATCAGGTTTAGGATCTAATAAGACAGATGAGGCAGGGGAAGGCAGGAGGCGCTTCTTGCTAGCCTGTCACCAGAAAGCCACCTTCACCAGGACACAAAGGACTCCAGGACTGCAGTCAGTGCACTGATGGATGGTCGGGACCCGGAGAGCCCCACAGCCTCAGAGAGGGGATCAGGTGGAGAAATATGCTCTTAAGATTCCATGAGTAACCAGGGGGACCCCACAAAAAGTGTAAAACACTAAAAAGGGACAATCCCCACTGCACTGGCAGCACCGCCCGGTCAACAGGCACAAGCACCAAGCAAACCTGTGTCACAATTGTATACCATATATTAATTTTTTGCTGATTTTTCCCCCACGAAAGTGGAGTTACCCTTTAAGGTTGCTTGGTTGTCGCTTGCCAACTTGAAGTTTTAGCTCCCTCCATAAATTTTCTATAAGATTAGGGTCTGCAGACTGGCTAGGCCTATCCATGACCCTAATGTGCTTCTTCTTGATCCACTCCTTTGTTGCCTTGGCGGTATGTGTTGAGTCATTGTCATGCTGAAAGACCAATCAACGGTCCATCTTCAGTGTTCTGGCTGAGGGAAGAAGGTTCTCATCCAAGATTTTACAATACATGGCCCTGTCCATTGGTCCCCTGATTGCGGCAAAGTCGGCCTGTATCTTTAGCACAGAAAAAGCCCCAAAGCATAATGTTTCCACCTCTGTGCTTGGCTGTAGGGATGGTTTTCTTAAGGTCATAGTCAGCAAGTCAGCATTTTTTTACTCTAAACATGGCGAGTCGAGTTCATGCCAAAGAGCTCAATTTGGGTCTCATCTGACCACAGCACTTTCTCTCAATCCTTCTCTGAATCATTTAGATGTTCATTGGAAAACTTGAGGGGGGCATGTACATGTGCCTTCTTGAGGAGGGGGACCTTGCGGGCGCTGCAGGATTTCAATCTATGGCGGCGTATTGTGTTAGCAAAAGTTTTTTTGGTGACTGTGGTCCCAACTGCCTTGAGATCATTCACAAGCTTCTCATGTGTAGTTCTGGGCTGATCCCTCACTTTTCTCACGATCATCCTTACCCCATGAGGCAAAATCTTGCATGGAGCTCCAGACAGAGGGCAATTGATGGTCATTTTGTATTTCTTCCATTTGCGAATAATCTTTCCAACAGTTGTCTCCTTCTCAGCAAGGGTCTTTCTGAAGGTCTTGTAGCAGATTTCAGCCTTGTGAAGATCTTTGGTCATGCCCACTGTGGTGAGGTTTGAATGGAAGAAAGATTCTGTGGACAGGTGTCTTTAATACACCTAAGGAGTTGTCCTTAGGAGAACCTTCTTAAATTGGCAGGACCAATCTGTGTACCACATGAGCACATACTGTAGCCTCTGTGGAGCCAGAATTATTGTTGGTTGGTAGGGGTTCAAATATTCTGTCTCTATCATTTTAAATACACCTATGATAAAAATTATAGACGCTTTATTTCTTTCTAAGTGGGCAGAAAATCTGCAAGGGATCAAACAATTATTTTCCCTACTGTATATCCACAATCAGAAGCAATGGATCAAGCTTGTCTTATCCCACAAAAAACTTTAAGGGCCAGTAAACACCTGTGCAACTCTGTTGCGTTGCTGTGCAATTCCTGTAAGATCCCTTGCAGTATGATTTTCAGCCCATTCATTTGAATTGCACCAGATTGCACAAAAAGTAGCGCACGCACTACTTTTTAAAAAATGCACTGCATTAAATCACGATACTGCAGTGCCATAGAATCTGCTGCACGCAAATGTAATGCGTTTGCACTCTGCATTTGGGGTACTGTTAATGTATTGGCATCCGCAGCAGATCGCAATGGCAGTGCATTTTGAATGCAGTGTGGGAAAATTTTTTGATTATAAAAAATCTATGTTTTAATTAATTTCTTTTTTACTCGATTTTAATAATGAAATAAACCTATAGCACTGTATCAGGGCAAAGTGATCATTTCTCTTGTTATTCCCCCCACCCCCTTGCTTCTCCTGTTTATATTCATCATCCATATGCTACCCTATTACTCGGTAGGATATGGAGAGCATGTGACCTCTTCCCAGGATGCAGTGCCACAGGCCTGAGTGCCACATTGGCAGGCCTGAACAGTATCAGCTGACACAGAGGAAGACGCTCGGGCACCATCCAACACTACTCATACTCGAAGTTTGGAAATTATACTGTTTCTGCCTAATATGATATGTTCGGAAGTAATTTGTACCTAATTGTCCAATGCCCCTAAAATGAAACAAAAACAGTTCCCTGATATAGCAGTGAAGGACACAATATAATACTTACCATATCCAGAAGATGCATGTCGCTGTTCTTAACATTTTTGCCAGGACTGAGAAGCATCCCAAAGCACCTGTTACAAGGGGCATATAAAATAGTGTGATTATTAATATACTACAAATCCATAGATGTGACTCAAAATCAAATCAAACCGAAAAACAGGTGTTCCTGCAAAGCAGAAAGTAAATGGTGAACTCTCTCATTGCCCTCACCACTGAACACAGCTGACCTTAAGAGAAACCATCTGATGAATTAAAAACTGACACTAATCAAACTGACACTAATCAAACTCTTGAGTCCATCACTGCTTTCTGTGGTTCCTCGCACTGAACCCTACTGTGTCCTGGATTGAGGTGGTGGTTGGTGGGAGAAACCACTGAAAACAGTGGAGGACACAGGTGTGCAACATTCACAAAACGTAGGAATCTGAAGTGACTTCAAGCTTTACCCTGGGCACTAAACAAAATATACCTTTTCACTGGTCCCACCCCGTACTGCAAGGGTTAAATACTCATTTAGTTTAGGAGTGTAGAGTAAGGCTGGCCATACACGGTTCAAATCTCGAACGGTTCAACAGGAACCGGCTGCAATTCCAACCGTTAATGGGCAGGCTAAATATGTACCAAGTTGATTGATTGATCAATAAACTTAGGTACAACCAGCCTGCTGGATTCTCCTGTGATTAATCAATAGTGGCAGGAATAGCCTCTAACGATAACGGCTTCCCTCATTCACAATTGCCCGGCAGGAGGGATTCCCCTGTTAGCACTGTCTGTTTTGATGGGGGAATTGTGGGAACAGGTTGCAGGAAAGACATTTGCACCATGTATGGCAGGCCTTAAGGTGCATTATGTACCCCATCCCTTGGTCCAGCACTGTTCTCTTCTACCAGTAGCTCTGGGCTGTGAGCGATCCCACAGTCTCAACACGCTATTACCCTGCATTGTACGTGGAGAAGTTGAGCATGCAGCGAGGTGGTAGTGCTGGACAGTTCAGATGGATGAAGGTAAGCTGCTGGAGCAAGGAAAAGGGTAAGTACTACACCTTATCCCTGCACCTCTAGGCTAACAGAGCATTTAAGACTTGCAGTATGGGGGGTAGTTGCAGGCAGCGGGGTGATGTTAAAGCAAACCTTACAGAACTATAGTTTTTGTTATTGCTGAGCATCTTCTGGAAATACTATTTGCCTGGATGTCATACTGATCTAATGGCTTTCATTCTTTCTGAGTTGATGGCCTGAAGGATGTATGAACCTCTACTGGATTAGATCCAGAACTACAACAAGATATTGATGTATGACAGACAGGCAACTAGATTTTGCAGAATGAAATGTCATCCACAGCAATCTCCATAGTACCTGAGAGAGATTTCTCCTAAATGATAAAATTATAGGCTCCTTAAGGACTTGTTTACACTTGTTTCAAAATGTGGCATTGGACACTGTTTTTAACGCTCTGAATACCAATCAAAGCACCTGTCACTAAATAAAATGGTTACCTTACAGTCCGGTTTACACATTGTGTCTGCCTTGCTTCCCTTGAAAAATTATACACCATGTCTCTTTTTTGGTGCTTCAAAGGGTCTCCAAAGCCTCCATAGAAGTCTGTAACAAAGCTAGCTAACAGCACCTGCAGCTTTTGAGAGGCTTTTATTCAGCTTTAGCTTTGCTTTGGAGGTATTGCAGGTATGAGATATCCAATTACAGAACTGGAAAGGCGTCATCAGCAGTCACTTTTGTTTCATGTGTATATATTCTGGAAGTGTCTGGTGCAGACATCACATCTGGTGTACAGCAAAGAGCAGCATGAAGGTGAGCTGGGTCTGGACTGGAGCAACTAGCAGAAGCACACATGGTGCGCAACATAGGAACGCTATAGGAGAAACTAGCAATGTCACACATGGTGCGCAGCATGGAAGAAATATAGTAGGAGGTGAGCGGGAACCAGAGAAAGAGGAGGATCAACAAACAAAGGACCAGCAGAGCTGGGGGTACTACTGAGTAGGGGAACAGCAGAGCTGGAGGTTACTACTTAGTGGGGAATCAGCAAAGCTGGGGATACTACTGAGCAGAGCTAGGAGTACTACTGAACAGGGTATCTGCTGAATGAGGGTACCAATGGGCTGGGGATCTGCTGAACAGTGGTACTAATGAGCTGGGGATCTGCTGAATGGGGGAACTTCTGGTTGGGGTTCTACTGGGCCCCTTTAAAATAAATAGAAAAGCAACACACACACACAGGGCATTTTTCCAAACTTCTTTATAGCCTCAAAAAGCATCACTGAAGCATCACAAACACATCAAAAAAGCACGTTGAAGTGGTAGGCGCTTTAATGTATGGTAAAGTCGAAGCAAGTGTAAATGAGCCCTAAAGGTGACACTAGAGATTTTGGGCAGGTGGTGCTGGATCTCTGCAGATGAATACTAGGATCTGCTAAGCTGCAGTAGGGATTATGATGACACCTTACATGCTGATGATGCCGTTTTCTTTATACATGTCAGGTTTGGGAAATTCTGGAGCGAGCTCAAAAAAAAAAAAAAAAAAAAAAAAAAAAAGAGAAGCCAGCAAAACATTGCAGCTTTTGATGTAGTGAGCCAATTGACATGGCAGGGAATGGCACAAGCAGGAACTCCATTAACACGTTTTCTCGGTTTATATGCAAAGCTAGTGGGTGGCCAGCATCCATTTAAAACTTAAAATCCAGTTTTGGACGCTTCAACTACCCCCTGAAGTTCTTTTGCACAACACTGTACAGTGATGATATATCATTTTATGTTATCATTCTATGTTCAAGCACATGAACAGATTATGCAAAAAAGGAGGGTGGAGTGCGGTATTACCAGACTTCACTGCCCAAGCCTCTGTGAAACATTAAATATTAATATGCAAGAAACAAGGGTTTAGTGGTTCAGGACTAAAGAGCAAAAATACCACCAGCAACCAAGCTCCCACTTTTTAAGTGAGCACTTAGAGGTCTGACAAAATAATGAGAAAATGTGCAGAACTGCCGCACCACAGGCCCAGAAATGGAAAAACGATAACAACTGTTTGAAAGCATGACATTCTTTGTGTTGCACAGTGTGGAACAGGAAATGAACAGAACATAATTGGGGTGAGGAGAGGATCAAGAACAAGCAAGCTGATGAAATGATAGAAGCGGCATTCCTTTGGCCAGATCAGACGGTTTGGGAACTGAAGCCAAGGGACAGTGAATAAAACAGCGGCGTCATTCAAGTGGAGCTGCTGTATGCAGGAAAGACAAGGATATGAGATGCATTCACCAGCCAAGGTTCACAACAGCAAGAAAAATACTCAATATCCGACATTAACAGGACTCATACGGCGCTAATCAGAATAATTATGACAGGATGTCAACATTTTTGGTTTCATATTCAGTAAAGCAATTAATATCTAAAAGTGCTAACTCTTAAAACTCAGCTCCAGTACTCCCACCCCCTTCTACCCAACTTTCCTCGAACTTTTAGGTGCAGTAACCCATAGCAACTAGACAGAATTCACTCTGCTGAATTCAGATCCATACAAGACAGATTTTGATTGGCTGTTATAGGTAACTGAATTTAAAATATACTGCCACCTTTTTTCACCTCTAAAATATCCAGAAAAACCCAGTAAACCTGCCAGTCTTCTTTTTGTAAAAATTTCCTTCTGCACTGTCAACGCTATCCACGGGTTCAGACTTGAATTATCATTTAGTTAGCAATGGGAACAGCAAGTCTGCCTGCAATTTCCTAGTCAGCCTGTGTCATCACAGGGTGTCTTCTAGCACTGTAAAGTTTGACAGCAGCCACTGCTACTGAGAAAAGTTACACCACTTGCCCACCTTCTCTGCCATCAACAAAATTTGCATTACTGTTCTCCCACAATGCACTGCGTTCAGTGAATGAAGGTGAAGCAGTAGAATGACAGGATCTTCCCTGGGACAACAGCAAATGTTGAGTGAATGGCCAAGAGGGCAGAAAGGGGGCAGACGAGCAGCACAACTTTTCTCCGGGGCCGGGGTCCAGTAGAAGATAGGTTTCAAGTAGAAGAATAGTCAGTATGCAATCCAAAAGGTTGGCAACACTCTTAAAAGCAATAAAAAGAAGAAAAAAAAATTGGCCTTATAAGGCCGTTGGGCTGAAGTGACTTTTGACGTCGCTTCGGTCCACCAAGGGCATAGAGTCGAGTGTGGGCCTTCTTGCCTATCAGGAGAGGGGATCGGATCGTTCTCCCCACTGCCGATGGCTCCGGTAAGCAGGGAAATCGACCAGGAAGCGGCGGGAGGGGGGGGGGGGGGTGTCACTTCTCCAATAAAAGTGATCCCGTAGCGAATCCACCGCTGGGACCACTTTTATGTGAAAGAGGACCACCGACCGTGTAAGAAAATACCAGGGTTGTGGCAGCTATCTGCTGCCATAACTCCGGTATTTAACGTCAAAACAGCAACGTAAATACACGGTGGGCAGTCTGGAAGTAGTTAAATACACTATTCTAATAAATTTACATAATGCAGCAATATTCACATATGTAGGAGACCCAACATGGAGGTGTAACTTGTACTGACTAGTATTTCAAGGTTCCTTTTCTTTTTCTCCATCACTCAGCTAATATGACCCAAAGCTGATGAAGAGAGGCAGGGGAGGGTCAAACAAGGTTTATACAGGCGACTGGCATCCTCCTTATCAAATGATGATGTCAATAGTTGTTAGGAGGTTAGAAGCTAGAAGGTCGTAATGGTGCATAATGAAAACCCGTAGGTTTGTGTAACTAAAATGCAGGCTTCATCCACCCGCTGTCTTGTAATACATTTTTGGGCAATTTTTAGACAATTTGCCAAGGCACCCTGGTTGAAAAAGGCTGGTCTAAGCTATGAAAGCACTAGTCCGCTGTAATGTATACTGAAGACCTGATGGTGGTCTTTCCCTATTTATCAAAAAAAAAAAAAAAAAATTAGCCCAGGCTGTGTTCACCCCTTTCCTCCCACAACAGTCTTTGGTGCAATTATTTCAATCTGTTCTCTGACAAGTCCAAAACTCCCAATTACTTTGTCACAGATATCGGGGAATATCTGCTCTATGCTCTGTCAGACAAGCCTAACAAAAGCTGCAATGAAGCAAAACTTCAAAAGTTAACGTTTAATTATCAATATTAAAATAATAACAGGGTGTCACATGAAAGGATTATCTGTAATGGGGGCAGGTATCAATGGATGGTGGCTATGAAGCTATACACAAAGAGCTTTATTACAGCCAACATAAAAGTAATTATATAGATTGAATAAAGAATCTGACTTATCGCTAGAGCTGCACCATTCTGGATAAAATAAGAATCACAATTTTTTTGCTTAGAATAAAAATCATAATTCTCGCACGATTCTCGGCGTAACATCTTTCACATTTTAGAAAAAAAAAAAATGGGCTAACTTTACTTTTTTTTTTTTTTAATTTATGAACGTATTTTTTTCCAAAGAAATTGTGTTTGAAAGACCGCTGCGAAAATACAGTGTGATATAAAATTGCAACTGCCATTTTATGTTCTAGGGTCTCTGCTAAAATATATATACAGTATCTCACAAAAGTGAGTATACCCCTCGCATTATTTAAATATTTTATTACCGTATATACTCGAGTATAAGCCGACCCGAGTATAAGCCGAGGCCCCTACTTTTACCACAAAAAGATGGGAAAAATCATTGACTCGAGTATAAGCCTAGGGTGAGAATGCAGGGTGGCGGGCATTGTACAGGAGAATGCAGGGTGACTGGCATGGTACAGGAGAATGCAGGGTGACTGGCATGGTGCAGGAGAATGCAGGGTGACTGGCATGGTACAGGAGAATGCAGGGTGACTGGCATGGTACAGGAGAATGCAGGGTGACTGGCATGGTGCAGGAGAATGCAGGGTGACTGGCATGGTGCAGGAGAATGCAGGGTGACTGGCATGGTGCAGGAGAATGCAGGGTGACTGGCATGGTGCAGGAGAATGCAGGGTACTGGCATGGTACAGGAGAATGCAGGGTGACTGGCATGGTGCAGGAGAATGCAGGGTACTGGCATGGTACAGGAGAATGCAGGGTACTGGCATGGTACAAGAGGATCCGGGGTTGTTGGCATACTACAGGAGATGCAGTGCTGTGGGCATGGTACATCTCTATGGGGGAATCGGATGGGAACGGACCGTCGGTCCGTTCTCATCCGATCTGATCGACGGATGGAAAATAGGGTTTCCATCCATCCAGATTTGACGGATCGGATCGATGTCAGCGGACATGTCCGCTGACATCCGATGCCCCATAGGGATGCATGGGGGGACCATTCAGATCCGCCAAAAAAACGGACAGGCGGATCTGAACGGTCCGCCTGTGTGAAAGGGGCCTTACTGATAAGAGAACACTGGGCGGGAACCTATGATCAGCTCTTCCCACTCTGTATACGCCCACTGGCTACACAGGAACAGTGCCCCTCCCTGGAAGTGATGTCACTAGCTTGCTGCTCTTGGACTCATCAGGAAGAGGACCTCAAGTCATGTGACAGCACTGAATACTGCAAAATAAAGGGAGAAAAACTGGGATTTTTTTTTCATTTTGACACATAAGGCTGAACTCATCTTACATTAATGATTGCAGGGGAGAATTTATTGTATTAGGCTGGACTTCCTGTTTAAATATACAATTGAAAGTATTCTTAGGTCTGTTTGTTTGATAGCTTGAAAAAAAAAAAAAACTGCTGATTCTGGCAGAAATCCAGTAAACTTCAACCTTTCAGTGTTATCTGCCTATGCAAATATTAAAATGCAGACTGTCCTAAGTATTGCACGTATGTGATACTGAGCCTTTGTGTCTGAAAGATCTGCAATCCAAAGAACAAAATGGGCAGATCAGCAAGTCAGGCAAGGGAGGAAAAAGCTCAATTATGCTACACATACTCCAGCCATAAAATGGGACAGGCTCGATCTGCCTTGCTGCAGCTTCTAATGCATACAACGAGAAGCTCACAGTGTGCAGTGAAATAAGAGTAACAATTTTGATACAGGAGAGGAGCCTGTAATATGTCTTGAAACTAATAAATAAATGTATTAGTCTTGATTAGACAGCCAAGCGCACCTCATCAATAAGATTCACTTGACTAGACCCACCACCTGCTGGATTCATTACAAGCATGTTAGTGAAAGTATGCAAAATACAAAAAGATGGAGCCAAAGGCGTAACTAGATCCTTTAAGGCCCTGGTGAAAGAAACCATGAAGGGCCCCCCCTGACGCCGGGGCCCTTTCCTCTGGTCATAAGGCCCTTCCCACTGGTCCCAGGGCCTATTACTTACCATTGTTGGGCCCTTTAAAAGGCTTGGTTTATGCTGCTGCCACTTATCATGTGACTTGTGACACAAAGTCACGCGACAAGTCAAAACACATTCATTTCAGTGGGTGCCGTCTAATACTTTTTGCAACTGTGGAGTGATTTGAGTGCCATAGACTGCAATGGTAAATCACAAAAGATGCAAGGAAGTCACAAGGAAATTGCAATCAAGTCGCATAACTGGGGTCGCAGCACATGTTCTGCAGCGAACCCCTTCCTGCTATCTTGGGGCTCCCCCACAGTGGTGGAACATTAGGGCCCAGTCGCAAGTGTGACCTTTGCAACTCTAGATGTTCCGCTGTTCTGTCGAAAACTCCAACTCGCCAAAATCTCCAACCACGTCCCTTCCGGTGACCCTACAGCAGCAATAATTGGAGATTTCGATGAATTACTGTTTTCACTAAACACCAGGTAAGGAGGAAAAAAGTTGTCGCCACCTTGGAGACGGCCATGTTGTTAGTAGTGGGCAGACTAACAATGTCTACTCATTATAGCATGTACTGAAGTGTATAGGCTGCCGGTGGTCTGTGAAAACAGCAACTCGTCGTAATCTCCAATTATTGCTGCTGTAGAGTTCCCGGAAGTGACGTGGTTGGAGATTTGGGCAAAACACCCCCACTGGCCTGAGTACATAAGTGGAAATTATATGCAGACGTTCACACCAGATGCCTACTTGTGTGTTTTTGAACTGAATCTAGAGTGCATGCACAGTGTTTGCCATGTATTCCAATGGCCCTAGTTAACATCAGTGCACCATGTGCTTTCATCAAACGTACAAGCTGCTGCGTTTTTTCTCATCTGGAATGCATCAAAATACGTGTTTTCAAGAGAGAAAAGAGCGATGGGCTGGGCCGAGCCCAGTTCTGTGTGTCTTATGGACACACAGAGTGGGGCTTGGGAGTGATAATGCATGAGTGCCCCCATAGCAAGCGGCTTACTATAGGGGCATTAGGTGGGAGGGAGGAGCCAGGAGCACCGGCGGAGGACCCAAACGAGGAGGATTAAGGCATGGTATTGCACTGAGCAGGGAAGTATAACATGTTTGTTATATAAAAAGAAAAATGGGAGCCTTTAGTATTACTTTTAGGCTGGTCATCTTTTTTTTTTGCCAGTATCCTGAACAAAAGAAAAAAGACATACAACGTGGATTGAGGAATGATTAGTGGCTCCAGTCACTGATCAGTGTATTCTGATTGGGAGAGTGTTTGGGAGGTCATGGAATTCCTCCAGCCACACAAACAAGGTGGATCAGCTGCAGTTGCTGATCAGGAAATGTTCCAATGTGTCCCTTCAACAGAAGTCAATTACATAAACAACCTCTGTCAAGTGGGAGTTGACAAGTGTGTGGTCTCCCTAGGGCAGGGGTCTTCAAACTATGGCTCTCCAGTTGTTCAGGAACTACAATTCCCATCATGCCTTCTCATGTCTGTGAATGTAAGAGTTTTATAATGCCTAATGGGATGTGTAGTTCTGCAACAGCTGGAGGGCCTTAGTTTGAGGATCCCTGCCCTAGGGACTCTCGCTAATGCTTCTTTCACACGGTCCACCTCCGTAGGCGGATCCGTGCTGCTCGGCGGGGGATCGATACACAGATCCCCGCTGAGCAGGCGGATGACAGCTCCATCTCCGCTCTGTGTGCGGAGAGTGAGGTGTCAGAGCCCCATGCATCTCTATGGGGGAATCGGACGAGAGCGGACCGCCTGTCCGCTCTCATCCGATCCCCTGGATGAATGGAAAATAGGGTTTCCATCCGTCCGGATTTCACGGACAGGATCGGATGCGGATGGCAGCGGGTGTCAGCGGACATGTCTCCGCTGACATCCGCTGCCCCATAGGGATGCATGGAGGATCCGATCAGATCCGCCTAAAAAACTGACAGGCTGATCTGATCGGATCGCTCGTGTGAAAGGACCCTAACAGGGACACTTAAAACACTTATCTACTGATTGTTAAAATATGTAAAAATGTGCATGTCCATAATAGCCTGGCCACAAGTTTACTTTAACCCCTTGACCTCCGGAAGATTTACTTTACAGGGGTAGATAGATTAGGCTTAAAATGTGGGTGGGAGTAGATTTAGGATTAGTTAAGTTTTGCCTTTACTTTCACTTAAACGTAAATCTGTTCACACAGGAACAGAGCTGAGAATGTCAACCAGCTGGAGGTCCCACCTCTGTCACCTGTTTCCTCTTGGTGTAAGGAAAATTGTCAGAAGTGATTCATTTTGATGGCAGAGGAACAAAGCAGCAGATAGAAATGACACTTGGTGCTCTTATCTGAGACAAGTATACACTATGGAGGGATGTGCTTTGTTTATATTTCATGTCTGAGGTTTACAACCACTTTAAAGCAATTACATTTCTCTAATGAAACACACGAAGTGACAAGTAAAAATGCATGGCACCAACTTTGTCCTCACCTTTCCACCAACAGCTCCTTGTTTGACATCTGCTGGACTGTAATGACCACTTTCTTCTCCGTTCCCTGTCTGAGTTTGAAGAACAGCTTATCTCGATCTTTGGGTACAGGACTGCAGAAAGCAAGAAATAAAGAAGAATTATTGAAATTACTAAGTGCAAACACACAGTTCCTAAAGTTCTATCAAAGCAAAGCAACTACTAAAGTGTTCCTAGCATGTTTGGAAGTGGAAGTCCAGTCAAAACACTTTCGTTTTAGGGTGGGGAATGATATGACTAAGCTCTATAAAGCAAGAAATGTATTAGCAGTCTCCATTCTCTTGCTGTACTGTGAATGTCATTTCAAACATATGAAATAAAGAAGTTGGTTTTTACCAGTGCAGTCATCCATACATACAGTGCATACGGAAAGTATTCACAGTGCTACACTTTTTCCACATTTTGTTATGTTACAGCCTTATTCCAAAATGGATTGAATTCATGATTTACCTCAGATTTCTACAAACAATACCCCATAATGACAACGTGAAAGAAGTTTGTTTGAAATCTTTGCAATCTACTGAAAATAAACAGGGAAAAAAAAAAAAAAAATCACATGTACATTAGTGTTCACAGAAAGGCTCAGCACTTAGTTGAAGCACCTTTGGCACAAATTACTGTACAGCCCCGAGTCTTTTTGAGTATGATGCTATAAGCTTGGTTGGCACACCTATTTTTGGGCAGTTTATCTCATTCTTCTTTGCAAGACCGGTCAAGCTTATTCAGGTTGGATGGGGAGCGTCGGTGCACAGCCATTTTCAGGTCTCTGCAGAGAAGTTCAATCAGGTTTAAGTCTGGGCTCTGATTCGGCCACTCAAGGACATTCACACTTTGTTATCTTGGCTATGTGCTTAGGGTCGTTGTCCTGTTGGAAGATGAACCTTTGCCCTATTCTGAGGTCCAGAGTGCTCTGGTACAGGTTTTCACCAAGGATGTCTCTGTACATTGCTGCATTTATCTTTCCCTCGATCCTGACTAGTCTCCCAGTTCCTGCCACTGAAAAACATCCCCACAGCATGATGCTGCCACCACCATGCTTCACTGTAGGGATGGTATTGGCCAGGTGATGAGTGATGCCTGGTTTCCTCCAGACATGACGCTTGCCATTCAGGCCAAAGAGTTCTATCTTTGTTTCATCAGACCAGAAAGTTTTGTTTCTTATGGTTGGAGAGTCCTTCGGGTGCCTTTTGGCAAACTCCAGGCTGGCTGTCATGAGCGTTTTTGCTGAAGATTGGCTTTCGTCTAGCCATTCTACCATACAGGCCTGATTGGTGGAGTGCTGCAGAGATGGTTGTTCTTCTGGAAGGTTCTCCTCTCTCCACAGAGAAATGCTGGAGCTCTGTCAGAGTGACCATCAGGTTCTTGGTCACCTCCCTGACTAAGGCCCATCTCCCCTGATCGCTAAGTTTGGCAGGGCGGCCTGCTCTAGGAACAGTCTTGGTGGTTCACAACTTATTCCATTTACGGATGATGGAGGCCACTGTGCTCATTGGGACTTTCAATGCTGCAGAATTTTTTCTGTACCCTTTTTCAGATCTGTGCCTCGATACAATCATGTCTCGGAGGTCTACAGACAATTCCTAGGAATTCATGGCTTGGTTTGTGCTCTGACATGCAACGTTAACTGTGGGACCTTATATAGACCGGCGTGAGCCTTTCCAAATCATGTCCAATCAACTGAATTTACCAAAAGGTGGACTCCAATAAAGTTGCAGAAACATCTTAAGGATGATCAGTGGAAAACGGGATGCACCTGAGCTAAATTTTGAGTGTCATGGCAAAGGCTGTGAATACTTATGTACATGTGATTTTTTACTTTTTTATTTTTAATACATTTGCGAAGATTTCAAACAAACTTCTTTTATGTTGTCATTAACGGGTATTGTTTGTAGAATATGGAGGAAAATAATCAATTTAACTCATTTTGAAATGAGGCTTTAACATAACATGTGGAAAAAGTGAGGCGCTGTGAAAACTTTCCTGGATGCACTGTATTTAGAAATGAATTCAGGTGTGTGTATATATATATATATATATATATATATATATATATATATATATATATATATATATATATATATATATATATATATATTTTTTTTTTTTTTTTTTTTTTGTGCATGGCTACATTGGTCCAGCCTAGACCAAAGTAAGTAAACATCTTCCATACCTGCCACTACTATAGTGATCCTCACTGTCTTCTGGTCCTGTGTCAAGTGTCTACCATGCTGCATAGTAACCACAGTGGGTCACTTGCTTGACAAGGGTGCCATTCAAAGAACGCCTTGCATTTTTCTAAATGAATGCAAAATGTTCTCTCATTGGAAGAGGGGGAGAGGTGGGGCAGTGATGTCTGTCTTGCATGGTTTTACAGGCACCTCTCCTGTCCTGAAAATGCTTAGTCTGATTTTACTGCACAATGTGAGCTTTTGAAGTGTGCTTTAGAAACAGCAACAAGTCAAATAAAGTTCTCATTATTTCCAGGCTGCAGCATCATTGAGTCTAGCGATTGCCAAATAGTGGTCCATAGACCACTGATGGTCCACTATAAAATATTAGTGGTCTTTAGGGGTTCTGCCGCAAATCAACATTGTGGCAGATGTATACAGCTCAGTGTTGCTTCCAGTTATGTTCTCAATGCGCACTGACAGTCAATACTGTAAGCACACATTGATACCCGATGCCTCCTCTGTAGTTCAGGCTCCAGGAAACTCAGAGGGAGGCACCTGGAGTAGCGCAGAGAGCAAGAGGTGAAGGAGGGGACTTCCAACGGCAGCACTGATGGCAGACTGTGGGAGAGAACACAGAGCTTGAGCACATGGCTGGATAAGGAGGTGAGATCAAACGAGGAGTCTGTATAAGGCAGCAGTGTGATGCAGAACGCAGGGAGAGGGGCAGAGAGCCAGAGCATTGTGTGTACAAGGCAGCAGTGTGATCCAGGACAAGAGGGTCAGAAAGCCAGGTCATTGTGTGTATAAAAAGGCATGCAAAATTTTTGTTAGTAGTCCGCCAGATGTCTTAAAATAAAAACCCTGGCTGCCAATTTTCATTTAGTGGATTATATTTTTTAATCATGAACCCTCAGCATCACAGTGGGAGTTACCTAGGACCATCTACATGGAAGTGCTGTCTGCCTAGGGATGTCTATAGCTCCAGACTGACATCCACCCACCAAGGCATTTTAATATTTGCATAACTCCCATGAAAAAAACCCACTGCTTGCATCAGGGTTGAAGACTCTAGAGCAGGGGTCTCCAAACTATGGCCCTCCAGTTTTTCAGGAACTACAATTCCCATCATGCTTAGTCATGTCTGTGAATGTCAGAGTTTTAGAATGCCTCATGGGTAGGGCTGCCACCTCATCCCTTTAAACCAGGACACATATTAATTGCACAGGTTCTGTGGCTGATTAAGATAGTAATTAAACTTACTTACTGCCTTATATGCATTATATACATTATATTAGCCTCAGAACCTGTGCAATTATTATGTTTCCTGGTTTAAAGGGATGATGTGGCAACCCTACTCATGGGACATGTAGTTCTGCAACAGCTGGAAGGCCGTAGTTTGGAGATCCCTGCTCTAAAGAAAAGTACTGAGGCAGGTTACTGTGATGTTTTTAGGAAGCCTCCTACTAGGCCCTTCCACCAGCCAAGCTCTGCCTTCATTGCATTGAGAATCACAGAGACCCACTGGTAAAATCACTAAAATAGGGTATGAAATGAAAAAAGCAGCTGTAAAAATTTGCAATGCCATATGCATTTCTACCCTGAGATTATAGATGGGACATTTGAAAGTATTTCAAAGACGTGATGTGCGACAAATCAGTCTCATTTGTTGAGTCACAGTGCCTTTAAGAAGAGGCTTGTGTACAAGAAGTGGGCCCAGGCAGATGTCTGGATTCAAGCTGGCACGCTGTTCTCTAGTAATTTCAGAAAGAGGCACAATGTGCTTTTATAATCCTCTTTGTAAAGAGCTCATTCTAAGATTCCCACATTGAAGTGAAATTTGACAGCGAAGCGCTGAAACAAGGAAACATGCTGCAATGTGAATACAGCTGCTTATCCTTAATACACAAATAAGTGGCAAATAAAAGATCCTTTCTTAATAATCTATTTTTTTAAAGCCTTTCACAACATTTTTATGTGAGAGCAGAAACTGCAATTTTCCACCCAGGCCGGTGAATGCAGAGATGACAGCCATTGTAATCTGCCATTGTGACATTAGCATGACGATTAAGGCACAGCTTCAGCAAGCCAGACAGAAAAAGATTGCACTGTCTAACTGACAGAATGGCTTTTCCAGCTCAGTTTCAGAAGCAGAAAAGTAACCCGTAATGACAAAGTATAAAAACAAAGTCAGACATTACAGTGATTACACAGCACTCTTCAGAAAACACAGTAATAAAATAAGAAGAAACATTCATACATTGAATTACTCTATACAGTACATCCAGCTGGAATTTAAAATCAGGTCTGTTTACACATCCTTCCATTACGCAGACTTAAAAGGAGAAGTACAGCAAAAGCTCATTTGGCTGTACTTCTATGGATCACAGGAGTGCAGTTCGTTCTGCACTCCAGTGACCAATTTTCAGCAGACAGCGGGCTTCAGCCCGCTGTCTTCTGACATCACAGGGCCAGTTCAGGCTGGGTAAAGATTACGTCTATTTCATTGGGATCCGCCCAGCCAGCCGCTCCTGCCCCCTACACTGCCCAGTGCTCCAGTGATCGTGGAGTGCCGAGCAGAGTGCCAGGGACTTACAGTCACCAGCTCTTTGCTCACAGATCGCTGAGAACCGAGCGATCAGCAGTGTGTGACCGCTCGGTTCTCAGTCTTAGAGTCGGCGGGGCACAGATGCTGCATCAACCCAGGTAAGTAGGATTTAAAAAAAATAAAATAAATCCTCAACTCCTCTTTTAAAGAAGATACTGTATGATCTCTGAAAATTGAGCTGAAAGGGGCAAGCAGAGGGTAAAGTACAAGTCACCAGTCTTCCTGGAACTAATCTTTCCCCATTACTGACTTACAATGCTTTGTTCAACACAGTGCTTCTGCACAGTGTTGGCCACCTTGATAGAGGAAGGAATTTGCTTCCTCATATCAGTGCCTCCAGCAAGGAGAACAGTATGGCTGGCCATACATTATTTTCTTGCATTTAATCAGTGGGTTGAATGAAAGAAAATTAAATCGATTCCCCCATCCACCCATTCGATGTGGATAGGGGAAAGCCCTCATCTGGGAAGTATTGTATTCTGAAAGCGGAGAGACCAACCTGCTGTCAGAATACACTCATCAGCATCTCTGGCCAACGCAAGCAGCACCGATCGAGCAAATTTATTCCAACAGACTGGTTGTAGAAGAGATCATCTTGATCTACTTTTGTACAACCAGCCAGCCCATAGATGGATCAAAATTCGGACTGTCCCTGCTAAACTGGCCAAAATTTAGATTCATCTATGGCTGGTTAAGGCAGCACAGTAGCGACATCACCAAATCTCATTTCAAATCTTCTGCACCCAAAAGCCTAAATTATCAGCAAGGGTCTGGCTAGGCCGAGGGAAGTCCTCTCTAGAAAAATTAAGATTTTTGTACTTAACGTAAAATCCATTTCTCTGACTTCATTGACAGACACAGCGCTCCATATTCAGAACCATAGGGTTAAACCACCCCCTATAAGAGTAGGCCAGTAGGCAGAAAAAACAACTTGGCTATGGTCTTACATCTGTCAAACCCAAAACCACGCCCACCTGTCAAAATTCTAAATCTAGTGGCATCAACTGCATCTCTCCATGCTGCCAATGCAGGAGTACAAAGCATTCTTTCCAGATTCCAATGCTGTAGATCCACAAGTTTGGGTACATCCCCACCCATCATATAATACTGCAGCAGCCCTGAAGAAGGGAGAGTCTTTGTTCCCCGTTTGTACTTCTAATTGGACACCGGGCGTTCCTTTCACCCACCCCCACTAACAAATGCGGGAAACAAGCTCAAGGCCGTACCCAGAGGTAGTAGCCCAAGTCCCTTAGTAGGGCTCACCGCCACCTTTCTGCCAAGGTGGGCCGGATGCATCAGGAGTAAATTCTCCAAACACGCCCCCACCATCATCAACTCACAGACTTCCAACCAGATAAGTCAGTCCAGCGTGGCCTCCCACCTAGAAACGCCTATGGGCAGTCCTAGCTGGTATACATCCCCCACTCTACTATAGGCCTTCAGTTTAGTAACAAGCAGTGTCAGAAGTATTTAAACTCCATAGAGGGGTGGGTGATGTGTCTGTCAATGAACTCAGAGAATTGGATTTTACGGTAAGTACATAAATGACATTTTCTCTTTCATTCATTGAAGGACACAGCGCTCCATATTCAGAACAATAGGGACATCCCCAAGCAGTGCCAAAAAAGTGAGGGGTGGGACAAAAAACCCAAGGCTAACAAGAAGCCAACCAGGTAACAGGAGCTCGCCAAAAAACAACAACAGGAGCCCAACCTGAACAATACACTTGCAGCCAAAAGAAACATCCACTGTGTAGAATTTAGTGAAAGTATGCACCGACTACCAGGTGGCCGCCTTTTAAACCTAAGTGCCTTAGTAGAGTGCCCCGTCACAGGGAAAGGAGGAGCCCCACCATTGATAGGAGTGGGCCTGAATCCCCGTCTGTCTGATCCACCTGGAAATGGTCACAGAAGAAACAGACAGTCCTTTTTTTGGCCCGTCCGCGACCACAAAAAGGGAGTCTGACCTCAGAAACGACTCGGTGGCCACCAGAAACACCCGAATCTCCTGAACTATATCCAGGGCATGCAAAGCAAATTCTTTGGGATGAGCAGGCCTGGGATACAAGGAAGGCAACACAATGTCTTCATTCAAATGGAAGTCAGAGACAACCTTAGGTAAGAACGGCGGGCGTGGACGAGGAACCACCTTATCTTTAAGGACCACCAAGTAGGAGGTATGACAAGACAATGCCGCCACCAGCTCTGACAGCTGGCAGGCAGGCACCACTCTAGACAAAACCCCTCATCACTGAAGGGGGGGGGGGGGGGGTCTGTCGACCACAAGGAACGCTTCAACTCGAGCCAGAACCTGGTCATATGCAACCTTGAGAGACGTTTAACTCGCAGGCCAGCCTCCTTCCAGGGGGGATATGTCGTGGTTGACCCAGCACAGAGCTCTGGTCTGCATGCGCTTGATGGCCGGACCGGGATGATCTAGCTATCCAGCCCATTGCCCAGCCCGGCAGTTGATTGTAGATCTCAGAAGAAAACCAAAAGATCCCAGCAGGTTCTCACCTCTGACTAGGCAGAAAAAAAATGAAAGGCCTATACCAGCTAGGACTGCCCACAGGCATAGCCAAGTCTTTTTTCTGCCTAGTGTCCTACTCCTGTAGGGGGCGATATAACCCTATGGTTCTGAATATGGAATGCTGTGTCCGTCAATAGTACAAAAGAAAAAGAAAGATTTTTGTACTTACTGTAAAAAACATTTCTTGGAGTCCAGTCAAACACAGGACTTTCAGATACAGTCAGGTTAGATTACTGTATACAAGAGGTTTGGACACTTGCAAACCGAGAAATTGAAAGCCAGGCCCCTTATAAACCCCTCCTCTAACCAGCATATCTCAGTTTTATGAAAAGCAAAACCAAAGGCAAAGGCAAAAAACAGAGGTTTTGGGACCTGTCTGTGTCCTTCAGTGGATTCCAAGTTAAAGATTTTATGGTAAATACAAAATCTTATTTTTTTTATCTGAATTCCCATGTCCCTCAATGAATGATACAGTCAGGACATCCAAAAGCAGTAAAAATGAGGGAGTGGGCAACAGCCAATGGTTCTCATTAAAGAACTAAAAACCATCTGCAAGCCAGAGCCACTGGAAGGACCAATGCCCAAAACTAAACCAGATGAAAAGCCACCTGCAAAACAAGGGAACCTGCCAATGACCAAAGGAAGGCAAGAAGTTTATTGTTAGAGGGGAGTGACTATACCTGTAGGAACATTGAGCATGAACCAGCAAGAGGCTGAGCACCAATAACCCACCAAGACAGGTGAAACAACATACCTACTTGAGAAAGGGAGAACAGGCTCACAACATGATGTGGTCAAAAAAAAAAAACTGGAGGGAAAAAAAAAAAAAAACAACAAGTCCCCACAACCAACTTCCGACAAACAAAACCAAGCCCGCCTGAATAGGCCGGCCCAAGCCCTAACCCTTCCATTCCTAACCCTTTGGATTCAGGAAAGGAAATTCCATAAGGAGGTGGCTGCCTAGAAAGACAACCAATCCCGCTAAACAAGATTTTAAAGCAGGATAGGAGTATCATAACCGAACAGGGTTGCAAAGTGACTCCTGAAAATGGGAATGGACTGAAGGATAAGATTCCACAAGTCAGCCTGACTAAAGGGGTACAGTGCATAACAAGCATTCTCACAGGGTAGGTAAGGATGAAAGTAACAAAAAAGGCAAAAAACAGGCATTGGCATGCATGCGCAGGCACATTAGTGTGTGACCAAGAAGAAATGTACATATGCGCATGAGCGAACGTGTGCACGCACTGGTGCCAAAAGGCCTATTTAAAAAGAGCAATGACAGGAACACATTGGTGAGTGGTCTTTCAGCTTGTTCCTGTTTACCTGTGCCCTGATCTGCTTCCTGATTACCTGTCTTTGACTTGACCTCGACTCTCTTCTGCATTTATGCCTGCCTAGCCTGTGCTTTGACCCTGCTCCTGTCTCATGCTGTTGTACCTCGCTGCCTGACTGTGTACCGACTCTGGCCTGTATCCTGACCCTGCTCTTGTCTCACGTTCCTTTACCCGCATTGCCCGGCTGTTGACGACCCCTTGGCTTGTGTTCTGGCTATGCTCCAGCCTACTGATCCAGCATCACTGAGTTCCAGTTCCAGGTGCCCGTCTGGTGGTCCACGGCCATCGGTTACCTGTCAAGCCTCATCTGGTGCCACCTGCTGTACCGGCCCTCGTGCCACTCTGTGTCCCACACTACCTGTCATCTCTACCAGGGGTCTTTGACAGGAGGTGCAAGAGAAGACCCCCTCTACAGCTCCATCTCCACCAGGTACGTGATACTGCCCCAAATTATAACGAGCTTTTAGAGTAAGGTGCACATTGCAGGGCTTTGCACAGAGATAAAAAACAAAATGCATTTCCCAGCATCACTGCACATCAGCACAAAGAGGGAATGCCAGCGCTTAATTAGGAATTGGTGCCCAATAGTTTGCACAGTTAAGCGAACACTGAACATAATCAGAAAGGGGCACAGAACCAGTTTAATCTGTAGACTGTTACTTTGCCCAGTCAGTTGGCTAAAGGGGAGTGGTTGGCTAAGCCTAAAGTGAACCAGTCAGCCATCTGAATAATTAAAAAATTGCTTCCCAACACCAAAAACCATATGGTGTCTCCTGCAGTTTCCCAGACTTCAGCCAGGAATTAACTTGAAGGGAGAACCATTTGGCAATGAATGCAGTGAGAGAGAGAGAGAGAGAGAGAGAGAGAGAGAGAGAGATAGAGAGAGAGAGAGAGAGAGAGAGAGAGAGAGAGAGAAGTATTCAGCCTTTTCTTAAAAGTCTAAGTTTGAAAATCAGCAAAATAGACATAACTTATGTCAAGGGTTTATTCTCACCAGATGTGGTGAGACTGCATTAGGCAGCCATTCCAGCACAGGCCCACCATATGGCAAGGCAAAATACCTGATCTCCTTATCTACCCAGTCTACACCACTAGGTTGAGGTGGTGTGTGCAGTATGCAGTGCAGTGTAAGGCATGCCACACAGAGCAAATGCCAATTGAACTTTCTGAAAAGTCTCTGTGACATTTCAGTTAAGTAAGAAAAAAGCAAAGTGCAATGCGCTAAGATCACTACATCAGTACTGCACTGATACAGTTAGACCACACTGCACAACAGCTGTTGCATCGTAATGCAACAGATGGTGCGAAAATAACCTTAGTATTGGTATTGATGTGTGCAGATTTGTTTTGTTGGTTTAGGAAAAATTAACTGGACTATACACGCCCTTTCCTGGAAGATCTACCATTCATAGAAGCCTTAGTACAGCTTTAATGAATGAATGAATGACACAGGATCTATGAATGGAGAGGGCAGAGGCTGAGAAAGGAAGGCAACATTTTCTCTTAATCCAAGAAGAATTAGCGCAAGGGACACATCCTAATAAACTAAGTTATGTACCTTGTGCTGATTTCTATGTTTGTATTTTGGATTAAACTCAGGCTTTAACATTTGCAGGTTTTGGGGCAAACTTTACCACCAGGGTCACAATTACTATATATATGCAGCGGTTTGCCTGGAGTTCAGCTTTAAATGATATCCAGCTTATAAAATTAGCCTGAAGGAGTTGTTCTTGAAGCATACCGTTACCTGAAATTGCCTTTGCCATCATCTTCCTTCACCTCTAGAGACACCATGAAGGTGAACACATCACTGTCTGGGGTGGGGAGGGTGGAATCCTTCACGTCTGATGTCTGTTTACATGACCGCTTGAAAGCTGTGAAAAAGCTGTATAATATTCTGCTCACCTAGAGAGACCAGAAAAGAACATAATTTACCATCAAGAAAAATTAAAGCGGTAGTAAACTCTTGGGAAAAAAATAAAAGGTTTCCTCCCACAAGGCAATATCACAATGTGCTAGTATGCATCACATACTAGCACATTGTGAAAGACTTCCCTTGAAACAAAGCCCTCCAGCAAAGCACTGTCACTGCTGCAGGGGCTTACATCTTTACTCGATATTCCTTCCGGGTGCACGGACTGCGGCTGATTGAATGGCTGAGCTGCAATGCCGTCTTGGCCATGGCACACAGCACTGAAAGAACAGCATAGGTATGTTGTTCCTTCAGAGCACATGCGCCAGTAACATCACCGGCTTCTGCTCGCTAGAATATCTCCTTAACGATGCACATTTAGGAGAGATATATTTTACCTACAGGTAAATTTTATTATAAGCTTACCTGTAGGTAGAAATCAAAATATGGGTTTACTACCAGTTTAACACGTTCAGTTAACTGAGATAACCAATGGGGGGTTACTGAACTCTGGGCATTGGATCACTCTTAGGCCATGCAGGATTAGACTTCATTAAGTGTTCATTTACAAAGTACAAGATAATATGTAAAGTGCAACATCTGCACATTAAACACCTTAACTACTGTCTGAATTGCTGTACTATATAAATACATATGCTTGGAAGAAACACAAAGGTGTAAAGAAATATATTACTTAGAAGTTGCATTGGCTCTGTCATCTCAGTAAATCGTGCAACTGACAACACATGATACAATCCGATTGTACAATCACCTTCAGATCTATTAGTCGACTAACTGGAGCACAAAGCTGCAGCAGCGAAGGCTGCTGGGGGGGGGACCAGGTAAGTAAGACTGCTCCTTCTGGAACCCTACATATAAATGAACATTTAACTCTTGCAGCATGGGGCAGCACCACTGCAAGGGAGGATTTTTGTTTTCCCCAGAGAGAAGCTTTGAAGCAAACCTTTTGCTTTGCAAGTCCAGGGCAAAATCACAAATTTCCTTTTAAGTGGAACTAAACTGTATATGCGCACCACAAACCAAAAATAAGTTTTAATTAATTTTTACTATCCAAAGCAAACTACCCCTAATTACCCATGTCTAAAAGCTTTATTTTGTAGAAAAATACTTTGGAACCCCCCCAAACCAACATTTCTAGCTGTGGCCATCTTGAGTAAGGGCAGAGGATTGATGTAGCATTTACTTCCTGGAATCCATCTGCCGTTAGCCCAGGTATATAGGTAGGAGGGTGTACTTCGCTAAGAAAGCCCCTCCTCCAGATGAAAGAAAAAAAAAATGCCCATGACTCCTGGAATGTATGACATCACTTTGGTCTAGGCTAGAAACCAAGGAGCAAATGAAGAAATGTAAAAAAAAAAAAACACACACACACATTGTCTGCTCAATGCACAACAAAAGGACAATTACTGGTCTGTGGTCCACTGGCTTTTAGTTGGAAACTTAAGCCTAGTACACACAGGCCGAATGTTGGGGGGCATCGTTCGGTTCTATAGAAACTGGCTGAAAATTGGCCCGTGTGTACGACAGTCAGACCGGCATCTATTGAAGGGGCATGACTGAAAAAGGTCTGCCAATGGTATCCCAATCAGCGCTCTCAACCAATGGCTGTTCTGGCCGGGGGGGGGGGGGGGGAGATCATCCCTATGTCAGAACACAACAGCACAGCAGGGGAGATCACTGTACTAACATCAGATAGTTAGTACAGCGGCTCCTCCTGAGCTGTCAGTTATATCTCTTTTGTTCATTGACAAACACAGCTCCTGTCATTCTTGACCATTAGCTTATGCTGCCCCCTACAGGAGTAGGACACTAGGCAGAAAAAACTTCTGGCAACACCCATGGGCAGTCCCAGGGGGTATACTCCCTCTTCCTGCTATAGTCACTCAGTCTTTTTCTGCCTAGTCAGGAATAAGGACCTAGTTCCCTGCTGGGATCTTTGGTCCTGGCAAAACTTTTTAGATTCATTATTCCTTCCTGGATTTTTCCTGTGACATCTACAATCAACTGCCAGACTGGACGATAGTATGGATAATCTAGATCTAATGGTCAGCCCAGTCTGGCCAGCAAGCACGTGCAGGCCTCAGCGAGCGCTAGGTCGGCCGCGAGTTAAACGTCTCGCGAGGTCGCATACGACCTGGCCTCGGCCTGTGTCACAGCATTCCTCGTGGCCGACAGCACCCCCATTTCGATGGAGAGAAGGATCTGTCTGGAGCAGTGCCCACCTGGTTCCCGGTATGGTGAGAGCCTGTCTCCCCTCTATCCCTGAAGGGTTTTTGGGTGGATGTTGACCCCCTCCTTGGGATGGTTGGACCCCCGGGTTCTCCTCCTTCCCGAAGGCACTCCCCCTCTTGCCAAGTTCCCCATCCTGCCCCCACTCCACATACAGGGCGGATGTATTTTTTTGGGGTAGTCGGACTACTTTACTGGAGCGGGGCAGGGCGCCAAGTGGCGATGGAGACAGGGGGGGGGGTCTGCGCCGTCAGCAACCGGACGATCCGGGGCTTAACTGGAGGGGGCTCCTGCCAGGGTCCCTGTAGGCCTCGTGACACCGCCATTTTGTTGTAGCTTTGTGTATTCCTATACACAGCAGCCATGTTTGTGTAGTCCGTTCGCCATTTTCTTGTGGTTTGCCTTGCAAATAGTCGTTGCCATGACAGTGGAGCCCAGTGGGCGGCGATTTCAGCAGTGTGAGCCCCTCCTTATCCCCTGGTGCTGACTCCTGGATCATTTAGCTCCCTGGTCCCCGCACGTGTAGTGCAGATTCTCCTGGTGATTCCAGGTGGCGAGTCTGGTGGGGTCCTCTCCTTCTCTGCTGATGATCGCTCTGTACCTTGTGCTTGGCGACCTGGTAGTGCTGCCAGCGCGGTGGGGGTTGTCCCTTAGCAGTGTGTTGCACTTTTTTGTGGGGTCCCCCTGGTGACCCATGGAGTCTTTGGTACACGTTTCCCCACCTGATCCCCTTCCTGAGGCTGCGGGGCCCTCTGGGTACCAACCATCCATCCATACACTGACGGCAGTCTTGGAGTCCTTTGTGTCCTGGGTGGAGGCGGCTTGAGGCTAATCAGCTAGCAAAAAGAGCCCCCCTGCCTTCCCCTGGCTCATCAGATTCTGAATCTGATTCGGCCGCCGCGGACGTAGGTCACCCTGCTGGGTCTGCGACCACGCACCTGGAATCCTTTGATGGTTAAGAGGATTCCTCTATGTCAGCGACCGCGCGCGAAAAGGCACTGGTAGATTCACGTATTGTATCTATGCGTGAGACCCTAAAGATAGAGGATGCAGCTGAAGCTGCGACGGAAGCGCAGGTACCCTTTGACACTCAAAAGCCATCCAGAGGAGTAAGGGGATTTCCTTTAAATGCCTATTTTGACAGAATTGTTGCAAAAGAGTGGGGAAGACCAACGCATCCCTGTGGGGTACCTAAGCGTTTTACTAGGCGTTATCCCTATGAGGAGTCCCTCCTTAAGTGGTGAACCCTCCAGTTTCCAGACTAAACAAGGCAACCATGATTCCAGTGGAAGAGTCCCAGGCCTTTAGAGATCCGGCTGACCGGAAGGCGGAGGCTGTGGCCCGCATTATGTATACCTTGGCTGGTTCCGCAATGAGGCCGGTATTTACCATTGCCCTAGTGTCGCAAACCCTGACAAAGTGGGTTAAGCTCCTACGCTGTGACCTGGAGCGAGAACAGCTCCCTCCTGTCTTTGCTGAGCTGACAGACCAGCTGGTTCAGGGGCTGCAGTTTGGATGCGGCTCCCCTGATGGCTCGCCTCTCTGTTTTGGCGTGGTCCTTCCACTTATTTTTTTGGCTCAAATGCTGGTCTGCAGACCAGACTTCTAAAAAGGCCTTGACTGATCTTCCCTTTCAAGGAGATCATCTGTTTGGAGCTACCCTGGATGACATCATTAAAGGTCTAACAGGGGGGGAAGAGAACCTTTCATCCTCGCTCCTTCTCGGTGGCTCGTATCTTAACCTTCCTTTAATGGGGGGCTGAACAGAAGTTAGTCTTGAGTACCATCAAGGGCCAGGTCTCAGCCTTGGCAACCTTTCCCCAATGACCTTTGGCCACAAACTCCCTGGTGCGTACCATTCTTCAGGGTATCCGACATCTGGTTCCTCCAGTGCAGGCTCCATTGCCACCTTGGGATCCTAATTTGGAGCTTCAGCTCTACAGAAGCCTCCCTTTGAAAATATTTGTGAGATTCCCTTGCTTACGCTGTCCCAGAAGGTGGCCTTTTTGGTTGCCATCACTTCTGCGTGCAGGGTGTCGGAACTGGTGGCGTTATCCGGTCGTTAAACCTTATTTGGTGGCTCACAAGGATAAGGTGAAGCTTTACCCCTGTCCGTCTTTCCTTCCTAAGGTGGTCTCTGACTTTCATTTGAAGACATTGTGTTGCCTTCCTTGTGTCCCTGGCCTAAACCTCTGAAGGAAATTGCCTTGGATGTGATCTGGGCAATTCGGATGTACGCGGCAGCTACGGAGTCTTTCAGGAAGTCAGACTCTCTCAGACTTTGCGGATGGACCTCGCAAAGGGTTGGCCACTTCCTGAGTGACCATTTCCAGATGGATCAGACAGATGGTCGTTCAGGCCTATTCCATCAGGGGTCAGGTTCCTCCTTTCCCTGTCAAGGTGCACTCTACTAGGGCGCTTAGTGCCTCCTGGGCCTTCCGTCATCAAGCGCCAGCGACGCAGGTTTGCAAGGTGGCCACCTTGTCGTCGGTGCACACTTTTACAAAGTTGTATAAAATAGATGTGTTGACATCTGCATCTGCCTTTGGCTGCAAGGTTTTGCAGGCTGCTGTTAAGAGGATTGGATCCTCTTTGAGGGTGTATTGTTTTATTCAGGTGGGCTCCAGTTGTTTTGGTTAAGCCCCTGTTGCCTGGTTGGCTACCATTTAGCCATGGGAATTTTTTGCTGTTTCCCACTCCTCATATTTTACACTGCTTTGGGATATCCCAATGGTCAAGAATGACTGGAGCTGTGTCCGTCAATGAACGAAAGAGAAAATGGGATTTTTGTCTTACCGTAAAATCCATTTCTCTAAAGTTCATTGACGGACACAGCACCCACCCCGCTGTAGTTATTCCCCTTGACAACGTCAGTCTATGATGAAACGCGTCAAGTGGAGCTTATGGCGACGCACGCCAACACAAGGAGGAGAAGCGGCGGCCACCTTTCTGGTGGCATACCGGTAGATGCGGACTACAGACGGAGGAACCACTACAATGCTGTCCTGACTCCATGACTATGTAAGCTTTTATGACCCTTTGTGTGCAATAAACCGCCTAAACGGTACACTATGAGGAGTACTTTGTTGTTTATCGTTTGAGCCATCTACCTATGGAGAGTGATTTATGTGCCATCCCATATGAGAGAAGCATCACTGGTCTTATTGCTGTCTATGAAGAAAATGGTCACTGCCCCCACCTATTACGGCCAGTAATAGGTGTGTACTGGTGAGTGGACATACTGGAAGCCTTTGCTGTAATACCATCAGCTGGGCTTCCATTATGCCCCCAATTACCTTTCAGAGGAGGGATGGGCCACCTCCAGGCTCACCTGCCCCCTATCTATCCATTCGCTTGCATGTGCTTCCACTGTGAAGGCTCTTATAAATTCATTAGAGTAGGACTGCAGGTAATACAGGGAGCCGTGGAGTGGCCCTGCAGCTTTCACATGCGTTTGCAAATGTGTGCTAACTAA
This sequence comes from Pelophylax lessonae, assembly GCF_965119305.1. Lineage (NCBI taxonomy): Eukaryota > Metazoa > Chordata > Amphibia > Anura > Ranidae > Pelophylax > Pelophylax lessonae. The sequence goes on along the minus strand of NC_138775.1, from coordinate 235,674,008 downwards.
ACCCCTGTTTTGACGCAAACTGTTAGACAGGTTAATTTGGTTGGTAAGCAAACTGGCTGGCAGATTGAACTGGGAATTTTACCTTTGTTTGTTTTATTGCTGTCTATGACCTTTGTTATGAGGGTCCTGATCGTCTGGTAAGAGGCAGTGTGGCTTCTGGCTTTGACAAAAAAAACCTGGAAGACTATTGGTTTCTATGCAGAACTGCATGAGATTTTGTTCTCTCAAGTTTTAGTAAATCAACCACTGACCCCCTGGCTTCAATACTTTCAGCATCACTGGCCCAAAACTATGTCAGGTTTATTGGGGGAGATTAAATAAAAGAAAAATGGAAATATGTCATATTCTGTTTTATATAGAAATTTTGAGCAGTGGCGTCCATGTTGTAGAAAGTCACTGAAAGTTCAAATCTCCTTCTAAGCAATATGCCTATTCAGGAGATTCTTAAAAAGTTTCAACAAACAGGCTGTGTTGACTTAAGGTAATAAATAGATAGCCTGTTGACTTTCTTTAGATAAAGTCTAGCTGACGCTATACCAAGGTAATCTTATCTGTATGTGTGACCTCAAACACCAGTCAAGTGTTCTGTGTTTAGACCCATTTAAAAATAAGATTTAAAGATACATTATAATCCTATGTAACAGAATATTAACAAGGAAATATATATATGAAAAACATACATTAGATATGTAGGAAAACCTTCTATATTATAGTTGTTTCATTCTTGCTAAATTCTAGCTTTAACTGATTTTGATGACTCATCACTGCATGTCAAGAAAGATTTCAATAAACCTTTGTAAATTGTAAGTGGTAAATTTGCGATAAAACTTTTCTGACCTTGCCAGATGTGTAGTCTAGAAGGTCTGGGATTATAGGCTCTTTGTCAATATGAGGGTTTAACGTTTATTTGTAGGTAAATAATGATGTTATACTGAATCTAAGAGCAATACAATACTGCCCTCTTTGGTGACTGATACTAAGTGAAGTCTTTGGTTTAAAAAGTAATTTCCAATATATATAGATAGATATATATTAATAATATATGTTATTAAATGGTGTTACCAGATTCAATCCTTACTTAGATACATGATGGATATGTTAGATGGATATGTGTATTATGAGAGTATGGACAAGTTTTTATGATGATTAATCTTAAATATAAAGAAATCATCATTTCATTTTAATATCCAAAATAATGGAGGCGTGACAATGACCTCACCAGTTAATGAATAAGATGTCCCAACCAATGGGGATAATGTTCCTCCCTCTGGGTTTAACTTATGGTAATTTTACAGCCCTTTCGTTCAATACAATATAAAAAGGGTACCCCAGATGTGATAGAGACACATAAAACATTACCACAACACACATTACACATACAACACACACGCTACTACATCCATACATATACTCATCTATACATACTCCATTTTGCTCCATCATTCATCTGAAATTTTGAAGGAAGCCAAACGAACTCCTCCCTAACTGGCCACCATCTTGGGAAGGCAGCCATCTTAAGGACTCTGGTAACAACCATTTGAAGCTAGCAGCCATTTTAAATGTGGTAAATATACCTTGTTGTTTATTTTATTATTATTTACAATTGTTTATTTCCTTCCTTACATGTTTTACATTTCATATTTAAGGGTAACGAGATTACAGTCCCAGCCATATGAACCATGTAGATTTTTCTTTAAAAACTGATTGTTTTTATATGTTTTTATTTATATCAGATTTAGCGCATTATTAGCGCATTAGTCTCCCGTTTTGCATAGCCTATTCTCGCTCCATCTGCAGTGGAGTGACGGTCGGCTGCGCAATTCGCAGACAATTGTGGTCTGTTTATATAGAATATTTAAATATGGTTTCTACTATACCTGGGAAAAATAGTAATCTTGCTTTATTTTTACTTTCATCATTGAGCTACATATCACATTGCATTCATCGTTTTAAGTTTGTATTTTATGTAAAAGTTATCTTTTTGTGTCATCTCCAGTTCAATCATTTATTGTGAATACATGTCTTGTGAATAAATATTCTTATATATTCCATACTGTAGACGGTTTTCACTAAGATTGGTATATGCTTTTAAAAAGAAATTAATCGATTAAAAAGCATTCGCTACATATTGATTTGTGGAAAGAAGTTGAGATTCTGCTACCTTACAGATCTTTGCTTATTTACATAAATGGAGACACTGTTATATTCAGAGCAGTATAAATATTCTGACAACTAGTATTCCAATCAGGAGTTCTGACTTTGCTCTGACTTATAGTGATACTAAAGTCTTGCTTTCTTTCGTTTAAAAATAACAAACATTTACCTCCTTTGTGCAGTGGTTTTGCACAGGGCAACCCAGATCCTTGCTTCTCAAGTCCCCCACCAGTGCTCCTGGCCCCTACCTCCTGCCAAAAGCCCTGTGCTATGTGGGTACCCCAGCCGAGCCGAGCCATTGCCCTGTGTCCATTCAGACACAGAGCTGTGGCTCAGCCCTGCCCTCTCTCTCTCCTCATTGACTTTGATCCAAATAAGGAGGGAGAGTCCCGGACAGCGGAGTCTTTCATACAACATCGCTGGATTGAGATGGGGCTCAGGTAAGTATTAGGGGGGCTGCTGCACACAGGTTTTTTTTTTTTTAATGCATAGAATTAGAACCACTTTAAAGGAGCTATATGATCACAGCATTCACTTTCATTTTATAACATCAGTATTGTAATAACGATACAAACAGTTATTTTTGAAAGTCCAATATAAACTTACTAAAAAAAAAAAAAAAAAAATCTCCTTTTAGGTTGTGAGTTCTGCCTGTCTGCTGGCCATCTCTTTCAAACATTTCCTGGATTCCCTGCATGCTTTGTAGCTTCTCTTCTCCTGTTTACTTTCCATTTCTAAGCAAGCAGGGATTCCTGTACTGACTCCACCTCCTGAAACGCCTCCTCTCAGCACCTCTATAGTTCAGAAGGCAGGCTCTGTGAAATGTGTGACACAGCAGTGCCTACTCACAGGGCATAGTGACTACACGTCACAGAATTCAAGAAAATAAATGTCTGGGGAACTTAACAAAGTTTAAAAACTCCAAGATTGTTCGGATTAATAGGAGTAAGCTAGAAATAATTGAAATACAACGTGGAAATGAACATACGATTTTCTATTTGGACTATGAATACGCTTTAACCTGCAACATTTTTTTTTTTTTTAATAGGTCAGTGACTATTTTTTATAGATAAGTGACTCTGAAAGCATTTAAGCCAGAGATTAAATATAGTAGAAAACACCTGTTGTAATTCCCTGAGGTGGTGAGCAGTCGGTACCCTGGCTTTTAGTGTTCTATCATCCAAGCAAACCTATAGATGAAAGAAAGACAACAGCTCAATCTTCCGCAATGAATGAGTTTATAAACCATTTGACCTGCGGAAGATTTTTGCTACTTCATGACGAGGCCATTTTTTGCGATAAGGCACTGCGTTAGTTTGACATTTGCGGGGTCATGACACGCTGTACCCAATTAAAATTGATGTCCTTTTTTTCCCCACAAAATAGAGCTTTCTTTTGGTGGTATTTGATCACCTATGCGTTTTGTTTTTTTTGTTTTTTTTTTTAGCCCTATAAACAAAAAGACTAACAATTTTGAAAAAAATAAATAAATAAATATTTTTACCTTCTGCTATAAAACATATCCAATAAAAAAATTGAAAAAAGATCAAATGTGGGCCAATATGCATTCGGATACTTATTTTTCGTAAAAAAATCCCAATAAGCGTATATTGATTGGTTTGTGCAGAAGTTATAGCATCTACAAACTATGCAATATATCTATATCTATCAGCGACTTATAGAGGGTGTCAGGGCACAAACACCAGGAGAAGGGCTGTATGACCCATCAACTGTATCAGCACTTTGGCAGGAGAAGGACTTTAGGACCCAGCAGCACTACCAGCAATTTACCCGGGCCTATATAAGGAAGCTTGCCAGTGATTTTAGTTTCTGGTTGATCTTCGGCTCCTCCAGTGCATTATCTTTGTGATATTCCAGTTCCTGTTTCCTGTTAGAGACCCCGGCTTGTCCTTGACCTGTCTCCCGATTGCTTCCTGTGTTTTACATCGGCTATCCACTAGAGCTGCACGATTAATCGTATGAAAATCGCGATCTCGATTCACCCCCCTGAAGATCTAAACCTGACATATGCTCGATTCTTTGCATAGCTGCAGAGAAAAGAGCTGTGGGAAAAAAAAAAAAAAAAAAAAGCCTCCCGCAAACAAACGCCTATCAGCATACAAGTCTGCCAGTAACTATAAACAAAATGATTACATTGTATCTTTTTTTTCCCTCTGCCAGGGAGAAAGGAAGTTTAACCTCTAAAAGACTAGACCTTTTTTCTGACACTTGTTGCTTGCAAGTTAAAATCATTTTTTTTTGCTAGAAAAGTACTTAGAACCCCCAAACATTTTATATATTTTTTTAGCAGAGACCCTACAGAATAAAATGGCGATTGTTGTAATATTTTATGTCACACTGTATTTGCGCAGCAGTCTTTCAAAACGCAATTAATAGACTTTAATGAATAAAAAAAAAAAAACGTAACAGTAAAGTTATCCCAATTTTTTTTTTTGTTGCACAGAGAATCGTGATCTTTATTCCAAGCTGAAAAATCGTGATTCTCATTTTGGCCAGAATCGTGCAGCTCTACTATCCACCTGACCACGTCTGCTCTGATACTCACCTGGCTCCTGATCTTGGCTAGCCACCTGACCACGTCTGCTCTGATACCCACCTGGCTCCTGATCTTGGCTAGCCACCTCACCACGCGCTCCAGTCTCAGCATTATCAGTGTCCTGCAAACACCTCACCGGTGCCACCTATCTGCCGATTCCACTCCAGCTGTACTCTGGACCCTTCTGCACACAGTCCCGCAAGCAACCCGTGCAACTTTGGGCCTGACTTCTCCTGTTCTCATCCTCAGGGGGGTCTGGAACTTAGCCACAAGGGAAGCCCTCTCTCTCTCCATTGGCCTCAAGCACCAGGTTCGTGATAGCGGGACTGCGATATTGCGGCGGCCATTCTGACACTAACTGACACATTTGACACTTTTTGGGAACCAGTGACACTAATACAGTAATCAGTGCTAAAAAAAAATAAAGCCCTGTAACTGTACTAATGACACTGGCTGGGAAGGGGTTAACATCAGGGGTGATCAAAGGGTAACTGTGTACCTAGCCAGTGTTTTACTACAGTGTGGCAGGTGCTTTTACTAGGGGGAAGACATGGATGCTAGTCCCTGTTTTGCAGAGACACAAGACCCATGCCTTTCCTCCTGGCAGAACAGTGATCTGCCTTGTTTACATAGGTAGACCGCTGTACTGCCTTTCTGCTCGATCATCAGTGGGTGCTGGTGGACATAAGAGTCCATGGGACCCGTCTGCTGGGCTTCCACTGTGTAATCACAGTTGTAGCACCAGCACGTATGCGCACTCCCTACCCGCAAGAGACAGATCGCACATATATACACGATCCAGCATACAGGTCCTGCTCTGTAGCAGTAAAACTGCACATATCACAGCCGTTTAGCCTTCTTCTGTTGGACGAGCATGCTGGAAAACCGGCAGCCGACTGGCTCATAATAAGTGCTCTTAGCCAATGGCTGAGAGCGTTGATCAGAGTTTTCTGGCAGGGGGGGCGTCCCCCTGTCAGAACACAACAGCTTAGCGGGAGAGATCCCTGTACTAACGCCAGATCGTTTGTACAGCGGCTCCAACCGGGGAAGATGAAAAAAGCTCTTAGTGTGTACCAGGCTTTAGGCCGGCCATAGACAGTTCGAATGTCGGCCAGTTAACCAGGAATTGGCCAAGATTCTAGCCATATATGGGAAGGGTGCATGTACCAAGTTGATCGATCAACTTTGGGTTCAACCAGCCTGCGGGATTTTGCATGCGATTATCGATAACAACAATAACACTCTTCAACCCGGGGTTGCAGGAAAGAAATTTGCTCCATGTATGGCCTGCCGTAAAGCGGGTATAAACCGCTGTTTTATTTTTTGATTTGTTTTTTTGGATCTGCAGGGTAAAGGCATAATGTGCTAGTATGCATCACATACTAGCACATATGTGAAACTTACCTGAAATTGAAGCCCTCCAGCGCAGCATCCGTCTTCTGCCCCGGGTTTGTGGTTTCCGGCTAAGTGACAGGCCGGAGCCGCAATGATGTCATACAGCGTTTGCGTGGGGGAGCCATCATTTACGACACAGGGCTCTGAAGAAACGGCACGGATGACCTTTCCTTCAGAGCGCATGCGCCGATGACGTCATTGGCGGCATGTAACGTAAATATCTCCTAAACAGTACAAGTTTAGGAGATATTTACAGTACCTATAGGTAAGCTCTATTATAGGCTTACCTATAGGTACAAATTAGGAGTTTGAGTTTACTTCCTCATTAAACCTTTAATGGCCAGGATAACGCAAAATCCAGATATCCGCAGTAGCCAAGTGGGTGACCAAACACACAAACTACAGTGTACGTGGCTTTGCAGGGGCTTCACAGTTGGTAACAGGTTACATCCTAATTATGGGTGTAACATGTAACATATGACTAAAGGTGAACGTATCCTTTAAAACAGTATTAAACCCAAAAGCAAACATTATACTGTAGCTTATCATTACTTAAATGTGGTGGCCGCATGAGTTCTCTCTTTTAGGCATTCTTCCTTCTATTTTCACCTAGTGGTCCATCCAATAAGTATGTTATTTTTCATAAGAATATGCTCTTCAGCAGAATGTATCAGTTACAGAGATGAGACAAACCAATAAACACTAGCAGGGGTGCCTAAAAATGATCCGCCTTTATGTAAAACCTTTATCCCAAAATCAAAAAACGGTTTGATATAACTGCTTATAAAGTGTTAGCTGGAGTTTGGCTTAATTTTGTTTAGTTTATTTAAATCTGCTAGTACATCTAACACTCCCCTCCCCCAGAGTGACAATGCTACTGTTCAAAGGTGCCCCCTACGCTCGTTTTTCCCAAGTGAGGTACTACAGGAAGTGTGTTACTGGCCAGATCACTAGGGGGGGGGGGGGGACTAAAAAGAAAACAAATGCAGCCACATCTAATAATTGGTAAGCTGTGATATATTACTATTTGGAGACCCCTGATCTAAATAAACATTTGAAATACATATGTGATGTTTTACCTGCTAAGATTTATACAGCAAGACAGTACAGGGAGGTCAGCCCCCTCACTTTCCTGTACTGCAGGTAGGCAATACAGATTGGTCACCTCTATGACCCCAGCTTGTGACTGGACAATGCAAGAGCAGCATCAAATTGATGAGGTTATCCCTCTTCTCCCCTATATGTCAGCATGTTCTTTTTCAGCACATGTGCACGGCAGTAGAGCCTGATTGGCTTAAAATGCCGACCCGCCTTCTTGAAATCTGCGTGTGGTTATATAAAGGATTACAAAAAGGTGCTATCAAGATTCATGTACTTATACTGGTTGCATCTAAAATGCATTTAAAGAGATGCCCTCACCAGACCATTCATTTCAACAACAATCAACCAATAAGAATATACGAGCATGGTATTTGTAAAAGACTTTCTTGTGTACACATCCAAAAGGCCAGAGACTGCTGCTGGGTACCGCCACCTTGAATGTGATGCCAGCAGCCCCACCAGACTCAAGTGACACTCTACAGTGTAGTTGAGCATCATGGGAAATGTAGTTCCAAAACATCTGGGGTGCCAAGGTTCGACATCACTGCTCTATAGTATTTAACTTTGTAGCCCCCCTAGCAGCTACATAAAAGGTTATGTAGGGTGGCGAGCAGAGGGGTGGAGGAGCTGGCCCAGCACAGAATGTAATTAAACACTACTGGAAGAGCAGGGGCCTATGACATGAAAGAATAGAGGGGACTATGCGGAATTTACTCTTCTGTAGTCGTCAAATTTTCTACCCCCCTCCGCTATCACATTTGGAACCTTGGGGGGGGGGGGGAAGCAGGTACCCGATTTTGACAGGTACCCACTCCCACTTCTGGCTCAGTTGCCCCCCCCCCTCCCCCCTCCTTCCCCTGTAGCCTTCTGGGACACTTCACAGGTCCCAGACCTGCTGCCCATTCACAAAGCGCAGCACGCTTCGTGCATGCGCAGTAGGAAATCGGCTGTGAAGCCGCAAGGCTTCACTGCTGGTTTCCTTTAACTGATATGGCGACGCCAGCACCCGATAACCAATTGAATATTGCCTAGACAGGTAAGTGCCCTCATTTTAAAAGTCAGCAACTTCAGTATTTGCAGCTGCTTACTTTTAATTTTTTCAGAAGCAGCCTGGAACTCTGCTTCCAATGCACATTACAAGTGAAAAAAAAAATCTATAAAAAAGGAAAAAATGCTGCAAGTAAGCATTTAACATACATGATTTTTCTGTGTTTCTTTTACCTGCAATTTTTTTTAAATTACATAGCAGTGGACATTTGGTTTTTGGTTTACGAACGCTTTAAATAAAAAAATAAAAATAGATAAGAAAAAAGGAACACTGACTCTTTCTTGGTTGAGAAACAATACTATTATTAAAATGAAAAGTGTGCCTAGACTAGCTTTCAGCTTTGAAATGAAACCACTAGTATCGCTTTTAAATTGATGTGCACTGTCCAAACCCTCATTAACACATTTAGAAGGAATAACAAAAAAAAGAAAGGAGATCTCAAGCTCTCTTAATTCGGTCGAGAACCGATGGTGGCCTGGCACTGTCATATCTTCAGAAGTATCTTACTGCAGCCTCGAACTCATACTATTGACTAGATTTATACCAGATAAAGTAAAATATGTAGGCTCAAGAAATACCGAAGCAATTCCAAAATATCACTCATGCTCTGGATTCTTAATTAATGCAGAATTTGAATGGTATATATTTTTGATACAGAATCACAGTTTAGATTTTATAGGTTGAGAGCAGAGTTTTTGGTACTAAAATTAAATAAAATAAGGCAGGGCACTGGCTTAATGCATTACCATAAATCTATTTAAGGTGGATGTAAACCCTCACACATACCTATTGACGTGAACAGCCTGAGATGCTACACAGAGATTAAACAAATCTCCCTAGATACATTTTATTTGTATATCTGCGGTCTTCAGCATTCTACACAGTTTAGAAAGTGAACATCCTGTTAGAATTTTTTCTTCCTGTTCCAGCAGTGGGTGTGGAGTCTTGGCATACACTGTGTGATAGCTAAATGGAGGAAAGGCACATGCCCCTCCTACACATAGACAGAGGAAGGAAGAAACATGCAGAGCTGTGCTGTGAATAGACCAGCTCTCTACACCCTCCCCAACACAAATTTCCAACTGCTTTATCTCCTGTGTCATAGAGCTTGTTAGAAGTTATTTTGCTGATAACAAACGAATGTGCCCAGGTAAAATTTCATGAATGAGGTTTATATCTACTTTAAAGCTAAAAGCAGATACAAATGTACTTACATGAACACACGCATTTATAACGATCCAGTCCCATAGCTGTATCGTGTCCATTCAATGGGGCGTCGTTTACGCATTTCAAGAACGATGCCCTCTTCCTCATTGCTAAGGAAGAGGCCTTTGCCCATGAAATGCACAAGCTACGCCCCATTGGATGGACGTGATACAGCTTTGGGACTGGATTGTTACACACGCATGTGTTCCTGTACTTTTGTGAGTGCATTTGTATCTGCTTTTAAAATTAAAAAAAAATTTATTATAATGCACTAGTCCACTGCACCTTCCTTTGCTTCATTTTAGCATTGATTTTCATCCATTTGATGTGGGTATCAAGGCCGGTGTGGTTCTGTGGTCTCCAATGGCAGTTGCACACAACTTCTGTCTCTGACAGGACAACAATGAAGGGAAGCCAGCTCTGGGTCCACAGATTGTTGTGTAAGGTCTCCATCTGTAGCGCTGACATCTATGTTTTATATTATAGCAGTGTTTTGATGTTATTCAAAAAATACTAATGACTGGTTTTTGCTCTCAGTTACCATATGGTATTAAAAAAAAAAAAAAAATAAAGAAGAAGGAGAGAGAAAACTTTTCTTTCACATCTCATTTTTATTCAAATGTTTAATATGAAAACCACAGATCTGTTACATAACTTTTATGACAGTTCTGTGCAACCACTTCTCAGACTAGTATTACAGAACTATCTGCTGGAAATTGCACAACAAATTTATCAGAATGTGATCCCATTAGAGAGATCCCCCTCCTTTTCTGCTTACCGCTATCACTGAGAGAGAAACTGAAAGAAAATGTTTGAATAAAGTAATAGCTAGGAAGTCTTCCAAAGGGGACAAGTTCTGGTGAGAACCAAGGATTTCCTCACTCTGGAGGTCTTTCCTTCCACTTCCTGTTTTGGCTATATGACAGGAAATGAAGGTAATACTCTCCAATGAAATACAAATGACAAAAGGTTATAACTATCCCTTACTCTAATAATAAGGGGAACTAGCGCCTAGAAGCTCTTTGGAAAAAATAGAGGGCTTTTTGAGCATTAAAGATAACCTTACAAATGCAGCCAATCAACTATAGCGATGATATATATGCGATTTGTAAACAAATAAAATTAGCGCAATTTTATTGGTTTACATATCCCTTACTCTAACTAAAATGAAAGGGAGCAGCTGACACTGTATGCAGCTGCTAGTTGCCAGACTTTGTCGTCACTGACAGGCTCGGACTGATCACATACAGGCTTGAGGCTAAATTTACAAAAGAAGCCTGCAGATGGCATTGTAGCACAAAGATTGCAGGCAGTTTGCCTCTTTTTAATACTGTAATTGTCAGATACATTTTTGTGTGACACATAAAAGCTTTATATCTAATTAAAGTTTTTGAGGCGGACAGATTAGTCAGTTATAGCCAGGTTAACCAACACATCTGAGCCTTCTAAATTTAGCCTGTAAGTCTAAGCTTTAATGTAGTAGTAAACCGCCACTTTTTTTTTTTTTTTTTTTTAACCTGCAAGGCAAAGTTATAATGTTCTAGTATGCTGCGCATACTAACACATTATGTAAAATTTACCTTAACCCCTTTGCGCCTAAGGGTAAAAAAAATCTTAATGCCCAGGCCTAATTTTGCAAATTTGAAATGTGTTAGTAAAGCCATCCATATCACCAAAACTCATTTTGTGCATTCAGGTGGATTATACCTTGCTTTTTTTCAGGACAAATATGGTTTCATTTGGTTGTAAATGGTAATGGATAGCTCCTAATCTTTTTTGTCATCAAAAGGAAAACTGGCCCAAAATAAAAAAAATAAATAAAAATTGGGGATTTTTGACTTAGCGTAAAATCCATTTCTCTGATGTTCATTGATGGACACAGCTCCTGGTATTTATAAGCATTGGGTTATACTGCCCCCTACAGGAGTAGGACACTAGGCAGAAAATAATTCTGGCTACACCAATGGGCAGTCCCAGGGGGTATACTCCCTCTCTCTGCTATAGCCACTCAGTTGTGGTACAAGCAGTGTCAGGGGAATAACAACTCTACAGAGGAGTGGGTGCTGTGTCCGTCAATGAACATCAGAGAAATGGATTTTACAATAATTAAAAAATCCCATTTTCCCTTTAATTCATTGACGGACACAGCTCCTGGTATTCATAACCATTTGGATGTCCCAAACCAGTGTTAAACAGGAGGGGTGGGAAATACCAAAAAACCTTCCCAAGGTTAAACATTAGCCAACCAGGCAACAGGATCTCAACCAAAACAACTGGAGACCACCTGAAAAAAACAATACACCCTCAAAGAGGATCAGGTCCTCTAAACAGCAGCCTGCAAAACCTTGTAGACAAAGAAAGCATCCGCAGATGCCAACACATCAATTGTATAAAACTTTGCAAAAGTTTGCACCAACGACGAGGTGGCCACCTTGCAAACCTTGGCGAAAGGCCCAGGAGGCACGAAGCGCCCTAGTAGAGTGCACCTTGACAGGGAAAGGAGGAACCTGACCCCTGATGGAATAGGCCTGAACCACAGTCTGTCTGCTCCATCTGGAAATGGTCGCAGTGGAAGCGGACAACCCTTTTCAAGGTCCGTCCGTGAGCACAAATCGAGAGTCTGACTTCCTGAAAGACTCTGCAGCTGCCAGGTACACCCTAATTGCCCAGACCACATCCAAGGTATGCAAGGCAATTTCCTTCAGATGTTTAGGCCTGGGACACAGGGGAGGCAATGCAATGCCCTCATTCAAATGAAAGTCAGAGAACACCTTAGGGAGGAATGACAGACAGGGGCAAAGAACCACTTTATCTCTGTGAATCACCAGATAGGGTGAACGATAGGATAACACCGCCAGTTCCGCCAGCGCAGAGGTAATAGCCACCAAAAAGGCCACCTTCTGGGTCAGTGTAAGCAGGGGAATCTCCCTAATATTTTCAAAGGGAGGCTTCTGTAGAGCTGAAAGCACCAAATTGAGACCCCAAGGCGGCAACGGAGCCTGCACTGGAGGGACCAAATGTCGGACACCCTGAAGAAATGTACGCACCAAGGAGTGTGTGGCCAAAGGTCTTTGGAAGAAGACTGTCAAAGCTGACACCTGGCCCTTGATGGTACTCAAGGCCAACTTCTGTTTAACCCCCGTTGAAGGAAGGTTAAGATCTGAGCCACCGAGGAGGAGCGAGGATGAACCCCAAGCGACTCACACCACGCAATGTACGTCTTCCACGTATGACGGTAGATCTTCCTAGAAAAAGATTTTCTATCTTTCAACAGTGTAGGAATCACCGATTCAGATAAACCCCTATCCTTCAGCACCTGGCGTTCAACAGCCAAGCCACCAAAGCCAAAGACTGTAAAGCAGGATGGAAGATCTGTCCTTGGGACAGCAGATCCTCCCTCAGTTGACCCTGAGTGACGAAAAAATGTTTTATGAGCTGAGAAGGAAGGCCCCCATCTACGACAAGGTTCCTTGTCCTTAGTAGACAGCGGGAGAAAAGTACTATACTCCTGTGAGACCTTTAATGAAGTCATTCAGGGTAGCTCCAAAAAGGCAATCTACTACAACAAAATGGCCCCCCCCCCCCGCCCCGCAGCACCACAAGGCATACCTGGACCCAGGAGGGAGACCAGGCTTCAGGGACAGATACAGGCAGGATGGGGGGCCCTGGCAGGAGCCCCCACCAGGTACAACCCCCCCCCCCCACACAGTCGATCGTCTGGTCGCTGGTGGCGCATCCCCAGGCCCCCATTTGTAGGAACAGTGACCAGGCCTGCGGGAAGGAGGGGAACCCAGGGGTCCGACCGTCCCAAGGAGGAACCCACGTCCACCCCAAAACCCTCTAGGGGGAGAGGGAGGACAGCTACTCACCAGGAACCAGGCGGGCACCGCTCCAGAGAGAATCCCTCTCCATCGAAATGGGCGGGGCTGTTGGCCAAGAGGAATGCGGTGACTCAGGCCGAGATCCGGTCATATAAGACCTCGTGAGGCATTTCACTCGCAGGCCAGCCCCCGTCCAGTGGGGCTATGTTGTGGCCGACCTAGAGTGGAGCTGAGCCAGACTGGGGTGACCACTGGATCTAGATTATCCAGCCCATCGCCCTATCTGGCAGTTGATTGTAGATCTCACAGAAAAAAAATCCAGGAAAAAAAAATTCTTTCTAAAAAGAAAAAAAAATTGCCAGGACCAAAGATCCCAGCAAAGTCCTTACTCCTGACTAGGCAGAAAAAAAAAACTGAGTGGCTATAGCAGAGAGAGGGAGTATACCTCCTGGGACTGCCCATGGGTGTAGCCAGAATTTTTTTCTGCCTAGTATCCTACTCCTGAAGGGGGCAGTATAACCCAATGGTTTTGAATACCAGGAGCTGTGTCTGACAATGAACGAAAGAGAAAAAAATATCCTACCACCAAAGAACAACCCAAAAACAAAATTCTTTCTGACAATTGCAGTGATACCACATATGTGTGTGTATGTTGTTGCTTTTTTTTTTTGTATCCAACCCAAAACACACCGACACTGACTAGCCGACACGGATACAGAAAAAAAAATAAAAAATCCTGTCCAAAAAATACTCACCCTGACATTGACCTTTGACTCAAACACAAACCCTGGCATTGATCACAGCTTGATCTAGATATATTTTTTTTTTTTTTCTTCACACACTTTTTATTTTTATATCTCTACAATGTATCTTTCTTATCCATTCACAAAGAAAGAAAACACGGGGGCGGGCTTCACAGTGACTGATCACAGCGATCAGGTGACCCTGATTCGGACGTCCTGTGTCCCGATCGTTAGAACGGGGTCTGGGGCTCTCGGGGAGACCCCGGTCACTGTGCTGGGAGCACACCCCCAGCACAAATGGAGGTACGCAAATATGAGGCCCCACGGCAAAAAGCCCAGTTCAGTGGGGCCTGCATATTTGTGTTATGTTGGCGTCAAGGGGTTAGAATTAAGCCCTCCAGCAGTGTGCTGTCACCGCTGACGGGGTTTCCAGTCTTAGGATAGTGCAAGAAAGCAAAGTTTTAATAAAACACAGTTTGGGGCAAGTTGAGCAAATTCTGAGTGGCTGGTAAAGATTACTGCATTTTGTACCTTTAACTTTACTAAATAAACGTATAAGGTTTTGTAGAGAAGAAGGTACCCTAATCTGGTTTAGAATTGACATTAATAGGAACTGAAAGACATTTTTTAGTGCTCAGCGATCTCTCCAAAATATGACTGCAAATAGACTTGTTACTGGTTACTAAAATATATTAGAATTTCTTAATATATGCAGCATATAGATCACTTGGTCTAGGTGGTTAACCAAGTTTTTATCTATTTAGTATCAAGAGGATTTCCTATTGCGTGACTTCCTCATTCAAAGCATTCACACAAGGCTTGCATAAATATTCTTAGCTAATTTTGTTTAGCACATTTCTAATTCATTAAACCTGATCACTTGGGTGCCGGCCATAAAGTTACTGTTAGTATGGGAGTGTTGTGGAAATTGGTAGGATTTGAAATATAAACATGTAGGCCACTGAGGGACACCGGAAGTCTTAAACCTTCATGTTATAGCGCTACCTACAGGAAAACTGGACACTGGCAAACAAAAAACCTGTAGACCAGCCCAGGATAAACCTGTTAAAACCAGCGACCAAGAAGTAGGATGGTAAATAGGTACGTGGGGACAGCAGATTCAGACAGTTTGACAGAGCGCACAGCGCATCTGAAAAAAATCTTACCAGGTTGGTATACCAAATTCACCAGGTTGGCATACCAAAGCATGTGGAGCAAGCAAGCAATACGTTTCAGAGGAAGCAAGACAAAGATCAGGACTAATCTCACAGAGGTATTAGAACATACACTCCTCCTACAGCAGATCCCTGGAACCTCTCAAGTTTATTTTTGAACCTGGAGGCCCATTTCTGGCATCCCTTTCATGTGACACAGGTTCTAAAGAGACCACTCTTCTGGATCCAGATGCTGCCAACTGAGGACATCTGCCTGCGAACAGCCTACACTGGGAATGAGTGAGAGTCTGAAGTTTTTCCTGAGGAAGGAAACACTCTGGTCAGGAGCAACCCCAGAACCAGCGGTGATTTCTGAGGATTCAGTATCCACCCCAACCTCTGAAGAAAATGTCCTAAATGTCCCAAAATGGGAATACCCTGAGAACACAACAGGGTCAATAATGGAGCCAGTATCTTGGTGAACATTCGAGGTGCAGAATACAGACCGAATAGTAGGGGCATGAACTAGTAATGTAGAACCCCACAGCAAAATGCAGGAAGCGTTGATAAGCCAATAAGATTGGCACACATTTGGAAACCTTCCTGCAGCACAGGTTTGGGCTATGACCCCTTCGTCCAGAAATCCAGAGAGTGCCCAACTGAAACTGAACAAGTCACTGAGGGAATGCAAGGATGTTTGAGGTAGGAGACCGAGGAGTGGGCAGGGAACAAAACTAAAGCTTGTAATCCTGGGACGATACTTCTTGCACCCAAGCGATAGGAATGCAAGGTGTCCAAGAGTCCCCAAAGCTCAACAGGTGACCCCCCCCCCCCCATTCTGGAAAGTAGGAGTGAACCTTTATCCTGAGAAGGGCTTTTTGGTGGATCTGTCAGCTTAACAACCTCAAACCTTGGGGCATAACAGGGAGCCACCCTTAAGGAGGGCCTCATCATAAAATCTGAAGGTTAATTGAAGTGAAAGAAACTTCAGTTTGCTTCTTTAGGCTTTCGGTAGCATTCTTGACAATAGCATAGTCCATAGAGACATTATCCCTTGGAGGCCATGCAGATAAATTTCTTCTTACAAAAAAGTTGCGCAGTCCAGCACTTTAGCCAAAAGGCCCTATGCAAATGTACTAACAAGAATCAAATGCAAGAAATAAGCTGGGAGTCTTCTAATAAGCCATTACAGCTAAATTTTAGCACCACAGGCATCCGTTTCCTGTGATTATTGGCAGCAGCAAATAGATTCCTTTGGACTAAAACAGACATGGTTTGGCTTCGAAAAATTATAGCCAAAATTGGGTCTAAAGTGGGACCTTCCAATGAAAACATGGTATGGAATGCCATTCCCCAACTGGTATGGCTGTCACCCTTAGCTTCCATGTTATAGGTTAACTACAACTCACAAAATAGCCTATGCAATCAAGGAAACACAGCTGATAATAAAAAAACAATAATAAAAAAATAAAACAAAAACCTGCGAAGCTTTGTAAATTTTTTTTTATAACTTTATTATCATAATTACCTATAGGCCATTTGTCAGTCAGAAACCCGGCTGAAAAGTCACAGTTAGCAATTCCCACGTCCTGTCTTGTTGCTCATAATCAGGCAGAGTCTCTGTGGCCAATGGCTCAGAAGCAGCTAAGGCTGCAGATAAATCGGATATTAAAATTTTCTGGAAAGGGGCGGTAGTGCCCTTGCAGCCTCTGTGATCAGAATTGGAAAACAACTGGGTTCTTTAGGTTATGAACACCTGCATGAACATAGTAAAAACTTCAGCTGAGAGGGCAGAGGACCCTGGGCTGGCCTGCAGTTTTTTTAGACCACATTTAATCCTCCTGTAAAACCCAAAGGTTTAATACTTCCTGTGTACCTCAATGGACAAGAAAGAAAAAATAGTTTTAAACTCAAACCTGTGCTCTGTCCACTAACAGCAGAAAACCGTATACTTGTGTTTACTTCAATTCCCCACTGCCCCATTCAGCACTGGGAGCTGAAGGGAATACCCAACACTTCTGGAGTATAGAGAAGCACTCAAATGATGCTCTATAGCAGTGGTCTCTAAACTATGGCCCTCCAGTTGTTCAGGAACTACAAATCCCATCATGCCTAGTCTGTAAATGTAAGGGTTTTCCAATGCCTCATGGGACGTGTAGTTCCGCAACAGCTGGAGGTCCATAGTTTGTAGATCCCTGCTCTACAGTATTTCCCTACACTCCTCCCCTGGCAGCTACATAAATGGTTATGTAGAAAGCTGAAGGGAGGAGCGGAGGAGCTGGGCCACCACAAAGAGAAATTAGACACTCCTAGATGAGGAGAGGGCTATAACATGCAAAGAGGAAAAGGAATGTGATAGAGAATCGACTAGTTAATTTTTCTTACAAGTGCAAAGGCACACACATTGCAAGTGAATAGAAAACCATTAATGGAAAGAAAAAAAAAACAATGCAAGCAAGCATTTAAAATATTTGATTTCTATGTGCACTTATCTGCATATTTTTAAGTTGGTGTCAGGGTCTTTTTTAGCTACTGCTAGTCTAGCCTTAAGCCAGCCATAGAGGACCACAGGTTGCAGAAAAATGAGATTTTTGACTTACCGTAAAATCCTATTCTCTGTGTTCATGGACGGACAAAGCTCCTTACAAATCTGGACCAGTGGGTTATACTGCCCCCTACAGGAGGACACTAGGCAGAAAAAGATCTTGACTACGCCTATGGGCAGTCCTAGGAGGTATACTCACCCTCTCTGCTATAGTAACTCCGTTTTGTTACAAGTAGTAACAGCCAGAAGTATTACAACTCCATAGAGGGGCGGGTGCTATATCAGTCAATGAACACAGAGAAATGGATTTTACAGTAATTCAAAAATCTCATTCTCTCTTTCGTTCATTGATGGACACAGCTCCTTAGGATTCATGACCAGTGGGAAGCAGTGTCAAACATGAAGGTTGGGAACAGCAAAAAAAATTCTCAAGGATAAACCGTAGCCAACCAGGTAACAGGAGCTCAACAAAAAAACAACTGGAGCCCACCTGAACAATATTCTCCCAAAGAGGGAATAGACCTCTTAACAGCAGCCTGCAAAACCTTGCGACTAACAGAAGCATCCGCAGATGCCAAAAACATCCACTTTATAGAATTTTGTCAAAGCGTGCACCAACGACCAAGTGGCCGCCTTGAAAACCTGCGTCACTGACACCTGATGACGGAAGGCCCAAGACGCACTGAGCGCCAGAGTAGAGGGCACCTTTACTAGGAAAGGAGGAACCTGACCCTTGATCGAATAGGCCCGAGTCACCGTCTGTCTGATCCATCACAAAATGGTCGCAGAAGAAGCGGACAGTCCTTTTGAGGCCCATCCGTGTGTACTGACTTCCGAAAAGATTCGGTAGCTGCCAGTTACAAACGAATTGCACGAACCACATCCAGGGCATGTAATGCAATTAATTTAGGATGTTTAAGCCTGGGACACAGGGAAGGCAGCACAATGTCTTTATTCAAATGGAAATCAGACACTACCCTAGAAAGGATTGACGGACAGGGGCGAAGAACCACCTTGTCTTTGTGGACCACCAAGTAAGGGGTGCGACAAAATAACGCTGCAAATTCTGACACCCTGCGAGCAGAGATGAACGCCACCAAAAAGGCCACCTTCAGGGACAGCATAAGCAAGGGAATCTCCCAAATATTTTCAAAAGGGAGGTTTCTGGAAGACTGAAAGCACAAAGTTCCGATCCCAAGGAGGAAGAGTAGACCGTACTGATAGAGTCAAATGTCGACCCCCTGAAAAAAAGGTATGCAACAGGGACTGCATGGCTAGGGTTCATTGAAAGAAGACTGCCAAGGCCGACACCTGGCCCTTGATGGTACTCAAGGCCAATTTCTGCTCAACTCTCCGTTCCAGGAAGGTCAAGGTCTAGGCCACCAAGAAAGAATGAGGGTGAACACCAATGCGACTCACACCATGAAATGTACGCTTTCCACATATGCTGGTAGGTAGACTTCCTAGCTGGCAGCAGTGTCAGAATCATGGACCCAGGCAAACCTCTATCTGTCAGGGCCCAGATTCGAACCCAGGTCCTCAGTTGCTTCTGACAGTGCTTCTTCTTGCTGAGCTATCCAGCAGCTGATATCTATGCATACTAGATCTATGTGGTGACCTAGACCTTGTCCAGTTTCCTGCCTAGTTCCTTGCCCAGCCTCCTGTGAACTCTGAACCTTTGGCCACTCCTTTGTACTTCCTATTTAAGCCTGATCTGGAAACTTCCTGATGCCAGATTATTGTGCTTTGCCAAGATCTAGCTTTGTGTGCTTCATCCTCCTGAATCTTCCACTTGTGTACCGACCTCCAGCTACGTTCCAGGACTACGCCTCTGCCTGCTGCCATTTGCCCTTCACTGCTTGTGTACCGACCTTCGGCTAAAGACTACGACTACTCTTCTGCTTGCTCCCTCACTCCGGCTGATCTCTTGTGTACCAGACCCTGCTTGTTGACCACGGTTGTGCTGCTGCTTCCTGCGACTGGACTCTGAGCCTGACCCAGTAATCGTGACAGAATAATCTGGCCACAATGGAGTCCGCAGTAGCAGCTACCCTTGCCACTGTCACTCAGCAAATTTCTGAATTACAAGAGTTTGGTGTCACTTATCAGGCAAAATTTAAAGAACTGCAAAATGTGGTGAAAGATCAACAAGAGGCAATTCAGGACTTAGAGAAACAGGTGTTGGATCTTAGTTCCCTAAATGGCGCAAGTCCTGAGCCCAGTGTTCGAATGCCTCTTCCACAAAAATTCAATGGAGACCGAAGGCTTTACAGAGGATTCCTTAATCAGTGTCGCATTTATTTTCAAATGCAGCCTGCTGCATTTTTTCCTGAAAAAAAAAAGGTACTGTTTATTATCAATCTCCTGACAGAGGAAGCTTTATCTTGGGCCTCTCCCTATGTGGAAAAGGATGACATAATTTTAAATAACCTCCACACCTTTACTAAAGCTATGGACCAAGTTTTTGACGATCCAAATCGATGTGCTACTGCTGAGGCCAAACTGCATAATTTGCGTCAAGGACGACGCTCCGTGGCTGAATACACTACTGAATTCAGGCGCTGGATCGCAGATACAACTTGGAATCCAGCAGCACAAAGAAGCCAATTTCGTCAGGGACTTTCTGAGCAAATAAAGGATGAACTGGCTAGAGGTGATACCCCTGATGATCTGGAGAACTTTATCCAATTGTGCATCCGTATTGACCAGAGACTATCTGAAAGGAGAAAAGAAAGACTGGGAATACTGGGAAATACTGAGGGTATGCGTTTTTCTTTTAGTCAACCTCCTCGGAAGAGTTCTCAGGTTTTTCATGATTCCGGTAACCCTGAACCTATGCAGATTGATTCCGTTAGAAGGGGTATCACTGTTCAGGAAAAGGAAAGACGTCGGAGTGAAAATTTATGCCTTTATTGTGGGGACTCTGGACATTATGCTATTAACTGTCCAAATAAGCTAAGGAGAACAGTTGCTGCAACTGATGTGAAAGACATTGAACAAATTAGTTCCATCGCTCAGTCAGTTTCTCCAATACTTGAAGAAAGCAATCCTATACAAGCTCCGCCCACTCACTTTATAATTCCCATTCGACTCTCTGATGGGGCTAATGACATTTCCTGCTCTGCCATGTTGGACTCTGGAGCGGGGGGAAATTTTATGGATATTGGATTTGCTCAAGACCATCATATTGAATTAAGGAATAAATCCTTACCTGTAGATATGGAGACTGTTGATGGTTCCCCTCTATCCTCCGGGCCAGTTACCCATGAGACTGCTCCTCTTAGTCTGTTTTTTGAGCCTGATCACCAGGAGACCATATGTTTTCAGTTGATTTCATCACCAAAGTTTCCTATCATTCTAGGTATCCCCTGGTTCTCGATTCATAACCCCTCTGTCAATTGGGAAACACGTGTTTTAACTTTTGCCTCAGAGTACTGTAAAGGACATTGTCAACCTGATTCCTCCCATATCGAGAATCTCCGGGTAGAGGAACACCTGGTTCCTGGATATGAAGGCCTGCCACCTCAATACAGGGAATTTCATGATGTGTGTGATAAGAAGAATGCTGATCAGCTACCCCCACATCGCCCTTATGACTGTCCTATTGAACTTTTACCTGGGGCAGAGATTCCTTTTGGCCGCCTCTATTCTATGTCTGAACCTGAGTTAAAGGTGTTAAGGGAGTGGTTGGATGAAAACCTGGCAAAGGGGTTCATAAGACACTCAACCTCTCCTGCTGGGGCAGGTCTCTTCTTTGTTGAAAAGAAGGATAAGACATTGAGACCATGTGTTGATTATAGGGAATTAAATAAAATCACTATCAAAAATCGCTATGCCCTCCCACTAATCCCCGAGCTTTTGGAAAGACTTTGTTCTGCAAAGATCTTTACTAAATTGGATTTACGGGGTGCATATAACCTCATTCGCATTCGTAAGGGTGATGAATGGAAGACTGCATTCAGAACAAGATATGGACATTTTGAGTCTTTGGTCATGCCTTTCGGTCTTTGCAATGCTCCAGCAACCTTTCAACACTTTATAAATGATGTGCTGCGAGATCTATTGGATCAATTTGTGATTGCTTATTTAGATGATATTCTTATCTTTTCAGATTCTCTACAGGAACATCGCAAACACGTATCCATTATTTTCGACCGCCTGAGGAAGAATCGGCTGTACATCAAATTGGAGAAATGCGAATTTGAACAGACCAAGATTCAGTTCCTGGGGTACATAATCTCGCCTGAAGGGTTGAGCATGGACCCTGATAAGATTAAAGCAGTTGTGGAGTGGCCTGCCCCTAGGAATGTTAAAGAAATTCAACGATTTCTGGGATTTGCCAACTTTTACAGAAAGTTTATAAGGGACTTTTCCAAGGTGGTTGCACCAATTACCCAGTTAACCAAGAAGGGATGTCCCTTCACATGGGGACCAGAGGCACAAGCTGCTTTCTGTAAACTAAAGACACTCTTTACCTCTGCACCAATTCTAGTACATCCTGACCCTGAACTGCCCTTTGTTGTAGAAGTTGATGCCTCAGATTCTGCTGTTGGAGCTATCCTTTCTCAGCGTACAGGTGAAAAGATGCAGCTTCATCCCTGTGCTTACTTTTCCCGGTTGATGTCCTCTGCTGAAAGGAACTATGACATTGGTAATAAAGAACTGCTGGCGATAAAGGAAGCTTTCTCTGAATGGAGGCATCTGTTGGAAGGGGCTGAGCATTTAGTGACTGTTCTTACCGATCATCGGAACTTAGAGTTCATCCGTTCTGTAAAGAGACTGTCCTCCCGACAAGCACGCTGGTCTTTATTCTTCTCCAGGTTTAATTTCATTGTTTCTTATAGACCTGGCTCAAGAAATGGCAAGGCTGATGCCCTGTCACGGAGTTTGTCTGAATCCCCTCAAGAAAGCAACTCTGACTGCACCATTCTTTCTCAAAAGAACTTTTTAGGAGCCACTAATCCCAAAGAATTTTTGACCTTGCTTAAAGATGGCTACTCTTCTGATCCCCTCCTTAAACATCCACCCAAGGACCTGAGTCTCACCTTCAGGAATGGTTTTTGGATTCAGAACCATTGCCTCTATGTCCCTCAAAGTGCGCGGCTAGAAGTCCTCAGACTGGTTCATGACTCTAAGCTTGCAGGACATTTTGGGGCCTTTAAAACTGCTGAACTGTTGTCTCGTTCATTCTGGTGGCCTAGTTACAAGAAAGATGTTAAGAACTATGTTGCTTCTTGCCCAACTTGTGCACGTCATAAGACACCCCGATCTTCCCCTGTCGGACTGCTTCAACCTCTTCCAATTCCATCAAGGCCTTGGGGATCAATCTCTATGGATTTTGTGGTTGAACTCCCTCCTTCGAAGGAAATGACCACCATCTTGGTAGTGGTCGACCGCTTCACCAAGATGGCTCACTTCATCCCAACTAAGGGGGTACCCAATGCGGAACTAACTGCTGAATTAATGATCCGGGAAGTATTTAAACTACATGGGATCCCGGATGATGTGGTCTCAGATAGGGGGGTTCAATTTTCTTCCAAATTCTGGAGAAGTTTCTGCATGTCCCTGGGTGTCACAGTCAATCTTTCCTCTGCATTTCATCCGCAATCCAATGGCCAAACAGAAAGAACAAATCAGACTTTGGAACAATATCTTCGCTGTTTTGTTAGCTATTTGCAGGATGATTGGGTAGATTATCTGCCAACAGCAGAATTTTCCTACAATAATTCTAAGCACAGCTCCACATCTCTTAGTCCTTTTTATGTGAATACAGGGTACCATCCAGTTTGCATTCCTGACCTCCCTATTGCTACACCAATTCCTGCTGTTAATGAGAGGTTATCTCTTTTACAGGAAACTCGAAGAAAATTGCTTGAAACATTGAAGGTGGCACAGGAGGCTTACAAGAAAGCATCTGATAGACGTCGAAGAGAAATACCGTCTTTCCGTGTTGGAGACAAGGTCTGGTTATCCACAAAGAATCTCAGGACTCAGGTACCATCTGTTAAGTTGGGGCCAAAGTATATAGGACCTTTTCAAATCTTGGCACAAGTTAATGCAGTTACTTTCCGCTTGAAACTTCCTGACAGTATGAGAGTCCATCCTGTTTTTCATGTTTCTTTACTTAAACCTTTCCATGAAAATTCCTTCCCTGGGAGAGTCCTTCCTCCTCCCCTGCCTGTGGTTGTTGAGGGTGAAGAGGAATTTATTGTAGAAGGAATAATTGACTCCAGGATCCACAGGAACAAGTTGCAGTACCTGGTGAAATGGGAAGGATACGGACCTGAAGAAAATTCTTGGGAACCTGCTGAGCATGTCCATGCTCCTAGACTGGTTCGGGAGTTCCATCAAAGGTTTCCGCTTAAGCCTGGTCCTGAGATGCCCTGTGGTCATCCTAGAAGGAGGGGCATACTGTCAGGGCCCAGATTCGAACCCAGGTCCTCAGTTGCTTCTGACAGTGCTTCTTCTTGCTGAGCTATCCAGCAGCTGATATCTATGCATACTAGATCTATGTGGTGACCTAGACCTTGTCCAGTTTCCTGCCTAGTTCCTTGCCCAGCCTCCTGTGAACTCTGAACCTTTGGCCACTCCTTTGTACTTCCTATTTAAGCCTGATCTGGAAACTTCCTGATGCCAGATTATTGTGCTTTGCCAAGATCTAGCTTTGTGTGCTTCATCCTCCTGAATCTTCCACTTGTGTACCGACCTCCAGCTACGTTCCAGGACTACGCCTCTGCCTGCTGCCATTTGCCCTTCACTGCTTGTGTACCGACCTTCGGCTAAAGACTACGACTACTCTTCTGCTTGCTCCCTCACTCCGGCTGATCTCTTGTGTACCAGACCCTGCTTGTTGACCACGGTTGTGCTGCTGCTTCCTGCGACTGGACTCTGAGCCTGACCCAGTAATCGTGACACTATCTTTCAGCACCTAGCTTTTAACAGCCAAGCCGTCCAAGCCAGTGACTGTAAAGCAGGATGGGAGATTTGCCCTTGGGACAACAGATTCTGCCTGAGAAGCAATCTCCAAGAGTCATCGGCGTTCAGCCGCGCCACATCAGCGTACCAAGACCGGCGAGCCCAGTTCGAGGCCACTAGCATGACTGGAATTCCTTCTGTCTCAATCTTGAGCAAGAGCCATGGCAGAAGCTTGAGAGGAGGGAAGGTGTAGATCATATGACACTGGCCCCACAGGGCCACCAGTGCGTCCGAGGATCCCATGACCGTGCCACAAACCTCTAAACCAGGCATGTCCAACCTGCGGCCCAGAACCGCAGGCAATGCGGCCCACTGCCCCCTGACAATTGTTTTTTTGCTGGGGAGGAAGTAAGTCTGGACGGGGGCATGGCCACAGCAGCTTCCAACTAACGGTAGGCAGAGGCTGAGGGGAGGGGGGGGGGGGAGGCGAGCATGTGCAGTGTTTCTGACTCCTACCACCATGATAACTTCAAATCACTGAAGTGGTCATGGTGGTTAGAGTGTTCCTTTATTGTCTGTCAGAATAAGTAAACCTCTGTATACTGATTCCATTTCATTTGATCATCCTCTAGTTGTGTTAAATTAGTGCGGGGGGCGCTGCGGCATTTTATTACATGCCTTAACTATAATAAATATTTTATATGCGGCCCGAGAAAATTTCTCTACACTCAATGTGGCCCAGAGAGGCCAAAAGGTTGGACACCCATGCTCTAAACCTTTCTGTTGAGCCGAGACGCCAACAGATCCACCTTGGGGGTGCCACACTGGAGACATATCTGGTGAAACATGTCAGGTGAAGGGACCACTCTCCTTGGTCCAAAACCTGCTGACTGAGATAATCCGCCTGCCAGTTTTCCACCCCTGGAATGTGTACAGCGGAGAGGGCCGGAACAAAGCGTTCTGCCCACCATAAAATGACGGCTACCTCCAGAGCTGCCAACACAATTCTTGTTCGACCCTGGTGATTGACATAAGCCACAGCCGTGGCGTTGTCCGACTGAATCCTCAGTGGACACCAATAAAGACGATCCGCCCAGTGATCCAGCCTGATCACTCAGAGTTCCAGGACAATCATCGGTAGTCTGGACTGTTCCAGTGTCCAAACGCTCTGAGCGGAGCTCAGACCCAGGACCCCTCCCAACCCAGACAGACTGGCATCCGTGGTGACCACTGTCCAATATAAGGGGAGAAAGAATTTGCCCTGTTAAAGAGCTATCAGACCAGAGACCTTTTTGTTTCCCGGCTCAGGCAGATTGGATTGTCCAGATACCTTGGACACCTGGCCCATTTATTCAACATCTCCCTTTGCAGGGACCTCGTATTGAACTGTGCAAACCAAACCGCCTCGAAGGTAGATACCATCAGGCCCAGCAAGCACATGCAAGTTCAGAGGGATGCCCATCTGCTCAACAGCAGGAGATGAATCGCAGCATGCAACTTCTGGAGTTGGTCCACAGGAAGGAACACTGGCTAGAAGCCATCTGAACTCCCTCAGGATCTGTATAGTGATTTCCACATCCTCCACCAGAGTAGCAGAGGACTCCGCTCGCAAGAGGGGGTCGTCCAGGTAGCCCAGTACTGCGATTCCCCCGCTGACGTAGCAACACCAGAACCAAGGCCAACATTTTTGTGCAGACCCAAGGAGCGAAGGTAAGACCAAAGGGTAACACCACCAACTGATAATGCTCCTCTCCTACAGCAAAGCAGAGGAAGCGCTGGTGCCGGGCACAGATTGCAACGTGCAAGCAAGCATCCTTGATATTGATAGAGGCAAAAAAATCCCCCAGGAGGAGAGATGCCACTACTATGCGAGTGGACTTCATCCTGAACTTCTGTACCCGCACAAAGCAGTTCAGGGCCTTGAGATCCAGAATTGGATGCACCTTGCATTCTTTCTTTGGGACCTTGAACAGGTTTGAATAAAAACCCTGAAACTGCTCCGAGGTCTGAACTGGGACAATCACACCCTGAAGCAGCAGGTCTTGCACCGCCCCAAAAAAGCTTGCAATTGGTTCAGGGACAGGCGCATATTGGAAGGAACAAACCTTTCCGGAGGTTAAGAACAAAACTTGATCTTGTAGCCGGACCGTATCACTTCGTGGACCCACTTGTTATGTACCAAGGAGGTCTACGGCCCGGAAACCAGAGAAGACATCCCCCCCACCCCAGGGACGGGTGAGGGCACACCTTCATGCTGAAGGAGGCTTGTTCGCAGGTCTGGAGAATCCCGCTCTTGGCTTGCCAGACCAAGGCCGCTTGGAGCTTTCCAAAGAGGACTTGAAAGGTTTTGAACCCTTGTCAGCGGACTCTGAGGGACGAAAAAATATCTTGTGAGTCAAGGACAGGCCAAGTCTACAATGAGGTTCCTTACCCTTTCCGGCCTGTGGGAGATATGTACTCTTCCCCCCTGTGGGGCTCTTAATGATATCCTCCAGGGTAGCCCCAAACAGGCGATCTCCCTGAAAAGGTAGATCAGTTAGGGCTTTTTTTAGAGGTCTGGTCCGCAGACCAACACTTAGGCCACAATAAGCGCCCAAGTACCGCTGCCAAAACAGACAGTTTAGAAATCAGGGAACCGCATTCAAAAAAGGCATCACAGATAAACTGTAGTCCCTGGACCAACTGTCCGGCAAGATCAGCAAAGGCAGGGGGGAGCTGCTCACCCTCCAGGTCAAGGCGTAAAAGTTGTGCCCACTCAGTCAGAGTCTGCGACACCAGGGCAATGGTGAAGACCGGCCTAAGCACCGAACAAGCAACAGTGAACATATTGCGGGCCACAGCCTCCGCTTTATTGTCAGCCGGATCTTTAAAGGTCAGCGATTCCTTAACCAAGACCATAGTCGCCTTATTTACCCTGGAAACCGGGGGGTCCACCACCGGTTTAACAGTCCACTTCTTAAGGAGGGACACTTCAAAGGGGTACCTCATCGCAAAGCATTTAGGAACCACAAAAAGATGTTTTGGATGTTCCCACTCTCTTGCAACAAATCTGTCAAAATAGGAGGGAAAAGGAAACACCTTTCGTCGCTCTAGACGGCTTGTGGGTGCCAAAGGGGACAGGCGCCTAAGCCGACAGCTTCAGCAGCGTCCTCCATTTTTAAAGTTTCAGGCACAGACACAATCAGTGCGTCCACCAGCACTTTTTCGTGCACAGCTACAGGAGTGGAGGAATAATCTTCACTATACGAATAGTCAGGGTGCATGGTCACAGACCCCTCAGGGTGGGCCACGTCCACAGCGCTGGAATCAGATTCAGGATCTAATAAGACAGATGAGACAGGGGAAGGTGGGGGGGCGCTTTCTGTTAGCTAAACGCCCAAAAGCCACTTCCACCCAGGACATGAACGACTCCAGGACCACCATAAGTGCATCAATAGATGGTTGGGACCCGGAGGGCCCCGCAGCCTCAGAGAGGGTCAGGTGGGGAAGGTGCTTCAAAGACTCCATGGGTAAATAGGGGGACCCTCACAAAATGTTTCAAACACTGCTAATGCAATCCCACCACCCCCCCCCTGCCGTGATGGTAATACCACCCGGTCACCAGAAACAGAGCACCCCACAATCCTGCAGCAGAGAGGGAGGACCCCACCAAACACCGGCAGCGCCAGGATAAACTGAACTCCATGTGCAGCGTCCAGGGAAAGAAGAGACCCAGGAGTCAGCACCAGGGGACAAGCAGAGGCTCCCACTACTGAAATAGCCCCTCAGAGGCTCCTCTGTAATGGCCGCCGCTTATTCCTATGCTGGACCAACGAAAAATGGCGGCCGTACTACACAAACATGGCCGCCGGCATATACACATTACAGGCTACAACAAAATGGCAGCCCCGCATGGCTCCACGAGGCTCCCAGGGACCCAGGAGGGATCCCAGGGGCCCAGGAAAGGCACCAGAAGGAATGGAGAACACAGGCAGGAACCCCCACCTCACCTTGTCACCAAGTTGCTGGCGGCGTACCCCCACCACCAATACAGCACCATGCCCCAGCCCCAAATAACAGACCAAACCACCAAACTAACCCAGAGGAGGGGGTGGATGGGAGGCTAGATGACCCACAGGGGCATCCAGAAGACAGAGGGGCCCGACAAGGAGGGGAACCCAAGGGTCAGACTGCCTCAAGGAGGAGTCCGCCTCGCCATACCGGGAACCAGGTGGGCACCACTCCAGACAGAACCCCTTGCCATCTAAATGGGGGGCTGTCAGCCAGGAGGAACGCTGCGATGCAGGCCATTGCCCAGTTGTATGCGACCTTGCGAGGAGTTTAAAATCGCAGACCAGCCCCTATCCGGAGGGGCTATATCGCGGCCGACCTAGTGTAAGGATAAAGGTCTGCACGAGTGCCCTGGCAAGACTGGGATGACCCAGCCTGTCTGGCAGTTGATTGTAGATCTCACAGGAAAAAAACGGGAGAAAAAAAAAAAAAGCTATTTAAAAAGGAAAAAAAAATTGCCAAGACCAGAAATCTCAGCAAGGAACTAGGTCCTTACTCCTGACTAGGCAGAAAAACACTGAGTACCTATAGCAGAGAGGGGGAGTATACCTACTGGGACTGCCCATAGGCCACGGTATGTTAAGATGCAGTCAATTTGAAATCCTTTTTCAATAAGATCTGTAAACATCAGGGAACTAAAGAACTTACCGCCTCTTTGATCTCACAGCTGAACACATGGATGTGGAAGTCATCGGTGTCCAGTTCTCTTGATGTGAATGCAAAGCAGTCACACTCTGATGTCCCATCCCTTCCTCGCACACAGAACAAAATTTTGTAGATTGGGAATGAGGCGATTTCTGAATTTGTGGATTGGTCCATTATTCTGAATAAAAATACAAAAAAAAAAAAAAATTGCAACAATTAAAATTCCCTAAGCTGTGCAAAACTTTACAGAAAATTAGATTTCTTATCACAACCCTATCCCTTTGGTCCATAAAATCACAGATCTTAAATGTATGCATCAAGCACCGCCACACAGAATAATGGCCATGTTAATACACCACTGAAAACCAGCTGTGACAGTGCAAACGGTCAGTGTATTACATCTAAAGCTGGCCATACACTGAGTGAAACTTCGATCAGTGCATGGCCTCCCCTATTCATCAAAAGTTCATCTTTTTTTTACTTCTGTCAAGGGGACATGTTAAAAAGTTTTCCATCGATCAGGGGCTGCAGCCAATCAGATTCAACTGCTGATCAGTGTATTCTAACAGCAGCGGATGCCGCTGTCAGAATACAATGTCCCGGCAGGGGGGATATTCATCCGTGCACCTAGTCAATGGTTACCCCTATCCAAGCTATACAGCACAAATGGACGAATCTCCTGCTATTCTATTGCATACTGCCAGCCAACAGCAGTGGCTGAATAAAAACCCAGACCAGAGGCTGCATCTGATGGGATGTGGCCACTGTTCAGTTGACAATTTTCCTGCTGGCACCTTTCAATCGAAGGGGGCTGACATGGCCACCCACTAAGCAAATATCAGTGGGTTTCTGATTATTTGAAAAACATATGACCAACTTAAGTTGCTTAAATATACTGCTTAACATCACCTTTTGGACAGGAGGAATGATACTGCATACAAGTACAGTTATAGATTAAAGACATATCGAACATAATCATCCGTAAGAATAAACAGTTTCTCCAGCGGCTAACTTGAGGGCCTTAATTTACCATCCTTACGGGATATGTGATCAGATAAAATCAATTAGCTACCCAGATCTAGTCTACTTGAGCAGGTTTTCAGAAACTGGTAATGCACAATCACTGTGCAAAACCACTAAATTGGTAGCACAGGCTAATTTTTTGTGATCAGATTTCCTAAAATAAATTTTTTTGCGCAGCAAAACCAAAACACTTAAGTTGGCCATAAACGGTTCAAATCTTGGCCAGTTCAGCAGGAAAGGACAGGATTCTATCCACCTACAGGCAAGCTAATTGTACCAAAGTCGACCCATCGATCATCTAGGGTACAACAGGCATGTTCGACTTCTAACGTGATTATTTCCAGAGGCTAACAATAATCATTGTGTTCTCCTGGGAGGGACAGCTCCCCCCACCCCAAACCCCCCTCCTCCCCCTGCCAGGAGAACACGGTAGCTCCACGGGAGGGATTCCCCCATAAACACTGACAGTGTTCAAGGGGGACTAAAGCGATTTCCCCATCAATCGAAAGAAAATTTGCATAATCTGTGGCTGGTTTCTGACTGTACAGTGAGCATGGGAATGGCCCATTTAGTTTCCCTTTGTCTTTCATACAAAACTGCAAAGCACAGATGTGAACCAGCCCAATAGGAAAAAACAGACGAATAGGATTTTTACTTGTATGATAAAAAAAAAAAAAAAACAGATTGCCTAAATAAAATAGCGGAATAAAGAAGCAAATACTGTGTCAATTAAGTTTTATCCTTAAGGTGAATGCAGGTCACCAATTCAGATCTGTTCTAGTTATCAGCTTAAACCTTTGTTAAAGGAGTTGTAAAGGCAGAAGGTTTTTTATCTTAAGGCATTCTATGCCTTAAGATAAAAAGCATTCTGTGTGCAGCAGCCGCCCCAGCACCCCTTAATACTTACCTGAGCCCCATCTCTATCCAGCAGTGTCCATTCGGGACTCTCCCTCCTGATTGGCTGAGATACAGAAGCGGTGCCATTGGCTCCGGCTGCTATCAAAGTCAGTAAGCCAATCAGGAGAGAGAGGGGGAGGGGCCGAACAGCAGCTCTGTCTCTGAATGGACACAGAGCTGCAGCTCGGCTCATGTGCCCCCATAGCAAGCTGCTTGCTGTGGGGGCACTCGGCAGGAGGGAGGGGCCAGTAGCAGCATAGAGGGACCCAAGAAGCGGAGGATCTGGGCTGCCTTGTGCCAAACTAACTGCACAGAGGAGGCAAATATGATACCTTTGTTATAAAAAAAAAAAAAAAAAAAAATTAAAGTGGCCCCCACTGGATGGGAAAGTTTGCACTAAGGAAAAATGTGCTGTGCTCACCTGACAGAACCCTCTGGAACATTGGGTACATAAAGAGTGACAGTGACAGCAGACGAACAACTTGCTCTCATTGAAGCCATAGCTCGAAGGGCCTCTGTCTCACTGCGTGGAGCTGAAACCTTCATGTGGCCCAAATAGGAAAGCTTGTGAAACGAGACACTCTCTTCTTCTGGGGGGTTTGTTGATGTGCTGCCATTCTGTGCTGGAACCTCTGAAATAATAATAAAATCAGTTACGTCAGATTATGTACACTGATAATTCCCTACTGGCAGAGTGAAAAAAATAGGGAAAACTAGACCAGACCAAAGAATATTTGGAAGTACCAGCAATTCCAGCTTCCCATATTCCGAGACTCTAATAGTGTCAACAATTTAAAAATAAATATTTTTGCATTTCAATCTGTATGAAAAGGAAAGTAGTTTATTTGAGAAAAATTAAATATTCGAGTACTAGTCACAAGTATGATTTGCCCGACACAAAAAATAACCAATCGGATTTGATTGGTGGTGATGAAAGGCTACTTTGTCGTCATTACAATTTTTTTTTTTTCTTTAACCTCCCTAGCAGAATTCCTGAGTGTGGCTCGGGGTTAATATTCAGTGCCAAAAGCGGTAACCCCGAGCCACACTCGGAATTACCCAAAAATCAAACTCGCCTTCCCTGCGATCCCCTGCCGTCTTCCCCTGCCGGCAGGAGATTAAAAAAAAAAACCTTAGTTACTTACCGGTGACGGTATTTCTAAGAGCCTTTCAGGACAGCACCTGGAGAGAGCGCAGCTCCACCCAATCCACAGGAAACACTGCAAATAAAAACTCCTCTTCCACCATGCCTCAGTCATAGAGTAGCCTCCGACATGCTGGAAAACATAAACTACCACAGGTTAAACATTTACAAATTATATTATAAACAAAACCAAGGGTGGGTAGCTGCTGCTGTCCTGAAAGGCTCTTAGAAATACCGTCACCGGTAAGTAACTAAGGTTTTCTCAGATCGCCTTTCAGGACAGCACCTGGAGAGGATAAGCGAGTAACTTACACTTAGGGTGGGACCACTGCCTGCAGAACTTTTCTGCCGAAGGCTTGATCCTGAGCTGACAACAAGTCCAACCTGTAATGTTTAATAAAGGTTGAATAGCTGGACCAGGTAGCTGCCTTGCAGATTTGATCAGGCGAAGCACCGGCCCTTTCAGCCCATGAGGTTGCCACAGACCTTGTAGAATGCGCCAAGATGCCTTCTGGAGGTTCTTCTCCTTGAGCTACATAAGCCTGTTCAATTGCCCATCTGAGCCATTTGCCTAAAGTGCTCTTTGATGCTTTTTCTCCTATACGGGACCCTGAGAAGATGACAAATAATGCATTTGTCTTTCTAAATTCCTTAGTTACCAGGAGGAACTGAAGTAAGCATCTCCTCACATCCAAGGTATGAAAGGATTCTTCCCGAGTATTACTAGGAGTTGAGGAGAAAGTTGGTAAGACAATTTCTTGTGATCTATGAAAAGATGAAGCAATCTTTGGAAGAAAGGCTGGGTCCGTTCTTAGGACTACTCGATCTGCAAAAATTGTCAAAAAAGGGTCTGAAATTGAGAGGGCCTGGATCTCACTGATCCTCCTGGCCGAGGTAATTGCTATCAAAAAGATAGTTTTCAAAACTAAATTCTTCAGGGAAGCCTCTTTTAAAGGTTCAAAAGGAAACTTAGTCAGACCTTGTAACACAATGGTCAAATCCCATTTGGGAAATACTTTAAGGGCTATTGGCCTATTGCGGGCTAATGCCTTGAAAAAACGAATGATTAGAGTCTCTTGGGACAAAGTCTTTTCGAAAAAAACTGAAAGTGCCGCTACTTGCGTCTTTAAAGTGCTTGCTGCTAGTCCTTTCTCCATTCCCTCATGGAGGAACTCAAGCACTGAAATTAAATTTTTTAATTCAAAATTTTTGCTGGAACACCAAAAGTTGTATTTTCTCCAGACTTTCAAGTAAATATCCCTAGTCACCTTCTTCCTGCTGGAGGGTGGAGATAACTTTTTCTGACAGGCCTCTGGCTCTCAAGATGTCTTCTTCAGTAACCACGCTGTCAGTTGTAAGCGGTCCAGTTCTGGGTACACTAGGTTCCCCTGTGTCAAAAGATCTCTCCTGTACGGAAGTTTCCAGGGAGGTTCTGAGGCAAGATTCAGCAGGAGGGCGAACCAAGGTCTCTTTGGCCAGTAAGGTGTAATCAGAATCAAGTTGGTCTTTTCTTCCCTGAACTTTTTGAGAACCAACGGAATCAGTTGGAATGGAGGGAACGCGTAAGACAAACGGAAGTCCCATGGATGGGCTAGAGCATCCAAGCCCCAGTCCTGATCCTCCCTGTGTAGGGAAAAGAATCTTTGGACTTTGGTGTTCTGTTGACAAGCGAACAAATCTATTTTGGGGAAGACCCCAGACTTCCACGATATGCATGAATACTTCTTGATTCAGACTCCATTCTGATTCCAACACCTTTTTCCTGCTCAGCAGATCTGCTAGGTTTTGTGACCCCTTCAGATGCACCGCTGTCAGAGAGGCTAGATTTTTCTCCGCCCAGGAGAGTAGCTGTATTGCCAGATCTGATAGCTGTCTGCTTCTTGTGCCTCCTTGCTTTGACACGTAGGCCACTGCTGTCATGTTGTCCGACAGAACTTGCACATGATGGCCCTTGACTGTCTGTTGAAAGGACCAAAGACCCAAAAGGATGGCTTTCAACTCCCGCCAGTTGGATGATTTCCTGGACTCTGCTTTGGACCATGTCCCTTGCATCGTCCGGCCTTCCAGGTGGGCTCCCCAACCCCACGAACTGGCATCCGTCGTCAGACGTTTGTTCGTCTGGAAAGTCCATTGCAGACCTTCTTCCAGATTTCTGGAATTCCTCCACCACCACAGAGATCTCTTTGCTTTCGTGGAGATTCTGATGGATTTCTCCAGATGTTCCGGGTATGACCAACTCTGCAGAATGTCTCTCTGGAGAAGACGGGAATGCAGTTTTGCCCACTGTACTGCAGGGATAGCGGCTGTGAGCAAGCCCAAAGCTGCCATGGCCGACCTGACAGTAACCTGATGATTGGTTTGTAATCAAGCAACTGCGTTCTGAGTCTTCTCGATCTTTTCTTGAGGTAAAAACACTTTCTGGAGGACCGAATCTATTCTGTATCCCAGAAATGTTATCTACTGAGATGGAATCAAGCTCGACTTCTCCAAATTCATGAGCCACCCCAGACTCTCTAGGTGGTCCTGAGTCTCCTGAAGGTGTACCAACGCCTGGCTCTTGGACTCTGCAAAAATTAGCAGATCGTCCAGGTAAGGGACAATTGAAATACCCCTCAGCCTTAATGGCTCTAGGGCATCCGCCATTACCTTGGTAAACACCCTTGGAGAAGATGAGAGGCCAAAGGGGAGGGCCCTGAACTGCAGATGCCAGACCGATTCCCCGAGATTGACCGCCAGCCTTAGGAATTTCTGGCACTCCCGATTTATTGGGATGTGCAGGTAAGCGTCCCTCAGATCCAAGGATGCCATGAAACAGTTTGGGGACAACAGTTTGGTCACTGAATAAATGGTGTCCATCCTGAAGTGCTTGTACCGAATTGATCTGTTTAGGATTTTCAAATTTAGGATCATTCGGTACTTGCCTGAGGGTTTTTTCACTAGAAAGATCTGAGAATAAAACCCACGGCCTTGTTGCCCCTCTGGGACTTGGATAATCACTTCCTGTTGAATCAGCTCTTGTAAAAGAGACATCATTGAGGAAGCCTCTTCCGGATCCCTTGGAAGGGGAGTAACATGGAATCTGCTTGGAGGTGTCTCAGAAAACTCCAGCTTGTATCCTTGAGCCACTATATTCTTTACAAAGGGGCTTGGGGATACCTCTTCCCAACGTGGGAGGAACCATAACAGCCTTCCTCCCACTGGAAGACTGTCACTTGCTTTTATTGGCCTGGTCAGGTGGTCTAAAGAGGACTCCACCCTTCCCTTTGCCTTTATGGGAGGTCCATCTTGATCTCTGATCTTGTTCACGACCTCTGTTGGTCTTCTGTTGAACAGAACGAAATCTCTTCTTAGGAGGCGATTTCTTTTTTGACGGAAAGGCCTTCTTCTTATCCGCCGTTCTGTCAAGAATTGCTTCCAATTCAGGCCCGAAAAGCAAGTCACCGGCAAAAGGTAAACCACAGAGTTTCACCTTAGAAGCTGAATCACCTGTCCAGGTTTTCAACCAGACCGCCCTCCTGGCAGAGTTGACGAGGGCTGCTGACCTGGCAGACATTTTGATAGACTCAGCAGAAGCATCGGCCATATATTTTACTGCCTTTAGGAGCAGCGGAAATGAATCCAGGAGATCTTTCCTTGCTGTTCCAGCCTCCACATGCCCTTTAAGTTGTTCGAGCCAGCACTCAAGATTTCTGGCTACCACCGTGGAGGCCATGGCCGGCTTAAGGCTGGACGTAGAGGAGTCCCAAGCCTTTTTAAGGAGAGAATCTGCCCTTTTATCCATGGCGTCTTTCAGAACACCCATGTCTTCGAATGCCAAATCCGTGCGGCGAGACACCTGAGAAAAAGCAGCATCCACTCTGGGCTTCTTGTTCCATAGGTGCGCCGTATCCTCTTCAAACGGAAATCTCCTTCTTAGGGATTTAGAGAAAAAAGGGGCCCTCTCTGGGTCCTTCCACTCTTTTTCAATAGATTCCGTAAGGACTTTATGAACAGGAAAAACCCTGCGCTTTGTCTGTTCAAGGCCCTGGTACATTCTGTCATGAAGTGAAACTTGCACCTTTTCTTCTGCGAGCAACTCATCAACCTCTTCCAAGGATAATTTGTATCTGGAAGAACTAGCCACCTCTTCCTTCTCTTCCTCCTCTGAATCCCTGATGGAACAGAGAGCACTCTCCCCCTCATCTTCTGAATCACTTGACACTGCAGACTTAGAAGTAGACGGCTGGGAAGATGTACCACCCGTTTGTTGGGAATCTGATAGAACTTGTGGCATCCTGGATAACAGGGAACGAACTGAGGACAGGGTGTCTGTGAGTTCTTTAAATGAAGATATGAATTCATTATTCTGCTGACTAGACTCTTCCTTCACAAGGTCAGCAATACATGATTTACAAAGTGGCTTCACCCAGGAATCTCTGAGTGGATTCTTGCATGAAGGGCATTTCCTTGATGCTGGGGCTCTTGTCTTCACTTTGGCTTTAACCTAGTAAAGAAAAAGCCACCATGAAAGCCCAATAACCACTAATAAACCACCACCTAGTGATTTCTTGCAAGGGAGAAAATCGTGACCCACACCAAAAAGGATCAGAAGAAAGAGACTCCCTTATGCATATGTATCCTGTTAGACTGGGAACAGTTACTCAGTCTACAGGGCAGGCTCCAAAGGAGGAAGGAAGAAACCCCACAATAAAAGCTCACACAGTAAAGAAAAAAGAGGCACCACTGCACCTCTCCTACCTGAGCTTGGCCGGCGCTGGCGGTGCCTGCTTCCACCGTCGCTGCAGACTTTTCCTCCATGTTGTTGAAAAGCGCAGCTTGCTGGCAGATCTCTCCATTTAAATACCGCTTCCCGCGTCCTCCTCTGTGGACCGGAAGCGGAAGCGCCGACCTCGTGACCTGCCTCTGACCCCTGCGTGTATTGCGGTTGGAGCAAACGCCGCCACGCCCCCACCGGGAGTCCCGTCCACCGGAAGTGACGCCGCGCGTCCCCGGGATCAGAGTCCGAAAGTGCGGGAGATTCGAATGCCAAAAGCGGCTCCCCGCCCGCCGACCGGCCGAAGCGTGGACCTCTGACGCCCGGACCGGATCCTCCGATGGGTTTCAGCTCCCCTGAGCGAACGAGGTGGGAGGCTCCGGAGCATACCCCCTTTGACACTCCAGGGAGGGGAGCTGGGATGGTCTCCATGCTGAAACAGCAAACAAAAACTGGGCAACAAATCCTTCTCTCCCCCTGGAGAGAGTGCAGCCCTTTCCACATAGCTCCTGCAATGCTTCCACCATGGCGGAGGAAACACAAATGACTGAGGCATGGTGGAAGAGGAGGAGTTTTTATTTGCAGTGTTTCCTGTGGATTGGGTGGAGCTGCGCTCTCTCCAGGTGCTGTCCTGAAAGGCGATCTGAGAAAAATGACATGATACAGATCTGTTAGGATTACAACTTTGTATCATTTCACCTATACCTGTACCCTATACCCTGCCTGTACATTTTGCGGTACTTAGAGCCTGGAACATGGATAATGTCTATGGCGTTCAAAAATCGTTCTTTTAGCTCGAAAACGCTTTTGGACAAACTGAAAATCAGCGACGGTGAATCGGAAATATTTGAAGAACTGAGCGATAGCAATTCATGGGAAAATTCATCATCAGGTATTAAAAGTGACAACAGCAACGATTCTGAGCTCAGCGATCTAATCTCTTAGATTGTAAGCTCTAACGAGCAGGACCCTCTGATTCCTACTGTATTAAGGTGTATTGCATTTTTACTGTCTACCCTCAAGTTGTAAAGCGCTGTGTAAACTGTCGGCGCTATATAAATCCTAAATAATAATAAATAATAATGTGCGGACTTGGTGCTCTATTGACTGTGATACGGATCAGGCAATGCCCCCAAGATTCCCATTTACTGGAGCACCTGGTATGAAAATTGACATTGACCATGACAACCCCTTGGCATACCTACAATTATTTCTGACTGATGAGGTTATTGAAAAAATAGTTACAAAGACAAACCGGTACAAAGAGCAACAATGCGCTACGCATCGGAAGTTTGCAAGATTCAGAAAGTGGGAAACAGTGACCAAAAGATGACGACATTTGGAAAGGGAGAGGTGGGTCCCTTTGGCACGGTCATGTCAGAGTACTGATTCTCCCTCATAATGAAATATATCCACTTCGAAAACAATGAAGAATTTGAGGAAATTTATTATTATTACATTATAATTTATGATTTCGTGTTTCAAACTTCATCATACCCGGGATGTCTACTAGACTCTTGTTTCAACAGATTTTAGTTTTTCCTAAAAATTTCAGGCCTAAAATATAAAACAACATATTTCCATGCAAAACAATGCACCGCTTTTAGCACAAAAATTCATACATAATCAGACCGCAAGAGAGGTTAAAAAGGAGGCTGCAGTGTGCTTGATGAGAACAGCTCACCTGCATCACAAGCAGAGGTTCTCGGGTTATTGGGGTACCAAGCAAAGGGACTGCAGTAAACTACTGCACTATAAGATTGCCTAACTGTGTAGGTTTTGCTGTAAAAAAAGTAGAAGATGAACTTTCCAATGTTGTCAATATATTTAAAAGTCAAAACCTTATTTCTTGGCAGTACAGTGGTTAGTACCTTCACCTAGCAGCACTAGGGTCATTGGTCGGAATCCCAAACACAGAAGTACCTGCATGGAGTTTGCATGTTCTCCCTTACCCTGAGTGGGTTTCCTCCGGGTACTCCGGTTTCCCTTCACACTCGAAAGACATGCTGGTAGGTTAACTGGCTCCTGTATAAATTGACCATAGTATGTGTATGAATGAACATGAGTTAGGAACCTTAGATTGTAAGCTCCTTGAGGGCAGGGACTGATGTGAATGTGCTTTATTATAATTATATATATATATAGCACTGCCTAAATTGGCAGTGCTATATATAAAACAATAAAAAAAAAATTCTTGTTGTATTGTAATATGGAGGGATTAGACTCTTGTGGTGGATGCCTTTTAGTGAAGTCCATACCAGCCCAATTTGTGTTTTAAGGGCTTGTCAGCTCACTTTTACTTAAAGCCGAGTTCGGGCCTCGGGGGTCAATTTTAGCTAAAAATGCCCCCGGGACAGTCAGGGCTAGTACATTCCATAATGTATAGCCTCTGAACTGTCCCGGGTCGCACTTCGCTGTAAGAAGAAATACTTACCTTGAAAATTTCTTCTCCAGCGCTGCCATCTCAGGTGTGGGCAGCTGAAGCCGCAGCATCCCTCTTCATGTCCTCTTCCGTGACGTCGGAGTCCCACAATGCACTGCACCGGCCCCGCTCGTCACTTCCAGTGCAGGTGCGGCATCCCATGCCCAGAAGCTGTTTAGCAGGGAATGCCACTCCTGCACCGGAAGTGACGAGCGGGGCCGGTGCAGGCGCATGGACTCCTGGGAGCTGAACGTCATCGCTCGCAGGAGTCATCGCAAACCGGAAGTGACGGCACGGGCCGCGGCCGCAGAGGGAGGAAGTGGAAGGAAGGTGAGTACATTTTCTTCTATAATAAGGCAAGTAACCAAAAAAAAAAAAAAATCGCCAATATCCATTTCTTTTTCAGGTTGCACTCAGCAAGCGGATGGCCCAAAATCGATTTTTTCGATTTTGAGGCCGGAACTCCGCTTTAAATGAAATGCCAAGTCTTTACAAAGTTGCCCACGCAAGGGTTTCAGCTTTGCAAAGCAACAACAGGTAACAGAAAATGCCAAGTCACCCGGCTCCATCTTCAACAGCACCACTGCACTTACACTGGTCTCTCAGACCATCTCACTAGCACTCCTGGCTCTCTGGGCTCACTCAGCCTTGGATAAAGCAACTTTCTGCATAGACCACTTCTGGCCTCTCAATAGGGGTTCTCCTGACACCCCAGGATCCCTCACTCCTCCGAGACTTACAGATTCCTTCAGTCCCTTAGAGTCTCTCCTTGTTTCCTCAGTTCTCAGACTCTCTCAGCTGCTCCAACACTCTTAGCCTGGCATGGAATCTCCGCACCATGGCGTTGGGTTGGAGATTTTTTCCCTTCCAAAGCACTTTTAAATTTCCAAACTACAGAGCCCAATCCAGGAATACCAAGATCCAGTGAAAGCTGTAAAAACAGTATTCTCGACTCATAATCGATTCTCCACAGTCCCGTACTCTGCATACACGCGAACCCTGTGTCCTTCTTACAATTATATTCACAGTGGCAGGGTCTCGCACTGTCACACTTTTTATGATTTGTAAATTGTATATCTATGTATACTGGGGAAGTTTTATTTGTTTATTACATAAGCAGGCTTTGCTTCGTGCTTTGCAGTGCTACATAGTGGTTTTGCTTTACTGTTCCTTTTTGCAATTTAAGTCTATAAGTCGTTTCCTCCTCACTGTTTTGACTGATAGCAGCAGGAGCCAATGCCGCTTGCTGCTGCCAGAAGAGAAGAAGAGAGAAGAGAGAGTGGGGAGAAGAGCTCCTGCAGATGGGCAAAGTGCTGGATCGAGCTTGGGCTCAGGCAAGTGTTAAAAGGAGTGTGGGGGGGAAACTTTTTGAATTTTTTTTGCCCTAATGCACACAATGTATTAAGATAAAAAACCTTTTTTCATTTAGAACCACTTTATGGAAGCAAAGTAAGGTGAGTATATGAAGGTAGGAGGAGAACCTTTGAAGTTGCCTAATAACAATACAGACATATTGAGGGTGCAAAATAATAGAGCTATGATCTTTTACTGTCCTTGGGGATCAATTAAAAACAAATGAACTAAAGTCATTTATCATATACTAGCATATGCTGAAGAAAAGGACCGATGCTGCTAGTGTGGTCAGACAGCGTTCAGACACAACCCATTGAACGTGAGCTTTGCTGATTGGATGTACTGTAGGTCAGACACAGCAAGGGGTGTGTCAGACAGCTGGAGAGTGTCTACTGATTACATACAGAGAGTATTGGCCCTTTGCTGCAGCATATGT
Source organism: Pelophylax lessonae (assembly GCF_965119305.1). Lineage (NCBI taxonomy): Eukaryota > Metazoa > Chordata > Amphibia > Anura > Ranidae > Pelophylax > Pelophylax lessonae. The sequence continues at coordinate 235,632,646 of NC_138775.1, read as the reverse complement.
CAGAGCTGAGATTGTCTACCACCGCCGGGGATCAATGAAAAACAAATATTCAGATATTATATAACTTTACTGTAAACCTAACATATCTGTATTATCTTTTAGCAAACTACATTTGTAATTTAATCCTTGAAGAAAAAGCTGTGAACACGATTTTCTGTGCTGTATGTGAACATTAAGACTGACCTGTATTGTTAGGATCCAAGACTAATGTAAGTGGGGGATTTCTGGCACTGAAGGTGGAGGACGCTGCACTCATCTCAGCAGTGCTGTCACCAGTGGGTGAGCTGAAACTCTGCTTCTTTTCTGAATCTCTGAGAATTTCCTCCATTGCTTTTTCCAGCTGTTCATCTCCATTTGACATTATCTGAAAACAAACAGCATAATTACCAAAGTCCATGACCTCAAACTAAAATGTACAGCGATACAAAAACACATAAACCTTTATCCATCAAGACAGTAAGATACACCTGAACTGCAGCAACGCACAGATGCCAATATGATAGGGACGTACAGGATTAAGAAGTTGGAGCCAATGTTCTGCTATGGATTTCCTGGCTAACTAAAGGGTTCTATTGACTTGCTCTACAAGGTCATCATTCAGAGTTCTACGAGGTCATCATTCAGAGTTCTACAAGGTCATCATTCAGGAGTTCCAACTAATCCAAGAACACCCATCTTTGGATTGAGAGATCAAATGCATGGTTGAGAATATTAAAGTGGTTGTAAACCTTAGACATGAAATATTAAAGCACACCCTTTTATAGTGCATTCTTATCTCATCTTAATTATAGAGCAGAAGGTTTCATTTCTTTCTACTGCTTTGTTCTGCTGCTATCAGCATGAGTCACTTCTGGCAAGTTTTCCTAACACCAAGAGAGAAAAGGTGACAGGGGAGGGACCTGCAGCAGATTGAAAGCCTCCGCTCTGTTCCAGTGTTAAGGGAGGTGTGTCTCTTCCCTCCAATCAGCTCTTAGAGCTCTCCCCACTGAGCCTTGCGGAGTGTAATTTCTGCTCTCCGCCCCCTTTTTTCGGACAGCTCAGAAAAGCTTTATAAATGTGTACTTTGAATGGATGAAAGAAGAGAAGACTGCAGGTAAACTATTACAACTTATGTAGGGGGATTAGTTTAATCTCGGTTTTTTCCCCTGAGGATAATCACTACACTGGGTGACCGTAAGAGTTTACAACCACTTTAAATATTCTGTATCTTGCCAGTACTGAACGAGCTTTGGCCATGTCTAAAAACATCTGGGAGAAGATTTCCTATTGCCGTGGCAAACCTAGGCCATAAAGAAAAGTCTCCACGATACAAGCGGTACATTCGTATGTAGTAGAAACAATTGCATAAGTCTCAGGGAAGGAGATATCAACATTTGATGTATGCACAGCCAAAAACCTTAAAGTATATCTAAACCCAAGAACAAAAATGTAACATATTGCAGTTTTCAAGATTTTAGATGTGATGGCTGGCTTCGATTTCTTTTCAGTATAAGATAATTTTCAGTAAGAACGGAAAATACCTATTGAGCTTTTCAGAAATCCAGTATCCTTGTAACTTCTTGTTACACTTAAAGTGGAAGTTCAGGCAAATTCTAACGACAGCTAAACCTACTCCTAGCCCCATTCTATGCCTATTTTATCTAACTCTGTATACTTAACTACTCTGAAGCCACTCTGGTCTGGTGACATGATCTCTCAGGCGGTGGCTTCAGAGTAGAGGTTAGATCACCAACCATGGCTGCGAATGCCTATATGGGGAAATCACCCATAGGCTTAAAAAGGAGATCCAGCCTGTGGGAAAAAAAAATTAAAAGTCATCAGTTACAAACACTGTAGCTGATGACTTTGAATTCAAAAGACACTTACCTGTCCAGGGAGGCCACGATGTCAGCACCCCAAGCCAATCCATCGGCTTAGGGTGTAGGGGCTAGCATCTTTACTCAAGGAAACAGGAAGTGAAGTATTGTAGCTTCGCAGCCTCTTTCCTACTGCGCATGCGTAAGTCACGCTGCACTTTCTGAATGGTCTCGCTGTTATTTGGGACCTGTGTGTCTCCCTGAAAACAGCAGGGGGCGGGTGTGGAGGAGGGAAGAGGGGCTGAAAATTACGGAAAAGTGGGAGTAGGTACCTGGTTTTGAGAGGTATCCGCTAACCCCTACCCCACCCACCAAAAGGTGCTTCCCCTTTTGGGTGGAGCTCTGCTTTAACTATGGGACATACATTGTTGGCTGTCCCTCCTCTACACTGAAGCTGCCACTGACAGCTGATCGTGTGACCGAACCAGAGTGGCTTCAGAATAGGCAAGTACAGAGATCTTTTCTTTTCTGGGTTACATAAAATAGTCTTAGGATAGGAGTGGGAGCAGATTTAAGCCAGCAAGAGAAGAATCACATTTTAGCCAGTTCAACAGGGACCTGCCAAGGTTCGATCCATCTATGGGCAGGCTCGTTGTACAAAAGTCGATTCATTGATTGACTTCAGTACAACCAGCCTATCAGATTTTTTTGTGTGTGATTACTATAGCCGCCAGCGGTAAATTATTGTGTTCTGCCGACAGGGAAGGCTTCCCCCATGCCCTTGCAGGCAAAACACAATAGTGCTGCGGGAGAGATTCCCCCATTAACACAGTCAGTGGTTGCAGGAAACAAAATCGCATCATCTATGGCCTGCCATAGCCTTAGTTAGAATTTGCCTGAACCTCCAATTTAACTGAAATTTCCAACAATGTGATAAGTTTTTTTTTGTGAACTGCAGAATCCCTGTTTTCCTACATAATGGAAAGGACACGTGTTTAACACGTAGCCTAAATGAGGAGAGCAGTCTAGAGTGACAGCACTGCTCCTCGAGAGATACAGTTCTGTGAATGAGTGTTGTTAGTGTAGAGCAGGAAATGTGTTAGGCCTCTTTCACACTGGCGTTCCGTATGTCCTTTTATCGCCCCATCCGTTTGCAGGTGATATATGGACATAATGCTTGTCAATGGGATTGTGGATGTCAGCGGATGACCATTCGCTGACATCCGATTTGCGTCCTTTTAGTTCTGTTCCGTTTTTTGGAACGGAAAAGAACCCTATTTTTCTTCCGTTTAAAAAAACGAAAAGGACGCAAAATCGGATGTCAGCGGTGTCATCTGCTGACATCCGCAATCCCATAGACATACATTATGTCCGTAAATCATCCGCAAACGGATGGGATGATATGCGGACATACGGGTCTGTAAAAAAAAAAAAAAAAGCGTATCGCTATACGGTGCTCCGTGTGAAAGAGGCCTTAGTGGCAAGATCACCAGGTGACAAAAAAAAAAAAAAAAATTAAAAACGAATGCGGTCATCACATCTTAGGATAATAAACAGGAATATAATGAAATCTTGTTTTAGGGTTTAGATGTGTCATGTGTACTATGCTATATCTTTCAATAAAGATTCCTTCTGTTGGCAAATTATAATAAGCATTTTTTTTTTTTTTTTTGTAATACTCACAACCCTAGAGACGAAAATGGTAAAACAAACTTGCTTTCATTGTGTCTTAATACATCTAACTATTATCCCCAGATACAGGGATTTCCATGTATTTTTGTGTACAGCCAATAAAAATTACAATATTGTAAATATTTCTCACCTTGCTACAAAAAAATGTGTTTTAAGCAATGATTTACTTCTGTAAACACAAAGGTTTTACTTTGCATTTCTATTTTAAACTGAATGGATTGTTTTACAGGATGAGGGTTCACATAAAGCAGTGGTTCTTAACCTGGGTTCGATAGAACCCCAGGGGTTCGGTGGGTCAGTCTCGAGGGTTCGGCACACCCTCCGCTAGTACTACTTCGCTGTCAGGGACTATTTCTCCAGTTTCGTGCATGTCCTTCCGCTCCTTCTCCGCTCGCAGCTCTCTCTGCCCCTGGCTCACTCTCACTGCTGGCAATGCAGCTCGGCTCCTGGCCGAATCCGATCCAGCCAGAGCCAGCGTCGCCAACTGTGGAGTGGTGGTGGTGGGGGGGGGGGGGTTTTGGAGACAGCGCAGACGTGCGGTGCGGAGAGGGACAGTCTGGGGGAGGGACTAACCCATGCAGCGGCCGCCCAGCGCAGCGCGGGAGAGAACCACAAGGCCAGGCAGCCGCAGCAGCAGAAGAAGCCGGCAGGTGAGAGGCCAGAGAGCCAGTGGTAACAGTGGTGCTGCAGCCTGCAGGAGGAAAACCTAGCCTGTGATCGGGAGTCGGGACACAGGTGAAAAAAAGGTAGGACTAGAGTAGTACTGGCTGTACTAGTCTAGTGACTGACTGTGTGAGAACACTGAGAAGACTATGTAAAGGGGATCTTTTTTATGGGGAACCTGGCCTGCTGTAAGGGGGGAGATCTAAAAATGGGGGACGGGACCTCACCTCACCCTGGCCTGCTGTAAGGGGGATCTATATGGGGGACATGATCCCCCTTACAGTAGACCAGGGTGAGATGAGGTCCCCCATATAGATCCCCCCCCTACAGCAGGCCAGGGTGAGGTTAGGTTACTCTGGGGTCCCCGATATAGATCCCCCCTTACAGCAGGCCAGGGTGAGGTTAGGTCACTCTGGGGTCCCCCATATGAACCCCCCTACAGCAGGCCAGGGTCCGGACCTCACCCTGTCCTGCTGTAAGGGGGGAGATCTATATGGGGGACAGGACCTCGCCTCACCCTGGCCTGCCTTAAGGGGGTTCTATATGGGGGACCTGGGATCCATCTGGGGCACCTCACCCTGGCCTGCTGTAAGGGGGATCTATATGGGTTACCAGGTCCCCCATATAGATCCCCCCCTTACTGCAGGCCAGGGTGAGGTGAGGTCCCGTCCCCCATGTAGATCTCCCCCCTTACAGCAGGCCAGGGTGAGGTGAGGTCCCGTCCCCCATATAGATCCCCCCTTACAGCAGGCCAGGGTGAGGTGACATGAGACATGATAATGACATGAGAGTGGCACTTGCCAAGATAAAGCCACGCATTTCTGAACTGGTCTCTGAAAGACAACAGCAGAAGTCACACTAATTTGCAGTAAATATTCATTATGTTTTTGTGTGAAAATCATGTTTTAATGGTTTTGTTCTTAATGGTTTTGTTAATTTTGTGCACCTATGTATAAATATATACCTAAAATAATATATACCTATGTTTTGAATTTGAAAAAATCATATTTTATTTTTCCAATTAAGAAGGGTTCGGTGAAGGCGCATATGAAACTGGTGGGGTTCAGTACCTCCAACAAGGTTAAGAACCACTGACATAAAGTATACTTTTAGGCTTTTATAATATGACAGTCATACCTTGAACTGTGGCTTGTCGTCCAGGTTTGAGGAGCTATCGACTAATACAAAGTCTTCACTGTTTAGTGTTGATGCTGAATTGGATGGGACACCGGAATTCTGGAGAGCGGACTTGTCGTCCATTGTGGTTATACTGCTTGATAGTGTAGACCCAAAGCTTGATCATCTGTGAAAATCAAGACATGCTTTGTTACTTAGGTTTTGAGATGGCAAGACTTTATTCATAGTCATTATGTGTGCCTGGAATTTCCAATACAGTCAGGGGCGGGAGGTGTGGGGTTGGTCGTGTACTGTCTGTGCTTCAGCACACAGGTTCAACAGCACAAGGGGATATAAGTGGGTAGTACAGAGGGCACCTTCTTCTATGGCACTCACTGGCCACTTTATTAGGTACACCTGTTCAATTGCTAGTCAGCCAATCACATGGCAGCAACTCAATGCATTTAGGCATCTAGACGTGGTGAAGACAATTTGCTGAAGATCAAACCGAGCATCAGAATGGGGAAGAAAGGGGATTTGCGGTGTATCGGGAAAGTATTCACAACGCTTCACTTTTTCTACATTTTGTTATGTTACAGCCTTATTCCAAAATGGATTAATTCCATAAATTTTCCTCAAAATTCTACAAACAATACCCCGTAATGACAATGTGAAAAAAGTTTGTTTAAAATCTTTGCAAATTTATTTTAAAAAAATAAAATAAAATCACATGTACATAAGTATTCAAAGCCTTTGCCATGACACGCAAAACTTAGCTAAGGTCCTCTATCTACTGCACAAATTCTTTCCGCATACTACGGATTGCTGCTCGAGATGCAGGGGGGAATCGGGAACGTTACTGCATGTTTTCTGGTCTTGCCCGAAGCTATCCCGTTTTTAGGGAGCAGTTCGGGATCTAGCCCAAGGAGTTCACGGACTATGTGATTCCTAATGATCCTGCTTTTTTCTTGCTGCGTGTACCCAATATCTCCTTGAAAAAATATAAAAAAAAAAGAAAAATCAAATCAGTCCTGTTCCATATACTGAATGCGGCCAAATCTTGTATACCAGTGTATTGGAAAACGCAATCACCCCCGACCATTAGCGACTGTATTTGAAAAATTGAAGACATTAACAAAATGGAAGACTTGGTTCTGTCAGCACAACACAACAGGGAAAAATATGATCAGACTTAGAGTCTATGGAATCTCTTTGTCCTTTCTGATAAGAGGACAAAACTTGCTTTGCCCTGAGGCGCCTAATGTCTACTGTTTGTAAATGACCATGGGAGTTTGGGTGCCTTGCAAACTTTGAACGCTCTTCCACACCTATCCTTCTTCCCCATCTACCCCACTCCCTTTTTTTCTTCTCTCCCCTCTTACTCCTATCCTTCTCGCCTGCCCCTCATTCTTCTAGTTCTCTATTCTTCTGTCTAATCGTTCACACTCCTCTTAAAATAAGTACGGGGATGAAACGGATACTAATGTTGTAGAAGCAACTGAACTTTCTTGGCCTCTTTAGGCCTTGGAGGTCCGTATCTCAACTTGGATCTGTTGTTCTACGTCTGTGTGCTTATCATGCTGTGATTTATGCTATACATATATGCTTCGGACATGTTCCTGTTTATTTCTGTTGTTACCACATGCTGTTTCTTCCTATGTTTTGTAATCATACACTCCGGTTCATCCTGCTTTAAATAAATAAAATATTTGGGAAAAAAAAAAAAAAAAAAACTTGATTATAGAGTCCACCTGTGGTAAATTCAGTTGATTGGACATGATTTGGAAAGGCACACCCCTGTCTATACAAGACCCCACATTTAACAGTGCATGTCAGAGCACAAACCAAGCCATGAAGTCCAAGGAATTGTCTGTAGACCTCCAAGACCAGATTGTTTGGAAGCACAGATCTGGAGAAGGGTACAGAAAAATTTCTGCAGCATTGAAGGTTTCAATGAGTGCAGTGGCCTCCATCATCTGTAAATGGAAGACGTTTGGAACCCACAAACTGGATGCAGCTGCAATCCTCTATCTTGCCTATGAGCCCAGTTAGCCGCCTGTTATGGCTACCAGCTAAAGTTCGAACCCTATCCTATGCCCCACACTTCCTTTTCTGTAGGATTGTGGTACAGGCTATCCTCAAAACACAAATTTTAGATCAATCCTTGCTTCATTATTGGCAAATCCACGCATTCCCTTCGGGCCTCATCCCTTCAGATTTTTCAAGGAGGACAAATAACGGGCTTTTGCGTATTGCTGACTTTTAGGACCACAGAGGAGTTCTATCACTGGAAACTAGGGCTGCACGATATTGGGGAAAAAAGAACATTGCGATATTTCGTTTTCAACTATATATATCGGGATATTTCTCTGGGTGGAATGCAGAAGTCGGATTAGGCATGGTAGTACCACTTGCCGACCGCCCACAGTATATTTACTGCGGCGGTCAGCCCCTCACAGGCAAAGTGACGTATATTTACGTAACTAGCCTGTGAGGCTCTGGGGAGCGAGCGCCGCCAACGGCGGCGCGCTCCCGCGAGGTCACGGACCCCCCCCGCGCGTGTGACCGGCGGACCCGATGTCCGCCGCTCACTCTGTGATCGTCGGGGGAGAGGGAGAAAGGCAGGCAGCTTGTGTAAACAAGCTGCCTGTCATTCTCCCCTGTGTAGAAACAATGATCATACGGTTCTACTATGTAGGACCGTTGATCAGTGTAACTACAGCTCAAGCCACAGCCAATCACAGTTAGAATCACGCCCCTAGGGACACACACAGCCCCTCCCTCTCAAATAAAGTTAACCCCTTCACTGCCAGTGTAATTTTACAGTAACAGTGCATATGTATAGCACTGATTACTGTAGAAATGTCACTGGTAACCCCAAAAGTGTCAAAAATGTCAGTCAAGGGTCCGATCTGTCCGCCCCAATACTAGCAGGTGTACCTATTAAAGTGGCCGGTGGGTGTCAGTGGGTAGTACAGAGGTGGGCCCTTTCTTGTATGGCAGACCACCTGGGCCCCTTTATACAAATATCAAAACCAAATAAGGGCATATGGGGCAATTAATTATCCACAAGAAAGCTAGGTTCATATCTAAGCGGCTTCGTATGCCGCATTTGCATGGGCACATTAAAATGAATGGGCTGCTGTACCCGCATTACCGGCACAGAAAAGGTCCCAGCGCCATTTATTAAACACAGCTGCATAAAAAACTGCATGCTGATTTTGCGCCATGTGTTAATTTTTCAGTGCATAGGGGTGCCATTAAGAGTTAATGGAACTCCCACACATTTTCTTTAAGGCACCACGTTCTGCTTGCAGCTTTATGCAGGTGGGGGACACGTGCAGTTTACATGCATTCCCGCACAACCTAGCCCTAAAAAAGCAAGATACACAACCATTATATTTATATTTCAACGGTTTCATCTGACACAACAATAAAAAATAAGAAGGTAAACATTCCTGTTTCACACACCTCTGTCACACTTCACCTACACAGGTATAGGGACAAACCATCTTGCCGCACCTTTCTGAATGAGAATTACCAAACACACATCAGGAGTCCTTCATGTGATCCTTCTAGCGGTATTAACCCTAAAACCAAAAATGTAATATATTGAAGCTTATCAATCGCTAGATGGGGTGGCTGCATTTGTTTTCTTTTTTTGTCTTTTTAATTTCCCAAAACTGACACAATGTAATTAGTATACAACTACATATCCTCTGGGGTTATTATTATTATTATTATACAGGATTTATATAGCGCCAACAGTTTGCGCAGCGCTTTACAATATGAGGGAAGACAATACAGTTACGATACAACTCAATACAGGAGGAATTAGAGGGCCCTGCTCGTTAGAGCTTACAATCTAGAAGGGAGGGTCAAGTGAAACAAAAGGCAATAACCGTGGGGGATGGGTTGATGGAGAAAAAGGAGGTACATTTGTTAGGGGTTGGTAGGATAGGCTTCTCTGAAAAGGAGGGTTTTCAGAGATCGCCTAAAAGCTAACAGAGTGGGAGATAATCGCACAGATAAGGGTAAGGAGTTCCATAGGATTGGAGAGGCTCTGAAAAAGTCCTGGAGGCGAGCTTGGGAGGAGGTGATGAGTGAGCTAGAGAGCAGGAGGTTTTGAGAGGAACGAAGAGAGCGATTAGGTTGGTATTTTGAGACAAGGCTGGTGATGTAGCTGGGAGCTAAGCTGTGGATTGCTTTGTAAGATGTTGTAAGTATTTTGAATTTAATTTGTTGGGTGAGCGGAAGCCAGTGGAGGGCTTGACAGAGAGGAGCAGCGGACACTGAGCGATTGGTGAGGTGGATGAGTCTGGCGGCAGCATTCATGATGGATTGAAGGGGGGATAGCCTATGTAGAGGTAAGCCAATGAGAAGGGAATTGCAGTAGTCGAGGCACGAGATGACCAGGGAGTGAACTAGGAGCTTTGTTGTGTCTTTGGTTAGAAAGGGGCGTATTTTGGAGATGTTGCAGAGGTTAGGACGGCAAGATTTGGACAGCGATTGGATGTGGGGTTTGAAGGAGAGTTCAGAGTCCAGGACAACACCTAGGACCTTGGCATGTGGGGATGGGCTGATGGTAATGCCATTGATATTGACGGAGAAATCAGGGGAAGGGGCACGCGGTGGAGGAAAAATTATAAGCTCGGTTTAGGATGGATTGAGTTTGAGGAAGTGGTGTGACATCCAGACCGATATATCTGATAGTAAATTAGTGATACGCGAGGAGACTGAGGGAGAGAGCTGAGGAGTGGATGGATAGATTTGGGTATCGTCAGCGTAGAGATGGTATTGGAAGCCGTGGGAGGCTATCAACTGACCTAGAGAGGAGGTGTAGATAGAAAATAGGAGGGGTCCAAGAACAGAGCCTTGGGGGACCCCAACAGAGAAGGGAAGAGGAGAGGAGGAAGTAGAATTGTAGGTAACGCTGAAGGTGCGGTTAGATAAGTAGGAAGATAACCAGTGAAGAGTACAGTCACGGAGACCAAAGACATGGAGTTTTTTGAGTAGGAGGGGATGGTCAACCATATCAAAGGCAGCAGAAAGGTCCAGAAGTAGGAGTACAGAATAGTGTCCATTGATTTTGGCCGTTAGTAGATCGTTTGTCAGTTTTAGGAGAGCAGTTTCAGTGGAGTGTTGAGACCGAAATCCAGACTGAAGGGGATCAAGGAGGCTATTCTCGGCAAGGTGGTCGCACAGTCGGTTGTAGACTAGACGTTCGAGGAGTTTGGATGAAAAGGGGGAGCAAGGAATTAGGGCGTAGGTTGTTCAGATCGATTGGGTCCAGTGAGGGCTTTTTAAGTATGGGGCTGACTAGTGCATGTTTTAGAGAGTTGGGGAAGATGCCAGAAGAGAGGGAAAGATGGAAGATGTGGGTTAGAGAGCGTAGAATAGGGCCAGAAGGTGAACATAGCATTTGCGAGGGAACAGGATCCAGAGGGCAGGTTGTTAAGTGGACGTTAGCAAGTAGTTTAGCAACCTCGTCTGTAGTGGTGGGGTTGAATGAGGGAAGTAATGACTATACTGGGGTTAAGACTATATGGGTATGAGCACTTGAAAAAGAATATGTATGTGTACCATAAACATAACAAAGGCCTTGGCCTCCAGAGTGATCCTTGCAGTCCCACTTTGGGAACCAAAGAGCCTTGACCTGGTGGTGAAAACATACTTGGATGTCAGCACTGGCACTTTCCTTACTTGGTTTTATCTGCAGCGGCTTCTACCGGTTATGTCATTTTCTATGAGGATCTTCGATTTGTCAGTATGTCATTTTTTAATGAAAGGTATAAGACATTGTAACTGATGTATAGAGCATTACATGCATTTATGTGTTTTACTTTTATTTCAGACAGCAATGTAAATATTTCTTCCAGGCACCTCTGAAGAAAAAAAAAAATTAAATGCGTTAGATGTCTGATCTCTATATACATTTATATATTGTGACATATTTCTGTTATCCACCCTTAAGGCTCGTATACACTTGACGAAAAATCCTCCGATTTTTCTCTCTCATGCTCAGCGGTCATAACCGTTTTTAGTTGACAGGGCATAATGTTCACGAAATTTCTCGTCCGTTTTTTTGTTTTTTGAGACATTTGTTCCTAGACTTCCGTTTCGTCAGCAACTTCAGATCATGCGCGGTCTTTCGTATCCGATTTTTCGTGGACGTACTGCATACACATTAAACGAAAATTGGTCGTGCTGGGGACGGACGATAAAAAAAAAATTTTGGTGTTTGTCCCTCCGTTTTTTTTTTTCATTGAAAATGTCGGCATCGGCTGCTGAATGTTGTGTACGCGCTAGCCGAAAATCGTACCATTTTACCTCCGACGGGAATTTTCGGCAGATTTTCTACTAGTTTGTACCCCACTTTATGTATATGGCCAAATTTTTCCTTGTTAGTTGTTTTTCCTCATGCATTGTTTATTTACATCTTTTTGTACAAATAAATGAAATTATTTTTTTATCTACGCACACATTCTTTTTCAAGTGCCCATATAGTCCCAACCCCAGAGGGTATTTCTTGTAGTCTTAGGCTCCGTTCACATGTAGGCGTTTTGGGGACGTTTTTCTGCTCTAGGATCAGCTCTTAAAAACGCCCAACAAGACAAATCCTATTCATTTCAATGGCCCCTGTTCACATCTGAGCATTTTGACACCGTGAGCAAAACGCCCAACGCTCAAAAAAGTACATGAGCTTCTTTTTGGGCAGATTACAGCCGTTTTCCATTGGTCTCTATTCAATCCAAAAACGCCTGCACAAAAAACGCCTGTAAAACTCCTGCAAAAAACGCCCATAAAAACGCCTGTAATAGCAACGCCAAGATGTGAACGTAGCCTTAAATTTGGGATGATGGCACTATATAAACTGTTGGACCAGATTACTTCCTACAATATAATTAGTGTAACAGTTCACACCAACACAGGTGCCGCGTTCCTGTGCGATTTAGTGCAGAGCAATTTTCAGCCCATTTAAATGAACAACAGACTTAAGCCAGCCATGGACGGTTCACTACTTGGCTGGTTCAGCAGAAACCAGCCAAGATTCAATTAATGAATGGGCAGGCCTAAAAGACCCAACTGATTGACTGACCAACTTGGGTACAACGAGCCGGCCGGATTTTGCATGAGGATATCACTAGCAGTTAGTATAGTCACTAGCAATATCTTCTCCCAGAGGGGACAGATCCGGGACAGCTCCCACCAACCCCATCCCACCGACAGAACACAATGGATCGGCGGGAGGGATTCCCCTCCCAGCACTGTCTGTCAACCCCCCGTTGAAGGAAAGAAATTTGCTCCGTGTATGGGCTGCTTACCAGGCCAGATCACCATGTAAAAATAAAAGAAAGAAGGTCAAAAAAAAGAAAACTAATGCAGCCATCACATCTAAGAATTGGTAAGTTGCAATATAATAAATGTTTTATTATGGGGTGATCTATGTACATTGCAAGGATTACAACGACCTCTGTTGCAGATTCCTACCTTTTGTTATTCTTAGAGTGGAACGTCACTCTCCCAATCAACATTGATTATTTGTAACCCTCATGCTGCTAGCATTACTAAATAGAAAGGAAAGTATATCATATTTACTTGTTTTAAACTTTTTTTTTTTTTTACATTTGTTCAGTTACTTCCTGGTTTTCATGCCTAGGCAAATGATGTCATACATCCCAGGAGTCTTCAGGAGGGGAGGAGAGTAGGAGGGGTTTTCTTAGCTAAGCGCACCCTCCAGCATGCATACTTGAGTTAAGGGCAGGAAGTAAATGCTACATAAATCATTTGCCCTTACTTAAGATGGCCACGTCCAAAAATCCTAGGGGTAGTTTTTCAAAGAGATTTCTCAGCAAAATAATGCATGGAGACATGGATGGTTGGGGCAGTTTGCTTTGAATAATAAAAATTTATTAAACAGCGTTTTTGGTTTGTGGTGCTCAGATGCAGTAAAGATCCACTTTAAGAAATCACAGTTTTTTTTTTCTCTGTAAATCTGTGCTGAGTGGGTCTAATGGGAGTGGTCTAATAATTATCAATCAGCTGTGCAGCTGCAGAGCACCAATGAGGAAATCTGCTGGGCCTGCATCCCTTTAGACGTGTTCCTATGGGGGAGTATTCCACCAAAAATGAAATTTTTTTGCAGGGGATGCCTTCAAACTGACTTGTATCTTAGGCAGACTTCCAAGAAAAATGATGAGCCAAGTAGAAAATGGTGTTTCTTGGGGACATTCTGTGTACAGAACAACTCTAGGTAGCCATATTGTAGTTTCAGAAACTTACAGCGGCTACAGATTGAAAAGAAAAGGTAATTTTTATTAACATTTAATTAGTGTTGCAATTTTATATGCTATATTATTTTTTCTTTAATTTCTTTTTTTTTTTCACCCCATGAAAGTGGAGTTAACCTTTAGGACCAGTTTAATATCACTTTAAGGGCTGGTTCCCACCAGGAAACACACAGGAATGGGCTTGTAGTGCATTTTCTGCCCATTCTTTTCAATGGGCTGAAATTGCACCAAAAGTAGTGCATGTACTACTTCAGAAAAACGCACAGCAACCAGATTCCAGGGTACTGCAGTACCATGCAATCTGGTGCATGCAAACGCACCGCAGTTGCAATCTGCATATGGAGTGTCGTTAGGAATACATTGACACACGCAGCAGATCGAGCATCCAGTGAGCGCACGGAATATAGGAATGGTGTGAACGAGCCCTAAAGGCAGGTTCTCTCACCCAACAAGTGCACAGACATGGCATATAGCAATATTGACATTACAATTCTGTTTGAGACTATCCTCCAGATACAGAAATATGTTCACAGCTGAAGCCCTCAACATTTCCATCCACCTATTGTCAATTTTTCTTTTATAGATGTGGTGTACATTGTATTATTCATATTATTTTATCACCCCAACTCCTTCTTATCTTCTCATCTAGAGCCAGTCTGAGCGCCACCACTGACACGCTCTCTACGTTTGCTCACATTTCATCACATTTGACTCTGAAAACACGAAGGGATTGAAGCAGATATGGTTCATATGACAACTTTTCCAAGCAAACTGCTCTTGTTCAAACAGCAGTTGTGATTGAACAATGCCAGAGATAACAATGAAGCCTACAAAGGCCGACTCCACCTCTCGCAAAAATGTGATAGTGTAAGACAGGCCAGACTGGGCCGGGTCATAAACTTAGATGCTGCATTTATTTCCTCATACGTGTGGAGCTCTTCACATATGTAGTATGATCAATAAGAGATCATTATGTTTTGCATGTTCACACCTAATGAACAACTGCGTCATTTCAGCTAAAAACCTTGTTCGATTTTAAAGCTAAAACCCAGAGAATCAGAAAAAAGCTCCTGCACTGCACGGATTAAATAATTGTTAAAGCTGGCCAAGTAGCCATAGACTTAACAAAATTTGACTAATATGGCCATCAATCGTTCGATCGACTTCAGTCAATCAACAGCCACAGACGCTGATCAGTGTATCCTGACAGCAGGGAGTCCCACTGTTTGAATACAATGTCCCAGGATTTCTTCATGCAGCTCAATTTTTGTGGATGGAGATTTTTTATTTTTTTTTATTTTCTGTTCAGCCCACTGTCTGTCGCATCAAAGTTGGATCGTGATGATCTGATTCGTGGTGTGACTTGCGCTCTGAGGATCTTGAGGGGGAACTCCACGCCAAAATGGAAAAAAAAAAAACTGGTGTGGGGGTTACTTTTTAATAAAGGACTTCTCAAAACCATCTCGTCATTATTTACACTACACTGCCTTTTTTTGGGTGAATGGATAGGGGTACCCCATGCTCATTTACATAGGGGGGCCAAGATCTGGGGGCCCTCTTGTTACAGGGAGCGTCCAGATTCCGATAAGTCCCCTGTCCGCAGACCCCCACAACCACCACCCAGGGTTGTCAGGAAGAGGCCCTTGTCCCCATTAACATGGGGACAGCTTGAGCAGGCAGATGACAGTTGTGTCTCCGTGCTGTGTGCGGAGACACAGCTGTCAGGTCCCCATGCATCTCTATGTGGGAATCGGATGGGAACAGACCGTCTGTCCGTTCTCATCCGATCCGATCCGCCAGACGGATGGAAAATAGGGTTTCCATCCATCCGGTTTTGACAGATCGGATGTCTCGCTGACATCCGATGCCCCATAGAGATGCATGGGGCGTCCGTTTAGATCCGCCACAAAAACTGACAGGCAGATCTGAACGGACTCCCTGTGTGAAAGGGGCCTAAAATGTGCAGTTTTATCGCACAGCACAATGTCACAGATGTCGCAAGTTTTGAGGGAGTGTGCAATTGGCATGCTGACTGCAGGAACGTCCACCAGAGCTGTTGCTCGTGAATTGAATGTTCATTTCTCTACCATAAGCCGTCTCCAAAGGCGTTTCAGAGAATTTGGCAGTACATCCAACCGGCCTCACAACCGCAGGCCACATGTAACCACACCAGCCCAGGACCACCACATCCAGCATCTTCACCTCCAAGATGGTCTGAGACCAGCCACCCGGGCAGCTGCTGCAACAATCAGTTTGCATAAACAAAGAATATCTGCACAAACTGACAGAAACTGTCTCAGGGAAGCTCATTATCCTCATCGGGGTCTTGACCTGACTGCAGTTTGTCGTCGTAACTGACTTGAGTGGGCAAATGCTTACATTTAAATGGCATCTGACACTTTGGAGAGGTGTTCTATTCACGGATGAATCCCAGTTTTCACTGTAAAGGCAGATTGCAGGCAGTGTGTTTGGCATCATGTGGGTGAGCACTGAGCGGTTTGCTGATGTCAACGTTGTGGATGGAGTGACCCATGGTGGCGGTGGGGTTATGGTATGGGCAGGCGTACGTTGTTGATGGAGTGGCCCGTGGTGGCGGTGGGGTTATGGTATGGGCAGGCGTATGTTATGGACAATGAACACAGGTGCATTTTATTGATGGCATTTTGAATGCACAGAGACACTGTAATGAAATCCTGAGGCCCATTGTTCTGCCATTCATCCACAACCATCACCTCATGTTGCAGCATAATAATGCATGGCCCCATATTGGAGGATCCTGGAACATCCCAGTTCTTACATGGCCAGCATACTTACTGGATATGTCTTCCATTCAGCATGTTTGGGATGCCCTGGATCGGCGTATACGACAGCGTGTTCCAGGTCCTGCCAATATCCAGCAACTTCTCACCAACATTCCAGAGGCCACAATCAACAACCTGATCAACTCTATGCGAAGGAGACGTGTCGCACTGCGTAAGTCAAATGGTGGTCACACCAGATACGGACTGGTTTTCGGACTCCCCCAATACAGAAAAACTGCACCTTTTAGAGTGGCCTTTATTGTGGCCAACCTTACATGTTTAATTTTTTTGTGCAATTTTCTGTTAGATTTACCACAAACCACATAATATGAGGTCAAAGCTAAACAACACTTTCACTTGTATCCAATTAGGTCCTTTGTACTACATAATTGAATGTAAAATTTCAAGAAAATTGTACAGAAAATTGTATAATGTATGGCCAGCCTAAGGCCCCTTTCACACAGGCAGACCATTCAGATCCGCCTGTCAGTTTTTTTGGCGGATCTGAACGGTCCCCCCATGCATCCCTATGGGGCATCGGATGTCAGCGGAGACATGTCCGCTGACATCCGATCCATCAAATCTGGACGGCTGGAAACCCTATTTTCCATCCGTCCAGCGGATCGGATGAGAACGGACCGACGGTCCATTCCCATCCGATTCCCCCATAGAGATGTATGGGGCTCCGACAGCTGTGTCTCCGCACACAGTGCGGAGAACAGCTGTCATTCTCCTGCTAAACGGGGGATCGGCGGATCGATCCACCGCTGAGATAAAATGAGTCCTTCCGACAGACACACAGTGTAAAAGAGCCCTAAGGCACATTTATGCAATAATCATACTGTCTAATCAGCATCTTGATATGCCACACCTGTGAGGTGGATGGATTATCTCGGCAATGGAGAAGTGCTCACATTAAGGCCCCTTTCATACTTATGCAACCTTAGGGCTCTTTCACACGGGCGTTCTGATCAGATCCACCTGTCAGTTTTTTAGGCGGATCTGATCGGATGCCCCATTCAGCCCTATGGAGCAGCGGATGTCAGCGGTGACATGTCCGCTGACACCCGCTGCCATCTGCATCCGATCCGGTCCGTGAAATCCGGATGGATGGAAACCCTATTTTCCCATCCGTTCTGGGGATCGGATCGGATGAGAGCGGACAGGCGGTCCGCTCTCATCCGATTTCCCATAGAGAGCAGCGGGGGCTGCGACACCTCCCTCTCCGCACTGCAAGCGGAGATGGAGCGGTCATCCGCCGGCTCAGCGGGGATAGCGGATCGATCCCCGCAGAGCAGCACGGATCCGCCTACGGAGGCGGACCGTGTGAAAGAGCCCTAAGTCTCGTGATTTTACCGTGATTTTGACTGGACTTGAAGCAATGCCTATGTCATTGAACCTCAAAACGCATTAAAATCATCCCAAAGTAGTGCAGGGACTACCTTGAAGTCGTTACGACTTGAAGTTGTACAGATATGAATGGTACTCATTGGAAATCATTAAGTACGACTTGTCATGCAACTTTGCAATGCCAAATCGCAGGACAAGTTGCACAAGTGTGAAAGGGGCCTTACACAGATTTAGCCAGATTTGTGAACAATATTTGAGAGAAATAGGCCTTTTGTGTACATAGAAAAAGTTTAAGATTTTTGAGTTCAGCTCATGAAAAATGGGGGCAAAAACAAAAGTATTCCGTTTATAATTTTGTTCAGTGTAATTTATTTTTACATAACAAACGGGCAAAAAAAATAAAAAAATTCCCAGATTTTAGCTTTAACTCCTAAATGTAGAAAACTACAACGCTCTACTATCTTATTGGTTTGACAAGGAAGCAAGTGACAGACTTCTGACCTCTGATGACCAAACTAAAGTGTTGGACTGAAAATGAAAAGCCAAATAAGGGGCAAAACTAAATATTTTTTTATTTTTAGTATATTTAGAGAGCTATAATATTATAAAATCAAATATGCAGATTACTGCACACACAATTGATGAGACATAAGCAAGGTGCAGATGCTGCAGTGTTCCTCCCCTGTACTAAGAGAGCGAGCCTATATGTGCAGGTAGCATATAAATCAGTCGATTCACAGTACACTTCTCAGTCCTAATGTCTAAATTTATACTCAGTACCGGAGCCTTCATGGTCGGAATGGAACAAGAGGCTAAACAGGAAACAGGAAGTTTTTAATGTGGTGTTCTTAATGCTAGGTGGAAAAGTGCTGCTGTCCTTTACTTAAAATCCAAATTATACCAAAGCCTTACATTGTAAGGCACATATGTTAAATTACCCACTTGAGTTTCAAAAGATTTACCCCCTTTCCTGACCAGGCCATTTTTTGCTATACGGCACTGCGTTAGTTTAACTGAACATTGCATGATCATGCAACACTGTACCCAAACAAAATGTATGTCCTTTTTATTACCATAAATAGAGCTTTCTTTTGGTGGTATCTAATCACCTCTACTTTTTTTTTTTTTTTTTTTCTTTTACTTTCGGCTATAAAACATATCCAATAAAAAAAAGTGAAAGCAATCATTTTTTTTTTCAATTATATCTCCAAACTATGGGATATTTTTATTTATTTAATTTTTACTAGTAATTGCAGCAAACATCGGCTCATAGTGGGACTGTGATACTGCCACGGACATTGTGACACCAATTGACACTTTTTTAGGACCAGTGACACAATACAGTGATTAGTGCTAAAAAATATGCACGTTCACTGTACTAATGACACTGGCTGGGAAGGGGTTAACATCAGGGGCGATCCAAGGGTTGCCTGTGTGCCTAGCCAGTGTTTCTGTGTACTATGGGAGGGGCTTTTAGTAGGGGAAGGTATGGATCCATGTCCCTGCTTTGCAGGAACACAGGATTAATGCCTTCTCCACTGACAGAACGGCAATCTCCCTTGTTTTCATAGGCAGGCTGCCGTTCTGTAACGAACAATCAATGGGTCCGTCTGACCGAGTCTGCGGCCCCCACTGTGCATAATCCCATTAGAAGTGAGCCACCGTCAGCGCGCATGTGCACCCCCTAACCGGAAGAGCCAGATCCCTTGCTGAAGAAGTCATAGCCCTGAGCGCCGACGTAGCACATACAGGGGGGCGGAGCCGTGCTGCGGACGTCACACCCTCTCCTCTCCTATGGTGACATGGTTGTCGGTCTTGCTCGTATTGACCTAGAGGTTTGTGAGTACCCTGACTTTTGAATAAACTTCTGCCTTAATAGTATAACAGAGAGCACTAGATTCTGTTTGCTTTGTTCCCCTTTATATCTGGCCCTGTGATATGGACGTGTGAGCTGTTTGATCCTGGACTCTCCTGTGTACACCGTTTTGCTGGCTATATATTACCCCTATAGGGGACTGCTGTTTCTGAGCCTGGGTTAGATAGTAAGGTGAGAGGCTTGCACTTTTGGTGGTGGATCTTTCTACAGTCACTGAGGTGTTTGGAATCATTTGATCACAGCACTTTTGTATACACCTGGACCGTTTATATGATTTACCCTAAGGGGCATATCGTCACTTATTTGGATCACATGGACATTTTTCACATCGTTTATGTTGATAAGAATTATTGTATCACATGTGTACATTTATGATCTAGCGCAACACATTTATCCGATTTGGATCACATATATATGCAAGTGAACTTGCGCACAGCTGCCACCCTGTAGCAGTAAAAATACTATAGGGCGGACAACAAGTGGTTAAAGTAGAACTATAGGCAAAACTTTTTTTTTTTCTATTTTGGATAGAGCAAGGGAGGGGTATAACCCGTCACATTTTTTTTTTTTTTTTTTTTCACCATGTTCGGAGATTTCCCTTCACTTCCTGTCCCATAATCAAACACGAAGGGAGAGGAAATTCCTGCAAATTAGGCGAATTTCTTGGGGACCCCTAGTTCCAGGGCTGGCCTAAGACATTCTGCCGCCTGGGTCCAAGAATAAAAAATGCTGCCTCCACATCCATTATTTTATATAAATATAGAAAATATTATATACTGTTATCTTCTGCCACCAGACCGGTCCACCAAACACTCACTGTCTGTCCTCAGTCCTCCGATCACTCCTGTCTGCCCTGACCACTGCCCTAGAAGATCCAGCCTGCCCTGCGTGAGATGGGAGTGCGCTGAGGTCTGACGTCATTGCGCACACCATGATCACGTGAGGGACATGCCCTGGAGGACATGCCCTCAGCATCCTCATACGGACAGCAGTATGAGATGAAGAAATGCCGCCTGTAACGCCCCGCACACTGATATATAGTTACATAGTAGTTGTGGTTGAATAAAGACAACAGTCTATCCAGTTCAACCTGTGTAGGTGTGTGTGGACGTATTAATTTCCCATACCCCTGAATGTTTTGATCTTGGAGATCCATGTACAAGAGTCTTTTAAAAGTAACCATACTCCCCGCGGTTACCACTATTTGTGGAAGAGAATTCCACAATCTTTTTGCCCTTACTGTAAAAAACCCCTTGCGCAGCCTGAGGTTAAATTGCTTCTCCTCCAATCGCATTGTATGGCCTTGTGTCCTTTTACATTCCTTGCGACTGAATAGTTTTTTTTCTATAAAAAGAAAAGAGAAGGCGCCTGGCCCTTTAAATAAAAGATTGTTGAACCTGCTGCCCTTTTAATTGTAATAAAACAATAAATAGGTATATATCATAGGTAAAAAGGCGCTGGTAATCTTAATATATCACGTGTTATAAAAATTAATAGGTGATTTAAAGTGTAATATATGTGATTAAAAATTGCTACAAATATATATATGATCTACTATTGGTGCAATTAGCAAAGAAAAGTGCATACCAGTGCAATTTCAATTCAGAAGTGTTTGTGCTTCTCAAAGTAAATTAATCCACAAAGGTGTGGAT
This sequence comes from Pelophylax lessonae, assembly GCF_965119305.1. Taxonomy (NCBI): domain Eukaryota; kingdom Metazoa; phylum Chordata; class Amphibia; order Anura; family Ranidae; genus Pelophylax; species Pelophylax lessonae. Next base: position 235,611,409 of record NC_138775.1, on the reverse strand, counting down.
CAGTGAACCAATAAATAGATATATAAAGAATTCCATACAAAAATCACATAAGAATATATAAAAATATAAATATATAAATGTGCTCCAAGTAGTGTTTAAAAATCCAGGCAATAGCATGCAATCAAAATTGTGCTTGGTGGATTCTTATTAATCCCTTCACAGTGCTCCAGGTGCTGGGATGTGACAACCGTCAATTAAGAAGTGCTTGTGCTTCTCAAAGTAAATTAATCCACAAAGGTGTGGATCAGTGAACCAATAAATAAATATATAAAGAATTCCATACAAAAATCACATAAGGATATATAAAAAAATCACATAAGAATATATAAAAAAGTATAAATATATAAATGTGCTCCAAGTAGTGTTTAAAAGTCCAAGCAATAGCATGCAATCAAAATTGTGCTTGGTGAATTCTTATTAATCCATTCACAGTGCTCCAGGTGCTGGGATGTGACAACCGTGGCCTCTTACCAGCTAGCAGCAGGTCATCACATCCCAGCACCTGGAGCACTGTGAATGGATTAATAAGAATTCACCAAGCACAATTTTGATTGCATGCTATTGCTTGGACTTTTAAACACTACTTGGAGCACATTTATATATTTATACTTTTTTATATATTCTTATGTGATTTTTTTATATATCCTTATGTGATTTTTGTATGGAATTCTTTATATATTTATTTATTGGTTCACTGATCCACACCTTTGTGGATTAATTTACTTTGAGAAGCACAAGCACTTCTTAATTGACGGTTGTCACATCCCAGCACCTGGAGCACTGTGAAGGGATTAATAAGAATCCACCAAGCACAATTTTGATTGCATGCTATTGCCTGGATTTTTAAACACTACTTGGAGCACATTTATATATTTATATTTTTATATATTCTTATGTGATTTTTGTATGGAATTCTTTATATATCTATTTATTGGTTCACTGATCCACACCTTTGTGGATTAATTTACTTTGAGAAGCACAAACACTTCTGAATTGAAATTGCACTGGTATGCACTTTTCTTTGCTAATTGCACCAATAGTAGATCATATATATATTTGTAGCAATTTTTAATCACATATATTACACTTTAAATCACCTATTAATTTTTATAACACGTGATATATTAAGATTACCAGCGCCTTTTTACCTATGATATATACCTATTTATAGTTTTTTTTCTATGCTGAGATCACTGTTGAGGTATTTGTAAATCACTATCATGTCCCCTCTCAGGCATCTCTACTCTAGCGAGAATAAATCAAGTGCTTGTAAATGCTCCTCATTTTTAAGGTCTTCCAATCCCCCAATTAGCTTAGTTGCCCTTCTTTGGACTCTCTCAAGTGCCAGCACATCCTTTCTAAGGATTGGTGACCAGAACTGGACAGAGTACTCCAGATGTGGTCGGACCAGAGTTTTATGACACACAAAACTGCTGGAAAAAAATCATTGGAGTCAATTTTCTGCCCCTCTACAAGTGCTACCTGGGTCCAATGGACCCAGTGGGACCCATGGTAGGGCCGGCCCTGCCTAGGCCACCAGAATTAGTGTACCCATTGGAAAAACAGAACTAGAGAGGGTAAATCTTCCTAATGGGTGCACATAGAGCAATATAAACTGAGAAAAAAAGTTTTGCCCTTAGTTATACTTTAACAGCTAGAACAAACAGCTACATAGGATGATCAGGGCATGAAAATGAGACACTCAGCTGAGGTTCACACCAGTGTAGCTGCATAGTCGTGCGTATTTTCTGTGCGTTTTTATGCGCGTATTTGATGTGTTTTTCATGCATTTTTGTAGGAGGAGGAGGAGACTGGCTGTTAAGCACAAAGCCCCTTTAAAAATGCATGTACATGCATTTTTCATGTGCTCCAATTAAATTCTATGTGGCTACAAACACATTGTGTAGCACCAAAAGAACAACCTGCACCTTTTCAAAAATTGCAAGGCACCATTGCATTGATATGTATGGGCCACATAGAAAATAAAGTGATGGCAGCACAATGGCAGACCCAGGAGAAATTGCACGAGTGTGAATGGGGCCCAAGGGAAATAGGAGAGCTGGCAATACTGACGGGTCCTTCAGAAAATTCTAATGCCTGGCTGTCATGCTGATCCTGAGGCTTCAATGCTCTTTGTGGTAATGATCTGCAATAAAAAACACAACTCAGGTATTCTAACATCACTGGCTGCATTTCGGTTTTGTATCAAGATTCACGGGCTCACAAAAAATGAATACTAGAGACAGCCAAGCATACAGCATTTTCAGAAGGAAATCAGAAATCAGTTGCATGTATCTTTCCCAGAAGTGGCTTCCCATAAATAAATACAATACATGATTACATTTCAGATGATTTTAACCAGTCCCCACTATAAAGGGTGTGCCGCTAGAACAGACATGATGCTTATTGACAGATGGCTAACCCTGTGTGTGATCACACACTTCCTTATTATCAGTACAACATCACAAGGCTCCACATTACTTCCAGTCCAGAGAAAAGAAAATCCGTTTAGGACTCCTCTAGGATAAACACAACCATTACTTGTAGAGATATACAAGACATACACAAGGCACAGCTAGGTTGATAAAGCAAACAAGGAGATGGGAAAGTGAAAACGAAGCATTTTTTTCCAGAAAAGTAAGCACAGCTTGGAGACCAGAAGATAAGTATTCAGGAAAGGGATGAGCATTTCTTCCCGTTACAATCATGGGATTTTTGTACTTACCGTAAAATTTATTTCTCTGAGTTAATCGACAGACACAGCACTCCATAAATCATAACTAGCGGGACGTCCAAAAGCAGTGCCAAAAGGAAAATGAGGGGTGGGGAAAATAACCCAAAGCTAAACAGAAGAACCCTTAACCAGGACACAGGAGCCCCATCTGAAAAATTAAGGTTTAAAGAAAAACAGCCCTCAAGAGGGAACAGCCCCTCTTCAACAGCAACCTGCAAAACTTTGCGCCAAAAGAAGCATTCGCAGATGCCAAAGTATCTACCTTACAGAATTATATGAAGGTATGCACTAGTGATCAACCGATATCGTTTTTTCGTTGCCGATAACGATATTTTGGCGATCACATAACGGTATCGGACGATATTTTTGTAAATTTAAAATTTTGCTAAATCAACACAAATTTCGACACAAATTTTAACATTAAGGGCTTGTTCTTCACACCTTAACTGCATGAAAACTGATAGGAAAAGTGCACTTGCAGGGACATCAGTTTCACATCATCTGATTGTGCATTAACAAATAATAAACTGCTGCAGTGGTGCACTCACTCACTGCAATAATTTGAAATCTCTACTGCCGTGCAGTCAGTGCAAAACTGCTAGAAAAAAAGCTAGGCAACAGCTAAACAGTGGAATGGACTGTAGTCAGTGGACTAACGCTGCAGTAGGGCACTCACTCACTGCAACTACTGCAGTCAGTGCAAAACTGCTAGAAAAAAAGCTAGGCAACAACTAAACAGTGGATTGGACTGGAGTCAGTGGACTACCGCTGCAGTAGGGCACTCACTCACTTTATTAATTTTAAATAACAACTGCACTACTGCAGTGACTTAAAATTATTTCAGCAGTGAGTGGCGCACTACTGCAGCAGTAGTCCACTGACTCCGATCCACTGTCTAGCTTTTTTTCTAGCAGTTTTGCACTGACTGCAGGGCAGCGCAGTCAGTGCAAAAATGCTAGAAAAAAAAGCTAGACAAAAGCTAGACAGTGGAATGAATTGGAGTGGACTTGACACCACTACTACACTTTCAATACTCCCAGTTAATTAGAACAATATTATAGTGCAGAAAGCATAACATTTCAGCATGTTCACCAGTTCTTTTCTTTTCATAAATTGCTGCCACTTCACAAAAAACACGCTCACTTGGTACTGAGGAAGGAGGACCAGAAAGGTATCTTCTAGCATGAGAAGCAAGTCTTTTGTAGCATGCCTCATTTTCTTTCCACCACAGAAGAGGATCACTTCTTCTGTCAATTAATGGTTCCTTCAAATAGAGATGAAGTTCTTTAGAATCCTCCGCATAAGACCCCAATAAAACACTAAACATGGCACCTATTTGACCACGATGAATTTTCTCTTCTGTCCGTTGTCTTTTTGGACATATTTCTCCTGCATCCTGCTCTTCCACATCAGAAACCTTTTCTTGACTTTTCTTTTCGTCAGGAACCTCCTGCACCTTTTGTTGAATATCTTGTCAGCCATTGTTTGGCCTTGGCCAATACATCATCAGAAGAGAAAGGATGGTTCTTGTATTGAGGATCCAAATAGACATGCAAGCACAACATTTTAATTCTCCTCATGCTCTCAAAATGTTTGGCGATGCTGTCCCTCATGGCCTAATTGTTTTAATGCCACGTGTGTTGGGTCCTTCATTCTGTTTAAGAAGCATCTTCAGCACTCTCACACATGGGATGACAGAGGACACAGATTAGTCTTAATGACTCACCTCTAGTGTCACTTCCTCAAGGGGTAGGAGGGTCTCAATGATGTTGGCTACTATGTCCCACTGATCAGCAATAGGACAAGAATGTCCTCCAAGTCCATATTCACCAGAATATAAGGCAAGAGCTCGCTTCTGCTCCAGCATCCTTTTGCCGCATGTGTAGCATTGAGTTCCATCATGTTGCAACAACCTGTATCAAGTTGTTTTGGGTAGGCCATGGTCTTCCTTAATGCACTTCAGTCGCTGCTTGGCAAGCATAGAATGGTGGAAATGGCCTGGGCACTTCTTCAGCATGCATATTATGTAAACAAAGCTTTCTGGTTTGACAGACCATCATTAACCACAAGTTGGAGGATGTGTGCCATGCACCTGAGGTTTGACACTTAAGCAAATCTCATTCCTTTCACCATGTTCGTTCTGCTGCCTTGAAGCACAAGTATCACTCGATCTTTGCTGATCCCCCATTCTTCTAGCATGCCTAGAAACATTTCTCGAATGTACTCCCCAGTGTGGGATTCTTGCATCACTTTTGTATTCAACACCAAATGCCTTCTTGTCCATCCGCTGTCAATGAAGTGGCATGCAAGACTCATTAGTGATTCTGTTTGTCCTGACCTGCAGTCAGTCGTGAATGAGAGTGAGTTGCCAGCATTCCCTGGTTTCAGCATAGCCTTTACTTTCTCAATGACCTTTTGGTGAATCTTTTCCAGCATTTCAGTTTGATAAAACTTGTCACTTTTCAGTGTGTACCTTGGCTCAACTATGGACATCAACCGCTTAAATCCAGAGTCAGATACTATTGTAAATGGCTGGTTATCAGTGACCATCATCTCCGATTACTCTGTCCAGCAGTTGGGATCTTCCATCTGATTATAGCCACCTGTTTTTTTTCTGAAACATATCTGTTATTGTTGCCTGGGATAGTGATGTTTCACATTGCGATTCATTTTGTTTTTTCTGTGCTGCATTATTCAATTCAAACACGATGAACTCTTAGATGGGCCCAAAGATTTGACGTATTTTTGGTTTTTGCAGTTATTGATCCCATGCTTACATTGTTTTTGCAAGTGTTGCACAGTGCTGCTGCTTTTTCTGGAGATGGAGATGAGAAATAGCCCCAGACCACACTTATAATAAAAAAGTGTTTTTAAAAAAGTCAACCTTCAAAAAATGATGTTCAGTTATGCACTCAATACTTGGTCGGGAATCCTTTTTTTTTTTTTTTTTTTTTTGGGAATCCTTTTGCAGAAATGACTGCTTCAATGCGGCGTGACAATCAGCCTGTGGCACTGCTGAGGTATTATGGAGGCCCAGGATGCTTCGATAGCGGCCTTCAGCTCATCCAGAGTGTTGGGTCTTGCATCTCTCAACTTTCTCTTCACAACATCCCACAGATGCTCTATGGGGTTTAGGTCAGGAGAGTTGGCAGGCCAATTGAGCACAGTAATACCATGGTCAGTAAACCATTTACCAGTGGTTTTGGCACTGTGAGCAGGTGCCAGGTTGTGCTGAAAAATGAAATCTTCATCTCCATAAAGATTTTCAGCAGATGGAAGCATGAAGTGCTCCAAAATCTCCTGATAGCTAGCTGCATTGATAAAACACAGTGGACCAACACCAGCAGCTGACATGGCACCCCAGACCATCACTGACTGTGGGTACTTGACACTGGACTTCAGGCATTTTGGCATTTCCCTCTCCCCAGTCTTCCTCCAGACTCTGGCACCTTGATTTCCGAATGACATGCAAAATTTGCTTTCATCCCAAAAAAGTACTTTGGACCACTGAGCAACAGTCCAGTGCTACTTCTCTGTAGCCCAGGTCAGGCGCTTCTGCCGCTGTTTCTGGTTCAAAAGTGGCTTGACCTGGGGAATGCAGCACCTGTAGCCCATTTCCTGCACACAGTGGCTCTAGATGTTTCTACTCCAGACTCAGTCCCCTGCTTCCACAGGTCCCCCAAGGTCTGGAATCGGTCCTTCTCCACAATCTTCCTCAGGGTCCAGTCACCTCTTCTTGTTGTGCAGCGTTTTCTGCCCCACTTTTTCCTTCCCACAGACTTCCCACTGAGGTGCCTTGATACAGCACTCTGGGAACAGCCGATTCGTTCAGAAATTTCTTTCTGTGTCTTACCCTCTTACTTGAGGGTGTCAATGATGGCCTTCTGGACAGCAGTCAGGTCGGCAGTCTTACCCATGATTGCGGTTTTGAGTAATGAACCAGGCTGGGAGTTTTTAAAAGCCTCAGGAATCTTTTGCAGGTGTTTAGAGTTAATTAGTTGATTCAGATGATTAGGTTAATAGCTCGTTTAGAGAACCTTTTCATGATATGCTAATTTTTTGAGATAGGAATTTTGGGTTTTCATGAGCTGTATGCCAAAATCATCAATATTAAAACAATAAAAGGCTTGCACTACTTGAGTTGTGTGTAATGAATCTAAAATATATGAAAGTCTAATGTTTATCAGTACATTACAGAAAATAATGAACTTTATCACAATATGCTAATTTTTTTGAGAAGGACCTGTATATGGATCTTTTGAGCGAATTTCTTTCTACAGGACCAACATTGTGGGGGAGATTTACTAAAACTGTTGCACACAGAATCTGATACAGCTGTGCATAGTAACCAGCTTCTGACTTCAGCTTCTTCAGTTAAAGAGGAAGTAAACCCTCCTCTGTAACTTGTACCTATAGGTAAGCCTATGATAAGGCTTACCTATAGGTACTGTAAATATCTCCTAAACAAGTACCTTTTAGGAGATATTTACCTTACATGTAGCCAGTGACGTCACTGGCGCAAGCGCTCTGAAGGAACGGCCGCTCGTGACGTTCCTTCAGAGCTCCGTGCCGGTCGGCTCCCACGCGCGTGCGCGGGAGTGACGTCACCGCGGCTCCGGCCAATCAGATGGCCGGATGCCGCGATCCCGGAATACGGGCGACTAGACATGTCGCCCGTCATACAGGTAAGCAGACGGCACGGCGGGGGCTCTTTCTAAGGTAAGTATTTCATAATGAGCTAGTATGCGATGCAAACTAGCTCATTTTGTGTTTCTCTTGCAGGTTGCAAAAAGAAATAAAAAATGTTTTTGGGGTTTACAACCTCTTTAAGCCTTAACAATAAGGCTGTCTGATTAGGTCCGCCTATCAGTTTTTCAGGAGGACCCGATTACACCTTCCCATTCACCCCTATGGAGTTGCGGATGTCAGCAGTGACATGTCCACTGACATCTGCTACTATCCGATTCTCTCTGCCAAATCCAGACAGATGATGGTTCTATTTTCTATCTGTCTGGCAGATCAAATCGGATGAAAAAAATGGACAGGCTGTCTATTTTCATCTGACCCCCCCTATAGAGGAGAGTGGGACTGGCTCAGTAAGCAGAGACGGAGCCATCATCCACCTACTCAGTGGGGATCAGCAAAGCGATTCCCAGCTGAGCAAGCGGAGTCCGTCAAACGGAGGCACACATGTGAAAGGGGCCAAAGCCTAGAAGCTGACTGGTTATTATGCATAGCATAGCTGCACCAGATTCTATGCACCAGTTTCAGGAAAATCTCCCCCCCTGTATTTAAGCAGGTTCTACTCCGGTCCCAAGCTATGCTAAAAATATGCTAAGCTTCTGAAAACAATGATCACATGGCGTTCTGTCTAAAATCCAGACAGCAACAGTTTTGTTAACTAGACAACAATCCTTCTAAAAACATTCTTAACTAAAAGAGGATGACGCAGTACTTCCTTCTCTTATTAAAGCAACATGGCAAAAGTGACATAACTGTAAAAAAAAATAAAATAAAACTAAAGAGACCAAGACAAAAATCCCATTTCTTTTTACAACACACACACACACACACACACACACACACACACACTTCTGTAGAAAGAAGAGGAAGAAAAAAAAAAGTACAACAAATCCTTGTCTCCCAATCTTTCCTGTTCTGAATAGCATTTTAAGGATTTGGCATCAGTGTTATATAGCATATATGCTCAGATTGCTGCTATCTGAAGGCATATTCCTCTCATCACAACAAATAGGCAAAACTTTTTTTTTTTTTTTTTTAGTTTTTGCCAGTGGAGAGGAGTCAGTGCCGGTTCACATTAGTGCGATCACAGAGATCGCATATAATTCGGAGCGCGCTGCTCCTAAAATTACATGCGATCTCTGTGCGTTGCAAATTCAGCTTTGTATGGCTGAATTCGCACCGCAATCGCACTAAAAGACGCACAGGACCCTTTTTTTGGTCCGCAGCAGAATCGGATCGCATGGTGGTTCACACTAGTGCGATCAGATTCTGTGCGAACTTACAGATCGCACTGCGATATGCGATCTGATCTGGGGGTGTCGTTAATTTTTAATTGACACCCCCAGCGTATCGCATATGGCAGTGTGAACTGCCAGGGGTGCAGATGCGATGCGGGAACACGCTGTATATTCGCAGCGTTCCCGCATCGCAGAAATGTGAACCGGCACTTAGAACACTTTTTTAAATTGTTGTCTGTGCCCCGGTTGGGCCTGCTTCACACTTAAGCAATTTGTTTTTGATCAGTTTCTGCAGTGCTTTTTGGGGTGCATTTTGCATTTATGCACAAGCGTTTTTCATGCTTATTTCAGTCAATTTGATGTTGAGCAGATTAAACAACAAAATTTGTCAAAAACACAGTACATGCTTTTCTGCAGCATCTCCATTGAAGCCTATTGAACTCAAAATGCACTGCTTTGCTTTCTAATAGACCCTGACCCTTTCCAAATACGCAGTGGCTAAAAAAAAAAAAAAAAAAAAAAAAAAAAAACGGAAATAAATACGTGTCCCATAGGAAACCATATTAAATGGCCTGTAGTGCGTTTCTGCAAAAAGTAGTGATGCCCTGAAAATTCGGCTGCCGAAGATTACCAGTCGAAAATAGGGTTTTCAGATTTGCGCCAAAAGCAAAAAAGATGCTTAGAATGGCTGCTGAAGACATTGTTATTTTGCCATGCTTTTGGTGTTTTTCATAGGTCATGTAACTCAAAAAATGCATTAAACATGGGCGCATTTTTCATGCATTCTTGCTGCGTTTTCAATGGGGAGGTGCTGCACAAATATGCACCAAAAATGCAGCAAGCAGGATTTTTAACACCATTTCAAAAGGCGCCGGTACGGACCGACATTAAATTCATATTCCTTTAAATTCCTGAAATTATTCAAAAAGTCAAAGTGCGACCTGAATTTTTGGTTTAGTCACCGAAATTTTAATTTCGGTGCACCACAACAAAAAAACATATACAGGGATTTTACTCTCCCCTACACTATCCACTATGAATAAAAAAAAGTTTTGCTAACATTTCTATTTGCGTTTGCAAATGTGTGTCAACTAAACCCCTGTTCTTTGTACCAAGAGACAGGTCTTATTTGGTTGGTGACAGACTGGAAGGTGAGTACATCAAACTGGGGGCTGGCTGACTTTCATGCACCTCTTACAATCCTTCAACCTCATTTTGTGTTTTGTTATAGGGATGGAGACGCCGGGCAACACCAGCTTGGGTCTCATCTAAAGTCCCACCTAGTCCAATATGTTTAAAGCAACCAGGGATGGAGACCCCTTGCTTACAGCTTGGTGCCTCATCTAAAGTCCCACCGTGCGATTTTCGTGCGTTTTTGGTGGATGCAGTTTTTGATTTGACCCTAGTGTTTTCCGTATACAGGGATGGAGACCAATAGCATGACCTGCTTGTCTCATATAAAGTCCCAAAGGAAATAAGGGATTTCAAAGGCAGTGTGCTTTACAGGCCATGCCCCATATATAAAATCCCTTCCTATCCATATACTGCATCCACCAAGGGGATGGAGGTGTAATGCTTTTCAGCTGGTCTTCTCCAGTTTGCACCATGGTTATATTTTAACCTAATTATTTGAACCTTTTGAGACAATAGCCAGTCGTGCATGGGGATGGGTTGGGGGAGGTTGGGCTGTCTCCCTCTCACCTGTTCTCCATCCACCCATTAGCGGCCATGTGCCTCCAGTGTGAGGACACTAAATTAAGAGTGTAGGACTGCAGATTTAAACAGGGTGCCGTGACGTGGCTCTGCAGCTTTCACATGCGTTTGCAAATGTGTGTCAACTAAACCCCTGTTCTTTGTACCAAGAGACAGGTCTTATTTGGTTGGTGACAGACTGGAAGGTGAGTACATCAAACTGGGGGCTGGCTGACTTTCATGCACCTCTTACAATCCTTCAACCTCATTTTGTGTTTTGTTATAGGGATGGAGACGCCGGGCAACACCAGCTTGGGTCTCATCTAAAGTCCCACCTAGTCCAATATGTTTAAAACATTTCTATTTCAATCTCCTCTAGCCTGAATTAACCAATGGATGTGAATATGCCCTGATCTGTATGGGCTGGAGGCAGAGGAGAAATGGGGGGGGGGGGGGGTCCAACAATTAAAAATGAGCGCATAATTTAAAATAAATGTGCAAAAACGAATCCTTCCGTCTGCATATATATATGCATTTGCGATACATGAACATACAAAATATTGTCAAAAGTATTGAGACACCTGCCTTTACACGCACATGAACTTTAATGGCATCCCAGTCTTCGTCTGTAGGGTTCATTATTGAGTTGGCCCACCCTTTGCAGCTATAACAGCTTCAACTCTTCTGGGAAGGCTGTCCACAAGGTTTAGGAGTGTGTCTATGGGAATGTTTGACCATTCTTCCAGAAGCGCATTTGCGAGGTCAGGCACTGATGTTGGAGAGAGGACCTGGCTCGCAGTCTGCGCTCTAATTCATCCCAAAAGTGTTCTATCAGGTTGAGGTCAGGCCAGTCAAGTTCCTCCACCCCAAACTCACTCATCCATGCATTTATAGACCTTGCTTTGTGCACTGGTGCGCAGTCATGCTGAAACACAAAGGGGCCATCCCCAAACTGTTTTCACAAAGTTGAGGGCATGAAATTGTCCAAAATATCTTGGTGTTCTGATGCCTTAAGGAGGCCCCTTCACTGGAACTAAGGGGCCAAGCCCAACCCCTGAAAAACAACCCCACACTATAAGCCCCCCCCTCCACCAAATAATTTGAACCAGTGCACAGAGCAAGACCCTGGACAAACCTTTCTCTCCCCCCAAATGCAGCTTTGTTGTGTGACAGTGTTTGGGGAGGATGGGATCAGTGGCGGTGGTGGTAGTGGTGGTGGTGGTGGGGGGGGGGGGGGATCAGTGGCAGTGCTAGTTGGAGATGGGATCATTGACACTCACTTGTTGTCACCTATCGGTCAGTGTCCACTCAGTTCCCCCTGCCTGCATGCGATGGGGGGAGTCTGGCTTAGAATCTTTGATAGCGTCATCACCCCAATCCTTCTTTACGGCAGTGAGATTTTGGGTCCTGTCCCCTACCCAGATCAATCCAAATGGGACTCAAGCCCGACAGAAATATTCCATCTGGAATTCTGCAAGCACCTCCTCCAAGTCCACCGGAGCACCTCTAACAGTGCCTGCCGGTCTGAGCTGGGCAGATTTCCCTTACTTCTTGCAATACATAAGAGGGCGCTATCATTCTGGGATCATCTACAAAAAGGAATTCCTGACTCGTACCATCATAAGGCCCTACTGACCAATAAGAACCAGCCCAAGCCTGGCGGTCTGCAACAACTCATCAGCGCCTTGTCTATCCCAAACTCCCAACAGTCTGATCTGACAAAATCACAAATAAAAAACATAAATTATTCAGAAGAAAAATAGGTTGAAGAATGGAGAAATGAAATAACAAACTCCAAGAAACTTAACTGTTTACCAGTCACTGCAGAGAGACTACAAACTGGCCCCATACCTGGAGGTGCTACAAGAGCCCAAAGACAGACAGACCCTGAGCCAGGACAGACTGAGCGCCCACAGCCTGGAAATGGAATTAGGACGGAACAGACAAACCTACAAGCCCAGGGAGAGTAGATTGTGCCAGCAGTGTGATCAGGGGGTCCTGGAGGACGAGGACCACTTCCTGCTATAGTGCCCCAAGTACTCATCAGTGAGGGACACTCAGTTCCAGAGACTCTCCACTTTCATCCCGCACTTCAATTCTATAGAAGAGAAGAGGAAACTCCAAATCCTACTGGGAGAAGAGGAGCTTCTCACAGACAAATACGTCTGTGAGAACGCCTAGTGGGAGGCGAAACGCGTCAATGCAATTTCCGGCTACACGCCCTTCGTAACGTCACTTCCGGTAGCGGTGGAACGCACGCCGGAGCCAAGCTAGCCCCGCTGCACACCATCATCCCAGGGATCTACCGACCTATTTCATACAGTGCCGTTTTTATCGCATCAAATGTGAGTTCTTTACTTTGAGTTTATAATAAATTTATTGTAGGAATATTACGCTATTGGGATTCCTTTTTTCCTTTCCATATGGCTACCATCTGCTGAGAGTTCATAGGGGATCCTGATTGGTCACTGTCCAAGTCCAAAGTATCATTGCCCGGATTACATGCCGGACTCTGCCTGTGAGACCCTTATGCTATATGGTCTGAGGGTCCACGTTGTCCAGTAAGTGGAATTACCTAGGGGAGAGGAGTAAATCACCATACTACCGCACCATTGCAGCATGCATTTGATTTCTAGCACTTGAGCACCTTTCTTGGTTGTTTTTCACCAAACAACTTTCACTGGCTACTTGCTGAATACTGCGTTTTGGGACTATTACTTAGGACTATTATTGGAAATTTATGTTAATAATCATTTACTTATGAATTTTACCTATTTATCCACTTCACTGTGTGAAGTGGGTGTTGAATTGCACTATTAGAGCATATACATATTTTGAGAATTTATACACATATTATATATATATATATATATATATATATATATATATATATATATATATATATATATATAATTAATGTTTTTGTACCATATATTTTATTTATCGGCACGTTGAGCACTTTAGAGGTTTTATAATACCAAATCTGCGCTGTTTTCTTTTGCACTACCATTTATCAAAATCATTTTGATTTTATGCACAGCAGCACTTTTGGAAACACTTTACGTATTACTATAGCGCAGCAATAATACATTTTTTTGTATCACAATGGTGAGAATAGCTGCACAATATGTGACAGCGTTTCACAGACTGAGAGGGACATGAGAGAGAGAGGGGGCGAGTGGGAGAGAGGGAGAGAGTGGGCGAGTGGGGGAGAGAGTGGGGGAGAGAGTGGGGGAGAGAGTGGGGGAGAGAGTGGGGGAGAGAGAGGGGGAGAGAGAGGGGGAGAGAGAGGGGGAGAGAGAGGGGGGGGGAGAGAGGGGGAGAGAGAGGGGGAGAGAGAGGGGGGGAGAGAGGGGGAGAGAGAGGGGGAGAGAGAGGGGGGGAGAGAGAGAGAGAGAGAGAGAGAGAGAGGGGCGGAGGGGGAGAGAGAGAGAGGGGCGGAGGGGGAGAGAGGTGGAGAGGGGGGAAGTGAGAGAGCGCTAGCCCTGTCTGCAGTCCCTTCTGTGAACCTCCTGTCCTAGTCTGTGGGTAGTTGTGTATGATGCGCCATATCTCCTTCCATAGGACATTCACGCTGGCCAGCAGCGGGCAGGGCCCTTCTCCTTCTACCTGCTGAGGAAGGGGGTGCTCTGCTCTATGTCATAGACTGCAGACTGTCCTGAGTAACAGTTCTTGGCTGCCTGCGCCTCCCGCCGGTCCTCAGAGGCCCCTGATCTGTCTACCCTCTGGGCCACTGTAGGAGCTGGGTGTGGAGGGGAGGGTGGGTACAAGTCCCTGACTGTCCTTTCCTTCGGCCCGCTGTCTGAGCTGGGAATGGAGAGGAGGTTGGAGGAATCCCTCCTCTGGGTGGCACTTCCACGTCTGGGTTGCTAAGTCAGCTGCTCCTCATCCCTCTGGTGGTCAGGGAGCTCTTGTTCCTCCCAGCTCTCGCTTATCCCTGCTCCAGCCGTGGCGCCGCCACTGGTTCAGGATTCCCCATGACAAGGGGCTCAAGGGGCAGCTGCTTTGGGCCCCTCAACAATGACTAGGCCCTGGGCAGCTCCCCCTTTTGACCCACGTTAAAGACAGCCTGAGTCTCATCTTTTTTATTTAAAACAAGACTAAGAGCCGGTTCACACTAAGGCGATCCGACTTCGGAGGGCGACCTGTGAAGTCACGTGCACCGCGACTTGCAGGGACTTCACATAATGGAAGTCTATGCAAGTCGCTCCCAGGTCGCCCCAAAGTAGTACAGAAACCTTTTTCTAAGTCGGAGCGACTTGTGTCGCTCCTATTAGAATGGGTCCTGTACTACTCAATGGACCGCGACCTACCGCGACTTGTCAGGCTGACAAGTCGCCTGGCAAGTCGCGCTAGTCTGAATGGGCTCTAAAATCCTTGTTTTAAGGGTTTACCACAACAGTTACATTCAAGGCATGCCATGAATTACAAGTATCAAAAATGCTTGTGTTCTCAACTGAACTGTCAAAGCCTCAAAATGGCTGGCATCATAACTGATCACATGTTGAGCACCATGGCAACTGCAGATCAAACAGAGGCTAATATGGCAGCTTACTTGGCTGTAAAGATCAGGAAGGTTTAGTTCCTCTTTAAAGTGGTTGTAAACTTGAAAAACAAAAAGTAATAATACCTTCTCAATCGTTTTTATAACCGCTCTGTGACCTTCCATCTCAGGGACAAGGATTTGCAGAGTTATAGAGCCTCAGTAGTCTTGCCACCAGTGTGCATACCCCCCCCCCTCCTTTAGCAAGTAAGCCATATCTACTCACGGCTTGCTGGGTAGGCATATTCCTCAGAGTTGTCCAGGTCACAGAAGCAACACTGTAGGGTAGATCAAATGCCGGACAGACAGCTCCACTCCGCATGGCATGGGAGTGGAAGTAGAAAAGCTATAAAAATGTCACCAGGACATCTGACATGCTTCACCTTGGCCCAGCACTTGACCAAAGCGGATTAGAAAAGGACATAAGCAGTCACATAACTATAAATTAAAGATTAAAAAAGGTATATAAAATATTATGACCTGGAAAGAACTTTAGACGCAGCTCCAAGCGAGAGGAGAAGCTCTCTCCCCCTGGTCCTCCGATATGGGGGTGCTACAGTCTCAATAAACTCATCCAGTGGTAAACAGTGCTGTAAAACACCCAGGATGCCACTCTCCTGACCAAACTCATGTAGATGAGATGCTAAGGGACCTCAGCCAGTGCTACGACATTAACCACCACACCTCCAACGTGTTTCGCCCGTTCACAGGGGCTTAGTCAGAGGTGACTAAGCTCCAGTGGGTGTGGCAAAAGACATCAAGGGAAGTAGTTAGTGGAGTAGTGCTGGCTGAGGTCCCTTAGTATCTTATGTACACGAGAGAGAGCGGCATCCTGGGTGTTTTACAACACTGTTAACTACTGTATTTATCCTAATATTGGTGAGGCATTTTCTCCGTAGACGTATTAACGGCTGTATACCTTGCAACCACCTTAATGGAAAATTTACAAATCATATTGTGTTTGTATGCACTTAAAAAAAAACGGTTGACTCTTTAGCTTTACTTGCGCTACACAGACTTTTTTTTCATTTTTTTAACATCCTCCCAGTAGGGAACCGCTCCTACAATTCACCAAGACCAGTCATTCCAATAGTAATGTCAACACTCCTAATGCAGCTAAATTGTCCTTATCCCTCTATTTTTCGAGCAAATCCTGCTAACTATCCAAAGCCATCAAAGACATTCAGAGAAACACACAATGCCAAACTCAAGCAATTTTTAGGTCCGTTCTTTCTAAAAAACTTCTCCATTATAAGAAGATAAAAGCACAGCAGCCATTGTGAAACTATAAAATTGCGGAGTATTCCGTTTGAGAGAGTCATATTCCGGCCATAAAAACAGCAATTTCAACTGCAAGAACGATTGGTTAGATCAAAGCAACGTAAAACTAACATTTATTTTTGTGTGGCAAGAATAGTGGTAGGTTGGGTTGATGCATTCAGTGCCAGTTCGCACATATGTGATGTCAGACATCATATGTGATTCGTAGCACACTGCTCTGAAAATCACATGCTATGTCTGTGCGTTGCAAATTCAGCCATACAGATTGTATGGCTGAATTTGCATCGCATTGGGCCCAAAGTCGCACAGGACCCTTTTTTTGTTGGCACTAGAATTGGATCACATGGGTGTTCACACCTATGCGATCCGATTCATGTCCAAACTGACAGTTCGCACTGCGATATGCAAATTGATCTGGGGGTGTCGTCGTTAACTTTGTATTCACACGCCCAGCGATTCATATATGGCAGTGTCAACTGCCTGCGAGTCGGGTGCGATGCGGAAACCCGCAGTGGATTCACAGGGTTCCCGCATTGCATATGTGTGAACCGGCACTCATCATTTTTAGGATCAAAAAATGGTTTGCCAAATAATTTCAGGTGCATGGCCAGCTTTAGTGCTCAAAGTACTGTACATCCTATAGTATATATAATCTTTAGCTTTCTACTGCCTAACCAAGAGTTTATCTTTGTTATAATCATTATTATACAGGATTTAGAGAGAACCAACAGCTTGGCCAGTGCTTTACAATACATATGAAAAAATGCAGTTCAACCCAAGAGGGT
Source organism: Pelophylax lessonae (assembly GCF_965119305.1). NCBI lineage: Eukaryota > Metazoa > Chordata > Amphibia > Anura > Ranidae > Pelophylax > Pelophylax lessonae. Next base: position 235,594,393 of record NC_138775.1, on the reverse strand, counting down.
TCAGAAGGGCCCTGCCCGTAAGAGCTTACAATCTAAAAGGAAGGGTCAAGTAATACAAAAGTTAGTAACTGTGTGGGGGGCGAGCTGATGGGTAAAGTAGAATAGGGAATAGATAACACTAACACTTTGGAGAACTTTCCACTCACTTCTTGACCTTAGGATGTTACGGGAAGGTCTCTCCAAAGTAAAGCTGACCATACACATGGTTAGTCATTTTTTTTCAAAAATGGAAAAGAACAAAAAGACTCACTGGATGTAGCCACTGAAAGATCGAACATTTTCCAACATGTCCCCATTCTTCCACCACCACCACCTTCCTTAGAGCAAGGGAGCCTATACACTAATTGAAATTTGGCGATGAAATGTTGGCCACTACTGTATGGCCAGCTTATAGAGGTTCTAAAGGTAAAATGTTTTTTTACCGCAATACATTCCTTGCATTAGGGAAAAAAAAGAACTTACTGTGCCCTTCCACCCCCTGACCCAAATCGAGGAAAGATCATTCGATTTTCATATAGTGTGTGCACAACTTTCGACATGGAAAATATCCCAAGTGACAAACTCCAAAACTTCTCTCGTACATGAACAGAACGAACAATTTTCGTTTATTGTGTACGGTTTTCGTCAGAGAAAATTATGAAAGACTGCGCATGATCAGAAATAAGGCTGCAACTAATGATTAATGTTAATTTTAAGAACATTCGTTCAAATTTCTAATCCTTAGTGGGGTAGAATCAATGTTCGTTTTCAACCACAGTGAGGGGAAAATTCGAAGGAGCAGTATAGAAAACGTCTTGGTCAAAGGAATTTTCAGACAGTGTATGTGGTTTTCATTAAGAAACTACATTCATTTTAAAACTTATTGTTAAAAGCAAGTGAGATTTTCAAACAACATTCATTCATTCAGCGAATGTACAAAAGATTTTTCTTATGAATATTCTCGTCTGAAAATTGATAAAATGTATGGCCAGCATAAGGCAGTTTTTTGCTGTGCGTTTTGCACGTGATTTTGCTGCGATTTGTGGTTTGCATATTTTATGCTTTTTTTGACCAATTTGTTGTCTGGCAGATTTAAAAAAAAAATTGCAAATCGCGGTAAACACGCCCTACATGCTTTTCTGAAGCTTCTCCACTGAAGTCTATTGAACCAGAAAAACAAACAAAGCACTGTCTTGCGTTGAAAAAAGTCCTTGACCCTTTCCAAGTACGCAGCGGCTGAAAAAAGCATAGATGTAAACGTGTCCCATAGGAAACCATGTTAAATGAACTGTATTGCGTTTCTGCAAATAGCACCGACAAACACATAGATGTGAACCAGTCCTAAGTTTAGTAGAAGCAGCATGTTTTTTTCTGTATTACCTGTCATAATGGGGTTAAAAAAACTAAAATGAGCCCTTTACAGTACAAAAAAAGAGCAGATAATCGCTACTATAATGGGTTCATTTAAAAGTAAGAATATATATTACTTAGATCATTATATATATATATATATATATATATATATATATATATATATATATATATATAATAATGAATACCCCTAGGCTATATGGGCATTTTAGCTAGGAGTCAGACATGAAGCTACATGAAGGGAAAAAGGGAGATATAAATCTTTTATATTAAAGTAGTGCTAAAGGCTGAGACTTTTTTTTCATGGATATGATAATTTGAAATAAAATGCACAAATACTGGTAAAAGTTTACTTGGGGGACGCTAAGAGAATGGTTTGGATGGCTTCAGATGGGGGAGTGATATTGGTCAATGGTGTCTCAAGGAATGTGGAGATTTGATCCCACTTTGCACTGTGAGACCTGTGGCCTGTTGCCATGGAGTCTGTGAGACCTAGATGTGTATTCCATGTACTTCAATGAAGGAGACAGACTGTCATTTGCAGTATTGTCCTATTGTCTATCTATTGAGATGGAATGTGGATTGTGTTAAGTCTGCCTGTCCCATTGTTAAATGTTAATGACCTCACATTGTTCTGTCCAGGTGGCCAGATAATTAGTTCAGGTTAATTCTGTTTCTGTATCCATTTTCATCTGCATAGGATCATTTAATCAGGCAACCCCTGACCTGTGTGTAGTAATTTGATCAGGAGGGGGGTGTGCTCATGTGTGTATAAATTGAGTGTGAAATTGTTTAATAAAAGAGAAGGTTCCAAAACTTGTACGAGCTAAGTTGTTGGCTAGCTTTGTATGAGGGCAGCTAAGAAAATCTGGGATATATGTTCATGACTGCAAGGAAGTCGTATACTGACGGAAGACCACAAGTACAGTCTGAGACGGTGGTTCAGTTACAGACCTAGTCAGAAACGAAAAGACAAAAAAACAAAGCCTTTGCTGTATGAGATATTACTATAATCCTCGGTTTCGAAACATCGAGGGAAACAAGACGATCGTTGCCCAATTTTCTTATAGTTTGTACCCTGCTTAAAGAAAATCTGATTTTGGCTTTATCTTTACCACAACGGATTCTGGTAATTCCCCTGGGACAGATATAGCTAATCTTTACAGGTCGTTAAGATGATTTCTTTGGAAGATCCTAGCTAGCTTCGGGTTTGGCCCCAACTTTGTCTCATGGATTAAACTTCTTTATGGGAATCCTACGGCTAGAGTCCGCACTAATTCATCCCTGTCGGATAAATTCCCTCTACTGAGGGGCACCCGACAGGGATGTCCGTTATCCCCGGCCTTGTTTGCCTTGGCTTTGGAGCCGCTCGCGATTATGTTGCGGGCGGACCCACAAGTCCGAGGCATTAAAGTGGGGGTTATTGTAGAGAAGCTGTCCTTATATGCAGACGACACCTTGATTTATTTGGCTGACGCTTCCACTTCATTACATAGGGCCCTACAATTATTCGACATCTTTGGTCGTTTTTCAGGTATATGTATTAATTGGTCTAAGTCTGTCCTTTTTCCACTACACCCATCGGTACCTTTAATTGATACTCAGACACCGTTGAAATGGGTACAGGATATGGTATATTTAGGTATCAAAGTGGGTCCAACATTGGATGTGTACCAGCAAAATAACATCGACCCTTTAGTTTCACAATTAAATAAAAGGTGTGCGTCATGGCGCATGCTTCCTTTGTCCCCGGTTGGCAGAATTAATTTATTAAAAATTAGTTATCTTCCGAAATTTCTGTATTTTTTTCGTAACTCCCCCATTGATATGACTAGAACCTTTTTTTCGAGATTAGATAGTATGGTAACAACTTTTGTATGGGCCGGGCGTACTCCACGAGTTGCAAGGCGCACGTTATATCTTCCTCTTGCAAGAGGAGGTCTAGCGTTTCCTAACTTTAAGTTGTATTTTTGGGCGGCTGTACTGGTCACGGTCCGGTGGTGGTTCTCCCAGCCCAAAACTAACTCCGCAGTTACATTAGAAGCAGCATTGCTGGGTTCCTATGCGGCCCTTAGTAATCTGGTTTTCCGGGGTGAACGGGCACATCCTCAAATAACCAGTCTGATGAAGACGGTGCTGCGGATATGGTCTCGGGCGCGGGTGATATATAACACACCTCTACATATATCCCCCCACACTCCGCTGTGGGGTAATCCTAATCTAATACATTTGTACCAACTTCCTGATCCCCAGGTATGGGCTGCCAGAGGGATTGTGACCATGAAACAGGTTATTAAAGATGGAAGACTTCAAGGCTTTGATGTTCTCCAGTCTACCCACTCATTGCCTCCCACTATGGGGTTCCGTTACCGCCAGCTTAGTCATGCTATGCGGGCTCAGTTCCAAGACCCTGTTGTCTTGGAATCAGACCCTTTGGAGAAAATGCTAACTTTTAAGGTAATAGGGAAAACTCTCTCTGCTATATATTATATACTCTCAACAGATCATAGTCAGTCTCTTGAGAAAACCTATAATAAATGGAAGGATGACATCCCAGACCTGACTGTTGAAGATTGGGAGGAGTCGGTTAATAATTATATCCCCTCAATGATGGCGGCTAGGGACAGATTTATACAACTCAAATTCTTACACAGAGCATACTACACGCCGCAACGTCTTGCTAGGATATATCCCAGGAAGGATCCCTCGTGCACCAGATGTGGGCATGAAATTGGTACTTTTCTACACGTTGTTTGGTCGTGCTCTGAGCTTGCAACATTTTGGAAAGAGGTGACAGATACTATTGGGGAAATTTTTGACACTATGATTCCTTTGGACCCAAAGGTAACTCTACTGAGTAACCTTACAGAAGTGGTTGGGGATAAATATGCTAAAATGTGTATTATGTATACCCTGTTTTATGCCAGGAGAGAAATCCTTTTGCGATGGAAGTTACCTGAACCTCCCACCCGATCAACCTGGATAGCTGCCGTTACTAAGACACTTCCATTCTACCGTTTTACATACAGTAGTAGGAACTGCCCAAAAAAATTTGATAAAGTGTGGTCAGCCTGGATTGATGCTGTAGGCGTGCCAATGTCACCTGTTCCATAAGGACAGAAAGCAGGAACTTATTAACTAATTGATGATATTCCATTTTTTTTTTATATTATATCTTTTATATATTTTTTTTTTTTTTTGTGTGTGTTTGTATATATGGATAATACTTTTTTTGGTGCAGAGTAATGTACTGTAGTTGTAAATATTTGTTTTGTTTATATGTCTAACAATAAAATAAAAATTTAATTGTGAAAAAAAAAAGATGACTCTTATTTGTTTAATGACCAGATGTCTCAGTGCATGTTGCCCCTCTATATTGTAATTATTTTCAGAGCAGGCTCTCATCGAAAGGATGAGGTTTTCTGGATAAATGATTATTCCAGGTCCCTGCCATGGCAGCCCAGTGTCTTCTCATCCATGACTCACCCGCCTCATACAATGTTTTTTATTTAGGCCATATAAATGCAGCTAGGCGGCTGCCCTTAATAACCAGGCCGGCAGCTTTAGTCAGCCACGGTTATGTTCCAGTATTTATGTGATGCAATGTTCTATCCCGGATAGATGTGATGGTGTAATCACATCTGTAGAAACGTATGCCTGGCTAGGAGACCTGTAGAGAATAACGAATAAAGCGTAAAAACAATTCACAGATACCTGTCAAGTACCTTTGTCAAATGTTAATGTTTAACTCCATCGTGGGTGGTTTTACTCTTTATATAAAATAAAATATTTTCTTGATGTTAAAAATTTGTGCCATCCATGAGTCCTCCGTCTGAGTGCAATATACTTACATAGTTAAAGTAAATGTAAAGTTTTTTTTTTTTTTTCTTTCTATTATAATAACAAACATGTTATACTAACCTCCTCTGTGCAGTTGGTTTTGCACAAAGAAGCCCGGATCCTCCTCTTCTCGTATCCCTGACTGGAGCTACTGGCCCCTCCCTCCTGTTGTGTGCCCCCCACATCAAGCAGCTTGCTATGGGGGGCACCAGAGCCAAGCTTGAGCTCCGTGTAGACACAGAGCTGCTGTTCAGCTCCACTCCCTCTCTCTGATTGGCTAATTGAGCTTGATTGACAGCAGCGGGAGCCAATAGCTGAGGCAATCATGGACATCGCTGGATAGAGATGGGCTCAGGTAAGTATTAGGGGGGCTGCTACACACAGAAGGCTTTTTTAATCTTAATGCATAGAAAGTATTCGGATAAAAAAACCTTCTGACTTTACAACCACTTTAATCTGGTTGCAAAAATACCCAGGCCCACAGAAAAAAGAAACAAAAAACAAACACACACAAATCGATACCTCCATAAGCATAATCCTATACCCACAGGAACACAAAAAAAAAAACAATAAAAGCATGATCCAATTTGTTCGTGGATGAAAACAAAATCCCCCAAGAGCCAACTGGATATTCCTTGGATTGACTTTACTTATAAATATTAGTATCTAGTTATAATATGAGCATTTAGGAAAGAATCAAGTCCTTTTTTAAAACAATCTACTGAACTGGCCAGAATCAGCTTCTAAAAGCAGTCTATTACACATTTTCACAGCTCTTACAGCGAAGAAGCCTTTCCATATTTGCAGGTTAAATCTCTTTTCCTCCAGACATAAAAAGAGTGCCCCTTGTCCTCTGTGATGACCTTAAAAGTGACTAACTCAACACAACATGGTTCATATAATATAAAGTCTTTACCCCCACAAGTTTACTTTACTCTTTAGACATCATGCTAGCATTAATGTAATATGGGACCAGAGGCTCAATTCACAAACGCAAATGCATGCAGCAATTTTATCAACAGTGCATTTTTGCGTAACCACCCTCCCTTAAGGCTACGTTCACATCTTGGCGTTGCTATTTACAGTAGTTTAGGCGTTTCTATGGGCGTTTTTTCAGGCGTCCGTTTTAAAACGTCTGTATACTGCCCAAAAAAGAAGCTCATGTACTTTTTTGAGCGTTGGGCATTTTGCTTAAAACATCAAAACACTCAAGATGTGAACAGGGGCCATTGAAATCAATAGGATTTGTTTTGTTGGGCGTTTTTTGAGCTGATCCTAGAGCAGAAAAACACTCCAAAAACACCTCAAAACGCCTACATGTGAACTTAGCCTAAGATGCAATAGGCATTGGACAGGGATATCTACATGCCGCAGCCACAACGCTGTGCTTCCGACCGGCAGCAAAGTTCACTTGACATATAGCGACATGTAACGCTACCCATTTAAGTAAATGGGGAGTGCCGCAAATGCCCTGCAACCGCATGCAATTGTGGCAAGTTTATCTAAAAAAAATGGGGTTAAAAACAGGCGGTGAGGAGGCTTCACGTCACTTTCTCGGTGCATGTCAATAGACTCTGAAACACGGTCTGAACAGCAAGGCAGGATGGGCAGATGCCATCTCTGGGAGATTTTACGTTAGGCTTCGGGAGACACATAAATGACCTATAGCAAGGGCATTATTCAACTTCAAAGCCACACAGTTAGCTTTTATCAACAAATGCCCCTTACCTGCATAGAAACAGGAATTTCACTTCTAGCAAAAGGAAGTCTAGGGAGGGCCAAGTTAAAGTGAACCTGTTGCTTTGCCTGAGGCTCACTTAACCGCCGCCTGCCTGTCGTATAGACAAATGACGGCGGGCAGGATCCTCTCTCATTCTGAGCCCAAGTCATATGAAGTCGCCCAGTTTCGGTGTGCAGCGATTGCTGACGCTGTGTCCCTGGGACCGGGCACGACCCTGATCTTGGTAAAGAGCCGATGACTCAGCTCTTTACCCATGTGATCGGCTGTGTCCGATCACATGTAAACACGGAAGTGCCGGTAATCGGCTCTCCTTGCCTCACGCTGACAGAGTGTGAGGCGAGTCAATCAGCAGCATCTCCTCACAGGGGAGGCCTGTACAGAGAATCAGGTCACTGATTATCAGTGACGCCATTCTGTGCCCATCAGTGACGCCATTCTGTGCCCATCAGTGACGCCATTCTGTGCCCATCAGTGACGCCATTCTGTGCCCATCAGTGATGCCATTCTGTGCCTATCGGTGACGCCATTCTGTGCCCAATAGTGACGCCATTCTGTGCCCAACAGTGACGCCATTCTGTGCCCAACAGTGACGCCATTCTGTGCCCATCAGCGATGCCATTCTGTGCCTAACAGTGATACAAGTCAGTGCTGCCTTTCAGTGCCTGCTCATCAGAGCTGCATATCAAGTGCTGCATTTTAGTGCCTCCTCATTAGTGCCCATCAGTACAGCCTCACCTGCGCACATGAGTGAAGGAAAAAAATTACTTATTTACAAAATTTTCTGACAGAAAAGAAGAAAAACTATTTTTTTTTTTTCAAAATGTTTAATCTTTTTTTTTTCTTTTTTTTTTAAGCAAAAAATAAAAAAAAACCAGTGGAGAATAAAAACCATCAAAAGAACGTTCTATTTGTGAGGGAAAAATGCAAAAAGAATTGCATTACTTTACAATTGTCATTCAAAGTGTTACAGCGCTGAAAATTGGTCTGGGCAGGAAGGCGGTGAAAGTACCCTGTAGGCAAGTGGTTAAAATTGACCCAGTTGACTACTTAAAGTAAATCTAAAAGTCTAAGCCCTCGTTCTCACCATGTGCAGAGACGTTGGTTTATCTGCACGGGTTCTACAGGGGCATAAAAAACAGAAAAAAAACAAACCACAATTGTTCTCTTATGTGCCCAGTTCACACCACAACACTGGTATTGCATGCAGATTTTTTCTGCGCAGGAATCTGCAATGTGTATGCAGTTTTGTATGTGGAAAAAAAAAAAACCGACTTGACATCAACATTGTGAAAAACCGACTTGACATCAACACTGCAGTGTTAACAAGGCACATAACTTCTGTGCATGAAAAGTGATGCAATCTGATGTCTCTGCAAGTGAAATCTATGCTGTTTTCCCATCAGTTTTCATGCAAGTGTGGTATAAAGGAGCAATAAATGTTTTTCACCTTAATGCATTCTCAGCATTTAGGGATTGTGAATACTTTTTTTTTTTTTTTTTTTTAAATAACAAACATGTTATACTTCCCTCCTCTGTGCAGTTGGTTTTGCACAGAGCAGACCTGATCCTCCTCTTCTTGGGTCCCTCTTCTGTGATCCTGGCCCCTCCCTCCTGTTGAGTGCCCCCACAGCAAGCAGCTTGTTGTGGGGGCACCCGAGCCGAGTCACAGCTCCCTGTGTCCATTTAGACACTGAGTCGCGACCTGGCCCCCTCTCTCTTCTGATTGGCTGACTGACTTTGATAGACAGCAGTGGAAGTCAATCGCGCCACGCTGCTCTCGCCTCCAATGAGGAAGGGAGTCCCGGGCAGCTGAGAAATTTCTGCAACATCGCTGGATAAAGATGGGCTCAGGTAAGTATTAGGGGGGCTGCTGCGTGCACAAGGTTTTTTTATGTTGATGCATAGAATCAAGAAAAAATAAAAACTTCTACCTTTACAATTCCTTTAGGCGCTTGTCGACCAGCCGCCGTCGTTTTACTGCAGCAGGTCGGCTCTGTCCCGCGAAACGACGTACCTGTACGTCGCTTCCCGGGACCGCCCATGCCCATTGGCCACAGAGGGAGCCAATCAGCAGGTCCGGCAGCCACGATTGCCACCGGGCACCAGCAATCGCTCACCGTGGAGACAGAACGGCGGTCTGCCGTTGTAAATACGGCAGACCGCTGTTCTGTCAGTTATCAACACAGGACTCCTGTGTTCCTCTTATTTAGCAGCACAGGTCTCCGTGTTCATACAGTAAGCCCACCCCCCCCCCCCCCCCACAGTTAGAAAGCATCCCCTAGGGCAGTGATGGTGAACCTTGGCACCCCAGAGGTTTTGGAACTACATTTCCCATGATGCTCATGGACTCTACAGTGTTCTTGAGCATCATGGGAAATGTAGTTCCAAAACATCTGAGGTGCCAAGGTTCACCATCACTGCCCTAGGGACACATCTAACCCTTTGATCGCCCCTGGTGTTAACCCCTTCCCTGCCAGTGTCATTAGTACAGTAACATTGCATATTTTTAGCACTGATTACTGTAGTAATGTCACTGGTCCCTCAAAAAGTGTAAAAAAATCCCCGTTAGGTGTCTGATCTGTTCGCTGCAATGTCGCAGTCCCGCTAAAAATACCTGATCGCCGAAATTACTAGTAAAAAAATAAATAAAAAAGGACATAAATCTTTCCCCTAGATTTTAGACGCGCTAACTTTTGTGCAAACCAATCAATATACACTTATTGGGATTTTTTTTTTTACCAAAAATATGAAGCAGAATACAAATGGCCTAAAATTATGAAAAAATTTGATTTTTAAACTTTTATTTATGGGAATGTTATATAGCAGAAATTAAAAAATATTGTTTTTTTTTTTTTTTTTCCAGAATTGTCGCTCTTTTCTTTATAGCACAAAAAAAAAAAAAAAATCGCAGAGGTGAGGGAAAAAAAAAGACATTGATTTTATTTGGGTACAGCGTCGCACAACCGCGCAATTGTCTGTTAAATAATGCAGCGTCTCGCAAAAAATGGCCTGGTCATTAAGGGGATCCAGAAGTCGTTAAGGTAAAAAAAACACCCCACTACCTGTCCTACCCCTGTCCCTAAACATTTACCGGACTCCATGGCACCACTCCTGCGTCATCTCCAACTCCAGCACCGCTCTCCTCACTTCCTGCTTTCATAGGAGAATGTGAGGGCAGAGCAGCCATGAACTCCTCCTGCTGTCAGTCAAACTCCTGGGAGGAGGGAGCAGGTGTGTGTGTGTGTGTTCAGGAGGTCCCCGAACGAACTAGGGAGGAGCCAACAGTGCTGGCAGGGACTGCCAGAAGAGGACATACAGTATCTCACAAAAGTTAGTACACCCCTGACATTTTTGTAAATATTTTATTATATCTTTTCATGTGACAACACTGAAGAAATGAACTGAAATTGAACTGGATGTGCAGGCTGTAAAATTTTTATCGTACGTGAACACAACGTCCGATTTTCATTTAATTGGTACAGTTTTCATCCAAAAAAAAATCGTAAGAACAAGACTAGACATGCCCGGAAACTAAAGAACACATATAAAACCATTCAACACATGACATCACTTCTGAAGTTGAATTCTGTCATATTTATACTGAATTATATTATCGTATTAAAATAACCTCTTCACTTTCCATCATATGAGACTAGCATGCAACAAAAAACGGGACGAAAATTTGTCCGATAATCTGATTGTGTGTACGAGGATTTACTGAAGGACCTCAAACCATCATCAGAAGTATAGGACAAACAGGAATTGCCGATATGAATATAAATAAGGGAAGTGAGGACGTTCCTCCACACTATGGTATGACTGTGTCATGCTGTTGAGCAAATAAAAAAAAAAAATAGATATCTATATATGATTTTGCATTAAACATGAAAGTGAAACAGTCCCCAAGAACATCATAGTGCAGAGTATACACATCTGTGCGTGCACAGGAAGGAAGACGGCCCATTACAGCCAAGTCTATGTATACAGCAATACAGGGAGTGTGGGAGGACGGGATATCAGGAATGCCTGTTATGCCTGCTGCAACCCAAGTAATGGGACGCAAATAACAGGTGGATTGGCTGGTACTTCCCAAATCAGTTGAAACTGAACTCCAGCCTCCCCCGTAGTCTTGCACAATTGTACAGGCTCCTCTCCTGGACTGAAATTACTTACCCAGATTACACTGCACACTGTCAGCTTCTCGAAGTGTGCATGGGAAGCTGCAACATGTCAGATTGAGCCTGTCTCATTTCCTGGCAGGAGGACATTCAGTGTCATCTAACACTTTTACTCCCGGTTCACACTATTACGATGCGGGAACACTGTGAATCTACTGCGTGTTGCCGCATCCGATTCGCAACAGGCAGTTCACACTGCCATATGCAAATCGCTGGGGGTGTCAATTCAAAGTTAACGTCATCCCCCAGATCAGATCGCATATCGCAGTGCGATCTGACATTTCGCACATGAATCGGATCGCATAGGTGTGAACCACCATGCGATCCGATTCTGCTGCGGACCAACAAAAGGGTCCTGTGCAAGTTCACTGCGATTGCAGCCAAATTCGCACCGCACAGACATCGCATGTGATTTTAGGAGCAGTGCGCTCCGAATAACATGCGATGTCTGTCATCCCAATAGTCAACCCAAAACACATTAAAAATGTTCAATTCACACCCAGTCTATTCACATGGCTGTCAATCAAACCCTGAAAAAGGGGGCACTCTTAAACCCCTGAAACATGTTAGCTGCTTTTTGGATTGTGACTTTTAGTGAAATAAAGTTGTACCTGGACCACTTAGTAGTGATGTGGAACTTTCACGGGGACAATTTCACTTTTTGTTGCATGCAAAGAAAGTCTGCCTAGGAATGCCACTTCCCCAAAACAGAAACCAACCATCAAGCATTTGGATATTTATATATCTGTGCTCCCAAGAACCAACCCACACTTTGCATAAGGACTGAGGGCCCCTGAGATGACAACTGAGGCAAGGGGCCTTGACCTTCAGAAAGTATGTATGGCAACCAACCAGTCCCTCTAACCAGCTATAGACTGTCTGCATTTCATAGAGAAGCACAGAGATCCAGTGAGGACACCACTTGGTTTCAAATAAAATATGTCTTGAAAATGTAAAAGTTTTATTTAAAAATGTGATTAGCATCTTAAAAGAGATGTATGGGATTATTTTTTTTTTTCCCCATTTATACTTACCTAGGTGGATGCAGCATCAGTCCAATGCTGAATCTTTCCCCCGGCACCTTTGGACTGAGAATCGAACAATGCCGATCGCTCGGTTCTCACAGCTCCCCGAGCAGAGAGCTCTCTGCTCGGCCCCCTCTTCACTCACGGGAGCGCTGGGCTGTGGAGGGAGCAGAGCGGCCAGCTCAGGCTCTCAGCGGCTCGCTGAGAGGCTGAGCCAGATATCGGTCCAGGAACCTGGCAGATCCGGACTCCGTGGTCGCGATGACGCGGTGCCAGGACCGACTTCTGTGACATCAGCACTTGAGTCCACTCTGCTGAAAATGGGTCACAGGAGTGCAGAATGAACTGCATGCACTCCTGTGATCCATAGGAGATGTACAGCCAAAGGAGCTTTAGCTGTACATCTCCTTTAATGAAGGGGTAGGGCTGGACCAGGGAAGATTAAAAGCCCTTTCACACAGGTGGATACGCCAGAGGATCAGCCTGCTCAACAGGGGACCTGCCCGCTGATACCCACTGAGCAGGCGAATAACAGGCCCGTATCTGCTCTGCTTATGCAGAGCAGACACGGACACAGACAGCTTTCCTCTATGGGCAGTCCAATGTAAACTAACTGCACGTCCGTTTCCATCCGACTGTCACTGGATCCTCCTGACAGATTGGGAACAGATCCCCATCTGACTTTTTTTAGTGGATAGGATCGGATGTTGGTGGGTGTAAAACGGACACATATCCGTTTACATCAGGTGCTCCATAAGGAGCAATGGATGGTCCGAATGGGTCTGCCCAAATAACTGACAGGCAGACTTGATCAATCCACCCACTTCAGCTTTAATGTAATCTGGTCATGAGTAAAATATAGGGCCGCCAATGGAGACAAATCCAAGATTAAGAAGCAAGCTTTGAAGCCTGCACCTGTAAAAGCCATAATCAATAGATATTACATATTCCATATTGCTGTACAAACTGCTTCACTTTAAAAAGGTAACGCTACTTTCAGGGGGGGAAAAAAAAAATAGCAAATAAAAGAAAAAATAATATAGCGTATACAATTGCGACAAGTCACATTTTAATTGAATGTTATTAAAAATTATCTTTCCTTTTCAATCTGCAGCCACTGTAATTTTCTAAAAATGTGATGCTATATGGCTACCTGGAGCTGTTCTGTACACAGAATGTATACTGACCACACCCCAGAAACATCATTTCCTGCTTGTGTGATTGGCTCACCAATTTTCCCAAAAGTCTGCACTAAGATACAAGTCAGATTTCTGGCATCCACTGCAACAAAAATGTAATTTTTGCTGAGATACTCCCAATAGGAACATGTCTAAGGCTCGGTTCACACTGATGCGATGCGGGAAGGCTGCGAATTCGCAGCCTGTTCCCGCATCGCACACGCACCCCCGGCAGTTCACACTGCCATATGCGATCCGCTGGGGGTGTCAATGTAATCTTAACGACACCCCCAGTTTGATCGCATATCGCAGTGCGATCGTGCAGTTCGCACAGGATGGGATCGCACAAGTGTGAACCGCTGTGCGATCCGATCCTGATGCGGCAGCAAAAATGCCTCCTGTGCGTGTTTGCTCCGGGTGCAATGCGAATTTAGCCATACAAACTGTATGGCTAAACTCGCACCGCACAGCTGATCGCATGTCATGTCGGAGCAGTGCGCTCCGACATGACATGCGAACCCCGCACACGCAGTAGTGTGAACCGGGGCTAAAGGGATGCAGGCCCAGAAGCTTTCCACATTAGTGTCCTGCTGGTGCACAGCTGATTGATAAATTATGATAACACTCCCATTAGATTCATTTTGCCACAAGAGAAACACACAGGGATTTCTTAAGAATAGCAAAAAAGGTAGGGATCTGCAACAAAAGTTGTTATAATACTTGCAATGTACATAGGTCACCCAGAGGGGAATGTTTTTCAACAAGAGTGGAGTTATGCTTTAAAGTGGACCTTCAGGAACCCCCACCCCAATACTACCTATACACCTATAAAGTTCTAAATATATGGTCTTGCGATGCCCCAGGTTCCCCATAATTGTACTTGCTAGAGATGGGCTTAAAAATACGAAGCCATATCTGTCCCCGTTCTGGTAGGAGTGTAAAAAGCTCTGAGCTCTACTCATACCAACCAAGCAGGTAAATCCATTTTGCCAGAAGCTTATTTACAGCAGAGTAAATAAGAAATACAGTACTAAAGGTGAGACAACCCCGTAAATCCTGGTACCTGCTCAGTACTTGGCTGGGCTCCCAAAGGCCTAACACATATCAGCCCCACCTACTTCCTCTCTCCGTGTGCCTTGCTGCAGAGTTACAATGTCGCAGGCTGTTAACTGGGCTAAAAGGCTCATACACCCTATAAGAAAACCGGGCGAGAATTTTCGTCCAAAGAACTTTCGTATGATTTTCAAATAGTGTGTACACAACTGTCAACAGATGATGATTCTGACCTTCTGAACGATAATTTCTCAAGTGACAAGCTCCAAAATTTCTCGTACGGGAACAGAACAAAGGATTTTCGCTTAAAGCGGAGTTCCGGGCACAAAAAAAAAATTTCAATGAAAATACCCCCGGGACAGTCAGGGCTAGTAGATTCCACAATGGATAGCCTCTGATCTGTTCCGGTTCGCACTTACCTGCAAGAAGAAATACTCACTTTTAAAATTTCATCTCCAGCGCTGCCATCTCAGGTGTGGGCAGCTTGAAGCCAGCGCGATCCTCTTCTGCGTCCTCTTCCGTGCTCTTCGGTCCCACGATGCACTGCGCCGGCCCCGCTGTCACTTCCGGGGCCGCAGCGTCATCTCTGCACAGCTTCTGGGCATGCCCAGAAGCTGTTTAGCAAGGTATGACGCGCCTGAACCGGAACTAACGTCGGGCCGGTGCAGGCGCATTGATTCCTGGGAGCGATGACGTTAAGCTCCCAGGAATCATTGCAAAGTGGAAGTGACGGCGCGGGGGCCGCCGAGGGAGGAAGTGGAAGAAAGGTGAGTATATTTTTCTGCAATTACAAGGTAAGTAAAAAAAAAAAAAAAATCTTAATTATCCATTTCTGTTTCAGGTGATTTTGGATCTCCTGTCGATTTTGGGGCCGGAACTCCGCTTTAATGCATACCATTTCCGTACGATTATCTTACAAAAAAAAAAAAATCACAAATGAAAGACTGCGCAGGATAAGAAACAAACAACAAAAAGTCTTTGTCATACGAGAATTTTCGTACAAATTTTCTTTCATCGGTTCCAATTTCCTGTGAAACAACGAGTAAAAAAATCGGCCAATTGTCTGTACCCTACTTAAGGCCCCCTTCAAACAATCGGGCCTCCTATGAACCTCTATGGGGAGAGGGATGTCCGCTGACACCCGCCTGGCATCCGATCCGACAAGATCCGCTGAAAAGAGAAATATGGCAATACGTTTGCCATCCGTCCAGCAGCTTGGATCGGATGACTACGGACAGGCCCATAGAGGAGAGCGGGACTCTGACCAGTAAGTGGAGACGAACCAATCATCAGCCTGCTCAGCGGGGGATAAATGGAGCGATCCTGCTGAGCAATCGGAGTTCGTCCAAATGGATCCGCCCCGTGTGAAAGGGGCCTTAGGCCCAGTTCACACTGCCCCAAGTTTGAAGCCGATATCCCAGCACAACCTTGGCATGGCTTCTTTAACAGAAGTCAATGCAACTTGTGCTGAAGTCACTACAAAAGTAGTGCAGGAACCTTTTTCTAAGTCGGAGTGACTCAAGTCGCTCCTATTATAACGGTTCCATTGCACTTAATGGGGTGCGACTTATCATGCGACAAGTGCTCTCAAAGTTGGAGCACGGTGTGAACCGGGCCCTAAAGTAGAACTAAAGGCAAAACTTTTTTTTACGTTTTGGATAGAGTGGAGAGGGATTAAAACACCTGTCAATTTGTATTGCAGTCTGTGCCCTTATTAGGAAGATTCACCCTTTTGATTAATCCTGTTTACGATTATTGAAATTAAAAGGAAAGAAAATCAAAATTTTGGGTTGTCCCCAGAAAAGAATTTGAGGGGAAATCTTCCAATGGGAACACTAGTTCTGGTAATGGGGGGGTCCCCAAGGAATTCCCTTAACTTGAGGGCATTTCCTCAAACTTCCAGTTTGGCTATGGGACAGGAAGTGAAGGGAAAAATAAAAAATAAGACAGGTGTCTGACGGTATTCACCATCACTGGAATTTAAAGACAGATAAGTAATGGTTTGGATTGCTTCATATTTGCCAGCAATATCTCCATATAGAAATATTAAGATTTATTCCCATTTGCCAGGAAATCTGTAATTCCTAAATGCTGTGTATATTACACATCTTTCAATGTCAGCAAGGTTTTCCTTTTGTTTGTGTATTGGGAATGTGGATTGCCCTGTCTCATTGTAAGTGCTAATGACCTCCCATTGTTGTGTGTCTGGCTATTGTGTACATTGATTGTCCCCTGGGGGCTTCTGTCTCATTACACATAACAGTCCTTCTACTCAAGCTATCCGACCAATCCCTGCTGACTCATTTTCAAGTCCTCATTTGCATGGCTAAGGAGGACCTGAAGGAGAACGGCATGTACTTTGCAATTGACCAATGGGAAAGCGGTTGTTGGGGGCAGGATGTTCCAAATTCTCTATACAAGTCTTGTTCAATAAAGTTGTTCTAGAGTTCCTTCACCTCAATCTAGAGTTCTGTCTCCTATTGGGGGAATCTGCTACAAGGGATTGCCATGTCCTCCATAGTCCCTTGGATAATCACTGAGCTCTTGTAAGAGCTTGTGTAAGAGCTTGTTCATGCTGCACTCTCTGGGGAAAGAGAGGTTCACCCACAGGAACCTGGAGCCTTGTCGTAGGTCCAGGGGGGGTAGGAGATACCAAGACCCTAACCAAGCTGCGGCGGTTCATGGAGTCTGAAGTGGTTACGGTGTCTGGTGGAGTGCTTGGAGCCCTTGGAAAGCACTAGGAGCATCTGTCAACTGAGGTACCCGGTCTGGGGTGCCCTGATCCGTTACAGTGTCATAACCCTCTCTGGCTCTATCCAAAATGAGAAGAAAAAAAAAAGTGAGTTTTCCCTATAGTTCTATTTTAAGGAGACTCTGGTAATGCTTCATTCAGCCTCCAGGAGACAGGTGACATCATCTCAGCCTAGACTAAGTCACGCAAGCAAAAGAAATGCTTCATAATGATAGCAGATGGAAATTTTAAAATTATACTGTTGATATATATGGCGACAAGACACAATTTTTCTATGCAGACTTCTGAAGGGTAATTTTAAAGCAATCCTGCCCCTTTGTCATTGCAAATTAATATCAGCTGGTTCAATCTCAACTGATGGCCTATAAAAGGTGTCACACAAGAAACATACTGTTGGCATTGTTACAGAAGGATTTCTAAATCTTGTGACTATTCCAGTGAGCACTGTTGGGGCCATAATCCGTAAGTGAAAAGAACAATATTTCACTATAAACTGGCCACGGCCAGGTTCTCCTCTCAAGATTTCTGACAGAGAAGTGAAAAGAATTATCAGAAGAGTTGTCCAAGAGCCAAGGACCACATGTGGAGAGCTTCAGAAAGACCTGGAATTAGCATGTACAATTGTTTCAAAGAAAACAATAGGTACCAACCACAATGGCCTGTATGCACACTCACCATGCAAGACTCCATTGCTGAAGAAAAAGCATGTTGAAGCTGGTTTATTGCTGAACAACATTTAGACAAGCCTGTGAAATACTGGGAGAACATAGTCTGGTCAGATGAGACCAAAATTTAACACTCTGGATGCCATAATACACACTATGTTTGGAGGTCAAATGGCACTGCACATCACCATACCAACAGTGAAGTTTGGAGGTGGGAACAGTGTGGAGCGATTTTTCGGCATACGGTACTGGTAAACTTCGTATCATTGAAGGAAGGATGAATGGAAAAATGTACCAAGACATTCTTAATAAAAAATCTGCTGCCATCTACCAGGATGATGAAGACGGTGGACATTTCAGCAAGACAATGATCCCAAAACACAAGGCCAAAGAAACTCTCAATTGGTTTCAAAGAAAGAAAATAAAGCAGCTAGAATGGCCCAGCCAACCAGCTGACTTGAATCCAAAAGAAAATCTGTGGAAAGAACTAAAGATCAGAGTTCATAGAAGAGGCCCACAGAACTTTTAAGATTTTAAGACTGTTTGGGTTGAAGAATGGGCCAAAATCCCACCTAAGCAATGCATGCGACTAGTTTCTTCATACAGTAGGCGTCTTGAATGTGTCATTACCAACCAAAGATTTTGTACAAAGTATTAAATAAATTTCAGTTTTAGCACTTTCAATACTTATTCCATTTTATTACACATAACTTAGATTTTGAGCTGATTTTTTTTGGTTTCTTTATATGTATGGATTGCATGGGCTGTTACCAACATGTGGTGAAGATTTTATGTCAATAGCACCTTTAGAAATAGATTTATCTACAAAAATGGTGACATGTTCAATACTTATTTTACCCGCTGTCTACTATGAGAAAGTAAATGTATCAGCCAGAATTCTGAGCCAGTTCTTATAACCATCACCAGACCTATTACTACCGTGTGATCGTGGAACACCACAGGTTACCCAACTTCCATATTCTGAAAAAAAAGAACTAAACAAAAAGTAGACAAAAAAAATAAAAGGAATACAGAATTACATTAGCGAGAAGACGTGTCACATTACCTAGTACTATTATTAAGTAGACAAATAGAAGACAAAGTATTACCACTCCCATCATGAACTAATATATATTTTTGAAAAAAAGTTGAAATGGGATACATACGTTTCATTAGAGAACTCCAGGTATGGATATTATATACATATCTATATTCATCCAGCTTGGAACTATTATATATATATATATATATATATACATATATATATACATATACATACACACACACATATATACACACCATATCTAGACTATGCACCTGGAAGCTGGAAATCACTGAAGCAGACACCATTACTCCAGTGATCTCTACTTGCTTTCGGGTCCCGTGCTGAGTCGCCAGCCTGATGCATTGTGAACATATAGAAATGCATTTTCTGCATGGCACCCTTGCCAAGTGGCCAACCTCCTGTGTTCACAATGCAGGAAAGCATTTACTTGGCATGGGACGCAAAAAGAGATCGGAGTAGCAGTGTCTTAGAATATTCATGAAGTAGCAGGAGAGGTTAAAGCAGAACTTGACCCGAAAAAGGGGAAGATCTGCTTTATTATGCTCGCCTCCTCCATGCTGTTCTTTTTTTGGAAGTTTGGGGGGGGGGTCAGGTTTTGACAGGTGCACAACTCCCACTTTCAGTTAGATCACTGTGGCGATCCACCAGCAGTTCCCCTTTCTTCCTGCCCGCAACCTTCTGGGACACATCAGAGGTCCCAGAAGGCTGCGGGACCATCCAAAAAGCACAGGGTGGTCACGTATGCGCAGTGGGCAGCTGACTGGGAAGCTGCAAGAAATCACAGCCGGCTGCCTACAGTAAACATGGCTCGGAAAAACCAGGTCAGGAGAGTACAGCACTGGACCCCTGGACAGCAACTTGTAGCTGCTGACTTTTCCATTGTTTTTCAAACAGGGCAGAGAACCGCTTTAACAAAGTATGGATCCACAGAATGAATGATGGCCCATTTACACTTAGGACTCATTAACACAGGCATTGCATGCAGGCATTACATATCAGTGAATGATGTACATGCTCTGCATCAGGGGCTGTTCCCTGCATACCTGCAGAACTTCCATTCACCAATTTCGGCTTCCTTCCTTCACAGAGCTTGTCACAAGTAAAAAACAAACACATGGCTCTTTGCACTATATATAAGGCTAAAGCCTGTGTAAATTAGTCTTCAAGCATTTAATTGCTTTGCAATACTGCACATGCATTAACGTGTTTTATGGCTGTGTGTCGTGTTAGGGCAATCCGTTATGAATGCGCTGTCCATGCACTCTCACAAATTTTAAAAAATGGGCATGACCCTTGTTCAACAATATGGCGCACCACAACGATACATGGACTGTGGTAAATTGGGGTGCCATTCACAAGAACGACATGCATGTACTACCTTGGTGTTGTTCCCAAGACACGTGGTCAGCATCACTCTATCAACCCACCCTCTCCCCCCACTGCTCTCTGACCTCACATCTAGCAAGATATCTGACGGTGCAAATGAATAGACATGAAAGAAGGAAGTAATTTAGTAACCCTTTTCCAAAACCTTGATATCATTTGCGCAAGCCCACATTAAAGTGGAGTTCCACCCTATTTTTATACATACCTCCATCTTCTCGCTCCGGGTCACCTGAAAAAGAAATGGATAATCGCATATTTTTTTTTTTTTTTACTTACCTCGTAGCGAAGAAAATATACTTACCTTACTTCCTTCTTCCTCCTTCCTCGGCCGCGGCCCGTCGTCACTTCCTGGCTCTGCAATGATTCCTGGGAGCTGGACGTCATAGCTCCCAGGAATCATTGCGCCTGCACCGGCCCCGACGTCAGTTCCGGGTCGCGCACGTCATCCCCTTCTAAACAGCTTCTGGGCATGCCCAGAAGCTGTGGAGGGATGACGCGCGCGACCCGGAGGTGACGTCGGGGCCGGCGCAAAGCTGCGTCGCTGGCTTCAAGTTGCCCACATCTGAGATGGCAGCGCTGGACAAGACGTTTGCAAGGTAAGTATTTGTCCTAACAGGTAAGTGCAACCCGGGACAGATCAGAGGCTAGCCATTGTGGAATGCACTAGCCCTGACTGTCCCGGGGGTATTAAAAAAAAAAAAAAAAAAATCCAGGGTGGAACTCCGCTTTAAGTCAATAAAGTCTGCACAATTTTGTGCACATCTCATACAGTTCAATGTGAGAATAACGTGGTGATGGAGTCAGGTAGGTCTGATGAACAATATAACACTGAATAAGTTTGTTATTCACCGCTGGTGTGATCAATAGACAGCTCTTCATTGGTAATCGATAGTATAATAGACTGCCATTTGGTCCTCATCTCCAGGGGTGTTTTACTAAGTTTTGTGTTTGGCAAACGGGAGTATAAAGTGGACATTAATCCCATTGGACCTTGGGATCTAAGAATACCAGGTTGGGATAGGAGTTTCAGGGTTCTCATATTGGGTATTCAAGGGATGTCTAAGTTGCAAATACCTATAAGTATGTTTAGGATATCCAATTTTATTTGCAGTTGTTTAAAGCACCTACATTATAAAATGTCAGAAGGAGAGTTACCAGGCTCTTTTGCCACACCATTGAATCTGGGAGGCATTTAAGTTGTGGGTTACATTTTATTGAGGGAAGGAAAAATGTAAGTGTAAGGCCCTGTTCACACCTGAGCGTTTTTCAGCTCGTAAAACGCTCTTCTCTGAAGTTTCAAAACGCCCAACAAGCAAAATTAAAATTATTTCAATGGCCCCTGTGCACATATGAGCGTTTTGTTGCCTGAAGCTTAAAAGAGTACATGAGCTTTTTTTTTTTTTTTGACAGAATACAAGAGTTTTTGTTAGATGTCAAAGCCTGCCTTCAAACGCCCAAAAAAGATACGCTCAGGTGTGAATGGAGCCTCAGCAGGGATGTTCGGGGTAATGAGGGGAAAGATGAGGTAATATCTTCTCTCTGATAGTTATTATTATTATACAGGATTTATATAGCGCCAACAGTTTGCGCTGTGCTTTACAATTTGAGGGAAGACAATACAGTTACAATACAGTTCAAAACAGGAGGAAGTAGAGGGCCCTGCTCGTTAGAGCTTACAATCTAGTTATCTTCCATTCCTCAAACTTCAGCTGGATACTAGGAGCTGCAGCGGAATCAGGGTTCCCCACTAAGGAGTCCTTGTATATAAGCCAAGGAGAGTTGTTCCATCAACTCTATGCTAGTCTATGTAGTGGCATACCACTGCTCTATTCTAGGTGGTTCTATCTTTTTACAAATGGTGGATATGCAAGCTTTAGTGGCGTTCAAGGTGCTTAAAGTGGAGTTCCAGCCTCAAATACCTTTTTTAACTAAAAATACCCCTATAATACTAATCCATCGCCCTTTACAGAACCGCTTTTCTCATACTTACAAGGTGTACAGTATTGGATTTTAGTCAAAATATTACTTTTAAAAACGATGTCTGGGCGCGGCCATCTTGGATGTGGGCATCTGAAGCCACAGTGTAATCTGCTGTGTCCTTCTTCCCGATTCCAGCATCCTGGGAGTGATGACAAACAGCTCCCAGGATGCAATGCAAATGCGGAAGTGATGTCGGTGGCCGTGGCCACAGAGGGGGGAGAAGGAGGAAGTACAATCAAAAATGCTCTAAAAAATAAGGTAAGGGACCCCGGAAAAAAATTTAAAATGCCCAATTGTTGATTAGCATAGCGAGCACTCCAGGAATCAGTAAAGTTGCAAAATAGGCTGGAACTCCGCTTTAAGAAGGGAGATCTTGTAACATTTAAACGTTACCGATCATGCAGTAGGTAGGTAGCCAGTTTATCCACAAGAGACATCATTCATTGTTTTATCAGACATTTTAACTTCTGACCAAAAAGTCTTTCATCCCTGGACAGTCCCAAAAAATACAGACGAGTGACCCTCTATCTTTTTAACATCTTCAACAAAACGTGTGGTATCTGGGGATTCATTTTGTTTAAAATTTTGAGGGGTTTTATACCACCATGTCAGGATCTTCTACCAATTCTCTGGATAGGCATTCGCTTACAAAGATATATGAGCAAAGACGAGTATTCTATCTTTTTGGGCCTGAGTAACGGAGGTATGTAAATCCTGTTACCATTTCACTCAAAAACTAGGGTCTTTTTTTTTTTTTTTTTTAAATCCGGTTTTTGTCAACTTTAGAATTGTAGTACAACAATACAAAACAATCCCCAAATAGGCAGTGAGAAAGGGTTGCACAGAACCCAACTGCCATCACCCCTTCATGTGGAAACACGGACCCCTCCAGACCATACTATAAAGTACACCAAGCAACATACTACTAACCATACATAGTTATGACATCCAAACAGAACATACTGTAAAATGCAAGCCTTATACGAAGTATAGCCCCCAGGGCTGGAGACGGGAGTCAACAATTAATAAAAAAGCTCAGACATATCCAAGTATATATGAAGCAAAACATTGGAGCGGTAAACAGATCCATCATGACCCCACCAAAATTATCGGGTTCCTTCCCCTTCACCAAGAGTAGAAATGTAGCTACATAGAATTACCAATACACAACCATCACATCTAAGAACTGGTAAACTGCAGTGTAATAAAAAGGTCTTCTTTTGGGTATAATATCGCTTTAACTAGGTCTAAAGTTTCTAATTTTGGATGAAGTAGAGGTATAATAAACCTTATTTAGGTTTATTTTCCTCCTTTCCTATTTGGGAGGATTTTCCTTGACACTTCCCCTCTTGGATTTCAGTTACTGAATCAGGTTTCCCCATTGGAAGATTTCCAGTGACAACTGTGTAATAGTGAAATTCCCATCACTTTTTTCCCGATGATACAGGATCTGCATTGCATCCAGAACGTATTCACAGCGCTTCACTTTTTCCACATGTTTTGCTGGGGGCCCGCTCTAGGAAGAGTCCTGGTGGTTCCAAACTTCTTCTCTTATAGATGATGGAGGCCGCTGTGCTCATTGGGGCCTTCCATGCTGCAGACATGTTTCTGTACCCTTCCCCAGATCTGTGCCTCAATATAATCTTGTTTTGACGGTCTACAGACAATTCCCTGGACTTCATGGCTTGGTTTTTGCTCTGACATGCAATGTTAACTGTGGAACCTTATATTAAACAGGGGTATGCCTTTCCAAATCATGTCCAATCAACTGAATTTACCACAGATGGACTCCAATCAAGTTATAGAAACATATCAAGGATGATCAGTGGAAACGGGATGCGCCCGATCTCAATTTTGAGTGGCATGGCAAAGGCCGTGAATAATTATGTACATGTGATTTTTTTATTTTATTTTTTTTATTTTTAATACATTTGCAAAACAAACTTCTTTTAGACCCCGTTCACACTGGGGCGATCCGACTTGCCGGGGCGACCTCACTGGTCGCGGCGCGCAGCTCGCATCGCGACCTCAGAGCGGCCGGCACGGACTTCATAACATTGAAGTCAATGCAGGTCGCTCCAGGTCGCCCCAAAGAAGCTCCGGACCCTTTTTCTAAGTCGGAGCGACTTGTGTCGCTCCTATTAGAACGGGTCCACAGCTTCTCTATGCCAGGCGACCTACGGCGACCAGGTCGCCTGACAGGTCGCCCCAGTGTGAACGGGGTCTAACGCTGTCATTATGGGGTATTGTTTGGAGAATTTTGTAGAAAATAATGCATTGAATCCATTTTGGAATAGGGCTGTAACATAACAAAATGTGCAAAAAGTGAAGCGCTGTGAATACTTTCTAAATGCACTGTAAAGAGGAGGTAAACCTACCCGGGGGAGATAGCATTAAAATAAACTGACAAGGGTTTCAGCACTTCCCAACTTTATCCAAAACTAAGAAAATCCCCAACTCTATACAAAATGAAAAAATGGGTTTAGATAAATTGAAGTTCTGCATAAAACAAACTGAGTCATTAAAGAACAATTAACAACATTTAGACACAGTTTCAAGTTTTCATGAACCCAAACAATGAACTTCTCTTATTTTCTCCCTTTTGGTCTACAAAATATACCACTGAAAGGGTTTGGTTATCCTTATTCGATAAATGCAAAAAATACCCTTTGATTGTGCCAGAAATCTGGTGAGCTGCTAACTTCCTGTGCTCTCTGCAGATGCACAAGGAAGGGTCATGGAGAGGATGGAGATGAGGAGGGGGATTATGGAGATGAGGGGGAGGAGATCAGGAGAGGGCGGTGTTCATCAGAAATAAAGTAGGTAGGGCTTACACCACATACTTAGGAATTCAGAGCTGTGTTGTCATGTCCCAGAGGAAGTTGGAGCCCATTATATTTCTGACACATCAACAATGTTTTTTCTATACCTTCAGGCTGTATTCACACCTGAGCGTAACGGCTTTATGCGTTTTTTTGTGCATTTTTATGCAGCATTTTGAGCTTTGGCATTTTTTTTTTATTAGCCAATAGAGAAAATTTGTTGCTAGGCATTTCAGATTTTACATTAGCTTTTCTTATTTATAATTTATTTATTTTTATTGTTTTTCATTAGGGTAAGGGGCTAGAGTTAAGTTTAGGAATATATATATATATATATATATATATATATATATATATATATATATATATATATATATATATATATATATTTTTTTTTTTTTATTAGGATATTACTACTACTACTAATAATACTAATTAAGGCTGCATTCACATGTCAGCTTTTGGATCGCGGGCAGAACCGCCGCGGTTCCGCCCGCGATCCGGAGATTATTGCAAATCGCGGGACGCCTAGCGTTGCCCGTTGATTTGCAATAGCCCCCCAAACGCCGAGCGATGTTGCCGCGATTTCCGCCTGCCGAATCGCGGCAACATCGCGCAAACAAAATCGCGGGACGCAATACGCTCCAAAGAAGCTCTTGTACTTCTTTGGAGCGTATTGCGTCCCGCGATTTTGTTTGCGCGATGTTGCCGCGATTCGGCAGGCGGAAATCGCGGCAACATCGCTCGGCGTTTGGGGGGCTATTGCAAATCAACGGGCAACGCTAGGCGTTCCGCGATTTGCAATAAATCTCCGGATCGCGGGCGGAACCGCGGCGGTTCTGCCCGTGATCCATACGCTAAGATGTGAACGGAGCCTTAATGTAAAATACACAAATAATCATAATTATTAATAAATAATAAATTAATAGTAATATGTAATAAATGAGTACAAAGTAATAATAAATATTTAAACCCCAACTTAAACCTCTAACCCTTTAAAAAAATAAACAACAACAACAATAATAGCTAAACACCCTAACACAAAATAAATAAAGTATTATTATTATAGTACTTTCTTTTTTTGGTGTTCGGTGTTTATGTATTATTTTTATTATTAATAATAAATACATGCATTTATATTTTTTTTAAGGTTAGGGGTTAATTATTATTTATGTATTAGAACAGCCATCATTAAATGGAGGCCCGCGGTCCGAGGACGGACCGCACAGTGCTTCGAAACAGACCGTCAGGCCGCCACCTACCTATTGGTTTGCTGGGATTGCGGGTGTCCCAGCAACCAGTGACGTCCACGCCCCCCTGCTCCTCACTGCAGCTCGCGGTTTACGGCTCTCACTCCCAGCCGGGCCGCGAGTTAGGGGTGTGACGTCTCGTGTACGCCCCGCCCCGCTGCTTCTCACTGCGGCTCCAGGCTCTCACTCCCAGCCGGGCCGCAAATTGGGGCGTGACATGTGCACCTCGCCCCCCTGCTGTTCGCGTCTCCTCTCTCACACATTGCGGTATGTCTCGTATTTTCTGCCCCCCGCAGCCTCCTGACTTCTGCCCCAAAGGTATGTGGGGAACAATTCAAAAGGGATTGCTGATCAGAATATTTTTTTAAAGTGCACACTGTTGGGCATATTTTGTTAAGGGGCACACTGATGGGCACATTTTGTTGTGCCCATCAGAGTGCCTCATAAAATAAAATGTGCCCATCACTGTTTCCCTTAACATAAAAAGTGCCCATTAGCATGCTACGCTATTTATTTTACGTTAAGGGTCACGCTGATGGGCACATTTTATGTTAAGAGCAACGCTGATGGGCACGTTTTGTTGTGCCCATCAGAGTGCCCCTTAACATAAAATGTGCCCAGAGTGCCCCCTAACATAAAATGTGCCCATCAGCGTGCCCCTTATTTTATGTTAAGGGTCACGCTAATGGGCGATCTTTATGCTAAGGGTCACGCTGATGGGCATATTTTGTTCTGCCCAACAAAGTGCCCCTTACATAAAATATGCCCATCAGCGTGCCCCTTAGCATAAAATTTGCCCATCAGCATGACCCTTAGCATAAAATAAGGGTCACGCTGATGAGCAAATTTTATGCTAAGGGTCACGCTAATGGGCAAATTTTATGCTAAGGAATACGCTAATGTGCAAATTTTATGCTAAGGGACATGCTAATGGGCAAATTTTATGCTAAGGGCCACGCTAATGGGCACATGTTATGTTAAGGGGCATGCCAATGGACATATTTATGCTGTGGGACACACTGATGGGCATATTTTAGGTTAAGGGGGGGACACTGATGGGCACAATTTATGTTAAGGGGGCACACTGATGGGGACAACTGATGTATGGGGGCACCATGACGGGAATGCCTGACGTAAGGTGGCACTGTGATGTGGACAACTGACGTAAAGGAGCACTGTGATGGGGACACCTGATGTAGGGGGTACTCTGACGGGAATGTCTGAGGTAAGGTGGCACTGTTATGGGGACACCTGATGTAAAGGAGTACTGTGATGGGCACAGACTTGAGATTCGGACCTCGGCCCAAATAAAATTTTAGCGACCGGACCTCCTTGAATTTTAATTCAATACCCCGGTATCACAACATAGTATTAATTTATTCTTTATGATGATTTTTATTATTTCTGTATTTTAAATGTATTTATTCATATATTATTTAAATTTTGAAACTTTTTACCATTTGAGCAGAAAATCACGCAATTGCGCACAAAAACGTGCTATTGATGCATTTCCTTTTATTGTTATGGGAATAAAAACATGCCAAAACATAAATCTGCCCTATTCGAGCTACAAACAAAGCTCTAGAACTTTTCAGTAACAGAAAGGAGAAATCTGGGAAGGCAAAATTTAAGCAGCACAAAAGCATTACAACCATCAGGATCCACTGAAAAGAAAGATCCTTGGCACGGTACAGCCTCAGCCCAGGTTCACAAAATATGTCAAGCTGCAGAATGAACAAATGACAGGTACACTTGAATCATCTAGGAGCTCCATAAAAGCACTTCAAGAATATTTGTCTTATTAAGAAACAATGCTGGCTCCAGTTCACTCTCAGACACTCTTGTAACAAACATAAAATACCGCTGTCCCCAGCAAATCACACACACGTGCCGTCTGAGAGATTTGCAAGAGGTAGAGTTGGGTAACACTGTTGGAAGGAAGCTGGTCAAAAGTCCAATGCATGTCTGACAGGTCACATCACATCTCTGACACAAAACAAAAGTAGTTAAACCACACAAAAAAAAAAAAAAAATCACAACTGCCGCAAAACGCTATAGCTATGTGGGCAGACTTTAGCTGTGAGCAATGTAAAAACTGCAGATGGGCAGGAGCCAGCAAACTATAAATTCCAGCAAAGTCTGCCAGTGGCTGCGTAACAAGACATGCTGAATGTCATGACAGAACTCAGATACTCTGCAGATGTCTGTCCCTCGGTAGTGCTTCAAATGTTGGAGCGTGCGACAGATTCATGTACACATCGGAACAACGTAATCTAATGTGTCACAACCCTGAGGGCCCGTTCACACGGGCAGTTATTTTAATCTGATTAAATGCCAATCATTGCAAGTAGGGATCGACCAATATCGTTTTTTTTCAGGGCCGATCCTGATTTTTCCGGCCACCCTTCAGGCCGATATTAGGTGCCGATATTCTGCACATTTAAAGTTTTTTATTTTTACACTGTCCTTTTACAAAAAAAAAAAAATTGTATCCACTTTTATTGCTGTCACAAGGAATGTGGACTCCCTTAGTAATAGGCAATGACAGATACTCTTTATGGAGGGATCGGGGGTCTAAAAGACCCCAAACCCCTCCTCTGCACTTAAAAGCATTCAAAATGCCAAGTTTTGAGCAACTGTCATCTCTGTAACACAGCGGCTCCTCCTCTGACCCACTGTTGACTCACCGACAGTCCCATTCACTTTAATAGGATGGCAGGTGATGCAGCAGTGACACAAGGTGAGGGACGTGGCATCAGCAGGTGAGCGGATGCCTGCTAACAGGAGCTGCCCTTAGGGACCTGAAATGACAGGTGCTCTTTAAACGTAAGCACTCTTTCTTGCTGGTAGCTTGACTCTTTAATAATTGCAAACAAAAAAAATGAAGGTTTCCTATTTAAGAATAACAAGCTGTCAGCTTAGTAAAACAGCGATATCAGAACCAATTCAATCATACAGTTTGTAGTGCATACAGATTTACTAAACAATGGGATAAAAGGGATATTCCTGAAATTTGTTTTATCTCATGGTTACTGCAAAATTGTGTGAATCAATGCAGTGAGTGTATCTCAGCTTGCAGAGCTTGGATTTATTGAAGGAGTTTACCATAAATGTAAATATTGCAGAATATGCAGCCTCATGCTACATAACTAAGCTCCTTTTCATGCTGAATAAACTAAATTATTAATGAGTCTTAAATAGAAAACTATATTTAGATAGATTTTTACTCCTAATTAATTTTAATAAAATGCTTTTGAAAAAATCCTAATAAAAAAAAAAAAAAAAAGATTTTTATCCACCCACGAGGAAATGCTTCCAGGTAAGTGTGATGCACTGTTTTAGTGTATGACACTGATTACCTCTTTTTTTTTCCAAACTTTACTAAAGGGCCATACACACTATAAGATTTTCTGAAGACTTTTTCCTTCAGATTTACCTTTTCTATGTAGTGCAAGGGCCTGCCAGATTGCATACAAATTGAAAGTGTTTAGGTTTGACCTCATATTATATTTTACATTGGTAGTTCATGTGGAGTGATCCCTTGAGTGCCACATCCCGGACTAATAGTCAAAAAACCGAGTGGTTCCCCTTTGGGTGGGACTTTTTAGGCGCTATTATATCAAAGATTACACATAGGTATAGATAAAAAAGAGAAAACTTTATTGAGAGTAATTATACAAATTGGTAAAAACAAAAAGGCAAGCGAATTCATGCGTCACATTACATAGTTGAACATCCACCATATAGCCCCTGGGTATACACTTGTAAAACATGTGTTTTTTTGATTCACTTTTTGTTCAAATATCTCAATTAGATTTGATATTTATTATCTATAACATTTGTATATATACCAATTACTTACAGACCACCCTCCTAGGGCACCCCTGAAGAAGGAGTGTATCTTTACTCCGAAACGCGTCGGGTGTATACCCGGGGGCTATATGGTGGATGTTCAACTATGTAATGTGACGCATGAATTCGCTTGCCTTTTGTTTTTACCAATTTGTATGATTACTCTCAATAAAGTTTTCTCTTTTTTATCTATACCTATGTGTAATCTTTGATAGAATAGTGCCTAAAAAGTCCCACCCAAAGGGGAACCACTCGGTTTTTTGACCTCATATTATATGGTTTTGGTAAGTCTAAAGGAAAAAGTCTTCAGAAAATCTTATAGTGTGTATGGCCCATTACAGTGTACCAAGATACACTCCATTCAAACCTCTGCTGCACTGTTTCTGCATTTTTCACACTGCACATCACAGCTGCACTCTGGTGTGAAAAGGGCACATAGGAAAAGAAAATTGTTTCAGCATGTCACTAATGTGAACAGACCTCAAGGCGGCATGCACCCTTGGCATTTAGCCTGTGCGTCCTATTTAAGCGTTTTTGTGCACCTGGGAGGCACAGTGCAGCATCCAGCCCCGCTGCCTGCAGACTGTCAAAGTCTATGACAGGCTGAAATATGCTGTGGCTGGAAACAGCTGGTCACTGTACTGAGTGATACCCCTTATTTATCCCTGTATGTGTTCAGAGATGTACACCTGAGTGCAAGTATTCTGCATCCCGGGCGTATGTCCCTTAATAGACACCTTAATGTGAGTACCACTCAGTACAGTGTCCTGCCACTGCGAATTTCGGCCGGTCACTGACTTTAGCCCTGCTTGCCTTCAGCTGGTCAAACGCTGCACCTGTGCCTCCAGTGTACACAAAAACAACATTTGGCCTTAAGGCCCGTACACACGTACCGATTGTTGGCCGTAAATATTCGGCCAACGTCCGATCGGCCGATTGTTGGCTTGTTAGTATGATGCTTCCGACAACCGACTGCGACTTTTTGGCCGAACAAAATCTGGTCTGCATGCTATAAAATTTTTGTTGGCCAACACCAGAACAGCCGATTGTTCGTCAGTCAGTACAGATTTCGGCTGACAAAAGCCAGATGAGCAAGACTGGGCATGCTCAGAGAAAAAAAAACACACGGAAAGTAAACCATCACATGACATCACTTCTGCAGTTGGTTGTTGTTGGCCGACAAAATTCGTGTGCAGTCTAGAGCACTTTTCAACCAACACAACAGCACTGGACAAAAGACGGCCGATCGTTCGGCTGACAATCGGTACGTGTGTACGGGGCTTAACAGGACCGTTCCACGCAACACAGCTACAAGTTACAGGACTTTCCTAACTGGAGGTGCATATTTGGAAAACCTCCATGAGTATATATATATATATATACACACACACACACACACACGCTATATAAATGTGTAATAATATGCATACACACACACACTGTATAAAATATATAAACACACACATAACATACAGTGCTGGATTTATAAGGGGGGCAAAAGGGGAAACCTGCCCTGGGCCCCCTGACAGAAGCCATCCCCTATACAAGAATAATCTAAAACAAAATAAAAAAATATATAAAAAAAATAGGTAATCATTTTTTGAAAAATGACTTTCATTTGTTAAATTTATCTTGGGAAGTAATATTTTTGCAGCCATCATTCGTAAAAGTTTTTTTTTACTCTGGGCTGGTATTTTGTTTGTGCACACAGACCTGAGAATGACGTTGTTTCATGCATTTTGAGAATGTAAACCAACTGCATGAGGGGCCCCCAGAACCTGAAGTGTCCCAGAGCCCCAAGGTCTAAATCTGGCCCTAATTGTTATATATATATATATACACACACACAGTATATATTTTTTTTTTTTTTTTTTTAATGTAATATCCTGTAGTATACTTATAAGAGATGGCCAGGATTTTGTTATGTAATGTTATTTATTATAGTACATAGTACTTAATAACAGGTCCACCCAATAACCCACCAACATGGAGGAGGTCTTACTATACTGCACTTATTTATACCCAATACTGAGGTATATCTTACTGAATCCGTTGCAGCATGGCCTATAGACAATAACATTTCCTGTACTATGAACCCCCTAAATTTGGCCCACGTGTCTGTATTTCTAATAAAAGTGTTGAGTGAATCTGACGCACGATGGTGAATCCTCCTCCAGTATACACACCACCAGTAATGTGTTGGAAATGCCCTATAGATCCCCCTAGTTCCTCGGGAACTTCTCACTCCTGACAGATCTTTTGCCATACACATCAGATTCCAAGAAACCTAAAATAACAGAATAATAAAAACAAAAAAGAGCAGACAAACCTCTGCATAATGTAAGACAAAGATGAGATGGCTAGACACAACAATACGGTGCCATCTGCAAGATTGTTAACCCCTAACGACCGGCACTGGTGTGTTTAGGAATCATCTTGGCAGGAGGGCCATGTGACATATTTATTCCAGCACTTCTGTCACCAGCATAGCTGAAATCTGACATCCTGTATTGGCCCAGAGGATATTAAAGGGCCCTGCACTTTGCTGCCAGGGTGGCACAACATAGCTGCCAACATTTTAAAGGGACACTTTACAGCTAGGCTCATCTTAGCCTGACGCGCTCAACGCTGTCCCAAGGAACCATGGAAAATCTGAGAAGACTTTACTGGGATGGTAAATACTTTTTCTCCAGTTAAATAAAAAAGGATTAAAAGAGGCCCATAATATCTGAGAAGGAAAGGGTCTCCTGTGCTACTGGACAGTGCTGACATTGGCAGGGACTGTCGCAGCCAATCAGGAACATCTGTCCCTCTATGACATGCCCTGGCACAGACAGGAAGGGATGACAGGTAAGACGGGGGTACCCATGCCCACGCTTGGCTGATGAGTAGACCGCGGACCGTGGAGAGAACTGCGGCACGAGCTCCAGGCACCGCAGGCGCGGAGGGGAGGGGGAAGCTGAGCACTGGCCCTCCCACCTTTCACCGTTACACCGGAGACCCCTCCTTCTCCTAATCCCTTACCGAGAAAGATCAGACGTCCTGCCCCCTCCAAGTCCCGCCGTAGCTGGGTCTGTGCCGGGGATCTGCCCTCCTCCGGTCCGGTTTACTTTCTCTTTTACACGTTCCAGTTACTCCGCTCTCCCCCTCCACTCTTTTCTCTCGTTCTTCCCGTGGGCGCGGGCACGAGGCGCGCCCCCCTCCACGACGTCAGCGAAGGAAGCGCGGAAGCGCGCAGCAGGGTGGTGTGAAGGCGCGTGCCGCCGGCTGTACTCTGTGCGGGACTGTGACAGGCTATGATCCTGGTCATTGCAGTAGATCGCCGACAGGTGGCGGTGTGCCGGGGCCAGAATGATGTTGCTGGTCCCCTCTCCATAGACATTGGCTCTTAGGCATACAAATGGCCTTCTCCATCATTGGTCTGGCTGCCCTCATCACTTTCTCACCTGTGCTTCCATTTTCTTCCTGTCTCAAGGTCTTCGGCTGTCCTGATTGGCTAGCCAGGATGACGTAACTACGCTCACATCAGAGTGTCTTCATCCCGGCGCCGTGCCGAGACTGTACACTGAACTAGGCCTCTGACAAATATCGTCATCAATTTATGACAATATGTATTCTACATATTTCTGGTAAAAAAAAATCACAATAAGCGTATATTGATTGGTTTGCGCCAAAGTTATAACGTCTACAAACTAGGGGATATGTTTATTTTATTTATTATTTTTTACTAGTAATCTGAGCGATCAGTGACTTTTAGCGGGACTGCGATATTGCGGCAGAGTCCATAACCACATGACCTTCGAAAGATTTACCACCCCTCCTGACCAGGCCATTTTTTTTCGATACGGCACTGTGTTGCTTTACCTGACAATTGCGCAGTCGTGCGACACTGTGCCCAAATAAAATGTATGTCTGTTTTTTTTCCCACAAATAGTGCTTTCTTTTTGTGGTATTTGATCACTTCTAGGGTTTTTTTTGTTTTTTTTTTGCGTTATAAACAAAGAATGACCAAAAATTAAAAAAAAAACATGACCAATTAAAAAATTTAAAAATGTCCTCATCAATTTAGCCCAATATGTATTCTACTACATATTTTTGGTAAAAAAAAAAACCCCATTAAGTGTATATTGATTGGTTTGCGCAAAAGATATAACGTCTACAAACTATGGGATATGTTTATTTTATTTTATTTATTTTTTTACTAGTAATGGGAGCGATCAGCGACTTATAGCGGGACTGCGATATTGTGGCAGAGTCCATAACCACATGACCTTTGAAAGATTTACCACCCCTCCTGACCAGGCCATTTTTTTATGATACGGCACTGTGTTGCTTTACTTGACAATTGTGCGGTCGTGCGACACTGTGCCCAAATAAAATTTATGCTTTTTTTCCCGCAAATAGAGCTTTCTTTTTGTGGTATTTGATCACTTCTGTTTTTTTTTTTTTTTTTTTTGCGTTCTAAACGAACAATGACCAAACATTTTGAAAAAAAAAATGTTTTACTTTCTGCTACGGCACTGCATTGCTTTAACTGACAAATGCGCGGCGTTGCTACACTTTTTTTTTTGCGTTATAAACAAAGAATGACCAAAAATAAAAAAAAATAAAAATGTTTTACTTTCTGTTATAAAACATGACCAATTAAAAAATGTAAAAATTTAGGCCAATATGTATTCTACTACATATTTTTGGTAAAAAAAAAAAATCCCAATTAGCGTATATTGATAGGTTTGCGTAAAAGTTATATAACATCTCCAAATTATGGGATATGTTTATTTTATTTTATTTTTTTACTTATAGCGGGACTGCGATATTGCGGCAGAGTCCATAAACACATGACCTTCAAAAGATTTATCACCCCTCCTGACCAGGCCATTTTTTTCGATATGGCACTGTGTTGCTTTATCTGACAATTGCGTGGTCATGCGACACTGTGCCCAAAAAAAATGTATGTCTGTTTTTTTTCCACAAATAGAGCTTTCCTTTTGTGGTATTTGATCACTTCTGTTTTTTTTGCGTTATAAACAAAGAATGACCAAAAATTTTGAAAAAAAAAATGTTTTACTTTCTGTTATAAAACATGACCAATTAAAAAATGTAAACATTTCTTCATCAATTTAGGCCAATATGTATTCTACTACATATTTTTGGTATAAAAAAAAAAAAAACATTTTTTCCCCTGTTGTTTAAGGCCCCGTTCACACTGGGGCGATCCGACTTCCAGGGGCGACCTCCGAGGTCGCGGTGCGAGCAGCGCGCCGCGATCTCGGAGCGGCCGGCACGGACTTCATAACATTGAAGTCGCTCCGGGTCGCCCCAAAGAAGCTCCGGACCCTTTCTCTAAGTCGGAGCGACTTGTGTCGCTCCTATTAGAACGGGTCCGCAGCTTCCCTATGGAAGGCGACCTGTGAGGCGACCAGGTCGCCTCACAGGTCGCCTCAGTGTGAACGGGGACTTATGCTAGCCATACACGCACAGAATTTCGGCCGAAAATGGTCGATTTAGGAAAGATCGTTCGAATATCGGGCCGTTAGTGAACACAAGTTTACCAACGATTACGATACCACACCCGGCTAATCTCGATGGATCCACAGCGAAAATTTTTATCGATTCAACGAAAGTGTATACGTCTATGGTAAAATTGAAACGAAAATAATATACTGAATCGTACTGCGCATGTATTTGACATATCAGTGAACCGGAAGAAGAATCTATAAACGAAAGAATGTTCATTCGTTTAACATGTTTGTTTCTACACACTGTTCTAAAATGCATGTCTCAAAACAAGCAAATTATTCTATTGCTGTTTATATGTGTATGTATAAAATGTATGTATATTTCTCTCTCTCTCTCTATATATATATATATATATATATATATATATATATATATATATATATATATATATATATATATATATATATATTAAAATGAATCACATATTATATCAACACGTGTATATAAGTATAGTACAAAACATGAAATATGTGGTAGTATGTATTTACACCAGTGTACCAACACCAGAGGACAAGGCTCCTGACTGTGACCCCACCATTCTCCCTAAATATTTCCAAATGAAATTTACATATGTGCTAATGGAATGTAACATGTTCCGCAGTCAGTGATGATGTGGGGAGCTGTGTCATTGGTTGGTGTTTGTCCACTGTTCTCAAATACAAAGTCTGTGCAGCCCTCTAGCAGGAAATTCTGCAGCACCTCATGCTTTCTGCTGCTGATTATCTGTATAGAGATGTTGATATCATTGTTATTCCAGCAGGACTGTGCTTAATTGCCCAGCAAAATGGCCCAATATAAATCCCATAGAGAATCTTGTGTGTATTGTCAGGAGGAAGATTCCAGACAACACACCCAACAATTCTGACAAGCTGAAAGCCGCTATTAAAGCAACCTTAATTCCTCAGTACCACATGTTTTTCCCTGTATCCCCGAGAAAGTATTAAATGTGTCATGGTTATAATATATACCTTGATGAAAAGTAATATGCAACACAATAAAAACCAACATCAAACCATGAAATCATTTAGAAATGCTTTATTTGACCAACATAAACCAAAAACGCGCCTCTTTGTTTATTTGTAACATAATTGCTGCATAAGTGCAAGTAAAGGCATCTAGTTATAAATACACAATAGAGCATGCCAATATTTATTCAATAGTATGTCACATAGTCATGCATGACACATTTTCAGAAGTAATTAAGATAGCATTATTCACCAATATTGTAAACCAAGATTTTGAAATCAAGCAGCATAAATAGCAAAGTTCAAAAACGCAAAAAAACGAAAAAAAAAAAAAAAAAAAAAAAAAGGTGGCACAAGTTCAAATTTGTATGACATGGCATATTGAATTAAGCCAATAAGATGTTTAACCGGGATCAACCAGCAATATAAACGTGATTATCAATGGAGGGGTGGGGGGGGGGGGGAGTGTTGAGTTTACAATCAACATCAGAATATCTTGTGCTCAAATACATGCGTTGTGTGTCATACCTTGTGTTGACCAAAGAAGTAGTGTAGTCCACCTGAAGGATTACGCAAGAAAGTTCAAAATATGAGGACACTGTACATGTGGAGTTGCAGCTTTGTTGTGGTTGAATCGAGGAAGCCCACAAAACACTATATATCAATTCCATATATAGCGTTTTTGGTGCTATATTCATCCAGCTCAGTAAAGCGTCAATTTATACTGCATAAGGTGTCCCAATATTTTGATCTTTTATTTATATATATAATTCACAGTTGAACTGCATGTTTGAAGCCTCCAAACTGTGCCACCATTGGATGTGATGTAAAACTGTAGTTGCATTCAGGACTCTGTTCTGTTTGGGAGCCAAGACTTTCCCATATAATACGTGGAACATATTATATTGACGTGCACTCATTGCAGACAATGTTTTGCACCAATTAGGAGAGGGGAGGGTATCGGCTCCTAAGCAGCACATATTGATGAATTCTGTGTGTAGTCTCAGCTACATACAGTTTACACAGCACATCTCAGTGGACAGTTTTTTTGTGCTATCTCGTTGCAAAGAGATTGCAAAGTACAAAAAGCATGTGCAAATGTGTCCTTGAAGAGTACAAACAACATGTGCACATGTGTGTTTGCAAACAAACAAAAAACAAATGTGCAAAATGTGTCAAAGTGCAAATACTATCCAGTAATCAGCCAAGATTATTAGATACCAAAAAAAAAAAAATTAGAAAAGTTTACTTCCCCTTTTAAACGAGGTAGTTTGGTCTCCTTTAGGGCTCTTTCACATGACCGTTCCTTTTTTTTTTTTTTTTCACGGAGTGGATGACATTTGTGTCATCCGCTCCGTGTGTCCGCATATCATCCCATCCATTTGCGGATGATATGCGGACCTGTCTATGGGAGTTTGCGGATGTCAGCGGATGACACCGCTGACATCCGATTTTCCTTCCTTTCCGTTTTTTGAATGGAACAAAAATAGGGTTTTGTTCAGTTCCAAAAAACGAAACAGAACTGACAGGAAGAAAATCGGATGTCAGCGGATGGTATTCCTCTGACATCCGCAATGCCATTGACTTTATGTCCGCAAATCATCCGCCAAAAAATAGGATGATTTGCGGACATACGGAGCAACCGTGTGAAAGGGCCCTTAAATTCCAGAAGAATGTGTATCAGACGAACATGGTTAACTTTATCAGATATATTATAAAAACATATAGAGCGATAAAAAAAACAAAAAAAGGGGGGTTAAATCACTCTTGACAGGATGTCTATGGCATCCGCTAGGTTGTTTTGCAATGCAGATATGTTTTCTTTGATGTTTTCCATGTCACTGCGGCACTTTATTAATATACTCGCCAGCTTCTTGGCTGTCAGACTGTTGATTGAGCATTCCAAAGCTGTAGTTTACAAAAAATGGCACAAGACAAATATGAATATCATACAACAGCTACCATATTGATATGTAGAAACACATTGAGATCATACAATTTCCACCAGTGATCCTGGCCTAAAAAAAAAAAATGAAAGAAAATTCTAGTACCCACCTGGTGCAGAAACATTTCTTTGTTCTTCAATGTTAAAAGCAGGGGCAACAAGATGTTCTGTAGACTTTATAAGGTCTGTGAAATCCGTATCAAATGTACACACATCTTGGCTATCTCTTGTGTTGCTCGACCCGTATGAATCAAATCTGGAATATTTTCCTGTAAAAGACAATTGTTTGAGAGAGAGAGAGACAATATGTGACAGCGTGTCACAGACTGAGAGGGACATGAAAAAATGAGGACTTAAAAAATCCTTTATATTGACCATTCCCCCTTTAGATTACCCCCCCCCCCCCCAAACTCAACTGCTTTAGCAATGCTAAAATGTATTTGGTCCTGCCAATAAAGCTTATTTGAATTGAGCGAGAAAGAGAGAGAGAGAGACACACACAGAGAGAGAGACACACAGAGAGAAAGAGAGAGACACAGACAGAGACAGAGAGAGAGACACAGACAGAGACAGAGAGAGAGAGAGAGAGAGAGAGAGAGACACAGAGAGAGAGAGAGACAGAGAGAGAGACAGACAGACAGACAGAGAGAGACAAAGAGAGAGAGAGACACAGAGAGAGAGAGAGACACAGAGAGAGAGAGAGACACAGAGAGAGAGAGAGAGAGACACACACAGAGAGAGAGACAGACAGACAGAGAGAGACAGACAGAGAGAGACACAGAGAGAGAGAGAGACACACACAGAGAGAGACACAGAGATTTCACCTGAGCTGGTAACATCATCTTCTCCCTCAATCCTTGACATAGCGGCCTTATCATTTGGCTGTTGTACACTTTCACCTTTATCATCCACAGCTGCTATAGTCAGTATATCCTGTTCACCTAAATATTCCTGTGACATTCCTGTGAAATAAAGCAGATAATACATAAATATCACCTTCCTGAGACAGAATTCTTTATTAATGTACATTTGTATGTTTTATTACCTGGGTTGGCTCTGGCTGTTGACATATCACATGGCAGGAGCTCCTCCGACCCTGTTTGTACACCTGGGACATGTTGCACTTCAGCAAAGTCATCTTTATTTTTTTCTGTTGACCTTGACTTCTTTTTCCGCTGACTATTTTGTACATATAATATATCCTGCAGTTTGTCTTTATTTCCTGGTGGGGGTATAACAAACACGATTTTCACTAACAAATAAATAAATACATTACATTTTTGAAAGGAAATATGTAAAATAAATGAGAATAATAAAATGGCAAGTTGACTATTACAAATGGAAAACACATTAATACAGGATTGCACATATAGTAAAACAATGCAAGATAGAAGGAAATGCATGCTTACTTTTTTTAATTATTCTTCTTATTTTGTGGTACTGTTCCTCTTCACGAAGCTTCAGATCTGACCAACGTTTTCTGAGCTGATCCTTTGAACGGTGGACTCCATGATTTCTCTGCAGCACCCTCACTATTTTGTCCATAATGCGGTCCTTTCTTGCATTGGTATTAGTGTAAGGTCCACACTTGCCATCATAGTCCTTCTTCTCTAGAACTTCCACCATATCCACCATTTCTGCTAAGGTCATGGGAGATGCCTTCACTTTTTTTTTCTTGCTGCTCCTAGTCCCAGCATGTTCGGCCGAACCGCTCTCCCGCTCCGCAGCACGCTTTCTGGACTCCGCCATCGTGGTATTAATAAAAGTGGCCGGAAGTGGATGGGTGGAGTCTCATCCGGACGTCACTTCTGCTCGACGATTCACTCACTGATCTTTCGTTCTGCACGAACATCTTTGGAGGTAATGATTTATGTTGGTAAACGATTGTTGATGCTTGCTCACTACTGTTTGCAATCTAAATTATCGTTGGTACATTATCATTATGTATAGCACATGCACATTTGTCGTTCAACAAACTTTCT
Organism: Pelophylax lessonae; assembly: GCF_965119305.1. Taxonomy (NCBI): domain Eukaryota; kingdom Metazoa; phylum Chordata; class Amphibia; order Anura; family Ranidae; genus Pelophylax; species Pelophylax lessonae. The sequence goes on along the minus strand of NC_138775.1, from coordinate 235,553,843 downwards.
TGCTTGGTCACTTGTGTTATGCACATTTTTCTTTCGTAGAACGTGTCATGCTTGCTCAATTTTTTTTAAATCAAAATTATCTTTTCCTGATTTCAATGCACATAAGATTTTTCGGTACAAATATGTTGTACAAATATGATCATCTACAATCACAGTTATCATTATCATGTCATTTGCATGTACTGTATAATTATAATGTTCTGAAAGTCTCCTGATAGAAACATCTTTTGTTTTTTTACAGGAAAAATGTCTGATCGTTTTACTTCACCTGACTTTCTCCCTCATTTCATTGATGCATACAGGGAACTTCCATGCCTATGGAAGATAAAATCCAAGGAATATAGTGATAGGAATAAAAAACATGAGGCCTACAAAAAACTGATAGAACTTTGCCTCAGAATGAACCCTAATGCAAATGAAGAGTATGTAAAAAAGAAAATAGCAAATTTGAGAACCGTCTTCAAAAAAGAGTTAAATAAAATAGCGGAATCTGAGAAATCAGGTGCAGGTTCTGAGGATATATATGTACCACGGTTGTGGTATTTCGATAGCTTACGTTTCCTATCAGATCAGGAGATACCAAGACCCTCAGTTTCCAGCTTACAAACATTTTCACCACATAGTGACACACAGGACAATGATGACACTCAGGTAAGATGATAGAATACAAAATCTTTATTAATAATTCTTTGAATTTATTGCAAATGCTAAACCCATGAAACATGTTATGATTTTGTTAACATTAGATAAAGATACATCTTCAAACAATCATCAAATGTCCAAACAGATTATAAAATACACCGGGTTAATTCTGGAGAAATAATCACATAACCATGTTTTGCCACGGGACAGCACCAGATCCACAGAAGTACTCCTTATAATTATCCCTATTTAGTCGGGCGTTCATGGTGGCTAATCGTGGTGGCGCTGGAGCGATGTTGGTTAACGACTGTGTGTCATTTCTCCAGTCTCCGGGGATAATATTGCCTTGAGATGTGTCCTCGCGATCTACTGACTGTTGTATATACATCACATTTTTGCGCCTCAAATAGTTGTGCAAAATGCAGCAGCAGTAAACCACTAGATCAATTTTGGAAATAGAGAGGTTAATCTGGGTGTGGAAAATGCGAAATCTATTTGCCATGATACCAAAGGCATTTTCTACAACTCGTCTTGCCCTTGAAAGCCTGTAATTGAAAATTCTTTGCTCTTCTGACAGATGTTTCATTGGATATGGTTTCAATAGATTTTCGCCAAGTGAAAATGCATCGTCTGCAACAAATACGAAATTCAGACCTTCTGTGGTTTCGTCATTGTTTGGCAAATTTAACTTACCATTTTTCAGGCGTGCATAGAATTCCGTTTTCTCAATGGTACCTCCATCCGAATTTCGACCATTTTTCCCAATATCAACAAACAGAAACTCATATTTGGCATTTACTAATGCCAACAAAACTATACTAAAGAAACCTTTATAGTTATGGTAATATGAGCCGGAGTTTGGAGGGGGGGTAATGCGCACATGTTTGCCATCTATGGCACCACCACAGTTTGGAAAATTCCACGTCTGCTCAAATTCCTGTGCAATTTTTTTCCAATTTTCTGTTGTCGTTGGAAACTGTGAAGAAAAGTGTTATATTTCATTATTTCTGATATATTGATTTAATCAATCACAATTTTCATTGCTTTTAGAGTTTGGACAAGGAAACAAATGATTCACTGACTGAACCATCACCTGCAGGATCATTGCATAGACCAAAAAAAACTAAAAGGGATGAGGCTACTAATGCCTTTCTTCTTCAAGCAACAGCAGCACTGCAAAAGAAGAGTGATGACTGTGATGCATTTGGCTGCCTAACCGCAAACAAGATGCGGCAAATGTCTGCGGAACAGAAGCAATTAGTTGAACCACTGCTACTGCAATTGCTTAATAAAGGTTTGAGGGGTGAAGTCAGTAGTAATACATGCATAGTTGACTATCCTAGTTACACACAGCAGATTCAACAAGCAGGTCCCCCTCAAACATCTACTTGGCATGGTCAGATGGGAGCACCAGACAGGAACAGCAACTCTTGGTCAAGAGATTACACATTTGCACATTTGTAAATCTATAGATTTTTTTGAAAAGTTTTTGAAAAGTTTTCACTTTAAAAGTGTTTCTTGTTATAATGTTCAATATATTGTGTGCTACAAATTGTGCCTGTGGTAGATACTTGTTTTTATTTTTTTACATGCAAAAAATAAAATGGTTCTATACATCGTTTTGTACATGACATTTGAAATGTGATGTCAGATCTTGACATAACCAATGTTGTTCTTTTATTGGAATAAATATTTAAAAAATGCAAGTATTTGTATTACATTATTTTATTTTACATTATTTTTATGTTGTGCACACCTTCATATACTCATCTTTCAAAACATGGATTATGGCCTTGCAGGTCTCTGGAATAATTCGGCCTAGGGATTGTGCAGAAATGCCAGTAGAGAATTTGAGGTCTTCAAACGATCTACCAGTGGCAAGATATCTCAGGGTTGCCATGAGCCTTTGTTCTGGTGTAATGGATGGCCTCATCACAGTGTCCTCTTTATGGAGCATTGGCTTCACCATTACCAACAGCTCACTAAAGGTTTCCTCAGACATCCGTAAATAGTTTCGGTAGTCATCTGGATTATTATCCTTCAGTTCACGTAGAAGAACCATATGTGAATACTGGTCACGGTTAATCAACCACTCCTTGGACCACATCCTGCGATTCCTCTTTTTCTTTTTCTGCTGGGTAATGGCAATCACCCCAAGCATGGTGATAGCAATTGATCTGGACACCTGATCATCATGAATATCCATTTCTCCAATAATTTGATTGACAAACGAAGGTTTCTACACGAATAATACTACACAAACTCGTTTGTCCACGTATGTTTCCTCCTACACGATCCTCACATCAAACATCCGGTCGGACGTGGGTGAATGGGGGTTTGTCTTTCCGGGTTGCAGACGTCACTTCCTTCGTTTTGCAGATCGGTCGTTAAAATTATATATGTTGTATTGTTATCGAACGATCAGTATGCTCAGCAAAACGATTCTTGAAACGAGTTTATTATATCGGTTAGTGGCCAATTCGCTTTCGACCGCCGAATAATCGTTCAGTCTGCAAACGGCCGAAATTCTGTGCGTGTATGGCCAGCATTAGTCTTTTTGTTTATTTTTTGTAACCTGAAAAATTCAATAAACACTATTGAAAGTAAGAAATCCCAATAAGCGTTATACCGTCCACAAACTATGAGATTTTTATTTTATTTTTACTAGTATTGGGGCCGATCAGCAACTGCGATATTGCGGCGGAAAAAGCGGACACCTTGCTGATACTTTTGACACTTTTTAGGGACCAGTGACATTAATACAGTGATCAGTGTTAAAAAAATATGCACTGTCACTGTACTAATGACACTGGCAGGGAAGGGGTTCACATGGGGGGGCGATTAAAGGGTTAACTGTGTGTCTAGCTAATGTCTCTGTGTAGTGGGGGAGGGGTTTTTACTAGCAGAAGACATGGATCAGTGCTCCCGCTTTACAGGAACACAGGATCCATGTCTTCTATACTCGCAGAATGACAATCTTGCCTTGTTTACGTAGGCAGACTGGCATTCTGTCAGCGTACTGAATGATCATCGGGCCCTGGCAGACACTGGGTCCTCGGGACCCGCTGTGTAAAATTACAGCGGGAGCGAGGCACCAGCGCCATGCACTTGTGCCCAAAACCCGGAAGTGCAGAATTACATACACAGTATCTCACAAAACTGAGTACACCCCTCACATTTTTGTAAATATTTTATTATACCTTTTCATGTGACAACACTAAAGAAATGACACTTTACTACAATGTAAAGTAGTGAGTATACAGATTGTATAACAGTGTAAATTTGCTGTCCCCTCAAAATAACTCAACACACAGCCATTCATGTCTAAACCTCTGGGAACAAAAGTGAGTACACCCCTAAGTGGAAATGTCCAAATTGGGCCCAAAGTGTCAATATTTTGTGCGGTCACCATTATTTTCCAGCACTGCCTTAACCCTCTTGTGCATGAAGTTCACCAGAGCTTCGCAGGTTGCCACTGGAGTCCTCTTCCACTCCTCCATGACGAAATCACGGAGCTGGTGGATGTTAGAGACCTTGCGATCCTCCACCTTCCATTTGAGGATGCCCCACAGATGCTCATTAGGAATTCGGGCTGAAGAAATGCTTGGCCAGTCCATCACCTTTACCCTCAGCTTCTTTAGCAAGGTAGTGGTAATCTTGGAGGTGTGTTTGGGGTCATTATCATGTTGGAATATTGCCCTGCGGCCCAGTCTCTGAAGGGAGGGGATCATGCTCTGCTTCATTATGTCACAGTACATGTTTACATTTATGGTTCCCTCAATGAACTGTAGCCCCCCAGTGCTGGCAGCACTCATGCAGCCCCAGACCAAGACACTTCCACCTCCATTCTTGAGTGTAGGCAAGACACACTTGTTCCTGTACTCTGCACCTTGTTGCCATGACACACGCTTGACACCATCTAACCAAATAAGATTATCTTGGTCTCATCAGACCACAGGACATGGTTCCAATAATCCATGTCCTTAGTCTGCTTGTCTTTAGCAAACTGGGCCAAGGTAGGTAAAGGTGATGGACTGGCCAAGCATGTCTCCAGACCTAAACACTATTGAACGTCTGTGGGGCATCCTCAAACGGAAGGTGGAGGAGTGCAAGGTCTCTAACATCCACCAGCTCTGTGATGTCATCACGGAGGAGTGGAAGAGGACTCCAGTGGCAACCTGTGAAGCTCTGGTGAACTCCATGCCAGAGAGGGTTAAGGCAGTGCTGGTAAATAATGGTGGTCACACAAAATATTGTCACTTTGGGCCCAATTTGGACATTTTCACTTAGGGGTGTACTCACTTTTGTTGCCAGCGGTTTAGACATTAATGGCTGTGAGTTGAGTTATTTTGAGGGGGCAGTAAATTTACACTGTTATACAAGCTGTACACTCACTACTTTACATTGTAGCAAAGTGTCATTTCTTCAGTGTTATCACATGAGAGATATAATAAAATATTTACAAAAATGTGAGGGGTGTACTCATTTTTGTGAGATACTGTATGTCCCATTGCGGATTTACATTCACTTCCTGTCCCATAGCCAAAACAGGAATCCCCAGGTCACCAGAACTAGTGACCCCAGTGGAAATTTTCCCTTAATCACTTTTCCAGGGACAACCCACAATTTGGAGTTTCTTTTACTTTCACTTTTGATGATGATGGTAAACAGACAAATAGAGAGGGTGAATCTTCCTAACTGGGGCACAGACAGCAATAAAAACTGACAAGTGTACTAATCCCTCTCCATTCTATCCAAAATTAAAAAAAAAAGTTTTTTCCCTTTAGTTCTTTAGTTAAACTTGAAATGTTATTTTTTCTTTTAATTAAAATAATAAGATGTTATACTTACCAGCTCTGTTCAACGATATTGCTCAGAGTGGTCCTTTAGGCCCCGTTCACATTGCCGCGATCCGACTTGGGGGGGGCGACTTCCGAGGTTGCGGTGCGAGCAGCGCGCCGCGACCTCGGAGCGGCCGCCACGGACTTCATAACACTGAAGTCTATGGCGGTCGCCTCCGGGTCGCCCCAAAGAAGCTCCGGACCCTTTTTCTAAGTCGGAGCGACTTGTGTCGCTCCTATTAGAACGGGTCCGCAGCTTCCCTATGGAAGGCGACCTAGAGCGACCTGTGAGGCGACCAGGTCGCCTCACAGGTCGCCTTAGTGTGAACGGGGACTTACCTTCTCTTTTTCAGTCCCCTGCCTGCGCTGTCCGCTCCTTCTGTCTTCCAGGTGCTCCCTCAGTGAGGTGCTAAGGGGGCACCAGTGTGGGCACACTCCTGAGCCAGGCTGTGTGCATCCATAGACACACACAGCGTTGATAATCCACACCCCCTGCTTCCGTCTCACAGGAGATTGACTGACAGCAGCAGGAGTCTATGGCTCCCATTGCTCTTAGTGTCTCCTGTTAATACAGGAAAAGAAGAGGAGCGTCGCTGCAGACTGGACAAAGCTGGATCAGTGACTTAGGTAAGTGTTTAGGGATGAGGGTAAGTATATTAGGTAGTGGGGGTTTTTTGTATATATGTAAAATCTTTATCCCAAAAGGAAAAAAAAAAATCATGGGCAGCACAGTGTTTAAGTAAATAGCACTTCCACCTAGCAGCACTAGGGTCGTCATTTTAAATCTCAACCACAGCTTTAACTGCCTGGAGTTCAAAATGTTCTTCCTGTGCCTGCGTGGGTTTCTTTCGGTTCCTTCAGTTTCCTCCCACACTCCAAAGAGCATGCTGGTGGGTTAATTGGCTCCTATTCAAATTGGCCCCAGTATATGTATGAATGTGGGTTAGGGGCCTTTGATTGTAAGCTCCTTGAGGGCAGGGACTGATGTGAATATACAATATATATTGTGAGGGGGTTAGCTCGGCAGCGGGTGTGTGTGACCCCCTGGAAGAGTTCACTACATCAAAAATAAGGCACAGCATAGAATTTTAAAGGTGAAAACCAAAAAGGTGCGGTTTATTTACAATATTTACAAAACCATAAATGGCAACCAACAAAAAAGGTAAACCTGAAAATAAGAGCCGGTTCACACAGGCGTGACCCGACTTGCGGGGGCGACCTGTGAAGTCGCGGTGCGCAGCTCGCACCGCGACCTCAGAGCGGCCGGCACGGACTTCATATCATTGAAGTCAATGCAGGTCGCTCCCGGTCGCCCCAAAGAAGCTCAGGACCCTTTTTCTAAGTAGGAGAGACTTGTGTCGCTCCTATTAGAACGGGTCCTGTGCTACTCTATGGCAGGCGACCCACGGCGACTTGTCAGGCGACCAGGTCGCCTGACAAGTCGCCACAGTGTGAACGGGGTCTTAAACATTGCCAATTTGGCAACTCACTACACAGGATTTTTCCCTAGCTAACAACTAGGTGCAGCCTTGTGCTACCCCTAGCACCTATCTCCCTGTCTAAGTGGTCTGCCACACAGGCTGTCTCACCATACAAGTAGGTATCAAGCTCCCCAGTTTACACAGGCAACAAACTGGTTCCAGGGTGCAGCCCCTCTCTAGGCATGCTGGGAGTTTTGTGAAGAACCCAATGAGCCAACCACCTCAGCTGGTCTCATTACCTCTACCACTTGAGAACTCAGTACTTCCCCCTAGTGGAACAACTCCACATATAGTATAAATCTAGGACACACCTACAGTATATCCCATCCTGGATGAGACCAGGCGATTTTACCTGTCTGCTGTCACAATATGTAAAGCATTGCGTAAATTGATGGCGCTATATAAGTACCTGTAATAAATAAATAAGTACCTATAATAAAAACTGTAACAGCCTAAAATGTGTTACCTAAACCATGGCGTTGCTGCAGTAGTCCAAACTAAATGGGGGTTTAGGTTTACCAAATGTTTCCCAATATTTCCAGAACATTGCTTTGCAACGTGTCCTCAACTGGAGGGTTCACGCTTCCTCTAAACTATGGGTGTCAATGGAAAAAGTTATCACAGGCCAAAATCTGTTGTACGCTAGATGGGTTCCATCAAAGGACAGGGGCCTTTCTAAGTGACAGAATTTTTAGTTTGGCATGTTTTGTGCAAGGTCATACCATGGTCCCACTTGCTACCCTTAGAGAACAATATGGTAGCTTCCCTTTTGATTTTTCGAGGCACCGCCAGCTTGCTGATATTGTTGCTTTGCAGCATCATGAGTCGCAGATCAGGTTTACTCTTATCGAGTTTGGACGCTTGTGGGCTGTTCAAGATCCTCCGTCTCACATGATCTCTGCTCTATACAAACTGCTAGACGCAGCTAAGCCTAGTTCCAACCCGTTTTTCATTAGAGAATGAGAGCGTGACCTCCAGTGTGAGTCGACTATCGAACAACTGCATCATTTGTATCGCCTGACACTCTAGTTCAGTGGAGTCCAAGACACAAGAGAAAAACTATAAACTGTAGTCAAGGTGGTACCGTGTGCCTATGACCCTGGCTAAAATTGACCCCTCGGCCTCTGATCTGTGCTGGAGGGGATGTGTACAGAGAGGAACATTCCTTCACATATGGTGGGACTGACCTTTACTACAAAGTGTTTGGTCAATGGTTCGTAAACACGTATCGGATAGTCTTGGTGTAGATCTCACTGATTCACTGAAACACTTTCAACTCCATATCCCCCCATGCCTATATATCGCTATAAACAAAGTGCTCTCCCTCACCTCCTTAATGGTGCCTCATACCAGTTCATTGGAAAAGCTTGTGCATTCTGAGCATAACGGAATGGGTCAGAAGGTGAGGGAGATCATTTGAGGCGGAAGACTGGCTTGCCACCTGCAGGATTTGACTCAACCTGGGCATTCTGGAGAGACTACATCTCTGGAACATCCCCAGTCTCTTCCAGCTGGACATTGCCTTGCTGGCCCAAGCTGACCCCACATTTTAACAATTGGCCCTGGCGGACCAAAATCCAGCAGTTAACAAGCTGTATCTAACCATCTTATGAACCAGTTGTGAACATTATGTTCTTTGTGTGTGAACAATAGTTCAATTTCATGATAGTTTAAGGTCATCAGTATTCCACATGGGGGGGGAGGGAGACACAACAAAGGGGCACCGCAGGGCCACGGACAGACTCACGGTTGCAGGCAGTAGTAGGTTAAGCTTCCGGGAGGCCGCCCCCGGACCAGTAGAGCCCGGATTCACGGACCTGCGAGAACACTGCGATCCTCCTGATCGAGTCCGCGAGGGACCACCGCCCGCGGGACGAGCCGCACGGTCCGGGAGTCTCGCCATCCAGTCCGGCAAGTCCTGGGGAGCCAGGTCCACAAAGCGATACAAGGCCGGGAGATCAGCATGTCTACGGAGGGTGAATGAAGAGCCATTCCGTCTGACCGTCAGTTGCAGAGGAAATCCACAGCGGTAGGTGGCGTCCTGGGAGCGGAGTCTTTCCAGAAGAGGTTTCAGCATAGCCCGGCGGGTCAAGGTACCCCTCGATATGTCTGGGAAAATAGCGATCTGCGCCCCATCAAAGTCCACGGGGCCATGGGACCACGCCGCCCGCAGTATCTGTTCCTTCACCGTGTATCTATGCAGGCGGCAAATCACATCCCGCGGCCTGTCTGCATCTTGTGGGTAAGGGCCCAGGGCCCGATGAACCTGGTCAAAGAGAAAGTCCACCTGGGGGTCTTGCGGCAGCAGTCTGGAGAATATGGCCTGGACCGTCACCACCAGGTCCTCCCGACCAGTCGCCTCAGGCAGGCCCTGGAGCCGCAAGTTATTACGGCGGCTCCGGTTTTCCATGTCCTCCATCTGGAGCTGGTGGTCCGCCAGAGCATCGCGTGGGAAGCTTGAATGTGTTCCAGGTGAGCCACCCTCGATTGGAGGTCCCCCAATGCGGATTCACCCGCCGCCACCCGCCCCTTGACCTGAGTCCCTTCAGTCGTAATGGCCGCGAAATCTCGGCGGTGCTGCTCCGCAACTTGGGCCACAATGTCTTCCATGTCCCGCTTTGTAGGAAGGGAGCGGAGCAGCGCCCAGATGTCTCTCTCCTCCTCCGGGGGAACCAGCAGGGAGGTCTGTGATGAAGGAAGGGAGCCCTGAGACATCGTTGCGGTGGCGGGAAGCAGGGGAGACGCGGGCAGCAGGGGTGGCGAGGCGGTAGTCCGGGCAAGGCCGCTGCTGAGGCCTACCACTGGAGATAGCGATCCCAGGGTCGGGGAGCTCTGGAAAAAGCCGCGGATAGGAGCCGATGGCGTAGCCCGGGAAGCAGCCTTCGTCTTCCGCCGCTTGTAGGTGCTCATGTCAGCCTGGAAATGCCTATTTAAGCCGGTTAGGGAGGCTAGGGAGCGGGAGCACCAGAGAAGCACGTCTTCACACCGCCATGACCTAGCCACGCCCCCCAAGGTCATCAGTATTCCGTTTATTCCATGAGTCTTACCGTATGTCTGTTAAAGATTGTGCTCAACGTTAGTAAGATCCTCCTATACTCTTTTTGAGGGGAGAGGGGATAAGTCTGTTGGGACTGGCTGTCTGGGACATAGGATAATCTCTATATGTCTTATAGTACTGATATATCTCATCGTCTTTACTAGTATTCACCTGAACTGCAAATCATGAGACTCCTTTTTCTGTTGTTTCATTCATTTTATTTAGGATTTGTACTGCCTGAAATGTCAAAGATTACATATATACCGTATATATATATAAAGTGTTACCTGGAGTTTGGCTTTAATTTGTTATTGTATTTAAATCTGCTAATACATCTAACCCCCCTCAGAGTGAAAAATCTGCTGCCTGCTGTGCCCCCATGCTCCTTCATCCAGAGTGGGGACACTCTAATACAGGAGATGCGTTAACGGTCAGATCACAAGGTGAAAACAGATGAGAAAAGAATAGAAAACTGATGCAGCCACCACAATGATTGGAGAGCTGCAATTTAATACATTTTTGGTTTTGGGTTTAGCACTGCAATATTGCGACTTACGAATCATTAGATGTGGTGACTGCATTGCAATGGTCATGCATACTGGGTTAACGCATAGCTGTACGTGTAGCAACCAATTTGTCATGTCTCGGCTCATCTCAGCCATGTTGTCGTGCGAAGCGCATACCACAGTGTCCATGCCCCCCCGACCTTTTCTTTCAGTTATACAATACACAAACTGTTACCTGTTATCAATCCATGGATCAGACACACAGACCTTTCTATTACCCAATAAGATAAATAGTTTTTTTTTATACAACTATATAGATAACTAATCAGACAAAAATAAGAGACAAATGAGGAGGAAAGAGGAAGAGATAGACTTTGTTCCAAATCAGGGACAGTCCCTCAAAATCAGGGACAGTTGGGAGCTATGCAGAAATGATGCCAAACACGTCGCTTTCTGGGTCAGCAACAAGACCCTCTACCTGGTGGCACTGGCTATGTCAGTCCCAGGCCCACAGATGGGCAAGTGGAGCCTGGAGAACATGGAGGGGGTGCCATTACCGGGGATGTGTGGAAGCAATCAGGCAGCCACCCGAATGCTTTCATCTGACAGGCAGTAGTCTGATTTACACTCAATTTTTCTGGCTGTACCCCCGCTGTCAGCAAAAAGGTTAAAGGAGTTCTATATTCACAGCATATACTTTTTATTTTATATCATTGTTAAATGCAAACAATAGTTATATTTGACAATCCAGCATAAGCTTACTTGAAAAATCTCCTTGATGTGAGTGCTGTCTGTCTGCTGGCCGTCTCATTTTAGAAATTCCTAAATGCTTTGCAGCTCTTCTTCTGCTGTTTACGTTCAATTTCTAAGGACTATATATCCCATGGTACTTTGCTGTCTACAAGCAGTGATTCCTGTACTGACTCCGCCTCCTGAAACTCCTCCTCTCACCACCTCTGTAGTTCACAAGGCAGGCTTTGGGAAAAGTGTGACACAGCAGTGCCTACCCATAGGACATAGTGACTACACGTCACAGAATTAAAGAAAGTAAATGTGTGGGGATCTTCGCAAAGTAACTTTACAATCATTCAGATTAATAGGAGTAGGCTAGAAATAACTGAAATACAATGTGGAAATTAATATATGATTTTACATTTTGACTACAGATACGCTTTATGTTATTAGCTACTTTTGCTATAGGCCTGTTGAGAGCTAACCCATCCTGGCTGGACCTCATATGACGTCCACCCAGACACGCGTCTACTGCACACTCTAGTGGCCGTGCTACGGCTCGATCTGTCACCCACTGTGTGGACACATCAGATGACAGATCATTGTATTGGGCCGGCCCTGGCACCGTGTGATTGCTAATTGCTGTGACTAATCAAACTGATCACATGTCAGTTGTACTCAGTAAATGGCTTTCATTCATAGCCATTCATTGTGTACTATTGTGATGATCTGTGATTAGTCACAGTGATCCCATATTACTGATGGGGCCAATTACAGTGCATTGGTACCGTGTGATAGCTGTGGCCAATCACAGATATTGTATGACAATAGTACACACTGGCAATGAATGGATGCCATTCATAAAAATGATTGCTTACAACAGTGATCAGCTGTTATAAGCATTCATAGTGTAAAAATGAAATCCTGATCACAAGAGTAGTAAAGTGTCATTATGGTAACACCCTACTTCACTGGTCACAGTATTAAAAAAAAAAAAAGCTGTAAATAAAATGTTAAAAAAAGTGAACAAAAAATTTACTTAAATTATAATTATTCTTATTTTTTTTTTCATACTGTAAAAAGTCAGCATCCCTGATCACTGCCACACCAGTCATATAATGATCCTGTCATTTTTGCCACCTAAAAAATAATTTAACCCATCAGCAGCCACAACAGGTGTCGCAGAATAGTCGGTGTCAAATGATTTTTCTCTAAGTAGTTTTAAGTATTTATAATGGCTAATTTGGACATTTTCACTTAGGGGTGTACTGACTTTTGTTGCCATCCGTTTAGACATTAATGGCTGTGTGTTGAGTTATTTTGAGGGGACAGCAAATTTACACTGTTATACAAGCTGTACACTCACTACTTTACATTGTAGCAAAGTGTAATTTCTTCAGTGTTTTCACATGAAAAGATAGAATCAAATATTTACAAATATGTGAGGGGTGTACTCACTTTTGTGAGATACTGTATATATTATATTTTTTTATTTAATGGAAGTTTTTTTTTAATATTTATAGCTGTAATGTTGTCATTACCACCACTCAGCTAGGACTTCTAGACCATAACTGCTTTACATATCTTCCCAGCAGATGACACGCTGCATAATATTCAGATATGACATAGTATCCTCATCCTATTAGTCACACATTTCCTGTGACATAATTAAGCTAGCTACATGGAAATGATGGTTATGTTTCAAATGTTTTCTTAAAATGTACCAGTGAAATTTTTGATTTTTAGATGCAGATATAACAAAATGCTAGCCACACATCATTTTAATTTTTTTATCTTTTTTTTCAGCTTAACAAACGTATGCAATTCTTTTCTCAGACTAAAAATTTTCAATAAAAAATGGAAATATTGATCATCGCTGTTAAAACACAAATGGCAGAAAAAATAACGAAGACAAGGGTTATACTCTCCATTACTCTAGCAACAATAAAATAAAGCTTTTGATTTAGTTCTGCTTTAGGCTGCATTCACATGTCAGCGTTTGGATCGCGGGCAGAATCGCCGCGATTCCGCCCGCGATCCGGAGATTATTGCAAATCGCGGGACGCCTGTGCGTTGCCCGTGATTTGCAATAGCCCCCCAAACGCTGAGCGATGTTGCCACGATTTCCGCCTGCCGAATCGCGGTAACATCGTGCAAAAAAAATTGCGGGACGCAATACGCTCCAAAGAAGCTCTTGTACTTTTTTGGGCGTAATGCGTCCCGCGATTTTTTTTTGCACGATGTTACCGCGATTCGGCAGGCGGAATTTGCGGCAACATCGCTCAGCATTTGGGGGGCTATTGCAAATCACGGGCAACGCACAGGCGTCCCGCGATTTGCAATAATCTCCGGATCGCGGGCGGAATCGCGCCGCGATCCATACGCTGACATGTGAACGGAGCCTCAAAGAGGAACGTTTTTTTTGTTTTCTTTTTTTTTTAATTAAATGCCAGCAGCTACAAATACTGTAGCTGTTGACTTTCAGGCTACGTTCACATCTAGGCGTTGCTATTTTTCAGGCGTTTTTCAGGCGTTATTTATAGGCGTTTTTATAAGCGTTTTACAGGCGTTTTTTGCAGGTGTTTGCAAGAAGGCATTGACATCTAACAAAAACGCCTGTAATCTGCCCAAAAAGAAGCTCATGTACTTTTTGGAGCGTCGGGCGTTTTGCTCAAGGCGTCGGAACGCTCACATGTTAACAGGGGCCATTGAAATGAATAGGATTTGTCTTGTTGGGCGTTTTTTGAGCTGATCGAGCTGAAAAATGCCCCAAAACGCCTACATGTGAACGTAGCCTTAAGAAACCAACACTCACCACCTCAGGAGTTTAGCATTCTTTCCAACTGTGCCAGATTTTTTGCCAATCTTTGATCCCCGACACCTCCGTCTTGGCTGTGGGAGCCAGAGGTGACTTCCTGTTGTTTCATAGCCACCTTCCACTGCACATGTGAGATCGCGCTGCACTTTCAGATTGATCCTGCAGCCTCCTGGGACATGTTATGTGTCCAAGTAGGTTGCGGACGGGGGTGGGGGATTGGCATAACTTAGGTAAATCTCTCCTAGGCACCAGAAGTACCATGACGGTGCCTACAACCCTGCTCACTGGCATCTACCAAAAACTGCAACATCATTTTGTGTAGAGGGATCCTTTAACTTTTCTATATGTACACTTTCAAAGATAGAAAATATATAATATAATATAATATAATATATAACATGTAAAAAAAAAAAAAAAAGCATGAAGCAACATGTCTCAATACGGCCATGCCAATGAATTAAACCTAACAATGGCACTTTTTTATCATTCCCCATTGCAACTTTGTGTCTCTTTGTTGCTGTTTGACAAATGTATGCCAGATTACAGTACAACATTTTAAAGTATTATATCTATCAGTGTGCATGTAATTTTAAAAAAATAAAAAATAATGAATATATTTGTTTTATGTGTACTATTTTATTTTTTACAGCTACAACTATACTGTAATATATTATCTGACCTATGCAACTAAGCAGGGCCAGCCCTACCATGGGTCCCAGTGGGTCCATTTGACCCAGGCAGCAATTTAAGCAGGGGCCACCTCCATGTCCCGTGGCCGCCACTTCTATGTCCTGCGGCTGGCACCTCCATGTCCCGCCAGAAATGCAGTTTGAATCCAGCCTCCAGCATAGTGTCTGTCACAGATAGACAGTGTCACTGCACCTACTCGGCTCCTCTTCCTGTGTACATTGCTGCTGGGGAGCGGCCAAGCGAGACCAGCGGCAATGGTTTGGAGCAGCATGGGGTGGGCATGGCTTGAAGAGTGGAGTCAGAGCGGCGCATGGGTTAGGGAGCAGAGCGGAGGGGAGAGGGGAAGGGGAGGGGAAGGTGCACAACATCATCATCACAGTCAGACACACAGCATATCAGCACTGTGCACAGCACAGCACAAGTACCCACTTATCATAGGCAATATGGTAAGACGAAAGAGGCTCAGGCACCACTTTGCCAGCTGGTGAGTTGAGTTCTATTTTCATAGTGAATGTGAGTGGCTGGCTGGCCTGGCTTAATTGGTTTCTCTTTATGTATGTTGTTTACTCAGGGCAAGTCCGTCCCACTTGCCAACTGATCAGTGCCATCACAGTGCCCCATCAGTGCCAGCAGTGTCAGTACAGTGCCCCATCAGTGCAATTACAGTGCCCCATCAGTGCAATCACAGTATCATCACTGCCCCATGAGTGAAATTACACTGCCATCAGTGCTCTATCAGTGCAATTACAGTGCCCCATCAGTGGCATCACAGCGTCCCATAATCGCCATCACAGTGCACAATCACAGTGCCCCATCAGTGCCATCACAGTGCCACTACAGTGCCATCAGTGCAGTCACATTGCCCCATCAGTGCCATCACCAGTAAATCTGACTGCCTGATAAATTTAATTTTAAATAATTTTAAATAATAGATGTGGGGGCATTTTGGTGGGCGTGATTTTTTTTGTGGGGGGTTGGCAACTTTTAAATCTTGCACCCAGGCAGCACAATGTCTTTGGCCACCCCTACAACCAGGGCTTTTTTTTACCTGGAGCTTGGTGGAAGTCAGTTCCACCACCTCTGGCTCAGGCCCTCTCCTCCTTGCTGGCTCCTGTGTTTACAAGTGACAGCTTGTCTCCCAACGGCTCCCACAGATCTGATCTCCTGAGTGGCTTCCACTTAGTGCAGAATGGGAACAAGGGAAATGAAGGTGCTCAGGGTGCAGTACAGATTCCAAGATCTGCATTGGATGATCTCCCTGCAAGTAAGAGAGGCAGAGCCACCTACAGTGTGTGTGTGTGGGGGGGGGGGGGGGTACTAGAACCAACTGAATGCTTCAGCTTAATACAACAACACAAGTAAGACACGTGGAAGATGGTGGGCTGGTGGTGGAGATGGTGAAGGAAGATAGTGGGGGAAGAAGATGGGGCAGTGGAAGTGGGGTTGCATGTGAAAGGTCAGAGGTGAACAGGGGTGAAAGTGAGATGTGGATAGGGGATGCAGTGGTAAGCAGCTGTGGAAAAAGGCAAAGTGCACCCCTGAATTCTGCACTCTGGGAGGGGGGTTTTGGAGGGTAGTGGTTGAGTTCCTGCACCTATTTTCTGAGAAACAAAGCCCTGCCTACAACTAAGTATAGAAAATGGAAGACAGTTACCTTTTGGCATTTGTCTGCAATGGCTTCTTTTACTAACGGATTGAATAAAAATAGTTCACTGTTTATTGTGTGGTAACTTTTCCCATCTCTAGAATTTCTTGGCAGAAGAATCTTGCCTTTGCTAAAGTGGTATGTCACTTCTGTATTACTGACTTGCAGGATCAGAATGCCAAGTGACCACTAGCTTGTCAGTGCCAATTACAGCACAACAGAACGTTTCTCAGCAGCAGAAATGACCCACCCAGTCAGTGTTTTGTGTCATGCAGGGTGAATGTTGTTCAGTCGCGCTGTTAAATAAAATGAACTGATTTTGATTTTGTGGTTTTGATTTGTCAAAACCTAAGCCAAAAATAAATACAATAACTTTTAGAGACCAAAGAACAGCAATGATGCTTTTGTGTGTAAAGCTCCTACCATTCCTCAAAGAGACCCTGTCACTTTGCCCTGGATAGATCTCTTGAAAAGTCAGCCCCTGATCCACTGAAGCCATGCTCCCATCCCACTTCTTTGCTAAGTTTAAGCCTGAAGTCCAACTCTGTGTAAGCTCTGTGTTGGAGGGTATCATATTTTACATAGGTGATGACGTTCTCCTCTTCCTAACGTGACAGTGTAAGGATGTCATGTTTTGCCAAACAGGCCTAAGCACTGCATAGTAAGAGGAGATCACTTGTTTCCATACATAAGAGAATGTACGTTTGTCACCAGCACACCACAGATATCCAGAACAGGTCAAAATCTTTATTCAGAGATCACAAAATAACACAATGTTTCGGAGTCAGGAAGGACCCCTTCATCAGCCATATGACGTCACATGCCTGAAGAAGGGGTCCTGCGTGACTCTGAAATGTTGTTTCATATGTTCTGATGTGATCGCTGAATAAAGCTTTGGACTTGTTCTGGATATCTGTGGTGTGCTGGTGACAAACTTTCAATCTTAATGTCTTTAGTTTCCAGCCAGTGGTGACTGCAGCACCCATCTACATTCAAAGCCTTTCTGCAGGATCGTGGGTGCTGGGAATATTGTGTTTCCATACTTTAGAGACACAGCCAGCCCATGCAGGCCCTTATAACATTGTCACCAGATGAACTGAAGATGAAGCATTCCAAAGAAGTATTGGAAAGAAAGAAATGTCTGTAGTTTCTTCAATCATGTGACAATCACACTCATCTAATTTCATTTACAGCTGGTGCTAGACTATTTTCACCCTAGGCAAGACCAGCTACCTGCATCCCCCCCAAAAAAAATAAAAAATAAAATTAAAAATTAATTTAATAATTCTAGCACTATAACTCCTGCGTAACACTAAACTGATGATCTGTAGGGGCTTTGCTCCCATGGAACGATGGAAAACTTCAGTACCCTATATTTTTTCATAGGCAATGCTTTAAAAGCCCCTACAGGTCATCAGTTTAGTGTTTCACAGGGGTTCTGATGCTAGAATTATTGCTCTCACTTCGGTGTACGCGGTGATACATCAAATGTGTAGGGCAATCTTAGGCACCAAAGCGCATGCTGTTTTGTATATATGTGTGTGTGTGTGTGTGTGTGTGTGTGTGTGTGTGTAGGGGGGCTCTAAAACGTTTTTCTCTTCAAATGTTTAAAACTTGTTTTATATTTTTGCTTTTTTTTTTTTATTACATTAAACTTTTATTGCTATCACACAGCGGTCCCATAGCCCCCTATGTGATAGCATACAGGTGACAGGTACTCTGTATAGGAGAAGCCAGCAAACAATCTTTTCCCTTGTAATTGGGTTTGAAAAGACATTTACATACCCTCCACTGGAACTTGTGCTACCAAACCATCTTTTAAGAATGCTGTCACCAGGACAGGAAATAAAGTGCTGTTCTGTGTAATCCTTCTGCTATGGCTGTATATGTTCAAAAGTAACTGCACATAGACACACAGTGTGACAACACCAAGGGATCTGTCACCAATATAAATTATTAGCTGTGGCTCTGTGTGATCTGTCTGCGGCTGCTTGTAACATACAGGGCCCCGGCAGATACTTTACAAAGAGCTGCAACTCTGAGTGATCTTTTACTATTATGAATGAACAAGCAGCACTGATTGTTCATTCACAACAGTGGAGATCACTCAACTTAGAGAGGGGCAGGGGCTCTGTATTGGCTGTTCCTCCCCTCACAGAAACACCCATAATTTGGGCTTCAGAATAGGGGGGAGCTATAGCCAGCAATAGGAAGTGCATTTAGGGGACAATGGATCCACTGATTAGAATGTGACCAAATGCTATTTGAACTTTGTGTCCTGGAGAAATAAGGAAAAAGTGAACAATTTTTGTAAGAGTTAAAAAATGTGGCTCCATATACTTAAGCCGATCAGCAGCGAGAGAGGGGATGGATGTGGTGTGCCAACCCAGTGAGGTTCTGTTACCTGAGGCCGCCGTTAAACGCACATATCACTCGTGGACCGCACAGTTGCGTGGTGACATCAGGGGGTGGAAATACATTTTGAAGCATGCACAGTAGAGGTCCTTCGTCAAACCTGTCGGTCCACAAGCGAGGCGTGCGTTCCACTGCAGCCTCAGATGACAGGACCTCCCTGGTTTGGCACACCACATCCAACCCCTCTCTCATGTCTGGTCGGTTTAAGGAGACAGAGCCACAGGGACAGGAACAGAACCCCATGTGACAATCAGATAAGCCCATTTTTTTTACAGTGATCTTGTAAGTGCAATTTACTTTGGTTGTTATTTAACATTTCTAATGCTGAACTTTATTCCACTAAAGATCCAGGGAACAATCAAAAGAGTAGCCAACACATTTTGAGGGTCCAAAACCGCCCCTTTCCTTTATCAGGGCTTAAGACTGAAAACAATACGAATGGTCTAGAACAGGGGTCTTCAAACTACGGCCCTCAATTTGTTCAGGAACTACAATTCCCATCATCCCTATCATGTATGTGAATGTCAGAGTTTTACAATGCCTCATGGGATGTGTAGTTCTGCAACAGCTGCATGGCCGTAGTTTGAGGATCCCTGGTCTAGAAGTTAACTAGACCTTTAATAGTATTTCTTCCAAGTGTGATTACAAGCACAGGTCCTGACAGCAGCTGGTGGTAGAGTAACTAACTGAATGCATCCACATCATGAAATAGCATAAATGAGAGTTGTGTCTCAATCTACTATTAATCCTCTTCCTGAGAGTTTAGGCAGCTGCTGGGACCGGAGATCATGCAGCTTTAATGTGATCTCTCACAGATTAGTGAATCAATCCCTGTGCTGGAGAGGATTCACTTATATTGCTGTGACCCAGAGGAGGTTATGGGAGGCACTACTAGACATTACAAGGTGACCAGAACCAGGTAGATTATTTTATAAACTTACAGATAGTTATGAAATAATATTGTGACCCTGGTGTGTAATTTATGTCTCATTACATCCTCATTTAGCTGACAGCATAACAATAATAATGTTGCAAATACTGTAGTACATGTTTGTAGCAATAGAGATAAATGGCTACTTGGAGGTGGGGAGTCTAAGGCTGCATTCACACTTGAGCGTAGCGTTTTTTACCGCGATTTTTACCGCGATTTTACCGCGATTTTACCGCGATTTTTTCAGGCGTTTTTCATTGACATCTATCAAAAACGCTGGTAATCAGCCCAAAAAGAAGCTCATGTACTTTTTTTAGCTACAGGCGTTTTGCAAAACGCTCAGATGTGAACAGGGGCCATTTAAATGAATGGGGTTTTACTTGTTGGGCGTTTTGGAAGAGTTTCTTTTGAGCGTTTTTGGAGCTGAAAACGCCCAGGTGTGAATGGAGCCTAAAGGATTTCTGGCCAATGTGCTAACCGAAGGTAAAAATGAAATACCAAATGGCAGGACCATGAGTAGGTTTGGCGAATGTCACTCAAGGCAATGTTGAAGCCAATATCTTAACCACTTAAGCCCCGCAAGGTTTTACCCCCTTCCTGACCAGGGGGTATTTTGTGATTCGGCACTGCGTGACTTTAACGGACTATTGCGTGGTCGTGCGACGCTGTACCTAAACTAATTTGACGTCCTTTTTTTTCCCACAAATAGAGCTTTCATTGGTGGTATTTGATCACCTGTGCGATTTTTTGATCATGCGCTATAATCAAAAAAAGAGCGACAATTTTGCAAAAATAACAATATTTTTCACATTTTTTATATGAAATTCCCCCCCAAAAAAAAGTAAAAATCAAAATTTTTTTACATTTTTGGCCAATTTGTTTTCTGCTACCTATGTTTGGTAAAAAAAATCACAATAAGCGTATTTTGATTGCTTTGCGCAAAAGTTATTGCGTTTACTAACTAAGGGAAAGATTTTTGTCATTTTTGTTGTTTTTTTTTTTAACGAGTAATGGCGGCGATCTGCGATTTTTTTTGCGGTACTGCGACATTGCGGCGGACAGATCGGACCCCTGACTGACATTTTTGACACTTTTAGGGGTACCAGTGACATTACTACAGTAATCAGTGCTATACATATGCACTGTTACTGTAAAAATTACACTGGCAGGGAAGGGGTTAACTTTATTAGAGATGCAGTGACTATGTGTGTCCCTAGGGGCGTGCCTCTTACTGTGCAGGGATGTGGCTGTGTGTGTAACAGCACAGATCAACGGTCCTACATAGCAGGACCGTTAGATCAGTGCTTTTACACAGGGAAGAATGACAGGCGGCTTTGTTTACATTAGCCGCCTGCCTTTCTCCCTTCACAGCGGACGATCGCACGCACGGAGGTGTCCATGAACGAGCCGAGGCGGGAGTGCGCCTCCGGCGGCGTGCGCCCGCCCGCTATTGGCTCCCAGGCTAGTGACGTATATATACGTCACTTTGCCTGGCCGGGGCTGACCGCCGCAGTAAATAGTCGTGCGGCGGTCGGCAACCGGTTAATATGTGCAATGTCCAAGACCGCAGCAGTCAACTTGCACAACAGCAGATTGATTTCCTCAAATTAATTTCTTTTCTTTTCCTTAAAGAGGGTGTATTTTGTATTTGTGTTTTTTCCTTTTTGTGTATTTGATCACCACTGCCGTGTATAGGGTGGGTGGGTAGGTGTACTGTCCTTTTAAAGCCATTTAAGGCCCATTGCAACCTTAAAGTATAACTCCACTTTTGTTGAGAAAACAACATCCCCTCTGGGTGATATATGTACATTGCAAGGATTTTAACAAATTTTGTTGCAGATTCCTGAAGAAGAAATCACTGTTTGTTTCTCTGTGCCCGTGTGCTGAGTGGGTCTAATGGGAGTGGTTTCAGAAATATCATTCAGCTGTGGCAGCTGCAGAGTACTAATGAGGAAAGCTGTGTTCCTATTGGGAGTATCTCACCACTTTGTCCCAGGGGATGCCAGAAATCTGACTTGTATCTTAAGTGGGGTACACACTATAGGAAAATCGGGCGAATGGTCGGGCGATTTTCCTCGTTGTTTTACAGCAAATTGGAACCGATGAAAGAAAATTATTATGAAAATATTAGCATGCGACAAAGGCACTTTTTTTGTTGTTTATTGTTTCTGATCATGTGCAGTCTTTCATTTCTGATTTTTCTCAGATGAAAATCGTACGAAAACGGTACACATTAAGCCAGTGGTTCTTAACCTTGTTGGAGGTACTGAACCCTACCAGTTTCATATGCGCATTCACCGAACCCTTCTTAATTGGAAAAATAAAATATGATTTTTTCAAATTCAAAACAGAGGTATATATTTAGGTATATATTTATACATAGGTGCACAAAATGAACAAAACCATTAACCACTTAAGCCCCGGAAGATTTTACCCCCATTCCGACCAGGGGGTATTTTGCGATTCGGCACTGCGTGATTTTAATTGACAATTGCGTGGTCGTGCGACTCTGTACCTAAACGAATTTGACGTCCTTTTTTTCCCACAAACAGAGCTTTCTTTTGGTGGTATTTGATCACCTGTGCGATTTTTTGACTATGCGCTATAAACAAAAAAAGAGCGTCAATTTTGCAAAAATAACAATATTTTTCAAATTTTTTTTATATGAAATTCCCCCCAAAAAAATGTAAAAATCAAAATTTTTTTACATTTTCGGCCAATTTGTTTTATGCTACATATGTTTGGTAAAAAAAATCGCAAAAAGTGTATTTTGATTGGTTTGCGCAAAAGTTATCGCGTTTACTAACAAAGGGAAAGATTTTGTCATTTTTGTTGTTTTTTTTAACGCGTAATGGCGGCGATCTGCGATTTTTTTTTGCGGTACTACGACATTTCGGCGGACAGATCGGACCCTTGACTGACATTTTTGACACTTTTGGGGTTACCAGTGACATTTCTACAGTAATCAGTGCTATACATATGCACTGTTACTGTAAAATTACACTGACAGTGAAGGGGTTAACTTTTTTTGAGAGGGAGGGGCTGTGTGTGTCCCTAGGGGCATGCTTCTAACTGTGATTGGCTGTGGCTTGAGCTGTAGGAACAATGATCAACGGTCCTACATAGTAGAACCGTATGATCATTGTTTCTACACAGGGAGAACTGACAGGCGGCTTGTTTACACTAGCCGCCTGACTTTCTCCCTCTCCCCCGACGACCGCCGAGTGACCGGCGGACATCGGGTCCGCCGGTCACACGTGCGGGGGGCCCGTGACCGCGCGGGAGCTCCCCAGAGCCTCACAGGCTAGTGACGTTTATATACGTCACTTTGCCTGTGAGGGGCTGACCGCCGCAGTATATTTACTTGCGGCGGTCGGCAAGTGGTTAAAGAACAAAACCATTAAGAACATAGAACAAAACCATAAAAACATGATTTTCACACAAAAACAAAAACATAATAATGAATATTTACTGCAAATCAGTGTGACTTCTGCTGTTGTCTTTCAGAGACCAGTTCAGAAATGACTTCCGCCGAACCCGCGAGACTGACTCACCGAACCCCTGGGGTTCGATCGAACCCAGGTTAAGAACCACTGCATTAAGCGAAAATCATTTGTTCTGTTCCCATACGAGAACATTTTTGGAGCTTGTCCCTTTGGGAATTTTCATTCAGAAGGTCAGAACGGCTGTAGAAAGTTGTGTACACACTGTGCGAAAATCGTACGAAAATTGTACGAAAGTTCTTTGGAGGAAAATTCTCGCCCGATTTTCTTATAGTGTGTACGAGCCATTAGTGCAGATTACTGGGAACATTGGTGAGCCAATCACACAAGCAGGAAATTATGTTTCTGGGCGGTGTTCTGTACACATTCTGTGCATAGAATCTCCAGGCAGCCATATTGCATTGCATTTTCAGAAAATTACAATGGCTGCAGATTAAAAAGGAAAGGCCTTTTTCAATAACATTCAATTACAATATGATTTGTGTCCCAATTGAATACGCGATATTGTTTTTTCAGTGTTTGCTATATTTTTTCCCCACGAAAGTGGAGTTACCCTTTACCCTTTATTTGGTGTTTATTAGTATTTTTGAGCCATAAGTTTTTGTGGGAGTATAGTTTTGCTAAAAAAAAAAAAAAGCAAAAATAATGCTACAGCTAAAAAAAACGCTGAAAACCGCTACTTCACAGATGCTGCAAAACATATTCTTCAGCTACAGCTTTCTACAGCTAATGCTACTGGTGTCTTTATAATGTCCAGTGTGCATGAGGCCTAAAGCTGAACTCCAAGAAAGGAAAAAAAGTAAATTTTCATCAAAAACTCCCAATATTTACCAACATTTCAGATCAATTAAAACATATCCTTTTTGCTGAATATATTTATTGATATACAGTATATATATATATATATATATATATATATATATATATATATATATATATATATTATATACTGTATACAGTATATATATATTTATTTTTTCAGAATTCTACGTGTGTGTGTGTACTTTTTTCATGCTCTTTTTTCTGGATAGATACTGTATAGTGCAGTATATTTGTGTTATTTTCCTGTTTAATGAAAGTTGTCAAGTTATAATTTTTATTTGGTATAATATTTCTGAGCATAACACTGTCTATGGTGGTTGTGAAATCGTAAAGTATCATTGACAAGTCATGCATGCTTAACATGTTGTTTTTCTTTCATTCTATTTTAGGTGGCGAGATATATGTGGTATGCTAAATAGGTTGTTGTGGTTTGAACAATTTAACAAGTGTTCATTGTTTTCCTGCATTAGTTTCTACATTTCCGCATTGTACAATAACTGTACTGATGCTTTATTGTGGCAGGGACTATTGTGTTCTCCCAGGAGGTGGGGGGGAGGGGGCGGCACAGGCAGCCGGGAGAACAGTGATTATTGCTAGCGGCTGCAGCCGCGGGCAAATAATCACATACAGTAAAACCTTGGTTTGAGAGTAACTTGGTTTAAGAGCGCTTTGCAAGACAAGCAAAATTTTCAAATAAATTTTGACTTGATATACAAGCGATGTCTTGATATATAAGTAGCCTCAAGTCACAGCTGAGTATAAAAGAGAAGAGAGGCGCCTCTAAGTGTAGCAATATGGTTAAATTTAATGAAGGTACAAAATTTAGCAACTCACATGGTTGATGATTGGAACAGGCACATCTAAGGATGCAGGCATCAGGGGTAAAGCTGTCCACATAGGACCATCCTCCGCACCGTCATCTACATCATCCCTTCCATGCTGCCCCTCGCTTTTAGATCGCTTTACTGCAGAGTGGTCTTCCCAGTCAGGATTACAGACTAGCAGCCGGCGGTGCAGAAGATGGTCTATGTGGACAGCTTTACCCCGGATGCCTGCATACTTAGATGTGCCTGTTTTATTCATCAACCATGTGAGTTGCTAAATGTTGAACCTTCATTAAATGGAACCATATTGCTACACTTAGAGGCGCCTCTCTTCTCTTTGATACCCTGTAGCTCCTGCTGAATTTTGCTTCCAATCCCCTTGTGTAAGCGGCTATTTGTGGATGGACATTTTATGGTTACACAACCTATCGAAATGCTATAATCTTTTTATATGGGCTATAAATTGAAGGATTTATGAATAAATGGTTGTGGAACGAATTATCTGAGTTTCCATTATTTCTTATGGGGAAATTCGCTTTGATATAAGAGTGCTTTGGATTACAAGCATGCTTCCGGAACGAATTATGCTCGCAATCGCAAAGTTTTACTGTATTAGAAAACTGGCATGCTAGTTGTTCCCAAGTTGATCAATTGATCGACTTGGGTACAATCAGCCTGACCTTTGATTGTTGGAATCTTGCCCGGTTCCTGCTGATTCAGCCAAGATTCGAACCATCTATGGCTGGCTTAAGAAAATGTAGACCATAGCACATTTACTAGTTGTGTAAGGAGAGGATACCCAAAAAAAATGGCTCTCTGACCAAGTCTACACATCAGACGTCAATAAGTCATTCATGTTTCCAATTGTGCTGGTATTGTACTGTTGCTTTAATCTCAAATGGTATGGTGGCATTATTTAGGAATTCTCCAGGCATATATAAAAAAACACACATTAAAGCAGCTCTGTATGCATTATTAAATTGATAAATGTTTTTTTTTTTTAACTCAACAAGTGTAAGTACCTGAATTGGACTTGTTTACAGCCTCTTGCAATACAGGGTAGAATACTACTCAGAGAGACAATAACAAAAGAAGGGCGCACCGACCTTGTGCATTACCATTAAAAAGTTTATTAACCACTTAAGCCCCGGAAGATTTTACCCCCATTCCGACCAGGGGGTATTTTGCGATTCGGCACTGCGTGACTTTAACGGACAATTGCGCGGTCATGCGACGCTGTACCTAAACGAATTTGGCGTCCTTTTTTTCCCACAAACAGAGCTTTCTTTTGGTGGTATTTGATCACCCGTGCGATTTTTTGATCACGCGCTATAAACAAAAAAAGAGCGTCAATTTTGCAAAAATAGCAATATTTTTCACATTTTTTTATATGAAATTCCCCAAAAAAAAAATTTAAAAATCAAATTTTTTTTACTTTTTCGGCCAATTTGTTTTATGCTACCTATGTTTGGTAAAAAAAATCGCAAAAAGCGTATTTTGATTGGTTTGCGCAAAAGTTATCGCGTTTACTAACAAAGGGAAAGATTTCTGTCATTTTTGTTGTTTTTTTTTTTAACGTGTAATGGCGGCGATCTGCGATTTTTTTTGCGGTACTGCGACATTGGGGCGGACAGATCGGACCCTTGACTGACATTTTTGACACTTTTGGGGTTACCAGTGACATTTCTACAGTAATCAGTGCTATATATATGCACTGTTACTGTAAAAATACACTGGTAGTGAAGGGGTTAACTTTATTTGGGAGGGAGGGGCTGTGTGTATCCCTAGGGGCGTGCTTTCTACTGTGATTGGCTGGGGCTTGAGCTGTATGGACACTGATCAACGGATCTACATACTAGATCCGAGTGATCAGTATCCTAACAGCAAGGAGAATGACAGGCAGCTTGTTTACACAAGCTGCCTGACATTCTCCCTCTCCCCCGCCGATCGCCGAGTGACCGGCGGACATCGGGTCCGCCGGTCACACGCGCGGGGGGGTCCGTGACCACGCGGGAGCGGGAGCGCGCCTCCGGGGGCGCGCGCTCGCTCCCTAGACCCTCACAAGCTAGTGACGTAGCCCTACGTCACTTTGCCTGTGAGGGGCTGACTGCCGACGTAGATCGGCGTTAGGCAGTCGGCAAGTGGTTAAAATCAAATGGGTAGCATACAATATACTCACAAACATAAGATATGTATAAGCATGTAGGAAATGGGAACCATTCGCCTCCAGAACACTCCTCTATTGCTGGATAGCGTGATGGCGTCCACAAAAACCTGGTATACTTACGCGTTTCGAGGGAGAACCCTGGGAACCAATTAGGCAAATTTACTGGGAATTAACATGATGACAGAAACAGAAAGCAGTTAGCAGAGAGGTGACCTCATCAGAATGTTTCTTAACTTTTAGGCTGGGTTCACACTAAATTCGGAGCAGCTCGCAGCAGGGGGTCCCCGGTGTCCCCGTGCAACAGTTTCAGGTCCGAATTAGCTCCAAATTTTTGACTGATTTCAGACCTGAAACGGACTAGAAGATGCACAGGCCTTTCCTGCAAGCCACTTCGCAGCCGACTTGTGTGAAGCGGCTCCATTGAGAGCCAGGCACAGTCTCCTGTCATGCAAATTGGATGCGGGAAAATCCGGATTCGATTCACAACAGTGTGAACCCAGCCTGAATTCGGACCTGAAACAGAGCAGAAGATACACAGGACTTTTCTGCAAGCTGCTCCCCAGACGAGACAGAGCTGTGGGAACAAGCTCCATTGAGAGCCAAGCACAGTCTTCTTTCATGTGAATTGGAAGCTGGGAAACCCGCTTCCAATTCGCAATAGTGTCAACCCAGCCTTACTGTCCAATCACTGGTTGAGCGCAGGGAGAAAGTCTGCATTCTTAACTGCA
The DNA here is from genome assembly GCF_965119305.1 of Pelophylax lessonae. Taxonomy (NCBI): domain Eukaryota; kingdom Metazoa; phylum Chordata; class Amphibia; order Anura; family Ranidae; genus Pelophylax; species Pelophylax lessonae. The sequence continues at coordinate 235,526,061 of NC_138775.1, read as the reverse complement.
TCATGGAAAATTTTGGTTACCATGGTGGCAATGCTTTGAGGCAGGGCCGTGTAAATCTTGGTACTGGATGGACAAAAATACACATTTGGCAGAAAAAATAGCTACATTATCTAGAATTCCTGTCTGTATTTTGCCGTTTGCCTGGAGTTCACCTTTAAAGGAGGTGTACAGCCAAAGCTCGGTTGGCTGTACATCTCCTTTGGATAACAGGAGTACAGTTCATTCTGCACTCCTGTGACCTGTTTTCAGCAGACAGCGGACTGAAGTCTGCTCTCTGCTAATGTCACAGATGTCGGTCCAGGCCCTGCGTCATCACGACCAGGGAGACGGGATCTGCCAGGTACCTGGACCGGCTCCAATGAGCGAGGAGGAAGCAGAGCAGAGAGCTGCTGACTGACAGTCAGCAGCTCTCTGCTCGGGGGAGCTGTGCGAACTGAGTGATTGTCAGTGTTTGATCGCTTGGTTCTCAGTGTAGAGGCGCCGGGGGGAACAGATGCAGCATCGGACCGATGCTGCATTAACCTAGGTAAGTATACAAGGGGGTAAAAAATCAAACCCATAGTTCTCTTTTAAAGCATACATACTACATAGCACACATGCATGCAAAGGTATGTTCTACTGGAAAGGAGAAATAGGGTCACTCACTCCAAAGCCATCAAATTTTCATTATGCAATGTTTCCACTGGACCGTCTCAAGAAATATCATTATGGTACATACTTTATGTCTGCACAAGCACCAGTTTAAACCTACTGTCACCCCACCAAAATAAAGATCTCTTTTGTATCCTTATCACGTCTGGTAAACCACAATATCAGACAATTTCATCCTTATCTGAACAATGCAGACCAATGTCTGTGACCATAATATCAAATTTAAATGTTTTTTTTTTTACTTTGGAAAGGCGTAGATCCTTTGCCAGTTTTTACTACTCCCTGTAAAAGAGTAAAGGAAATTTTCAAAAATGGATAGAGATAGCAATAAAATGCTAAAAAAAATTTCAGGAAAAAAAGTTAATTTTATTGCTGTCTGTGTCCCTATTGCACATTTTCACTAGTTTTCTTTCCTGGTACAAAGTTTTCACTAAAACAGGAAGTGAGAGGAAATCTCCCCAATAGGAAAGAAAGAAGTAAAAGAAGCCGAAAGATCTACCCCCCTACTCTAACAAAAAAAAAAAAATGTCTGGAAATAAACTTTAGGGGCTGTTCAGTCGGTGGAGCTTTGGATGGGCTGCCCTAAGGCAATAAGCGTGTGTTAATGCAACGCACTTAAATAGATACATTTGAATGGGCCCTTAGAGTTTTTATATGAGAAACTACAGAAATGGCATAGTGGCATTAGGACAAAGAGTGAATCTGGGGCTTACAAACGTGTGTTAGGAGTAGTCCAACACATGCATGGGTCATGGCAAAGAACTGACTATTTTCCTCAATAACTGCGTCAGTATACTCTGTGACCCTGGGGAAGATTGTGAAGAAAGAAGTGCTGCGCTACAAATAAAGCAGGTATAACCACTTCCACCTGAGGCCATATATATATATATACGGCCTATAGACAGGAAACAGTTAACATAATATGTTGCGGTGTGCTAACACACAGGTCTATAGCCACCTACTGTGCCAATGTGTTGGGAAACCATTCTAAAGGAAGGTCACCACAGGGCATAAACTGTCCTGTGATATATAACACATAGAGCATCCAAGGAAATCTCTCCAATATTATATAATATTATATAATATAATAATGTAATGAGTAAGTATAAGGAAAATGAACACAGGGCTCACACTAATGCAGGGTGCGGGGCCATGGAGTGTTGTGAATGAGCAGAGAAAACTGGACATTCACTTTTCTCTGGGTTTTGTAATCCCAGATCAGGGTTTGGAGTTTGGAGGTCTGGAAGAGATTTGGGTGGGAAGAAGTCTCCAATCCAATGTCCAGGTCTTATTGGAGACCTGCAGGATGTGCGAGGGTGCAGGTGTGCACTATCGTTATAAGAAAAGCCTGGCCACAGCTCAGGGAGGGAGGTGTGCCTCGCAAAGAGACAGTTGTGTGCTACCTTTTGAGAGAGAAGAGGTGATCTACTCAGAAGACAGTACTCCATGTTGAAGAGATTCCTTGCCCACAGGACTGGAAGAGTTGGAACAGCGAATCTGGGAGACTAAGAAATCTGAGGTAATTAGGCGAGTCCAAGGGACTGAGGGAGTCTGGGTGTAGGCAAGTGTAGTTTGGCCTCCCTTTACAGATGGTGCTGACAGCACCACCATGCAGGGACAGAGGAGGGCAGGAGGAGCTCACGTTCCTTCTAGGCCTCTCTACGGGTCATCAGTTGAGCACATGTCCAAATGGACACTGCTGCTTCGGATAACCCCACGGCCATCTATAGTGAGGGCAGTGCTTACAATGCTACAACTCCTTGTTGCATCCTTGTTGCAAGCAGCCTCCACTGGCAGGTGCTGTGTCGAATTTTGCTCTTTAAAAGGGCTACATAGCTCAGTGTGAGAGCTATTACCAGTTCACCGCTTCCACCTAGACTCTGTGTACTTTTCATGTAATACAGTTCGTTGTTAACTCAGATCTCCATGTGTCTTTCCTCCCTTCTGGGTATCCAATGCTGGGCCATACTGACATATGAACTTTATTTTTGTTGGTTTAATAAAAGAGGGGCCGCCAAGCCCTAAACCAGACTTCCTGACTTGCAGGGACTCACTGAAACACATTTACCACTGAGCTTAATCACCCCATATCACAATAAGTGAAGTGAAGTGACATAAAAATCAAACTGCTGATTTTCTATGTTCATCTAACCAAAATAATTTATCTTGTATAGAGTATGAAACAATTAAACCCTCTGATGTTCTATTTATTTTATTTTTTTGGTGCTCTATATTACTTTAGGGAAAACTTATCTTCTTTTTTTTCCTTGGTGACCATTGGCAGAAAAGTGGCATGAAAACAGATGTCACTGGAAAAGCTATAGAGAACTCTTTTAATGGGGACAACTGTTTTAATGACTGTCTAAAGCTGGCCATACACGGTTAGAAAATCGTTAGAAAAAACTGTTGGATTTCTAAAGATCTGTCAAAAATGCATGTGATAAAGCCATCATTGTATCAATAGATGTCGCCTATTATCGACATGTCATTGATTGATAACAACATAAACTGTAGATTTTTCATTGATCAATTACACGATCTGGGCTTACATTTTAACATGGCCATGCACTGTAGATTTGTTCAAACTATTTTTGAATGATTTCACTACTACATTGATAATCAAAATTAGTCCATTAAAGTTATCAAAAGTCGAACCATCGAGCGCATCAAAAACATTTTCGAATGGTTTTGTAACCATGTATGGGCAGCATAAGAGGGTTTTCTTCTAAATTCCTACTGTAACTTTTGGACAGGATATGAAGTGAGATCTCCACAATGAGGACAGCCAAAGAAATACAAACTGGATGGTTTTAACCATTCCCTACTCAAAATTGGAAAAAAAAAAGTTTTGGCTTTGATTTATTTTTAATATCAGACCATGCTAAAAGCCTCCATTTAGTTATGCAGGGTTTTCTAAGAGTTATTTCCTGTGTATTGTAAATAAAGTTTCCTTTAAAGTGCAGCAAGTGTTCTTTTATGGATTTCTTACGTACAGTATACCTTGGGTAGTGTTTTTCATGCAGTAAAGATGGACACATTAATCTTAGTTCATAGCCGGTGTGAAACATAATAAATTATGTAGGAGGAAGTTCGCAGGAATCCTGTTACAAACACTGTACTTCCTCTCAGTGTCAATTTAACCCTCTATGTTTTCAGTAAAAGGGCTATAGCTATACTAAATGTCAAAATTTAATTGTTTTATTTCACACTTAGTATGAGGTTTTAAACAGAGGTTTTACAGATGCTGTATAAAATCTGCATAAAAACTAATTTTCAAATCTCATAAACCCTTTTTCACAGATTGGTGAACCTCTGCCCACCTTTACTTCTGAGAAATCCTGACTCTCTAAGATGACCTTTTTATACCCAATCATGTTACTGACCTGTTGCCATATAACCTACCGTATTTTTCGCCGTATAAGACGCACTTTTTCTTCCCCAAAAACTGGGGGGGAAAAGTTGGTGCGTCTTATATGACAAATACACATTTTGCCTGCATTAAAACTGCCCCTAACTTTGTGTGGTGCTTGCTGGCATGTACTGCGGGCTGTGGAGACTTCTCTGACCCTCTCTGCACGGCCAGGCTGTGTGTGTTCGGGCTTCCCTCTCCCTCCTATAGCGCGCCTTGTCCCCCCCTCCCGACAGTCTAACCACGTGCTGCCTGGGCACCATGTCAACGCTCTGCTGAGCTTACCGGTACCTTTCCCTCCATCAGAGCGGGCTGTGCCTCCTCATGTCTCCCTGGGCAGTCTCACTCCTTGCTGGGCAGTGTGGGCACAATCGCGCCGCTTCTGTGCATATCTCCCGGGCACTGTATCAATCTATGCTGCCCTGAAATGTCCGCACGTCTGCCCCTCCTGCTCCATACGTTCCGCCTCCTCCGGCCCATGTTTACTGTGTGCTGTCCGTGCTCTGCTCCGCCCCGCTCCTACTTGATTTGATGGCCGTGTTACTTTCACTGTTTACTGACTTTAATGACTGTTAATGAGAGTAAAGATAGTTCTTAATATGTTACATGGTTGACATAAAATTGCTCTTAAACTGCTGTTAACTTTATACAGTTGATATAAAATATTTTACTACAGGATTTGGTTCAGAATCTTTTTTTTTCTAGATTTTCCTCCTTTAAAATTGGGTGCGTCTTATATTCCGGAGCGTCTTATACGGCGAAAAATACTGTAATTATTTTCTAAATATTCTTCCAGCTCTCCCTTGTTAGGACAATGTGTTTTACCAGCTTTTTGTTGCCCTGTCTAAACTTTTTTGAGACCTGTTGCTGTCATCAAGTTTAAAATGACCTTATTTTTTTCTTAAAATGGCACATTTTCTTAGTTAAAACATTTAAAATGTGTTTTCTATTTTCTGCTCTGAATAGAATATGGGTTTATGAGATTTGCAAACCATGCGCTTGTATGTAGATTTTACACAGCGTCCCAACTTTTTTGGAATTGGTGTTTTATATAAAATTTTTATTTAAAAAAATAACCATTTCATAAAAGGTTTATCTATAAATCTTGTGTCACAAAGCCATATGCTTTTAATATAAAGATAGCACAGAGTAGCTGCTACCTTTCTGGCAGTCTCTCGTCGAATCTCTATATTGTTCCATTCCAGAAGTAATTGGCCAAAAGTATTTGATTTGTTGTTGAATTTGGTAAAAATAGCTGATGCCCATGGGCATGTTGGCATCACTACAAGACCATGGCGGAGTACATGGTCATTACTTTCAATGCTCTTTCCCAACATTCTCACCACACATAGGCATAAAAACATGATCGCTCATCTGACCATACTCTGAGCCATGTCACCATCACTTCATCTTGTGGTACGTAGGTTGAACCACTCTGGAGGGCTGCAGCCTGGTCTCAGTCTCCACTCTCCTCCCTTCTTCGCACCCTAAAGTAATTGTAAAGTCTTGTTTCTTTTTAAAAAAAAAATAACAAACATGTTATACAGATGTTTTTTCACAGAGCAGCCCGAATCCTCCTCTTCCCGGGACCCTCTGTACTCCTGGTCCCTCCCTCCTGTTGAGTGCCCCCCCCCCACAACAAGCAGCTTGCCATGGGTGTACCTGAGCCGAGTCAGAGCTCCCTGTGTCCATTCAGACACAGAGCCAGTCTGCCCCCTCTAAGCCGACTCAGCCCCACCCCTCTCTCTCCTGATTGGCTGACTGACTGCCAAATCACGCCGCACAGCTGTCTTAGCCAGTGAGAAGGGAAGTCCTGGGCAGCTGAGACATTCCTGCAACGTCTCTGGATCGAGATGGACTCAGTTAAGTATTAGGGGGCTGAGGGGGTGTCAAGGTCTTACCTTGCCCTCCTGTTGGCAGCCATCTTGGACATGTGCAGACTGCTGCCTCTTATAAACTCTGATTGCATCATCACTTGCCTGCTGCCTGGGTTTCGCACAGTGATGATGCTGCACACCTGACTATATCTATCACCTGATGGCTTGCAGTCCTTGCCCTTGTGTGTGTGCTCCAAGGTGCATCTCTGCTAGCAGTCTTCTTTTCTCTGTGTTCCTCTGTGTATGACCTGGCTTGGCTGACGACTTTCCTGGCTCTCGACCCGGCATCGGCAAATGACCCGGCATTGGCAGACTACCCGCTTCTGGACTCGAAACCGGCATGGATGACTACCCACTTCTGGACTTAACCCCGGCTTGTTCCTGCTCTCAGTTCCTCACTCTTGCTGTGCATTTATTGTTGTTTGCTCCAATAAACTGCTTTATTTTACATGTATCCCTGTGCGGTCTGGTTGCCTGGCACCCTGAGCAGGGGGGCTGCTGCACAAAAAAGGCTTTTTTATCTTAATGCATAGAATGCATTAAGATAAAAAAATCTTCCTGCACCCCAAGCACCACCAAACCAACCAACCCCCCCCCCCCCCATTCTTCCCTCCCTTTTCTTTTTTTTTGCCCTTGCTCTTTTTTCCCTTTCCCCCTATTTTTCTTTTACTCTGCTCCCTTTCGGTGACAGAACCTATGCTCTATGATATGGACCCCCCCCCCCCCCCACACACACACACACACTGTTCAATTGTTGGGCCTAAGAGAGGTCGGTCTTATTGTCTGCTTCCATTACTTGTTGCATAAATATGTGAGGTCTCTTGTGATACAATGACTGGTTTGGTAGAATCAACTGCTTTGAACCTTTATTCATCTTATCATTATTTCTTTCTGTAAACTATATCTCAGCCTTATATTTTTATGCAAGTATGCCATTTTGTGTAGTTGCAGTCAGATGGTATTAGTACCACTTTTATGATGGTTCACTGTCATGCTATTAGGCCCCTTTCACACAGGGGGTCCATCAGGCGGATTCTGTTTTTCTCAGCGGGGAATCGATCCGCTGATCCCTCGCTGAGCAGGCGGATGGCAGCTCTGTCTCCGCGCTGTGCGCGGGGACACAGCTGTCAGGTCCCGCTGTTCTCTATGGGGGAATCGGATGGGAACGGACCATCTGTCCGTTCTCATCCGATCCCATCCACTAGACGGATGGAAAATAGGGTTTCCATCCAGATTTGACGGATCGGATCTGATCGGATGTCAGTGGACATGTCTCCGCTGACATCCGATGCCCCATAGAGATGCATGGGGTGTCCGTTGATATACGCCAAAAAAACTGACAGGCGGATCTGAACGGTCCGCCTATGTGAAAGGGACCTTACTCTTGTATCCTCAATACGTGCTTCTTGTTTGTTATGCTAAAAAAACTAATAAAATCTTAATAAAATAAAAATAGCTGATGCCAAGGTAAGTCTGCTTTCAAAGCCTAGTCTGAAGAATTAACAGCATAACGAGAGCACTGCAAATCCATATTAAATTACACAGTATGTGAACCCTTACTGTAAAAATAACCATTCAATTTTTAAATAGAAATAATAGAAAAAATATTTGCGTAAACATTAAAAAAACATATAAATACAACTTTTTTTTTTTTTTTTTTAGTTATAACAAAATTGTACGCAGTAGTCTATAATGAAGTGCTTCTAATATACCTATCTAAATTGCTAATTTTTGACCCTCCAATTGATTTTGTATCCTCCACTTGATTGGAAAAAATCTGTTAAAACCTGGTAGTTAAGGCATCCCCCCCCCTTTCCCTCTCCACCTATCACTTTTTATTTCACTGCTGTCCATCCTGGTGTTCACTGTGACTCCTTTCTAGACCCTGGTCTACTAGTTTACATTTAAATCATTTTTTTAAAGAACTGTATATTGTAATTTTCAATTCTTTCTTCGGCTAAATGTTGCGACTGCTGACACTGTTAGGTATAAAAAATAGGAAAAAAAATCTCTGTTCTCAGCTGCATAGGGGGCTTGGAGAGGTGGGGATGGAGACAGCAGGGGGGGCATGCCAGAAAGACGCAAATAAAGAGCAATACACTGATTTTTCCAGTGAATGGCTGTGCAGGGGCGTGTGAGCATAGGCCTTGGTCATTGAAAGACAAGCAGATTGTGCTCCTAGCACAGCCAGAAATCTGACCCCACTGGGATTGATGTGTCCCCATGCCTAGCATGGTCAGTTTGAAAAAAGAAAGCAGGGGGACTGGCAGTATCACTAGGAATTTCACACAAAGGAAGAAATAGAAAGAGAACAGGATACCTTTTATCCTAACTACATGCTACAACAAACACATATCAGGAATGTGAAATATTGGGGTAACAAACACTTTAAGTTAGTCAAAATGTTTATTTCTCACAACAAGAGGGAAGAAGATATAGCAAATGCGTTTGTGGAGCATACCAGCTAACTTTATCATATGACCACTGAAAAATAAACATTTAAATGGATCTACTTTTGATTGGCGGCAGAGATGTATAGTAACGAAGTAGAACTACTTAAGTACTGTACTTAAGTACCGAAATGCGGTATCTGTACTTTCCTAGAGTAGAATTTTTTTCTCCTACTTCTACTTTTACTTCACTACATTTTTTCGATAATTTCGATACTTCTACTCAAGTATTTTTTTTTTGTGCTGCATAGTTACTCGTTATTTTTAAAAAAAATTACCACTGCCAGAACAGTAAATGGCAGGTTGCATAAAGCTCAAAAAATGTGTATAATGTCATTTGTAAATCAGCGCATACGAAAATAAAGGCTGTGTATAATAAAAGCTGCTATACCAAATCTTTACAATAAAAAGAAAATATGAAACAAACAAATAAATTGTGCTAATTATCACAATAAAATAAGTTATGAAATAAGTTAGGTCAGGTTGAAGTGTGTAAACCTATCTATAACGAAAAGTCCATAAATGAATTCCAGTGTGCAAATCTAAAGTGTCACTTCACTTGTCAGATGCTTCCACCTCCTTCAGTGCTCGAGTGACCGACCAACACACTTAATAGTGGTGGCACTGGTGGATAGCGTCTGGGTGGCACTGTGGCACTGGCACTGACTGCACTGGTTCAAAAAGCCATATATATTTAATTATTTCAATTCTCAATCTCATTGGTCCTCTCCTCATAAGATATTAATAACTTAAGATTAGGTGATGAACTTCTTGGCGGCCCTGGCAGGATGACGGGGACACCCGCCACTTCTGGAGCCGAGCCGCTGTGATTCCCCAACATGTGACAAAGTGACAGCCAGGAGATCGAGTGGCTAGTAGTGCTCAACAATACCGCTTTTATATATAAAAATGAAATAAAATATACTGACTCACAATTTAGTAGTAGATAGCGTGTAGCAGTAGGCAGCACAACTCAATTCAATCAATCCCACAGCCTCGCTCGCGCCGCGGCCCGCGGAATCACTGTCATGATCATCAAGTTAAGACCGCACTGGAGGAGCCGTGCTGCCGTCTTCCCGCTCGAGGTCTCCGCCTCTAAACGTGTTGTGTGTCACTCAGACTCCACCTCTTAGGGCCCTTACTGAGAGGAGTTGTGACACGGGCGGCGGGACTCGGAGCATTTTCTTCGTTATCTCATCTTCTTCTCTATGAGGTGAGTGAGGTGGACCGTGGAGAGGGCCTAATCCTTGCCATGGCAAATGTGCCATTTGAGAATCAAATAATCAATATAAAATATTAATATATTATATACACACGGGTCATGGGTGGCTTTTTTGAACCAAGAAGAGTAAGACTGATGGCTATGATGATTATCCGACCATCCATGGTCCATGGACCATAAGTGTTGTGTTGTGGTGGTGCCTGTGCTTCCTGCGGCCTGCCTCTGCCTGTGCTTCCTGCGGCCTGCCTCTGCCTGTGCGGCTGTGCCTGCCTCTGCCTGTGCGGCTGTGCCTGCCTCTGCCTGTGCGGCTGTGCCTGCCTCTGCCTGTGCTTCCTGCGGCCTGCCTCTGCCTGTGCTTCCTGCGGCCTGCCTCTGCCTGTGCTTCCTGCGGCCTGCCTCTGCCTGTGCTTCCTGCAGCCTGCCTCTGCCTGTGCTTCCTGCGGCCTGCCTCTGCCTGTGCTTCCTGCGGCCTGCCTCTGCCTGTGCTACCTGCGGCCTGCCTCTGCCTGTGCTTCCTGCGGCCTGCCTCTGCCTGTGCTTCCTGCGGCCTGCCTCTGCCTGTGCGGCTGTGCCTGCCTCTGCCTGTGCTTCCTGCGGCCTGCCTCTGCCTGTGCTTCCTGCGGCCTGCCTCTGCCTGTGCTTCCTGCGGCCTGCCTCTGCCTGAGCTTCCTGCGGCCTGCCTCTGCCTGTGCTTCCTGCGGCCTGCCTCTGCCTGTGCGGCTGTGCCTGCACTGTAGTGGCCACTGGCAGTGGCACTTGACTTGAGCAAAGCAAATGAGCACTACTAGTGTGAAGGACAGGTGGTGGAAGCATGTTCTGACAAGTTCTTATAAGGAAAATAATATAGACAGCTTTTTGAACCAGTGCAGTGCCAGTGCTACTAAGGTGAAAGGCAGAGAGAGGCAGAGAGAGAGGCTATCCAGTCCACCACTTTACTTGAGCAGATCACAGAAGAAAGGTGGAAGCATCTGACGGCAAGTGACAAGCACTTCTTAGATTGCACACTGGAATTCAGTTATGGACTTTTCCTTATAAAGTTTAGTTTACACACTTAAACTTGCACCTAACTTATTCACAATCACAACTTATTTTATTGTGGTATTGTCATATATATTTTATATGAATTACATTTACATTGTGGGAATAATTTGCACTGCATTTAGCACAGACATGTCACTTTATTTTTGATACTGTGGGCGATGATTTTGAACACAAGATGAATATATATAATTGCAGGCACTTTATTAGCATTTTTAGCACAGCCACTTTGTTAGTAGTTTTTGATGCATTTTTCACTTTAAGCGTTGTAGGTTTGATGAAGCTGGCCTGGCACATCATCATCAATTGAGCAAATCAAATCAAACCGCGATTAAGAAGACTGCGCATGCTCCTGTTCTGCCTTTTGATCAGCTGAAAAGATGGACGAACCAAAAACACCACCTTCCACCCCTGGCCCTTCAACTTCAAGTGATCTGCCTGGCTGTGAGAGTGAGGAAGCTCAGGAAGGAGACCACCCCTGGCTTTAAAAGGGGAAGGGAGGGAAATACTTTATCTGTTTTTTGTTTACAAAAAGTTACAGCCTAAGGAATTGTGATTGTCCTTTAGGTTAATCATTTGAATAAATCATTTGAAATAATAAAAAACAATATGATGTTCAAACTTTTGACTTCTTTCTTTAATAACTACATAACACAGTACTTCTACTTCTACTTTCAGTACTTGAGTAGAATTTTTTTTTCAAAACTACTGGTACTTTTTACTTTTAGTACTTAAGTAGCAAATTTTTTGAAAAAACTACTTGCAATACTTAAGTAAAAAAAATGTTGAACACTTTAGTACTTCTACTTAAGTAACTTTTTCTGCGAGCACTTCCACTTCTACTCAAGTCACTTTTTGATCGAGCACTTGTACTTTTACTCAAGTAGAAATTTTGAATACTTTATACAAGTCTGATTGGCGGCAATCTCATCCTTCTGTATGTTCTTCAGACCGTTCCAGGGACCTCAGTAATACCCCAATTAACAGAGAGCATCCTCAAAAACTGGAACCAGTCACAATTGTGCTTCAATTATCTCATTCTGCATTTGTCCAGACTGATATTCTAAGCTCTGATAAGGAGCCTCCTTGTGACCCCCCAAAGGCCTTGGAAATTATTACAGAACACAAATAATTTTACTCTGCACAATTTTTGTCCGGATTGGTGGTCTCTTTCCTATCCTTTTTCACTTCTATTGCAACAGTTAGTAAAGCCTACATCACGTATGTCAAACACGAGGCCCGTGGGCCGAATGCGGCCCTCCAGGCCTTGTCATGTGGCCCTCACACCTAATTTTGCAGCCAGGACATGGCAGGAACTCCATACTACCACCTCTGGCTCTCACCCTCTGCTCCCACTTCCAGCTGTCACTTGTAAATACAGTAGCCTGTATACAATTTAGCCCCCAGGTCTAACAGATTCCTGGACGCACTTACAGTAGGGCACAGTGAGAACAGATCTCTAGAATCTAAGAGAAAGAATGATCTCCCCCCAAATACACAGGTAGTAGAGCCGCTTACACAGGGAGGTATTAGAGCCAGGCCAGGTAGGTGAAAGAGAAATGCGAGGAAGCTTCATGGGAGGGTTGGGGGTACAAACTCAGTGCATCCCTAAACTCTGCACTCCGTAGACAGCACACCCCTGACCACTGCACTCTGTAACGCACTCCTGAACCTTGTACTCTGTACATAGCATAGTCCTGAACTCTGCACTCTGTACATAACACCCTCCTGAACTCTGCACTCTGTATGCAACGCCCTCCTGAACTCTGTACATGGCGTAGCTCTGAACTCTGCACATAATTGTATTCCTGAACTCTGTACTCTGTACATAGCGCACTCCAGATACAACCGACCCTTTCAGGGCAACCATACTGCTGATGCGGCCCGCTATGAAATTGCAAATAAGGTTTGTACTATTCCTGCATATCTGCTGCAAAGCAGTTAGTTAATTGCTTGTGTGTATTCTGATATCTGGCTGAATACACACTTTTATGTATGCCATCAAGGAGTGCACAGTCCCCTTTGATGCCAGAAGGGTAAATAAGCTTACATTCTAGGTGAAGGATGATACTGAGTACAAATATTGAACCTACATATGACCCCAGAAATGAACAGCAGATACCCTGGTGCCATGCAATGTTTTTAGTCTTCTGGATCCCTTGTGATGACCCCCTAAAATACATAATGTTTGGGTATGGGGAAAATTTGACTATTTCCTCTCCTACCACAAAATGCATTGCAGGATGATTGAGCACGGTCACTAGAGTGTAGGTTGTGGCTAGCAGTATGCAAAGTTTCAAAAGTCTATACAGTGCCTTGCGAAAGTATTCGGCCCCCTTGAACTTTGCGACCTAGGATGTGATCCATCATCACATCCAATGAATCTCTCTACGGTTAGAAGGCAGCTACAAGGGATATCCAGCAAAAGGCCAGATATCCAGTTTTCACATAGCTGGGATAACTCTAATGAAGCAGAAATGATGTATTCCTGTTTTCCATCTCCCATATATTGATATACATCTTCTTGACTACCTTCAATGGTAACCCTGACCTTCTTGCTCATGAAATGAATGGCCATCTTTTACACAGATTACTCACATTTGTAATGCAGCGGTGATCATCTTGGGGTCATTCCTTGGAGTTATCTGGGTTGGAACCTGCCTTAATAAGAAGTTCTAGATGCAAGTGTTTCATCTTTGGAGTTTGAGTTACCTGCAAGCGTTTTACTACTTTTGTTTGGTAAGAGGCCAATTTATCTGGTGAAGGATAGCACTGTCATTTGGGTGTTCATGCGATTGCCATTTTTCACTTTGGTAAGGAGTACCTTAAGGTGTCTTTCTATAAGGGATCTTCATTTTTCTTTTGGTTTTTGTGCACGCCTATCTATCCTGTTTTGCAAGCAGTGAAAAAGATTGGTGGAGGTTACACCTTTTTCACCATTTTTGTGCACTTTTTCTGTTTTAATCTCTGAAAATCACATTGGTGTCAATAGTCACAATTTACTATATTTTGTTGGGTTTTACGCTATTGCGTCTTTTTTTTCATAATTTTTCATGACCCAACGATCACATTCATCACGAGTCTTCTGGTTTCCTGCCTTCCATCAAGTGGATAGGATTCTGGTATTAAAGAAACTGCACTAATCTTTTACCCATCTGGTAAGCATATATCCATGAGGAGCCTGGTTTGAGAATCACGGATTACACCATTTTATTTATGAACTTTATATGGACTTTATTTGTTCCATTCTTATTATTTTAGCGCGACTTTTTTTACAATTTGGTTCACTGGGGTGTGGTCACACTTGAAGTTGCAGCTTTTCACAATTTCCATTAGCGCGGTTATTATTTCCATTACACAAAGTGGCACATAATTGTGAAGTGGAAGGAAAATGATAAATGGTTTTGAAAATGTTTTTACAAATAAATATCTGAAAAGTGTGGCACACATTTCTATTAGGCCCTCCTGAGTCAATACTTTGTAAATTCACCTTTTGCTGCAATTACAGCTGCAACTCTTTTTGGGTATCAGCTTTGCACATCTAGAGAGTGGAATTTTTTACCATTCTTTGCAAAATAGCTCAAGCTCTGTCAGATTGGATGGGGAGGGTCTGTGAAGTCTTGCCACAGATTCTCAATTGGAATTAGGTCAGGACTTTGACTGAGCCATTCTAACACATGAATATGCTTTGATCTAAACCAGTGTTTCCCAAAAGGTGTTCCGGCTCCGTGAGAACAAAATTGGGGTTCCGCGGCGGGTTGCCACATCCAAGATGGCCGCCGCCCGTTGTTACCGAAAGGTCGGAAACAGCAGAGATCGTGCCAACCGCAATCTTACAAGAGACCGCGGGAGCAGGATCTGAATCCAGCCCTGCCATGATCAGCCAGCCACATAGAAAGTTCGTCCATGAGAGAGCCGCCCAGCAGTCAGCCAGCCAGCCAGCCCTGCCATCGGCCATTTTCTATCAATCGTAGAAATTCTCTGTCAGGGACATTGAAAGGCTCTGTCATGGGACATTGAAATTCTCTGCTGGGGACATTGAAATTTTCTGTTAGGAACATTGAAAGGCTCTGTTAGGGACATTGAAATTCTCTGTTAGGGACACTGAAAGGCTATGTCAGGGATATTGAAATTCTCTGTAAGGGACATTGAAAGGCTCTGTCAGGGACATTGAAATTCTCTGTTAGGGACATTGAAAGACTCTGTCAGGGACATTGAAATTCTCTGTTGGGGACATTGAAATTCTCTGTTAGGAACATTGAAATTCTCTGTTAGGGACAATGAAAGGCTCTGTCAGGGACATTGAAATTCTCTGTTAGGGACATTGAAATTCTCTGTTAGGGACACTGACAGGCTCTGTCAGTGGCATTGAAATTCTCTGTTAGGGACAATGAAAGGCTCTGTCAGGGACATTGAAATTCTCTGTTAGGGACATTGAAATTCTCTGTTAGGGACACTGACAGGCTCTGTCAGTGGCATTGAAATTCTCTGTTAGGGACCTTGAAAGGATCTGTCAGGGACATTGACAGGCTCTGTCAGGGACATTGAAATGCTCTTTGGGGGCATTGAAAGACTCTGTCAGGGACATTGAAAGACTCTGTCAGGAGCATTGAAAGACTCTGTCAGGGGCATTAAAATTCTTTGTTAGGGACATTGAAATTCTCTGTTAAAGACATTGAAAGGCTTTCTCAGGGACATTGAAATTCTCTGTTAATGACATTGAAATTCTTTGTTAAGGACATTGAAATTCCGTTAGGGACATTGAAAGGCTCTGTCAGGGACATTAAAAGGCTCTGTCAGGGACATTGAAATTCTCTGTCAGGGACATTGAAAGGCTCCGTCAGGGACATTGAAATTCTCTGTTGGGGACATTGAAATTCTCTGTTTGGAATATTGAAAGGCTCTGTCAGGGACATTGAAATTCTCTGTTAGGGACATTGAAAGGCTCTGTCAGGGACATTGAAATTCTCTGTTAGGGACATTGAAAGGCTCTATCAGGGACATTGAAATTCTCTGTTGGGGACATTGAAATTCTCTGTAAGGAACATTGAAATTCTCTGTTAGGAACACTGAAAGGCTCTGTCAGGGACATTGAAATTCTCTGTTAGGGACATTGAAAGGCTCTGTCAGGGACATTGAAATTCATTGTAAGGGACACTGAAAGGCTCTGTCAGAGACATTGGAATTCTCTGTTAGGGACCTTGAAAGGCTCTGTCAGGGACATTGAAAGGCTCTGTCAGGGACATTGAAATTCTCTGTTAGGGACATTGAAAGGCTCTGTCAGCGACATTGAAATGCTCTTTGGGGGCATTAAAAGACTCTGTCAGGGACATTGAAAGACTCTGTCAGGGGCATTAAAATTCTTTGTTAGGGACATTGAAAGGCTCTGTTAGGGACATTGAAATTCTCTGTTAAAGACATTGAACGGCTCTCTCAGGGACATTGAAATTCTCCGTTAGGGACATTGAAATTCTCCGTTAGGGACATTGAAATTCTTTGTTAAGGACATTGAAAGGCTCTGTTAGGGACATGGAAAGGCTCTGTCAGGGACATTAAAAGGCTCTGTCAGGGGCATTGAAATTCTTTGTTAGGGACATTGAAAGGCTCTGTTAGAGACATTGAAATTCTCTGTTAAAGACATTGAAAGGCTCTCTCAGGGACATTGAAATTCTCTGATAGGGACATTGAAATGCTTTGTTAAAGACATTTAAAGGCTCTGTTAGGGACATATAAAAGGCTCTGTCAGGGACATTGACATTCTCTGTTAGGGACATTGAAAGGATCTGTCAGGGACATTGAAAATCTCTGTCAAGGAAATTGAAATTCTCTGTTAGGGACATTAAAAGGCTCTGTCAGGGACATTGAAAGGCTCTTTGGGGCATTGAAAGACTGTCAGGAGCATTGAAATTCTCTGTTAGGGACATTGAAATGCTCTGTTAGGGACAAAGGAAGGCTCTGTTAGAAGTGGCGGCTGGTGCTCAAAATTTTTTGGGGGGGGGGGGGGTGCAAAAAGAAAAATGTAATAGGTATTGCTTCGTGGCAAAAACGCGGTAAAAAATTGCATGCCTTTGAGGTCATGGTACAGGCATGGCACAGGTGATGGTATAGGCATGGCACAGGTTATGGTACATTTAAAGGCTCTGTCAGGGACATTGAAACTCTCTGTTAGGGACATTGAAAGGCTCTGTCAGGAGCATTGAAAGACTCTGTCAGGGGCATTGAAATTCTCTGTCAGGGACATTAAAACTCTCTGGTAGAGACATTTAAATTCTCTGTTAGGGACATCGAAAGGCTCTGTTAGGGACATTGAAAGTCTCTGTCAGAGACATTGAAATACTCTTTGGGGGCATTAAAAGGCTTTGTCAGGGGCATTGGAAGACTCTGTAAGGGGCATTGAAATTCTCTGCTAGGGACATAAAAGGCTATGTCAGGGGCATTGAAAGACTCTTGAAGGGGCATTGAAAAACTCTGTCAGGGGCATTGAAAGACTCTGTCAGGGGCATTGAAAGACTCTGTCAGGAGCATTAAAAGACTCTTTGAGGGGCATTGAAATTCTCTGCTAGGGATTCTCTGCCCTAGGAGTGGCCATCCTGTAAAGATGAAGAGCACAGCGCAGACTGCTCAATGAGGTGAAGAAGAATCCTAGAGTGTCAGCTAAAGACTTACAAAAGTCACTGGCAAATGCTAACATCCCTGTTAGCGAATCTACAATACGTAAAACACTAAACAAGAATGGATTTCATGGGAGGATACCACAGAGGAAGCAACTGCTGTCCAAACAAAACATTGCTGCACGTTTACAGTTTGCACAAGAGTACCTGGATGTTCCACAGCAGTACTGGCAAAATATTCTGTGGACAGATGAAACCAAAGTTGAGTTGTTTGGAAGAAACACACAACACTATGTGTGGCGAAAAAGAGGCACAGCACACCAACATCAAAACCTCATCCCAACTGTGAAGTATGGTGGTGGGGGCATCATGGTTTGGGGCTGCTGTGCTGCGTCAGGGCCTGGACGGATTGCTATCATTGAAGGAAAAATCAATTCCCAAGTTTATCAAGACATTTTGCAGGAGAACTTAAGGCCATCTGTCTACCAGCTGAAGCTCAACAGAAGATGGGTGTTGCAACAGGACAATGACCCAAAGCATAGAAGTAAATCAACAACAGAATGGCTTAAACAGAAGAAAATACGCCTTCTGAAGTGGCCCAGTCAGAGTCCTGACTTCAACCAGATTGAGATGCTGTGGCATGACCTCAAGAAAGCGATTCACACCAGACATCCCAAGAATATTGCTGAACTGAAACAGTTCTGTAAAGAGGAATGGTCAAGATTTACTCCTGACCGTTGTGCACGTCTGATCTGCAATTACAGGAAATGTTTGGTTGAAGTTATTGCTGCCAAAGGAGGTTCAATCAGTTATTAAATCAAAGGGTTCACATACTTTTTCCACCTGCACTGTGAATGTTTACATGGTGTGTTCAATAAAAACATGGCAACATTTAATTCTTCATGTGTTATTAGTTTAAGCAGACTGATTGTCTATTGTTGTGACAGATTATGATCAGATCATATTTTATGACCAATTTGTGCAGAAATCCATATAATTTTAACATTCTTGCAGCTGTATAAAAACTGAGAAATAAGATACAACTAAAAATACAGAAAACATGCCTGAAATAGTTGTATTAATTTTATAAAAAGTCGACCATTACAGTCACGAATATTTAAAATTATATGTGAAGATATGGGTAGTAGTCACCACTCTGCTCTGCATTTGCATTCAGAAGTCTGTTGGCTATCATGAGATAAAGTCCTTGTTAGAATGTCTGAATTGCGTCAAGAGTTGTTTGCATATTTCCAGGATCATAAATTTGGATTATCTGATCATTTAACAAACACTCTGTGGTTATCCAAAATAGCATATCTTGTAGACATATTCACAAAATTAAATGACGTAACTGCAGACATGCAAATACAATTGTCAACAATTAAACCAGATATAAAAAGAATTTGCCAGCAAAAGAGAACATTACACTCTGCTCATTGAAAGGTTTGCGCTGCGCCACGGCATACATTTTTTTGTTGGGGTTCCAAAGTTTTGCTATACCATGTCAAAGGGTTCCAAGGGAAAAATTAATTGGGAAACCCTGATTTAAACCATTCCATTGTAGCTCTGGCTGTATGTTTAGGGTCGCTGTTCTGATGGAAGGTGAACCTCTGTCCCAGTCTCAAGTCTTTTGCAGACTCTAACAAGTTTTCTTCTAAGATTGCCCTGTATTTGACTCCATCCACCTTCCCATCGACTCTGACAAGCTTCCCTGTTTATGCTGAAGAAAAGCATCCCCACAACATGATGCTGCCACCACCATGTTTCCGATGGGGATGGTGTATTCAGGGTGATGTGCAGTGTTAGTTTTCCCCCATACATAGCATTTTGGTTTTGGCCAAAAAGTTCAAATTTGGTCTCGTCTGACCAGGGCAATATCTTTCAGATGTTTGCTGTGTCCCTCACATGACTTCTCGCAAACTGCAAATGTCTTTCCTCCAACAATCCTGGGGTGTTTCTGGGTCCAAATACATCTGAAAATCCGATTCTGAAGGAGGCAAAGAAAAAAGGGGGTCACTCACACTGGTACTGGTAACATGCAAAAAAAGTATAGTGCCTTAGGTAGGATCGTCATTTTGACAGCAGAGATCCTCCCAATCCAGGAGAGGAAAGAAATTTGCCAGGAATGCACAAGGGAGGTTAAAGTGCGCAACAGAGGGTAATAGTTAGCGGAGAACAGGAAAAAGAAGGAAGATGTCAACTTAATCCCTAGATAATTTATCTAGTGGGGTTCTCAGTGGTATGGGAAGTGCTCCTGAAGCTGTTACACACCTTCAGTGGAGAGAGTTACACTCAGTGCCGTCCTCTTATTAAAGTTGATCTGGAGACCCAAGAAGGCTGGGAAATGATCAAGCGTGAGCTGCAGATTGGGGAGAGAGAGACAAGCGAGTTGGTCAGCATCAAAAAAGCATTATTTACAAAGAAGTTAGTCTTATGTTGAGTCCTTGTGTAGGGCACTTCTAATTTGTCCACATTGGCCCTGATTGCTGCCGCCAGCGGTTCCAACGCCAGAGTAAAAAGCGCCAGAGACAGGAAGCATCCTTGCCGGGTACTCCGGTAAATGAGAAAGTGATCAGAAAAGAAGCCTGCATACTTCACAGAGGCCAACGGGAATGAATATAGGGCCTGGATCCAGGATAAAAAGTGAGTTCCAAAGCCCCAATGGGATAGAACAAATCATAGGTAATCCCAGGAAAGCGAATCAAATGCTTTATAAATATCCAGAGAAAGCAAAAAACTTGAGATTTTACATTGATGAAGAATGTGGATAACGTGGATCACTTTACGTACGTTATTGCCCGCTTGGTAATGTGGGCTTTGAGAGAATCCAGGGGAAGGCTGTTTGACCCCATGCAGGGAGTTAAAGTAGGAAGTTAAATGTGGGATGAAAAAAGCAGCAAACTTTTTATAATAAAGTTATGTGAAGCCGTCTGGACCTGGAGCTTTTGAAGACTTCAGGGATTTTACAGCTAGCATAATTTCCAGCTCAGTATTAGGGGCGTTCAGGGTATCTTGAGCTGTTGAAGACAGCGGGGGAGGCTCAGTGGTTGGAAGAAGTTCTTGAGCTTGTCCAGGACAAACAGAGAAGGTTTACTGTATAAGGAAGAAAATAAACTGGTGAAAATGGAAGTGATTTTTGCGGGATCAGAAGCCCACCTCCCCGCACCCTCAGCTGAACCAGCCCAATGCGCGCGACCCACAGAGTTTCCTGGCTATCATGGGGCCAGGTTTGTTCCCACTGGTATAAAATTTATGACTGGTCCAACACAGGGCTTTTTCCACCTGGCTGGTAGCAAGAAAGTCTAGCATGGTGTCCAGGTCATCATGGGCCTTCCTACTGGCCACCGTTGGGTGCGCCTCCAGGCAGCATCCGCAGTTGCCAGAATGGAGGACAGCTGCTGAGACCTCTGCTCCCTAGCACGTTTTCTAGAGGACGCAATTTGGATCAGGTGGCCCTTTACCGTAGCCTTACGGGCCTCCCACAAGGATAGAGGGGACGAGACGGAGCCAACGTTATGGGTGGAAAAGGCTTGAACGTGTGCCTAAATCTGAACACACATATCTCGGGTGGTCAAGAGACATTTGTTGATATGCCAGTGATAGGAAGGCCAAGGCAGCCCGGTGAGGAAGACTCTAAAGACTAAGGGATCATGGTCCGAACACACAGAAGTTGGAATAATGATCTTATCCATTTGGGGAAAAACATGGTCTATCCTACAAAAGCTCTGGTGTGGATTCAAGAAGAAGGTGGATTCCTAGGCGAAGGGGTACCGCTCTCGCCACACGTCCACCAAGCCATGCAACTGTAAGATTGTGTGCATTGATGATTCTTGGGAGGCATCAAGAGGGGAGTTAAGAACCGTATTTGAGTCTCCCATCAGCATGAGCAAGCCCTTCTGGTGCCTGGCCACCACCTGCAATAGATGTAAAACAAATCTCTGCTGAAATCTGTTTGGGGCATAATATCCCACCAGGGTGACGTCCTGGTCGCACAAGGAACCGTGCAGGAGCAAATATCTTCCTGTAGGTTCTGCGATTTCTAAGGAGCAAATAAAATAGAGATTTCACCAGAATGCCATCAGCACCCCTCTGTTTCTCTGAGGCAGAGGCTGTTCAGAACACCGGGTAGTATGAAGACAGATACCGGGGAACAAAAAGTGCAAACCTGGTTTCTTGCAAAAAACCTATGTCCACGGCCTGGAACTTTAGGTGATAGACCATTGGACGATTTAGTGGGAGAATTAAACCCATGAATGTTTTGTGAAAAAAATGTCAGCGCGTTGCGAGCCATTATGGGGGGGGGGGGGAGAGGGGACCGCTTTCCCTGAAGGGTTTGCACAGGCCAGATATCCTCTGGTTCCTCCCAATGGAGATCTCCAAGTCCAAAAGAAGGATAAAGAGGAAAGGAGAAAGAGAGTAAGAAAAAAGGAGAACAAGAAAACAAGACAAACTGTGTGTTACACAATAGCGCCACTTGAAGTGGGGGTCACATTCTGACTTTCAGGATACACAAGGGGGTTGCTCTACCACCAGCTACTTGGCTTAGGCATAACATCGTTAGCAGCCCCTGGAGAGGGGTAGAAACAGTAATCTGGTAACAGTGTAAAAATACATAACATATCTAAAACAAAACAAAACAAAAAATGCAGAACATACTAAAGCGTCCTTGGCTGAACTTCTCTGGGGTATGGGCCGCAGGGAAGGAGTGTCCTTTAGAGGATTTTACTGAGACCTTAGCCCATCACGTCGAGCCCCAGCCACAAACCCACTGTACCCTCCAATGAAAAGGAGAGAGGCTGGGCCATGAGGCAAGAAAACTAGTGGGGATAACCCCCAAAGAGACCCAATGAAAACATTCATTAACAACTTGTAATACTGCAGCTGAGAGGAGGGAGAAGGAGGAGGGGGAGAGAGGAAGGGAATGGGAGGGGAAGGTAGGATGGGAAATAGGAAGAAGGTATGAATAGGGAGGGGGAAATGGTTCAAGGTTGGGAGAAGGGGTAAGGTAATGAGGGGGAAGGAACAAAGAAATCTTCCAGCTGGTAGATGTGACCTCCAGCTAGGGCTGCGTTCACAACAGTTACAGACCCAAGTCTGTGAGGAGTATCAGGTGGATAAAGGGGCCCAATATTAACTAAACCAAGAACCTGCGGCTACTTTCCTTTTGCCTCTGTGTCCGAGAAAGCTTGGGATATTTTTTTTACCTTAAATTACACACAAGTGGACTTTATTTACTAATTAGGTGACTTCTGATGGCAATTGGTTCCACTAGATTTTAGTTAGGGGTATCAGAGTAAAGGGGGCTGAATATAAATGCATGCCACACTTTTCAGATATTCATCTGTAAAAAATTGTAATAAAACATGTATCATTTTCCTTCTACTCAGAATTATGTGCCACTTTGTGTTGGTCCATCACATAAAATCCCAAAAAAATACATTTAAGTTTTTAGTTGTAACATGACAAAATGTCAGAAATTTCAAGGGGTATGAATACTTTTTCAAGGCACTATATTTTGTGTTGTAGCAACAGCAGTTCTAAATAGTGATGACCAGGCAAGGTAGTGTGTTAGCCAAAAAGGTGCATGCAATCCAGCTGCTTGGTCACCTTTTGTTTTCGTTGACCCTGTGTCTGGTAAGGAGATCACTTATCTGATGGTTTACATTCGTATTGAGGATTTCGGATTACTCCTGTTACTTGGGACAGCCTTTATCATTGGACGATTTTTGGACATTTATATGATTTGACATTTATGCGGATATTTGCCAACATCACTTATTAGCGCGACTTACCTAGCCTATATGTTTTGATTGTTTGTCACAATTTAAGTTGCTGCTGGATCGCATTAGTTAGCGCAGTTATTTTCCTTTATTTACCTGTGTCAAGTGTGCTCTAAAGGTAACACGCACCTACAGAGATATGTAAGCTTGCATTGATGACCACTCTTGGAACAAGTTTATAGGTCGGGAAAGGTTATGCATCAGTTACTAATACTGTTGCCAAAAAAAAAAACAGCCCGCCAAAGTTTTCCACTGAAGACAGCCTTCATTTTTTTAAGAAAACTACAAGAGAAGGGCGCACCGACCTTGTGAATTACCACTTAAAAGTTTATTAAAATCAAAGAAGGGTAGCGTACAATATACTCACAAACGTAGCATATGAACAAGCATATAGGAAATGGGCAGCGCTCGCTTCCAGGACACTTCTCTATTGCTGGATAGCGTGATGGCGTCCTCAAAACCTGATGTGGCTTATGCGTTTCGAGGGAGGACCCTCTTCCTCAGAGCCAAAATGGCCGCTCATTCATTTTTTTAAGCACAGGTAGCATTTAACCTGAAGGGGTGAAAAACAAATGAGCAGCAGTAGCCTGCAGTTTTATTTTTACCTGTCTAGTTGCTGGGGTTCTGAAAGGTGTTCTGAGCTCCCTTGCAAAGTTTCCAGTGCCCGGAAATTCAGAATGGGCAAAGTGACAGTATCGCTTTGAATTATGATGACATTTTAAAATACTCATGCTACTCATTACTATACAGAGCAGTAAAAATAAATCTGTCAGATGATTTAATTCTCAATGAACTTTTGCAAATAGTCTGTTAAACTATTAGGTGTCATTCATTTGTGTCTGATGTGGTGATTAATGCAATATACATTTTAATAATAGGTCCACTTTATGAATACGACATGGTCATCAACAGCAGCGATTTTATGGATTGCAGTCTTGTAGTTGCTCACAAGAGGGCCACATAAGTATTGAGCACAGACCTAAAAAAGCACAAACGGCTAAAAAACAGTCATTACAAGTCTACACTTATTACTGTACATTTGACAGGAGAAGATCTAAAAAAAACCTTTGTCGAATGCTTAACGCGGAACTGAAGATAGAAAAAAAAACGTAGGTAAAAGATACTTTGTATGCCTCTTTTGCCAAAAACTAATTTCCTTTTTCACTTTACTTTTCATATTATTTGTTGCAATATTTTGTTCATATCGCCTCTGCAGCATGAACATTGCACACTGCTAGCATCTGAAAGATGCTGTGTTAGGTAAAGGCCCGTACACACGATATGAAAATCTGAAGGGAAATTTCGTCCGGCGAGCGATCTGACGATTTTCGGATTGTTAGTATGGTGCTTTCGACAGCCGATTACGAATTTTAAGACGACAAAAACTGGATGTGCAGGCTATAAAATTTTTATCGTACGTCAACACAAAGTCCAATTTTTAATTAATTAGTACATTTTTCGTCCGAAAAAAATCGTAAGAGCAAGACTAGGCATGCTCAGAAACGAAAGAACACATACAAAACAATTCAACACATGACATCACTTCTGAAGTAGAGTTCTGTCGTACGGGAATTTTCGTATGAAAGTAATGCCCCGTGCACACGTGCAGATTGTCGGCCGAAAAGCTTCGGCCGACGACCGATCTGCCGATTGTAGGCTTGTTAGTATGATGCTTCCGACAGCCGACAGCGCACTTTTGGCCGAAAATAATCTGTCGTGCAAGCATTAAAATTTTTGTATGCCGACACCAGAGCGGCCGATTGTTCGTCAGTCAATACAGAATTCGGCCGACAGACAGCAGATTTGCAAGACTGGGCATGCTCAGAAAAGAAAAAACACAGGGAAAGTTAACCATCACATGACATCACTTCTGCAGTCGGCTGTAGTCGGCGGACAAAATTCTTGTGCAGTCTTTTGCACTTTTCAACAGACACGACAGCCCGGGGACAAAAGACGGCCGATCGTTCGGCCGACGATCTGCACGTGTGTACGAGGCATAACCTCTTCACTTTTGACATGAGACTAGCATGCAACAAAAAACGGACAACAGATCGTTCGATAATCTGATCGTGTGTACGCGGCTTTAGTTGCGGTACAGTGAATTAAAAAAAAGCCTTGATTGGTCCCTCTTTGATGTGATTTCCAACAAAATGCATATCACACAGAGTTAAAGTGATACTAAACACACACCGTTTATTTTACATTGTCCCTTCTCTTTCTTTATGGCACTGTAATTATTAAAAAAAAACAAAAAACATATAAGTACCTTTTTTCCTAATTGATATACAACTGTCACATGACCCAGATCTTTCCCAGCCTGTTTGCAGGGAAACATAAGCAGGAGGAGCTTCTAGTATGAGTTTCTAGTCCTCTGCTGCTGGTCACGTATTCAAAATACTAAAAAACAGTAAAAATAAATAAATAATGTCAATAAACTGTTTTCAGTTGTCATACGAATATACAGTATCTCACAAAAGTGAGTACACCCCTCACATTTTTGTGAATATTTTATTATATCTTTTCATGTGACAACACTGAAGAAATGACACTTTGCTACAATGTAAAGTAGTGAGTGTACAGCTTGTATAACAGTGTAAATTTGCTATCCCCTCAAAATAACTCAGCACACAGCCATTAATAGTGAAAAAGGAAAAATAACTGCGCTAAAGGTGAAAAAAGAAATATGTGAAGCAGCAACTTCAAGTGTGACCACACCCTCAAATCAATATGTATAAAATAAGTCGCGCTGAATGACTCTTAAAGGACCAGTGACAGCTGAACTGCAAGCTGAGAGGAGGTGAGTGAAAACATTGAAGGGAAATTGAGAAGGGAAGTGAGTGGTTGTGCAGAGAAGCAGCTGTGGGGGAGGTGACACATGTGAACCGCGGTGGCGGTGAATTTGTGAAGAGGGGGGAAAAGTTGTGATAGCTGGAAAGCGGGAGAGGTTGTGCAAAGTGAGAGCTGAGTAGTGGGGAGGAGGGGCAGGTGGTACATGGGCAAGAGCTGGAAAGGTGGGTTGGCAGGTTGTTTCGATGTGACAGGGGGTAAAGAGGTGAACAATGGTGGGTTAAAGAGATGAGAGTTGTGGATTGGGGTAATCTGTAGATGGGGTGCAGAAGTGAAATGTTGAAGGGGGTTAGAGACAAGCTGTAGTTGTGGATTGGGGATGTAAGCTGTGGATGAGGGGGTGCAGAGTTGAGTTGTTGATGGGGGGGTACAAAGGTGAGTTTTGGGGGGTGCTAATGTGAACTGTGGACAGGGGTGCAGAATTGAGAAGGGACAGGGGAAGAAGAGGTGTACTGTGAACAGGAGGAAGAAGTGTTAAGTTATGGACAAGGGGGGAGAAGTGGTGAGCTGCGGACGGGGGGTTGAAGTGGTGAGCTGCGGACGGGGGGGGGGGGGGTTGAAGTGGTGAGCTGCGGACAGGGGGGGAGAATTGGTAAGCTGCAGATGGGGGGGGAGAGAAAAGGTGAGCTGCGGACAGGGGGAAGAGGTAGTAAGTTGTGGACAGGGGGGGAGGGGGGGTGTAAGTGGTGAGCTGCGGACGGGGAGGGGGAGAAATAAGCTGTACACGGGGGGAAATTTGGTAAGCTGTGAATGGGAAAAAGAGGTAAGCTGCGGATGGGGAGCATAGGTGAGCTGTGCACAAGGGTTGCAGAGATGAGGTTTGAATTGGGGGCACAGAGGTGAGCAATAGATAGTTACATGGGGGGAGATATGCAAGTACTGTCCATTGTGCTGATTTCTTTTTTCCTGTGCCCTGTGTGATACACACACCTCATTACTGCAGAGTACACTTTCCTGAGCCCTGTGTGTTCTGTGCCCCTAAGTGCGGTACCCTGTGCCTTTTTGGACCTAGGCGGGGTTGGAGGTGGAGAGCTGACCAGACAGAGTGAGTTCCTGCACCTATTTTTTGAGAAAAAAAGCCCTGATGGCAAGAATACCTTTACTTGTATCGTGCCCACAAGGAAACCCAGATATTCCAGACACTGGACCGGCTGTAATGCTGACTTTTCTGATCGATCTATTAGCAATAGATTGTCTAGATATCCTATTACTGATATCCCTTGAGACCTTAGAGCGAACAATAATGGAGCTAGGATCTTTGTGAACACTCTTGGAGCCGTGGCCAACCTGAAGGGCAGGGCCACAAACTGAAAATTACAATTTTTTACTGCAAAGTGTAAAAACCTTTGAAGGGCCTGAAAAAATAGGCACGTGACAATATGCATACTTGATGTCTATTGATGCTATAAATTCCTCTCCCTGCAGGGAGGCCATGACTGAACGAATTGACTCCATACGGAAAGTACGAATGTTCAGAAACTGGTTCAGAGCTTTGAAATCCAGAATAGGTCTCACATCTCCGTTCGGCCTGGGGACTACGAAAAGGTTTGAGTAAAAACCCCTGAATCTTTTATCCTCCGGAACCTCTGTAATCACTCTTTGGGACCTTAAATGGCCCAGAGCCAGAGAGATCTTCTTTTTAGAGGATCTGCAAATTTGTTTGACTTTACAAACCGAGGATGCGGGTACACACAAAATTCCAGTTTGTATCCCTGCGAGATAGTGGAAATAACCCAGTTGTCCTGGATTATTTCTACCCAGATCTTTAAGAACCAAAACAGCCTTCCTTCCACCTGATTGAGTGGGGGCGCCCCTTCACAAGGAAGGCTTAGAGGTAGACTTGATAGATCTCTTGGCTCAGGGTTTCTTCTGCCCTTGACCTGAAGGCTTGGTTCTGGATCCAGACGGCAGA
Source organism: Pelophylax lessonae (assembly GCF_965119305.1). Lineage (NCBI taxonomy): Eukaryota > Metazoa > Chordata > Amphibia > Anura > Ranidae > Pelophylax > Pelophylax lessonae. The sequence goes on along the minus strand of NC_138775.1, from coordinate 235,498,264 downwards.
AGCCGTCGCATCTGTCTGGGAATAGAAGCACTGGGGGTCTGAGTGCTGGGAATCTTAAAAGAAGGACGCTTGCTTTTCCTCTTAACAGTTAGCAACATACTCTTCCCCCCTGAAATATTTTAGATATATTTATCCAGATCACCACCAACTAGGCATTCTCCATGAAAGGGAAAGCCAGCCAGCAACTTTTTACATGGTAATTCCACAGACCAACATTTTAGCCATAGGATTCTGTGCATATGCACTGTCAAAAGAGAAAAAAGAAGGGGTTTTGTGACTTTAAATGAAGTGCAGGTGCCCCTGCACCTCCATCCCTATATTCAGAACAATGAGAGGGGAATTTGGGACTTTGAGTGAGGCAACTGAAAAAAGTCTGACTATGAAGTAGGGCTAGACCAATATGTTTTTTTCAGGGCCAATACCGATATTTAGGTCACAACATATCGGTATCGGCCAATATTTTATACAATTAAAGTTTTGAAAAATAAAGACAATTTATAACACAAATCTGGTACTGAACATGTTATTTTTTGTTTAATGCTTAATGGCTAGCTTGCTGGCACCCTGTGGTGGGTGGGTGGTAGGCTGTCTGGCACCCTGTGGTGGGTGGCTGACTGGCACCCTGTGGTGGGTGACAAGTAAAAGGAGATAACCGCGCTAATACTGTATGGAAAGCTGCAGCTTAAGGTGAGACAGCACCAAACAAGACAATAAAAAGGCAAAAAGCCGCACTAGTGACCCAAAAAAGAATATGATGATCTCTTGAAGAACAGATATCGTATGAGCACCCAAGGTGAAATTACTCACACATAAGATAAATAGTAAGCTTAACAGAATAAGTCTGTACATGAACAGAAATACTGCAATAATAATGATGGTAATATGTAAGGTCAAAGACCATAAAGTTCTTATAGTTCATATGTAATCATATAGTCCCAGAAAGGAATGCCCAGAACGGTGAAGTAAAGGAATCCAGTGGGTTAAACACCTCAGTGCTGCACACAGGTAACACACGTCTCCTTACCAGATGGAAAAGGTAAATGAGCATACAATAGTGATTCCACACAGCGCCCCTCAAGCAGGATCTCAGCAGCATAAGCCTCCAAATAGCCAAAAGGATGATGATACCGGTGTCAGCCACAGGGTGGAACTCGTTATATATTGCGAGAAGAAAGGGGACCAGATAGTGTGATACCGTACAGACTCTTTATTCCATAAACATTAAAAACATACTCACATTGTAGAAGAATAAAACCGCATATCAAACATGTATCAAGCCGGCCGGCTCTCGTGTAGCCCGTTCCTCCGGGCAGCGTGGTGACGTCAGCACGCCGTACCCTACACGCTCATCTGCAAAGACTTCTAATGGGGATGCGGGCAGCGTGCTGACTTCCAAAATCAAATGTATAATAATAGCCCAATCTGTGCGTCTCAGTTCGTTATATCATACATTCAGCGGCGCTTTAGCACACACACAATGTATGTGTGCAAGTATATTAGTCAGTTCCTGCAGTGCTTCAGAGCCTGCAATTGCAAACTAGTCCCAACTCCACAGGATGTGCAGTCACAGCCAGCAAAAAGATTTCTCCTCTGATGTTCAGCACCAGTGATTGTACACACAGTATCACTAATCCTTCACCACACCGACTGTGCACCCCTATGAAGTGGCCACTCACCGAATTGCCCTTGAAATATCGCCTTTATGCATAAGCTGCATGAGCCCTTGCTTCTAGTCGGTCTGTCGTCTCTTAGGCACGTCCAGATCCTATCCGTCCACCAGGGGTCACTATCAGGCTGTATATCTCCTCAGTGCAATTTGTAAGCAAACGACATGAAGCAAGAGAGTAGTGTAATACTGTTTCAACTTTATTAATTAAATAAAACTTCCCTCCCCTTCAGCGTATATGCTTACATTTCAATCACCCTTTGCACGCATATCATAAACACAGAGGCTTTGAAAGGTACCGCCGCTCGCCGACCGCGAGCTAGTCCCTGCTGTGGATTACAGCGCTCCTGCGGCTAACAGGCGAGATCCAGAACAACAGCGGTATCCTCCCTTCGTCTCCTCAGCAGCAGCGTACGTGCATCCTGACCGGTTTCGTCTAGTAGACTTCAACAGAGGACTAACGTGCGCTGCTGCAATCAAGATTAATGTATGCAGCCGGAGGACCTCCCTCCCATCATGATTGGTTTACACCACTGATGGGTTCAAACACCTCTTCATTGCCATTACCTGGCCTGAAGGAAATTCAATATGGACATACCATAGAATCATTTTCTAAATACTGGAAAAACAAGATTAATCGATACAAAACAAAGTTTAATACCGCTATTAACTCTCTTATTACTGCAACCAGTATCTGAATGGGTATTCCCCGGGTTTGAATCACACAGAACCCCAGTTTTTTTCAGATTGGCCATCTTTGCCCGATCTGAGCATGTATGTTCAAAATTTCCAAACCTATCGATTTGTAAAAATTGGTCATGGAGTTCTTTCTACCCCTAATTCTACATGCCATCTTGCCCTATCCGGATGCATACATCTTAAGTACTACTAATATTTAAAACGGTTATGCTAAAATCGATATAAACAAAATTTGACACAAAAATAAACCTACAGCACCTGGTATTCCCAGGTGGTCTCCCATACAGGTACTAACCAGGCCTGACCCTGCTTAGCTTCTGAGATCAGATGAGATCGGGCATGTTCAGGGTGATGTGGCCATAGGTAAAATGTAAAGTGCATTCTAATGGTGAAACCATCATGTATGAAAACTGTCCTCAAGATGTCATACTTATTACATAATTAGCACATGTCATGTAATTTCTGATATGTTTTAAAACCAGTAAATGTCAAATCTTAAATAAATCATTTCATAAATAGTAGATACATAATAAATAAATACATTAACTTCATAACTGGGGTTCTGTGTGATTCAAACCCGGGGAATACCCATTCAGATACTGGTTGCAGTAATAAGAGAGTTAATAGCGGTATTAAACTTTGTTTTGTATCGATTAATCTTGTTTTTCCAGTATTTAGAAAATGATTCTATGGTATGTCCATATTGAATTTCCTTCAGGCCAGGTAATGGCAATGAAGAGGTGTTTGAACCCATCAGTGGTGTAAACCAATCATGATGGGAGGGAGGTCCTCCGGCTGCATACATTAATCTTGATTGCAGCAGCGCACGTTAGTCCTCTGTTGAAGTCTACTAGACGAAACCGGTCAGGATGCACATACGCTGCTGCTGAGGAGACGAAGGGAGGATACCGCTGTTGTTCTGGATCTCGCCTGTTAGCCGCAGGAGCGCTGTAATCCACAGCAGGGACTAGCTCGCGGTCGGCGAGCGGCGGTACCTTTCAAAGCCTCTGTGTTTATGATATGCGTGCAAAGGGTGATTGAAATGTAAGCATATACGCTGAAGGGGAGGGAAGTTTTATTTAATTAATAAAGTTGAAACAGTATTACACTACTCTCTTGCTTCATGTCGTTTGCTTACAAATTGCACTGAGGAGATATACAGCCTGATAGTGACCCCTGGTGGACGGATAGGATCTGGACGTGCCTAAGAGACGACAGACCGACTAGAAGCAAAGGCTCATGCAGCTTATGCATAAAGGCGATATTTCAAGGGCAATTCGGTGAGTGGCCACTTCATAGGGGTGCACAGTCGGTGTGGTGAAGGATTAGTGATACTGTGTGTACAATCACTGGTGCTGAACATCAGAGGAGAAATCTTTTTGCTGGCTGTGACTGCACATCCTGTGGAGTTGGGACTAGTTTGCAATTGCAGGCTCTGAAGCACTGCAGGAACTGACTAATATACTTGCACACATACATTGTGTGTGTGCTGAAGCGCCGCTGAATGTATGATATAACGAACTGAGACGCACAGATTGGGCTATTATTATACATTTGATTTTGCAAGTTTTACGTTTACAGTGGCAGCTAGTGCATTAAAAGGATGCACAGAGTGACATGTTTTACATGATTTTATCTACATGATTTTATTTACTATTTATTCATGATTTGAGTAGATATATTTATTTCTTTATACCTTACACTGATTTATATATATATTTTAGCGCCGGGCGGGTGGTTGACGTTTTTTAGCATCAGTTACCTTTTACAATAGCGTGCTGACTTCACCATAAATACATCAGGCAACAAGGTAGTTGTGCTGGAAGCGCAGCGGCCACCATTTAAGGTATTGGAACCACTGCCCTTACTTCTATACATAAGATAAATCCCTATTACAGCAGATATCTTTACAACTCAAAAAATATATAAACATCGATCTCCAACGCATGGTATAAAATGGAAACATGCTAGGGAGCAATGTATACATAAAAACATATAAATTAGGCTGTAGTACAAAAAAAAACAATAGAGGGAGTAAGATACACAGCTCATAATAAATATGTTAATGTCTCAAAGACCAAAGGGGCATTAATTCCTATGTTATATACATATTAGAACATAATCTATATGCATAACAACTAAAAAGACATGTACAATAAATAAGTAAAAAGCAGATAAATACATAAACATGGTTAAAAACTTATAAAAATTTCCATATAAAATGTATAATCCAAACAAAGGCCAAATATAGGATTTAATACTGCTGTAGAAATTATATATTACATAGTGTAAAGACCAATGAAAGTCCCCAATCAAATGGGTAAAAAACGTGCACTCCAATTATTTAAAAGGCCAATGGTTGCATTATGAAGTGTAATAAAATCAACACTATCCCAATATAAATGGCATCTCAGCACCAAAAATGCACAAATTAAGAGTGGATATATTCAGGAATTATTAATAAAGGCATTAACCCTGTGGTGGGTGACTGGCTGTCTGGCACCCTGTGGTGGGTGGCTGGCTGTCTGGCACCCTTTGGTGGGTGGGTGGCTGGCACCCTTTGCTGGGTGGCTGGCACCCTGTGGTCGGTGGCTGGCTGGCACCCTTTGGTGGGTGGCTGGCACCCTGTGGTGGGTGGCTGGCTGGCACCCTTGGGTTTTTGATTTTTAAGTACCAGTGTTTGTCGCCATTCCACGAACGTGCCCAATTTTGAAGCATGACATGTTGGGTATCTATTTACTCGGTGCAACATTATCTTTCACCTTATAGAAAAAAAATTGGGCTAACTTTACTGATTTTTATTTTTTAATTAAATACGAGTATATAATTTAAATTATACACTGACCCAGGTGAATCTGCGGAAGTCCCCGAGACATGCACTGCTAGGAGAAATGGTAAAGGACACCCCCAAGGGGGCTAAACTGCTGATTAGATTTTATATTTGTGGCGGCCAGGATCGTAATTGCGCGGTCTTGGAAGTCTGCCACCATACCCTTTGACTTGCTCAGAGCAAAACTGTCTTGGATAATGATTAATGAGCGTTTATCGGCTATACTCAATGATAAGATGCAGCTGTTTGAAAAAATCTGGAACCCATGGTTGCGATATTTGGAGGGGGACCCCCGAGCTGACCTGTGATAGCCTTTTCCGGACAGTCCCGGCTTTCTAGGGATGGGGTGTGGTGTCGAACTTGACTTGTGTTGGTACAGAGTGTTTGCAACCCATGGTCCTGTGTTAGATTGTTTTTTTTTTCTTTCTTCCTCTCTCTCTTTGCTGTCTTTTCCCTGCACTGCCTAAATTTCTGTCTATGGGGAGGTGGATCTCACCGGTCCGCCTTGCACCCTCCAGGGGGTCTATTGTCTACATGGATCCCACCTATGGTAGAGCCCTGCATACTGTGGCGAAGGGTCCTGCAAGGGCTTCCCTCGTACGGTTTATAGATGTTAATCATGATTGTATCTCACTTCACTTGTGTATAACCCTTCACTGTATTTTCCTTGAAGGTAATTGGTTTTTGCCGTAGTTTGGTTCTACTGTTTTTTCTTGTTAAGATTAATACAGCTCATATGTTGGCGTTGTTGTAAAATGAAAAACTTTAATAAACATATTGAAACAAAAATTGAGTTTGTAAGACCGCTGCGCAAATACGGTGTAATAAAAAATATTGCAACAATCTCCCATTTATTCTCTAGGGTCTCTGCTAAACAAAAATATATAATGTTTTTCTAAGTAATTTTCTAGCAAAAAAAATGATTTTAACTTGTAAAAAACAAGTGTCAGCAAAAGCTGAGTTAGACTTACCAGTAACTCCTTTTCTGAGAGTCTTCCAGGACAGCCAATGAGACCTAGGGCTCCTCCTACCAGGACAGGAAGCACATTAAAATCCAATCAGATAAAAGGCAGGCCTCTGGTCCTCACACTTCAGTATTCTCGAGAACCGTAGGACATTCCTGTAAAACATATATATAAATAATACATAATACAAGACATCACCGGGTGGGAATCCGGCTGTCCTGGAAGACTCTCAGAAAAGGAGTTATCGGTAAGTCTAACTCAGCTTTTCTCAAGTCGTCTTCCAGGACAGCCCATGAGACGATGAGCCAGAACTTACCTTCTAGGGAGGGACTACTGCCTGGAGCACCTTTCGACCAAATGCCTGCTCCTGAGAAGAGAGGAGGTCCAGGCGATAATGTCTAACAAAGGTCGAAAAGTTAGACCAGGTAGCTGCCTTACAGATCTGATCTGGTGAGGCCCCAGCCCTTTCGGCCAAGGGCGTGGACAAGGCCCTTGTTGAATATGTGGTGACAAAAGGTGGAGCAACATTCTTTTCTTTTTCATTATTTGTTAAACTCCAAAAGGTAGGTAGTACAAAATCCTGTGATCTATGAAAGGAAGTGGCTACCTTTGGAAAAAACCCTGGATCGGTTTTTAACACTACTTTATCATCAACAATCATAAGAAAAGGCTCTCTAATCGATAGGGGCATGCAATTCACTGACTCTTCGAGCTGACATTACTGCAATCAGGAACGCAGTTTTCAGTGTGAGTAATCTCATCGTTAAATCCTTCAGAGGCTCAAAAGGAACAGTCACTAAGGCTTGAAGGACTAAAGATAAGTTCCAAGTTGGACATGATCTGACAGTTATTGGTTTTGATCAAGTGATTGCCCTGAAAAACCTTGGTATAACGGAATTTTCCCTAAGGGAGTATTGGAAAAAATGCCAATAGCAGCAGCCTGCACTTTTAAGGTACTAAGGGAAAGACCCGTATCGGCACCCTCTTGAAAAAATTCCAAAATAGACGCTATATCAGGGGAAATTCTGTGATTTTCAGCCAGCCAGAAGTTAAATTTCTTCCAAACTTTGGAGTATATTGCTCTCGTGACAGGCTTATGAGAACTAAGGTCTTCACTACCTTGTCTGAGAACCCCTGGGAGCTTAGTATCTGCTCTTCAGATACCAGGCTGTCAACCTTAAGGATGCAATTTGAGATACCAGACCCTGAGCCAACAGGTCCTGTCTCAAGAGAAGCGTTATTGGAGGTTTTGAGGTTAAAGACTGTAGGTTTGAAAACCACAGCCTCTTGGGCCAAAAGGGGGTTATTAGAATCAAATTGGTATCTTCTGTGAGAAATTTTCGAAGGACTTCCGAGGTTAGCCTGACTGGGGGAAAAGCATAGCAAAGGTTGAATGACCAGGGATTAGTAAAGGCATCGATCCCCAGAGACTAATCCCTTGGGTTCAGGGAAAAAAATCTCTTTGTTTCATTGTTTGCTTTTGTTGCAAAGAGGTCCACCTCTGGTAGGCCCCACTTGGCCGCAATTTCTGCAAAATCTTTCGGGTTGAGGGACCAGTTGTTCCGACACACTCGGTAGCGGCTGAGGTGGTCTGCTAAACAATTCTGAATCCCCTCCAGATGAAGTGCTGAAATGGAGGCCAGATTCACTTTGGCCCAAGAAAAAAATCTTCTGGGCTGTGAATTGCAATCTCCGACTTTACGTACCCCCCTGTTTGTTGAGGTATGCTATTGTTGCAATGTTGTCGGACCGAATCTGCTGATGACATTCCCTGAACTGCTTGAAAGACCTCTAAGGCTTTCTGTACTGCCATCAGCTCTTTTTGATTCGATGATGCCTTTGCTTCTAGTGGGGACCATTCTCCATGTGCTATTTGGCTCTGGAGATTGGCGCCCCATCCAAAAGAGCTTGCATCTGTGGTTATCCTCTGTGATACCTGAATAACCCAGTCCAACCCCTTGGCGAGGTGGTTGGACTGGGTTATTCAGGTATTCAGGAGATCTCCACCACCATAGGGTTCTTTTTCCCTTTTAGAGGGAATTTTTTACCTTCATCTCCAAGGAATTTGGAGACCCGTCCCAGACTTTCAATAGAAACCATTGAAAGGGGACGCTGTCAAAACCGTGCCCAAGGTACGGCCGGAAAACAGGAGGTCATAAGGCCCACGACTCTTGAGACGTCCCTGAGTGAGACCCACTGGTGATACGTCACTCTTTGGGAAGGTTTCAGATAAGACTTCTCTTTGTTTATCATCCAGCCTAGTGACCTGAGGAACTCCTGAACTGTCTGGAGATCCTTTCCCAGTTTCTGACTTGAGTCTGCCACTACTAGGAGGTCGTCCAGGTAGGGGATGATCAGAATCGACTTCTGTCTTAAGGAGGCCAAAGCTTCCCCCAAGACCTTCGTGAAGATACGTGGGGCTGAGGACAACCCGAAGGGCAGCGCCTGGAATTAAAAATGTCGGACTTCCGACCCTAGCTTTACTGCCAGTCATAAAAACTTTTGGTAAGCTAGGTGAATGAGGATGTGAAAATAAGCATCCTTTAGGTCCAGTGTTACCATGAAACATTCTGGGTATAGTAGATTTCCTATGGAATGCACCGATTCCATGTGAAAATGCTCGTATTTTATCGAGCGATTTAGAGTGCGTAGATTCAGTATTAAACGATAACTCCCTGAGGGTTTCTTTACCACAAAAATGTGGGAGTAAAACCCCCTGCCCTGTTGTGATTTTGGAACCGGTACCAATACTTTCTGATCTACTAAGTCTCCGATCTGGAGACTTAATGCAGCTGCTTTCACTCGATCTCTGGGTAGACTGGTAATTAACAATCTTTCCGACGGCCGGAAATTGAACTCCAGTCTGTGACCCTTGGACACCAGGTCCAAAATAAAAGAGCTTGATGTAATTTCCTTCCATTGTGGAAGGAAAGCTCTTAATCTTCCTCCCACTCTGTGAAAGGAGTCATTGCAGCTTGGCGGGGTGTTGAGGAGGGTTAAACAAGACGCTCCCCTACCCCTGCCTTTGTGGCCAGTCCAATGTTTCTTGGATCCGGTGTCAAGCGGACCCTGCTGTCTGCCCCTCCCCTCAAAAAACTTCCGGGGGTTATATGGGGCTTTTCCTTTATCTGGAAACGACCTCTTTTTGTCAGCAGTACGTTCCAGTGCTTCTGCTAATCCGAGACCAACTAGATGGTCACCTGTAAAAGGGAAAACTGCACAGACAAAGTTTGGAGGTACAGTCTCCCAACCATGTCTTAAGCCAGAGACTTCTTCTGGCTGAATTAACCAAGGCCAAGATTCTGGCCGTCATTCTAACTGACTCAGCAGAAGAATCAGCCAGATACCCTACTGCCTGAAATAGAAAAGGGAAAGATTTAATAATCTGATCCCTTGGAGTCCCGGCGGATAAGTGAGACTGAATTTGTGAAAGCCATAACTCAAGATGTCTGGCTACACAAGTAGAGGCTATGGCTGGTTTTAGACTCGTGACTGAGGCTTCCCAGGCTCTATGCAGCAAAATATTCCCTCTCTTGTCCATAGGGTCTTTAAGTGTACCCATATCATCAAAGGCCAAATCCGTGTTTTGGAAATCTTTGAAAGAGGGGCATCTAATTTAGGAATCTTGTTCCATCATAGCTGTGCTGAGTCTTCATCAAAAGGAAACCTTTTTTTTTTTTTTTTTTTTTTAATTGTTTGAAAAAAATGGTTTCCTTTCAGGATTCTCCAATTCTAATTTTATTGTGTCTAGAAGGGAGCTGTGCACAGGGATAACCCTGGCCTTCTTCTTAAGCATTATATACATAAGGTCATGTTTAGATAATTGAACCTTCTCCTCTCAATTTCTAAAGTGACATAGACTGCTTTAAGTAATTTGTCCACATCTTCGAGTGACAATTTAAACCCTCTGCTGGATTCCCTATCCTTAGGCTCTTCCCCTGAACCAGATTCCTCAAATGAGGAATAGGGGGACTCCGGCTCCCACACACACTCTGTATTGGATTGTAATTGGCCTTGAGGCTTGAGACTGTACAGGAGTCTGCAATTTATCTAGGAGGGTTTTAAATGAGCTAAAGGTAGAGGTTAACTCATCCCTAACGGAGTTCAGCATCCTCTGGGAGGATATAGCTGGATCATCCTTAACCAAGCTGTCTATGCATGTGCGGCACACTGTTTTGCTCCATGTGGAACTTAGCTTTGTTCCGCAAACGGCACATTTCTTTTTTGGGGGGGCTGTACCTGGACCTGAGCCCTGGTCTATAACAACAAAAAGAAAGCATTTTCTGATTAAGACCCCCTGTAAAACAGGCCCCAAAATAAACACCCATGTGTTAAGAGTGAAAAAGGTGCCCCCCTTTACCAGCCCCCAAACAGTCTATGGAGGAAAAGGAAACCCCTACAGGCTTTGCAAGAGGGAAGACTCCCCAGGCTTACCCGAGAGGTGCCGGTGCCAGAGCCCGCTTCCACCGCCTGAGCGGTTACTGCAGAGGGATCCATCCCACTCTGTTGGTGTTCCGCAGCCTCCGCTGGGTTTCACCTAAACACTGGCTGCCCAGTAATTCTCCTGTTCGCGCCTCTGGAAACCGGAACCAGTGTTTCCGGCGCCCGCCGATGATGTCACTGAAACCAGAAGAGACCCCGTCATTTCCTAGGCCAGAGTGGAACGCAGGAGTTCCGCCCCTTCCGAACCTGCATGGCACCAATTTGTGAAATCATCAGCGATCATGGGAACACAGCCTGGCTGCTCCAAGGACGCTGCCACTGCAGGGGAAAGGACTCCCCCTGCCTTCCTGACACCAGCGATGGTTGTAACCTTCCCCAGGCTTTAAGGATAGGAGAAAAGCACCCCCCCCCCGACTCGTAAAACAGAGGTACCACACTTGGGCGAGGAGAGGTAAGTAAATTCTTTCCCAAGTCTTCAAAGGACAGACCATGAGACCAGGTTCCAGGAACATGTTACCCCCTGTCCGGAGGAAACACTAATACTGAAATGTGAGGACCAGAGGCCCGCCTTTTATCTGATTGGATTTTAATGTGTTTCCTGTCCTGGTAGGAGGAGCCCTAGGTCTCATTGGCTGTCCTGGAAGACGACTTGAGAAAAGGCCATTTCCAGAAGTAGTTAAAGCAATCTAGTGAGCTAGCCAGAACCTCCTCTGGAGGGAGTCTATTCTACATTTTCACAGCTCTTACGATGAAGTAACCTTTCGTATTTGGAGACTAAATCTGTTTTCCTCTAGACATAAAGAGTGCCCCCTGGTCTTCTGTTTTGACCTTAAAGTGAATAACTCAACACCAAGATCACTATATGGACCCCTTATGTATTTAAGACTTTGATCCCTTTTTAAATATAGGCACCACATTGGCCCTATACCAATCCAGTGGTACTATTTAAGTCCTTAACAAGTCCCTAAAAATTAAGATGGTAGAAGGGACAGTCAGGGTGTAGTAGGGAGGTGTAATAGATGATAGAAGGGACAGTCATGGTGTAGTAAGGAAGGGAGGGGTGTAGAACAGATAATGAGGACATTAGTGATATAGTAAGTAAGGGAGGGGTGTAGGATGGAGATAGAAGGGAAAGTCAGGGTGTAGTAGGGAGGGGAGGGGTGTAATAGATGGTAGAAGGGACAGTCAGGGTGTAGTAGGGAGGGGAGGGGTGTAGAATAGATGATAGAATGGAAAGTCAGGGTGTAGTAGGGAAGGGAGGGGGTGTAGAATAGATAATACAGAGGACATTGGGGTATAGTAAGGAAGGAAGGGGGTGTAGAATGGATGAAAGAAGGGACAGTCAGGGGGTAGTAGGGAGGGTGTAATAGATGATAGAATGGACAGTCATGGAGTAGTAATGAAAGGAGGGGGTGCAGAACAGATTATAAGGAGGACATTAGGGGTGTAGTAAGGAAGGGAGGGGTGTAGAATAGATGATATAAGGGACAGTCAGGGTGTAGTAGGGAGGGGAGGAGTGTAATAGATGATAGAAGGGACAGACAGGGTGTAGTAGGGAGGGGAGGGGTGTAATAGATGGCAGAAGGGACAGACAGGGTGTAGTAGGGAGGGGAGGGGGTATAGAATAGATAATACAGTGGATAGTCAGGGTGTAGTAGGGAAGGGAGGGGTGTAATATATGGTAGAAGGGACAGTCAGGGTGTAGTAGGGAAGGGAGGGGTGTAATAGATGGTAGAAGGGACAGTCAGGGTGTAGTAGGGAGGGGAGGGGGTGTATAATAGATGGTAGAAGGGACAGCCAGGGTGTAGTAGGGAGGGGAGGGGGTGTAGAATAGATAATACAGTGGACAGTCAGGGTGTAGTAGGGAGGGGAGGGGGTGTAGAATAGATGATAGAAGGGACAGTCAGGGTGTAGTAGGGAGGGGGTTAGAATAGATAATACAGTGGATAGTCAGGGTGTAGTAGGGAAGGGAGGGGGTATAGAATAGATAATACAGTGGACAGGCAGGGTGTAGTAGGGAAGGGAGGGGGTGTAGAATAGATAATACAGTGGACAGTCAGGGTGTAGTAGGGAAGGGAGGGGGTGTAGAATAGATAATACAGTGGACAGTCAGGGTGTAGCAGGGAGGGGAGGGGGTGGAATAGATGGTAGAAGGGACAGGGGGTGTAGAATAGATAATACAGTGGACAGTCAGGGTGTAGTAGGGAGGGGAGGGGTGTAATAGATGATAGAAGGGACAGTCAGGGTGTAGTAGGGAAGGGAGGGTATATATAATAGATGGTAGAAGGGACAGTCAGGGTGTAGTAGGGAGGTGTGTAATAGATGATAGAAGGGACAGTCAGGGTGTAGTAGGGAAGGGAGGGGTGTAATAGATAATACAGTGGATAGTCAGGGTGTAGTAGGGAGGGGAGGGTGTAGAATAGATGGTAGAAGGGACAGTCAGGGTGTAGTAGGGAGGGGAGGGGTGTAATAGATGATAGAAGGGACAGTCAGGGTGTAATAGGGAGGGGAGGGGTGTAGAATAGATAATACAGTGGATAGTCAGGGTGTAGTAGGGAGGGGAGGGGTGTAATAGATGATAGAAGGGACAGTCAGGGTGTAGTAGGGAGGGGTGTAATAGATGATAGAAGGGACAGTTAGGGTGTAGTAGGGAGGGGAGGGGTGTAGAATAGATAATACAGTGGACAGTCAGGGTGTAGTAGGGAGGGGTGTAGAATAGATGATAGAAGGGACAATCAGGGTGTAGTAGGGAGGGAAGGGATGTAGAATAGATAATACAGTGGACAGTCAGGGTGTAGTAGGGAGGGGAGGGGGTGTAGAATAGATAATACAGTGGACAGTCAGGGTGTAGTAGGGAGGGGAGGGGTGTAATAGATGATAGAAGGGACAGTCAGGGTGTAGTAGGGAGGGGAGGGGTGTAATAGATGATAGAAGGGACAGTCAGGGTGTAGTAGGGAGGGGTGTAATAGATGATAGAAGGGACAGTTAGGGTGTAGTAGGGAGGGGAGGGGTGTAATAGATGGTAGAGGGGATAGTCAGGGTGTAGTAGGGAGGGGTGTAATAGATAATACAGTGGACAGTCAGGGTGTAGTAGGGAGGGGTGTAGAATAGATAATACAGTGGATAGTCAGGGTGTAGTAGGGAGGGGAGGGGTGTAATAGATAATACAGCGGACAGTCAGGGTGTAGTAGGGAGGGGAGGGTGTAGAATAGATGGTAGAAGGGACAGTCAGGGTGTAGTAGGGAGGGGAGGGGTGTAATAGATGATAGAAGGGACAGTCAGGGTGTAGTAGGGAGGGGAGGGGTGTAGAATAGATAATACAGTGGATAGTCAGGGTGTAGTAGGGAGGGGAGGGGTGTAATAGATGATAGAAGGGACAGTCAGGGTGTAGTAGGGAGGGGTGTAATAGATGATAGAAGGGACAGTTAGGGTGTAGTAGGGAGGGGAGGGGTGTAGAATAGATAATACAGTGGACAGTCAGGGTGTAGTAGGGAGGGGTGTAGAATAGATGATAGAAGGGACAGTCAGGGTGTAGTAGGGAGGGAAGGGATGTAGAATAGATAATACAGTGGACAGTCAGGGTGTAGTAGGGAGGGGAGGAGGTGTAGAATAGATAATACAGTGGACAGTCAGGGTGTAGTAGGGAGGGGAGGGGTGTAATAGATGATAGAAGGGACAGTCAGGGTGTAGTAGGGAGGGGAGGGGTGTAATAGATGATAGAAGGGACAGTCAGGGTGTAGTAGGGAGGGGTGTAATAGATGATAGAAGGGACAGTTAGGGTGTAGTAGGGAGGGGAGGGGTGAAATAGATGGTAGAGGGGATAGTCAGGGTGTAGTAGGGAGGGGTGTAATAGATAATACAGTGGACAGTCAGGGTGTAGTAGGGAGGGGTGTAGAATAGATAATACAGTGGATAGTCAGGGTGTAGTAGGGAGGGGAGGGGTGTAATAGATAATACAGCGGACAGTCGGGGTGTAGTAGGGAGGGGAGGGGTGTAATAGATGGTAGAGGGGATAGTCAGGGTGTAGTAGGGAGGGGGTGTAGAATAGATAATACAGTGTACAGTCAGGGTGTAGTAGGGAGGGTGTAGAATAGATAATACAGTGGAAAGTCAGGGTGTAGTAGGGAGGGGAGGGGTGTAGAATAGATGATAGAAGGGACAGTCAGGGTGTAGTAGGGAGAGGAGGGGTGTAGAATAGATAATACAGTGGACAGTCAGGGTGTAGTAGGGAGGGGTGTAGAATAGATGATAGAAGGGACAGTCAGGGTGTAGTAGGGAGGGGAGGGGTGTAGAATAGATAATACAGTGGACAGTCAGGGTGTAGTAGGGAGGGGAGGGGTGTAGAATAGATAATACAGTGTACAGTCAGGGTGTAGTAGGGAGGGGAGGGGTGTAATAGATGGTAGAGGGGATAGTCAGGGTGTAGTAGGGAGGGGAGGGGTGTAGAATAGATAATACAGTGTACAGTCAGGGTGTAGTAGGGAGGGGAGGGGTGTAGAATAGATAATACAGTGTACAGTCAGGGTGTAGTAGGGAGGGGAGGGGTGTAATAGATGGTAGAGGGGACAGTCAGGGTGTAGTAGGGAGGGGAGGGGTGTAGAATAGATGATAGAAGGGACAGTCAGGGTGTAGTAGGGAGGGGAGGGGTGTAGAATAGATAATACAGTGGACAGTCAGGGTGTAGTAGGGAGGGGAGGGGTGTAGAATAGATAATACAGTGTACAGTCAGGGTGTAGTAGGGAGGGGAGGGGTGTAATAGATGGTAGAGGGGACAGTCAGGGTGTAGTAGGGAGGGGAGGGGTGTAGAATAGATAATACAGTGTACAGTCAGGGTGTAGTAGGGAGGGGAGGGGTGTAGAATAGATAATACAGTGTACAGTCAGGGTGTAGTAGGGAGGGGAGGGGTGTAGAATAGATAATACAGTGGATAGTCAGTGTGTAGTAGGGAGGGGAGGGGTGTAGAATAGATAATACAGTGGATAGTCAGGGTGTAGTAGAGAGGGGAGGGGTGTAATAGATAATACAGTGGATAGTCAGGGTGTAGTAGGGAGGGGAGGGGTGTAATAGATGGTAGAGGGGACAGTCAGGGTGTAGTAGGGAGGGGAGGGGTGTAGAATAGATAATACAGTGGACAGTCAGGGTGTAGTAGTGAGGGGAGGGGGTGGAATAGATGGTAGAAGGGACAGGGGGTGTAGAATAGATAATACAGTGTACAGTCAGGGTGTAGTAGGGAGGGGAGGGGTGTAGAATAGATAATACAGTGTACAGTCAGGGTGTAGTAGGGAGGGGAGGGGTGTAATAGATGGTAGAGGGGACAGTCAGGGTGTAGTAGGGAGGGGAGGGGTGTAGAATAGATGATAGAAGGGACAGTCAGGGTGTAGTAGGGAGGGGAGGGGTGTAGAATAGATAATACAGTGGACAGTCAGGGTGTAGTAGGGAGGGGAGGGGTGTAGAATAGATAATACAGTGTACAGTCAGGGTGTAGTAGGGAGGGGAGGGGTGTAATAGATGGTAGAGGGGACAGTCAGGGTGTAGTAGGGAGGGGAGGGGTGTAGAATAGATAATACAGTGTACAGTCAGGGTGTAGTAGGGAGGGGAGGGGTGTAGAATAGATAATACAGTGTACAGTCAGGGTGTAGTAGGGAGGGGAGGGGTGTAATAGATAATACAGTGGACAGTCAGGGTGTAGTAAGGAAGGGAGGGGTGTAATAGATAATACAGAGGATAGTCAGTGTGTAGTAGGGAGGGGAGGGGTGTAGAATAGATAATACAGTGGATAGTCAGGGTGTAGTAGAGAGGGGAGGGGTGTAATAGATAATACAGTGGATAGTCAGGGTGTAGTAGGGAGGGGAGGGGTGTAATAGATGGTAGAGGGGACAGTCAGGGTGTAGTAGGGAGGGGAGGGGTGTAGAATAGATAATACAGTGGACAGTCAGGGTGTAGTAGGGAGGGGAGGGGTGTAGAATAGATAATACAGTGGACAGTCAGGGTGTAGTAGGGAGGGGAGGGGGTGGAATAGATGGTAGAAGGGACAGGGGGTGTAGAATAGATAATACAGTGTACAGTCAGGGTGTAGTAGGGAGGGGTGTAATAGATAATACAGTGGACAGTCAGGGTGTAGTAGGGAGGGGAGGGGTGTAGAATAGATAATACAGTGTACAGTCAGGGTGTAGTAGGGA
The DNA here is from genome assembly GCF_965119305.1 of Pelophylax lessonae. Lineage (NCBI taxonomy): Eukaryota > Metazoa > Chordata > Amphibia > Anura > Ranidae > Pelophylax > Pelophylax lessonae. The sequence goes on along the minus strand of NC_138775.1, from coordinate 235,481,482 downwards.
GGGGAGGGGTGTAATAGATGGTAGAGGGGACAGTCAGGGTGTAGTAGGGAGGGGAGGGGTGTAGAATAGATGATAGAAGGCACAGTCAGGGTGTAGTAGGGAGGGGAGGGGTGTAGAATAGATAATACAGTGGACAGTCAGGGTGTAGTAGGGAGGGGAGGGGTGTAGAATAGATAATACAGTGTACAGTCAGGGTGTAGTAGGGAGGGGAGGGGTGTAATAGATGGTAGAGGGGACAGTCAGGGTGTAGTAGGGAGGGGAGGGGTGTAATAGATGGTAGAAGGGACAGTCAGGGTATAGTAGGGAGGGAGGGGTGTAATAGATGGTAGAGGGGACAGTCAGGGTGTAGTAGGGAAGGGAGGGGTGTAGAATAGATAATACAGTGGATAGTCAGGGTGTAGTAGGGAGGGGTGTAATAGATAATACAGTGGACAGTCAGGGTGTAGTAAGGAAGGGAGGGGTGTAATAGATAATACAGTGGATAGTCAGGGTGTAGTAGGGAGGGGAGGGGTGTAATAGATGGTAGAGGGGACAGTCAGGGTGTAGTAGGGAGGGGAGGGGTGTAATAGATAATACAGTGGATAGTCAGGGTGTAGTAGGGAGGGGAGGGGTGTAGAATAGATGATAGAAGGGACAGTCAGGGTGTAGTAGGGAGGGGAGGGGTGTAATATATAATACAGTGGATAGTCAGGGTGTAGTAGGGAGGGGAGGGGTGTAGAATAGATAATACAGTGTACAGTCAGGGTGTAGTAGGGAGGGGAGGGGTGTAATAGATGGTAGAGGGGACAGTCAGGGTGTAGTAGGGAGGGGAGGGGTGTAGAATAGATAATACAGTGGACAGTCAGGGTGTAGTAGGGAGGGGAGGGGTGTAGAATAGATGGTAGAGGGGACAGTCAGGGTGTAGTAGGGAGGGGAGGGGTGTAATAGATAATACAGTGGACAGTCAGGGTGTAGTAGGGAGGGGAGGGGTGTAATAGATGGTAGAGGGGACAGTCAGGGTGTAGTAGGGAGGGGAGGGGTGTAGAATAGATAATACAGTGTACAGTCAGGGTGTAGTAGGGAGGGGAGGGTGTAGAATAGATAATACAGTGTACTGTCAGGGTGTAGTAGGGAGGGGAGGGGTGTAATAGATAATACAGTGGACAGTCAGGGTGTAGTAAGGAAGGGAGGGGTGTAATAGATAATACAGAGGATAGTCAGTGTGTAGTAGGGAGGGGAGGGGTGTAGAATAGATAATACAGTGGATAGTCAGGGTGTAGTAGAGAGGGGAGGGGTGTAATAGATAATACAGTGGATAGTCAGGGTGTAGTAGGGAGGGGAGGGGTGTAATTGATGGTAGAGGGGACAGTCAGGGTGTAGTAGGGAGGGGAGGGGTGTAGAATAGATAATACAGTGGACAGTCAGGGTGTAGTAGGGAGGGGAGGGGTGTAGAATAGATAATACAGTGGACAGTCAGGGTGTAGTAGGGAGGGGAGGGGGTGGAATAGATGGTAGAAGGGACAGGGGGTGTAGAATAGATAATACAGTGTACAGTCAGGGTGTAGTAGGGAGGGGTGTAATAGATAATACAGTGGACAGTCAGGGTGTAGTAGGGAGGGGAGGGGTGTAGAATAGATACTACAGTGTACAGTCAGGGTGTAGTAGGGAGGGGAGGGGTGTAATAGATGGTAGAGGGGACAGTCAGGGTGTAGTAGGGAGGGGAGGGGTGTAGAATAGATGATAGAAGGGACAGTCAGGGTGTAGTAGGGAGGGGAGGGGTGTAGAATAGATAATACAGTGGACAGTCAGGGTGTAGTAGGGAGGGGAGGGGGTGGAATAGATGGTAGAAGGGACAGGGGGTGTAGAATAGATAATACAGTGTACAGTCAGGGTGTAGTAGGGAGGGGAGGGGTGTAATAGATGGTAGAGGGGACAGTCAGGGTGTAGTAGGGAGGGGAGGGGTGTAATAGATGGTAGAAGGGACAGTCAGGGTATAGTAGGGAGGGAGGGGTGTAATAGATGGTAGAGGGGACAGTCAGGGTGTAGTAGGGAAGGGAGGGGTGTAGAATAGATAATACAGTGGATAGTCAGGGTGTAGTAGGGAGGGGTGTAATAGATAATACAGTGTACAGTCAGGGTGTAGTAAGAAAGGGAGGGGTGTAATAGATAATACAGTGGATAGTCAGGGTGTAGTAGGGAGGGGAGGGGTGTAATAGATGGTAGAGGGGACAGTCAGGGTGTAGTAGGGAGGGGAGGGGTGTAATAGATAATACAGTGGACAGTCAGGGTGTAGTAGGGAGGGGAGGGGTGTAGAATAGATAATACAGTGTACAGTCAGGGTGTAGTAGGGAGGGGAGGGTGTAATAGATAATACAGTGTACAGTCAGGGTGTAGTAGGGAGGGGAGGGGTGTAATAGATAATACAGTGGACAGTCAGGGTGTAGTAGGGAGGGGAGGGGTGTAATAGATGGTAGAGGGGACAGTCAGGGTGTAGTAGGGAGGGGAGGGGGCACATCACGTGACACACAAGCCAGTTGTGGGGAGTGTGTGTCGCCTGTAGGGACGCTGTGGGGGAGGGAGGGGGAACGAGGCAGGTTGGGGGAGGGGAGACGGCGGCGGAGGAGGATTCTGGGAGCAGGAAGAAGCGCTGAGCAGCCGGAAGGACACGATGCTCCCCGCTCTCCGCCAGGCGAGCCCCCCGCCGGCAGCTCGAAATGCCCGGGACACGGATAGCTGAGACCCATCGCCGGTGAGTGCGGGGGAGGGGTGTTGGGGCTCCGGAGACGGTGGTGGGGGTGAAGTGTGTTCGCTCCGCTCCCCGGGGGGGTTGGGTGGAGGGAGAAGGAGGGGGGGTAATCGCCGTCGTCGCTCTATGACTAGGCGTAGGCCGCAGGCTGTTGGAGTTTGGTGTTTGCCCGCACAGTGTGAGGACGGAGGAGGCCCCGGAGCGGTGACTCGGCACCGCCCCGCCCAGTCTGACCGTTCTCTGTCCCCGGGCTGTGTCATGGTGTGCCGGGCTGGGTGAGGAGCCGTCATATGGGGACAATGGGGTGAGGGGGGAGCGCTAAGAAAACGTTTTATTGTGTCGGAGGATTCTCCTCATCGCCGCCTCTCCTTGTAAACAATCCCGGGGAGGGGTTCCCTGGATACTGTTACCAGGGCGATGTTGTCCATAGCAACCCTATATCAGAGTCACAGCGTCAGGCTGGATTCTCTCCTCTCTATGTGTATTGGGGACAAGAATTACACTGGAGGCCACACTCACTTCCATTTTATTCCTTTTTTTGAACATCAATTATTATTTTTTTTTTCACAGCAGCATCCAAATTATTTTTCTTCCAGCTGCCCTCACACGGTGTGCACTGGGGGGCCTCATACTGCCATCGCCTGTTCAGGCACACCGGCTTCATACATAATACTGACAAATATGGATCCGCTTGACATCAATCTACAGCCGTTCCCCTTTTTTTATTTTTTGAAATTGTTGCAGAAATGTAATAAGTGAAAAGAGAAGTGTAAACAAAATGAATTTCCTGCCTACAAAAACAAAAAAAAAAAATACATAAATGAAAGTGACTTAAAGTGGAACTAAATCCATTGACCTAACTGTTTTGAAAAAATCATTAGCAATCACGGAATGCCTGGAATGTAACTGTCACATCTGCTTTTGCCCTCAAACTGTCAACCATCAAATGTCTGGAATGATAACTGATCAGTGCAGCACCATGGCAGTTGCAGATCACATTGGAGCTTAGATGGCAGTTTGGCTGTAAAAGATAGGAGGATTGACTTACACTTTAACCACATCAGTTCCAGAAGGTTTTACCCCCCCCCCCTCTTAATGACCAGGCCTTTGTTTTGCGATACGGCACTGCGATAGTTTTATTGTCAATTGCACGGTCATGCAAAACTACCCAAATAACATTTGTCATTTTTTCCACAAATGTGGCTTTCTGTTAGTGATAATTGATCAGCTCTGCTTTTTTTAAATTATTTTTTTGGCTTTCCAGTTAAAAAAAGACTGTTTTACAAAAAGGAAAAAAAAAACTTTTTTGAGGCCTCATCTATCGTGCTGTTGATAAATAGACGTTTAAGAGCAGTTGGGCGTTTTTCACAGCAGCCTTTGAACTCTCCTCTGTTATCTTATCTGGCCATATACACTGAGAGGTTTAACCTCCCTGGCGGTATTCCCGAGTGTGGCTCGGGGTTAATTTTTCATTACCAAAAGCGGTAACCCCCGAGCCACACTCGGGATTACCCCAGAATGTTACTCACCTTCCCTGAGCTCCCCCGGCATCCTCACACTCTCTCCCCGCTCTGTGCACGGCCGATTGCCGGTGTAACGTGAGAATTACCTACCCTCGTCACTTCCTGCCAGAAACAGCTGAGCAGTGCGCATGCTCACAGCCCCGGATACCTAATGGAACAACTGAGGAGCTTACTAGTGCGCATGCGCACTAGTATGAAAAGATCACGGTGCACCGTGAAAAAAACCTACCCACGCGGCGGTTACATAAAACAGCTGTGCTGAAATACGAGTCATCTCCGCTCCTGTCCCTGTCACTTCCCTGCTCTCGGCAAGAAAATATAAAAGCGGCTCTCGGCTCCGTGATTTATGTTTTCATACACCCGCCGCCGCTTTTATATTTACTTGCCGAGAGCAGGGAAGTGACAGGCACAGGAGCGGAGATGACTCGTATTTCAGCACAGCTGTTTTAATGTAACCGCTGCATTCCATACAGTGCCGAGCACCGGAAGTGACGAGGGGTAGGTTTTTCTCACGGGTAGGTAATTCTCACGGAACACCGGCACTTGCCTTCCGGTTCCCTCCCTGTGAGCGTTGCGACGCAGCGGGGTGGAACCGGCGGCAAATTCAAAATGTAAATACACAAATTACATGATACAAAGCTGTGATCCTAACGGATTGCACTGTATCATCCCATTTCACCACAGGATTGTACCTGGTGACTTTTCCAGTGCCCTGCCTGTGCTTTTCCAGTTCTTTGTGCCTGGAAAATTTTGAACAACCATGGCGTCCAAAAAGCTTTTTTGTTTTGCGCAAAAATGCTTTTAGATGAACTGGAAAACAGCGACAGCGAAACAGAGTTACTTGAACTGAGAGATAGTAATTAGTGGGAAAATTCATCATCAGGTACGGTAAGTGACGACAGCGACGATTCTGATGTCTCTTTCTGGCACATAGTTTGTGGAATTTGGGAAGTATATCAAATGATTCTTCAGAATTTCCAACGGAGCTATGTGCCAGAAAGAGACATCAGAATCGTCGCTGTCGTCACTTTCCGTACCTGATGATGAATTTTCCCACTAATCGCTATCACTCAGGTCTTCAAGTAACTTAGTTTCGCTGTCGCCGTTTTCCAAAAAAATTAGGGATGCACCGAAATGAAAATTCTGGGCCGAAACGGAAAATGCAGGATGCCTTGGCCAAGAACCGAAACCGAAAATGACTTTTTTCCCTCAAATGATTTTAAAATAGATAGAACAGGGGCGTACACCAAAAACAGTTTCAGGGACGTACACCTGTCGCTGAAACCCTGTCACAGTATATGTACTGTGACGGGTTAGCAAGTGGTTAATTTAATTACCAATGGTATTTGTATAATTCAGCATGAGGGGGTTAATGTATTGCCACTGCTGATCACTGATGCATTAGTGACCGACCAGTGGCAGTTAATTAACCCCTTTGTGCTGCATTAGTGCAACCATTATCAGTGATAATTAACACTGGTTTCACTGATACTGGTTGCACTAATGCAGCACAAAGGGGTTAATTAACTGCCACTGGTCGGTCACGAATGCATCAGTGATCAGCAGTGGCAATACATTAACCCCCTCATGCTGTATAATACTAATACCATTGGTAACCTCGCCTCAGCGTTCCCCCCCCCCCTCCTGCCTCAGCACCCCACCTCAACGTCCCTCACTATCCCAATGATGCAATCTCCTTACTCTCAGCTTCTCCTGTGTCCTTTCTTTCAAAAGACGCGCCTCTGGCTGGCAGCCCGCCTCCCGGTGATGTCACTACTACTACGATGTGCATGAATGAACTAACACACCGGGCGGGTGGGCAAGCGGCTGTTAATAGCTTATTAAGTGAGCCCTTCACTTCCCTGTCAGCGGAGATACCTGCCTGATAGGGAAGTGAAGCACTCACTTAGTTACAGCTATTAGCACCCGCTGTGTTAGTTCATTCATGCACATCGTAGTAGTAGTGACATCACCAGGAGGCGGGCCGCCGGCCAGAGGTGGGTCTTTTGAAACCTGCTTTGCGCCCGCGGCGGCCATCATTAATATCGGCATTTTTAACCCATTTTCGGCCGAAAATTTCGGTGCACCACTAAAAATAATGGTTTTTGGATGCCATGGTCGTTCTCAATTTTCCAGGCACAAAGAACTGGAAAAGCACAGGCAAGGCACTGGAAAAGTCACGAGGTGAAATCCTGTGGTGAAATGGGATGATACAGTGTAATCTGTTAGGATCACAGCCTTGTATCGTGTCATTTGTGTATTTACACTTATGAGCCGGTTCCACCCCCCTGCGTCGCAACGCTCGCAGGGAAGGAAACCGGAAGACAGGGGACGGCAATTTAGGTTGATATGTATTCTGCTACATTTTTGGTAAACAAAAAGTACCAATATGCGTATATAGATACATGGTTTACACTAACGTTATAGCATTTACATACTATGGGATATATTTTATAAGATTTTGTTTTTTATACTAGTTATGGCAGCGATCAGCGACTTATAGCTGGGCTGCCATATTGTAGTGGACAATTGGAAACTATCTGATATTTGCGGGAACCAGTGACACTAATGCAGTGTTATGTGCTAAAAATATGCACGGTCACTGTACTAATGACACTGGCTGGGAAGGGGTTCAACATCTAGGGTAGTCAAAGGGTTAAGTGTGCCTAGCCAGTGTTTGTGTGTACTGCGTGAGTTGCTTTTACTAAGCCAAGAGATGGATTTTGTTCCTTGATTAGGAACACAGAAATCCACCCCCCCCCCCCCCCCTGTCAGAACTGAGATTTGCCTGGTTTCCATAGGCTTATCTCAGTTGTGTGTTTCTGACAATCATCCGGTGCCGGCAGACCCCCTGTGCCCGGCACTGGCAGATTGGGTTCTGCTGTTAATATTCACAGCATAAGCGTGCTGTCGGCAGTGCCCGCGTGCCCCCTGCAGGCGGAATTGCAGAATTACCAATATATTAGAGTTGCACGATAGTTTGTTAAATTGCGATCTCAATTTGACCCCCTCACGATCTTAATCTAACATTTCTAGGATTTTGTGCTGAGCCATTCTCTGCTCGCAGCTGTAAAAGATAGACAAAAAAAAAACAGGCAAGTTTCACAACATCGCTCAGCAATAAGAGAAACCATGTATAATTAATTATTTTTGATCAAAGTGATGAACTTCATTCTTTAAATGAGGGCAGTTTAACCCCTTCTGGATCGCCTACCATGTATTTACGTCGCTACTTTAACGTTAAATACCGGAGCCAACACCCCAGTACTTTTCTACACGGCTGATGGTCTGCTGTAACACAAGCGGTCCCAGCGGCGGAGGTGCCCGTCCGCCGCTTTCCGGTCGTTTTCCCGCTTACTGGAGCCGTCCGTGCTGAACCAGAAGTCGAGTGAGGGCAAGATGGTCCCCATTCGACTATGGCTTTGGAGGACTGGAGCGATGTCAGATGTTGCTTCCACCCAACGGACTTAAAGGGTCTTTTTTTTTTTTAATTGCTTTTTAGTGTAGATGTGAGTCAAGTGATCAAATTGTTTTTTTTTTTTTTAAAGTGACAGTGTAAAAATAAAATAAATAGTAAAATTTAAGGCACCCCCTTTCCTCCGTGCTCGCGTGCAGAAGTGAACGCATATGCAATTTGCGCACACATATGTAAATAGTGTTCAAACCACAAGTGAGGTATCGCCGCGATCGTTGGAGCGAGAGCAATAACTCTAGCCCTAGACCTCTTCTGTAACTCTAAACTGGTAAGCTTGTTAAAGCATCGCCTATTGAGATTTTGAAGTACGAATGTTTGTCGCTATTCCACGAGTGTACACCATTTTGAAGCATGACATATTAGGTATCAATTTTACTCGGCATAACAATATCTTTCATGTTATAGGAAAAATTGGGCTAACTTTTACTGTTTTCTTATTTTTTAATTCAAAAAAGTGTATTTTTTCATTGAGATCTATAAGGCGATCGCTTCAAGCCTGACAGTACTTGTAGTTCTTTCATTCACAAAAATGACATGACCATATGAGCTGAGCCCTTCACGGCCATGCTCTTGTCAAAAAGTGACAGCTTGTATGGGGATCTTGTTCCCGTACTGCTGTCAAGGGAGACAGGTGAGCGGCTGCAGTATTAGGAACATGTTACATGATCAACCCTAAAAATAGGTGTTACATGTTCCCAAAGGTGAACTTCTCCTTTGAAATAAAATAAAAAAAAAAAAACATTCTTCTTTCCTCTCAGTGCAATGATAGGTTGGGATTCGGAACACCCCTAAGCTCATTCCTAAAGTGGTATTAAACCTAAAACAAAAACTGTTATATTTTGCAGTTTATCAATCATTAGATGTGTTATGTGCATTCGTTTTTAGTGTTTACCTGTAAGGTGAATGCCCAATGTGGGAGTATGCATTGAATACTATCACAATATGAAAGACTTACTTTGAATCAAAGCCATACAGTGGCTCGCTGTCACCGCTGCAGAGGCTTCCATCCTCACCCGGTCTTCTTACGAGTATGCCGTTTCTTCAGAGCGCATGCGCCTGTGACGTCACCGACTCCTACCTAGATTATCCCGTAAACGGCACGTGTTTAAAAGATATTTAAAGCTTACCTGTAGGTAGAGATTAAAATACTGCGTTTACTACCACTTTAAGGCCTCATGCACACTGAAAAGTTTTGCAAACTCCCCTAGAATCCTTTCCACGTCAGCAGAGTTTTGGCAGAAAGGAAGGGAGCCTGCTGCTTGTAAAAGTGTCTTACAAGAATTTAGGTGCGTTTACAGGTTCGCTCTTCAGAGATTATATGACGGGTGAAAAAAAAAAAACTGGAGTACTGCCTACTTACCGCCTGTTTTACCCCCTTGAACTCTGCACTACTTGGAGACCACTGCTTGAGAAGCGCTTTCAGAGCAGCAGTGCTCAATTTAATAGGTCGCACTTGGCGAGGGCAACGCCCATTTAAAGTGACAACATGTATAATTACGGGTGCAAAACAAAGCGTTGCAACCATGTTGTGTTTACACCCGCGGTGCTGCCTCTGCAGCTTAAAGAGGTTGTAAACCCACTCTTTTAACTTGTACTTAAAGGTAAGCCTATAATAAGGCTTACTTGTTGGTACTGTAAATATCTCTTAAACATGCACCGTTTAGGAGATATTTACTTTTCATGCAGCCGATTACATCATTGGCGCATGCGCTCTGAAGGAACGGCCACCCGTGCCGTTCCCTCAGAGCTCTGTGCCGTGAACAGCAGCTCCCGCGGGCATGCATGGAAGTGATGTAATCGCGCCTCCGGCCAATCGTATGGCCAGAGGACATGAACCAGGAAGTGGGATCGCCGAATATGTCAGCCGTGTCACTGGTGAGCGGGCAGCACTGCAGGGGCAAGTGTAAAAGCACAAGTCTACCGCAGGGTTTTACCACCCCTTAACCGGCTAGTATGAGTGAGCCCTTAGGGAAAAGAATAAAATCTAATTTTATAAGCTGTTAAGGGAAGTAAAAGCAGTGCACTCTAATAACACATGGCAGGGTTTCTTCACAGCACAGGCCTCTGGTGTGCGCAGTGAAGGAGAAGTGCAATGTTTTGTTAAAATGTATCGTACTGTATACAATTTTCTTTAGTTTATTAAAACATAAAATCATAACATTTAATGCATGGCAGTGCAGTGTTGTGTAGAGCATCACAACATGCTGCAGGCATTGTGCTACATTTACATTCAGCATGCTCTGTTTGCACCCTGCACACAACCAACACAGTATTTTGGGGTAATTTAGGTCTGTTGGAAATGATGGATTTTAGGTTGTCATTGTTTTGAACTTGTGTTGAGCTACACAGCCCAACACATGTATTAATGGGCCCTGACTGCTAGATGTAGTTGCAGGTTTTCTAAAATTGGCCGTGTGGATGAAAGTGGCCTGAAGTGACCTTTTTACTTATTCTCCAAATATAATCTATTCATATCCACTAGTTACCAGGCTTGTGATCTAGTTTCCTGAAATAGTTTTGTGCTGTTTTTCTGCCTCCTTGTAATGTTTTCTGTGAGCTCACAAACCTCTTCTCCCCTCACTTCCGATTCTTAGCAGCAAACCGTACACATTAGTTGAAGTCATGTAGATTGCTCTGTGCACACAGAGGTTGGCATCACAACAACAAGACATTGCTTGTGTCAACCCTGAGCAATGTGGGCCCAATCTGTCAAACCTTAAATCCCTTAAGTACACATTAGTGACAAGCTGGTGTATGGAGCCATAGCCGGTGGCTGAGTCCAGGTAGCTGACAAACCTGAAAGGTTTACATTTGTAGATTTTTTTTTTTTTTTTTTTTCTAGAGGCTGTAGCACTTAAAGCTTAACTCCGGGATAAGAAATTATTATCTAAACACAGGAGTCATGTATTCTTAGTTGAATCTTGGTGTGCCTTCTATGTTTCTTACTGATCTGTGTAATAATCCAGTGTGCACGATTTCCTGTAATAAAGACTGCTTACTGCTGCTCTCTCTCCTTGTACAGTGTGACTGGTCGTTGTCTCCGCCCCCTACCTGTCGTTTTCTGCAGGCAGCCTGTGGTGGGTGGAGCTTCTGGGTCCCTCCCACAACTCTTTTCTCTCTGCACAGGTTGTGTACAGCAGTGGTCCTCAACCCTGGTCCTCAGGGCCCACTAACAGGCCAGGTTTGCAAGATAACTGAAATACATCAAAGGTGATATCATTTGCTGCTCAGTGTTTGCAGTATTCTAGTCTGCATCTCCCCAAGGTAATAATTAAAATCTGGCCTGTTAGTGGGCCCTGAGGACCGGAGTTGAGGACCACTGGTGTACAGCACTGCTAGCTTTACAAGTTAATGTGTCTCTCCAGGCATCAAAGAAAAACTCTCTCTAGCAATGTTCCAAATTCCAATAATGTGTGTACATTAATATTATGCCCCTTTTTAACAAAAGCCTTTTTTTTTTTTTTTTCTCTCTTGTGACCCTGGCAGCTCACTGCTTATGGACTTATTTCCTCTTCCAGTACAAGAGCAATATAGAGCTGCATTTCAAATGACCTCTGACCCTTCTTTGCATTGTGCATCCAATGGAATGGTTAGGGTAAGCTCTGGCACCACTTATTCCTGTGGCGTGGATGCTCCTTTTCCCACATCCCTCATTTTGGCTTTCTGGTAATGATGTATTTAGATGCATACTTTCATGCCCACCCATCCCACAGATTTGCCAAAATGATTTGTACTCATGTGACTGCATCGGAAAAGGTACTTGATGCATTTTTAGTCTGGTAATTTTGTTATTGAGGTGTCCTAAAATGACCCTCCATTCAAGTCTATGCACTTCAGCGTATTGCAACATGTTGAGGCAGTTAGTCGCATTGAAAAAAATGTAGTGTGTCTATATTCTGTAACCCACCTGTGTACTATTGATTTCTATGTGCTTTTCTGTCAAGTATTAATCTAAACAGATCAGCACAGTTTGTTAGAGATAGTGTTAACATGTACTGCATTAGGGCTTGTTAATGCCCAGCAATAGACCAGTGTGAATGGGCAGTTAAAGGAGAAGTATGGTCGAAGCTTTTATTGCCATACTTCTTTGGGTTACAGGAGTGCACTTAGTTCTGCACTCTGGTGGCCCAGATTCAGCTGACGGTGGATTAAAGCCTGCTGTCAGCTGAGATCAGAGCCCATCCAGACTCTGCAGGGATCTCGACAATACTGTCTGGATCTGCACACATACCTGACCGGCAGCTGGGTCAGCCACCTGCACAGCATTGCACTCCAGGAGGGAGAGGTGACTGACAGTCACTGCTCTGTACTCAGAGGGGACCCACCAACTGGCCTTTGCTCAGTTCTCTGTGTAAAGATGGTGAGTTTCAGCAACAGCTTCAGATAGACACTGGATCTACAAAGGTGAGGGTGTTTTTTTTTTTTTTTTTTTTTGATCTCCCACTAAAATCGGTAGTAAACGGCAAAGAAAAAAAAATCAAACAAAATAGTCCCCCTGCAGGGTAATAGCATAGTGTACACATTATGAAATACCTTAGAACGAAGCCCTCCATCGGTGCGCTTTCATCAATGACGGCTTCTATTTTCACCCACTCTTCCTTCTGGGACTGCGTGCTTCCGTTGTTCGACTGGCCCAACCACGATGTCACTCACGCACCTGCACGACTTTTATTGGACGTTGCACGTTTAGGAGATACACTAAACAAAATTATAAACGCAACACTTTTGTTTTTGCCTCCATTTTTCATGAGCTGATCTCAAAGATCTAAGACTTTTTCTATGTAAAAAAAAAAGGCTTATTTCTCTCAAATATTGCTAACAAATCTGTGTTAGTGAGCACTTCTCCTTTGCCGAGATAATCCATCCATCTCACAGGTGTGGCATATCAATATGCTGATTAGACAGCATGATTATTACACAGGTGTGCCTTAGGCTGGCCACAATAAAAGGCCACTCTAACACAGCACAATGCCACAGATGTCACAAGTTTTGAGCGAGCGTGCAATTTGCATGCTGACTGCGGTGATGTCCTCCAGAGCTGTTGCCCCTGAATTGAATGTTCTCCAAAGGCATTTAAGAGAATTTGGCAATACATCCAACCACAGACCACATGTAGTTTACTTGACTTTATTTCAGGGGTACCTCTTAGTACTTCCACTTTTTTGAAAATCCAAACCAGTGTGTTGCTGGGAGGTGACAGCTCCACTTTTACTTAAGTGGTGTTCAGGAGGGATGCAGTTGCCAGGTAACCATAAGAATAAACAAGCTTCCTAGCTATTTGTAAGGTTGAATATCGACTATTCAATGTTCAGCATAGAAGCTGGGGCTGCAGCATAGCTTCTGTTCATCACAACTGTGTGAAGTGTGCAAGGATGGAGACTTGTGAGGGAGATTTCTCACCCTACTAGCAAATTGTCCTAAAAATATAACTGCACGTGTATAGTCTTTTATAGGACCATGATTCATTCTTTCACTGCATGGGCACTCCATGTACAGATGCTTTTGAGGTAGGTGTGAAAAGAACAACAAACATAAATGGCCATTTTTAAATCCGATCAGACTCTTTCTTTTTAGACTAGATTGATAATATGAAGGAATTGTATAGCGCCAACAGTCTGTGAGAGCTTACAATGTCAAAATGAACTTTCTATCATCTGCTACACCCCCTCCCTCTTACAGAAAAGCATATAGTTTTAAAAGAGTTTTGAAAAACATATATATATATTTTTTTTTTTTCATTTAGTAGTTCTCCCTGGCTAGCTCTTATTACACTACCGCCTGGGGTATTTTCACAATAAACATCCCAGGCGGTAGTGTGTTGGTGAGGATTGTTTGCGCGTCCCAAGATCTGATAGTATGCAGTCACTGTTTAGTTACCAGTTTTCATCCTGGCGCTCTAGATTTTCGAGTCATGTATTGCCAACTTTGCTTAGGGTTTATGGTGTTTATTTTATTCTAGTAAAAAGACCTCCTAGTGCACTAGGTTGTGTGTGTGTGTTACTTTGAATGTTTTTTATGTAGTACAATATTTTATATTTTGTAACTTCTATTGTATTAACATGTTCAAGTCTTGCTGCTTAATTGTATTGTAGTACAATACAATTTTTTTGGTGGTGTTAATACCTGTCTGCTTCTTTTAAGCTGGGAAATACCTCTGAGGTATCTGTTGTGCCTAAAGCGGAGTTCCACTCAAAAGTGGAACTTCGCTTTAAATGGTCCTGACCCTTTGACATGCCACATTTGCCACATTCGTTTTGACAGGTAGGTACCCACTTCCACGTCCGCTCGCGTAGAAGTTCTCCTCTCCCCCTCCCTCCCTGCAATATTCTGGGACACATCACAGGTCCCAGAAGATTGACATCCGCAAGCTGCCACAGCCAGGTGCCCACACTAGAGATGCCACAGCCAGGGGCCCACACTAGAGATGCCACAGCCAGGGGCCCACACTAGAGATGCCACAGCCAGGGGCCCACACTAGAGATGCCACAGCCAGGGGCCCACACTAGAGATGCCACAGCCAGGGGCCCACACTAGAGATGCCACAGCCAGGGGCCCACACTAGAGATGCCACAGCCAGGGGCCCACACTAGAGATGCCACAGCCAGGGGCCCACACTAGAGATGCCACAGCCAGGGGCCCACACTAGAGATGCCACAGCCAGGGGCCCACACTAGAGATGCCACAGCCAGGGGCCCACACTAGAGATGCCACAGCCAGGGGCCCACACTAGAGATGCCAGCACCACGAGGAGAAGATGGAGAGAACCGAGGCTCCCCCTGGCCGCATTGCTGAACAGTAGGACAGGTGAGTATGTGTTTATTAAAAGTCAGCAGCTACACTTTTCGTAGCTGTTGACTTTTTTAATAAACACAAAAGCCTTTGGAACTCCGGTTTAGTCAGACATTTTCAATTATTACCTGAGTCTGCGTCTGATTTACTAAAGCAGTAAAGCATGTTCACGTTGCAAAATGTATTTTCACTTAGCTTGGTGAATATGAAGCTGTGTTCAGTTTGAAAACTCAAATACTAGGTAAATTAAAAAAATAAAAAAAATGATATTTGCTTGTATTCGATTGGATGATGGAAGTCTATAAATTTTCACGTCCCTTTGAAATTAACCTGCTGCATTGATATACACACGCTAACAAAATTTGCATTAAGACAGCCCATTTATTTTGAGTGGACAGCCCCTGCACCTGATGATTTTCTTGGAAAGGTGCGTTGCCTTGGGGCTTTGGGGTGGCATTCAAAATGATTGGTACCGCAGCGCACCGATGCAGGGTAATGTATGCAACAATTGTCTCCTTTTTCATTGAAAGGAAATAAACCTGGCATACTATTGCGTACTATTGCAGTGGTCATTGTCATTGTTCTTTCCCTCTCAGTCTAGGTTCACACCTCTGCGGCTTTGCAAACTGTGTTTTGAATGGCCTGCTATGCCTCCAGAAATTTAAGGAAAAGGTCCCTGCACTATTTCTGGAATCGCAGCCCACACGGGAATCCCATTCAAAATGCAACGCTTATTACATATTACACATAATCTTACATATTGGTATGAGTCACCTGACATTCTTAAAAGCACACATGACTAGATCTTTGTAAGGCCCCTTTCACATGGGGCGGACCCGCTTTCCTCAGCAGGGGATCTGTCTGCTGAGCAGAGCAGGTGGATGACAAGTCCGTTCAGTTTATGCAGATTGGACACGGACACAGCCTGCTCTTCTCTTATTGGTCAGGTGTAAACGGACCAGCTGTCTGTTTACACCCCACTGCCCTCCGATCTGTCTGGATGGAGAAGAAACGCACCCCCCTACCTATTTTTTTTTTTGCTGAGCGAATTAGAGGGAGGCGGCTGTAAACAGACACAAGTCCGTATATGGCAAAACAAGTCTATGGGAATAAATAAACCATCTGAACAGGTCCGCTTCAGAAACTGACAAGCGGACCTGATCAGATTGCTCAAGTGAAAGGGGCCTAAAACAACAAACATGCGTTGTCATGCATTGCAGGGGACTATAACGCAGGTGATGCCATGATGTCAGATGTGTTGCGAGTGAATCAAGCTTAATGCTGAAAGCAAACGAGCTGGCGGAAAGAAAAAAAAAATCCAAAATGCTGCAAAAAGGGAAAAAAAGACCCTTTAATAAGTGCTGCTGTATCTCCATCTGTACAACCCACTAAAACAATCGGTTTAGGCCATGTATAAGGTAGTTTAAAATTTTGTTATTTAAAAAAAAAAAATTGGTGAAAAGTGTAAATGTTTTTTTTTTTCACTCAAAACCCTGTTGCTTTGTTTGCCCAAAATAAAGGCATTGCAAATGGAATGCATCCAATTCGCCTTTTAGTGCTTCTCTCCAGGACACTGTCATCTCACAGGCCTGGGGTGTGTCTGCTCTTTGTGTGAAACCTGGCTACTGAAATGGCTGTTAGGCCAGAGCTAACGAGATACCTCCTCGGGATCCGGTTATTCAACCTTAACGATGAGTCATGGCAACACTGTCCGCTTTGAACACCCATCTAGAAATAGAAGCCTTTTTATGTTGACACATTTATTCCTGTCTAATGCCATGGGAAGTTTTAGTGCTAAGTCAAGCAGGTAACAGGG
Source organism: Pelophylax lessonae (assembly GCF_965119305.1). NCBI lineage: Eukaryota > Metazoa > Chordata > Amphibia > Anura > Ranidae > Pelophylax > Pelophylax lessonae. The sequence goes on along the minus strand of NC_138775.1, from coordinate 235,465,154 downwards.
ATTCTTCCTTTTTTTATTATTTTTTTTTAATTTTGAATGTTTGGTCAGAAGTGTACCAAAACAGGTGAAATGGCAATTTCGAAATTCTGTTTAGTAAAACACCCTTTGCATCCCTTCCACAGACTGGCTATGTCGATATGCCTCTAAATGGCTTGGACAGTTTGTCAGAAGTTGCTGGTGATTATTTGTAAGACATTGACATGTATGTAGCTATGTGTATCCAAAAACAGGTGAATGACGTGCACTTTGCCTGCATCGCCTCCTGGGATATGTACCTCTTATATCCCAGGTGGCATAGTGCTTCATTGGGAAAGGAGGAGGGGGTTGGGCCAGGCAGTGTATCATCGGTAAAGCCGTCTGCTTAACTTGGAAGAGCCGGCAGCTTACTGATGATGTCACAGAAGAGGACTGCGGCGCGAGACCGAGGCAGAGAAGAAGCGGATCTTATCAGGATATGCTAGATCCGCTGGGTGGGTGAGTACCTTTTTAAATGTGCAGCACATTCAACCAGGTAAATAAAAAACAAGTGACCAATGCGTTACCGGTGAAATAAATATAGAAATAAAGTATAATGCATCTGTGATCAAATAATACAATTTGAAAAAAGCTGCCAATTTCTGTAGTGTCTCCACATACCAATAGAATAAAAAAAACTGACAAAAATCAGAGCGAATTCAAACTAAACTTTGAGAATCCACACACAAAATAAATAAAAATCAATGTAATAAGTTCATGTGAAAGTGAAGAAAATAATAAGTAGCCGGTGGTAATCCAAAACGTGATGCAAACCAATCAGTGTCACCGATGTGAACAATCCCAAAATAGAATCCAACATTGAGTGCAATGGCTGCTCCTCTCAATATAGAGAAAATAGTGTTTTGTCATAGATACAGTATTCCTCTGTGAGACTCCAATGAGTGGTGGCTCAGCCAAATTGCGGCTTTGATCGAATCTTCTGTTCGGTGGCCATGCAGGTAGGATGCCCGGGTCTCCCGGTGGGACAGGAGACCTGGGCGAGCCACGGAAGCCGCTCCTTGTAATGACAGCCAAGCGGCTTTCCAGCTGCATCGGTTGTCATTACAAGACAGCTGACCGTCTGCTATGGACATCGGTACCGGGGTGATGCCTCTAGCTGCAGGCATCACTCCGGTACAGCACTTTCCTGCAATATCAGTAACCTCAGGGGCCAATTCTGATATATCGATGGATCCCTAAATTTAACCCTTTCACAGCAAGAGCAGTATGTGTGTTTTTTTTTATTTTTTTACACACCTTTAAAACATAATTTTAGGACTGAAGATTAAATAAAACCCCCAAACATTATATATATATATATATATATATATATATATATATATATATATATATATATATATGTGTTTTCTGAAAGCAGACAGCCTAGAGAATGAAATAGTATTAGTTCCATTTTTTTATGTCACACGATATTACTGCAAAGGTAACAAAAACGCAATAAATTACCTAATTGGTAAAATATAAAAGCTGAGGTTGCAAAGAGTAGATACCCAACATGTCAAACCTTAAACATATCAGTACCCTATACAGCTATTTTCCATAGACGTTTTGAAAGCCTCCTATAGGTTGTCAGCGTAGCGTTACGACCTGTAATTCTGGTGCTAGAATTATTGCTCTTATTCTGGTGTGCGTGAAGATAAGAAATGTGTATTGAAATCAATGTTTCAGGCAAAGCCGCCCCAATATGTACACTTGCCTGCATGTGCAATAATGAGGGGGGTGGGAGGCCTCAAGTTTTTTTTTTTTTTTTTTGGGGGGGGGGGGGGGTAATTTTATGTGCTTGGGTTGGGTGTAACTTGAACTTTTTCCAATTTTTGTTTTTAATTTGTTTATATTTATTTTTCCTATCACATAGGGGACAAAAAGTCCCCTATGTTAATTTTTTGGTGGCAGGTTCTCTTTAATGAGACATCCAGGGTCTAAAGGACCCTGCATGTCTCTTCTGTGTGCTCCAGTAAATATAATGTAATGCAATGCACATTACACTGCATTACATTCATTCCTGGTCTTAATGGCTGAGGAAACTGTGAATGGGGACTCGGAAGTGATGTGTGATGTCACTTCTGGGTCAACAACTAGAAGGGGAGAACGGATGTGCATCCTCTCCTCCCTCCTCTCTACCTGGTGGCACACGCTATGCCGGGCCCACAGATGGCCAGGCGGAGCCGGGCGGGGGGACAGGGTGTGGGGAGAATTCGGGTGGCCCCCAGGTGCCAGCAGGAAACTTCTGGTTGGCATGGTGATCTGGCACCTGGGTTTGTTGAGCCCTGGTTTGTAGACTCAATAACTTTCATGCTGAATACACTGATTTTGTTATTCTTACCCAATAAATGTAGCGAAATACATTTTGGCCTACATTTTAAGAAGAATGTTTATTTACAAAAGCTAAAACTTAAAAAAAAAAAAAATATATAAAAAATTTGTGTATAGTAAAAAAAATAAAATAAAAAAAAAATAACCCAGTGATGATTACAACCAAAGGGAAAGCTCTACCTGTCTAAAAAAAATTTAAAAAATATATAAAATTTGGGTACAGTGTTGCATGACTGAGTAATTGTCATTCAAAGTGTGAAAGCGCTGAGAAACTGAAAAATGGCCTGGGCAAAAAAGGGGTGATCTTGAAGTGTTTAATAGAGCCTCAGATAGCAGTAAAACAGTGGGTTTTAACCTTTCCCCCTTCTATCCACACTGAAAAATACAAGTTGTTTTCTTTTTTTTTAACCTCCAAGGAAAGCTAGCCAAAGTCTAAGGTGCATGCAGGATGAATAGTCCTGTCTTCTCCCCCTTAGGTTACTGTTCAGTGCTTAGATCAGTGTTTCTCAACCTTTTTCCAGTCGGGGCACCCTTGAAAAAGTATTTTCAGTCTTGAGGCACCCCTGTCCAAGGTTCAGTTAACGTTACTGTATGTCGTGGAACACGCAAAAAATCAGGCTGGTTCCTGACACACAGACAAATGCTCTGCTTTTTAGGGGTGCCAATAATTCTTAATGGTACCCCACACATTGGAGAACATGGGGTGCTTTTGGTGCGGCGCAATTTAAAAAAAGGGTCACATACTTCTTTCCCGTCATTTCTGCGGGTAGGGAAGCCAATTGAAATGAATGGGCTGCCCTATATGTAGCATGCAGCCATGCAGATGTGAACACACACACATATGAATACACACACACACGAACACAAACACACACATGTATAAAGCACTTTTAAAACGTTGTAGCACAGTACCTTTTTCTTATTCAGCCAGGTACTGCATTGTAGGGGAAGCAGAGGGCACAGCACACTCCTCTTCCCTTTACTTTCAGTTTTGAAGCTGAAGGAGCTCCCTCACAGTACCAATGTACAGTTCGGCAGGGGATTGGGAGATTGGGCTCATCTGACAGCCCTTCTCTCCCATGATTCCGAGGCACACCTGAGGACCTCTGGCGGCACACCAGTGTGCCGCGGCACACTGGTTGAGAAAGGCTGGCTTAGATAATTGCTGGTTATTTTCACTCTGAGAACAAGGGCCACAGTTGAGGCCCATGTATTTCTTGTAGGTTAACTCCTGATCTGTACCATAGACAATCTGTAGTTTCTGTGTTAATTTTTTTTTTTTCTGCCACCAGATGGATTGCAGACGACTTGTGATGTTGTCTATGGCGAGCAGAGCAGGAATTGTGTAAACAACCTCCTGTCTTTTCAATGCGGCATTTTCGTTGCTACGGCCATTGGAGTGCAAAAGGGCACTCTTCTCATACCAAAGTAAAGTTCTTCATTTTAAGCTGAGTGGGCAGTGTAGACTATACTGATAGATTGTATGAATGAATGAATTCCCCTTTAAGGGTTTTTTCTATTGATGGAAAAATATCTGTATCAAGCAAGAGCTGAGATTTCCGTTTTGCAAGCTGAGTCATGTTAACACCACAGTACTGTTGATTAGGGCACGTGCTCGGGCTGACAGGATGTCAGGAAAGTTATAAAGGGAACTTCTTGAATTATTAAAGTAACCAATACTCTTCCCTCTCTCTTTTCACATAAAAGAAGTGGGTGTTGAATAAAGCATGTTTTTGTCTGTGCGCCAAATGTTACTGAGGTGACACAAAGCTGACCTTTGTGGGGAAAAACTGTTTATGGTAATTTAAAGAGCATAGGGAAAAAATAAAATAAGGAAGTTATTACTTAGTGATGAAATTGCATACCTTGGGGTTGTGTGGTTCTACAGAAAAAAAAATCACACTCTTTTGTGCATTAAATAAATATTTGCTATGGGCAAGAAACTTTTTTTTTTTTTTAAACATATTTGAAATTTACTCAAACATTATTGCTGTTGACTTAGCAAAGTGAATGTTCTTGTGTGCGTTCACTTTGCTTGGTGAATGTTGGTAAACAAAAGGAACATTTAGCGTTTATGCTGAATTCCCAGTCATGCCTAGGAAATTGAGGGGAAAAAAAGTAATTTTTTCCAGAACTTTGACTTAAACACCACTTCACCTTATTTGCTTAGCTCAGTTCACTTTTTATTGCGATTGTTTACTTTAAAGAAGCACTCCAGGAATTCGGACACTTTCTAAAATGTGCTGGCTTACTATGGGTTAACAACTTCCCAACCAGGGTATGCAGGTGTGTCCTCAGGAAGTGGAAAAGATAACTTGATGATAGCTGCAGCTACTGTCCAACGTCCAGATATCATTCTGGATGATGGTGGGACGACCATAAAGACGAAGGATTAACGTCCTTTCCCCAATCTTCACTTCCTGTTTTCCCGGGTCAATGGTCATTGATTTGGGTTTCTCTATAGTTCATTTACTTTCTCTTTTTTGTTTATTGAAAAAAATAAAGTATTAACACTTCTGTTTCTGAAAGCATTCCTAACAAAACATTTTTTCACTCTTGCCTAAAACTTTTGCACAGTAGTGTAATAACAATTTTTTGGGTTAAATATAAAAGATGATGCCTAACATGCCACACGTTAAAATTGCCATGCCTGTCAAATGTGGAACTAAAAAAAAATATTATTTCCTTTCATTTTAATTTTTTTTTTTTTTTTTTTTTTTTCTATTTTTGTAGATCCAATTTATTGCTATTAGAAGGGGTGAACAACATCCCTTGTGACAGCCTGGGTTGTGACATGTAGTCTTTTTGGAGAGAGCGTCTGATCAAACCAATCTCGGCCAATAATGCCTTGTAAACACCCTAATCGCTCTCGCTCTCGCTCTCGCTCTCTCTCTCGCGCTCGCTCTCTCTCTCTCTCTCGCTCGCTCTCATCTCCTTTTTTTATTTTTACGTGTCAAACTAAGAAAGTTTTAATGAATTTAAAAAACAGCGGTGAATAAGTACCACCAATAGAAAGCTCTTTTTGTGTGAAGAAAGCGATAAAATAATCATTTGGGTACAACTGTGCACGACCACACAATTGCCATTCAAATTGGGACAGGATTGAAAGCTGAAAATTGGGGGTGAAAGTGCCCAGTATTGAAGTGGTTAAATTCAGTTTGGCATCCTAAGCATGCTGAGATTGTGTACGGAGCCATATTTTCAGAAGAAAAATTGCTGTCAGGCAAGAGACTTACTGAGCCTGATTTACTAGGGAAATTGACAATCTTCAACTAAAAATTATCCAGTTATCCAATAATGCAAAAACAAAATTCTGCTCACTTTGACTACCCAGTCAGAAGCAGATGCTTTTCACATGATTGGGTAATTGAAGTGAATCGTCCCCCAATTTTAGTGAACAGTCTCTAATTCATTCTTAAATCGGCCCCATTGAGTATTTGATTTCAGGTATACAGAAAAAGCGGTCCTTGTTGTCTATTGTAACTATTAAGCTAATTTGTTTACCACATAAAACATCAACTAATTTTCTGCACTAAGAACACCCACAATAGGCCTTTTTAGGTCCAAATACAATGTCCCTAGCTGTGAGATCATGGGTGAGCCTTTTAGGGCAAAAGGAGACACTGGTTCTAATACCTAATGTCAAACTGAAAATGAGTCCTAGAGTTATTGTCAAATTAAAGAGGTTGTAAACCTGCAAGAGAAACGCATAATGAGCTAGTATGCATCGCATACTAGCTCATTATGAAATACCACAGAACGAGCCCCCGCCGTGCCGTCCGCTTACCTGTATGACTGGACATGACGCCAGTCTTCCGGGATTGCGGCATCCGGCCATCCGATTGGCCGGAGCCTCGGTGACGTCACTCCCGCACATGCGCGCGGGAAATGACGGTCACGGCACGGAGCTCTGAAGGAACGGCATGAGTGGCCGTTCCTTCAGAGCGCATGCGCCAGTGATGTCGCTAGCTGCATGTAAGGTAAATATCGCCTAAACGGTACATGTTTAGGACATATTTACAGTACCTATAGGTAAGCCTTATCATAGGCTTACCTATAGGTACAAGTTACAGAGGAGGGTTTACTTCCTCTTTAACTGATGTTGCTGATTTTCGACCTATGCAGTGTTTTTTATATATCAGACAGGGAAAAAAATCCATTGCTAAAAAACTGTACTAAAAAAAAACTGTTCATTCTCTTTAAAGTAAAGATATAGTTTTTATTATGATTTATACTTTTACACCCTCCCGAAGTAGTCCATCCTAAAACCCTTAGCTTCTTCGTCAGAATCTGAAAAAATATACAAGGGTCCTTCCACATGGGCGGGTCCGCTCAGTGGATGCCGCTTTGCTCATCTGAGCAGGTGGATGACAGGTCGGTCTCCACTCACTGTGCAAGAGTTCCTTTATGAGAAAATCAAGTGAAAACGGGCCACCTGTCCGTTTTCACCCAATCTTGTCCGATCTGATCCTCCAGAAGGATGGAAAATAGGGTCACCATCTGTCTGTTTTTGGCAGAGAGGATCAGATAGCAGCAAGTGTCAGCGGACTTGTCACTAGGGATGATCGAACGGTTTGGGTCGACCATCGGTTCGACCCGAACATTGGCTGTTCGAGGTTCGGACGAATTTAGAACTTTTTCCCCAAAAAGTTCGGAATTCGGCAACCAGAACCGACCAAAATGCAATGGGACAGGAAATGGGCTTTAAAAGAACCATTAGCAAAAGCCACTTGAGGGGGCAGGAGAATGCTAGGAATGTGATTGGAGTGACTAGGGGGTCCTTAGACCAATCATTAGTGAATAGACCCCCCAGTATATAAGATAGCCCCTGCCAAAATCCTAGCATTGTTATACAGGGACATGGAAGAGAGTGGAAGCAGTTCGTGGACTTCTGCTACAAAGTGTCATTTAGCATTTATTAGTGTGAGGAAAGGGATATCTAGTGTAGTTAGGGTGCTCTTTTACACTTTAGTTAGCTTTAATTTATTCAGTTTCTGTAGGGAAAGTGTTAAGTGTAAGGGGACCGTAGTGTAGTTTAGGGTTAACTGATAGTGACTGCTATGGCAGGGTGACCAAACCCTTCCATATCAGGGTGACTGCTATAGAGAAAAGCTAGTTTCTCTTAAGTCCCTTTCGCTGCAGTAATATGGCTTCGCCCCCGTCAGCATTCTTTTTGGCTGCAGGCGTCTATAGGGATCTTTTGAGCACATGTTTGGAGTCCGACATGACATCTGAACATGTGTATAGGGGGTATATATACACACCCATGTATGTATATATACACCTGCACATGTATAGGTGTGAAAGGAGCAGAAAAAACTACTTGCGCTAATGAAATAATTAACACCAATATAGTTACGTTCCTATCACACCTATATATGTCTAAGTGTAAAATACATATAAGTATGTGTGTATATATACCACTATACACAAGTTCAGATGTTTTGCCTGCCTCCAAAGAACCCAAAAAAAACGCTTGCTACTAAACCGGCAAGGTGTGAAAAGCGAGAAGCCACTAACCTGTTCTATGTGACCTAATAAAAATAATCTTTTTTTTTTTATGGTTCTGGACATGCTACAGAGCTGAAACTTCACAGGTACACTTTTTAGACCCCCCCCCCCCCCCCAGATACTAAATCAAAAGAATTTTTTTTTTAAATTTTTTTCAATAATTGGCTCTTTATCAAAAATTTTTAAGAACTTTTTTTGTGTGATTAATAGTTCCTGGGGTATGACCCAGAACCCTGGGCACTTTTTAGGGGCATTTATTGGGTTTTAGGGCTTCAAAATGGTGTTTTTTGATTACCGAAGTTCGGGTCCCATTGATTTCAATGGGGTTCTGAAATCCGGGCCGAACTTTCGGGAAGTTCGGATGTTCTGGCCGAACCGAACTTTTGAAAAGTTCGATCATCCCTACTTGTCACCACTGACATCCACTGCTCCATAGGGGTGAAGGGAGGGTCCGATCATGTCTGCCTGAAAAACCGATGGGCGGACGTGTTCGGACTGCCTGTGTGAAAGGACCCTTATTTTATGATAAAACTCAAAATGAAATGCTGATGTAGCCTCCTCACAAAGATAACATTAAAACACTATCTTCTTAAAATCAACACCCACATCACATAATGAATACATACTGAACTTTTAACTTTAAAGCTTTCAAAAACCATATGGACTGTAAATAGAAGCTGCTCTGCAGCCTGATAGTATGAGAGGAAATGCGCCTAAATCATCACCTGCCGGAAGGCAACACTCATTAGGACTTGCATGGCCCACTCCTCCTTTTTTTAGCCTGTTTAGAGTAAAATCCTCTTCACCACCAGCTGCATTTATCCATTGATCCTCATAGAGTTGTATTGGGCTGCCTTTCAATTATCTCAAGTCTTTGAATACAACAAATGGCAGCATTGAGGGCTCACTGAGCAGGTGCAGCCAGTGGGGAGGAAGATTTTGAAACAAAGTGAGGAAAAGAAACGGGGCCAGGTAGGTAAGCATCTGGGATGGGATTTCAGTTATAACTAAAGGCAAAACTTTTTTTTTTATTTTTGAATACATTTTAGATGGGTAAGAACACCTGTCTTTTCGTTGCTGTCGGTGCTCCCGTTACAGAAAGCCACCCTCTATTTGTCATGTTTTACCATTCTCATGATGGTGAAACTAAAAGAAAATACTAAATTTTGGGTTGTCCCCAGAAAAGTAATAGTGGGTATATCTTCCAATGGGGACACTAGGTCTGGAGACTTGGAGGTTTCCAAGGAATTCCCTAAAAGCAGAGTCCCACCCACATTTTCCTCCATGCACTTGTGTGCATTCTAGAAATGAATTGACAGTGTTTTTCTGTTCATTTACCTCTTTTTACCATTTTATAAAGAAATATCTGTTCTCTTCCTCCTCCTGTCGCCATGGCAACGTAAGTTCATTTCCGGCTTTGCATTAGGGAGGGAGAGAAGAGGTTTTCTTAGCAACTGGGCAGGAACTTCCTCTGACGTTGCCATTGCTATGGAAACCCGACCATCAAGCAGTGGGAATAACTTGCAACTCACTGTGCATGCGCAAGATCAGAAGGTGCATGATTGGTAGCCAGCATGCACGCAATCCCAGAAGAGGGACACAGTGGCTTCCCACAATGCAGATGGCCGCCCTGGATAGGACCAGAACAAAGTAAGTTATACATGCTGCACAAACCCAAAACCGGACAGTTTAAATGATAACTTAATGTAAATGCACGAGCCCTGACTATACTAGGGGTATTTTTACCAGAACAAAAAAATGTCCGTAACCTTACTTTAATTTGCATAAATTTCCTCTCGCTTTCTATTTGGCTATGGGACAGAAAGTGAAGGTAAATCTTCCCAATGGAACAAAGATGGCAAAAATAGATCTTACAGGGGTTATTATAACCTCCCTTACTCTATCCAAAATGAAAAAAAAAAAAAAAAAAGTTAGGGCTCTTTCACACGGCCGCTCCGTGTGTCCGCAAATCATCCTATTTTTTTGCGGATGATTTGCGGACATAATGTAAGTCTATGGCATTGCGGATGTCAGCGGAAGACCATCCGCTGACATCCGATTTTCTTCCTTTCAGTTCTGTTCCATTTTTTGGAATGGAACAGAACCCTATCTTTCATCCGTTCAAAAAACGGAAAGGAAGGAAAATCGAATGTCAGCGGTGTCATCCGCTGACATCCGCAATGCCCATAGACATACATTATGTCCGCATATCATCCGCAAACGGATGGGATGATATGCGGGCATACGGAGCGGATGACACAAATGTCATCCGCTTCGTGAAAAAAAAAAAAAGTCCCGCAGCGGAGCTTTCACACGGAGCGGCTGTGTGAAAGAGCCCTTATAGTTGTACTTTACCTGTAGATTATAAAACCAGTTTTCTTGCAACTGCACTTATCATTTGTTAGCAATGCTTGTTACACAGGAAGAGGATAGGTAAGAAAGGCGCTGCTCATGTGGTGTAGATTTATATTTATGCCCTTGTTCACATTGGAGATGGGTTTGAAATTGTGCGAGTTGAGCTGAACTCTAACGATTTCAAACCCGCGTTTCATTTTGAGTTCAGGGGCGATTTGAGACATCTGTGCAGGTCCATGGACAGATGTCTATTGAAAACGCTCCCCAAAGTCGCCAAAAGTAGTGTAGGAACTACTTTTGTAAATCACTGCAGAGCTGCAAAGTCAGTGTTGCACCATTTCGGATGGTGCTGTTGCTTACAATAGGCTGCGATTTAGCATGTGCTTTGACATGTCAAATCGCCCCGATGTAAACAGGGGCTGAAAGGCATCACCTTGTGATCAATCCCCTTTATTTAAATCAATTCTAAAGACTGCTCAGAGAGGTTCATTTTTGGGAGATGATCACCCTGGTATTCTGAGATGTGCTAACATCGGAGAGAATTTGATCCAGCTAGAAAACTGTAGCAGTAAACCCCAATCTCATCAGTTCCACTCTGTTTTTTTTAGATCAAGATACATAATTTCCACAAGTTGCCCGTTTTGTCAGGTTCAAAGCTTAAAACCCCATTTCTCATTCCACTAGTCATGGTCCTTCCCGGCAGTATGTTATTTATTGTAATATTTACCTGCATTTTCCATATGTATTCAGGCTAATTGTGAATACATGTAAACAGAAAGTGGCTGCAAAATGACTGGTTACGGTTAGCAGCACTGAAAAATGAAAAATCCAAAAGCTTGCAAAACATTTGATACACAATGTTAAAGCAAAGTTAATAGCATTCAAGGATGCACATCTATTTTCTTGAGATCATATACACCATATATTAGTTTTTTTTTTTTTTTTACTCTTTTAGTTTCTCTGTTAAATTGTCCTAAACTGTAGTAAATGTTTGAAAATCAGCCATCCAGTTCCTCTGTAGTGTGCCAGTGAGTGTCTGCTGTGTACACTGACAATTAAAGGCAGAGTGAAAGCATGTAACTAAGCAACCAGCTTCTAAACGGACTGTTTGATCATTTTAGAACCGTATTTCCTGTGTCATGTGTCTGTAAAGTCGTGCTGTTAACAATTTGTCTTAAGGGCCGTACACACTTGACGTAAATCGGATGAAATATCCTCCGATTTTTTTCCTCTGTCTTCATTACTGTTTTTAGTTGACAGTGCATAAATGTTCACGAAGTTTCTCGTCCGATTTTTCTTTTTTTTTTGGCACATTTGTTCCTAGACTTCCGGGTTGTCAGCAACTTCAGATCATGCGTGGTCTTTCGTATCCGATTTTTCGCGGACGTACTGCATACACATTAAACGAAAATCGGTCGTCTGGGGACAGACGAAAAAAATCTTGGTGTTTGTCCCTCCGTTTTTTTTCGTTGAAAATGTCGGCATCGGCTGCTGAAAGTTGTGTACACACTAGCCGAAAATCGGACGATTTCACATCGGGTGGGAATTTTCGGCAGATTTTCTACTAGTGTGTACCCCACTTAACTCCCAGTTTTAGTAATCTTATAGTTTTTTTGCAGCATCGTATTGTTAAGGTGTTGGGCAAAATCAAGGCTTAGAGAAGTCACTAGAGTAGAAAGCCTTAGAAGACATTTTCACTATGTAGACAGAAAGTGGCTGCATGAGATCAGCAGCAAAAAGATAAAAAGGAACATTAAAAAGCAAAAAAAAAAAAAAAACTAGCCATACAAGTTAAGATTTCTCTCATTAAGACCCAAAAAAGAGTATTCTTTAGCAAACTGAGTCCATTTACACTGGAAAGCAGAGACTTGCAGCACATACATTTTTCCTGCCTTGAGGTGTACTGTATTTGACTGCAATTTTTGGCCCCTCCTAAAAATCCTAGTTGCCTGACTGTCAGGCTGATTCAGCGACCTCTGTATTTTTTTTGGGTCATTGATTAGGAACAAGTATGCAGATCATGAAAATCATGGTAAGGTGGAACTTCAATTCTGCAATCTTGTATTTAGTGACTCAAAAAGTGATCTGGATTACTGTGAAATTGGACCCGTACTGTAGTGTTTAGTATATTATTGAATGAATAATGTGTGGGTCACCTGCAGTTACAAGCAATGTTTGATTGTGTATAGTGGTATTTAGGTTTAAATTATATGAGATGTACATGCATAGATGACCTAAGAGCAATGTGGAAGTTGCATTTCTTGTTTTTAAATGAGCAAATGTTCCCTTATTTTAGTTTGTCAACGTTAACAGGTACTTCTCATGCTAACTCATGATTTTATTGTAGTGACTGGCCACTGTTAGCAGTGGGCTGTGGCAAAGGCCAGACTTACTCACATGCATGACTTTAGTAAGACTACATTTCTCTTTTGTTTGATGGACACAGCTTCAGATCTTCATAACAGTCAGGTTATACTGCCCCCCTATAGGAGTAGGACACTAGGCAGAAAAAAGTCTGGCTATGCCCATGGGTAGTCCCCAGGGGGGTATACTCCCTCTCTCTGTCTCTGCTATAGGCACTTTTTTTTTTGCCTAGTCAGGACCTAGTTCCTTGCTGGGATCTTTTCTTTTGGTCCCAGACGATCGACTGTGCCGGGGGGGGGGGGGTTGTACCTGGTGGGGGCTTTTGCCAGGGCCCCCAGTCCTGCCTACATCTCCCGTCCTGCCTGGGTCTGTCCTTGAGGCCTGGGTTCCCTCCTTGGTCCCTGTAAACCTTGTTGTAGCCCCTGTTTCTATACACGGTGGTCATTTTGCAGTGGTTTGCCATTGAAAGTAGTGTCGGCTGTTACAGTGGAGTCCTGTGGGCCACAATTTTAGCGGTAAAAGCCCCTCCTCATCTTCTGATGCGGTCTTCTGGATCCTTTCACTTCCTAATCGCAGCCTGTGGAGTGCAGATTATCCTGGTGGCTGCAGGTGCCTGTTTCTGCTGAGTGGTGAGTCTGGTGGAGTTCTCTCCCTCTCTGCTGAGGACCGGGTGGTGCTATCAGCGAGGTGGGGATTGTTCTTGCGGTGTTCTACACTTTTTTTTTGTGGGGTCCCCCTGGTGACTCATGGAGTCTTTGGAGCACATCTCCCCACCTGATCCTCTCTGGGGCTGTGGGGCCCAACCATCCATTGATGCACTGGCTGTGGTCCTCGAGTGATGGGCTAGCAATAAGCGCCCTAACCTTTCCGTGCCTCATCTGTTCCCTCAGACCCCGAATTGCCGTGGACATGGGTCTGCAACAACGCACCCACAATCCTCTGATAGTGAGGATGATTCCTCCACATCTGCAACAGTGCACAAGAAGGTGCTGGTGGAAGCATTGATTGTATCTGTGCGTGAGACCTTGAAGATGGAGGCTGCAACGGTGACGCAGGTTCCTTTTGGTACTCAAGCCATCCAGTGCGGCAAAGGTGTTTCCTTTCTTTGCGTATTTTGACAGACTTGTTGCTAAAGAGTGTGGATTACCAAAGCGCCCGTGTGGGGTCCCTAAGCACTTTACTAGGCGTTACCACCTATGAGCAGTCCCTTCTTAAGAAGTGGACTGTTCCACCGGTGGAAAGAGTGTGGATTACCAAAGCGCCCGTGTGGGGTCCCTAAGCACTTTACTAGGCGTTACCACCTATGAGCAGTCCCTTCTTAAGAAGTGGACTGTTCCACCGGTGGTGGACCCTCGGTTTCCAGATTGAATAGGCCAGCTGGTCCAGTGGCTGCAGTTTATCTGTGATGCCTCTTTGGATGCGGCTCCCCTAGTGGCTTGGCTGTCTGTTTTGGCAGTGGTCCTTCGGCGTGTCTTATGGCTCAAATGCTGGTCTGCTGACCAGACTTTCAAGGAGATCGCCTGTTTGGAGCTAACCTGTATGACATCATAAAAATTACCTTTCTTCTGCAGCCTACTAAGGGCAAGGAACCTTGTAGATGTCTGCCTTCCTTTTTCGGCTCATAGGTTTTTTTCTTCTCTCAGGGTCGACTGACAAGGATTCAAAGCCTTTCAGGGCCTCCTCTGGAGGATACAAATTAACCTGGTCTGGCAAGCTGAGAGCAGGCTTCTCCAGACCGGCCGACAAGGCTCTTTTCAGCATGAAGGGGTGCCTTCACCCCTATCGGGAGTGGGGAACGTCTTAGGTGGTTTCCAGACCCGTGGATTTCCCTGGTGCAAGACAAGTGGATCTACAAAGTCATTCGGTCCGGCTACAAGATTGAGTTTCGCTCTTGTCCCCAGCAAGGTTCTTTCCTTCCAACTTGCTCCTGTCCCCGAGCTTGCTTACAGGGTCTGTTTGGGGCGGTAAAACACCTGTTACATCAAGGGGTGATTGTCCTGGTTCCGACTTCGGAACATTTTAGGGTTTTTCCTCAAACCAGTTTACAGTTCCCAGGAAGGAAGAAGGTAAAGTGCGTCCAATCCTGGACCTCAAGGCGCTAAACTGCTTTGTTCGGGTACAGAAGTTGAGAATGGAGTCCAATCGAACGGTGGTGGCATCCCTGTGTCAGGGGGAATTCCTCTCTATTGATATCAAGGATGCCTACCTTCACATTCCAATATGTGCCAGTCACCAGCGTTTTCTCTGCTTTGCTGTGGGAGAGGAGCATTATCAGTTTGTGGCGTTATCCTTTGGTCTCGCCTCTGCTCCTCGAGTGTTAACAAATGTGTTACCCTCTGCGCTAACGTCAACAGGGGATTGCGATAGTGAGCTGCTTGGATGATCCCCTTCTGCGAATGGAGTTTCCCTCAGCTCTGGGGGACACCCTGGAGCTCACAATACGGACTCTGTGGGAGTTGAGCTGGATCCTGAATTTTCAGAAGTCTGCGCTGGTTCCGTCCACAAAGCTGGACTATCTGGGCCTGACTCTAGACTCTGCTTTAGCTAGGCTTCTCCTTCCCCTGGACAAACTCCAGAAATTGTAGGCTGCACTTTGTCTCCTGCTTTCCATCAGATAATCGTCCCTCCGGATTTGCATGAGGGTGCTGGGCCTGATGGTGTCTACATTCGAGGCGCTTCAATTTGCACAGTTCCATACAAGTTTCCCCGCAAGGGGAGATTCTGACCAAATGGGGCAAGACTCCCTATTCCCTGGAATATCAGATCCGGCGGAGTCGGGGAACAAGGGAGGGAGTCCTTGATATGGTGACTTTGTTCTTCTGTGCTTGTCCTCGGCAAGCATTCTGCTCAGGGGATCTGGACGCTGCACGAGTCCAGACTACCAATCAATGTCTTGGAACTCCGAGCGATCGGATTATGTCTGGATCATTAGATGAATCGTCTTCAGGGATGTCCAGGGCGCAGTCAATCGGACAATGCCACGGCCGTGGCTTATGCCAATCATCAAGGGGGCACAAGCAGTGTCTTGCCACTCTGGAGGTAGCAGGCATTCTAAGGTGGGCAGAACAGTTCCTTCCAGCCCTCTCCGCCGTACACATTCCCGGGGTGGAAAATTGTCAGGCGGATTAGCTCAGTCGGTAGGCGTTGGACCACGGGGAGTGGTCCCTTCATCCGGAGGGGTTTCATCATCTGGGTCTCCGGTGGGGCATTCCCGAGGTGGATCTGTTGGCATCTCGGCTCAACCGAAAGGTGCAGAGGTTGGTGGCTCGGTCAAGGGATCCTCTGGCGCACGCCACAGCTGTGCTGGTGGCCCCGTGGGGTCAGTTTTGTCTGAGTTACACCTTCCCTCCTCTCAGGCTTCTGCCAAGTCTTTTATGTAGGATCGAGGCAGAAGGGATTCCAGGCATTTTAGTGGCTCTGGACTGGCTTCGCCGGGCTTGGTATGCCGATCTGGTACAACTGGTCGGCGACGTTTCTTGGAAGCTTCCTCTCAGGGAGCATGTGCTGTCCCAAGGACCGATCTTCAATCCTGCTTTACAGTCGCTGGCTTTGACAGCTTGGCCTTGAGTACCATCAAGGGCCAGGTGTCTGCTTTGTCGGTCTAACTCCAACGACCTTTGGCCACACACTCCCTGGTGCGTACCTTTCTTCAGGGTGTCCGACATTTGGTTTCTTCGGTGCAGGCTCCGATGCCGCCTTGGGATCTTAATTTGGTGCTTTCAGCTCTGCAGAAGCCTCTTTTTGAAAATATTTAGGAGATTCCCCTGCTTACGTGGTCTCAGAAGGTGGCCTTTTTAGTGGCTATCACTTTTGCGCGCATGGTGTCGCAACTGGCGGCGTTATCCTGTCATCCACCTTACCTGGTGATTCACAGGGATAAATAGTGGTTCTTCGCCCCTGTCCGTCGTCCCTTCCGAAGGTTGTCTCTGATTTTCAGTTGAATGTGTTGCCTTCCTTGTGTCCCAGACCTAAACATCCGAATGAAATTGTCTTGCGTGCCTTGGACTTGTTCTGGGCAATTAGGGTGTACCTGGCAGCTACGGAGTCTTTCAGGAAGTCACTCTATTTGTGTTCATGGATGGACCTCGAAAAGGGTTGTCCGCCTCCTCTGCAACCATTTCCAGATGGATCAGGCAGGCAGACAGTGGTTTAGGCCTATTCCATCAGATGTCTGGTTCCTCCTTTGCCAGGAACACTCTACTAGGGTGCTGAGTGCCTCCTGGGCCTTCTGTCATCAGGTTTCAGTGAAGCAGGCTTGCAAGGCAGCCACCTGGTCGTCGGTGCACACTTTTACAAAGTTTTAAAAAGTGGATGTGTTAGCATCTGCGGATGCTTCCTTCTGCATGGTTTTGCAGGCTGCTGTTTAGAGAACCTGATCCTCTTTGAGGGTATTGTTTATCAAGTGGGCTCCAGTTGTTTGGTTGAGCTTCGTTGCCTGGTTGGCTAATGTTTAGCCTTGAGAATTTTTTGGTTGTTCTAACCCATCATGTTAACCATTGGGACGTCGCAATGTTAATGAATACCAGGAGCTGTGTCTGTCAATGAACGAAAGAGAAAATGGGAATTTTGACTTACCGTAAAATCCATTTCTCTGATGTTCATTGACGGACACAGCACCCACCCCTCTGCGGAGTTGTTATTCTCCTGACACTGCTTGTTACAAAACTGTGTGGCTGAGTGGTTAAAATAGAGAGAGGGAGTGTACCCCCTGGGACTGCCCATAGGTTTAGCCAGAAATTTGTTTTCTGCCTAGTGTCCTACTCCTGTTGGGGGCAGTAAAACAAATGGTTACGAATACCAGGAGCTGTGTCCGTCAATGAACATCAGAGAAATGGAATTTACGGTAAGTCAAAAATCCAATTTTTTTTTTTTGGGGTAATGTATATTTTAATGAAACTCACTTCAATACATACAAAAGGGTGAATGGGCCCTATGGGTTCTTTTATGATATTACTTGGTTTCATTGGATAATTTCCTTTTTAAAGTGGAACTCCTCCCAAACAGGGAAGTTTAAGGCCTTCTCCCCTGCTCCTCTTTGGGAGGGGGTACCTGGTTTTGATACCCATTCCCACTTCTGCTCAGATCTGAGCCAAAGTCACCCCCCCCCCTTTCCCCACATTCCTCCCCCTCCTCCCTCGGCACAGTTTTTGTAGCTGCTGACCTTTCATTTTCAGAAAACATACTGGATCTCCTCTTTAACTATTGAGGTTTCTTGGGTTCTCATGATTGATGAATTGCGGTGCATTCACATCGTAGCAGTTTAGTTTGTCAATAGTGTGGTCTGTTCTAAATAAAGAAAATTGACAACCATGCCCCTTGAATGCAGTTTGTCTTAAAATGGGTATTTATAAATTTTATACAGAACACACCTAAGGCCTCATCTGAATGCAAGAACTCCTGGCAAGTGAAAAGCCACTATAAAAAAAAGCCCCCAAACCTGTGTATTTGACACTTTTAGATGGGTTTAAATGCATTTAGACATGTAAGGTGTTTTTTAATGTTAATTGATTTCAAATATTCTCGCCACTGGAACGTATCAACGCTCAAATGTGACTAACACATCTAGTGTTTACACACGTTTAGGTACGTTCAGCATTTTTTCTGCTCTTTTGCTTTTTTTCATCCTGTAAATGCTTCTCTTCTAATACACCTGTAAAAGCCTATGAGTAAGAATGTACATAGTATCCATCATGAATACTCTGGCGGTATGGTGGATGCCATGTGCCTCTTTATATTGTGACCATTGTGTGTTGGCTGTTTCTTGTAATTCAGCTTTAACACGGTGCCCCTGTAAGGGGAGAACCCCAATGTTGGGACTGATGGGTATGGTACTAGATAGTTTGGAGACTTTTCTCGCTTCTTAACCTCTTGCTGACCACCCACTGTAGTATTACTGCGGCATGGCGGCTCGGCGGCGCAAAATCACGTAGTCTTATTTAGACTCGGGAGGAGCGGCAGCGATTGCCACCGGCCTCCCGCAATCTTCAGATAAACTGACAGAAGACCCGCCTGCTTATGTAAACAAAGCAGGCGACTCTTCTGTCAGACAGGCAGGAAGAGATCAGGAGTTTCAGCTAAGCTGAAACTTTGATCTCTCTGTGCCTGTCACAGAACCATTCTCCCACATAGTAAGCATATTTAGGTACACATTAACCCCTTTGATCACCCCCAGTGTTAACTTCTTTCCTGCCAGTGTAATTTATTCAGTAACAGTGCATGTTATTTAGCATTGATTACTGTATTAATGTCACTGGTCCCCAAAAAGTGTCAAAAATGTCAGGGGCCCGATCTGTCTGCTGCGATGTTGCAGTCCCGCTAAACGCTGATCGCCGCCATTACTAATAAAAACAAAAAAAGAAAAATTCCAAAAATCTATCTCGTAGTTTGTAAACGCTATAACCTTTGTGCAAACCAATTAAAATAGGCTTTTTGGGATTTTTTTTTTTTTACCAAAAATATGTAGCAGTTTACAGATTGGCCTAAACTGATAAAAAAAATTAGATTTTTAAAAAAAAAAATTTTGGTAACATTTTATAGCAGAAAGTAAAAAATATGGCTTTTTTTTCCAAAATGGTTGCTCTTTTTTTGTTTATAGCGCAAAATCTAAAAACCGCAGAGGTGGTCAAATACCACCAAAAGAAAGCTCTATTTGTCGGGGGAAAAAAGGACACCAATTGTATTTGGGTACAGTTTTGCACGACCGTGCAATTGTCAAAGTAACAAGGTGCCGAATCGCAAAATAGGGCCTGGTTATTAAAGAGGTTGTAAACCTCAGAATTTTTTTTTTCTTTTTAACCACTTAAGCCCCGGAGGATTTGGCTGCTAAAAGACCAGGGGGTATTTTGCGATTCGGCACTGCGTGACTTTAACGGACAATTGCGCGGTCGTGCGACGCTGTACCTAAATGAATTTGGCGTTATTTTTTTCCCACAAACAGAGCTTTCTTTTGGTGGTATTTGATCACCTGTGCGATTTTTTGATCATGCGCTATAAACAAAAAAAGAGCGTCAATTTTGCAAAAATAGCAATATTTTTCACATTTTTTTATATGAAATTCCCCCCCAAAAAAATGTGAAAATCAAAATTTTTTAACATTTTCGGCCAATTTGTTTTATGCTACCTATGTTTGGTAAAAAAAATCGCAAAAAGCGTATTTTGATTGGTTTGCGCAAAAGTTATCGCGTTTACTAACAAAGGGAAAGATTTTTGTCATTTTTGTTGTTTTTTTTTTTTTAACGCGTAATGGCGGCGATCTGCGATTTTTTTTTTTTTTTTTTGCGGTACTGCGACATTGGGGCGGACAGATCGGACCCTTGACTGACATTTTTGACACTTTTGGGGTTACCAGTGACATTTCTACAGTAATCAGTGCTATACATATGCACTGTTACTGTAAAAATACACTGGTAGTGAAGGGGTTAACTTTATTTGGGAGGGAGGGGCTGTGTGTGTCCCTAGGGGCGTGCTTTCTACTGTGATTGGCTGTGGCTTGAGCTGTAAGGACACTGATCAACGGATCTACATAGTAGATCCGTGTGATCAGTGTCTTTACACCGAGGAGAATGACAGGCAGCTTGTTTACACAAGCTGCCTGACTTTCTCCCTCTCCCCCGCCGATCGCAGAGTGGCCGGCGGACATCGGGTCCGCCGGTCACACGCGCGGGGGGTCCGTGACCGCGCGGGAGCGGGAGCGCGCCGCCGGCGGCGCGCGGGAGCTCCCCAGACCCTCCCAGGCTAGTCACGTACCGATACGTCACTCTGCCTGTGAGGGGCTGACCGCCGCAGTATATAGTCGTGCGGCGGTCGGCAAGCGGTTAAAGTACACCTGAAAGACAAACGCATAATGAGCTAGTATGCATCACATACTAGCTCATTATGATATACTTACCCTAGAAAGAAGCGCTTGCCGCTCACCTCTCCCATGGGTGACATGTTCTGTCACCGTTCTTCCGGGTTCGCGGCATTCGGCCATCTGATTGGCTGGACCCATGATTAAGCAGAAGCCGACGGTCACTGCACGGGGCTCTGAAGGAACGGCACCAGCGGCCGTTCCTTCAGAGCGAATGCACCAGTGATGTCACTGGCTGCATTTAAGGTAAATATCTCCTAAACGGTACATGTTTAGGAGATATTTACAGTACCTATAGGTAAGCCTATGATCAGGCTTACCTGTTAGCTACAAGTTGCAGAGGAGGGTTTACTTTTTAAGGGGCAAATCCTTCTGTCCAGAAGTGGTTAATGGTATCTGTATGAAGGAAATCTATTCAAAAGACACTTTTTTTCTGTTAATATGGGTGACTTTTTATTTTTATTTATTTGTTTTTATTTTTTTTTTACAAAAGGTGGACTGTGCCTTTTAGACCCTGTTCACACTGGGGCGACGCTACTTGCTCGGGCGACCTGTGAAGTGCACAGAGTGCACCTCGGCTTGACATGCACGGACTTCATATCATTGAAGTCAATGCAGATCGCCTCCAGGTCGCCCCAAAGTAGTACAGGACCCTTTTCCTAAGTCTGAGCGACTTGTGTCGCTCCTATTAGAACGGGTCCTGTGCTAATCAATGGCGAGCGACCCACCGCGACTTGTCAGGCGACCAAGTCGCCTGACAAGTCACGCTAGTGTGAATGGGGACTTAACAAAGATGTGGGTAGCAATAGAAAACTGACGGGGTTCTAAATTATTCCCCACTCTATTTATAAAAAAAATAAAATACATTTTGGCTGGAGTTACACTTAAATAGGCAACTGCACAGAATTTGAGACACATACTGTATGTACCAATCTTTGTCATCTTATGTTGTGTTTGAAAGTGTCTTGTTGCACATCTCATGTATTATGCATTCCATACATTGTGGTTTTCACAATGACGAAGATGCAAAGCAAGCAACCTAATTGCAGTAAATGTGCAAGCGATCTCTTATTGAGGGGGTGGGAGGAAAGTGGGAAGAGCAGAAATGTGTGGGGTAGGGGGAAGCCCTGTTGAGCGCTGTTTTTTTTTTTTTTTACAAATGAATAGCAAAGACTTTAAAGCTAAAACAAAGAGCTGCATAAAGTCCCTACTGGGAAAGGAACGTTTTACCGGCAGCCTTTACCATGCCATTTTCTGTGTGACGGCAATTAGGTTTTCTTTGGTACCCAACAGTAGATTCTCAACCCCCCTCCCCTCCCCATGAGCAAACCTTTTCCCACAGTGTGAGATTTCAACTGCTCACTTCCTCTTTTTCTCCGGGTTGATCTGCGCCTTTAAGGAGGGCGTTGCAGATAGTTTTCTGTAGAGGCAGGCTGAAAGAATGAGGAAGCGTAGCCGACAAGAAATAAGTTTGACACATAGAGCTGTTTGGCTTCTGGTCAGGCCAGTCAGCTCTCGATCGCTTCGAGGGCCTGCAGCAGCTTGATGGAGGGGCTAGGAGAGTGGTAAGTAATCACAGCTTCCTCCCTTCGCTGTGTGCAGTCGCAGGGTTCCTGCAAACTGTTGCTGGCTGCCATTCCGTAGAGCTGGGTGTGGAATATTGTGTAACCTCAGGACAGGAAGAGCTGGGGATGGGCTATTTTCTATCAGTGTGATGCATTTAGCATGGCTGTTCCCAGGAGGGGGTCCTGAACATGCAGCCTGGGGGAAATGAACCTACTCTAGGCAGTAGGTTGATCATGGTGTGTTTTTTTTGTAAAGTTCAGAATTCGTTTAATTATGTAGTGTCTTCCCAATTCTGAAGCTTTGATACAGAAAGCATTAACCATTTAAATTGGTCATTCCCTTTATCACTTTTAGTTTTCTAACGTAGGGCAGCACAGTGGCTTGGTTGTCCTTAGTTTGAATACCAGCCATGACATGACCTGCATGGAGTTGGCATGGTTTCCCTTTTTTTTGTATATGTTTTTCTCTAGTACTCCAAAGACATTCTGTTCTCATAATTGGCCCTAGTATGTGAGTGCATGTGTGTGTATATATGTATATTGGATATGGACCTTAGATTGTAAGATACTTGGGCAGGGACTGATGTAAATATACAGTGTGTAAACTTGGCAGGGCTTTTTGAATGCTTTTAATAAATAAGGACTAGGAGCCCTGACTCCACTACCTACATGCCGGTTGCAAGTCAGTGATTGGGACAGTATTGCGGACAGAGACAACCAAACTTGACGCCAACCTTGAAAAGCTGTCACGATTGCCAGTCTCTGGGTTTGTCTCAGTGGACGATTCCTTTTTAAATGGTCACACGGTATGAAATGTCAATGTTTAGTTAGAAACGACTGGATCTTTGGATGAGCTTCTTTACTTCTGATGTACTTCTACACTGTTGAAGCAGTCTTTCCTTTACCGTCTGAGGCCGCAATACAGAGCACAGGGCATTTCTATTTCTGGAATAGCAGCAGAGGTAAATAGCATGTCTGATGACATTTTCCAAGCAACGGACTCTTTTATTTATTTTATTTTTTTTATAGCAATGTTGTGCTGACGTATTATGACGTGATCATCAATTGTATATTATCAAGAAACCAGTTATCAAACATGCCTGTATTGTTTGTTTTTCCTAACATTCTTCTATGCATATAGTTTCCTACAGCTGTTCTGCTGTTTTCATTTTCCAGTTCACTCCATATATACAAGGGAGTTAGATTGGATTTGACACACAACAACAAAAACAGCAGTTTTTCTGTCATTAAGGTCTGACATTTTTTACGTTGACTGTAAGGGCTAAAGTAGTTTAAACACAAACATAGATTTTGTTCTTTCAGGTCACTTCACAGGAAGTGAGACACTGCATTTCTAGTAAGATCAACAGGTATTTTCTGTACTTGCTGAACACAGTTCTTAGCCTGAAAAATCAAAAACGATTGCAGCCTTCACATCTTAGGACAGGCAACAGCAATAAAGGAATTTCTCTTTCGTTCATTGACGAACATAGCTCATGAATCTTCTTGACCATTGGGTTATGCTGCCACCTACAGAAGTGGGACACTAGGCAGGAAAAAACTTTACTACGCCTATGGGGAAGTTCCAGGGGATATACTCCCACTTAATGCTTTAGGCAGGTTGTTTTCTGCCTAGTCAGGAGTCAGGTCCTAGCATTTTTTTTTTTCTTTTTTAAACTGATTTTTTTTTTCCTCTTCTCTTTTTTGTTACTGTGAAAACTACAATCGACTGCCAGACTGGGCGACACACTGGATTTTCTAGGTCCTTACCGTCTCCCCAGTCCGGCCAGCGAGTGCAACCCGATCTCGGCTCCACACTAGGTTGGCTGCGACATAGCCCAACTGGAAGGGAGATGGCTGGTGAGTTAAACGGCTCGCGAGGACACTCAGACCTTGTCACGATCTTAAGTCGTGGCGTTCCTCTGGCACGCAGCACCCCCATTGCAAGATGGCGCGATGGTCTGCCTGGAGTGGTGCCCACCCTGGTTCCATGGTGCTAAGTGTTCCCCCCCCTCTTTCTTGATGGATTTGCGGGGTGGACGTGGACCCCTCCCTGGGATGGTCAAACCACTGGGTTCCCCTCCATCCCCCCAGCCCCTCAAAACAGTCATTAAGGGTCTGTTGGCCTCCAACCCCCCCCCCCCCCCTTGGTGCGGTAGGAGTTGGCTTTGCCACATTCTACACAAGGGGGTGGGGTGGGGGGGGTTTGGATGTGGTTGCTGCTGACCGGATTACACAATGGGGTGTTTTAAGTGTGTTCCCTGCCTCCTGGGGGTTAGTGACTGGGGCAGGGATGTTCCTTGGGCTCCCTGCGACGGTGGTTGGGCTGGGGAGCTATCCGGGCTACTGACCAAGCTGTCCGAGCTGCTGGCCAAGCTGACAGAGGTCCGGTCATCCGCCTTACCCCCCCCCCCTCCTCGACCTTGGTGGAAGGCTCCGCTGGGGCTCGCGTCTGGGGGGCAGGGCGCCCACAATAATTTTGGCCGCTCCTTGTGGCCTACTGGGTTGTGGCCTCTTTGGGCGCTGCCATTGGCGGGCTGCCTCAGTGTGTTTAGCTGAAGCCCCCAACCCTCCCTGGGCTTCTGCCAGACTTTGAATCTGGGCAAATGTGCCTGGGCCTCCACTGAAATTTAGGTTGCGACCTGCTGGGCCATATGGTCAGCCTGGCGCCTCCCTTGAACCCGGTGGCGCCGTGGGGGTGTTTCATTTTTAGTGAGTGTAGCAGCCATTATTGTGTGGGCGTGAGTAGTCTTTCTGCGTATCTGCGTCACGGCGAGCGCCCCTCCCTTATGGGGGGTATGTTCTATTATTGCTTTTTTTCGGGGTCTAATAGGTGGTCATTTTGTGGACCATTGGCCAGCGTCTCCTTGCAGGACTGAGGTCGGCAGCCTCCCCTGCTTGTTATGTTTTCAGGGTGAGCTTAGTGTAATGCGACCCTACTGGGTCTGCGTCCACGCACAGTGAGGATGATTCCTCTTGTACCGCATATGCACATGAAAAGGCGCTGGTGAATGCACTGATTGTATCGGTGTGGGGAATTTAAAACATGGGGGATGCAGCTGCTGCATCAGAGGGGCCGGTCCCCCGTAGATCCTCTGAAGCGGCAATTTTCCTGCCTATGACAAAATTGTCGCGAGTCAGTGCCGTTGTCCTAAACGCTATATGGCGGTGCCTAAGTGTTTCTTGAGGAGTCTCTGTTGATTGGGCAGTTCCACTTGTGGTGGACTCTCAGGTCTCCAGGTTGAATAAATCCACCCTAATTTGGGTGGAGGAGTCTTTGGTTTTTCAAAGATCCTTTTGACAGGAGAGCCGAGACTTTGGTCCGCCACACGTTTGCTGTGGCCGGTTCGGTCCTTAGGGTGGTGGTCACCATAGCATTGGTGTCCCAGACATTTAACGGAGTGGGCAAAGCTTTTGCGCCAGAATCTGGAAGGGGAACCGCTTCTCCCTTCCTTTTGCGGACCAGTTGCTCCAGGGGTTTCAGTTTTGTCTCTGATGTCTCTCTGGATCCCTTAGTTTCTAGGCTGTCCATGACAGCAGCGGTCCTTTAGCGCAGGATATGGCTAAAATGCTGGTCTGCGGACCAGACTTCCAAGAAGGCCCTTATCTGATCTTCCCTTTTGTGGGGGATCACCTGTACGGATCTTCCCTGGATAATATCGTTAAGCAGAATTTCAATACAAGGGATGTAAGTCTGTAAGGATCTCCACCAGAGGTTCCACTAGGACCTGGCGAGATTACTCTGCTTACATTGTCCCAGAAGGTAACCAGTTTGGCTTTTTCTAAGGCACGTAGGATGTCAGGGCTGTTAGCTTTGTCTTGTCGTTTGTGTACTTGGTGGTTCACAGGGCTAAAGTGGTGCTTTGTCCTTGCTTGTTAGTCGTTCCTTCCTAAGGTTGTTTCTGTTTTCCATCTAAATGAAGACCTAGGGTTGCCTTCCCCTTTTCATAAGCCTAAGCATCCTAAGAAGATTGCCCTGAATTCTCTGTCTGGGGTTCGGGCATTCAGGGTGTACCTGGCAGCTACCGAGTCGACTCGCTATTCGCCCCTTATGGATGGACCTTGCAAGGGTTTGGCTGCGTTTACTGTGACCCTTTTCAGATGGTTCAGACAGACGGTGGTGCAGACCTTTTTAATTACGGGTTAGGTTCTCCTTTCCTTATTAGGATGCATTTTACGTGGGCGATTAGTGCCCCCTAGGCCTCCCACCATCAGGCATCTGTGATGCAGGTTTGCAAGGTGGCCGCCTGTTTGTGCTCACTCTCAAAGTGGATGTGCTGGCATCTACGGATGCTGCTTTGGCCGCAAGGTTTTGCTGGCTGCTGTTTGAGAGGACTAGTCCTCTTTTGAGGGTGTATGTTTCAGATGAGCTCCAGTTGTTACTGGTTGAGCTCTGTTATACCTGGTTGGCTAGGTTTAGCCTTTGGGAATTTTCTTCTGTAGTGTTTTTTCCCACGCCTCATTTTTGACACTGCCTTGGGACGTCCCAATAGTCAAGAAGATTCTGGAGCTGTGTCTGTCAATAAATGAAAAGGAAAATTTGATTTTTCTCACCGTAAAATCCTTTTCTCTGATGTTTGACGGACACAGCACCCACCCCTCCTATTGAGTTGGGTTTCTATTTCTTTTGACACTGCTTGCAACAAAACTGAGTGCCTATAGCAGGAATTGGGAGTATATCCCCTGGGACTGCCCCATAGGCGTGGTAAAGCTTTTTCCTGCCTAGTGTCCTACTCTTGTAGAAGGCAGCATAACCCAATGGTCACAAAGATTCTGGTGCTGTTGGTGAAAGAATATCGGAGAAAAGGATTTTACGGTAAGACAAAAATCCAATTTTTTGGGTTTTCCTTTTAAATATAGCAATTTAATTTGCTTACTTTTCTTGCAGTAGAAGAGAAACCTGCTTGCTGTTCCTGGTGCCTAAAAATGTTCCCTTTACCTTTTTGTGCATCAGACTGGTGGTTGAAGGGAAATGGCTTTTGCTTAAGAAGCGGGTTTTCCACGCTTATTTATTTTTAATTTTTTTTTCCCTCCCTTTTTCCCCATGTGTTGTACTTTCGTATATGTATAGGTCATTATTCATCTTCCTGTTTCACCCACAAAAATGATTAAAGTTGAATTTCACCCTACCATACAGCACAGCTTGTCTATAGCATTTTATCTACTGCTCTTAAAGTATAACTATAGGACAAAACTCACATTTTTGATAGAGCAAGGGAGAGGTATAAAAAAAAAATCTTATTTCTGTCATTTGTTTGTATGCCATTGCAGAGATTCCCCTACACTTCTGTTCTATTGCCAAACTGGAAGTGATAGGAAACCCCTGCAAATTAAAACGGGGTGCCGGCTACAAAATCGATAAAATCTAATTTGGGCCATCCGCTTGCTAAGGGGAACCTAAAAAAAAAATGGATACTGGCGATTTTTTTTTTTTTGGTCACTTACCTTATTATAGAAGAAAATATACTCACCTTCCTTCCACTTCCTCCCTCTGCGGCCGCGGCCCGCGCTGTCACTTCCGGTTTGCGATGATTCCTGGGAGCTGAACGTCATCGGTCCCAGGAATCGATGCGCCTACTCCGGCCCTGCTCGTCACTCTCGGTGCAGGCGCGGCATTCACTGCTAAACAGCTTTTGGGCAGTGCATTGTGGGGCTCCGACGTCACGGAAGAGGACACGAGGAGGGACGCTGCGGCTTCAGCTGCCCACACCTGAGATAGCAGCGCTGGAGAAGAAATTTTCAAGGTAAGTATTTCTTCTTACAGGTAAGTGCGACCCGGGACAGTTCAGGGGCTCTCCGTTATGGAATGTACTAGCCCTGACTGTCCCGGGGGTATTTTTAGCTCAAATTGACCCCCGAGGCCGGAACTCCTGCTTTAAGAAAATTTCTTGGGGACCCCCAGGTCACCAGAACTAGTATCTCAATTAGAAGATATCCCCTCTGTTACTTTTCTGGGAACAATCCAAGCTTTGGGATTTTCTTTTACTTTTACTTTCAATGACACTTGTAAACAGGACAAATGGAGAGGGTGAATCTCTGTAACAGGGACACTGACAGGAGTTCAAATTCCTCTCTACGTTATCCAAAACGGTAAAAAAGGTTTCTCTTTCGTTCATTGATCGACACAACTAGACATCTTCATTAGTTGAATGGGTTGTGCTGCGCTTCCTAGAAGTAGAAGCGCAGCATAACCCATTCGACTAATAGATATACCGCTGTGTCCGTCAATGAACATCAGAGAAAAGGATTTTATGGTAAGACAAAAAAAAAGTTTTTGCCGTATACTCAAAGTAATACAACTAGGTCTTGTACCTGCCTCAGCAGACTGAGCTGATCTCTTTATCACTCTGTGCTCTTCTACCAGTGGAGCTGATTGGTTGCTTCTTAACCCTTGTACACACTTTCCCCTGCTGTATTTTTGTGGTCGGATAGGTGGGGAGTGATGTCACTCACTGGCTGCTGCACATGTTAATATTTCATATACTGTGCATATTTAGGAGATATTTACTGTATCTACAGGTAAGCCTTATTATAGGCTAACCTGTATGTACTAAACAAAGGGAGTTTACTACCACTTTAGCAGGAGGGGGGGCACTAAAAATGTGGCTCAACTGCATGTTTAAACCTAGCCTTAATCTATCCATAACATAAATGTTTTGGCTTGAAATACACTTTGAAGTAAAGGTGGTATGAGAAATTCAACTCCATTCAGACACGGAGCCGCGGCCCGGCCACGCCCCTTTTCTCTTATTGGCTGACTGCTTTGATTGACAGCAGTGGAAGCCAATGGCGCCACGCTGCTTTCTCAGTCAATGAGGAGGGGAGTCCCAGGCAGCTGAGACATTGCTGCAACATCGCTGGATCTAGATGGACCTAAGGTAGGTATTGGGGAGACTCTGGGGCTGCTGCACACAGGTTTTTTTAATTTTCATGCATAGAATGCATTCAGATAAAAAAAACTTCTGCCTTTAGAACCACTTCAACAGGTTTCTGAAGAACCTGCTTTGCCACCAGTTGCAAACAAGACAGGTCATTGATTGGGTACAGGTTGTGGCCCTTTTTAAATTCCTTTAAGGCTCCTTTCACACGGCCGCTCCGCTGCTTTCCGTGTGTCCGCAAATCATCCTATTTTTTTGCGGATGATTTGCGGACATAATGTAAGTGAATGGCACTGCGGATGTCAGCGGAATACCATCCGCTGACATCCGATTTTCCTCCTTTCAGTTCTGTTCCGTTTTTACGAACGGAACAGAACCCCATTTTTCCATCCGTGTAAAAAACGGAAAGGAAGGAAAATCGGATGTCAGCGGTGTCATCCGCTGACATCCGCAATGCCATATACTTACATTATGTCCGCATATCATCCGCAAACGGATGGGATGATATGCGGGCATACGGAGCGGATGACACAAATGTCATCCGCTCCGTGGAAAAAAAAAAAAAAAAAAGTCCCGCAGCGGACTTAAGCAGCGGAGCGACCGTGTGAAAGGAGCCTTACACTTTTATTTATTTTGTAGTATTGACCATGCTTTGCTAGGAAATGTTACATCATTGGTTTTAATCGAACAAAGTGAGGCACATGTGTGATCTGTTCCTAAGCACTCCCCTGTGCATAGTGGTGATATCACCCTCTAGAATTAGAAGATGTTGCTAGGACCTGATCCAGGCATTTAATGGGGGATAATATAGTAACATTTGCATTATATTGCATGCAAACCATTTCAGTAAACGGAACAATAATATAAACAGCAACTTCTTCCGTGGATTTAGGGATCTTAGTGCTGTATCTAAAGCTCAGCTGTGATGGCAAATGAGGTGGTTTTACCTATTTTTGCTCATGTTTCTCTGCAATTTCCTGAGGGTGCTTTTTGAATGGGAGTAGTAGGTAGGCGTGGGTTGGAATTTCCTTTCTACTTTCAAATGACTTGATGCATCATGCTGACAGCATGTGATTGAGACAGTAGCCCACCTCAGGCAAAATTTCACATACACAAACTGAGACCTCTTATAAATTTTTAGCTGGTAATTGGTTATGTTCTTTTGGCTGGGGACTTCAGAAGTCAAGCTTAGGTTGCCTGCAGAGAGGTAGGTAGGTAGGAAACACAAGTATTGGATAAAGCTTTGACTGCAGAAGTTATGGGTGGCGACTTTGATGAGTGTGCTGGATAACCTACAGGATAAAGTGTCAGTCCTAATTATGTGTATTGTGGTAGAAAAAAAGTCAGTTGATCTAAAACATACATTTTGGTAGTCTACACTAAGGGCCCGTTCACACCATAACACAGTCCGGGAAACCTGTGTTTCCTGCATGTTTCCCAGACTCTGTTTCCATACGCACTGCACTTGAGATCTGCAGCGGTTGTCAGTGCAATGCTAATGACGCCCCAAACCCAGGTCGCAAACGCAAGGCCTTTGCCTGCACTGTATCATATGGTACAAAAGTACCACGTGATCCAGTTGTAGTGCATTTTCTAAAGTAGTGCATGCACTACTTTTGACGCACTGCTCTCAAATTGCACAGTGCGCATTCCTGTGTGCTATATTATATTGCAAATGACTAATTCTTAGGGTGGCTGCTTTAGTTTTAGTTTACACTTTTTTCCTTTATTTTTATCTGGTGATCTGGCCAGTAAGTCGGTTTTTCTTCAACAAAGCAAGCTGCTCTGGAAATGTATCAGTTACAGAGTTGAGACAAACCATTTACTACTGACAGGGATGCTTGCAATGGTCAGATTTTATTTTTGTAAAACCATTATCCCAAAAGAAAAAACACAGTTGGCTATAACTGCTTATAAAGTGTTAGACGGAATTCAGCTTAATTTTTTTAAATCTAAATCTGCTAGTACATCTAACACTCCCCTAACACTAAATGCAGCCACCACATCTAATGGTTTGGTGAGCTGAGCTGCAATATATTTCTCTTTAGTTCATTGTCGGACACAGCTCTATAGCTTCTTGACCCTTGGGTTATGCTGCCCCCTACAGGAGTAGGACACTAGGGGAAAAAAACGTTGGACTAAGCCTATAGGGCAGTCCCAGGAGGTATACTCCCACTTCCTGCTATAGGTCTTCAGTTTTTTTTCTCCCTAGTCAGGACCTAGTTCCTTGTTGGGATCCCTAGTCCTGGCATTTTTTTTTTCCTTTTTAAACTGAATTTATTTTCTTTGAGAACTACAATCACTTTGGTTCCTGTGAGAACTACAATCAACTGCCGGACTGGGTGACGCACTGGATATCCTAGATCCTTACGGTCTTCCAGTCTGGCCAGTTCGGCAGCCGTGTTTCTGAAATTCAGCGGCCATGTTTTTGGTTTCAACATAGACGTGCATTGGCGGCCATTTTCCTGTAGTCGGAGACAGTGCTGAGGCTGTGGGGGCTTCTAGTGTCAGGTCAGCTTTTCCTCTTTCCTGCAGTGTGGCAGATCGTTTTGGCGCTTTCCAGCAGAGCGGTTGAGTCTCTGGGGTACACTATCCTTCCTTGCTGTATACAGGGCCGCAGATGCGCTGCTTCTTGTAGTGCCACAGCGGTGCACAGAGGGAGGGGGCTCCCGTGTTACGTTTTCTTTTTTCTTCAAAAAAAAAAAAATTATCTTTTGCTGACCAGCGGTTCTGCTTAACCCTTGTCATGGAGCCTTGGGAGCTTGTTTCACCACCCGATCCACTCCTGGAAGCTGCAGGACCCTCTGGGTTTGCAGTCTGCCCTGGCAGCCATGACGGCAGCCCTGCAGTCACTAGTAGCCAAAGTAAATATTGCCCTGCAAAGGAGTCCTGGCAAGAAGAGCCCCCCACCTTCCCCTGTATCCTCTGCTTCCTCAGATTCCGAGGTGCATTTGGCCGCTGCAAACGAGAGTCAGCCCACTGGGTCTGCGTCCACGCACGCTGTGTACTCTAATAGTGAGGATGAGTCCTTCTCTGCAAAGCGCTGGTGGTGGCCCTGATTGTATCAGTGCGGGAAACTTTAAAGTTGGAGGACTCAGCTGCTTCTGAGTTGGCAACGCCGGTGTGATTCGGCACCTGAAAATCTTCCAATGTGAATTAGGTTTTTCCCTTTTCCAGCCTATTTTGACGAGATTTTCACTAGTCAGTGGGTTTCCCCGAAATGCATGTTGGTATACCGAAAACATTTTGCTAGAAGATATCCCTTTGAGGAGTTTCTTCTGAAGAAACTGACGGTTCCAGCGTTGGTGGACTCTCAGGTTTCCAGGCTGAATAAGACCACACTTTTGCCGGTGGAAGGTCCCCTGTCTTTTAAGGACCCTGTGGACAAAAGACTGGCTCGTTCAATTTTAAGACCAGTGTTTGCCGTTACCTTGATATTCCAGACCTTAACGGAATGGGCTAAGGTTTTGCGCCTGGAACTGGAGGGGAGTCGACATCCTCCTGAGCTGGCAGATCAGTTGATTCAAGGGTTACAGTATATTTGTTGATGCTTCCCTGGATGCAGCTGACCAGGCTTCTAAAAAGGTACTGATCTTCCTTTTGTTTAGGTGACCATTTGTTCAGTGCTTCTATAGAAGAGATCATTAAGGGCCTTAAGGGAGGCAAGAGTACTTTGCTTCCACAGGCTGCTAATGGCAAGGAACCTCGCCGTAAGAGGGGGGTCCCTTATTTTCGGCTCACAAGTGGTCCTTTCATCCATCTCGATTGCAGGAAAAGCGCTTGAGATCCACCCGTAACTTTGTGGCAGGCTCCAAGAGACCCTGGAATGGTAAGTACAATGTGGGCGCATCTGGTTCCGCAGACAAGCCTTCCCCAGCCTGAAGGAGCACCCTCACCCACATCTGGGGTGGGGGGGCGTCTTCGTCTTTTTCCAGAAATGGGTCCACGAACTGGTTCGGTTACAAGATCGAGTTTCCGCCCTTGCCTCCCGCAAGGCTCTTTCCTTCCAACTTACACCTGTCTCTAGAGCGGCTACAGGGCCTCTATGGAGCAGTGCAGGACCTGTTGGCACAAGGAGTTATTGTGCGGGTTTCACAGTCGGAACATTTCTAAGATTTTTATTCAAATCTGTTTGCAGTTCCCAGGAAACTGACCGACCGCAAATTGCACGAAAGATTCTTTGTATACAGCACCTTGCACTTTAGTCACGTTTCTATGGACTGTCACAAATAATATTTTAGCACGTATTCTTGCCACTTATTAATATTTTTTGCACGTATTCTTGCCATTTGTATATATTGTTTTTGTATTATATTGTATGGGTAATTGTTGCACCATATATTTGAGTTTATTGGAGTGATCCACACTCATTTATTTCCACTTACAGTATATCAATATTTATAATATTCACACCGTTGACTAACCCATTATTTAAGCTGTTCATTTAGTTAGAACAGGGTAGCGCAGTATTTCCCTATCTCACATATTCCCAGGAAGGAAGGCAAGGTTCGACCGATCTTGGATCTCAAGGCTCTGAACCGCTTTATGTGGGTTCAGAAATTTCAGATGGAGTCCATCCGCACAGAAGTAGCTTTCCTTCATTACGGGGATCTGATGGCTTCTATCGATCTCAAGGATGCTTACCTTCATATTCCAATATATGTCGGTCATCAGAGTTTTCTTTGTTTTGCTCTGGTGCCAGGAGCACTTTCAATTTGTGGCGTTACCCTTTAGTCTTGCTTCAGCTCCTTAAGTGTTCACAAAGGTTTTGGTCCCAGTGTTGGCCTTGTTACGGCAGAAGGGGATCGCGGTACAGGGTTTCCTGGATGATCTGCTTCTGCGTGCAGCGTCTTCTTCAGCTCTAGAAGCCGACTTGGAGGTTACAGTGCGAACTCTGCAGGAGTTCGGGTGGACACTGAATTTTCAGAAATCAGCACAGTCTCCATCCACAAAGCTGGACTACTTGGGTCTGACCAGCGTCTGCCCCGGGTGTTTCTTCCTCAGACGAAAACTACTGAAGCTACTGGAGGCTGTTAGACTCCTGTTGTCCAACCATCCATCGTCTTTCAGGACTTGCATGCAAGTACTGGGTCTGATGGTCTCCACCTTCGAGGCGGTTCCGTTTGCGCAGTTCCACACCAGACCTTTGCAAAGGGATATTCTGATCAAATGGAACAAGGATCCGCTGTCATTGGACAATCTGATCCTGTTGAGTCGGGTTTTGAGGGGAAAATTCCTTCTCCCCCCTGTATTGGACTGTAATCACCACGGATGTCAGCCTGTCTCCCCGCTCCTTTTCTGTGTCTCGACTGTTGGAGTTTCTACAATTGGGTGTAGATCAACGTTTGACTCTGGGCACCATCATGGGCCAGATTTTCACCTTAGCTATTTTTTTCCAAAGGCCGTTGGTGGCTAAGTCCTTGGCTCACACTTTTGTGCAGGGAGTTCGCCATCTGGCTCCTCCGGTGCAATCCCTGGTACCTCTGTGGGATCTCAATTTGGTTCTGTTGGTGCTTCAAAGGCCTCCCTTTGAAAATATTTGAGAAATTCCTCTGCTCACTCTGTCGCAGAAGGTGGCTTTCTTAGTAGCGATTATTTCCGCATGTCGGAGTTGGCTGCGTTGTCCTGTCGGTCACCTTACTTGGTGATTCATAGGGACAAAGTGGTGTTGCGACCCTGTCAGGCGTTCCTTGCTAAGGTTGTCTCTGGGTTTCATTTGAATGAGGACATTGTGTTACTGTCTCTATGTCCTAAGCCTAAACATCCTAAGGAAATTGCCTTATATTCCTTAGATGTGGTAAGAGCGATTTGGGTTTACCTGGTGGTGACTGAACCGATTAGGAAATCCAATTCTTTGTTCTTACGGATTGATCTCGTAGGGGCAGGCCGCATCTGCTGCCACCATTTCCAAGTGGATCAGGCAGACGGTGGTGCAGGCTTACTCCATTAAGGGTCAGGTTCCTCCTTTCCTTGTTAAAGCGCATTCTACAAAGGCTCTTAGTGCCTCATGCACCTTCTGTCATCAGGCGTCACTTTAAGTATGGCAAATTTTTCATAGGTATATTGAGCCAGCTTGGCCCAATGTAAGGCCCCTTACACACTTGTGTGACCCATAATTCGCACAATTTCAACTGGACTTGAAGCAATGCTTGTGTAAACTTGAGGTCTATGGACCTTTTAAAATGCATCAATGTCGAACCAAAGGAGTTCAGGGACTACTTTGAAGTCGCTTTGATTTGAAGTCGCACAGATATGAACGGTACTCATTGGAAATTATGGAGTACGACTTGTCATGTGACTTTTTTGCCCCAAGTTGCACAAGTGTGAAAGGGTCCCTAATATGTATGTGCCATATCTGAGGGATCTCTGTGGAACACAAATAGAATGGTTTTCTCAAATTTGACTGCAGAAACAAAAATACATTTTAATCAAAGCAGCGCAGTTTGCTTTTTTCTACTGCAGTGTTCTCCAAAGTTCCTTACAAAGAGCTAGTTTACTGCCCTTAAGACTTTTGGGGAGCTGGACTATGGCCATTGGGAGTAGAAAAGGTCCCAATGTCGGTGGGGAAAAAAACAATGCCGCATCATTGGTGTCAGTTGGAGGAATTGTGCCCTATCGCTGGTGTTGAGAGAAATTGTGCCCCATCATTTGGGGGAAATTATGCCCCATTGTTGGCATCCGTGGATGAAATAGTGCCCCAAGGTCTGGTTTAAGCAAGCAAAGGGCCTCATCTGGCCTGTGGGCCGCAGTTTGGAGACCACTGTTCTACATGTACCCCTTACTTGCATTGACAGTTTATTACTAAAGACAAACTAACACTTGAATATAAAGTAGGTTTATTATCGTCTCCAGATATAAAGATTTATTTCGAGGCTCCTTTAAAAAAAATCTTTATTTTCCGGTTTTCTGTAAAGTATTAAATGTTCTCTGATAATTTTGATGTGGAATACCCACGACAAAGTGCAGTACATATGAAACGATAGCTCAGGCCGTGTGCTGCTCAGCCAGTAACTTCTATATTTGGGGCCCCCACGTGCCACTCAGTGTCACTAGCACTCTATTCTTAACCATGTGTGAAGCGACCTTTACTACCCACGGGGTCATAAGTCTGTCTGTAGGCAAGTGTAGCCTTCTGCAGCTCCTTACTATTGAGCACTTCCTCATATGAGTAAGACTAAACACGTGAAACCTTTTTATTTATTCTTATCTTTTTCCGTGGTCTTCCTGTTTCTATGACTCATTTCGCAGACTGCAAATACAAAGTAGCATGAATGACATGGCCAAAACAAAAGGTGTTAATGTAGTAGGAAAATAGCACCTCCTCCCTCTACAAACCTGGACATTTGGATGTGGATGCTAGTGAGTCATCAATCTTATTTCACAAGCTAAATTGTAGGCAAGCTTGGGAGCACCTAATATCTAGGAAATTCCCCTGCAGTTTCTTAATGTTGTATAGCAGTTGAAACTAGACTTTGCATGAAATGGCAAGGTCTGTTTTTATTTTGCATCCCCCACCCATATTCAGAAAAGCCAGATGAAAGGAAAAAAATAAAATAAAATTAAAAAGAACACCCTTACTTTACAGCTAAGCATCTAGCAATCATGCCAAAGGGAGGGTGACTTCACTGAGTCTCTGGTTTCTGGATAAGCTGAGAAGCCCAAATCTTAACAAAAAGTTGTTTAGTGCTGGAGCAATGTCTTCTACATTTTGCTCTATACAAAGCTGCCAGGACTCATGGGAAAAGCTCAGTGGGGTTGCCATTGCCTACGGTGTCTGAAAGTACGGAAGTAAAGCGAGGAATTTTTTTTCCTTTTTTTTTTTTTTATTTTTTTTTTTTTTTTTCACTGGTGGAGCTGCAAAACAAGTGGACCTTGCATTTCCATGGTCCTCTTTAATATTCTTTATACATACAATAGTAATTTTTAAGCACATAAGCTATAACCACCACACCGAATTTGGTTTGGAGCAACATCAACTCTCATCTGCAAAGCCCTGTTCCCTATCCTAGAGAGTAAAGCCCCGTACACAGGTACCGATTGATGGCCTCACGATCGGCCGTCTTTTGTCCGGTGCTGTTTTGTTGGTTGAAAAGTGCTGAAGACAGCACACGAATTTTGTCGGCCAACAACAACAACCAACTGCAGAAGTGATGTCATGTTCTGGTCTACTTTTCGTGTGTTTTTTCTTCACTGAGCATGCTCAGTCTTGATCATCACATTTTTGTTGGCCGAAATCTGTACTGACTGACGAACAATCGGCCGTTCTTTGTTGGCCAACAAAAATTTTAAAGCCTGCACACCAGATTTTGTTCGGCCGAAAAGTCGCAGTCGGTTGTCGGAAGCATCATACTAACAAGCCGACAATCAGCCGATCGGACGTTGGCCGAATATTTACGGCCGACAATCGGTACCTGTGTACAGGGCTTTAAGCTAATTTCTACAGAGAAAGTAAATATCTATCTTGAGCATGTGCTAATTCACCGGCTTTGTACTTACCCATGGTTCATTACCTTAGGTGAGGTTGGAGATGAGATTTAGAAATACCCCTATGGCCCATGTCTCATTAGCAATTGTAGCAGCCTAAAGTGGTTGTGAATGCTTAATTTTTTTTCCCCCTAAAATAATAAACATGTTATACTTACTAGCACAGTGCAATGGTTTTCCACAGCGTGACCCTGAACCTCTTCTGCGCTCCCCTGCCAGCACTGTCTGCTCCTCTTCTTCAGTGTCTGCCCCCATAGCAAGCTCTGCCCTATGTTAACACATGCGGGTGTGCTCCTGAGCTGGGCTGTGTGTGTCCACAGACACAGCACAGCTCCTTATAGGATTTGATTGACAGCAGCAAGAGCCAATGGCTCCTGCTGCTGCCTCTGTGTCCTGCGAGGAGAGGAAGAGAGGAGAGCACCACTGCCAGTGGGCACTGCGCTAATAGAGATATGACTCGGGTAAGTATGTGGGGTGGGGGAGATAGTGATAACTACTGGGACATATTTTTACTTTGGAATGCATTAAAGCGGTAGTAAACCGCAGCTTAGAAAAAAAAAAAAAATCCCCTGCAAGGCAAAGCCATTATATGCTAGTATGCATGACTTCCCTTGAAATGGAGCCCTCCAACGGTGTACTGTCACCGCTGACAGGGCTTCCATCTTCCTTCCGGGTTTGGCTACATGAGTGGCCGGGGGCTGCACTGACATGATTCCCACATGCACGCGGGAGCCCTTGGCTGCGGCATGCAGCTCTGAAGGTCCAGCACGGTATGGCGGACCTTTAGATCACAAGCACCGGCGGTGATGTCATCGGTTGAATTCAGTGTAAATATCTCCTAAACACTGCATTTTTAGAAGATATTTACTGTACCTACAGGTAGCCCTATTATAGGCTTACCTGTAGGTACAGCTTTAAAAACTTTTTTTTTTTTTTCACCCTAAAGTGGTAGTAAACTATTTTTTGCCTTTAGAACCACTTTAAAGTGGAACTTCCTCCAAAATCCCTATTTACTTTATCCATTCATGTCTCCAGGCTTTTGCTAGCTGAGAAAAAAAAATGCCCATGAAGATTCCTGGGTTAGGACATCCATCCAAACCAATAAATATAATATACCTTCCTATTTGTTAATGCTAACAGCACAAGGATTAAAAAAAAAAAAAAGTGTTGAGAGAGTTTTTAGATTCGCTTTAAGAGTTGCACACACTGAACTTACCTTCTACTATGGCATCCTTCTATGAGATTCTGCTGAATTCCTGACAGTCAGGACCAGACTTTCATTAGAGAAGGTGACAGTTGCATTTGGTAATTCTGCCGCTGTCAATAATTGGCATTATCATCTGTGTGACATTGTTCTAATAACTGAGGTATTAGCATTGTAGTCCTATTGTGTTCAGAAGTCTATTTGGGTTGAATATTTAAATGATACTGTATAAGTGATGCTGCATCGGGCAATTGAAAGCAAGCAACACAGGGTAGTACCTACATCATGCTTATTTGTTCTTATTGCAGGTTTGTTTTGAGATGAAATGTAATGTGGATCTCTGCATTAAGTATCTATATGTATAATCAGTGACTAGTAATGGGATTGCCAAACTGATGAGATCACAGCAGCATAGCTTGCACATTAACTTGCACAGTAAAGTTGTGTAACACAATGTAGTCAGTGCTTTATCATAAAACATACTGTTCATATGGTAAATATTCTTAAAAACCAATAAAACCAACTTTGCATTGGTTGTGTGAAAGACCAAACTTTCATCTGCCTTTTAGTAGAAACATCCACTTAAGTCTCCGGCCCACTTCATCCTCCTAAGTGTTTTCACACACTCTAATTTACATCTTAGATAGAGGTAACCACAGAACCACCTCTCATAATATTGCTGTTGGTAGTTGTGTGGTTTTATTATAGTGATTACAACAACAACATTTTAGGTGTTTAGAGCTACAAGGCTGTCCTAATTCCAGGCCACTAAGTGCCTTCTAATACCTTTTATTGATGATTAGCCTGGAGATCAGGAAAATTGGGCTATTAGCAGCCGTGTAAAACAAGGATCTGATGAGAGTACAGAGGGTGGGATTCTAGCTTAGCTAACAAAGATATTGTTAAGCCTACAGTACCTTTTTAGCTTTATGGTTCTTTTGGCAGCTGATTTACTTGCATTATTGTCCTAGGAGGCATGTAGTGATGTGGTATTTATAATACAGACGGGCCCCCGGGTTAAAAACATCTGACTTAAAAACAACTACTACTTACAAACGGCGAGTGACAACAGGAAGTGAGGAAAAATCTAGCCCTAAGAAGGGAAATTCATTCCTGTAAGAGTGCTCATGAGAAAAAGGTGTCTCCACTGAGTGTCGATCCACACTAGCACGACTTGTCAGCCTGACAAGTCGCGCTCCCTCGCGGTGCATTGACCGCTACAGGACCCGTTCTAATAGGAGCGACAGAAGTCGCTCCGACTTAGAAAAAGGGTCCTGTACTACTTCTGGG
The DNA here is from genome assembly GCF_965119305.1 of Pelophylax lessonae. NCBI lineage: Eukaryota > Metazoa > Chordata > Amphibia > Anura > Ranidae > Pelophylax > Pelophylax lessonae. The sequence continues at coordinate 235,425,308 of NC_138775.1, read as the reverse complement.
CGACCTCGGAGCGACTTGCATAGACTTCCATTATGTGAAGTCCATGCAAGTCGCTCCAAAGTCATGGTGCATGGCAATGCACAAGTCGCCCCCGAAGTAGTACAGAGTCGTGTCACCTTAGGCTGCATTCACACTTGAGCGTAGCGTTTTCGCGCGTTTTTTTACCGTGATTTTTACCACAATTTTACCGCTATTTTTTTCAGGCGTTTTTTGGAGGCAGGCATTGACATCTATCAAAAACGCTGGTAATCAGCCCAAAAAGAAGCTCATGTACTTTTTTCAGCTACAGGCATTTTGCAAAACGCTCAGATGTGAACAGGGGCCATTTAACCGGTTGCCGACCGCCGCACGACTATATACTGCGGCGGTCAGCCCCGGCCAGGCAGAGTGACGTATCGGTACGTCACTCGCCTGTCACTGACTTGCGAGCCTATTGCGGGCGGGCGCGGCTCGTTCACAGACAAGTCAGTGCGTGTGACCGGCGGACTCGCGATCGCTCCTGTGAAGGGAGAAAGACAGAGCGGCTTGTGTAAACAAGCTGCCTGTCAGTTCTCCCTGTGTAAAGTGAAGATCTGTCCGTTCTACTATGTAGAACTGTTGATCTTTGCTTTTACACCAATAGGAATGTCCCTGCACAGTTAGAATCACGCCCCTAGGACACACTTAACCCCTCCCTGTCCAATAAAGTTAACCCCTTCCCTGCCAGTGTCATTTTTGCAGTAACAGTGCATATGTATAGCACTGATTACTGCAGTAATGTCACTGGTACCCCCAAAAGTGTCAAAAATGTCAGTCAAGGGTCCGATCTGTCCGCCGCAATGTCGCAGTACCGAAAAAAAAATCGCAGATCGCCGCCATTACGCGTTAAAAAAAAAAACACCAAAAATGACAAAAATCTTTCCCTTTGTTAGTAAACGCGATACTTTTGCGCAAACCAATCAAATTACGCTTTTTGCGATTTTTTTTTTTTTTTTTTTTACCAAACATGGGTAGCATAAAACAAATTGGCCGAAAAATGTTACATTTTGATTTTTACTTTTTTTTTTGGGGGAATTTCATATAAAAAAAATGTGAAAAATATTGTTATTTTTGCAAAATTTACGCTCTTTTTTTGTTTATAGCGCGTGATCAAAAAATCGCACAGGTGATCAAATACCACCAAAAGAAAGCTCTGTTTGTGGGAAAAAAAGGACGTCAAATTCATTTAGGTACAGCGTCGCACGACCGCGCAATTGTCCGTTAAAGTCACGCAGTAAAAAATCGCAAAAAAAACCCTGGTCCTTTAGCAGCCAAATCCTCCGGGGCTTAAGTGGTTAAATGAATGGGGTTTTACTTGTTGGGCATTTTGGAACGTTTTTTTTTTTTTGAGCGTTTTTGGAGCTGAAAAACGCTCAAAAAACACCCAGGTGTGAATGGAGCCTTAGTGTGAACCGACTCTGTCCCCGTTCACACTGAGGCGACCTGGTCGCCTCACAGGTCGCCGTAGGTCGCCTTCCATAGGGAAGCTGCGGACCCCTTTCTAATAGGAGCGACACAAGTCGCTCCGACTTAGAAAAAGGGTCCGGAGCTTCTTTGGGGCGATCTGGAGGCGACCGCCATAGACTTCAATGTTATGAAGTCAGTGGCGGCCGCTCCGAGGTCGCGGCGCGCTGCTCGGAGGTCGCAGTGCGAAGTAGCGTCGCTTGTATGTGAACGGGGCTTTCAGCTTCACCACTAATGCTTGTTTCCACAACAACCCAAAATTTTCAAAATACAGTTGTCACAGGGAAAGAAAGTGAAGTGAAATCTTCTGAACGGTACAGACAGCAAAACAAAGGTACATGGGTGGTAACCCTTCCCTATGCTATTTAAAAAACTTAAAAATGACTCCCTTGGCCAGAGATAAACTTAAACTTAAAAAAATGTACCTGTTCCGACTTACAAACAAATTTGACTTAAGAACAAACCTACAGACCCTATCTTATTTGCAACCCGGGGACTGCCTGTAAATGGATTTCGATTTATATATATATTTATATATATATATATATATATATATATATATATATATATATATATGTGTGTGTGTGTGTGTTTTTGCAAGAAAGATTTGTGAAATAATGCAGTTAGTGACCTGAATACAAAAATGCATTCCTTCAACTCTGGAAAACTACTTTTGTATGAGAATTAAGTCTCAGTTGTGCTACTTGATATGTTGGAACAAACTATACAGAATTGAGTATATGATGTCTGTTTATAAAACAGAAATGCTGTGATTCTCAGGATCACGGCTGATCTCTCGTATGTACTAGTTTATGTAGCTGACATGAGGAGCAGAAAACATGTTCTCTGCTTCTCATCACAGCACACAACCGTTCTGTCCCAAACGGACAGTTTATAAAAATGAGATCTGAAGCTCTCACTGACCGTTACCCTGAAATATCTCCATCCCAGATTCTTCAGCTCAGAGGTGGAGAATCTGGGAGAGAAGAGAGGAAGAAGACTTCTTTCTTCCTATATATCAGCACCATTGGGTTAAAATTTATAAACTGTGTGTATGTATGCGTGTGCGCATATATATATATATATAATATAATTTATTTATTTTAGGTGGAGGTTTACTTACTTATTGTCTATACATGTCATTACATGTTCTTTTTAGTATCGGTTTCACTTTCTAAACTGGGTGTCACTGTAGGATCCCACAAGATTAGAGGCAGCCCACCCACTTTTACACTGATCTCAGCTGTTTTCAGAGGAAAAACTTCTGTTTTCCCTCTGAGAACTGAAGTTCTGCGCTTCATAAACAGGGTGCCAGAGGAGAAAATTGTCTTTTTGTGAACTGTGAGAAAGTTTCATAAATGTACACCTATGTGTAAGTAAATTGGGCACAATCGAGTCAATAAAAATGTACATTTAAACTAAATGTCAGTGTTTTTTTTTCATTGCCGTTCTTCCCCCCCCCCCTAATTTGTATATTGTACCTGGTTAATTTCATTTGTTCAAGTTTAGTTTCTAAACACCACTGGATACAGCATTTAGCCCTCTTTAACCGTAGCGTATTTAACCTTGCTATAAACTTTGAAAAGCTGCAAGCAGTGGGGCTGGACGCGTCCCCTTTGCTTCCTGGGCACACTAAAACATTAGGATTGAACACACAGGCTGGATGCTTCATTTGTAAGGGGCCCAGGTGTAACCAGATAAAGCTCTTAGAGTTATAGGAAAGAATGTTATTTTTAACCAAAAATAAAGTGTGCTTTACTTTTTTTTTTAGTTTTTTTTTTTTTACTAAGCTCAAAAAACAGTAGTCCATGTTGGAAATATCTGTCACTACTGTGTGCTGTGGTGATGTTTGGGCAGGTGGGAGGAACCAACGCATTAGCAGTGGACCAGGCAGCTGACACACATGGAAATGTCAGATATGAAGAAGTCCTCTGCAAGACAGCAAAAATCAGAGGAATTAGCAGTTTGAATGCTGTAATAGGTTATATATGGAGAACACAGCTCTGTCGGTATAAACTATACAAGAGTTTTTTTTATCATACTTTTTCCTTGGTCGGTCATTTTTGATTAATCATATTCTTTTTAATTTTTCTCTTTTAGGTCACATCTTCCACTATGTGCTGACTGTCTGTATTTACAGAAGATATATAAGAAAGACAAACTTTATTTTGGAAAGGTTTTTTGATTCCAGTGGAATCTGTGCTTAAGCTCCCTACCCTTTGCTTTGCAAGCTCCTATTTTCAAGTGGGACAACATGCCTGTACAAGCTCCACAATGGACCGACTTCCTGTCCTGCCCTATTTGCACACAGACTTTCGACGAAACCATCCGGAAGCCCATCAGCCTGGGTTGTGGGCACACTGTCTGCAAGATGTGCCTGAACAAGCTTCACCGCAAGGCTTGTCCATTTGACCAGACCACCATAAACACAGACATTGAACTGCTGCCTGTCAACTCTGCCTTGCTGCAGCTGGTGGGAGCTCAGGTGAGTACATCTTAATTTTGTGATTCAGTTGATCAGACTTGTCACCAGCCACCAGAGTATTGCATTCTTTATATTCTCTTAAATGGATCTGTCAAGTCGCACAAATTAGTAGGGGGCATATATTAGCCTTTTTGTGTGTAAAAATATCTTAGTTGCCACTACTGGATTGAGCTTGTTTTGAGTACTTTGTATGACCTAAAACCCAGTTTACTTGGTTTCTGCCCGTCATGAAATTTGTGGATCTTTCTAGTAAATATAAACTACAGAGTTTGTTTGTTAGGCTTGCAGTGAGATGATGTCAGTTACAGGTCCAGGAAGAAGAGTCTTCTATATATATATATATATATATATATATATATATATATATATATATATATATATATATATATATATATATGTGTGTGTGTAATATATACAGTTGTGCTCATAAGTTTACATACCCTGGCAGAATTTATGATTTCTTGGCCATTTTTCCGAGAATATAAATAACACAAATACTTTTCTTTCACTCATGGTTAGTGTTTGGCTGAAGCCATTAATTATCAACCAACTGTTTTTACTCTTTTTAAATCACAATGACAACAGAAACTACCCAAATGACCCTGATCAAAAGTTTACATACCCTGGTAATTTTGGCATGATAACATGCACACAAGTTGACATTCAGGCTCGGTTCACACTATTGCGATGCGGGAAGGCTGCGAATTCGCAGCCTTCCCGCATCGCACACGCACCCCCGGCAGTTCACACTGCCATATGCGATCCGCTGGGGGTGTCAATGTAATCTTAACGACACCCCCAGTTTGATCGCATATCGCAGTGCGATCGTGCAGTTCGCACAGGATCGGATCGCACAAGTGTGAACCACTGTGCGATCCGATCCTGATGCGGCAGCAAAAATGCCTCCTGTGCGTCTTTGCTGCGGGTGCGGTGCGAATTTAGCCATACAAACTGTATGGCTAAACTCGCACCGCACAGCTGATCGCATGTCATGTCGGAGCAGTGCGCTCCGACATGACATGCGAACCCGGCACACGCAGAAGTGTGAACCGGCTCAAAGGGGTTTGAATGGCTATTAAAGGTAACCATCCTCACCTGTGATCTGTTTGCTTGTAATTGGTGTGTGTATAAAAGGTCAATGAGTTTCTGGACTCCTGACAGACCCTTGCATCTTTCATCCAGTGCTGCACTAAAGTTTCTGGATTCTGAGTTATGGGGAAAGCAAAAGAATTGTCAAAGGATCTGTGGGAAAAGGTAGTTGAACTGTATCAACAGGAAAGGGATATAAAAATATATCCAAAGAATTGAGAATGCCAATCAGCAGTGTTCAAACTCTAATCAAGAAGTGGAAAATGAGGGGTTCTGTTAAAACGAAACCACTATCGGGCAGACCAACTAAAATTTCAGCCACAACTGCCAGGAAAATTGTTCTGGATGCAAAGAAAAACCCACAAATAACTTCAGGACAAATACAGGACTCTCTGAAAACTCGTGGTGTGGCCGTTTCAAGATGCACAATAAGGAGGCACTTGAAGAAAGATGGGCTGCATGGTTGAGTCGCCAGAATTAAGCCATTACTACGCAAATGCCACAAAGTATCCCGCTTACAATACGCCAAACAGCACAGAGACAAGCCTCAAACCTTCTGCCACAGTCATTTGGAGTGATGAGATCAAAATTTAGCTTTTTGGCCACAACCATAAATGCTACATTTGGAGAGGAGTCAATAAGGCCTATGATGATAGGTACACCATTCCTACTATGAAACACAGAGGTGGATCGCTGATGTTTTGGGGATGTGTGAGCTACAAAGGCACAGGAAATTTGGTCAGAATTGATGGCAAGATGAATGCAGTATGTTATCAAAAATATACTGGAGGAAAATTTGCATTCATCAGCCCGGAAGCTGCGCATGGGACATACTTGGACTTTCCAACATGACAATGATCCTAAACACAATGCCAAGTTGACCTGTCATTGGCTACAGCAGAATAAAGTGAAGGTTCTGGAGTGGCAATCTGTCTCCTGACCTCAATATCATTGAGCCACTCTGGGGAGATCTCAAACGTGCAATTCATGCAAGACAGCCCAAGAATTTACAGGAACTGGAGGCTTTTTGCCAGGAAGAATGGGCATCTTTACCATCTGAGAAGATAAAATGCCGCCTCCACAAATACCACAAAGGACTTCAAACTGTCATTGATGTTAAATGGGGCAATACACGGTATTAAGAACTGGGGTATGTAAACTTTTGATCAGGGGAATTTGGGTAGTTTCTGTTGTCATTATGATTTAAAAAGAGTAAACACAGTTGATTGATAATAAATGGCTTCAGTCAAACGCTAACCATGAGTGAAAGAGAAGTTTTTGTGTTATCATTCATATTCTCTGAAAAATGGCCAAGAAATCATACGTTCTGCCAGGGTATGTAAACTTATGTGCACAACTGTGTGTGTATGCATGTGTATGTGTGTGTGTATATATATATATATATATATATATATATATATATATATATATATATGAGAGAGAGAAATTGCTTTTAAAGGGTAAGTTCACCTGTACATAAAATCTGTGAGGTGAACTTACATGGTCACCCCTTCCCCGTTCCCGCTACAGACGTCCCCCGATCACCCTCTTTGACACATTTGGTTGCCACTTCACCGGTCTGGTCCAGTGTTAGTTCACCTTGCAGATTTTTTTGGAAGGTGATCTTAAACTTTAGGACATTTGCGTGCTGTAATAGGATTAAAGGTTCACTGAACTCATTTTTATTTTTTGCCATCAGTCTAAAATGGTAAGTAAACCACGGCTCTGTGGTTAACGCCCCCTGTCGGCTGACATCACAGTTGTTCCAGGTTCTGGAAGGTTACCAAAAATATTGTCAGGATCCACCTGGATTCCTGACCAGTGGAGCTCGCTCAGCCTCCTCCTACTCCATACTGTTGGAGGGGCTGAGCACAGAGAGGTGACTGACAGTCCCCGCTCTTTGCTCAGAGCGGACTAAGAAATGAAGGGAAGTGTCTCATTTAAACTGTATTAATGGCCAAAAGTAAATAAACTTATAAGAGATATGGACAGTTTACTTGATTGCTGGAGTTATTAAATCTATGTGGTTTTATTTTGTACCAAATGGAAAATTGATTGTTGTGGCCAGCACAGACACACAGGACTTATTGAGTTTTTTTTTTTTTATATATATCAGCGAAATGAACATTGCACCCGAGAATGCATTAAATACTGCTGCATTTATTTTTGTGCATCATTCAAATATTCCATATTGAGCCAAGCCTTGGTTTATATTTACCTTTGCTTTCCATAAATACCTATGATTGGGCAGTTAAAAATTACTTAGCCACCTCCTTAGATGAGATACAGTTTAGCAGTGATCTGTATGAGGAAGGATGTCTCCTGAGTTTTCTGTGGATTAATCACCCATGAAACTGTAATTTGTATGTTTGCGGCCTGGAATACAGCCTTGTCACTGGGAGGGCAGGCCTTCCTAGGTTTTAATGAGTTATCTTGACTCATGGCACTGTAAGTGGCTTCAACTACTAGTTTTTTTTTTTTTAATTGGTGCACAAAATCTGAAAAGTCTGTAAACTATTTTAATCCGCTAAATATGAAATCTTTCATATCTAAAGCTTACAGCCTGAAATTTAGGGGATCCCTGGCACAAGGGGAAGTAAAGGTATATGCAGACAACTCTAGGTGCCTGCTGTGCAAAAGCAAAACTTTTACATTGCCAACTACATATGTGCAGGGGTTTTCTTGCTTGCCCATCAGCTATATTCCTCGCTTCCTGAGCGGAATCAGTCTGTTTGAGGGACTAATTGAAAGCTGTGAAAGAGGCACTGAGCAGCAAAATCTTTCACATAAAGTCACTTAGTGCATTGCACTTTTAATTTTTTTTTGTATTTATTTTTGTTAGAACTTTATTGATATGACAAAAGTGGATTTTTATTAGGCTTAATGTACTCTGCAATTTTGGGATGTGTTGGTTTCTCATGCTACCCACTGCACTGGAAAAAAAAAATACTACATGCAATACTTTTTTTTTTTTTTTTCCTTCCTCCAAGTGCAGCACCGCAATGCAGTGGTGTAAATTTATATCATAGGAATTGAGGCAGATTGCCTTAGCTTTGCGCTGGGGCTGCACTAAGAAACGCTGCTCAACGCATTTTAGTGCAAATAGTGTAAATGAGGGCTAAGGATCCATTCACACCGAGGGCGGGTTTGAAATCGTACGAGTTCTGCTGAACTTGCACAAATTCAAACCTGCATTACAGTCCGACTACGGGGGCGATTTCAAAGACATCTGTGCTGGTTCATGCACAGATGCCTATTGAAATCGCCCCCAAAAGTAGTGCAGGAACTAAACTACTTTTGGGAATCAGTGCAGCGCCACAAAATCGTTTCCGGTATGAACGGGGGCTAAAGGCTTTCCCCTATGTGCGGAGATGTGTGATTTCCCCCCCCCCCCCCCCCCCCCGAACCTGATCAGTTCAGGTTTCTGCAAGTACACATACACAGTTGTGGGAGCGGGGCAGCCCATCCATGTTTGGCCACCAGCGTGCATGCTAAAACAGATCATTTTAGTGGGTGGACTGGTGTGAACAAGCTCTTATCAGCCATCCACTTTTTTTGATTACCTGAAAATTGGTTGGAACTGGCTGGTACCATTAAAAAAAGATCACTTAAAATCTCAGTTTGAGGTATGTTTTTTTTTTTTTTTTTTTATGCACATAATTATCACCTCACCCTTATCCTGACTGTAACTCTCTACCTTGGTCCTGGCTCCCATGTAGCTTTGACTGTACCACATCCCAAAACAAAGCTGTCCCATGTTTCTTTGTGTATGATCAGAGTACAACTAAGGTGGTCAGCAGAATTTGTGATGTAACATTAGCATGCTAGAATCCGATCTCAAATCTAAGGTTGTGCTTGAAAAAACTTGCCACCATCCTTTTTAGAACATTTAACCATTTTTGGTGTATTTCCATTTTAAAGTCTAGTTTTATATTGTTGTCACTGCATAACACTTGACTTTATTGCAATGCCAAAGTTTATACTGTTTTTTTAACATTGTAAGATGTTGATTAATATATGCCACATGACTTCTTGTGCAGTAGGCACAGTTGGTTTAGCTGCTTGGACAGTGTGTTGAGATATAGAATTAAACTGAAAAAAATGTTAAGTCATACTGACACATATGCAGGTAAATTCTGTGAAATTACTTGACCGTTCTGGAATTAGTAATAGATAAGGGTTCAACAGATGTGTTGCTTTGTAGTTTGCTGCATTTGGTTATCCAAAATCCAGTCATTGAATCATCTGGAGGGCAAACTGTGGCCCTCCAGATGTTGCAGAACTACAAGTCCCACGAGGCATTGCAAGACTCTGCCAGCCACAAGCATGACAACCAGAGTCAGAGGCATGATGGCATGATGGGACTTGCAACAGCTGGAGCACCACAGTTTGCATATCCCTGCTTTAGACCTATGCATAGCTGTTCATGTTGAAAATTCCCAGATGCTGCACATTTTGTGGACATTGTTGGCCTGCCATTCTTTTTTCATGCCAATTGAATGAAGATCTTCAAAATTGCATGGCTGTGCCTGTGAAATCACAAAATATACAGCATACTTCATCAATTGCATCTGCATCTGGTAGTGTGTCCTAAGATGAGAGAACTACACCAACTATTTAGGAGAAACGTCTTATGTTGTAAAGGTTTTCACTGTAACAGTAGGGATGGGCTTAGACTTATTCGGATCCTAGTCCCAACCCACCTGAGCAATCCCGCTAGGAAGCTGTCATTGCAAACTGCCACCGACCCACAGCTGCACATACACACGCTGCTCATGATTTGCGGTGTGCAGTGACAGCTTCCTGGCAGGATTTATCTGGTGGTTTTTAACTAGGATCTGAACACACAAGAGCCCATCCCTATAATACAGATATTAAAGCCCTAGGTTGGCCGCGACATAGCCTCACTTGACAGGTCCTGTGAGTTAAGTCTCGCGAGGATGCATATGACCTGGCCTCGGCCTGAGTCACAGCGTTTATCCTGGCCGACAGCACCCACATTACGATGGAGCAGTGGTCTTTCCGGAGCGGTGCCCTCCCTGTTCCTTGTATGGCAAGTAGCTGTCCCCTCTCTAATCCTGGAGAGTTTGGGTGGACGTGGGCCCCACCCTGTGACTGTGGGACCCCCCGGGACCCTCCCCCCCCCCCCCCCCAGCTCCTCTAAAATTTTGCTGGTCACCGTGGGACCATCAGGGCATCATGCCTGTGCATCTGTGTCACGACGGCAGCCTCCTTTTTAAGGGGGCTTTCTCCTATTAGGGATGCACCGAAATTTCGGCCACCGAAATTATCGGCCGAAAATGAGCCTATCCCATTTCGGCTGATAGGTTAACAATACCGAAATTAATATGGCCGCCGTGAGGAAGGAGGAGGGCGCAGCACAGGTTTTAAAAGTCCCGCCTCTGGCCGGCAGCCCGCCTCTCAATGACGTCCCTACTACTACGATGTGTGCATGAATGAAGTGACATACCAGGCGGGAGGGCAGGCGAGCGGCCGCTAATAGATATAACTATGTGAGAGCTTTCACTTCACTGTCAGCGGGACTGTGTGTGAATGAACTGACCTGACACCGGGCGGGGGGAGCGGCCGCTAATAACTATAAATATGTGAGCCTTCACTTCCCTGTCAGGCATGTATCTCCGCTGACAGGGAGGTGAAGCGCTCACATAGTTATAGTTATTAGCGGCCGCCCCCCCCCCCCCCCCCCGCCCGGTGTCAGGTCAGTTCATTCACACACAGTCCCTCTGACAGGGAAGTGAAGTGAAGGATCTGTAAGAATATTTAATAATAAATATCTTGCGCTCGTACTTAATTATGTCAGAATATTTATACTGCTCTGAATATAGCAGTGTATTTATTTATGGTTAGTAAGCAAAGATCTGTGAAAAAGGAGAGTCTTCACCTATTGCCATAAATCAATGTCGTGAATTCTTTTTAATTGATTAATTTCTTTTTAAAAGCATATACCAATCTTAGTGAGTACAGTCTACAGCGTGGAATATATATAAAAATATTTATTCTCAAGACATGCAAACACAATATATGATCAAACAAGAAGTGACACAAAAAGATAACTCTACAACAAAAATACTAACTTCAAATAATCAATGCAATGTGATGTTTAGCTCAATAATGAAAGTGAAACTAAAACAAGATTACCATTTCTTCCCAGGTATAGTATAAGCCATAAATTAATGTTCTATATAAACAGACTACAATGGTCTGCGAATCACACGGCCCAAAGTCATTCCACTGCAGAAGGAATGAGAATAAGCCATGCAAAACGGAAGACTTAAAATTGCAAATAATGCACTGAATCTGATATTAATAAAAATGTATAAAAACAAAAATCAGCTTTTTAGAGAAAAATATACCATGGCTTATACGGCTGGGATTGTAATCTTATTACCCTTAAATATGCAATATAAAACATATAAGGAAAGAATAAACAATTGTTGAATAAAATCAAATAATACAGCAAGGCATAATTACCACACTTAAGATGGTGTTACCAGAGTCCTAAGATGGATGCCAGTGAGGGAGGAGTTTCCTCCGAGTTTCAGATGAATGATGTGGATCAGGGAGTATGTCTGCATGAGTCTATTGAAAAATGTAATAGCGTGTGTGGTGTAAGTGTGAGGTGTGTTGTCAGTAGTGTAAAGTGTGATGTCTCATATCTGGGTTGGTCTTTTATATGGTAAGAACAAAGAGCTATAAAAATTACCATAAGTAAAACCCAGAGGGATGAAACATTATCTCCATTGGCTGGGATATTCTATACCTAAACTAGTGAGGTCAGAGACACACCCCTTTTTATAATTAACCCCATACTTGGTCTAATAAAATTAAGGATGATTCCTCTATATGTAAGATTAATCATAAAACACAACATAAAACTTTGTCCAGACTACCAGTACATACATAAATGTCCACCTGTATTTCCATTATTCATCTTGGCAAGTAATGCCATTTCAATAATTATATTATTTAACACAATATAATATTTTTATATTGGAATATTTCAAATTATCTCAAGACTGCACCTGGTATTTCGTCTCCAGAGGGCAGTATTGTACCGTTCATTAGATTTTGTATTTAATATAATTAAAACAATTTGTTATCTGATGACCTATTGACCTGTCGGCTAGTGAAAAGCAATTACTTATTTGACCATGCCAAAGGGCTGTCAGATATAGTCTAGGTTTGGGAATATTTACGACACAAACTTCTCTGAAATGAGGTAATTAGTGGCGAGATACATCTGTCCTACACTTAAACATAATGTATTCTAAGAAAGATTACTATTGTAAGAATATAAACCCAAAATGTGATATAACATTCCTAAATATATATGTATATGCCTTACATAATATAATGACATAATTATGGCTAATATCTTCTTACATATGATAATGTATCTATAAAAACTTATATGGTTCATCTTTAAATGTCTGCTAGAATATACTGGGGTATTGTCCATTGTTATATACTTATAGACAAACTGACACTACCATCCCCTTAACATCTGTTATCTGATAGAGATGTCAATGTATAAGCTTATTTATGACAAAAGAAAATATAAATGTCTGCTGAAAGTATAGGACCCTATTGTAAGCCTGTAAGAGACATTTTGTTTAACAAGTACATAATGAACTCTATTTCACCTTAAAAACAAGATGGACGCCATGCAGCACCATTCAGAATCTCTTATGCATAATATGAATACATGGCTTTTAAAATCACTTTTCTTTTTACCTATTATTATTTTAATCAACCCCCAATAACCCCGACAGATCACATAGTTATATCGATTAGCGGCCGCTCGCCCACCCTCCCGCCTGGTGTGTCACTTCATTCATACACAGATCGTAGTAGTAGTGACATCACCGGGAGGCGGGCCGTCGGCCATAGGTGGGACTTTTGAATGAAGTACACCCGAGGAGCACTCAGCAGAGTGAGTAGGAGATTGAATCGTTGGGATGGGGAGGGACGCTGAGCCAGAGGGGGGGAGGGTGTACTGCCGAGGGGGACGCTGAGGCAGTGGTGGGGGGGGGGGATGGGGGAGAGCTGAGGCAGCTTACCAATGGTATTTGTATTATGCAGCATGAGGGGTTAATGTATTGTCACTGCTGGTCACTGATGCATTAGTGACCGACCAGTTGCAGTTATTTAACCCCTTTGTGCTGCATTAGTGCAACCAGTGTGAATTAACACTGATACTGGTTGCACTAATGCAGCACAAAGGGGTTAATTAACTGCCACTGGTCGGTCACTAATTCATCAGTGACCAGCAGTGGCAATACATTAACCCCCTCATGCTGCATAATAGAAATACCATTGGTAATTAACCACTTGCCAACCCGTCACACTACATATACTGTGACAGGGTGGCAGTGACAGGTGTACGTTGCTGCCTGTTTTTGGTGTATGCCCCTCTCCTACCTATTTTAAAAACATTTTTGGGGAAAAAGTCGTTTTCGGCCAAGGGCATCCTGCATTTTCGGTTTTGGCCCAGAATTTTCATTTCGGTGCATCTAATGTTTGGGGGTTCTAAGTAGTTTTCTAGCAAAAAAAAAAAATGATTTTAGCTTGTAAACACCAAGTGTCAAAAATAGGCCCAGTCTTAAAGTGGATAAATGGACAACTTTGTATAAAGTGCTACTTGGATGTTAGGCCTCTGTATGTGGCTAGGCTGTGTGAAAGTGTTACACATGTGGTATCGCCATACTCAGGAGGAATAGCAGAATGTATTTTGGGGTGCAATTTTTGCTATGTACATGCTATGAGTTAGAAATATTGTATAAATGGACAGCTTTGTGTCAAAAAAATGGGTTTTCATTTTCTTTCCACGTTTTCCAAAAACTTGTGGAAAAAAGACATTCAAAAGACTCATTATGCTTCAAAAATTATACGTTGGGGTGTTTGCTTTCCAAAATGGGGTCATTTTATGGGGGTTTCCATTGTCCTGGTACTCCAGGGCCTTCAAAAGTGCGATAGGTTGTCAGGAAATTATATTTGTAATTTATGCTCCTAGAATGCCGGACGGTGCTACTTGGATGTTAGGCCTCTGTATGTGGCCAGGCTGTGAAAAAGTCTCACACATGTGGTATCGCCATACTCAGGAGGAGTAGTAGAATGTGTTTTGGGGTGTAGTTGCAAGTATACATATGCTGTGTTAGAGAAATAACCTGTTAATACGTCAATTTGTAAAAAAAAAAAAATCCTTCATTTTGCAAAGAATTGTGGGAAAAAAATTACAACTTCAAAAAACTCACCATGCCCCTTATTAAATACATTGGAATGTATTCTTTCCAAAAAGGGGTCATTTGGGGGGTATTTGTACTTTCCTGACTTTTTAGTGTCTCAAGAAATGAGATAGGCCTTCAGTACATCAGGTGTGATAAAGTGTGATAAATTTTTAATGATTAGCGCCATAACTTGTGGACTCTATAACTTTCACAAAGACCAAATAATATACACTTATTTGGGTTATTTTTACCAAAGACAAGTAGCAGTATAAATTTTGGCCAAAATTTGTGAAGAAAAATTGCTAATTTGCAAAATTTTATGACAAACAAAGAAAAATGCGTTTTTTCACAATATTTTCAGTCTTTTTTATTTATAGCACAAAAAATAAAAAACCCAGTAGTGATTAAATACTATCAAAAGAAAGCTCTATTTGTGTGAAGAAAAGGACACAATTTATTTATGGGTACAGTGTTGCATGACTGAATAATTGTCATTCAAAGTGTGAGAGCGCTGAAAGCTGAAAACCGGTCTGGGCAGGAAGGGGGTGAAAGTGCACTGTAGGCAAGTGGTTAAGTGGTTAAAGGGACATTTAAACCTTTTTAGGGTTTTTTTTTTTTTTTTTTTTAACATAAGAAACGTGTACTTGCTTTGCACAGAGCAGCCCCATTCCTCCTTTCTGAGGTCCCCTGCTGACACTCCATGCCCCTCCTCTTCTGTGAGTGCCCCCATGGAAAGTCACTTTCCATTGGGGCACCCTTGCCTCCAAAGCACCCAGCCTGCATCTATTAACACAGACCAAGCGACATGACAAAACCCACCCCGACTCTCTCGTCACAGCATTTGATTGACATCAGTGGGTGCCAATGGTTGCCGCTGTTCTTGTGCACATTGCTGGATCTGATCTGGCTCAGGTAAGAATAAAGGGGACTCCTAAGGTAAAGAACCTTGTGGTTTTTAGAACCGCTTTAATGCATTCCCTGCATTGGGGTAAAAATGATTTAGGGTAGGGATGCACCGAAATGAAAATTCTGGACCGAAAATGCAGGATGCCCTTAGCCGAAAACCTAAAATGACTTTTTTCCCCCCCCAAATGATTTTAAAATAGAACAGGGGCATACGCCAAAAACAGGCAGTACACCTGTCGCTGCCACCATGTCACAGTATATGTACTGCGACGGGTTGGCAACTGGTTAATTTAATTACCAATGGTATTTGTATTATGCAGCATGAGGGGGTTAATGTATTGACACTGCTGGTCACTGATGCATTAGTGACTGACCAGTGGCAGTTAATTAACCCCTTTGTGCTGCATTAGTGCAACCAGTATCTGTGTTAATTAACACTGGTTGCATTGATACTGGTTGCACTAAGGCTGGCCATACACTATACAATTTTCTTATTCCATTTCCTTTAGATTTACCTTAAACTATGTAGTGCAAGGGCCTGCCTTACTGCATACAAATTGAAAGTGTTTAGGTTTGACCCTATATTACATGGTTTTGGTAAATCTAAAGGAAAGTTGAACAAGAAAATTGTATAGTGTATGGCCAGCCTAATGCAGCACAAAGGGGTTAATTAACTGCCACTGGTCGGTCACGAATGCATCAGTGACCAGCAGTGGCAATACATTAACCCCCTCATGCCGCATAATACTAATACCACTGGTAACCTCGCCTCAGCGTCCCTCCCCCCCCTCAGCGTCCCTCCCCCCCCTGCCTCAGCGTCCCTCCCCATCCCAATGATGCATTCTCCTTACTCTCAGCTCCTCCTGTGCCCTTCCTTTCAAAAGACGCGCCTCCGGCTGGCGGCCCGCCTCCTGGTGATGTCACTACTACTATGATGTGCATGAATGAACTAACACACCGGGCGAGTGAAGCGCTCACTTAGTTACAGCTATTAGCGGCCGCTCGCCCTCCCCGTGTGTTCATTCATGCACATCGTAGTAGTAGTAACATCACTGGGAGGCGGGCCGCCGGCCAGAGGCGGGTCTTTTGAAACCTGCACTGCGCCCATCATTAATATCGGCATCTTTAACCCATGGGCTTTTTCCATTTCGCCCGAAAATTTCAGTTGCCGAAATTTCGGTGCACCACTAGATTTAGGTATTTGTATTTGCCTCTTCACCCCTCCTTATTTTTACCTGAGCACTCGCATGATTCTGCGCCTTTTCTGTATGTAGCGTCTCACTGGCTTTCCTGAGGCAGTGGGGACCACTGGGAGCCGAGAGTGGCGGCAGGGGATCCCAGAAGAGGAGGATCCGGGCTGCTCTGTGCAATTCTGTTGCACAGGGCAGGTAAGAGCCCATTCAGACTAGTGCGACACGACTTTGGGGGGCGACCTGTGAAGTCGCGTGCACCGCGACTTTGGTGCGACTTGCAGAGACTTCACATAATGGAAGTCTATGCAAGTCGCCTCCAGGTCGCCCCAAAGTAGTACAGGACCCTTTTTCTAAGTCGGAGCGACTTTTGTCGCTCCTATTAGAATGGGTCCTGTGCTAATCTATGGACCGCGACCGAGTGCGACTTGTCAGGCTGACAAGTCGCCTGACAAGTCGCGCTAATGTGAATGGGCTCTAAGTATACCATGTTTGTTTGTTTTTTTTTGTTTTTTTGCTGTCACTTCGTTTATTTTCCTTTTTTATGTAATCAGAGGTATAGAGTTTTACATGTAGAGATTTTTTTTTTTTTTTTTTTAAGAAAAGTTCCCCCGTGATGTGTTCTGCACATAGAAGCCAAGGATAAATAGTAAGGGTCATAAAATGGGCTTTTATTTTTTATTTGCATTTACCTTCTTTACATCTTTCTACTTGTGTTTCCTCTGCAGGTACCTGAGCAGCAGCCTATCACTCTGTGCAGCGGGGCTGAAGACACCAAACACTATGAGGAGGCCAGAAAGTGTGTGGAAGAGCTGGCCCTTTACCTGAAGCCCCTCAGTACTGCAAGAGGTAAGATCACTCTTGGTAAAATAAAGTAAGTAGTTTAAGTAAACCTGTCCTTAGGTTATTCAACTGATGGGGCAAGGAAAGTTGAAAACCTGTTGCTGGGAGGTGGGATGCTGCAGGGAATAAAGGTAGGGTTCACTTCAAATTACTGGTAAACTGAACCTGCTAGGTCTGTCAAAATGCTGCTAAAATCCAGGCACCACAGCTGTGCTTGGATTCAGTTCCTCTGTAAGTGGCGGATTCTGGCTGCGTATGTCTTGACTTTTGTACAAGCCATGATCTACCTGCACCCCTAGTAAAAGGCTACTGCCTGTAGAGGTTTTGGCATATATATGTAAGGCTTAATTTTGACTTGCAGAGACTTAAAGCCCAAAGACTTTGGAGTGCAGGGTTTCCGCTTTGCACAGGGAAACTGATTAGAAGATAAATTGAAGGTGTAGCAAGCTTTTTGCACTTTACCAATAATATTTATACACTGTGTTCACTTTAAAGGCACTGTTCTAAAAATCAAAATTTTCCTTAAGGCTACGTTTCCACTATTGCGGCTACAAAGTCGCGCTACTTTTAGCGCATCTTTGTAGTGTGACTTGTTTGCGGCTACAGTGCAACCTTCCTCCTATGAGGGACAAGTCGCACTGAAGTCGACCCAAAAGTAGTGCAAAAACTATTTTTTAAGTCGCTGCGACTCAAGTCGCAGCAGTTAGAACGGGCCAAATTGAAATTAATGTCTTTTGACTTGCTGTGCGACTTGACATGTGGGTTCTTATTTCCCCTTGTCTGATAACCTAAGAAGACAGAATTTCAGTGCGCACAAACAGAATAAAATACTAATTTTTTTGCTAACGTTTAAAAAAATGTTATGCCAAGTAAATGGATACCAAGCATGTAAAAATTTTAAATTTTGTACATCTGTGAAATGGCAACACCATGGTGATACCTAAAAGTCTCCATAGGCAAGTCTTTTGCGGGTTTTTCTTTAATTCTTTTTACATTTTTTTTATTTAACCTCCTTAGCGGTATTCCCGAGTGTGGCTCGGGGTGAAATTTTAGTGCCATTAGCGGTAACCCCAAACCACACTCTGGGTACCGCCAGGGAGCATCGCTGGATACTTACCTTGATCCCGCGATGTCCCTGCAGCATACGGCGGCCGCATCTTCCGCCCGATGCTGTGAGCCCCGGCTTCTGTCTCCTGCGACGTGACGCGAACAGGGGGGTGGAACCGGTGGCAAATTTGAAAAGTAAAACACACTGATATATTGTAATCCTATTGGATTAAATTACAAAATAAAATAAATTGACATTAGTTTGCCCCCCAGTGCCCTTTCCTGCAGTTTTACTGTACGTGTGTGTGTGTGTGTGTGTATATGTGTGTGTATATATATATATATATATATATATTATATAATTTAATTTTATGATTTTGGTGTCAAACTTCATCATACCCGAGATGTCATAAAGAACGCACAGTAAAAAAAAATCATATGTAAATAGTTGGTTTGGGCTGCTCGTCCATAAAGAATTACATGCAAAATAATTGTACCGCTTTCAGCACCTAAAATCCGAAAGAATCATACCGCCAGGGAGGTTAACTGAACAAAATCCCTTGTGATAACTGGGGCAGTGACAGGTCCTCTTTTTATGGCGAGATCTGGGGCCCCTTCTAAGCCCTGTAAAATTGATCGGGCAACCGTAGGGCTGCTTGGTTCACTTTACCAGAACTCCCATTGCTGGCTGTATATATCGAGCAATGCAGCCATGATCCTGGTATAACTGTTTCTACCCCAGGATGTTCAGGCAAATCCTAAATGCTTAAAACTCATGGCTGCTGTAACTGCACAGCCCTGAACATACCCTTGCTAATTATATATGTCATGTTTATCCAGTCATTTTACACCATTTGCTTGCCTCTAGAATAGTTACTTGCGGTTGTTGTGAGAAGGTTGCTGATGCTCAGAGAGGAGAATCATGGAGCACGGAATTAAAGCCAAGAGACAGCACTTCTTTCTAGATGCTTTATGAAAGCTTTGCTTTTTATGTGGCTGGAATTGATCATGGGGTGCCAGATTTAATATTTCATGTATTCATGTAGTAATAGCGCGTTCCATATAATACAGCACACGGACTCTGGTCTTTAGCACATGCTGCCTCTTAGCTTGCTTACATTTTCAGGGGTGTCCTGAAAAACACTGACAGGATGTCTAGGTAAGCAGGATATAAATTTGAAAGTGATGGGTTTGATTTAATAAAACTGGAGAATGGAAAATCTGGTGAAGCTGTGCATGGTAGCCAATCAGCTTCTAACTTCAGATTGTTAAATTTAGCTTTGGCAAAAAAAAAATCTTGAAGCTGGTTGGTTTCTATACAGATCTACACCAAATTTTCATTTTCCAGTTTTAGTAAATCAACCCCTTTGTGTTACTCTTAGATTAGAGGAAGAGTAATGATGAGAATTTACACTTCCTTCTCACAGATTTGTGTCAACTCCCTAAGGACTGTTTTTGAAAGCTGTATAACCGTGATGATTTAAAAGAAAGTCTTGCAAGAAACTAAAATTAGTTTTGATGTGATTCTTATCACAGCAAACTTGCAAATTAGGTTGTAAAGAAACTCTCTGTTCCTGTTCACACTCTTGTCACCCACTTCAGAGGCATCTACTGTAAGCAGAAACTCTAACCAGGATGAAGTCAATGTGTAATTACTTTTTTTTTTTTTTTTGTTTGCATATTGTATTTTTTAGGACAAGTGCTGATGCAGCCTAGGACCTGTTCTCAGGCTTGTTATGGTCTTGTATGTTTTTCTCCATACTAAAATGAAATTCCCACTTTTGTTGAGGCATAAAGTCATCTATTGGTCAACTTTATTAATTTAAGGGCTTTAGTAGAGTGAATCGCAGGCTCTTGCATACTTGTGCCTGATAGATGTTGAATTAGGCCATGGCAGTCATTTCCCCAGGCTAAATTGTCCTGGGTACTAAGTGGGAAAGCCTATTGGTTATGATCACATTATCAGTCACCGTATTGTAATACAGATAATTTTGCACCCTCACCATGGATACCATGCTCAGCATAAATGAGTATACCACTTTTGGAAAGTAAAATTTTAATCAATATCTAATTGAACACAAGAACAATTTTCGTGGCGGCGCGCTCTCGCTCCCTAGCCCTACGTCGCTCTGCCTGTGAGGGGCTGACCGCCGACGTAAATAGTCGTGTGGTGGTCGGCAAGTGGTTAAAGTGCCGTATACACTTGACGAAAATCAGACTAAATATTCTCAGATTTTTCTCTGTCTTCTCAGCGTTCATAACCGTTTTACAGTGCATAAATGTTCACAAAATTTCTCGTCCGATCTTTCTTTTTTTTTTTTTGGCACATTTGTTCCTAGACTTCCGTGTTGTCAGCAACTTCAGATCATGCGCGGTCTTTCGTATCCTATTTTTCACGGACGTACTGCATACACATTAAACGAAAATCGGTTTAATGTGTCGGCATCGGCTGCTGAAAGTTGTGTACACACTAGGCGAAAATCGGACGATTTTACCTCGGACGGGAATTTTCGGACGATTTTCTACTAGTGTGTACCCCACTTAACACAGCATTCACCACTTCTAAGCTTTATCAAAGTCAGTAGCCCTGTCCTAGTGGATTACAAGGGGTGAAAATGGTCACTGAGGAGCCAGTTTAGAGTTAGATAATCTATTGTAATAAACTGTCGTGTGTGACCAATAGCAGTTGTTATAAAGTGTTAATTAAAAAAAAAAAAACAGCCAAGGTTTTTATTTTCTGCACTATTTTGATCTTTTCACTTCTCCAGGTGTCGGTCTAAATAGCACCACCCAAAGTGTGCTAAGCCGCCCTATGCAGAGGAAGTTGGTGACTCTTGTTCATTGTCAGCTGGTGGAAGAAGAAGGTCGTATTCGAGCAATGCGAGCAGCTCGTTCATTGGGTGAGAGAACGGTCACTGAGCTTATCCTGCAACATCAGAACCCCCAGCAACTTTCCTCCAACCTGTGGGCAGCAGTTCGTGCCCGTGGCTGTCAATTCCTCGGTCCAGGTATGCTAGAACATAGCTCAATTTTTTTTTTTTTTTAAATCTGCATTTACAAACCAAGGTCTTACAATTGTGAAAGTTACAGTTGATGTACAAGTACTAGACTGCTGAACTTGTAGACCTAAAGGCCTTATTTCAGTAAAGCTGTCCAAATTAAATCTGCATCCAGAATTTTGTGACCATGTGAAGCACTATCTGGGTTCTTGCTAGGGCTGCAACTAACAACTATTTTCATTTATTGGCCAATATATAATGCACAATACTGGTTGTTTAAATTTAATTGTATTGCCTTTCTATAACTTCAGCCTATCCGCCTCCAGCTTCACTGTGTTCAGTCACTGATCTTTCCTGCACAGAGCCCTTAGGTCACTTCCTTAGCCTGCACAGTACTACATGTCCCATGAGGCATTGCTCCTCACGCATTCACAAGTTCCCCGGTGTTGTAAAATTTTGTCAGACCCGTGAAAAAATTGGACCTCGTCACTTCCGGGGACAGAGCATCACAAAACAGCTGATGGGAGTCGTCCGTGCGTATGCGCAAAAGACATTTTTCGAGGTTTGGCAAAATTATAATAGACAGCGGACAGTTGCCTGAGAGGAGGCGGGGCTGAGGTGGGACGGAAGACACCGCCGCGTCATCTTCAGAGCTGAATAGAGGAGGCGGGACGGAGGTGCGGCCGTGTAATAAATGCAGGGCTTAAGCGACTCCTTCTTCTGTTTTATTATCTTTAGTAATTATCGTATTATTTATCCTTAGGATTTCATTACATTTAGTATTTCTTATTTTGTATTATAGAAATACTAAATGTAATGAAATCCTAAGGATAAATAATACAATTACTAAAGATAATAAAACAGAAGGAGTCGCTTAAGCCCTGCATTTATTACATGGCCGCACCTCCGTCCCGCCTCCTCTATTCAGCTCTGCAGATGACGCGGCGGTGTCTTCCGTCCCACCTCAGCCCCGCCTCCTCTCAGGCAACTGCCCGCTATGTGTTATAATTTTACCAAACCAAGATGTCTTGTGCGCATGCGCACTTGAGACTCCCATCAGCTGTTTCATGACGTAGGGCCACCGGAAGTGACGAGGTCCGATTTTTTTTTTTTTTTTTTTTTTTTTTTTAATACATGGGTCCGAGAAAATTTTAGAACACCAGTGTTCCGTGAAAAAACCATACCCTCGTCACTTCCGGTGCAGCTACGGAGGGTATGGATTTCTCACGGTACTTACACTTGCGGCCGTTACATTAAAACGGCTCCACTGCAACATCAGTCATCTCCGCTCCTTCCCCTGTCACTTCCCTCATCTCGCCTAATAAATATAAAAGCGGATCACGGAGCCGAGATCGGCGTCATTTACATTTCATACACCCGCCACCGCTTATATATTTATTAGGGGAGATCAGGGAAGTGACAGCGATAGGAGAGCAGATGTTTGATGTTCCAGCCAAACTGTTTTAATGATACCGCCGCAAGTTTTACATTTCACACAGTGCCGTGCTTATTTCCTACCCTCTGAGCATGCGCACTTGTGAACTTCTTTGCTGTTCAGTTACGTCTCCGGGGCTCTGAGCATGCGCACTGCTGCGCTGCTCAGCTGTTTCACACAGGAAGTGACAAGGGTATGGTTTCTTCACGGGGTATGGTTTTTTAACGTTACACCGGCACTTACTGACCTGTATTGATGGTGTTCTGAGCTATATGTGTGCTGCACTGTGTATACTAACATTTAACAAAAATCATGCATTTTCTATGCAGACCAACTAATCCGCTGACAGACTAATCGATAATAAAATTAGTTTATAATTAGTTGTTAAATAGTTTTTAGCTCTAGGTCCTGCTGCAGTAAATACAGAGAAATCAGTTTAATGTAAATTGAGTGAATGCTTGATTATAACATAGCTGCAGCGTTTGCTTGATGTTGTTCCTCACTGTTAACTTTTACTTGTTTCCTGGAATTGCTCTTTAAGACTTTGTAATCAACCATCTGCATTGCAGCCATGCAGGAAGAAGCCCTCAAGCTTGTCCTCCTGGCCCTGGAAGACGGATCTGCGCTCTCCCGGAAAGTTCTGGTTTTGTTTGTGGTGCAAAGACTGGAACCGCGCTTTCCTCAAGCCTCGAAAACTAGCATTGGGCATGTTGTCCAGTTGTTGTACAGAGCCTCTTGCTTTAAGGTATAGTGTTTTCGTTTTCTTACACCTTACCATTCCGGTATCCTAAGCAGTGTGAATAAGTTATAGTTATTGGCTGTGTAACAATTAACTTTCCAGAATTTGGAATTGTGCCGATCTTTCCTATACATGCAAAGTAAAAAGAGTCTAAAAATGTGAACATTTGGCAGCCATAGTAAACACCCAGGCTGCTAATTTGTGCTTAGTAGGCCCATTTTAATGGATATACACAGGGTACCTGCAAAGACCTAAGATGGCAGTATTAAGTGGTTGTGGTCTTAATGAAAGTTGTGACTCTGGCACCCTAGTGAAAAGCATGGTTTATATTCATGAAATGGTTTAGAACATCCAATTTACCTATAAGCTGCCTTCTCCAAAATGGAGGCAAAATTGTTCAAGGGTGGGGAGGATGTGCAAACAAGCGGAACTTCCCCTTTAGCCTTTTTTCTTCAGCAAAGCAGTTACAGCCTAAGTGCATCTTTTCTGACACTTTAAAACATTGATCTAAGCCAAACCATATGCTTTATATAAGTGATGAGTTGGCTACATACAGTATGCAGCACTGGGAAACCATGTATTCGCTAGTAATAATACGAGATGACTTCTGAATGTCTAAGATGTTCTCAGCCCAACTACATAACAGTATGATACAGAGCTTACAGCAGCTGCATCATTTATTAAAATAAATAGTTTGTTTGGGCCAGCTTAGGACATGGGCTTTTTATGATTAGCTAGGTAAACTCATGCAAAGGTAAAATAAACACTCACTGGCCACTTTTTTAGGTACGCTTTGCTAGTACCAGGTTGGACCCCATTTTGCCAAGTGGTTGTAAAGGCAGAAGCTTTTTTTACTTAATGCATTGAGAAAAAACCGCTGGTGTGCAGCAGCCTCCCCCAGTCCCCCTAATACCTGAGCCCCATCTCTATCCAGCAATTTTTTCAAGTGAAACGGCCGTCCGAGACTCTCCCTCCTGATTGGCTGAGACACAGCAGCTGAGCCATTGGCTCCCACTGCTGTTAATCATACTCAGAGAGGGGGCAAGGCCAAATTCTGGCTCTGTGTCTGAAAGTATACATGGAGCTGCAGCTCGGCTCGGATGCCCCCATAGCAAGCGGCTTGCTGTGGGGGGCACTCAACAGGAGGGAGGGGCCAGGAGCTTCAGCCAGGGACCCGAAGAGAGGAGGGTCTGAGCTGCCCTGTTCAAAGCCACTGCTCATAGGTTAGTATAACATGTTTGTTTGTTATTTTAATAGGAAAAAAAAATGACTTGACAAAGATTCAACAAAGTGTTGGAAACATTCCTCAGAGATTGTGGTCCATTATGACATAATAGCATCATGCAGTAGCTGCACATCCATAATGCGAATCTCCTGTTAAACTACATCCCATTGAATTGAGATCTGGTGACTGTGGAGGCCACTGGAGTACAGTGAACTCATTGTCATGTTCAAGAAACCTGTTTGAGATGCTTTGAGCTTTGCGACATGGTGCATTATCCTGCTGGAAGGAGCCATCAGAAGATGGGTACACTGTAGTCATAAAGGGATGGACATGGTCAGCAACAATACTCTGGTAGACTGTGGCATTTAAACAATGCTCAGTTGGTATTAAGTGGCCCAAAGTATGCTGAGAAAATATTCCACACCATTATACCACCACTATCCTGAACCATTGATACAAGGCAGGAAGAATCCATGCTTTCATTTTGTTTATGCCATATTTGGCCCTACCATCTGAATATTGCAGCTAAAATTGAGACTCCTCAGACCAGGCAATGTTTTTCCAGTCTTCTATTGTCCAATTTTGGTGAGCCTGTGCAAATTGTAGCCTCCGTTTTTCTGTTCTTAGCCGACAGGACCTTGGTTGTAACGTGTGGTTATTTGAGTTCCTGTTGCTCTATCACCTTGAACCTATCTGCTCAATCTCCTCGGACATCAACTAGGCATTTTTGTCCACTCAACTGCTACTCACTGGATATCTTTTTCTAACCATTCTCTGTAAACCCTAGAGATGGTTGTGCGTGAAAATTTCAACAGATCAGCAGTTTTTGAAATACTCAGACCAGCCCATCTGGCACCAACAACTACGCCACATTCAAAGTCACTTAAATACCCTTTCTTCCCCATTCTGATGCATGGTTTGAATTTCAGCAAGTCTTCTTCACCATATCTAGATGCCTAAATTCATTGAGTTGCTGCCATGTGATTTTTCAAGCAATTGAACAGGTGTAGCTAAAGTGACTGGTGTGTGAATATACTGTGTGTGTGTGTGTGTGTGTGTGTGTGTGTGTGTGTATATTTTTTATATATATATAACAGTCTGCATAACGAAAGGGGGAGTTCACGGTATGCTGTGTAATCCAGCAAAAACAGTTCACTTACAACTGTGTAAGGCTTAACAAAGTATTTTACAATTTCAGGTGACAAAGCGTGATGAAGATTCCTCCCTGATGCAGTTAAAGGAGGAGTTTCGCACTTATGAAGCACTGCGCAGAGAGCATGATTCTCAGATTGTGCAGATCGCCATGGAGGCTGGCCTGCGCATTGCTCCTGATCAATGGTCCTCTCTTTTGTATGGGGATCAGTCTCACAAATCCCATATGCAATCCATAATTGACAAGGTAACCGCCTCATTCCTGCCCCAGCCAATTTTCTTTTGTCTGTTTGTCTCGTTCCCCCCTATGTCTTGTCTGTTTTTTTACAAGCTACCTTGCATAGTGATTGGCCCCATCCTTCTTCCCTAACCTTTTGGTTCTGTGTTCCTACCCTTAGTGTATTCGTCTAATTTAATAGTTTGAAAGTCAGCTAGTTCATTTATTACAAGAAAGGTTTTGTTAAGTTGCAGACCCCGGCCTCGTTTGCTCAGAGTGTCCAGGAACTGACCATTGCTCTGCAGAGAACTGGAGACCCTGCCAATCTCAACAGATTACGTCCCCATCTAGAGCTGCTGGCAAATATAGATCCAAGCCCCGGTAAGTGTTGGTAAACGTGACAGAAATCTGGATATTAATCCCTAGTACACACGATAAGAAAATTGGACAAAAAGTACAGTCAGAGTGATTGTCCGATAATCTGTTCCTTAGTACACAGCTTTCTAGAACTGATCACAACAGTTCATGTGAAAATATCCGAAGAGACAAGCACAAAATCATTTCTCATACGATAACCGAACAAGCGATTTTTGTCTAATTTGTATAGTAATTGTGCAAAAAAAATTGTGTGACCAGGACCACGCATGCACGGAAATTAAAGAATAGAATACATAACATCACTTCTGAATTTTCGTTGGCACCTTTACTGCTTGAAAACCACCTAAAAATTTCCTAGTGACCCCACCAATCATTTTTTATGAATGCGTTTGTTATAAGTCGGTTGTTAAGCGGCTGACTAGCACAAATCAGTGTTGCAGGTGACTGTGACTGCTTCCACCTAGCAACATTGGTGTTTGTTGTACTACCAGATTTTTTCAGGGAGCTGTTTGCAGGCTGTTTAACAGCACCTACTGTACATTGCTTGCTTCATTCATGAATACTTACAGTGCCTTGAAAAAGTGTTCGTACCCCTTGAAGTTTTCCAGATTGTCACATGTTACAACCAACACAAGGTGGCACATAATTGTGAAGTGGAAGGAAAATGATAAATGGTTTTTAATTTTTTTAACAAATATCTGAAAAGTGTGGCGTGCATTTGCATTCAGCCCCTTTTTTTTTTTTTTTTTTCTGATACCCCGAACTAAAATCTAGTGGAACCAATAGCCCCTAAATTTATTTGATTTTTTTGAAAGGTAAATTTTATTGTACAGTATATAAAATATACACGTATACATAGAAAACAAAGTCAAAAACCTAAAGGAGAATTGAGCAGTCATAGCTCGGGTATCGCCATGCAATGCAATCCGGATGTCCACTTAATACTCTGATAATATATAATGGAAGTGGAGTTATACAACACTAGTTCACTAAAATACCTACCAAGACATGGCTGTCCACATAAACTGACAGTCCTGGCAAGGAGAGCATTAATCAGAAAAGCAGCCAAGAGGCCCATGGTAACTCTGGAGGAGCTGCTGAGATCCACCGCTCAGGTGGGAGAGACTGTCCACAGGACAACTATTATTCGCACACTCCACAAATTTGGCCTTTATGGAAGAGTGGCATTGTTGAAAGAAAGCCACATAAAGTCCTATTTGCAGTTTGCGAGAAGCCATGTGATGAACACAACAAACATGTGGAAAAAGGTGCTCTGGTCAGATGAGACCACAATTTAACTTTTTGGCCTAAAAATAAATCACTGTGTGTGGCAGAAAACTAACACTGCACAAGCAGAGCACACCAGCAGGGAAAGGGAAGCTGTTGAGAGTTAATGGGAAGAAAGATTAAGCCAAATACAGGGCAATCTTAGAAGAAAACCTGTTAGAGTCTGCAAAAGACTTGAGACTAGGGCAGAGGTTTACATTCCAGCAGGACAACGACTCAAAGCATGCAGCCATAGCTACAATGGAATGGTTTAGATCAGGGATGGGGAACCTTTTTTCTGCCAAGGGCCATTTGGGTATTATTTAAAATCATTTGGGTGCTGTACAAAATTATCAACTTAAAAATGTGCCTATTATATTAGGTCAAACATTTAATTAACTCACCCCTAATGTGATGGCTGCAACTGCTTCTCTTTGGTGAGGTGTGTGGTGTTAGCTGGTATTGATGATGTTGCTACTTGCACCTGGTTTTCCAGGTTTGCGTCGGTCAGTCTGGAGCGCAGTCGACTCTTTGTGGTGGTAAGTTTTGAAAAGAACTGCTCGCGGGTACTGCTGGTGGGTACAGCTGGCTGGTACTGCTGTGGGTACTGCTGGCTCAGGCTGGTACTGCTGGCTCAGGCTGGTACTGCTGGCTCAGGCTGGTACTGCTGGGTTAGGCTGGTACTGCTGGGTTGTACTGTGCTGGTGGTACCGCTGGCTCAGGCTGGTACTGCTGTGGGTACTGCTGACTCAGGCTGCTACTGTGCTGTAGGTACTGCTGGCTGGTACTGCTGTGGGTACTGCTGGCTCAGGCTGGTACTGTTGGCTGGTACTGTGCTGTGGGTACTGCTGGCGGTACTGCTGGCTCAGGCTGGTACTACTGGCTAGTACTGCTGGCTCAGGCCAGTACTGCTGGCTGGTACTGCTGTGGGTACTGCTGGCTGGTATTGCTGTGGGTACTGCTGGCTGGTACTGTGCTTTGGGTACTGCTGGATGGTACTGCTGGATGGTACTGCTGTGGGTACTGCTGGCTGGTACTGTTGTGGGTACTTCTGGCTCTGGCTGGTACTGCTGTGGGTACTGCTGGTTCTGCTTTGGGTACTTTTGGCTCTGGCTGGTACTGCTGGCTCTGGCTGGTACTGCTGTGGGTACTGCTGGTTGTGGCGGGTACTGTTGGCTCTGGCTGGTCCCGTTGTTAGTACTGCTGGCTCTGGCTGGTACTGCTGTGGGTACTGCTGGCTCTGGCTGGTACTACTGTGGGTACTGCTGGTCCTGGCTGGTACTGCTGTGAGTACTGCTGGTTTTGCTGGTACTGCTGTGAGTACTGCTGGTCCTGGCTGATACTGCTGTGAGTACTGCTGGCTCTGGCTGGTACTGCTGGCTCTGGCTGGTACTGCTGTCAGTACTGCTGGCTCTGGCTGGTACTGCTGGCTCTGGCTGGTACTGCTGTTAGTACTGCTGGCTCTGGCTGGTACTGCTGTGTGTGCTGCTGGCAGCAGTGGCGCCGCGCTGAAGGAAGAGGCGATGTTTCCTGTATTGGTCACAGGCAGAGTGCATTTGATATCACTCCGCCTGTGACTCACTCAGACTGTCAGAACGGAGCCGGAACTATACAGGAAGCATCGGCTCTGTTCTGAAAGATCAGTTGAAAGACACAGACCAAATGACTTTGAGGGCCGCATACAGCCCCTGGGCCATAGGTTCCCTACCCCTGGTTTAGATCAAAGCATATTCATGTGTTAGCATGGCCAAGTCAAAGTCCAGACCTAAATCTGAATGAGAATCTATGGCAAGATTGAAAATTGCTGTTCAGACGCTCTTTATCCAATATGACAGAGCTTGAGCTATTTTGCAAAGAAGAATGGGCAAAAATTTCACTGTAAATGTGTAAAGCTAGTAGAGACATACCCAAAAAGATGTGTAGCTGTAACTCCAGGAAAAAGTGGTTCTACAAAGTATTGACTCATGGGGGCTGAATACAAATGCACGCCACGCACTTCAGATATTTGTAAAACATTTTGAAAACCATTTATCTTTCCTTCCACTTCACAATTATGTGCCACTTTGTTTTGATCTATGACATAAAATGCCAATAAAATACATTTAAGTTGTAACATGACAAAATGTGAAAAATTTCAAGGGGTGATTACTTTTTCAAGGCACATAGACTTACTCCACTTATCCCAGAATTAAAGATGAACTCAAGGCAAATATTAAAGAGACAAATTAAGGCATCTCTGTAATCGCTAATGCATCTTTAAATATATTTTTTAAATGCAAGCAGTGTAAGTAACTGAGTTTGACCTGTATTAGCCTCTTGCAGTCTGTATAACAGAGCTGGAGTATGAGAGTAAGAAGCAGTACATGGAGCCAGTTAGTTTGTGCAGACTAGAAGCATGCTGGTAAGAGAAAGCAGAGTGACGGTGAGAAGAGACAATCACTGTACTGTTTATCCTTTCACTGTGCTGTTTCTTCTAGTGATATTAAGTTCTTTTTTTTTTTTTTTTCTTCTTTTTTTTTTGTTAAACATAACAAACCTGACATACTTAACTACTCTGTGCAGTGGTTTTGTACAGAGCAGCCCACATCCTCCTCCTTCTCAGATCCCTCGCTGGTGCTCCTGGCCCTTCCCACCTGCCGAGTACTTCCACAGCAAGCAGCTTGGTTTGGGGACACCTAAGCCGAGCCGTTGCTTTGTGTCTTATCGCTATGTGTCCATTCAGACACTGAGCCATGGTTTTGCTCCATGCCACCCCCTCCCATGGTTTGGCCCCATGCCATCCCCTCTCTCTCCTTATTGGCTGACTGCTTTGTCTCAGCAAATTAGGAGGGAGAGTATTGGATAGTCGAGCCACTCGTGCACATCTCTGGATCAGGTAAGTATGAGGGGGGGGGCTGCTGCACACAGGTTTTTTTTCTTGAAGACCAGGCTTATTTATTTTTTTTGGCACTTTTTGTTCACATGTACCAATCCTTTTTTTTTTCTAGAAAATTACTTGGAACCACAAAACATTATATTTATTTTGTTCATTGAATGACACAGAGCCTCATCTTCATGACTATATGGGTTATACTGCCCTCTACAGGAGTAGGACACTAGGCAGGCAATTTCACTACGCCTATGGGACAGTCCCAGGGGGTATACTCTGTTATGTTTTCAGTTTTTTTGCCGCCTAGTCAGGAATAAGGACCTAGTTCCTTGCTGGGATCTCTGGTCCTCGAAATTGTTTCCTTTTTAACTGAATTTTTTTTCCCCACTTATTTTGTTCCTGTAAGATCTACAATCAAGTGCCAGACTGGGTGACGAGCTGGATAATCTAGATCCTTAAGGTCGCCCCAGTCAGGCCAACAAGTGCGTGCAGACCGCTGTTCCGACCTAGGTCGGCCGCGACATAGCCCCACTGGACAAGGGGCTAGCCTGCAAATTAAACACTGGCTTTGGCCTGAGTCGCAGCGTTTCCTCCTGGCTCCCACCCTGTTCCTGGTGTGGTAAGTAGCTGTCCTCCCTCTACCCTTGGAGGTTTTCGGGGTTAGCATGGGCCCTTCCCTGGGAAGGTCAAACCCCCTGTCTCCCCTCCCTCGCAGGCAGCGTCAACCCCCCCCCCTTCTCGGTGGTCTAATGCAGGCCTCCCAGCCCCCCAGGGTGGACATAGCTTTTTAGGTCGGCCTGGGGTGTTACGATGGGGGTGGGGGGGGGGGGAGCGATTATACGATCATTCCTGGGTTCGGTGTCTGCCAGGGCCCCCTGTCCTCTTGGTGGAGGACACATGGTGTGCGGTTCGGGGTGTGAGTACCTAGCCGGTGGTGGCGAGTCCTTTTGTGGGGTTTTTCTCTCTGCTACTGCAGCAATAATGCTCTGTGCTGGGCCTTGTGGTGCCGACAGTGTGGTGGGGTGTCTCTTGCAGTGTTTTATACTTCTTTTGTGTTGGCTCCCCTCTCCCTGGAGCATATTTCAGCACCTCTCGGAGGCTGTTGGGCCCTCCAGTCTTCAGACCTGACTGATAGGAGGTCGGAGGCCTTGACCCACCATATGTTCACTGTGGCTGAATCGGTACTTAGACCAGTATTCACTATTCGGTACATAGCAGAAATGCAAGTCCACATGATAGGGAAAGTCCACAATATGAGAGTGTCCACTCCACGCACAGATGTGCAAAAGCTATAGGCCAGAAGAACCACCACCGAGCCAGAAGACACACTGTCTCTTTACCAGAAAAAATGGACCTTCATTACAAAGGTCATGTACAGCAGTCGCGGTTACCTGGCAGCTATGCAGTTTGTTAGGAAGTCAGACTCCCAATTTGTACTCACAATTGGACCTCGAAAAGGGTTGGCCGCTTCTGCTGGGACCATTTCCAGATGGATTAGACAGACAGTGATTAAGGCCTATTCAATTAGGGGATAGGTTTATATTTTCCTTGTTAAGGCACACTTTACTAGGATGCTTAGTGCCTACTGGGTCTTCCGTCATCAGGCACCAGTGATGCAAGCTAGCAAGGTGGCCATCTGGTCGTCTGCACACTTTTACAAAGGTTTATAAAATGGATCTTTCTCTTACGTCCTCTGACAGTCACTGCCCACTCATACAGTCTTCACCATGGGTATTGACCTCTTATCCATAGGAGCAAGCTAGGCATAAGACTTGTTAAAAACAAAGTAATTTACATAGACACACCTATGGGGGCTGTCCCACTGGTCCAATACCCCCTGCTATCAGCCATCCCAACTCAGTTTGTCTTCTGCCTAGTTAGGAGTGAGATGGGCTCTCCCTGTGCTGGGGCTACAGTCTCAGCCTTCTTCTGATTTTTATTCTTTTATTTCTGCAAAAGTGTTTTTTGTTTGCACTACTAGCTATTTATTTATCAACACTTAGTCACTTCCTCAAGATGATGACGGCGTCGCGCAGCTGGGAGTCGCACTGGTCGTCCTGGTATCCCAGGACAGAGGGCCTTATGGAATCCCAGCCCACCATCGAGCGTTTAGCAGGCTATGCATTCGCCCTGGCCTCGCAAAAGACCCATCCCTGTCCTCAGGGATGAAAGCCTGCGAGGTGGCCACCTCGCCTGGACGTCCCACCCACGGTTCCGTGTGTTACTGGCGTCCTGCATTTTTGGCTGACGGCACCCCCGCCATCTGGGGTGGGAGGTTTCCCGTCGATGTGATGCACCCATGCCATAGGGTACAGTAAGTACACTCTGTGTGGGGCCTCTATCTGGGGCTGGCAGTCCTGTGTGTCTGTGGCATCACCTGACGTCTGTGCGTTTTCTGGGGCTCCCTTATCCCGGGCCCTGTGGGACTTCTATCACAGCTAGTACGCTATCTGGGGGTTTTTGTGGGGTCCTTCCCCCTATGTGACACTTATGGTGTGTTTTGGGGGTGCAGACACGTGCGGCGGCCGCTGCGGGGTTAAAAACCACCGGTCCGCCATTTTAGGTGTGGGTAGCATGCAGGCTTCACTGTGGGCGCTTTTACAGCAAGTAATGTAGTGTGTTTTGATGCCTTCCGGCGCCATCTTGTGTGTGGCAATGTTTTTTTTATGAGCACATGTCGGCGGCCATTTTCCCGGAGCCTCCCATTACTTTCTATGGGCAACCATTTTTCCTTGGTCTAAAATCCTAGTTCAGCCTATTGCTGTGACATTACTTCCTCTTTCTGTACAGAGGAGATCGACAGGCGGTTAGGTAACACTTGTGGGGTCTGTCTGTGCTGTCTTTTTGTGGGAATACCTCTGGCTGTCAGCTATTTCCTGCTTGGGGGTCTGTTTGCATAGTCCTTAATAGCGCTGTACTGCAGGGGGTCGCGGTGCGCTTGA
This sequence comes from Pelophylax lessonae, assembly GCF_965119305.1. NCBI lineage: Eukaryota > Metazoa > Chordata > Amphibia > Anura > Ranidae > Pelophylax > Pelophylax lessonae. The sequence continues at coordinate 235,391,796 of NC_138775.1, read as the reverse complement.
AGGGCCAGTACCTGGAAGAAAAAAAAGTTTTTTTCTATGAAGTCCCAGGACAGCAAATTTCCCCCAGCTTTGGTGGAAGATTCGGGTTCCTCTGTATCCTCTGCCCTGACTGCCGCATTGGCGACTTTAGCGTCTAAAGTGGATCTTTTGATGACTGAACGATATACTAGAAAAAGGCCTAGGCTTTCTCTATCCTCTGATTCTGAATCTGACATGGTTGCCGTAGATAGTGTGCCCCTTGAAGGGTCTCGCTCTTCCCAGTCTGAAGGGGAGGCGGGGGTGAATGATTCACCCCCTGGGACGGCAGAGGACCGCGCAGCTATGGATGTGCTGCTCAGTGCTGTTAAGGAAACACTACATTTAGAGGATGAGCCCAATCCTCCGGGAAAACGGTCCTCTTTTGGTACCCACAGATCCCGTAAGGCGGTGTAGGTATTTCCTTGCCCCGCTGAGTTCCACGAGACTGTAAATTAAGAATGGCACAATTTGAAGCACACTTTTGTGGTGCCAAAGAAGTTTCAACTTCTCGACCCCTTTTGCGTCTCCTACGGATTTGCGATGGTCTGTGGCTCCTAAGGTGAATCACACTGTGGCCAGGTTGAACAGGGCCACTTTGGTACCCACCGAGGATTCTCCGATGTTTAGGGATCCTACATGGTGACGGGTTCCATGCTGAAACCTATTTTCGCCTCTGTCATGGTGGCTCAAGCCGTGGCTGATTGGACCAAGGTGCTCAGACGCACCCTTGTGGCTGATTCTGCCCCCCCCCCCCCCCCCTACTACCTTGGAGATGGTGGACCAGATTTATCAGGGGGTCTTTTGCGATGCGGCCTTGAATGAGGCCCCATTAGCTGCATGCTTATCTAGTGTTGCAGTACTTAATCGCCGCTTGATTTGGTTGAAAAGCTGGTCGGCTGACCAGACTTCCAGGAAGACGGTGTCTGACATCCCTTATGCGGGGTCTCGTCTTTTTGGAGAATCCCTGGACGAATTGGTTAAAGGTATCACTGGGGGCAAGAGCACTCTACTGCCCCGGAATCCTAGGGGTAAGTTCTTCCGTGGTAAGCGGGGCCCCTCCTTTAAACCAAATCAGGGGTACTTTCGTGCCTTCAAGGCGCAGGACAAGGGGAAACCTTTCAAGGGCTAGGGTGGCCAGAGAAATCCCTGGGCGGGCAAGCAAAAAGCCGCCCAGGCTGGTGCGGCGGCCCAGTCCGCCACTGCCTGAAGGGGTGCCCTCACCCGTTTCAGGGGTGGGGGGACGTCTGCGCGGTTTCCTCCAACTTTGGCTGCTCCGGATTCCGGACAGGTGGGTTCAGGAAATCATTCGATCAGGTTACAAGATCGAATTCCTTTCACGACCGGCGGACAGATTCTTTCCCTCAAATCTTCATTTGGCCCAAGATCGGTTGCAAGATCTTCATCGGGCGGTGCAGGATCTGCTCGCCCAGGGGGTAATCGTCCTGGTGCCACATCAGGACAGATTTCAGGGGTTTTACTCGAATCTGTTCACTGTGCCCAGAAAGGAGGGCAAGGTGCGTCCAATTCTGGACTTGAAAGCTCTGAACTGCTTCGTGCGTGTTCAAAAATTCTGCATGGAATCGCTCCGCTCGGTGGTGGCCTCCCTGAGTCCAGGAGAATTCCTGGCTTCTATCGACCTGAAGGATGCGTATTTACACATCCCCATATTCGGGTCATCAGAGGTACCTCCGATTCGCTATAGCGGAGGAACATTATCAGTTTGTGGCATTACCTTTAGGTATCGCTTCGGCTCCAAGGGTGTTTACCAAAGTGCTGGCTCCTGTTCTGGGCCTGTTATGGGCACAGGGCATTGCGGTCTTGGGATATCTGGACGATCTCCTGTTAAGATCGAGTGCCAGTCAGAGCCTGCTGCGCGATCTGTCCACTACGGTTCAGACGCTCCAGGAGTTCGGATGGACCATCAATGTTCAGCAGTCGACCTTGTCTCCTTCGGTTCGTCTCCCATATTTGGGAATGGTCTTGGACTCCGCCCAAGCGAAAGTGTTTCTGCCGGAGGACAAGCTCCGGACCCTGCAGAACGAGGTCAGGTCCCTCAGGGACAACCAATCCTCGTCACTCAGATCCTGTATGCGGTCCCTGGGTTTGATGGTGTCAGCCTTCGAGGCGATACCGTTTGCACAGTTTCACACGTGGACTCTCCAAGCAGGGATACTGGCCAGTCACCAAACCAGAGTGGATCTTCTGTGGTGGCTTCGGTCCCCGGCCGTAGCGGAGGGGAAATCCTTCCGGCCGTTACTGTGGACAGTGAATACCACGGATGCCAGCCTGTCGGGCTGGGGTGGCGTCCTGGGCAACCTGTCTGCCCAGGGCACTTGGTCGGTGGAGGAATCTTCTCTACCGATAGACATCTTGGAATTAAGAGCTATCAGGCTGTGCCTGCTCCATTGGTCATATCCTCTTCAGGGCCGCCCTGTACGGGTGCAGACGGACAATGCCACTGCGGTGGCTTACATCAACCACCAAGGGGGCACCAGGAGTGCCCGGGCAGCCCGGGAAATGACCAGTATTCTGTCTTGGGCAGAGACTCGTGTCCCGGCGATTTCGGCAATTCACATTCCGGGTGTGGAGAATTGGCAGGCCGATTATCTGAGCCGCCAGACCCTGGACCAGGGAGAATGGTCCTTGCACCCGGAGGTGTTTCGAATGCTGTGTGCGAAATGGGGATCCCCGGATGTGGATCTGTTCGCGTCCCGGTTAAACAAGGTGGGAAGGTTTGTGGCAAGAACGCGCGATCCTCTGGCAGACGCCTCAGATGCGCTGGTGGTGCCTTGGCACCGGTATCGTCTGATCAATGCCTTTCCCCCGATTCAGTTGTTGTCCAGGTTCCTTCGTAGGTTGGTCTCGGAACCGAAGTTGGTGATTCTTGTGGCACCGGACTAGCCGCGCCAGTCCTGGTACGCGGACATCATTTAACGGCGCACTCTACCAGAGCAGTGAGTGCGTCCTGGGCCTTCCGGCATCAGGCTTCGGTGGCCCAGGTGTGCAAGGCTGCGACTTGGTCGTCTGTGCACACTTTTTTCAAAGTTCTACAAACTTGATGTTCTGGCATCAGCTGATGCCTTTTTTGGCCGCAACGTTCTGTGGGCGGCAGTACCTTGAGGGGGCCCTGGTTTTGCGGGTCCCTGACAGTTGGGGTTGTTTTTCCCCTTGTTTTTATTTGCTTTCCTGGGTTGTTGCTCCAGTTGAGCTTTTTTGTTATCCGGTGGATACCTTTCTGATCATGTAAGGTTCCTTTCTCTGATGTGGGTGCTGCGTTGCCTTTCTGACGGTTGCGTTTTCCCACCCCTCATGTCTACACTGCTTTGGGACATCCCATTGGTGAAGACTGTATGAGTGGGCGGCGACTGTCAGAAGACTCAGAGAAAGGAATTTTACGGTAAGATTTTAAAAAAAATTAAATTTTTGGCATCTGTGGATGCTTCTTTTGGCCGCAAGGATTTGCAGGCTGCTGTTTAGAGGACCTGGTCCTCTTTGAGGGTGTATTGTGTTTTTTAGGTGTACTCCAGTTGTTATGGTTGAACTTCATGTTACCTGGTTGGCTATGGTTAGCCTTGGTCATTTTTTTTTCTGCTGTTTTTTTCCACCCTTCATAATTGACACTGCTTTGGGACGTCCCAATGGTTAAAAAGGATCAGGAGCTGTGTCTGTCAATAAACGAAAGAGAAAATGGGATTTTTTTACTTAACGTAAAATCTATTTCTCTAATATTCATTGACACAGCACCCACCCCTCTGTGGAGTTGTCTGTCTTCTGACACTGCTTGTAACAAAATTGAGTGCCTATAGCTGCATGTGGGTGTATACCCCCTGGGACTGCCCATAGGCATAGTCAAGCTTTTTCCTGCCTAGTGTCCTACTCCTGTAGGGGGCAGTATAACCCAACAGTTAAGAAGACTCAAGAGCTGTGTCCGTCAATGAACCTCAGAGAAATGGATTTTACTGCAAGTCAAAAATCCAATTTTTATGACCATGCTATAGGTGCTTGATATTAAAATGTGTAAAAATTTGATTTTCTAGTATCTTGACATTTTAGAGAGTTTATATTTATTTATCCTTTTCCAGATGCTCCACCTCCAACATGGGAACAGCTAGAGAACGGTCTTGTGGCCGTGAAGACTGTTGTTCATGGGCTGGTGGATTACATCCAGAACCACAGCAAGAAGGGGACTGATCAGCAGCAGGTGAGCGAGGCACGGAGCTACTGCATGATTCAGGTACCGCTTTAGAGCTACAAAATTGTCTCCAACCAGTTGCTTTTTTGGAAAATCCAAGTAAAATTGTTGTGCTTCCAGGGTTCTAGACATTCTACTGTAGCTTAGTTTTCATCTCTGCCCACAGCAGTAATCTCAAGAAGTATCTGGTACACTATTGACCTGACTGCAATTTTTGAATATTTTTTGTGTGAGAGCTTTGGAGTTATCTGGGGCCATGCATATTATGGTGCTAAATTTCTCAATTGCTTGGCATTTCTATACATAGCTGGTTATTTTCTGTGTTACATGGCTTCATATGCAATCTGATGCTGGCCATTGTACCTATTGCTTTCTGCCTAGGTGGCTGCAAGGTATGCAACATCATATTGTATATGGAACTTGGTGCATTTATTTACTGCACAATTATGCTTCTAAATAAACAAAAGCTGTTAAACATGCATGCTGTTGCTTATTGGTTAGAGGTATCTAATCCCATAAGCAATATCTGAACGATACCTTAATTTACCTTACCAATGCCTGAGAGCTGACTGATTTTTCGGTAGCTTTCGAATTGTGTTTGGTGTAGATGAAGCGCCTGCATCTTAAATATATACATGCAAACCCTGATTCCCCTCTTGTCCACTATTTTTTATGATGTTTGCACTACTCTAAAGCATACATAATTCAGCAAAAATGGACCAAGAATGCTGTAAATATTTGTGTAAGGCAACAAATGTAAAATATTGATCATACAATACAGGCCACCAGCTGGTTATTTATAGACACTGTGTTATAGGCTGTAGTAGATAGTGGTAAGGTATTTGAATGTGCCATCATTCAATAACCAATATGTAGAAACCCTCTTTTCTGTGGAACCATATAGGCATAGGCTGAAACAGCGTATTTTTGAAAGAGAATAAAAATAATTTCCACAAAAATATTTAAAAGGAATACATGTACTTCAAAAGTTGTCTTCATCTGCTTTTACATACTGTATGTGTCTGTGTTCCACACTGTGTGATGTTGTACTATTGAATGCAAAGCTGCTTTTCATGTACATTTATTCCTTTTAAATATTTTTGTATAAATAAGGCTTTATACTCTTTAGTAAAAAAAAAAAAAAAATACTCTGTTTCAGCCTATGCCTATATACTCCCACAAAAAATAGGGTTTCTAAATACTACTACTACTACTACTACTACTAGGTTATAGGCTGGAACATTCAGGTGATTGGACCACTGCCAAGGCTTTCCTAGACATGCCCCCTGGGTGCAATCCTATATCCGTGGCCCACTCTGCAACACTTCTGTATTTTTTTACTTGTGTCCTAATATGATTGACATCTTCTCACTTATAGAAATATCATTTGCTTCAATAGTTTATTTTCCTTAGGATTCTTCAACACCTCACTGTCTTTTAATTCAACAATAGAAGTAGTGCATGTGGATTGGTGCAACCTCTGTAAAACCTTGGGAGCCATACCCAGACCCCAAGCTGTGGGGATCGCCTATATTGTTGCTTCAGATACTGGATACTGCTTGGGTGCTAGCCTTGTCACTTAGTGCAACATGTGTAGTTAGCTGCAGGATGCTATACAGGTCCAAGGCCATAATCCTATCCATATGGAAACCAGACCCCGAAGACGCTCCACCATGATGGGTGAAGCCTGGACTCTGATTAGAGACCAGTGACAGACAAGTAAAGTTGGCCATCCAGGGATCAAAATTGGACCAGTTCAGCAGGAACTGGCCAAATTTGGATCCATGCATGGCTGGTTCTATAGATCGACTTCCCATGATTGGGCTTGTTGGTATATTTTCACTTGATTAGCGCATGCAGCCAAGCAATTGCAGCACTAATCAATTTTGACGCTGAGGGAATCCCATTGTCGGAATTAAATCAGACCGCAAGGAGTATTCCCCCATCCACCTCCAAATGTGTGAATGAGGAAATTGGTTCAGTGATGTATGGCCAGCTTTATATAGGTTCACCCTGAACTGGACTGGCAATGTAGCCCCACCTATTAGATTTCCTAAATAGTATCAGTTCTATGTTAAACTATAAAGAAACCTGAACTTGTGAATCAATTTCAAACTTGGTGGCAAGATTCCATCATTTAGCAGAAGGCCAGGTATTGTGTTACAGATCGCATGTTTACCACCTTTTCCACCTAAAGCCTTTTAAAAGGTACTTGGGTACTTCTCAATGCACTTTTACCATCAGACCTTCGCTGCAGGACAATCTACACCTGGGTTACTACATACTCCTTCATGGACATGCTTACCTCACTTTTGCATCCTATTCTGTGGTTACCCAATAAGGGAATACCCTAATCATTTGCAGTTGTGGAAACCAGGCATAGGGGAACCACAGCAACAGTTCAGGTAAACATTTCCTGTAGGCCTGCAAAACACTAGAGGAAGCAGATTTTTAAGAGAACAAAAATGACCTGTATATGTATGTATATATATATATATATATATATATATATATATATATATATATATATATATATATATATATATATATATATATATAAATATAAATATAAATATATATATATATATATATATATATATATATATATATATATAATGATAGATGGAGATAATATATATCTCCCCTGGAGAGGCTCGAAGGATTCTATTCTGTTCTAATCAAACTTGTTCACAGTTCCAAAACCAATGTCCTCTTCATCCTATCCTAGACCAAAAATACCTAAACAAGTATTTTTTGCTTTCCAAATTTTGCATGGAACTTGCAAGGTCTGTTGATTCTCTGGGACAAGGGGAATACTTGGCATGGGTAGACTTCCAAGATGCTTATCTTTGCATTCCCATTTACCCACCACATCAGGACTTCCTGCACTTCGCAGTAGGAGACACACTTATCTGTGGCCCGACCATTTTTGCCTCTGCGTCCAGAGCATTCACAAAGTTAGTTGCACCTCCTCAGAGCATTCAGGTAACAGGATACCTGGACTTCCGTCTTCTGAAGGACTCCTTGTTTTTTTTTTCCCAACTATTTGCAAATGCCTGGATGACTTTAAAGACATGTCCAGCTTTTGAACTAATTTACATATTGCGTTTGGGCCAAGCTGGCCCAATTGGACTATAGCTCTCCCTAAGCTGTCGGACTGCTGCATGTGTTGTAAAACTGTATGTAGCTGTAGCTACATACAGTATACCGCACTGTGTTCTGGGTACCAGCTCAGACTTCCCGGAAGAGAAACCAGCCTAGAGTCTGGTCTACAGCAGTGGCACTCAGCCAATCACAGCAAGCAATGTATTTTATTAATACAAAGGGTGAGTTGGAGGTCGTGACCTCATCAGCCAGCCTCTGACTCAGCCAATAGGAGGCTGTGTATTCAGTAATAGAATACATCACTTGCTGTGATTGGCTCAGCGCCGCTGTTGTAGACTAGACTCTAGGCTCCTCTGCTCCAGGATTTCTGAGCTTGTACCCTGAACACGGTACGGTATACTGTAAGTAGCTGCAGCTACATACTGTTTTACCACACATGCATCAAGCTTACAGCTTAGGGAGAGGCATAGTTCGTTTGGGCCAGCTTGGTCAAAATTAAATTTGTAATTTACTTCAAAAGCTGGACTTCTCCTAAGAGCTGTTTCAGACCTTCATTTGGATAATTAACTTTCAAGACTCTGCTCTCCAAAATTGCCTTCACTTAGGATACTTGGGTTCTCCCTCTAATCTCCTGCTAGGATCTTAAGATCAGATGCATCCTTTAGTGGGAGTCTTTGAGAGTTCTGGGCCTCATTTAAAGCTGTACCTTTTGCTCAATTCCATTCAAGGCCTTCCCAATTCTTCATCCTATTGGCTTGGAATAAGCACACGCCTCCTTTTGACCTTCCTATGCGCCTCTCCAGCCAAGCAAGGAACCCCCTAGCTTGGTGAATTTCCAGTCCAATCTTGACAATGGTGAAATTGTTTCTACCACAGCCATGACATGCTAGCCTCACAGGCTGGAGGGGAGGGTTCTGTTTCTTCACAGTTCAGGGAATGTAGTCTCTGAACTCATCAGGGAACTCTTTAGATGATCTTTCCTGCAAGTGGCCTTTCTAGACCGATGTGTCACTGAAACTTTCTCTAGTAGGAAGCCAGTCTTGATCCTTAACAAAGGCAAAATAGTCTTACTCCCAAGACCTACCCTTCTGCCTACAATGGTATTCTAAAGCTGTCCATACATGATTCAGTATTTTTTTATTCAGTCAGCGGGCTGAATGGAGAAAAAAAAAAAAAAAAAAAATGATTTCCCACATCCATGCTTTCAATGTGACTCTTGGAATCCTGTGTCGTATTCTGACGCAGGACTCCGTTGCCCTTAGAACACACTGATTAGCACTGCAGCTGGCAGTAGTGTTCACAAGAAATCGAATCAAGGTAAACAGTAACCATTCATGGATTGAAATTCCTGCCAAAGTGGCCGAATATTGATTCATGTCTGGCCAGAGTCACTGCCTCTTTAATGAACATGTATTCCTTCTCTTGGTTTTCTCCTAAGCACCCTAAAGAGAGCTCTCTTCATTATTTGGACATTGTCAGAGCTATCAGAGTTTTTCCTAAAGCCACAGATGCAGAAACAGACGTATTTTTACTTTATCGTGTTGCCAGGACCTTGCAAGGGACATCCTTCTTCAAATTCACTATTGCTAAGGTTGGTGGGTGTTTCTTGAGCCTACCAGCATCTCTGTTGCCATCCACTAGTTCTACCAGATTGTTGTCCAAGCTTCTGCGGATGCAGCCTTTGACCACAAGATTCATGCAACAGCACGCTGAGTTGGGTCTATTGATCTTTTTCATTCTTGGGCTTCTGTGGCAAAGTTCTGTTCCCCTTGTTGTTCTTTGCATTGTTTGGGGAAGCCCTATTGTCTATGAATATCCAGCCTGTGTCCTGTACTGTACGATTAGGGTAAGAGGAATTTCAACTTGCCTGTAAATTCCATATCTTGAGTACAGAACAGGATACCCTTCCCTCTCCTTGCATTGCTTGCTAAAAAACTGAAGTCTCATGCAGTGGGGGTAGAGTTGGAGGGGTTTTCTCAGACGGCATGTCCATTAGGGATTTGACAGAGTTCAATCACCTGAAGGTGCCAGCTTATAACTTGGGTTATATAGTATCTCACAAAAGTGAGTACACACCTCACATTTTTGTAAATATTTTATTATATCTTTTCATGTAACAAAACTGAAGAAATTACTGCTACAATGTAAAGTTGTGAGTGTACAGCTTGTATAACAGTGTATGTGGTTTCCTCAAAATAACTCAACACGCAGCCATTAAACTGCTGGCAACAAAAGTGAGTACACCCCTACGTGAAAATATCCAAATTGGGCCCAAAGTGTCAATATTTTGTGTGACTATTATTTTCTAGCACTGCTTTAACCCTCTTGGGCATGGAGTTCACCAGAGCTTCACATGTTGCAACTGGAGTCCTCTTCCACTCCTCCATGACAACATCACAGAGCTGGTGGATGTTAGAGACCTTGCGCTCCTCCACCTTCAGTTTGAGGATGCCCCATAGATGCTCAATAGGGTTTAGGTCTGGAGACATGCTTGGCCAGTCCAGTCCATCACCTTTACCCTCCGCTTCTTTAGCAAGGGAGTGCTTGTCTTGTAGGTGTGTTTGGGGGTCATTATCATGTTAGAATGCTGCCCTGCGGGCCAGTCTCCAAATGGAAGAGATCATGCTCTGCTTCAGTATGTCACAGTACACGTTTGGCATTCATGGTTCCCTCAATGAACTGTTGCTCCCCAGTGCCGGCAGCCTCAGACCATGACACTCTCACCACCATGCTTGACTGTAGGCAAGACATACTTGTCTTCGTACTCCTCACCTGGGTGCCGCTACACACGCCTGACACCACCTAAACCAAATAAGTTTATATTGGTCTCATCAGACCACAGGACATGGTTCCAGTAATCCATGTCCTCAGTCTGCTTGCCTTCAGCAAACTGTGTGCAGGCTTTCTTTTTTTTATCAATAATTTTTAGTAAAGGTTTTCATGAGAAATTGACAAACAGAAATTTCAAAGGTACAGAAAAGAGTACCGTCAACATAAGCATAACAGCTTCAAGCATCCTACTACAATTACAATGCATAAATGTTGAAGAAGAAAGTTCTGGTAGCACAGGCAGTCTTTGCAGAACATATGCCATACATCGTGAAAAATTGACATATGGATACATAGTGTAACCGGGTACCTGACAATACCCAAGCAGGACCGGCATCGGGATCACGATCCCCCCCAATGCGGCAGTTAAAAAAAAAATTTTTTATAAAAAACGCACAAAAAACAATACAGGTCATTCAGCCCTCTGCCACAATCTGACCCCAGTGCCGCCCATATAACTGCCCATAGGGTAAAAACATCGGAAGGTGTAACTGAGCTAACGGTACATGCCCGTAAGGCTAAAGAGATAGGAATAAGAAAGAAGGAATAGCAAGAGAGAAGAAAGAAAGAAGGCAATAGAAAGAAAATTTAGCAGGACCCCGCCCAGCACCCCCCGCCCCCGGACCCCCGATGTCCCAGACCCCATTAACTGCTTCCGGTAAGATAACGGAGCCATGGCTCCCACACCTTATCAAACTGCTTCATTTTATCATTTAACATGGCCGACATACGTTCATTGAGCATTATCCATGTAAGTTTATGTCGGAGCTGGTCGAACGGCAGAACTGAAGATCTCCAGGATCGTGCCAGCGTTACCTTGGCAGCCGTGAAAATAAACGAAATAAGCCTTCTCTGTGCCCCCGCGGCAGCATCCACTTTCAATCCCAGCAAAGCTTGCTGAGGGGATTTAGGCAGGTTCACTTGCGTAAGTGTGTATATAAAGTTATACACCCTAATCCAATAACGGCGCGCCTTAGGGCATTGCCACCAGATATGGAACATGGTTCCTTCCTGACCGCAGCCACGGAAACACAGAGAAGATGCGCCAGGTACAAACTTCGAGATTCTCGCCGGCACCATATACCAGCGCAACAATACTTTGTCGTTCGCTTCAATGATGGAGGTATTGATCAATGATTTGGAGGCGGCTTGAGCCATATTTCGCCAGTCGACCAGCTCAATGCCCTCCTGCAGGTCGGCCTCCCATTGAACCATGTATGGCAGCTTCACAGAAGAGTCAGACAATATATTGTAGAGTACGGAGATATAGCCGCGAAGCTTGTCATAATTCCGGCAAAGAAATTCCATGGGAGTCATAGTAGTTAAGTCAGAAACCTGAGACAAAGTACCCAAAAAGTGTACGATTTGGTTATAACGATAAAATTCAGATGATGGTAAAGCATACTTCTCAATCAATGCCTGTTTCGTTAGAATGCCCCTGTGGTCAGAGATCCGCTATCCTTAGAAGCCCCTTATTTGTCCACCATTGGAAGGAGCTGGGAGAGAGACCCGGGGGGAATCCGCTGTTGTTGAGAACAGGTGCCAGGGGAGTGTGGAGCGATTTGAATTTATGTGCTTTGGACAATCTGTCCCAGACGGCCAACGAGTGGGAAAGTGCCGGGCACAATACAGGGGGGCGCTCTCTGGGCGGCAGCCACAATAAATTAGATATCAATTTACCCGGGACAGAGTGTGCCTCCAGCTGCATCCAGATAGGATGGGGGGCCCCCAGAGTGGAATTTAGCCAATTGGGCCAATTGTGCCGCATAGTAATACTTCATCAGATCCGGCACTCCCAAACCACCCCTGTTTCTAGGGGTCAAGAGCGTTCTCCTGTTCACCCTGGGTCTCTTATTCCCCCAGATGAAGGACAAAAGTTTACCCTGTAATCTTTGGATATCACGTCTACATAAGGCAACAGGCAAAGTACGAAACAAGTATAAAAATTTGGGCAAGACATTCATTTTGATCGAGTGTAGTCTGCCAAACCACGACGGAGGGTGAAGCAGCCATCTATCCATGTCAGCCAACAGTCGAGTAACAAGGGGCGGATAGTTAGCACTGTACAGGGTGTGTAAGGACGGTGTCAATTGTATGCCTAGGTAAGGCAACGTTTTAGTCTGCCAAGCGAATTGAAAGGAGTGTTTGTAATCCTGCGACCGTGGAGTCCTCCAAAGAAATGTTCATCGCCTGCGATTTAGCCTGATTGGCGTGTAAGCCCGATAGACGTGCAAATTGGCTTAGGAGCGCAAAGAGGTTCGGAAGCGTCGTGACCGGCGAAGAGATCAAAGCAAGAATGTCGTCCGCAAACAACATACACTTATGTTCCGATCCTGCACAGAGAACTCCCCTGATATCCGCCGAGGCCCGAATTTTGATAGCTAAAGGCTCCAAGGCGAGCACGAAAAGTAGGGGAGATAAGGGACAACCCTGTCGAGTCCCCCTTCTAATGTCGATCGAACCCGACGCATAACCCTTCAACATTAGTTTCGCAGTGGGACAACTATAGTGTCCTCAGCATGGTGAGGAAAGGAGCGCCGAAACCATACCTCCCCAGGACATCAAACAAAAAATCCCAGGAAAGGGAGTCAAAGGCCTTGTGAATGTCCAACGAGAGGATCATGCACTTGCGTGGGCCACCCCTATCCCAGTCCGAGTGAATAGCCGATAAGATATCCAGTATGCGCCTCGTTTGATCGGAAGTCTGGCGTCCCGGGACAAACCCAGCTTGGTCAGGATGAATATAACTAGATAGGAAAGAGCCGAGCCTAGTCGCCATTATTTTAGTTAGGATCTTTAAGTCTGAATTTATTAACGATATCGGGCGATAATTCTCACACATACTGTGATCTTTCCCTGGTTTTGGGAGGACATGAATGAACGCCGTGTTCTCCTGAGGAGGAAGGTCACCCCCAAGTCGTATCGCATTAAAAAACGCACAGAGATGAGGGGACAAAACGTCCTGAAATTTGCGATAATATAGTCCGGGAAAACCATCGGGACCAGGTGCTTTAGAGGGGTGTAAGCCTTTAATCGCCTGTTTGACCTCCGCCTCAGTGATTTCGCCGTCCATCATGTCCTTATGGGATTTGGTCAGTTTGGGCAGCGAGATATCCGCGAAAAAAACATCCGCCAAATCCCCGTCGTAAGGGGTAGGCATGCGGTACAGTTTAGTATAAAAATCGGTAAATTCCGCCGTGAGCAGTTCAGGATTGCGTGAAAGCGCCCCGGATTTAAGGCGTAACTTGGGCAGCGCCGAGGTATATGGGCAAGGCGCTAATTTCCTAGCTAATAGCGTGGTGGGCTTATCACCCATAGTATAATATTTGTGCCGCGACCAACGAATACATTTTTCTGCTTGTGTAGTAAGGCTTAGATTAAGAGACAGTCTCGCCGCGTCGATTTTATGTCGTATGTCTACCTGGGGTTGGGACCGTTGTTCGGCCAAAAGGGCCGAGAGTTCCTTCTCCTACTGTTTAATTGTGCTTTCCCGATTCCGCTTCAGTCTAGCCGCCAACTGTAGCAGTTTGCCACGAATTGTGGCCTTATGTGCCGCCCAAGTGATAGCAGGGGTCGTGTCCGTCGGACAGTTTTTTACAAAAAAAGTACTGATCTCTGTTTCTAGTTCTTTGACAATAAGCGGGTCGTTTAAAAGTGTATGTGCAGGCTTTCTTGTGCATCATCTTTAGAAGAGGCTTTCTTATGGGATGACAGCCATGCAGACCAATTTGATGCAGTTTGCGTTGTATGGACTGACAGGCTAACCCCCCACCCCTTAAACCTCTGCAGCAATGCTGGCAACGCTCATAGGTCTATTTTCCAAAGACAGCCTCTGAATTTGACGCTGAGCACGTGCACTTAATTGCTTTGGTCGACCATGGCGAGGCCTGTTCTGTGTGGAACCTGTCCTGTTAAACCGCTGTATGGTCTTTGCTACTGAGCTGCAGCTCAGTTTCAGGTTCCTGGCAATCTTCCTATAGCCTAGGCCATCTTTATGTAGAGCAACATCTCTTATTTTTAGATCCTCAGAGTTTTTTGCCATGAGGTGCCATGTTCAATCACCAGTGACCAGTATGAGCGAGTGAGAGCGATAACACCAAATTTAACACACCTGCTCCCCATTCACACCTGAGACTTTGTAACACTACCGAGTCACATGAGACCGGGAGGAAAAATGGCTAATTGAGCCCAATTTGGACATTTTCATTTAGGGGTGTACTCCCTTTTGTTGCCAGCGGTTTATACTTTAATGACTGTGTATTGAGTTATTTAGAGGGGACAGCAAATTTACACGGTTATGCAAGCTTTACACTCACTAATTTACATTGTAGCAAAGTGTCATTTCTTCAGTGTTGTCACATAAAAAGATATAATAAAAATATTACAAAAATGTGAGGTGTGTACTCACTTTTGTGAGATACTGTATGAATATCCAGCAAGTGTCCTGTACTGTTCTCCAAAATCTAGATATTGCATGCAAGTTAAATGCTTCTTTCTCTTTCGTTCATCGACGGATACATAGCTCCATAAATCATAACTTGTTGGTTTATTTTGCCTCCCCCAGGAGTAGGACTAGACAGAACAAAAAACACCTGGCTACGCTCATGGGCCATCTTCAGCTTGGTATATAACCCCCCCCCCCTCTGCTCTAGGTAATCGGTTTTAATCTGTTTAGTCAGGAGTAATGACCTAGGCTTCCGGCTGGGATCTCTGGTCCTAGCAATTTTCTCCTTCCTTAAATCTATTTTGTTTTCGCTCTGGAGATCTACTGTCAACTGGCAGGCTGGGCGATGGGCTGGATAATCTAGATCCAGTGGTCCCCCCAGCCCAGCCAGCGAGCGTGTGCAGACTACAGCTATGCGCTAAGGCGGCCGCGACATAGCCTCAAGGACAGAGGCTGGCCCATGAGTTAAACGTCTTGCTGGGTCACATTCGACCAGGCTTGGGTCTGAGTCACAGCGGCCTCTTGGTCCACAGCTTCCCTACTTCGGTAGCGAGGAGTTCTGTCTGTAGGGTTACCCGCACCATGGAAGTGTAAGTACAGCCCCCCCTCTCACCTTTTTGGTGGTTTTCTTTGGGGTGGACACAGGTAACCTCTGGGGACGGTCAGACCTCCTCCCATTCTTGAATCCCTTCTCCCAATGGGCTTCTCCCATTCCCACCTTTCTGGACCTAATGTCTCTTGGGGGTCCCAGGGCATAGAATGCAGTAGAGAACCCTGGCGTCTCGCCCCCGCTATCCCCACTCTGTAAGGGTCCTGGGATAGTTTGGCGCCCCCCGGCTAGTCCGGGTCCCAGTGTGTAGGAGACCCCTAGGTGCATGCCCTACTTTTGCCTCGTGGGTATAGTGCAGGGGGGTCCCAGTGCAGAGACCGGTGCAGAGTCTTCCCTAAACATGTGTCCTACCTTCAGGGGGGGGGTCGCCCTGCAATGGATGCAGCGTTGCAGAGGGTGCAGAAAAGATCCTGGCGGCTGGCTTCAGTGTTTGTAGCTAATGGTGGCCATTTTCCCTTAGTCTGGCTGGTTTCTGGTTGGCGACCATGTTTGTGTAGCCGGATGAGGTCAGGGGGCCACGTTCCCTTAGTCTGGGATCCTTAACTGAAGCCTCGTGGGGATGCTGAAGCTCTTCCTCCTTAGTTTCCTTTCCTCCCCCCCCCCCTTTGTTTCCTCTCCCTCCCCTTGTTTACTCCCCCCCCTTGTTTGCTCTCTCCCCCCCTTGTTTGCTCTCCCCCCCCTTGTTTGCTCTCCCCCCCCTTGTTTGCTCTCCCCCCCCTTGTTTGCTCTCCCCCCCTTTGTTTGCTCTCCCCCCCTTTGTTTGCTCTCCCCCCCTTTGTTTGCTCTCCCCCCCTTTGTTTGCTCTCCCCCCCTTTGTTTGCTCCCCCCCCCTTTGTTTGCTCTCCCCCCCTTTGTTTGCTCTCCCCCCCTTTGTTTCCTCTCCCCCCCCCTTTGTTTCCTCTCCCCCCCCCTTTGTTTCCTCTCCCCCCCCCTTTGTTTCCTCTCCCCCCCCCTTTGTTTCCTCTCCCCCCCCTTTGTTTCCTCTCCCCCCCCCTTTGTTTCCTCTCCCCCCCCCTTTGTTTCCTCTCCCCCCCCCTTTGTTTCCTCTCCCCCCCCCCTTTTTCCTCCTCCCCCCCCTTTTGTTTCCTCCTCCCCCCCCCTTTTGTTTCCTCCTCCCCCCCCCTTTTGTTTCCTCCTCCCCCCCCCCTTTTGTTTCCTCCTCCCCCCCCCCTTTTGTTTCCTCCTCCCCCCCCCCCCCTTTTGTTTCCTCCTCCCCCCCCCCTTTTGTTTCCTCCTCCCCCCCCCCTTTTGTTTCCTCCTCCCCCCCCTTTTGTTTCCTCCTCCCCCCCCTTTTGTTTCCTCCTCCCCCCCCTTTTGTTTCCTCCTCCCCCCCCCTTTTGTTTCCTCCTCCCCCCCCCTTTTGTTTCCTCCTCCCCCCCCTTTTGTTTCCTCCTCCCCCCCCCTTTTGTTTCCTCCTCCCCCCCGTGTTTCCTCCTCCCCCCCGTGTTTCCTCCTCCCCCCCGTGTTTCCTCCTCGCCCCTCCCTCCCTTGGTTACCTCTTGCCCCCCCCTCCCTCCCTTGGTTACCTCTTGCCCCCCCCCCCTCCCTCCCTTGGTTACCTCTTGCCCCCCCCCCCTCCCTCCCTTGGTTACCTCTTGCCCCCCCCCCTCCCTCCCTTGGTTACCTCTTGCCCCCCCCCTCCCTCCCTTGGTTACCTCTTGCCCCCCCCCTCCCTCCCTTGGTTACCTCTTGCCCCCCCCCTCCCTCCCTTGGTTACCTCTTGCCCCCCCCCTCCCTCCCTTGGTTACCTCTTGCCCCCCCTCCCTCCTCCCTTGGTTACCTCTTGCCCCCCCTCCCTCCTCCCTTGGTTACCTCTTGCCCCCCCCCCTCCTCCCTTGGTTACCTCTTGCCCCCCCCCCCTCCCTTGGTTACCTCTTGCCCCCCCCCCCTCCCTTGGTTACCTCTTGCCCCCCCCCCCTCCCTTGGTTACCTCTTGCCCCCCCCCCCCCTCCCTTGGTTACCTCTTGCCCCCCCCCCCCCCTCCCTTGGTTACCTCTTCCCTTACACACACACACACACACACACACACACACACACACACACACACACACACACACACACACACACACACACACACACACATAATCTCGTTATAAAGATGTGTGTTTATATAATCTATTCAACTTTTTTTTTTTTTTCTTCATTTTGATGGTGTTAATGCCCAGGGGTTGTTGTTGGTAGCTACCCCGCCCATATAAGGTGGGTTGGTAACACCCACATTTGAAACTGTTTCCTGTCACCTGTTGCCTGCTCTTTATAAAAGAAGGGTGTAGGCTGTCTATAGTGTGGCTCTGATGAAAAGGAATTCCCCGAAATGCGTCAGCCCACGGAGGTCGTCCTTGTCTATGCAAAACGCACAGAGGGCGCACCGACCTAGTGCGTTATCTTGAGACAAATAATTTTTTTTTGATAAAATTAGGATAAGTAATAAACTCACAAAGACAGCAATAAATTGCGCATCACAGATTACTGCACATTCTATCCAATATTCCAACCCGTATAGGTGTAACAGTCACTGAAGACCCCGTGGGCTGACGCGTTTCGAGAAATTCCTTTTCACAGCCAACAGTGTTTTTTTTTAGAATACATTATTTGTCTCAGGATAATGTATCAATAGGGCGTTGATCAGAAGTTGGCCTTGATTACCATGAAGGGCCCAATGTCTTCCCTGGCAATCTTCTTTCAACGACCCCTAGCTACGCACTCTTTAGTTCTTACCTTCATTCAGGGGGTTCAACTTGTGACTCCACATATACGTTCTCTTTTGCCGCCATGGGATTTAAATTTAGTACTTTCGGTTCTCCAGAAACCTGCATTTGAGAATATTTGGGAGTTTCCCTTGCCTTTTTTATCCGAGAAAGTGACATTCTTGATGGCTTTTACCTCAGCCTGCAGGGTATCAGAATTGGCGGCATTATCCTGTCAAAGTTCCTATTTTAGTGGTCCATAAGGGTAAAGTGGCTCTTCATCACTGTCCAGCATTCCTGCCCAAAGTTGTCTCTGACTTCCATTTGAATGAGGACATTGTGTTTCCTTCCTTGTATCCCAAGCTGCCTCATCCCAAGGTATTTGCCTTGCATACCTTAGATGTGGTTCATGCAATTTGCGTGTATCTGGCAGCTACCGAGTCCTTTCGGAGGTCACTTGCTTTTTGTGGTCATGGTCGGACCAAGAAAATGGCTGACTGCTTCTTCGGCTACCATCTCCAGATGGATCAGACAGATGGTGACTCAGGCCTATTCCATTATACCAAGCTGAGGACAGCCCATGGGCATAGCCAGGTGTTTTTTTGTTCTGCCTAGTCCTACCCCTGGAGGAGGCATTATAACCCACTAGTTATGATTTTATGGAGCGCTGTGTCAGTCGAACTCAGAGAAATGGATTTTACGGTAAGTACAAAAATCCAATTTCTTAGCTACTGTCTGTATTATAATAATAGTGCATCTCTGAGCAGAGTCTTTTTCTGGTGTCTGTAAACAGAATGGTGAATAAAATATTTTTTTCATATTTCTTGTTTAATTTTGAACAACCTGAAAATATTTTATTTCCTTGGTATGATATGAAAACGGGGCTAGAAGGGCTTTTGTAGAGAGATGCACCATTACAATTAGTACATGGTACTTGGGTTACCTTCTGGTTCTGAGAGTATTTTCATTTTGTTAAGCTGAATTTAAAGTGCTTGTTAAGTCAGTTGTTCCAATTCCTGCCAGCCCTTCTGTAATACTACACTCTTTTCTTTTTTTTTTTTTTTAAATTCTGCAGCTAAATACCTTCTTTTAAATTGCCAATATGCGATCACGTGACCTCCTGCTGCTCTTCTTTCCTGATCTAAGGGCTACAGTGGGAGGGGCCTAGTTTCCCCTCTGCTGTCAGCGGGGCATTCGCATAAAAAAAAGGATTTAACTGCAGAAAAGTAAACACACACACGGTATAGCATATATTGTTATTGCAAAGGTGCTGGCAGGAATTGGAATTACTGACTTTACTGCCAGACGAAATAGCCTGGGGGGAAGAGGAGACGGCTAACACATAGATTCCCGAGCTGGCGGGGAGGAGGAGAGCAGCAGGATGACGGAGACTCTTAAACTGACAAAGGGTATCATGGATCAGTAGCCATGATTACCGTGCTCAGCACACTTAAAGGACACAGAAACAGGCAGGATCAACCAAGTATATTACAACATAGAAAGAGACAAATGACACCGCACAAGCACTATGCAGTTTAACATGCTTTAAATTAACAGGATCCCTTTTTTCTTGTTTTCATTTTCATCTTAAAAACCTCTTTAAGCTTGGTCTCCTTGTATTCCAAGTTTAGCAGAAGAGTTGTACAGGATGATCATGGGATTATATGAAAGATTTCCCCCCTATTTTTAGAAGCAACCTAGTCTGATAACATAAATTAACCAAGCTGTATCAGAGGGCAGTGATCTGCCTAGGCTACTTTCGACAAGGAAGTGCAGGCTATCCTTTTTATCTTCACATTTTAATACATTACATTTATACTTTGGATGCACTTTATC
Source organism: Pelophylax lessonae (assembly GCF_965119305.1). Classification (NCBI taxonomy): domain Eukaryota; kingdom Metazoa; phylum Chordata; class Amphibia; order Anura; family Ranidae; genus Pelophylax; species Pelophylax lessonae. Next base: position 235,372,075 of record NC_138775.1, on the reverse strand, counting down.
AGAGGAAATTGCATGTTATTTGTTACGGCAGGCCTTCTAAAGGTTTATATATCAATCCCAGGTAAATGAAAAGGTTATCCATGCAGTGCGGCTCCCCCCACGCTCAAGGGGTTAAATGCTTGTTTGTTGAATGGTGGTTCACAGAGATAAGGTGGTACTTTGACCTAATTAGTAGTTCCTTCCTAAGGTGCTTTCTGATTTTCATTTAAATTAAGACATTTTACTGCCTTCCCTTTGCCCTTAACCCCAGCATCCTAAGGAGTATGCCTTACATTCTTTGGATGTGGTCCGTGCTATCAGGGTTTACTTTGAGACCACTGCATACTTCCGAAAATTTGATGCTCTTTTTGTCCTTACGGGTGGACCTCATAAGGGGCTCGCTGCGTCTGCTTCAACCATTTCCAGATGGATCATACGGACGGTGGTGCAGGCCTATTTACTGAAGGGTCAGGTTCCTCCTTTCCCAGTGAAGGCGCATTCTATTAGAGTGCTGAGTGCCTCCTGGGCATTTCGCCATCAGGCGTCGGCGCTACAAGTTTGCAGGGCGGCAACTTGGTCGTCTGTGCATACCCTCTGGTTGACCCTACCGTTTCTTGCTTTAATAAGTCCTTGTGGGTTCCTGTGGAGGATGTTCTTTAAGGACCCAGTGAATAAGCAGTTAGAATCCCTCTTGAAGGGCTTGTTTGCTTTGGTGTGTCCTGACATGCAACCTATGGTTGCATTCCTGGTCATTCGCCTGACCATATCCCTTGGGCTCCCAAGGCTAAGAAAAGTTCTTTTGGAACCTCCCATTCCCCAAACTTGCCAAGTCTTGATCCCAGTGGTGGGTTACCACAAGCCTCCTCAGCCATTTGGTTTCAGGAAATTCCAAAAGTTTGGGTCTGGAGTATCTTTTTTTTTTTTGTTTCCTTTTACTAGGAGACCTTCTGGTCTTCATGAACATCACTTACTTGCACATCCCCATCCTTCCTCCTCCTCAACACACTCTGCATTTTTCTGTAGACATATAACATTACAAGTTTTTTGCCTTCCACTTTGGCCTTTCCATGTCACTTGGGTCTTCACCAAGACTGCTTAGGGCAGACAGGCTAGGTCATTAAAACCCTATGCATCTGACCTGCAAGCCAAACTCTCCCTAATGTGGTGGATTTCTAACTTGGCACCGGAGTCAGGGAAACTTTCCCTCTGAAGATCAATGCCAGGATGTCAGTGGGGAGGAAACCTGGATGTCCTCTCAGTGCAAGGGACTTGGTTGTTGGAGTAACTCAACTTCTATCAACATCCTGATATTCAGGGCAAATCAGTTGTCCGTCTACTCTGGACCTCTCAATTGTGAGGTCACCTGAGCAGAATCCATGAGTACAATGCCTTGACGCAGGCAAAAGAAGTCATGCTGCTCAATAAAATGCTGCTTTTCTCCCTGTTCTTCCCAAGGTGGTTTGCTCTTTCCATCTTAGCCAGAAACTGTTCCTGTCTCTTATGTCTTGTTCTGAAACATCCTAAGAAAATATCACTTTGCTGTCTCAATGTGGTATGCGCTCTGAGTCTACCTCTCGGCTGCTTCCTGCCTCTGCTCCATCTCTACTAGGTGGATTAGAGTCGTCATATCATTCGAGCCTTTATAGGTTAAAGGAGAGGTTTCCACCCTTTTTGGGGGCACACTTCACCAAATCCATTAGTGCTTTATGGGCTTTTCAAGATCAGGCATCGGTTTGTTCTGTTTACAGAACATCTATTTTACCAGAAGGACATTCAGGCCAGATGGTCCCTGCAGTCTGACTCTCGGAGACCTGGGCGCGACGTTATGATGTCTCGCGTGGCCTGGCAGTTGTCTATACTGCCGTGATCTTGACTGGTTAGCCGAGATCATGCTTTTTTAATTTATTAATTTTTTTTATTTTAGGCTTTCCAGCCCTGTAGGAGAGATCCGAGGTCTTATTGACCCCAGATCTCTCCATAAAGAGGGCCAGTCATGCACTATTCCTATTGCAAGGGATGTTTAAATTAGTTGAAGGAATAACAATGATCAGTAAAAAATACAAAAAAACAATAAAAAAAAAACATTTAAAGTGCCCCTGTCCCCGCGTGCTCGCACACAGAAGCGAACGCATGCGTACGTCGTGTCCGCATATGTAAACAGGGTGCAATCCATACATGTGAGGTATCGCCACGAACGTTCGAGCGAGAGCAACAATTCTAGCCCAAGACCTCCTCTCTAACTCTAAACTGGTAACCTGCAAAAATTTTTAAAGCGGTGGCTATGGAGATTTTTATGTACTGAAGTTTGGCGTCATTCATTGAGTGTGCGCAATTTTAAAACATGACATGTTAGATATCTATTTGCTCGGCGTAACATCCTCTTTCACATTATACAAAAACATTGGGCTAACTTGAGTGTATTGGGTTTTTTTTAATTCATAAAATGCATAAAAAAATGCATTTGAAAAATTTCTGCGCAAATACTGTGTGACATAAGTTGCAATGACCGCCATTTTTTGTCCTAGGGTCTCTGCAAAAAAAAAATATATATATTGTTTGGGGGTCCTGAGTAATTTTCTATCAAAAAAATGATGATTTTTACATGTAGGAGCGGAGTGCCAGAAACAGTCCGGTATGGAAAGGGTTAAAGTACAGTACAGGACACAAGTCCCTCCTTGCACTTTATGATCTCCTTATTGCTTTCTGGGAGTAGGAATGGGGTTTTATAGGACATGCCCCTGCAGTTTTTGTTTTTCTCTAGTGTCCAGTCACCTAAAGACAGCTGCGTATTTCCTATGTTCAAGACTAAAGATCCTGTGATGTGTACTTTTCTCAGAGAAAATGATTTTCTAAGCAAGTCAAAAATTCTGTTTTTTACGGGTACCCTGGGCAAAGAAAACCCTTGCAGTCTGTGTGACCTACTGCAAGTGTAGTTTCCTTTTCATATTCTCAGAGTTCAGTTTTAGATTGTCTGTGAGGTTTAATTGTAAATGTAGATTGTCCTGTACACTATCTAAAGATTAATTCTTTACAGTGAGCTGGGTTATAATATTGTTTTTGTTGAAAATGACTGCGTGCATAGCCCCAATAATTGCTTTTCTATTTGTACAGCCTCCACAGCACAGCAAGTACAAGACCTATATGTGCAGGGACATGAAACAGAGGGGAGGCTGCCCCCGTGGAGCTAGCTGCACCTTTGCTCATTCCCAAGAAGAGTTAGAAAAGTAAGTACTTGTGGATTTTGCTTAAAACACAGATCTAATCTACATGGTCTAGTTGGGTATTTACAGAAAAGCCTGGTACTTTATTTTTCATTCAACCCAGTGGGCTGAACGAAAAAAAACTGAGGAGCTCTGGGGTAGATCCTGTACTAACAATCGGATGTTACATAGTTAGGTTGAAGCAAAAGTCCACCTGGCTCAACCAATAAAAAACAAAAAACAGTAAAGGAAACCCAACCATATAATCCTATACCTGCAGTTGATCCAGAGGAAGGCGAAAAAACCCCAGCAAAGCATGATCCAGTTTGCTAGGGGAAAAAAATTCCTTCCTGATCCCCCGAGAGGCAATCGGATATTCCTTGGATCAACTTTACCTATAAATTTTAGTACCCATTTATATTCTGTACACCTAGGAAAGAATCCACGCCTTTTTTTTTTTTTTTTTTTTTTTTTTTAATAAAGCAATCTAGTGAGCTAGCCAGAACCACCTCTAAAGGGAGTCTATTCCACATTTTCACAGCTCTTACAGTGAAGAAACCTTTCCATATTTGGAGACTTAATCGGTTTTCCTCTAGCCGTAGAGAGTGCCCCCTTGTCCTCTGTGTTGACCTTAAAGTGAATAACTCAACACCAAGTTCACTATATGGACCCCTTGTGTATTTATACATGTTGATCATATCCCTCCTTAATCTCCTCTTCTCAAGAGAGAATAAATTCAGTTCCTTTAATCTTTCCTATCCAATCTAATCAGATTGGTTGCCCTTCTGTGCACTTTCTCCAGTTCCCCGATATCCTTTTTAAGAACTGGTGCCCAAAACTGAACTGCATATTCCAGATGAGGTCTTACTAATGATTTGTACAGGGGCAAAATTATATCTCTCTCTCTGGAGTCCATGCCTCTGTTAATACAAGAAAGGACTTTGCTATGGAAACCGCAGCTTGGTATTGCATGCTCTTATTAAGCTTAGGATCTTCCAGAACACCCAGATCCTTTCCGCTATGGATTCTGCCAGTTCTACTCCCTCCTAGTATGTATGATGCATGCATATTCTTCGCCACCAAGTGCATAACTTTACATTTATCAACATTAAACCTCATTTGCCACATAGTTGCCCAATGAAACGGTGCATTGAGGTCAGCTTGTAGGTTGGAGACATCCTGTAAGGAAGGTATTCCACTGCAAAGCTTGGTGTCATCTGCAAAGACCGAAATGGTACTTTTAATCCTAGACCCTATATCATTTATAAAAATATTAAAAAGTAAGGGTCCCAACCCTGAACCTTGGGGTACACCACTGATCACCTTAGACCATTCAGTAAGAATCATTAACCACTACTACTACTGAATTCTATCTTCTAGCCAATTTTCTATCCATTTACAAACTGATCTTTACAAGCCTGTAGACTTTACCTTACACATTAGTTGTGTGTGGGGAACTGTGTCAAGTGCTTTTGCAAAATCCAAGTATACTACGTCCACAGCCACCCCTCTGTCCAAGGTTTTACTTGCCACCTCATAAAAAGAAATCAGGTTTGTTTGACAACTTCTGTCTTTCATGAATCCATGCTCTCTGTTGCTTAAAATATTTTTTTACAGCAAGAACTCATCTATTTGGTCTTTTATTAAACTCTCCAGTATCTTTCAAACTATACAAGTTAAACTAACAGGTCTATAATTACTTGGCAAAGACTTTGATCCTTTTTTAAATGCACCACATTGGCCCTACGCCAATCCAGTGGTACTATTCCGGTCCTTTAAAATTAGAAACAAAGGCTTTGAAATTGAAACGCTCAATTCCTTTAGGATGCGTAGGTGGATGCCGTCAGGTCCAGGCACTTTATCCACCCTTATGGTGTCTAAATATTTCTGGACCATATCACTTTTGAACCATTGTGGATCATTTGGGGCTGTGTCAATACCATCCTCATTATGGTCATGAGCTCCCTCATGCTCCTTTGTATACACAGAGCTGAATAAAGTATTTAATAAATTTGCCTTCTCTTTGTCCCCAGTCACCCACTCCTGATTATTTTGTGAAGGGCCTACATGCTCAGATCTAACCTTTTTACTGTTAATATATTTGAAGAATTTTTTGGGGTTTGTCCTACTATCTTTTGCTAACTGTCGTTTATTTCGAATTTTTGCGTCCTTGATTTTCTTTTTACATATTCTGGTATGTTCTTTATAACAAAAAAACAATAGTAGTGTTCCTTCATTTTTATTTTTTTTTTTAAAGCCTTTTTTCTTATTATTTATAACTTTTTTAACTCTGGCCGTGAGTTTGCTTAAAGTCTTTTTGAAAAATTCCCATTTCTGTTCTGTGCTTATCGATGCCAATATTCCCTCCCAGTCTAAATCCTGGAGAGCAGCCCTCATCCTTGGAAAATTTGCGCTTAAAGTTTGTGTTTTCATATTTCCTAAATGCGTTTTTTGCTTACAGCTAACCTTAAATGAAATTATATTATGGTCACTGCTACCCAGATGTTTTTATATGAACAGCCTTCAAAGCCTCAGACTTGAAATGTTTTTTACTGCCCCATTGCCACCCATGTGAATGGGTTCAAAGTCTACATGTGCAAAATTAGTAAAGACATATCCCAAAAGACTAAGGCCCCTTTCACACAGGCAGACCAGACCGTTCAGATCCGCATGTCCGTTTTTTTTACGGATCTGAACGGTCCCCCCATGCATTCCTATGGGGCATCGAATGGCAGCGGAGACATGTCCGCTGACACCCGATCCGATCCGTCAAATCTGGACGGATGGAAACCCTATTTCTCTATCGCTCATTGACAGACGTAGTCTTCTTGATTCTCAAGAGCTGGGTTATGTTGTCTCCGCAGGAGTAGGACTAGGCAGAAAGACAAAACGTTCTGGCTCCACCTTAGGGGCAGTCCCTGAGGGTATATCCTCCCTCTCTCTGCTACAGGGAATCAGTTTTTTTCTGTCTAGTCAGGAGTAAGGACCTAAGTTCCTTGCTGGGATCTTTTTGGTCCTGGCAAGATTTTTTCTTTAAAAAAAAAAAAAAAGATTTTTTTTTAGGCAGTTTTTCTCCAGTGTTTTTTTCCTGTGAGATCTTCAAGCAAATACGCCGGACTGGGCGACACTAGTGGTCACCCCAGCTGGCCTACGAGCGCGCAGACCATTGCATTGCGCTTGGTCGGCCGCGACACATTCAAGTAAGTATGCGGGACCGGGCGACGGGCTGGGTGTTGAGATCCAGTGGTCACCCCGGTTTCTGCCTACGAGCGCGTGCAGACCAGAGCTCCGCGCTGGGTCGGCCGCAACGGAGTCCCAGTGGAGGGACTGACCTTGCGAGTTAAAAGTCTCGCTTGGACGCCAGGAACCAGAGAGTCGAGGCGTCCGGAGTGGTCCCCAACCCCCCAACCCGGTGGAGAGGGTATTGTGAAGAGAGGGTGCCTGTCGGTTCGGTATGGTGAGTAAACGTTCCCTTTTTTCTTTCCTCGTTATGAGGCAGTATGAATTATGGGCCCCTCCATACATGGTCAGTATATATCTGACACTAAAAGTCCCCCTTGTAAATACAGTATGTGTTTGGTGGGAAGTGGACTTGGTTTGAGAGCTAACACTCTATCCAGCAGACTGTAGCATTACAGCAGACATAGGAGGTATAATCCTACCTTATTTGTAGTGTATCTCCTGTAGATCAATAAATCGCCACTTAGCAGAGATGCAGGTGGATGTGCTGGGAAAACGATTTCGTCGGTCCGCCGCCATTTTGCCGTAGACCAAGTGCATGTATGTCCTCAGGTCACGCCGGCCGCCATGTTTTTGGAGTCTATTGTCTCTTGTATGGGGGCGGCCATGTTTCATGAGCCCAGCTACCTCGTGGAGAGCTGGGAACGCCGGAAGGCGTACACAGGGGGCGGAGCCACGTCCTTCTACCCGGGAAAAAGCAACAGCTCCTTCCAGTCTGTAAAAGACAGACGCTGACTGCAGTTGGTTGGAAACGTCACTGCATCGGTTGGTGAGCCTTGGGGGTCCCTCTCTCTCTCTGTGGGGATCGAGAAGCAGGTACTCTGAGGGGCGCTATTGCGCTAGGGGGAGACACATAAAAAAAAAAAAAAAAGTTTTTTTGTTTTTTCTGGCAAAGGTGTCCTGAATTAACATGGACCCTGCCACTCATGTATCTCCTCCGGATCCCCTCGAGGGGTCTGCAGGATCCTCCAGCACCCCACGGACGATTGAATCATTGTCAGCTATTATGGAAACTTTTGTGTCCCGGGTGGAAGTGGCTTGTCAGGGACAGGGCGCAAGAAAGCGACCCCCGCCTAACCCCTTATTATCTGAAACCTCGGATTCAGACTCTGAGCCTATTTCTGCAGTTGCAGGTACTTCATCTGGGATTGGTGTCTCGTGTACTGTCTCTTCAGACAGTGAGGAGGATGTTTCGGCATCAGCCATAGCCAGAGAGGAAGCATTGGTAAACGCACTCATTGTATCTGTTCAAGAAACCTTAAGATTACAGGGTATTCCGTCGGAAATAGCTGAAACTGAAATCCCTTTTGGGACTAAAAAACGCATCAAAGTGGCGAAGGTTTTTCCATTGCCCAAATGTTTTGGCAATCCAATCGAAGAAGAATGGCGTCTGCCAAAAGGCACTTCTGCTATTTCTAAACGCATTAACAGGCATTATCCGTTTGAGGAAACCCTCATTAAGAAATGGACAGAACCACCTGTGGTGGATTCACCAATTGCTAGATTGAATAAAGCCACGGTTATTCCTCTAGAAGACGCTCCGTCTTTTAAAGATCCAGTGGATCGCAAGATAGAAGCTATGTCTCGCACCATGTTTACCTTGATTGGATCAGCTTTCAGACCAATAATTGCTATTGGTCTGGTTTCACAGGCTGTAACTGAATGGCAGGAAAGAGGGCAAAGTGCGTCCAATTCTGGACTTAAGGGCACTCAATTCTTTTGTCAACATAAGAAAATTCAGAATGGAGTCCATTCGCACAGTAGCAGCCTTCCTGCATCCAGGGGATGTCCTAGCGTCCATAGACATCAAGGACGCATATCTTCACATTCCCATTTTCGCAGGACATCAGCGGTTTCTACGCTTTTCCGTAGAAGAGAACCACTATCAGTTTGTGGCGTTACCTTTCGGTCTCGCCACGGCTCCTCGGGTCTTCACGAAGGTGTTGGCCCCAATGTTGGCACTACTGCGCCAAAGAGGCATATCGATTCTTGGTTACCTAGACGATCTTCTGCTTCATGCAGAGTCTCCTCAGACCTTGCTACAAAACATAGAAATTACTATAATTTCTTTACAGGAATTCGGGTGGCTGGTGAACCAGCAAAAGTCATTTCTGGTTCCCACCCAGAGGCTCGAATATCTGGGTCTAATTCTAGACACAGTCAGGACAAGAGTTTTTCTTCCAGTAGGGAAACTCCGGAAGATTCAGTTAGCAGTCCAGTTGTTACTATCCAACAGCTGGTCTTCTCTTCGAACTTGCATGAGGGTTCTGGGGTTGATGGTGGCTTCCTTCGAAGCAGTCCCATTTGCCCAGTCCCATACCCGAATTCTTCAGCAAGAGATTCTTCTAAGATGGAATCGGAATCCGGAATCCCTGGACAATCAGATCCGATTGAGCAAACAGACCAGAGAGTCTCTGGTCTGGTGGCTTCGGTCTCCGATGCTCAGCCAGGGAAAGTCATTTCTGCCAATATATTGGACGATAGTGACCACGGATGCCAGTCTATCCGGATGGGGAGGAATTCTCGGTCAGTTATCTGTCCGGGGACTTTGGTCCCTGGAAGAATCCAGGTGGCCGATAAATGTATTGGAACTGAGAGCGATCAGACTTTGTCTGATTCACTGGACCGAGCAGCTCCAGGGCAGCCCGGTTCGGATCCAGTCGGACAATGCCACGGCCGTGGCTTATGTCAATCACCAGGGGGGCACCAAGAGTGTCCGAGCGGCCAAAGAAGTGGCTTGCATTCTTCGCTGGGCGGAACAATTTGTTCCAGCTATCTCTGCGGTGTTCATTCCGGGGGTGGAGAATTGGCAGGCAGATTATCTCAGCCGTCAGACTCTGGATCAGGGGGAATGGTCCCTCCATCCAGAAGTTTTCCACCAGTTGTGCCTACGGTGGGGCACCCCGGATGTGGATCTGTTGGCATCACGATTCAACAGGAAAGTACAGAGATTCGTGGCTCGCTCCCGCGATCCTCTAGCAGAGACCGCAGACGCACTGATCGCCCCGTGGGGGCAATACCAGCTAATGTATGCCTTCCCTCCTCTCGGGTTACTGCCAAGACTTCTTCGCAGGATAGAGGAGGAAGGAATTCCAGTAATTCTGGTAGCTCCGGACTGGCCTCGTCGAGCTTGGTACGCCGACGTGGTCAGACTGGTGGCGGACGTCCCGTGGAGACTTCCTCTCAGGGAGGACCTACTGTCTCAGGGACCGATCTTCCATCCTGCTTTACGATCGCTGGCTTTAACGGCCTGGCTATTGAGACCCAGGTGCTGAAGGACAAAGGTTTGTCAGCTTCAGTTATTCCTACTCTAGTTGAAGCAAGGAAAGCGACTTCCAGAAAGATTTATCATCGCACATGGAAGTCCTACATTGCATAGTGTGAACCTCTGGGGTTCCGTCCACGGTCTTATTCGGTTAGTCGAATATTCGCTTTTCTGCAACAAGGGGTTGAGCAGAAACTGGCCTTGAGTACTATCAAGGGTCAGGTCTCAGCATTTGCTATCTTCTTTCAGAAGCCTTTGGCTACTCATTCCTTGGTGCGGAATTTCATCCAGGGGGTGCGACATCTGGCTCCGCCAGTGCGCGCGCCATTACCACCCTGGGATCTTAATTTAGTATTGTCGGTTCTTCAGAAACCTCCCTTTGAAGATATTAGGGAGATTCCTCTACCTACGTTGTCCCAGAAGGTGGCCTTCTTGGTGGCTATTACTTCTGCACGCAGGGTGTCAGAACTGGCCGCATTATCTTGTCGTTCCCCATATCTGGTGGTTCATAGAGATAAGGTGGTTCTTCGTCCGAATCCATCCTTCCTACCAAAAGTGGTTTCAGAATTTCATCTGAATGAAGAAATTGTATTACCTTCCCTGTGTCCTAAGCCCAGTCATCCTCGGGAGTTTGCTTTACACTCCTTGGATGTGGTCCGGGCGATCAGGGTATACTTAAAAACCACAGACTCGTTTCGCAAGACGGATTCACTTTTTGTGATCCCGGATGGACCCAAAAAGGGGTTGCCTGCATCTCCCGCGACCATTTCCAAATGGATCAGACAGACGGTGGTACAGGCTTATTCTATTAAGGGTCGGGAGCCCCCGTTCCCTGTTAAGGCGCACTCCACTCGGGCGCTTAGTGCGTCATGGGCCTTTCGCCATCAGGCGTCAGTGGTCCAGGTGTGCAAGGCGGCTACCTGGTCGTCGGTGCATACCTTTACAAAACATTATAAAGTTGATGTAATGGCATCATCTGATGCCGTGTTTGGCCGCAAGGTTTTGCAGGCCGCCATTTGAGGAGACCAGTGGTCTGCCTCGAGGGTTTTTTTCCGTTGGAAATTTTTCTTTTGAGTCTCATTCTTTGTTTATAATGAGCCTTTAAAACTTCTAGTTTGGCACCGGTTGGGCCTTCTAGATTGGATTTTGATTTTTGTCAATCCCACCCCTCATTTGTGGCACTGCTTCTGGATGTCCCAGCTCTTGAGAATCAAGAAGACTACGTCTGTCAATGAGCGATAGAGAAAAATGGATTTTTGTAAGATCTTACCGTAAAATCCTTTTCTCTTAAGCTCATTGACAGACGTAGTACCCGCCCCTCTATCATTGAGTTGGGTTGGGTTAAATTCTCTGTTACTGCTTTAGAACAGAACTGATTCCCTGTAGCAGAGAGAGGGAGGATATACCCTCAGGGACTGCCCCTAAGGTGGAGCCAGAACGTTTTGTCTTTCTGCCTAGTCCTACTCCTGCGGAGACAACATAACCCAGCTCTTGAGAATCAAGAAGACTACGTCTGTCAATGAGCTTAAGAGAAAAGGATTTTACGGTAAGATCTTACAAAAATCCATTTTTTCCATCTGTCCAGCGGATGGGATTGGATGAGAACGGACCGACGGTCCGTTCCCATCCGATTTCCCCCATAGAGATGCATGGGGAACTGACAGCTGTGTCCTCCTGCTGCTCAGCGGGGGATCGGCGACTCGATCCCCCGCTGAGAAAAACGTAATCCGTCCGTCGGACGGATAGTGTGAATGGAGCCTTAAGGCTGTAATTATAGCAAAAGGTGGTTAAAAAAAAAAAATACTGACACAATTGGGTGATCCTGTTGGTTTTATCTTTCACTTGGATGTTTATAAGTTGTGAATACAAAGACTGTGTCTGCCCTTAGTTTCAGGCTGCAAAGCAACAAAATGTGATTATTTTAAAGGGAGGGCGATTCTTTTCGTTACCCACTGTACGATTGAAAGTTTTCAATAAGTCCCCAGTTTATCCTGCTAAAAATTTTGTGAGCAGATAAAAACGTCCTGGCCCTTCCTTCACATGCGTGGCAATGGGGCAGTAAAAACCATGGCAGTCAGAGGCTTTGAAGAGGTGGCAAACTTACCAGGGCCAATTTTTAAAAGTGGAGTGATTCTTTTCTATTCCCATTGTATATTTAACACACAAAACGGAGCAGAGCAAGTGAGAGCTGTTTTTTGCTGGGGTTTACATACTTTAAATTCATTTCTTTACTCACTGTTTGTCAAGTAGGTATTTTTCTTTTTTTTTTTTTTTTTTTTTTTTTTTACAGATTAGATGCTTATGCAGTGAGAAACTGTTTCTCCTATTCTGGACTTCACAGATTATTATGCTTAAACCAGAGAGGTTATCATTGTCACAAAGCCTTAAAGTGTCCCTGTCGCTAGGGTAGAAGTTTTAGAAGTGACACACCCTCTGAAAGAAGAAACTGAATATGTAACTGTCTGGAGGCAGTTAGGCAAATTTTAATTTTGTTGCAGACTTACTGTCACTTCTGCTATAGGTCATTCAGGTTTCTCGGATAGTATTTTTACCGCTGGGTGTTGTGGTCCTCTTGCCAGCTGCTACATGTACTGTAACCTGTGATGTAGCAGCTGGTGGGAGGAACCACACAGCATTGTGAAGGAGGCACTATTTGATACACCCTGTAGTGTCAGCAGCACATGCTGGTGACACTACATGACAAGTCAGTATTCATCATCTTTTAGGAGATGCTATGTCCTCAGACTACTTATCCTAGGGATTGGAAGTTTGGAGACAGAATTGCTGATTTAAATCAGAACAAAAGTAGAGTATTTCCTAGTTCATGGTTACAAACTGTGATATAAAAATAATTTTATTATTCATGGAAATTATTAAATACCTTTTAAGTAAACCGAGTATAAACTCTGGCAGCAGATGTAAATTGCAAGTTTTTGAAGGACTAGTTATTCTCAAGTGTGACCTGGAAACCCTGAAACATGGGTGGCTAAACCTTTATTTAGAGCTCCTCTGGTCAGCTCTCTCCACCTGCATTCCTTTGGTCAGAGAGGCCATGTGCCACATTGAAGGACCTGCAGTGAAGCTCATCTTGCTGTTAGATCACCTGATGGTTTAGGAAGCATGTGGGTAATACAGCTAACCAATATGCTAATTAAATTTCCTATTTCAGGTGGGCAGACTTTATATTGTGCTGCATAATCCTCTTTAGTCTATCTTGGAAAGTAATTATTATTTTTTTTTTTTTTTTTAAAGGTTTCGAAAAATGAACAAGCGCTTAGTTCCTCGGCGCCCACTGAGTGCCTCTCTTGGTCAGCTGAATGAGGTTGGACTGCCTACCGGGGCCATACACTCAGATGAGGGTCCTATGGATCTACCTAGTCGGAAACAAGCTGGCCTTCCCAATGGCATAGTGTCTGGAAGCTCTGTGACACAGCTCATCTCCCGTGGGACGGACTCCAACTATGAGTCTGTTCTGAAGCCAGGGAAACTGGATCATCTGAGCAACAGTGCCCCAGGCTCCCCTCCAGAGCTGTATGTTTTTTTTTTTGTTTTTTTTTATATCCTACAATAGTTGCTATTTCTTTGAATAGTGTTCATAGAGTGATTGCTCAGGTCACAGCATGTAGCATTAATTTAAGAGTTTACAGGATTATCAAACGTTGCTTCAATGACTGTTATTGATATTAGAAGTTTTGTTTTGTTTTTCTTCAGCCTGGACTCCGTCCCCAAAAATTCTATTGCCTCCTTACCTGTCAGCTCACATCCACCTCCACAGCGCATGTCTGGTGATCTCCCCCCATTGCCAGTGTCTAAACAGATCCAGATGGTACCACGAGGTTCCCAGATTTATGCTTCTCCCCAGACAGATATGTTTTATCCAGATCCAAGGGGAGGAGGGCCTCCATTTGAACCTGTAACCTATCCTCCAAGTAAGATTTAGCCTTTTCTCATTCTGTGTGGCTTGCATTTTCCTATGCATGTGTGTTTGGATATTTCTTTATACCTTGAGTGCAGTTTTATGTTGGCTTTTGTGAGTTTTTGTATGCATTCACTTCGTATCCACTTGATGTACATCTGTAGACAAATGGGTTTTCCCTGTGTTAGATTAGAGGTTAGGAACTATCAGATTTTTAATGCTGCTGGTGCCCTTACTGGGGAAATTACTGTGGTTGTGCTTGTAAACATAACCACAGGACTGAACATTGATGAGAAATCCAAACATCAAACAATTACCAGAACAGAAAGCAAAGAAAAATTGTCCAGTCTATTAAGAGGGGACTTCCCCCCCCCCCCCTTGACTCTGTAGAGATTTTCTTTCACTTTCTGTTGGCTCTCTTGGAGAGGAAGTGAAGTGGGAAAGAAAAACCTTATAGCAAGTGAGAGGGAATGCTAAGTACTTATAGGGCCTTCCACTGTTCACTTCATTCATTCCTGTGAGTTAAGTAGTTGTTAATCCACACTTATGGATATCACATGTCTACATGGACTTTAAATATTATGCATTTTCGTCAGTCCACTGTCCCATTCTCAGCTGCACATTTTTTAATTCTGTTTTTTTTTTTTTTTGCAGATGTTTATTACTCGCCTCAGCCTGTCTCACGCTTTGTCAGACCTCAACCATCTGCTCCTGAGTCCACCCCTACCTACCTCGACCAGTACCCTCCTTATTTACAAGACAGAGTTGTTAGCACACAGTACGGAACCCCTACCCAACAATATTCTCCCATGAACCAGCCCATGTACCCTGCACACTACGATACCCGCCGTGTGTACCCCTCTACTCCCCAGTCCTATCAAAGAGAGGAAATGGTTCGGGCTAGTCCTGTACCACTGGACATGCCACCTGCCGCTGGCTCTCCTTATGTTCCCGAAACCAGAGACCGTTACCAGCCTGTAGAGGGCTACTACCCTGTCGCAACGCATCCGGGACAGATAAGACCACCCTATAACAGAGTATGTGTGGAACATTTTATTTAATTTTTTTAAATCTTTATACTGAAAATGGAAATTTCTATCTTTGATGGACTGTTGACTTCATTCACTGTTTTGTACCAGATAGCAAAGGGCAAATAATGGTATATCAAAAGTAAAAATCCGTTATAGAGTTCCTATGGCTGTGAAGGTCTGCTTTAAGTAGCAGTCTGTTTTAGTGACTTAAAGTGGTTGTAAACCTCAGATATGAAATATGAACAAAGTATATCCCTCTATAGTGTATACTTGTCCCAATTAAGAGCACAAAATGTCTTTTCTGTCTGCTGCCTCCTTTTTCTGCTTTCAGCATGAACCACTTCTGACAAGTTTTCCTCACACCAAGAGAAAAAAAAAAGGTGACCAGGGAGGAAGCTCCAGCTGATTGATAGCCTCTTTCCTCCAATCAGCTCTCCTCACTGATCTCTGCAGAGTCTAACTTTGTTTCTCCATCCCCATTTTTCTGAACTCTTAGACAAGCTTTATAAATTCTGTACTCTGAATGGCTGTAGATAAGACTGCAGATAAACCAGTACAACTTATGTTTATTTTTTTTTCATCTCTGTGTATCACCTGAAGCCAGTCACTTCACTGGGTATATGTAAGGGTTTACAACCACATTAATCAGTTCAGTTGACAACATTCCTGTAAATAAACATAGTATTGCTGCATATAATGAACACTGTTTTTTGCACAGATTAGTCAGAATCAGAAATGTAATTTAAAGAGACCTTATCTCTAGTGTATGATCACTAAAAATGTGTATGTTACATGTACAGTATAGCTATTGGTTTCTCTTTCGTTCGCTGACGGACACAGCTCCAGCATCTTCTTGACCATTGGGGCTATGCTGCCCCCTACAGGAGTAAGACACTAGGCAGGAAAAAAACTTTACCATGCCTATGGCGCAGTCCCAAGGGGTATACTCCCACTTCCTGCTATAGTTACTCCCACTTCCTGCTATAGGTACTTTAGTGGTTCCTCGGGATGCCAGCCTGTCCGGGTGGGGAGGCGTCTTGGGCAGGGATTGTGCTCAGGGTGTATGGACTCTGGAGGAGTCCATACTGCCGATCAATATCCTGGAACCTTGGGCGATCAGGCTCTGCCTGACCCATTGGACGGATCGTCTGCAGGGTTGCCCGGTCAGGATTCAATCGGACAATGCCACGGCTGTGGCTTATGTCAGTCACCAAGAGGACATAGTGTCGTTGCGGCCCGGGAAGTTGCTGGCATTCTAAGTTGGCCCTCTCTGCTGTGCAAATTCCAGGGTTGGAAAATTGGCAGGCGGACTACCTCAGTCGGCAGGTGCTGGACCAAGGAGAATGGTCACTTCACCCGGTGGTGTTTCATCAACTTTGTCTCTGATGGAGAACGCCCGAAGTGGACCTGTTGGCCTCTTGTCTCGAATACATAGGTGTCAAGATCCTCTGGCCGACGCCACAAGACAGTCTGGTGGCCTCTTGGGGCCAGTATTGTCTAAAATATGCCTTTCCCCCTCTAAAACTTCTGCATAGACTTCTGTGAAGAATCAAGGCAGAAGGGATTCTGTTCATCTCAGTGGCCCCAGACTGGCCTCGCCGGTCTTGGTACTCAGATCTGGTACGGTTGGTCGCTGACATTCCCTAGAGACTCTCTCTTGGAGAAGTGCTTCTGGCTCAAGGGTCAATCTTCCATACTGCTTTAGTCACTGGCTTTAAAAGGGTGGCGGCTATTGAAAGCCAGGTGCTGAGGGATAGAGGGGTGTTGGAATCCGTGATTCCCACGCTGTTGACAGCTAGAAAGTTTACTTCTAGGAAGATTTATCATCGCGTTTGAAAGGCGTACATTGCATGGTGTGAGGCTCGGGGATTCTCCCCTCATTCCTTTTCGGTGACTAGAATCTTGGAGTTCCTCCAAAAAGGGTTAGATCAACGCTTGGCCTTAGGAACCATCAAGGGCCAAGTTTCAGCCTTGGCGATTTTCTTTCAACGCCCGTTGGCTACGCACTTCTTTATTCATACTTTTATTCAGGGGGTCTGCCACCTGGCTCCCCCAGGGAGGTCTCCGTTGCCTCTATGGGACCTCAATTTGGTGCTGTCGGTTCTTCAGAAACCACCTTTTGAAAATATTTGTGAAATTCCTCTGCTCACTTTGACACAGAAGGTAGTTTTCTTGGTGGCTATATTACTTCTGTACGCAGGGTGCTGGTGTTTTCTGCTTTGTCTTGGCGTTCACGTTATCTAGTGGTCCAGAGAGACAAAGTGGTGCTTCGTCCCTGTCAGTCGTTCCTTCCTAAGGTCGTTTCTGGTTTCCATCCAAATGAAGACATTGTGTGACCTTCCTTGTGTTCTATGTGTCTTAAGCCTAAACACCCTGAGATTGCCTTACATTCCCTTGGATGTGGTCCGTGCAATCGGGGTGTATCTGGCGGTGACTGAGTCATTTAGGAAATCAGACTCCCTATTTGTCCTTACGGATGGGCCTCGTAAAGGACTGGCTGTGTCTGCTGCGACCATCTCCAGATGGATCTGGCAGACGGTGGTGCAGGCCTATTCTATCAAGGTTCAGGATCCTCCTTTCCCTGTTAAGGGGCATTCTACAAGGGTGCTTAGTGCCTCTTGAGCCTTTTGTCAGGCTTCCGTGGTGTAGGTTTGCAAGGCGGCCACTTGGTCGTCTGTGCACACTTTTTTCACAAAATTTTAGCAAGGTGGATTTGTTGGCATCTGGGGACGCTGCCTTTGGCTGAAAGGCTTCCAGGCTGTTGTTTGAGAGCACTAGTCCTCTTTGAAGGTGTATTTTTCAGGTGAGCTCTAGTTCCTGGTTGAGCTCTTGTTACCTGGTTGACTAGGTTTAGTCTTTTGGGAATTTTCTTCTGCAGTGTTTTTTCCCACCCTCATGTTTGACACTGCTTTGGGATGTCCCAATGGTCAAGAAGATTCTGGAGCTGTGTCCGCCAATGAACATCAGAGAAAAGGATTTTGCGGTAAGACAAAAATCCAACTTTTCTAATTGCATGTCCAACCAAAATGTTTAAATTAACGGAAAGGTTTAGCACCCCTGTCATGTTTTTATGACTGTGTGGGCTGCAATATTTCCTATTCATACCCTGTCCTGATATGGTTTCACCAGACAGGAAGTAAGTGCAAATCTCCAACAGCAACACTAACAAATAAGAATGTGTTTGCTTGTTGAGCAGAAGAAAGCTAGAACCCCAAATAGCGTCTCCTGCTGTCTATGTTCCTGTTATAGATTTTTCTTTATTTTACTCTGTCAAAACCATTGTTACTTTGACAGTAACTGAAGGGAGATGTATCTAAAGGATCCATAGCATTAAAAACCCGCCAGGTGTTTTACCACTTCCTCACATTTTCCTAAACTTTTCAAAATAAAGTTTTCACTTCACACATCCCCTGATGCTGAATAATGGATTTCTCTGCTTAAACATGCACCAATGCTTTTTTTTTTTTTTAGGGTTGCAATAGTGATGTATGTATCCTGCTAAACTGTCATTTACAATATAGCCTTTTTTTTTTTTTTTTGTGTATCGATGTTTGTTTTTATCTCAGACATTGCATATCTTTAGAAATCTAATAATGATTTTATCTAAAGTAGATAATTTGTTTCATCTCAGAATATTGTATTTGTCCATTGTTGTAATTTCCTTTCATATTCTTTCATGCTATAGGAACCCTATGGCCGTTTGCCTCCCCAGCATCAAACACAGCCTCACCCCAGTCTGGATGATCTTCACCGCCGTCGAAAGGAGATCATGGCTCAGCTAGAGGAGAGAAAAGTGATCTCTCCCCCACCATTTGCTCCTTCGCCCACGCTGACACACCCTTTCCATCAAGAAGAGGTGAGATTGGGCCCTAAAACATTCCTTGCATGGTGCAAATTTCTTTCTTGCAACCGCAGGTTGCAAGAAAGAATTTGCACGTTTCCCCCATAAACACATACAGTGCTGACGGGAATCCCTCCTGTCGAGCAATTGTCTACTCGAGGGGAGGGGGAGCCATACCTTGCAGGAGAAGAAAATTCGCATAGCTATAACTGTAAGAGAATCCGGCAGGCTGGTTGTACCTAAGGTGAGCGATCGATCGGTCAACTTGGTACATTCAGCCTGCCCATTAACGGTTCGAATCTCGTCCGGTTTCTGTTGAATCGGTCGAGATTCAAACCGTGTCTGACTCGCCTTACTTTGCATGTTTTTTTCATTGCTCTTAGTACCTTGATGAAGAACTGAAAATCTCTGGGAAGTACAAAGGGAATGACTACAGCCAGTATTCACCCTGGTCCTGTGACACAATCGGTTCCTACATTGGAAGCAAAGATGCCAAACCCAAAGACGTTTCTGCTGGAGGCAGTGTCGAAGTAGCAGTAAGTTTATCTTCATTCTTTTTTTCTCTTTCGTTCATTGACGGACACAGCTTCTGATAACCATTGGGTTATACTGCCCCATACAGAAGTAGGACACTAGGCAGATAAAGTATCTGGCTACACCTATGGGCAGTCTCAGGAGGTATACTCCCTCTCTCTGCTATAGGTTCTCTCTGGTCCTGGCAAATTATTTTTCCTGCGAGTTCTACAATCAACTGCCTGACTGGGCTACAGGCTGGATAATCAAGATCCAGTGGTCACCCCAGTCTGGCCAGCGAGCGTGCACAGACCTCATCTCTGCATCAGGGGGATTTTCTTGCCTCTATCAACATCAAGGATGCTTACCTTCACATTCCAATATGTACTGGTCACCAGCGCTTCCTCTGATTTGCCTAGGGAGAGGAGCATTATCAGTTTGTGGCATTACCATTTGGTCTTCGAATGCCTCGGGTTTTCACAAAAGTGTTGGGCCCGGTGCTAGCATTGTTATGCCAACCGAGGATTGTGGCACTGGGTTACTTGGGACGACCTCCTTCTGTGAGTGGAGTGCCCTACTGCTCTGGTGGAAAACCTGGAAATCACCATATGAACTGTGAGGGAGTCTGGCTGGATTCTGAATTTTCAGAAGTCTACTCTGGTTCCTTCCATGAAGTTGGACTATCTGGACTCGGCCTTAACCAGAGTGCTTCTTCCTCTGAACAAACTCCAGAAATTGCAGGCTGCGATTCGTCTCCTGCTGTCCAGCAGATGGTCATCCCTCCAGTCTTGCATGCGGGTGCTGGGCCTCAGGGTTTCTACCTTTTTGAGGCGGTTCCATTTGCACAGTTCCATACGAGGTCCCTGCAAAGGCAGATTCTGGCCAAATGGGACCAGGCTCCGCAGTCTCTGGACAATCAGGCCCGGCTGAGCCGGGGAATGAAGGAGACTTTCTCTGGTTTCATTCTCCGGGTCTTCGGCTTGGCAAATCCTTCCTCCCCTTGTATTGGACAGTGATCACCACAGATGCCAGCCTGTCCGGCTGGGGAGGTGTCCTCAGCAAAAATTCTGCTCAAGGGATCGACACTGGAAGAGTCCAGACTACCGATCAATTTCTTGGAACTCCGAGCGAGCGATGCCTGGACCATTGGATGGATCGTCTTCAGGGATGTCCATTGCGCATTCAATCGGACAATGCCACGGCTGTGGCTTATGTCGGTCATCAAGGGGGCACGGAGTGTCCATGCGGCTCTGGAGGTAGCCGGCATTCTAAGGTGGGCAGAACGGTTCCTTTCCACCCTCTCGGCATATACATTTCTGGGGTGGAAAAATAGCAGGCGGATAACCTCAATGGGCAGGCATTGGACCAAGGGGAGTGGTCCCTTCACCTGGAGGTGTTTCATCAGTTGGGTCTCTGGTGGGAATGCCCGAGGTGGACCTATTGGTGTCTCGCCTCAAAAGGAAGTTGCAGAGGCTTGTGGCTTGGTCACGGGATCCTCTGGTGGACGCCGCAGACGCGCTGATGGCCCTGTGGGGTGAGTATCATCTGACTTACGCCTTACCTCCTCTCAAGCTTCTGCCAAGATTTCTACGCAGGATCAAGGCAGAAGGCAATTCCGGTCGTCTTAGTGGCTCCGGACTGGCCCCGCCGGGCTTGGTTCTGCTTTTACAGTCTCTGGCTTTAACGGCTTGGCTGTTGAACGTCAGGTGCTGATGGATAGAGGGTTATCTGAGTGGGCGATTCCAATGCTGCTAAAAGCAAGGTAATCTTTCCCCTCTTCTGCTTCCTTTCTCTCTTCAACTACTTCGCAGCTTGCTTCTGTACGCTTCCACATCTTTATTGCTCACTTAGGATTCAGTTGACTAGGGTAGGCCATGGCCACAAGAACCTATTTGTTAGGTTTTTTCCCCCTCCTCTACCTCTCGCCAGGCCCCCCATCCACATCTCTCCTCTGTGTCATGGAATGCTAGAGACATTAGGGGTTTACAATATATTGCCTCAATAGTCCAAAAACTGTTCCCCTTTTTCTTTTCTTTATGGCATCATATTGTGCATATGTTTCTACAGTCCTAGCATTTTTACTTTCACAAATTGATATACCGAGTTTTCTACCTCTTATATTTTATTTCAGTATCGGACTGTTGTCTCTTACACTTAGCGCTTGGGTAGAAAACCAAGTACAACCTCTATTGTTCTAAATGTACTCTTTGTTACTGTACTGCTCTATTTTCTCTGTCATACTGAAAAATTGTAATAAAATTCAGTAAAGAAAAGCTAGGAAATCTACTTATAGGAAGATCTACCATCGTACGTGGAAGACGTACATTACGCGGTGTGAGTCTCTTGGGGTTCATCCTCCCTTCTCGGTGGCTCAGGTTTTGACCTTCCTTCAACAGGGGGTTGAACAGAAATTGGTCTTTAGTACCATCATGGGCCAGGTGTCGGCTTTGGCGGTCGTCTTCCAACAACCCTTGGCCACACACTCCCTGGTGCCTTCCTTTCTTCAGGATATCCGACATTTGATTCCTTCAGTGCGGTCTCCGTTGCCACCTTGGAACCTCAATTTGGTGCTTTTGGTCCTCCAGATGCCTCCCTTTGAGAATCTTTGGGAGATTCCCTTGCTTACTCTGTCTCAGAAGGTGGCCTTTTTGGTGGCTATCACCTCTGCGCGCAGGGTGTCGAAACTGGCGGCGTTTTCCTGTCCACCTTTCTTGGCGAGTCAGAGATAAGGTGGTTCTTTGCCACTGTCAGTCTTTCCTTCCAAAGGTTTTCTCAGATTTTCGTTTGAATGTTGACATTGCATTCCAGGCTGAACATCCGAAGGAAATTGCCTTGCATGCCTTGGATGTGGTCCGGGCAATTAGGGTGTACCTGGCAGCTACAGAGTCTTTTAGGAAGTCATACTCACTATTTGTGCTCGCGGATGGGAAAGGGTTGTCCGCTTCCTCTGCGACCATCTCCAGGTGGATCAGACAGACGGTTATTCAGGCCTATTTCTACAGGGGTCAGGTTCCTCCTTTCCCTGTCAAGTCGCACTCTACTCGGACACTTAGTGCCTCCTGGTTCTTCTGTCAGGCGTCAGTGACCCAGGTTTGCAAGGCGGCCACCTGGTCGTCGGTGCACACTTTCACAAAGTTCTATAAAGTTGATGTGTTGGCATCTGCGGAAGCTTCTTTTGGCCGCAAGGTTTTGGAGGCTGCTGTTCTGAGGACCTGAACCTCTTTGAGGGTGTATTGTTTTTTTCAGGTGGGCTCCAGTTTTGGTTGAGCTCCTGTTGCTTGGTTGACTACTGTGGAATTTTTTTGCTGCTCTCGCCCCTCATGTTTAACACTGCTTTGGGACATCCCAATGGTTATGAGGCTCAGGAGCTGTGTCCGTCAATGAACGAAAGAGAAAATGGGATTTTTGACTTAACCATAAAATCCATTTCTCTGATGTTCAATGACGGACACCTCTGTGGAGTTGTAATTCTTCTGACACTGCTTGTAACAAAACTGAGTACCTATAGCAGAGAGAGAGAGAGAGAATACCCCCTTGGACTGCCCATAGGCTTAACCAGATTATTTTTCTGCCTAGTGACCTACTCCTTTAGGTGGCAGTAAAACCCAATGGTTATGAAGACCAGGAGCTGTTTCTGTCAATAAACAGCAGAGAATTTGGTTTTATGATAAGTCAAAATCCCATTTTTACTTTGCGGTTAATAATTTTGTATTACAAAAGGATCAACATTTACCTGTTAGCCAGAAAGATTTACCAGGATAAACATTCACTAATGCAGCAGGTGTTTACTCAGGATTGGAAAGATGTGCTTTAGTAGGCAGGCAGTGGAGCTGTTGGTAAAGCTTTTTTTTTTTTTTTTTAAATAATAGAAATGTTATTCTTCGCTTCTCTGTGCAATGGTATTGCACATAGTGGCCCTGAACCTGCTTATCTCGAGTCCCCCGCCTGCACTCTGGGCTTTTTCTCTTTTCTCCTTTCTCCTATAGGAGCACACCTACAGGCTTGGTCCCAACCAAGCCTGGCTTTTTGCATCTATTGACACACTCAGCCTGCAAACCCCACTTTCTGCTCACAGGATTTGATTGATGGCAGAAGGAGCCTATGGCTTCTGCTGCTTTCTCTGTGAGCAAAGACAGAGTTAAGAGCCACTGGAGATTAGCTCAGCTCTGGATTGAGACCGCTTGCAGGTATGTATACAGGGGTAAGGGGCCGATACAAATACTGATTCTTTTTTTTTTTTTTTTTTTTTTTACCTTTTAATGCACGTAATGCGTTAAGGAAAAAAATGTTTAGCCTTTAGAACCACTTTAAACATTAGACTGCATTGGAGGAATGTGATGCTTTTATTTTGTATTCCTATTGGATGTGGCTTTTGGGTGCAGACAGCTAAGGTGCTCACAGCTGTCACAGAAGGTAAGCATGGACCTGTGGAAAGCTGGGGGGAGTTTCTTGTAAAAGATGTACATGTACTTTCAAATTAACAAAATAATTAAAGCCCTGTCCCATACCCACTGCCTCAGTATTTTTACAGTCATTTCATGAATATAAGCCAAGTCTGAACCAGTAAGTCTGTCATTTGCCATTAAGGTAGACCTCTCTAAACATGATTTAGGCTCTCATAGATCTCTTTGCATACTTTATTTATCTTTAATATTTCTTGCAGAATGTTGACAGCAAATCCTTGAGAGATCAGCGCCTTGAGCTGCAACGCAGAGCCACTGAAGCAGGAGAGGACGATCTTATTCCGTTTGGCGACCGCCCTACAGTATCTCGTTTTGGTGCCATTTCTCGCACCTCAAAGGCCTTGTACCAGCCTTCAGGCCCTATGCAGCCAGCATTGGCAAATCAAGGTGTGGCTACAAAATCCAGCGTTTCTGGTGGGTTTTCAAGGGAATTAAGACACATTTACGTAATTATCTATTAACCACTTAAGCCCCGGAAGATTTTACCCCCTTCCTGACCAGGGCCTATTTTGTGATTCGGCACTGCGTGATTTTAACGGACAATTGCGCGGTCATGCGACGCTGTACCTAAACGACTTTGACGACCTTTTTTTTCCCACAAACAAAGCTTTCTTTTGGTATTTGATCACCTGTGCGATTTTTTTTTTTTTTTGATCATGCGCTATAAAAAAAAAAGAGCGGCAATTTTGAAAAAATAACAATATTTTTCACATTTTTTTTTTTATATGAAATTCCCCCAAAAAAATATGTAAAAATCAAAATTTTTAAAAACATTCTCGGCCAATTTGTTTTATGCTACATATGTTTGGTAAAAAAAATCGCAAAAAGCGTCTTTTGTTTGGTTTGTGCAAAAGTTATCGCGTTTACTAACAAAGGGAAAGATTTTTGTTGTTTTTTTTTTTTTTTTTTTTAACGAGCAATGGCGGCGATCTGCGATTTTTATTTTTTTATTTTTTTTTGCGGGACTGCGACATTGCGGCGGACAGATCGGACCCTTGACTGACATTTTTGACACTTTTGGGGTTACCAATGACATTACTGCAGTAATCAGTGCTATACATATGCACTGTTACTGTAAAAATGACACTGGCAGTGAAGGAGTTAACTGTATTGGAGAGGGAGGGGTTAAGTGTGTCCTAGGGGCGTGTTTCTAACTGTGATTGGCTGTGGCTACTAGTGTAAGAACAGAGATCAATGGTCCTACATAGAACCGTCTGATCTCCATTCTTACACAGGGAAGAATGACAGGCGGCTTTGTTTACATTAGCCGCCTGCCTTTCTTCCAGGTGTAACGGACGATCGCGAGTGCCCGGCGGACATCGGGTCTGCCGGGCACACACGCGGGGGGGGTCCGTGACCGCACGGGAGCACGCCTCCGGCGGCGCTCGCTCGCTCCCTAGAGCCTCACAGGCTAG
This sequence comes from Pelophylax lessonae, assembly GCF_965119305.1. Classification (NCBI taxonomy): domain Eukaryota; kingdom Metazoa; phylum Chordata; class Amphibia; order Anura; family Ranidae; genus Pelophylax; species Pelophylax lessonae. The sequence goes on along the minus strand of NC_138775.1, from coordinate 235,347,212 downwards.
CGACGTAGCCCTACGTCGCTTTGCCTGTGAGGGGCTGACTGCCGACGTAAATAGTCGTGCGGCGGTCGGCAAGCGGTTAAACTAGATCTAAACCCAGGTGCTAAAATATAATATTTTATATGTTAATATATCTATATTCCTTTTGTAATGTACTGTATTATGTACATAATATTTTAAAATTCTCATTAAAATAGTGCTTGTTAATGTTGCATGAAGGCCTTTGTTAAGGCACTTTCTGTCGTGGGATAACAACACTGTCCCATTCTCCCAACTTCTCTCCTGGGTTGTCTACCTGTCATATGCTCCTCAAGTAGAGGCTATATGCAGATGTACTGATGCTTATTGGGAAGCCCACCCTTAGTAATGACATGCAGCCCCCGTTTGAGCAAATATGCATTGAAACAAAATGATTGAAGGAGATCTGCTTTTTTTGCTTTCGTTTTTTTTAAATAGGTCAGTCTGTGTTTTTTATGTTTTTTTGTTTTGGTTAAAATTGTATATAGTACCACTTGCTTGCAAAAAAACACTTCACCTGGTAATTTATTTTATTTTTATTTTTTTAATCTTTTTTAGATTACAGTTTATACAGTCACACCAGCCTGGGGGGCCCTCCTTACCCACCCCATCAAAACCTTCCTTCTCAGGGACATTTGAGTGAGAGGTAAGTACAGACTTGTCATCTGTGTTACAGTAAGCTGTACTTTACAATAAAGTAGAATCAAAATCTGCTGCCAGACCCCAGGTTTTTTGCCATGATGTGCAAGTATGCACAGCATTTTTGCAGACTTGTTTGTCAAAGCAACCCACTTCAGCACTGCAACAGCCTCTACCTTCTGCTGCTGACCTTTTCACCCATTCTTCTGGGTTTGGCATCTGCTGCCATCTTCATTGACTGGTCTGTAATAACCTAACTCCTATGCATGGAAGTTAACCCATCCCGACAGATGCCAAGATTGTACACTGAGCTGTAAGCGGTCATTTTTTTCCCTCCATATACAGGCTGGGAAATTTATAAAGGGTTTCATAGATGCCCTTTAGAATTCGGTCAGGCCGCAGCACTGAAAATGTCGGTGCTTACGCCCGATTCATGTACCTGTTCGAGACAGGTATAATAATCTGTCCATGTCTGCACCAAGGGAGAGATGTCCACACTGGACACTTCTTCCTCAGTTTACGAACTCCTGCCTGCCCTGCCCAGCCACTGCACCCATCACACTGACAGGAGCATGGCCATGGAGTTTTGTACTGGGGTGGGTGAAGTCTGATGGGGAACCTTTTTTTTCATCCGGTCCATTTTATTCACAGCACACAAAAGTTGTCAGATCCACAAATGTTAATCAGTCCATTAGCGGCTTTTGAATTTACCCCCTGCTGTGCACTGTCAAAAGTAATGTATGAAAATAGCCTTTCTGTCACCCATCAGGCTGCAGCAACTCAGTGACAAGTCCGTTCCAAAACATGGGCATTGCCCATATTTGAATAATGACATCACCTGTTTCCCCATTTACCTTTTAGGTTTCAGCTGGGGAATCTCCCAGCAGACAACTGAATGGGGCTGAGGAATAGAGCATCACATACATGACAGCTTCCTAGCACAGGCATGGCCTGCTTTGAGTAATGAATTTGTCTTAATAACCAACAGTTTACTAATATGTGACCTGGTGATAATCCTTTAAGAAGTGGTTGTTAACATAGCAACAGATTCTGAGCCTGGCAGTTGTAAGAACTACCTGCCTTTACCACATGTCAGTAATGTTACTGACACTGTTGCAAATGCATGCTTGAATTAGGCAAGGTAGTTTAGGGGACTACTGCCAGAAAAGTGCCATTGGGGCTATATTGCAATCTCCTGAGTATTTTCTGCAATAGAAAATGCCTGCTGAACACATCATAAGTCACGCTCTGATAGGAGCCCCCCTAAACTATTTTTCTGTGGCCAACAATCCATTTTCCAGGATTTTCACCCTTCATACATAATCCTGTTTCCAGGCAAATACAACTAACTTTAGTGAAAAAAGCCTTAGTGGTCAACACCGGAGCACGGCAGGGAAAACTCACTTTGACGGTTTCCAAATAAGCTCAGGATATAAATAAATATATCAAATTCAAAATATGACGGACCCACATTACCTTTTTGACAAGCCATGCAACCAAAACACTTCCTGATTAATACATTTGGGAAATCCTGCCCTCTTACAACTAACAACCCATAACTTTTTTTGACTTCCGTTTAGACCCCTGCCCTATGGGGCTAGGCCTGTCCGTTTCCGTTTCTTATCTCCTGACCTACCACAGTGACCTGTCCACTTCACCAAACCTGACCCACTGGAAAAAAAAACCTAGACCTAAGATGCAGTTTTTCAGAAGAATTGGAAAGAATAATGCAGGTTGCAACTCTAGACTTGGCTCTTTGAACTACAGTTAGTGTTTTTGACAGCCTCTGGGGGTGCTTTCCACCCCCTCCTTCTCTGCTTGAAATGACCACCTGTGATTTCTTGTTTGCAGAGATCGGATGACTAAGCCTCTGCCCACATCTGAAAAGCAGCTCAGGATGGAGTTACAGCAGCTGAACCAGCAGATCAGCCAGCAGACCCAGATGAGAGGAATGGAGGTATGATCCGATTAACATTGTGCATTATCGCACAATTAGTATCGTACAGTACAGGACACAGGCAGAATATTCCTAAACCATGAGTTATAAATGTGTACCTTCAGGTGATTGAATACTGTCGAAGCTTTGAGGACATGAGCCCTGGGTGTCTCCTCTATAACCCTACCCCTCTTGGTGACTCCTCAGTTTTGTATTCGTGTGTGATGGTGATGGAACTTTTCTCCTTCACAGAGAAACTCACCCTGCGCTTAACTAGTTCATTATTTTTCTTATTTTCTTCTAATGCCAACATTAAATTAGTGCATTGGAGCAACATTGAAAGCTGTACTCAGACCCTGGGCTGCAAGGACGGTCTGCAGTGTTGCTTAGGGTACTGGATCTTGCATGGATGTTCCCCTTGGCACAGAAGATCTCTTCGTGGCTGTATTACAACTGTGATGGGCAAAGCATAGACTTTGTTTACAGTTTTGTGCAGTCAGGTTGGTCCTGCAGCACTTGACTCCCCTTCTGGAGCACCAAATCAAGGTATGGTCAGACAGTGCCACAGCAGTGGTCTACATCGACCATCGGGTCGGGGGGGGGGGGGGGGTCAGAGTAGTCTGTTTGCCTTGAAAGAAGGGAATCCGATCATCTCATAGACAGAAACTCAATGTCCAGTAATCTCTGCAGTCCACACTCCAAGAGTGTACAACTGGAAAGCAAATTATCTCAGCTGCCTGGGTCTTTCATCCAGATATCCGCTTTTGACCGCAAAGTTCTTGCAGCCGCACTCTAAATTTGCGTTTTTTCAACCCTGGTTATTATTTGACTTGTTGGCACAGTTCTGTTTGCCTAGTTGCCCACCCTTGTAATTCATTACTTTGGGGCATTGCAGGGTCTATGAATACTTTGCCCTGTATTAAACTACTGAAATAAGAGGACTTTTGCCCTACCTGTAAATTTCATATCTTGAAGTACAGAATACAGACTCCTGTCTTTGGTTACACTTCGGTGTTTGCTACAAAACTGAGAAGTCACGGAGTAGGGTAGAGTTATAGTGGAGTTGTCCTCAGAAGCATGCCCGTGACCATTCACCTGAAGGGGTATGAGCCTATAACCCATAGTCTATAAATACTTTCCCTGTATCCTGTACTCTACTCCCAAGATAGAGAATCTGCAGGCAATATTGTTAGCATAATTCTGTTAGCAGGGTCTGCTGTCTTAGTGATCAGGGGGTTCGTTTGCAGGATTACAGCAGGGAGATATGGGTGGGCATCACCAATGTGATGTTGCTATTCACGTATAGTCCAGAATTCTACTGAAGGTGAGCTAGTGTCAGTAAAGTGGCTGGTTTAAAAAAAATCTAACGCTAGTTTTGACATAGTATATCTAACACATTTATTCAACACACTCCATAGATAAAGCTGAACTTTTGTCACCTAAATATTTTATAGGTCCCTAGTAACCGTCTCCTAGTACAGAGAGAACCCCCTGCGTTAGGAGGTCAGCAGCAGCAGCCACCTCCACCACCACCAGCCAAGTGGTCCAGCATGTTGTCCAATGAACAACTAAGCCTCGAGCTACATCAGGTGGAGCGTGAGATTGGAAAGAGAACACGTGAACTTAGTATGGTGAGTCCCAACTGCAGTGATGGTACTGAAAGGAAAAAAAAATAGGTGCTGCCATTGCTGACTTATTTTTGAAGGCGCAGGCTGCAGGGCTGTCATCCCTAACTCCTTCATGACCTTTTAATTCTCTATCTCAAATCAAAGATGTGCATAAGTTAGTGAAGGAAAAATAAAAATAGAAACATAGAGCCTGTACCTTCAAAACATGTATGCAAAAGCAGCTCTTATATTTCTTTCATGACGGTTTCCTTTTAAAGTTTAAGTGATGCTTGGAAGATCAGTTTTACCAGATTAGACGTAGGTTGTTGTAAGCTATACAGCTTTTTCTCTAAATGTTGCCATAAACGGCCAGATCACCTTCTGACTTTTTTGTATTTGTAGGAGGGTCACTCTATGGGTGTGAAGAGTAAACCAGATGTCATCAAAGTTGAGAATGGGCAAATAGAGCCACAGAGCAAGGTTCTGTCTCATGATCTCCCACTAACATTCAGGTATAGAGGGACATTCTGCTTATTTGTTCTGCTACAAAGAAGTAATATATGTACCTCTCACACAATCTGCCTACACTCCAGCTACAGTATATTTTTTTCTGCTCTTTTAGTCTTTCCTTAAAGAGGAACTTCAGTTAAAACACATAAATAAAAGTCCAACTATAAATACTGTAGCTGTGGATTTTTATTAAAAAGACACTTGCCAGCCCAGGGTTCTAGCGCTGTTTTCACCTGGGCTGGTTCTTCACCAGTTGTTTGAGTGTCAGGCGCCGCCATGTCTGCGGAAAGCTGACTGTGACTTTTGCGGCTTCACAGCTGACTCCCCACAGCACATGTGTGAGCTACGCTGTGCTCTGCGAACTGCCCTGCAGCCTGCTGGGACCTGTGATGTGTCACAGGAGGTTTTGGGCAGTGGGGTGGGTTGAACTTCCACTCTGATCAGAGAAATCTTTCACAGTTTTTTCTTTTTATTTCTGTTTCGTCCGTCCATTTTCTTGCTTGTATAAAAAAAAAAAATTCCATGTACAAGCTGTAAAAAGAATCTAAGCTACTCTGCAAGTTAATATTAAGCTTTGGCATTCCCAGTACTTATTCAGCACCTGGCCATTCAGCAGTCAAAAGACCATATCTCTGGTGGCTGTGGCTATTGACAGCTGATTGTCAGGGCAAATCACCTGGAGAAGAATATTGACCTTGAGAGCAGACCAGAATGCAGTCTCGGATCATATGTGTTTTGTTGAATTATTAACATTTACACAAGACACCAGTATTGTCTGGCTGGGTTGATCTTGAATGATTCTCTTTAGATGTATTGTGCATTATCTAATGCACAAATTGCATTTTCCTTATTCATTAAGGAACACAAGATCAGAAGTAAATAAAAATAAACTAATATTTAAGGGAGGATCTGGACTATACTGATGGATTACAGGAGGAGCATCCGTTTCGCCTGTAAACAAAAAGCAGTTAGTCAGGTATAACCCTTCCCACTCTCATCATGCTTCAGTTTTTTGCTAGTGTACTTGGCGGATGGACATTTTTCTTTAATATCGCAGAGCTCCGCTCTCTCTGCAGTTATCTCTATGGGCTAATCTTTGGCACAACCTTGTAGTAGCCTCTAGATCCTAATGGACCAAAGGTTGTGTGGCCTTTGTAATGTGACACTGGGCTCGGCTTGTGACACACACTATACATTTTAATGTACTGGTTTGTTGGCTACGGAGCACATTACAGGTCCAGGGCCAAGGCACAGCCTGTGGTGTCAGCATAACAATATGTCCAGACCAGTTAACACTCAAATGCAGGATGCCTCCCTAATGAAGGGAACCCTGGTGGTTCAGAAACATTGCAGTTTCATTGTATGGCATGCTGAAGCCCATCAATAAGGGCAGTTTTTTTTTTTTTTTTGCAGAAAATAAGGGTATGCTGGCAACATTTTCTAACAGCCTCTGGCGTGACCCAGTCCCTAAAGACACTAGTGATATTATGCCCATGGACAAGGTAAAGATAACTAGGGTTGTGATCCATGGGCACTGGGCTCTGCATGTGGTCCTCTCCAGTCCCTTGGTACTGCTTGTTAGCGGCAAAGTAGTCTCCAGGTCCACAATCATAAGTATCTGAGGACTCTTGTCCTTCATAAATGTTTTTCTAAGCACAGCAAATTATTCTGTTCTCTCTCACTGTTCAGGGCTACCATTGTCTCCCCCCCCCCCCCCATTTCTTTGATTCTGATGGATAGTTTAACACCTTGTAGAAATAACTGCTGCAACTATACTTGCAGTTTTGCAGGTACTCTACAATATCTCTTCCCACCTTCAGCATTGGGTAGTTCTTCCAACAACTGCTCCAACTGCTAGGGAAACGCTTGTTGCCTCGTTTTGTCTACAGCGACTGGTTTGTTAGGGTTTATTTAAGTTGCTTTATTTTCAGTTCAGCATGTCAGATTTCAAAATGCAGAAGGAACCTCTCCAGCTTTGGATCCTGCTATCCTGGAAGATTCTGACAAAAGATGCCAGCCAGACTGGTGAAGATCCCTGGACACCCTATTAGCACAGGGGACTTGGTCACTGTGAAAAGCTCATCTTCTGATACTGACGCTCTAAGGCACAGGTGTCAAACACAAGGCCCGCGGGCCGAATGCGGCCCCCCAGGCCATTTCATGTGGCCCTCGCACCTCTCATGCAGCTGTGGCAGCCCCCTTGTCTCTGCCCCCATCTTGTCTCTGTAGTCGGCAGCAGAGAGGACAGAACTCCTTTGCCAGATCCTGCAGTACTCTGTGCAGCTGCAGAAAGGCTCATCTTTGCCCCCCTCCTGCTCAGCAGTCCGCATCAGAGAGGAGGCAGAACACCTCCTACAGATCCTACACCTCTCTGTGCAGCCGCAACACCACCTTATCTCTGCCTCCAGCCCTTCTCTCGTTCTCCTTCAGACCCTGCACTGCTTCCCAGATCCACCCACTGGTAAGGTGGTGCATTGTGATGTAAGGTTGTAAGGGGGTGTGGGGAGCTCTGGACATCTAATCTTACAGATATAACCGGCCCTTTGAGGGAAACCATAATGCTGATGCGGCCCGCGATGGAAGTTGAGTTTGACACCCCTGCTCTAAGGGATGCAATTGTCACTTCAACACTGGGCATCTCAACTACAGAGCATCCTAGGCAGGACATTTTGCAAGCAGACTTCTTCATTTGGTAATACCTGGACCAGGGAGAATAGGTCTTTTCTACTGGAGATATTTCAGGACTTCTGTCACAGGTGGGAGATGCTGGTTATAGACTTGCAGGTTCAATGCCAAACTGCACACTTATTTTCCAACGCAAAAATCCGCTGGCGTTTGCAGTAGATGTTCTAGTAACTGAGCGATCGGTACAACCTGATCTATGCCTTTCCTCCCTTGTAACTCCTTTATCTTCTACTTTGCAGAATGAAGTGTACTAAGATGGGGCCTTTCTGATTTGGTAAATCTTAAGCTCCTGAGAGCTAGCTAGGAGGTCTAACTCACATAAGGCATGCCATTACACGTGGAAGGGCAGTCTTCAGTTGGTGCGAAGCTAAATTTTATCCTAAAAAATACTCCATGGGTGAAATTTCGCCATTTTTGCAATCGGCCAGAATCGGCGTTCAGCCCCTGGTATAATTGTCGAATATTGGCCCTTGCTGCTATCTTATGACCATTAGCCTCCCATTCTTTGGTTAAGGTTTTTGTGCAGCATGTCTCTCCTATATATAGTTCCACCTTTACAGCTCCAGTTGCTCTATGTAGTCTAAATTGTTGGTTCTTTTACCTCTCCAAAAACTGGCTTTTGAACATATTGTGGATCTTCTACTTAACTCTTACACACAAGGCTGTCTGTCTTCATTCCATCATCCCCGTAAGGCTAGCTGCCTTGTCCCGTAATGAACTGATCTTAATAGTTTTGTTGTTGTTGCCCAATCCCTGTGTTGAACTGATTTTGGATGTCTCAGTTGGCTCTGATTTATTTCTGCTCTTGTGTCCCTTAAAGCAAAACTATACTCGCCTTCTCTACAACACTGTGGTGTTCTGGAGCTCCCTGCTGGCCAATGACCTCTTCGCCTAATTTGCTTCTGGGTTGCAATCTCCAGCGGTTTTTATTGGCTGGGCCAAGATGGTCACTCCCGCACATGCGCAGGAGTTCATTTATCTTGGTATTGACAAAATTGTACATTGAGCTTCGCATGTGAAACTCTGTGTTCAGTGCAGACAGGCAGGTAAGAAACTTTAATACGGAAGAAACATAGAATGCGTCCTCTGCATTACTAGTACTGCCAGTTTGCAATTTTTTCTTACAGTGCAAAAAGTAGGTATTTTTTATTAAATTGAGTTTACTTGCATGTTCAAAGGTTTTGTGTTTTTTTTCAAAATAAAATGTCATACAGACCTGCTCTGGGCTGTGGTTTTTGCACAGAGCAGCCTGATCCTCTTCTTGTAGGGTCTCCCGCTGATGCTCCTGGCTCCTTCTCTGTGGTAGTGCCCCCATAGTTGCTTTCTTTAGGGGCAGTTATGCGGGCTCATTCCCAAGCTGCCCTGTCTGAATCTATTGACAGTACGGCTCTGCCCTCGTCAGTTTGATATGCCCATTGCTTTCATTCTGCCCTGTGAGGAGGGAGAGAGTGGGAATAGCCTCTGCTCTCATGCATAGAGCTAGCTCAAGATCGGCTCCGGTAAGGGGGATGAGGGGGCGGAGTATGGGGAATCCTGTGACACAGAAGATTTTTTTTTTTTTTTTACCTTAATGCATAAAAAAATCTTAAGGCTTTAGAACCACGTTAAGAATTCCTGTGTCCCTCAATGGATGAGATGGAAAAAAAGGACACACTGTAGATCCTTTTCCTTAAAGGATAAGTTCGCCTTTGGGAACATGTTACATCACCCACCCGATTTTAGGGTGGAACATGTAACCTGCTTCTAGTGCTGCAGCCACCACCCGCTGCCCACCCACCCTCCTTCCCCCTCCTCTCTCCCAGGGAGAAGTTCCCTGTACTGGCTCCCACTGTTTGTAAAACAACACGGCTGTGCGGGGCTCTGCCCACACGGCCGCGTCATTCAGACACAGCTCTGTGTGCCCTCAACGAACTACAAGCCCCGACATCCTTAGTGGCTGTCAGCTTGAAGTTTTCAATGGAGTCTTCCTGTCAGGGAGTATCAGTTTACCCTTATGGATAAGCAGATACACTGAAAGTGTGCAGGAGACCTGCATGGCAATTAGCGATTTGCTCATCGTTGGTGCAATTGTTTCCAGGCTCCTGCAACAAAAAAATAATAAATGCACTTTTTTTTTTTTTTTTTTCCCGGCAAAAAAAAATGTGCATTTATTTTTGTTTGAAAAGTGAACTTATCCTTTTAACTTCACTGAGGGACACAATTCCCATGCCTCTGTTTATGATAATGTTCCTGTTACTGCTTTTCTATAAAATGGAGACATGCTGGCCCACGTTATGATTTTTTTGTATGTTTTTTATGACCGTGACCAATCCTTTTTAAAACTTCATGTGTCCCTCAATGGACTTGGTGCGTTTAGAAGGATTTGTTTTTTGGAAGTATTTTGTTTTTGGATTTTCAATCTGATATCTAGGATATAGTAAAATATACATACTTTCTTTTAAATAGAAATAAATGGGCTTTTAGAAGAAAAAAACTTTTTGAAAAATGTTTTTTTTTTTACTGATGATGGTGTCACATAAAGATCATCTACTGATTTTATTTCTACAGCAATGAGGTGCCAAATGGATCAAGCTTGGCCCAAGACATCACCATGCTTTCTGGAAAGACTGCTTCACTAACTCTTTCAGAAGATTCCCAAGTTGGTGACAAAGCCGAAGCCCTGAGAACTGGCGCCAACTCGGCCACTGCTCCGTAAAAAAAAAAAGAAAGAAAAAAGAATTAAGGGCTTTCCGGCATCGTTTTTTTTTTTTTTTTCTTTTTTTTTTTGCATCTGAAAGTGTTTTTGTCTAGGAGGAAAGTTTATAGAAATGAAACGGAGGATTTTTTTTTTTTGTGTTTTTTATTTTATAAATATATATATAAATATATTGGAGGGAGAGCTCAGAGCAATTGGGAGTGTAAAAAGAAAAAAAAAGTTAATATTTAAGATTTGCTTACATAACCCCGTTTTTGGGGGTGAGAGATAGCTAAAACCTGTGACCCTGCTCTTATGTTCCCTCCCCTCCAAAGCATGACAGGCTACGTATAAAATGTGCATTGAAAACGCCACTAGCAAGAACAACCTCTGCACATATTTTCACATTAACACATTTTTTAATAAAAAAAATTATACAGAATACAAAAATATATATTAAAAAAAGACACAGATGAAAATTAGCAGTATCTGCAAGCAATTCAAGATTAGTTGTTTTTGTTCTGTGAATGAACTTAATTTTAATACCTTTGGATGCCTTGGATGCAAGGCTTTAAAGACAAAAAAGGAAGATATTATATATATATACTCTGTTTGATTAATTGTACGATCTTATTGCTGTAGATTTACATTTATTTTTTCTTGTTTTGTTTGGATGGTATTACATAGCCAGAGATCCTTTTATCGTTTGATGTTAGGGGGCGTTTCCTTTGAGCGCTTTGTTCTTATATTTTTATTAGCTTGTTAGAGGTAGTGGATGTAAAAGGGCTTTGCAATCCTTCTCTTGCCTGAGACGTGCAAATGGAAATTCAATTAGCAGTTCTGTTTAACTGGCTGGCAAGTCTATAAAGAGTTAGAAAAAATGTTTGAGCAGGGTAAATAAATGAATCATTTTTCAATTCAGCCAAAGTCAATTCTTCAAATCTGTCTCCAGATTTGACACACAGCAAGCTGAAAGCTGTGATCAGGCTTACAGGGCTCTGTCTTTTCTGTATAGTGATAAAATAATGGGGGCGGCTCATAGCAGGGTGAGAGTTCAGGGTTGGCCAGTGTGGTGATGGTCATTAAGTATTAAAAAAAAAAAATTCCAGAGGCAGTTAGTGTCTAACTATACAGAATAATGCCCCTTTATGTTATCCAGCCATATATCGTAGTAGGAGTGGTGGGATAACGAGACTGTTTGCATTCTTTACAAATCTTTGAGCTGGTTTGTATTTCAGCAGTGTATGTGTGGGAAACCAATTTTTTTGGATAGAGTTGGAAAGTGTTAGACTGTCGTGTTTTATTGCTTCCTGTTCCCTACCTGGGGAGATTCACTCTCTGTTTGTCCTGGTGAGCATTGCGACCAAGACAGAAAGTGATGGGAAATCCAAAATTTTGGAGTGATTTACAGAGCAAGAGGTGAGGGTATATCATCCAGACGGGACAAATGTTCACATGGCAACTCTTAGATTGGGATTACCCTCTCTTTTTTGGAAGATTTCTTCTAATTTCCTGTTGCGTTTCCAGGAGAGGAAGGGAAAGAAAAATTCCCCAGCGGGACAGAGACTGCAGATAATAATCTGACTGCAATACTCTTATCCTTACTCTATCCTAAACTCTACAAAGAAACATGTGTTCGCTATACGTACACCTTAAGTTTCTGTTATCAGAAGGGAGTAAACCACCTTAAAATGTTTCCATACAAAAATCTGTTTAGTGATCTTATGCCCTTGTTTTGCCAGCAAATAAACCTTTTTTCCTACGGTTTTAGAGCAAGAGAAAGATTGCTGACCCAGGTCTGCCTCATTTATCAGTGTCTGGAAGAAATCTCTATTATCCCTAGCAACCAATCACATTCTTCTGTTCACTGTCTGCCCTGCACGGTCACTGAAAAAAGGATTAAGGTATAGGTTGCAAAGGGTTTCATGGACTGTTCTTTCAAACATGTTGGTAAATAAGTGGCTATGTATTCCTTCATTAAAAATGAATTCAAGCTGGCTATGTAATAACTTCCCACAATTGTTCTGGTGGGGTAAAGCAAGAATTAATTACTTTTTTTTTTTTTTCTTCTTCTTTTTGTTCTTTGTATTAGTGTTTTTCCTTCTTTTACCCTTCCTTATCTCTCTCTCTCTCCCCTCTCAAGTATCTCCTTAATCTTTAACTCCTGCTGGGTCAATGTCCGCCTCAGCGTTACGTTCCATGAATCCTATATCGAAAGGCATGTCAACCAGAATTATTGTACAATATATGTACCTTTTTATGATAAAAGGGTGGGTGTCTGAGGTCCCTGGCTTTACCTACCAGTTGATGTTTCCAAAGCAAAGGTGCTTGGATTTGAGCACCTGTTTGATTTTTTCCTTATCGCCAGGAGGAGGCACCGCGTTTAATATACTGTTTCACATTGAATTAAATTGAACATTTCGGACCTGCCGGTCACACATTTGATATTTGCATATATTGGCTTGGAGTTCAAGCTAACTTTTTTCTTTTTTAATTTAATTGAATTACCATAGCGTTATGTGTGTTTGTGTACATCTGCAGTGATAAGCAAACACATTTAATATGTTTTAAGGGTTTGTTTTTTTTTTCTTCTCGGATGAGTGCAGCTTCTAGGTTCGGGGAGATCTGCGCACTTTGAAAGACGTTTTACTCTTTCTATAGTTTTTTTTTTTTTGAAAGGCGTTTAATCTGTGCACTTTACTGGAATAAATAAAACCTCTTTTCTCTGGAGATTTATTCAGGCATCTATTTTTCCAGTACCTAGCGATTAAACATAGGATTCTATTTAACTACATCTATCTTGGGGCTAAAGTTTACTGTACTACTACTTCTAGTGACAGAAAATAGATTTCAAGGTAGGGCTGAAGAAGCTGAACAATTAGAATGAAAACCTCAGTGCTGTTAGGAGCAACAAATCTGTGAATTTCCCAAGTCTAGTGATCCACATTGGTCAATGGTAGGGTGTGGGTTTCCTTTTTTTTTTCTCTTGAAAATGGAAACCTTTTTTAAACTAGTGATGCCAAATTTGTATAAGATGCTTAGCCTTTTGTCACTAGTTGTGCACTGATCAAGCTGCATTTACCCCGCTCGTATAAATACGGTACATGCCGTGAAGACCACCAAAACAAAAATGTGTTTGAGCTGTTGAAGGATAAGCCAGGTAATGTTTTGCATAGTCAGTATGTATGTGTGTATGTATGTGTATATATATATATATATATATATATATATTATGCATACTGAGGCATTGACACTGTACCTTTTGTGCAGGTTGAACATATTTATCCTTTACATCACTAAGAGACACAGCAGCCTTTTGGGGTGTTAATATTTTTCTTGCCATTAGATGCATGGGCAAGAAGTAAAAAGTTGCTCCTCTCCTAGGACTTACATTTTTTACTCAAATCCACGATACACTTGAAATGCAAGTCGGTAGTGTTGAAGTTAGTGGGAACCTTTTTTAAAAGCGCTAGGTTTGATCTAAAGATAATTTAGTGGTTTATGCCCCAGTCACCAGGGTACATTGAATTGATATCCTCTGGCTAGAGGTTTTCCAGGCATCTTATAACAGCACATGCACAGCGAACTGTTGCTGTGGTTGCCAGGTAGCATTTTATGCTGTATAGTGACCACATCAAGACCAATAAATACAAATAACGTCCTGATTTTACACAGCTTGTACCAATAATAGGCCTAAATCGTGCTGTTAGAATTTAGGATTGCATGGTTGTGTACATGTTAAAAGAAACCTATGAATAAAATTGTGACGTTAGTATTTGCGGACTTGGGTGCGTGCACCATGCGGCATAACCGAAATGGTCAGAGCAGCAATATGTTATTGCATACATATAGTGAAGTTTAGATTCAGACACTCAAAAATCTTCAGTTCATTTAATTTGAATTTACTAGAATTCATACTCCTGCCACTCGACAAATTCTTTTGTCTTTGTTTGCTCATGGTAAATTTCCACCCACACGGTTGCAGTTTCTGATGGAAATTGTGCTGCATCTTTGTCAGTTTCTTCATACAACAGTCAGCATTGTGCCCCCACTCCTTCACTTTGTCCACTCCCAGTTTTACCTAAACCTTAAAAATCAGACTCCTATTCCCTTCAAGCTGCCTCATCGAAACTATAAAGAGAAAAAAAAAGGGAGAAAATGAAGAAGCATTCAGACGAATTTGTTTAGCACATAACTTCTGTGAAGTTGCTGATTTCTAATGGTGTTATAACTCAATATTCTAGAAACGTGGGGAAACCTTCAACTGGTAGGCACTGTTCTCAGTAGCCGGGACCTCTTTGTTCTAACCTTAACCAGCACACCACTGTATTAGACCTGAAGAAGTCTCAAGTCTTGTGATCAGCCTTCATTTTCTATCAAGAGATCTGTGGAGGAGGGTTGGGGTAGCAATGTAGACTTTTTCAGTTTAACAATTTAATCTGCATTAAAATGGTATTGCATTCTGTTTAGCCAAAACAGTTTAAATAGTAAGTGGCATAAAAATGTAATTTCTTAAAAGTAAAACCAATGTATTTGTTGGTTGCCTAGCTGTCATACTGAACTGCTAGCTTGTCACTGTCCTGAATAAAAAATGCAGATCAGGGAAGCTGAAGTCAAAACGTCCTTACTTGTTTTGGTCAGTGGTTCAAAGTATTGAAACCATGAGGGATCAGCACAGGAGGCAGATATCTAGCGTTTTCACAAAGAGATCAGCAATAGCACCCTCCATGACCCTCGTATGACAGGTTTCCTTGAAACCATAGGATTGTAATCTTTCTTGGGCTCTCTAGTGGTGAGATCACCTCACTACAACTACTGTCTTCAACAGCAGCCATTATAAAAGCAAGAGTCTCCTTCACTGTAGTCTGTGCGGGGATGAGAGAAATCCCTTTCCAATGCTTGTGACAGATTGGCATTTTGGGCAAATAGTCTGGAAAGCTCCCACCCCTAGAAACCCTTAGAAACCTATGATTCAGTATGCCAACATCCACCTACAGTAGAATTCTCTGTTTTAAGTGGAATAACTGTTTAAATGGAATCTATCACTACTTAAAGCCCTAATAATTTTAGTTTCACTGAGATTTAGGTAGATAGGTTGTTGGTGCAGTAAATTTTTTTAGATTTCTTCTATAAGGATTCATGTACATGGACATATTCATGCTGTGTTTAAATCCATACTGCATACAGTTTTATACAGATCTGAGCACAGCAGCAGTGCGGGCTATTGCTCCATGCACACAGCTGCATTGTGGTCAGTTTTCCCCTGTAGCATTTAGCTTTTTCCTGCTGTATGCATATGAGTTTGTTGAAACGTGCAAAATAGATCTTGACTCAACAAAAGAACCTGCTCAGCTCCACTCGCCAATCTCAGGTACTGGTAAAGCCAAATTTTCACGATGGACATAAATGAAAGAAGGTGCCTCTAAGTGCATTAAGACTGTAATTATTCAGTAAGTAAATGTTTAAAAACACTCACAAAGGTAATACTAGATCAAGTTGATCAATCCCACCATGACACTTGTCTGTGGCTCCTCTCTGGACCTTCCACCGACCAGCAGTCAAAAGGGGACCAGAATCACTGGCAAGATGGCCGCCGCACTTCCAAAACCAGCGTGAAACACACACGACCGGAAGTGACTGCTAGTTGGTGTGGAAAGTCTGAAGAGGAGCCGGGACAAGAGAGCCACAGACAGATGTCACAATGGGATTAAAGAGCTTTATCTACTATTACCTTTGTGAGTGGTCTTAACCTTTACTCATTGAATAAATACAGGCTTACTGCATTTAGAGGCGTCGTCTTTTATGTTTTTCTTCAGAGTCTGCATCTACTCCTGTGAAATGCTGTCCAGGTGCTTTTTCAGGCTTTCTCCAGCTATTTATTTTTGGACTTTTTTGCTTAAAACCAAGAACTTTAGATGATGCCCTTTTTACCCAATGCACCCTATCCTTCTTGCGTCTCAAGGGACAAGCCTGGACCATTATCCTACACCGTATTCCTAGTGACTGCGCTCCCGGCAATATTAACACCTGCTTGGCTGAATGGGAGAGAGTAGCAACACTCTCTTCCCTGTTCCTGCTCAGCCAACAAACATGGGGTCTCCCAATAAGGCAGCCACATCAGACAGCTGTCCTTAGCCAAATGCTGGTCTTATAGCACTGCACCTACAGACAGCAGAAGCAGTTTAGTGGTACTGAATTCTGCATTAGCATGTTAATTGGCACAAATACCACTTTACTCTATACAGACATACAAGTGTAAAAATGTTTGCACTATGGACCATTTGCACATATTTTATGCAGGATCCTGTGTGTGTTGCAGTATTTTTTTAGATCCGTGTGCATGAGCCTAAGGCTTTTTATTGAGCTCCATTGTTGGTGTAAATTCTGCTTGGAGCTGTAGTCTGCAAATGAGACCACTGCTGTCTCTTACCTTTTTATAAAAGTAAGACATTTTAAAATTGTATATCTTAATCTTACCTTCAGGTGATTGGACACTGACAAAACTTACTAGGACTGTTCCAATTGCATGCTCGTATAACCCATTCAGTCCAGACTCCAGGTTATTATTTCTGCTTAATTTTCATTGTAATTTCAATTGTTGCTACCATGGGACCAGCGTGTTCCCAAGAGTCTAGAAAAGGCCAATTTTAAGCAGAGACATAGGTTTTTTTTTTTGCCCTGTGGAAGAAACCACATAACTGAAATTTTGCACTTTACCTACCCTGTGGTGCTGTGCTGATACTTAAAGTTGGCTTTGTTCAGTGCCATTTTTTTTTTTTGAGCAGTTATCGATTAATTTCTGCATATTTACTGTAATGGAGTATCTTGCACTCAGATAAGCCATGCAGTGCCTGACACTGCCTCCCTTATGGAGGATTTCATACTGTATTTAAACTCATGGCTATTTACAATATTGATTTAAAGCAAAACCTTTATCCTTTGCTTTGGTTGCTTGTCACATTATTTCCCTTGTGTACCAATTTTCATTTAGGAGACCGTAAACAAAAGAAGTTCAACATTAAGATTATTTATTTTTATTTTTTTTCTATTGCCATTTACAGTGTAGATTTTTCATCCATAGAGCTATTGGCTTTTATAGGCTGCAGCTTAATTCAGTGAAATTACCAAAAGAATAATACCACCTAATTGTAGTTGAGTATATCTTGCTACAATCAATAGTGTCAAGCTAATGACATTTTTCAATAGAGGTCTGTCCTATTCATTTAGAGATGTTTTATATTCTTCTTGGCCACTTTGCATTTTTGCACAGTGATCCTTAAAGTATAGTGTACTCTCAGTGAGCACCTTTTTTTGTTGTGTGCATTAGTAATTTTTTATCAGTTTTTTTTACAAGCTTTTTCTGTATTGCTATGGCATTCAATATGATTTGTAGGTTAGCCACTAGAGGGAGCTCTGAGTGGTTCAGTGTAATCTTATGGCTGAGATGAGATTATCAGTCAGTACAATGGCCAGCTTCTAGACTTGCATTTTGAGAAGGAGCAATAAAGCAGTTGTGTGACACTGCAAAGCAGGGCTGCATGTAATGAATGAACGTTATGTTCTATATAGAAACATTAAAGCGGAAATTTCATCGCTTTATTACCGTTTACCTACAGGTAAGCCTATAATAAGGCTTACCTGTAGGTAAAAATTAATATCTCCTAAACCTGCAAGTGCAAAACCAAATCTTATAAAAGTAGTGAACACTAAAAGCTTCATTGCTGCAAGAATATTTGTTAGCAGTAACTGTGTTCCTGATTGAAGGATTTGCTAATTGCTTGTGTCCCATCAAGATTATACCTATATTTTTTATGTTTGGCAGCACAATCGATCCTAATTTTTTTGGTAACTTGAGGTTAAGGCCGGCCATATACAGTTTAGCAGGAACCGGCCGAGATTCGAGCCATTAATGGGCAGGCTGAATGTACCGAGTTGATTAATTTGGGTACAACCAGCCTGCCAGATTCGCTTCCATATATCGCAAGCGGCTGCAATAGCTGCTAGCGATAATCACTGTGTTGATGGGGGAATTGTGCAAATTTCTTTCCTGCAAGATGCATCCAAGACATGCTTGGACTTTATACAGGGCAGTGAAAGGGTAAAAAAGGCCATTCAGAGCACCCATTGACTCTAGTTAGGCAGCTGAAACAAGAGGGCTACCCTCCAATGTGTATACAAAAAGTCCCTCAAAGAATAAAATCCCAGAAGGAGCACCAGACCAAATGGCACAGGGAGTCCGAATTGCTTTAACAATGAATATGAAAAAAACACCCCAATGTATTATGAGGGACAATGCAATTCCTCTTAATCGACACATAATGAAGTGGGATTGTTAGGCCCCAAAATGCATGCTTAGATTTAATCGGTAGTGTCACTTGTGCTGATACCAGCTGAAATCCTGTGGTCCTCTGCTACACCACAGTCATAATCCTGTAGTGCTAGGGTTAATAGAGCCAAGGGACCTGTCACAGGCATTCATCACAAGTGCTGACTATGTCTCTTTCTGCACCCCCTCCTCTATTTAGTGAAGTTGTACTATTGCTTACATTCATGAAAAGCTATCTATACATGGAGGACAGGGAGATGAAGGGTCTGCCTCCTTTATTCATAGAGCACTTTTGATTGAATGGAAGTACGGTCCCTTGTGCTGTTTAAAAAAAAAAAAGAAAAGTTTTTACCTAGTAGGCTTTAAAATCTATGGGGCCAAAAGCACTTAATTCTGCACCAAAGTAGCTCATATTACTCAACTAGTCATGCTTTAGGAATTATGTGACAAAAAAAAAAGGAAGGCGCAAGCATTATCATAAAGCACTTAATCATCAATATGATTAAAAAATGCGTACTCGCAAAAGTGGTAAAAAGAAACAAGCCATAAAACTACACACAACTCTGGACAGTGTGGATAGACACGTTTCGTCGGCGCTGAGCTAGGCTCAGCTCTGAGGAAGGGGGTCCACCCTCCAAAATGCGTCAGCTGTTCACCCCGCAATGTGAATGCAACACGTATCCCCACTGTCCAGCATTGTGTGTAGTTTTATGGCTTGTTTTTACCACTTTTGTGAGTACCCATATTTTATTCATATTATTTATTAAATGGTTTATAGTAATGCACTAGGTGCATGCGCCTTCATTTTTTTTTTTTTTTTTTATCAATCGGACCACCCCACCCGCTTAGGTCTTGGGTGTTACCATTGTCCTTGCTGTTCTACACCACGGAGGACCTCTTAGTGCTGGAAGTGACTGCTTGCATTTGTACAATGAATGGTGGCTTATGCTACTTGGTCTGGTGATTCTTCTGTGTTCTTGAGAATGCCGCTTGTTGGTTTTTGAAGAATTGGTTCCATCAGTAAAGGTTAGGTGACTGTATCTAATGCCAGTGTGGTTTCTTCTAGCTAGTTCTCTGAGTCTTGTAAGTATCTAAAATAGGCAACTACATTTGCAAGTAAGAATGTACTGCCCCTGAACCAAATACCATTAATATTAAGTGTTGTCCTAAATAAAGAGAAGACCTGTTTCCAGTAGTACTGCCTGTCCATTCGTTTTTTTTTCCCCTGGGAAATGAATTGCTCAGTGTAAAGCTGGTCTCCCTTCTCCAAACAGTGCCCTCTAGTAGTGGCTAGGTACAGCTTTTCTTACAGTAAAGATTGAGGCAAAAACAGGGCCAGGCAATGCTGCTGGAAAGAAAGATAACTTCACTAGAGGCGAGTCATCATATTGGCATTTTTATAGGCTGCAGGAACAAGTAGAAATGAATAATAAATATTTTAAAGGTGCACTTATACTGTAAAAGTTACCACTGTTTGTATAGTAGAGATTAAGCAGGGTGTGTTATGAAAATGAGGCTTAACATTGTGCCCACAGGCCACTTCTCTATCAGTCTAATGTTCTGCTTCAATGCATCCCTAGTTCCTATCATCCTGCAGCCCCTTTCAACTATATCTGATTTCCTCAGGCTATTGTAAAGCTGGCCATACACATCTCAAATGTCTGCCTATTCTTACTGAATTGGCAAACAATCAAGATGTGTGTTGCCCAGTTGGCACAACCTGTCTCGACAAAACTCAGTTGAAAAATTGAAGGAGCCAGGTAAAATATTGTCAGCCGAACAATGACTGCATCTAATCACTGGGTATTTATAGAACCATGGATGCTGTAGCTGTCTGAATACAATGGCCAACAGGGGATATTCCTCCATCCATGTGGCTTAGCACATGTATGGCTAGCCTTTGTCTGACACTTGGCAAAGATAGCTGAAGGTTGACAAAGCCAGACGCACACAGGGTGAAACTTTACAACAGCAAATTGAATGGGGGGAAACAGGCCATATTTACATGCAGTATTCCCTCATCCATCTCCATTATAGTGTGTAGAGTGGTGTTGCCCATTAAATAACTTATCATGAAACTAAGAATATAGTCATATGTTATTGCTAGCCTTTATTTTTTCCAATACCTGTTAAGCCATTAGATAGTGTAGAAGATTGAAAAAAAATACTTTATTTCTTTTTTTTTTGCGATCGGTGCTCTGTAGCTTTTTGCCCCTCATGCTTGCTGTTAAACACAGCGTTGACTTAACTAAAATAAAAAGTGTTCTATGTAAGTGGAATTCCATATATTACTTTGTAACAAAGTTTTAACTATCACAAGGCTGACTTCTGTCTCAGGTCTAAGCAACTGGTGTGCGGAACCCATTGTGCTGCTGTGAAATGAGAAGTGCTTCTTGCTGGTTTTCTGGAAAATTGTCTTGGCTTTCCTAAATGCAGACTTTGGCATATGACAGTTCTTTTGGCGCAGAGTTGAAACTGGGTAACGTTGGTTGCTTCCTAAACAGAGGCCACGGGACTGTGAATGGATGAAAGTACAACAGAATGTCAATGTGTTCAGGTTTAGACTACCTAGACTCGAGCCATTTGGGAAATGTTTACCCTAGCATACATTGTAAGCATTTGAGCTGGTCCTTAACATTCAGTTCTGTAACATTTTAATACAGATGCTTTTAGTCAGTCCTGTGCATGCAAGTGTAAAATAACCCAAGCTTAGATGTGATTTACATTCTAGCAGTGTAGTTGAAAACCTGCAAAAATGTGCAGTGGGAACACTCATTCTCTCTGCTTTGCCAGACCTGTTGCACTGGTGGTTGGTATCAGTAAGTTGACATTCAAAATAGGTAAATTGCTAAAAAAAAACAGGCTCCCCTAAAATGAGAGCTGTACAAAACCCTTTGTTTGCATCTACAGTATATTTGTAGATTTATGACTGCTGACGATTGTGCTGCAGATAAGTGGACTCTGTAACCTCCATGCGTATCCAGTGGTTAGCAAGGTGCCTGCTTTTTCTTGCAGAGAGCAGTTAAAGCATCAGTCCTTTTGTCATTCTTTACCTTCCACAATAGTCAGGAGGTAAGATGACAAAGTCAGGCCATCCGTGAAATATAAACCTTTACTAGGTACATGGTAAAATTCAGTAGTAGATCGGCTTATGCGTTTAAGCTATACAGCTTTATTCATAACTCTGTGCTAGGAGTAAGACTGTATAGCCGAAATGCGTACGATTTTCTACCCAATTTCACCATGTAGCTAATAAAGATTTATTTTCACAGATGACAGAGTTGCCAGCCTGAGGGCTCTTTCACATGGGTGCTCCGTATATCCGTATTTCATCCCATTTTTTTGCGGATGAATAACGGACATAATGCATGTCAATGGGATTGCGGATGTCAGCGAATGACCATCCGCTGACATCAGATTTTCATCCTTTCAGTTCTGTTCCGTTTTTTGGAACGAAACAGAACCCTATTTTTCTTTTTTAAAAAAAACGTAACGGATGCAAAATCGGATGTCAGCGGTGTCATCCGCTGACATCCGCAATCCCCATAGGCATACATTATGTCCGTATATCATCCGCAAACGGATGGGATGATATGCGGACATACGGAGTGGATGACACAAGTGTCATCCATGTCCGTGATAAAAAGTGCCGCAGCGGGAAAAAAAATCGGAGCTGCCGCGTGAAAGAGCCCTAACTTGGTTATGTTGATTGCTACAAAGTGGGTTGGAGCACTTGGCCTGAGCACCAGTGGTTCCAGGCTCAAAAAGTCCATGTGGTTGGGCACTGCTTTCCCGTACGGGGAAATTACTGCACCAAAAAAACATTTTTTAGTTAGTCTAATACAGAAGTGCTGCTACCTTTGATGTATTACTGTACCAAATTGAAAAACAACTGCATTGGATGTCTCTCTGCAGCACTGTTTGAAGTGAGCCCAACCGCACCAGTGCAGAGCTATTAATAATTCTAACATAGATGATATGGAACACCAGTAAATGCATATTTCCCTCACTGTGGAGGATAGTTGGCAGTAGCAAATGTTCACCTTAAATTATACACTGTCCCATCCAGAAGGATTGCCATGTGTAATAAAATTATCACTCAAATTTTGTTCAAAGCTAGTCAAAAAGAAAATTTAAAACCTTTCTTTAAATCTGTTGCAAATGATAAAGAAAATACCAGTGTCCCAAAAAAAAAAATAGGCATAGATTTGTAGGTTAAAGAAGCAGCCACCAGCTCTGCAGCCCAGATCTTGTTTATAGGGATGTTCTGTAGTACTCTTGATCTGTTTACTCTGTGCCTTCAGGACTTTGAGCAGCTGACTTTTGGGTCAAAATTGTTTGTTTTCAAAATCAGTAAAGCCGATTTGGTCTGTTCTTCATTCATTGCCGTCACTGACCTTTCTCTGTAAACCTCTTGAAACCATTGATAGTAAAGCGAGAAGCACTCCGCACTTCACAGACTGAAGGCTGTACCCTAATCGATCCGCATTCTGCTCTTTCAGCTGGATTCAGTTTATGATTATTATTATTAATAATTTCTTTGTTCTTTTGGCTCATACCAGTCTCTCAGAGACATTCTGCAGCTATTAATCACCTTTTTGGGTGGAGTTAAATTGTTTTTTTTTTTTTTTTTTGTTTTTTTTGTGTTTTTTGTTTTTTTTTTTTTAACTTTTTAACTTTTTGATGCATTTTGCTTGAAAAAAGAGCTTGTGATATTCACCAATCTTATTGATTGTTCTGTGACTGTGCCCTGCAGAGGTTTAATAAAACTATATTAAAAAAAAAAAAAAAAAAGTCTTTGTGATTTCAATGGGTTGTGATTTATTATATGTCAAAGCTTTAAAAGTGTTGGCAAAGTCCACCTTAAAGTTATTCTGTGCTTTGCCCATGCAGGGTAACTGGTTCAATTGAAAGTGTCTCTTAGCAATATGTTACACTCTAAATATGGGTGCAACTTGTTACGAACAGTGGAGTTAGCATTTAAAGCGGCATAAATCCCAAAATAAATCATTACGTTTTTTTTGGAGCTTACCGATTCTTCAATGTGATGGCTGCAGTCGTTCTCTTTTCTAGACATTATTTCTGTTATTTTCACCTGGTGATCCTGCCAGTAAGTCTGTGTTTCTCTTACGTCCTCCCAACAGTCGCAGCCCCTCATACAGTCTTCACGAGTGGGTAATGGTGCCCTCTGCAGGAGCACGCTAGGCAATTTGAAATGTAAATAAAAAACTTTCTCTATCGCTCATTGACAGACGTAGTCTTCTTGATTCTCAAGAGCTGGGTTATGTTGTCTCCGCAGGAGTAGGACTAGGCAGAAAGACAAAACGTTCTGGCTCCACCTTAGGGGCAGTCCCTGAGGGTATATCCTCCCTCTCTCTGCTACAGGGAATCAGTTTTTTTCTGTCTAGTCAGGAGTAAGGACCTAAGTTCCTTGCTGGGATCTTTTTGGTCCTGGCAAGATTTTTTCTTTAGAAAAAATATTTTTTTAGGTAGTTTTTCTCCAGTGTTTTTTTCCTGTGAGATCTTCAAGCAAAAACGCCGGACTGGGCGACACTAGTGGTCACCCCAGCCGGCCTACGAGCGCGCGCAGACCATTGCATTGCGCTTGGTCGGCCGCGACACATTCAAGTAAGTATGTGGGGCCGGGCGACGGGCTGGATGTTGAGATCCAGTGGTCACCCCGGTTTCTGCCTACGAGCGCGTGCAGACCAGAGCTCCGCGCTGGGTCGGCCGCGACGGAGTCCCAGTGGAGGGACTGACCTTGCGAGTTAAAAGTCTCACTTGGACGCCAGGAACCAGAGAGTCGAGGCGTCCGGAGTGGTCCACAACCCCCCACCCCGGTGGAGAGGGTATTGTGAAGAGAGGGTGCCTGTCGGTTCGGTATGGTGAGTAAACGTTCCCTTTTTTCTTTCCTCGTTATGAGGCAGTATGAATTATGGGCCCCTCCATACATGGTCAGTATATATCTGACACTAAAAGTCCCCCTTGTAAATACAGTATGTGTTTGTGGGAAGTGGACTTGGTTTGAGAGCTAACACTCTACCCAGCAGACTGTAGCATTACAGCAGACATAGGAGGTATAATCCTACCTTATTTGTAGTGTATCTCCTGTAGATCAATAAATTGCCACTTAGCAGAGATGCAGGTGGATGTGCTGGGAAAAAACGATTTTGGCGGTCCGCCGCCATTTTGCCGTAGACCAGGTGCATGTTTGTCCTCAGGTCACGCCGGCCGCCATGTTTTTGGAGTCTAATGTCTCTTGTATGGGGGCGGCCATGTTTCATGAGCCCAGCTACCTCGTGGAGAGCTGGGAACGCCGGAAGGCGTACACAGGGGGCGGAGCCACGTCCTTCTACCCGGGGAAAAAAGCAACAGCTCCTTCCAGTCTGTAAAAGACAGACGCTGACTGCAGTTGGTTGGAAACTTCACTGCATCGGTTGGTGAGCCTTGGGGGTCCCTCTCTCTCTCTGTGGGGATCGAGAAGCAGGTACTCTGAGGGGCGCTATTGTGCTAGGGGGAGACACATAAAAAGTTTTTTTGTTTTTCTGGCAAAGGTGTCCTGAATTAACATGGACCCTGCCACTCATGTATCTCCTCCGGATCCCCTCGAGGGGTCTGCAGGATCCTCCAGCACCCCACTGACGATTGAATCATTGTCAGCTATTATGGAAACTTTTGTGTCCCGGGTGGAAGTGGCTTGTCAGGGACAGGGCGCAAGAAAGCGACCCCCGCCTAACCCCTTATTATCTGAAACCTCGGATTCAGACTCTGAGCCTATTTCTGCAGTTGCAGGTACCTCATCTGGGATTGGTGTCTCGTGTACTGTCTCTTCAGACAGTGAGGAGGATGTTTCGGCATCAGCCATAGCCAAAGAGGAAGCGTTGGTAAACGCACTCATTGTATCTGTTCAAGAAACCTTAAGATTACAGGGTATTCCGTCGGAAATAGCTGAAACTGAAATCCCTTTTGGGACTAAAAAACGCATCAAAGTGGCGAAGGTTTTTCCATTGCCCAAATGTTTTGGCAATCCAATCAAAGAAGAATGGAGTCTGCCAAAACGCACTTCTACTATTTCTAAACATATTAACAGGCGTTATCCGTTTGAGGAAACCCTCATTAAGAAATGGACAGAACCACCTGTGGTGGATTCACCAATTGCTAGATTGAATAAAGCCACGGTTATTCCTCTAGAAGACGCTCCGTCTTTTAAAGATCCAGTGGATCGCAAGATAGAAGCTATGTCTCGCACCATGTTTACCTTGATTGGATCAGCTTTCAGACCAATAATTGCTATTGGTCTGGTTTCGCAGGCTGTAACTGAATGGACCAAGTGGTTACGCCGGGACTTAGAAGAGGTCCCTCAGGCGGTATCAGATTTGTTGGAACAAATGATACAGGGGTTACAGTTTGTGTGTGATGCGGCGTTAGACGCCACTCCATTATTGGCGCGAGCATCAGTCTCAGCGGTGGTTCTCAGGCGTACACTGTGGCTAAAAGGTTGGTTAGCCGACCAAGGTTCCAAAAAAGCATTGGCTAATATCCCCTTTTTAGGAGAGCGTCTATTTGAAGCCAACTTAGATGAGATCATTAAGGATCTCACGGGTGGAAAGAGCACCTTTTTACCGCAAAATGTTAAAGGTAAAGGAACTCGTCAAAAACGAGGGCCTTCTTTTTCTGCTCATAAGAGGTTTTTTCTTCCCGCGGGTGAAAAAATTAAGTCCTCCAAAGCTCCTTCAGGAGGCTTCAGGGGACGTTGGTCGGGCAAGCAAAAGCCCGCCCCCTCCAGACCTGAAGATAAATCGTCCAAAGCCTGAAGGTGCGCCCCCACCCATAACTGGGGTGGGGGGACGTCTTCGCCGGTTCCCGGATCCATGGCTTTCCAGAATCCCGGACAAGTGGGTTTGCGAAGTCATAAGGCCAGGGTACAAGATCGAGTTTCGATCTCTCCCACCGGCGCGATTCTTCCCTTCCAATATTCGACTATCCCCGGATCGTTTAGAAGATCTGCGGAGAGCAGTCACGGATTTACTACAACAAGGAGTGGTAGTCCACGTTCCTTGGACAGAACGTTTTCAGGGGTTTTATTCAAACCTATTTACAATACCCAGGAAAGAGGGCAAAGTGCGTCCAATTCTGGACTTAAGGGCACTCAATTCTTTTGTCAACATAAGAAAATTCAGAATGGAGTCCATTCGCACAGTAGCAGCCTTCCTGCATCCAGGGGATGTCCTAGCGTCCATAGACATCAAGGACGCATATCTTCACATTCCCATTTTCGCAGGACATCAGCGGTTTCTACGCTTTTCCGTAGAAGAGAACCACTATCAGTTTGTGGCGTTACCTTTCGGTCTCGCCACGGCTCCTCGGGTCTTCACGAAGGTGT
Organism: Pelophylax lessonae; assembly: GCF_965119305.1. Taxonomy (NCBI): domain Eukaryota; kingdom Metazoa; phylum Chordata; class Amphibia; order Anura; family Ranidae; genus Pelophylax; species Pelophylax lessonae. The sequence continues at coordinate 235,320,437 of NC_138775.1, read as the reverse complement.
TGGCCCCAATGTTGGCACTACTGCGCCAAAGAGGCATATCGATTCTTGGTTACCTAGACGATCTTCTGCTTCATGCAGAGTCTCCTCAGACCTTGCTACAAAACATAGAAATTACTATGATTTCTTTACAGGAATTCGGGTGGCTGGTGAACCAGCAAAAGTCATTTTTGGTTCCCACCCAGAGGCTCGAATATCTGGGTCTAATTCTAGACACAGTCAGGACAAGAGTTTTTCTTCTGGTAGGGAAACTCTGGAAGATTCAATTAGCAGTCCAGTTGTTACTATCCAACAGCTGGTCTTCTCTTCGAACTTGCATGAGGGTTCTGGGGTTGATGGTGGCTTCCTTCGAAGCAGTCCCATTTGCCCAGTCCCATACCCGAATTCTTCAGCAAGAGATTCTTCTCAGATGGAATCGGAATCCGGAATCCCTGGACAATCAGATCCGATTGAGCAAACAGACCAGAGAGTCTCTGGTCTGGTGGCTTGGGTCTCCGATGCTCAGCCAGGGAAAGTCATTTCTGCCAATATATTGGACGATAGTGACCACGGATGCCAGTCTATCCGGATGGGGAGGAATTCTCGGTCAGTTATCTGTCCAGGGACTTTGGTCCCTGGAAGAATCCAGGTGGCCGATAAATGTATTGGAACTGAGAGCGATCAGACTTTGTCTGATTCACTGGACCGAGAAGCTCCAGGGCAGCCCGGTTCGGATCCAGTCGGACAATGCCACGGCCGTGGCTTATGTCAATCACCAGGGGGGCACCAAGAGTGTCCGAGCGGCCAAAGAAGTGGCTTGCATTCTTCGCTGGGCGGAACGATTTGTTCCAGCTATCTCTGCGGTGTTCATTCCGGGGGTGGAGAATTGGCAGGCAGATTATCTCTGTCAGACTCTGGATCAGGGGGAATGGTCCCTCCATCCAGAAGTTTTCCACCAGTTGTGCCTACGGTGGGGCACCCCGGATGTGGATCTGTTGGCATCACGATTCAACAGGAAAGTACAGAGATTCGTGGCTCGCTCCCGCGATCCTCTAGCAGAGACCGCAGACGCACTGATCGCCCCGTGGGGGCAATACCAGCTAATGTATGCCTTCCCTCCTCTCGCGTTACTGCCAAGACTTCTTCGCAGGATAGAGGAGGAAGGAATTCCAGTAATTCTGGTAGCTCCGGACTGGCCTCGTCGAGCTTGGTACGCCGACGTGGTCAGACTGGTGGCGGACGTCCCGTGGAGACTTCCTCTCAGGGAGGACCTACTGTCTCAGGGACCGATCTTCCATCCTGCTTTACGATCGCTGGCTTTAACGGCCTGGCTATTGAGACCCAGGTGCTGAAGGACAAGGGATTGTCAGCTTCAGTTATTCCTACTCTAGTTGAAGCAAGGAAAGCGACTTCCAGAAAGATTTATCATCGCACATGGAAGTCCTACATTGCATGGTGTGAACCTTTGGGGTTCCGTCCACGGTCTTATTCGGTTAGTCGAATATTAGCTTTTCTGCAACAAGGGGTTGAGCAGAAACTGGCCTTGAGCACTATCAAGGGTCAGGTCTCAGCATTAGCTATCTTCTTTCAGAAGCCTTTGGCTACTCATTCCTTGGTGCGGAATTTCATCCAGGGGGTGCGACATCTGGCTCCGCCAGTGCGCGCGCCATTACCACCCTGGGATCTTAATTTAGTATTGTCGGTTCTTCAGAAACCTCCCTTTGAAGATATTAGGGAGATTCCTCTACCTACGTTGTCCCAGAAGGTGGCCTTCTTGGTGGCTATTACTTCTGCACGCAGGGTGTCAGAACTGGCCGCATTATCTTGTCGTTCCCCATATCTGGTGGTTCATAGAGATAAGGTGGTTCTTCGTCCGAATCCATCCTTCCTACCAAAAGTGGTTTCAGAATTTCATCTGAATGAAGAAATTGTATTACCTTCCCTGTGTCCTAAGCCCAGTCATCCTCGGGAGTTTGCTTTACACTCCTTGGATGTGGTCCGGGCGATCAGGGTATACTTGAAAACGACAGACTCGTTTCGCAAGACGGATTCACTTTTTGTGATCCCGGATGGACCCAAAAAGGGGTTGCCTGCATCTGCCGCGACCATTTCCAAATGGATCAGACAAACGGTGGTACAGGCTTATTCTATTAAGGGTCGGGAGCCCCCGTTCCCTGTTAAGGCGCACTCCACTCGGGCGCTTAGTGCGTCATGGGCCTTTCGCCATCAGGCGTCAGTGGTCCAGGTGTGCAAGGCGGCTACCTGGTCGTCGGTGCATACCTTTACAAAACATTATAAAGTTGATGTAATGGCATCATCTGATGCCGTGTTTGGCCGCAAGGTTTTGCAGGCCGCCATTTGAGGAGACCAGTGGTCTGCCTCGAGGGTTTTTTTCCGTTGGAAATTTTTCTTTTGAGTCTCATTCTTTGTTTATAATGAGCCTTTAAAACTTCTAGTTTGGCACCGGTTGGGCCTTCTAGATTGGATTTTGATTTTTGTCAATCCCACCCCTCATTTGTGGCACTGCTTCTGGATGTCCCAGCTCTTGAGAATCAAGAAGACTACGTCTGTCAATGAGCGATAGAGAAAAATGGATTTTTGTAAGATCTTACCGTAAAATCCTTTTCTCTTAAGCTCATTGACAGACGTAGTACCCGCCCCTCTATCATTGAGTTGGGTTGGGTTAAATTCTCTGTTACTGCTTTAGAACAGAACTGATTCCCTGTAGCAGAGAGAGGGAGGATATACCCTCAGGGACTGCCCCTAAGGTGGAGCCAGAACGTTTTGTCTTTCTGCCTAGTCCTACTCCTGCGGAGACAACATAACCCAGCTCTTGAGAATCAAGAAGACTACGTCTGTCAATGAGCTTAAGAGAAAAGGATTTTACGGTAAGATCTTACAAAAATCCATTTTTCTACACTTAGACGCACCTCCAGGGGGCCGTCCCTCAGCCATTATCCTGACCCAGTTACCACTGTCCTCCAGTTTTATGCTGTCTAGCGTCGGGAGTAGGCTAGATCTTCCCTGCTGGCACCTAATGTCTGTTTCTTTGTTTTTTTTTTTCTTGAAAAGTGTTTTTCTTTGAAAATAGCTTTTTTATTTCACTCACTATCGCTAGTTAGGGGAATTCCTGGAGGATTAAAAGCGACAGCAGAGCTGTGCCTCGCACTGTATAATATAGATTCCCAGCCTGCCACCGAGCGTCGCAGGTCATTGGTGTGCCCAGGCCTCGCAACGACAGTGGCCCTTGAGACGGGGACGAGCCTGCGGAGATCCATCTTCGCCGGGATGTCTCAACTCCGGAATGCCCATGTGTTGCTAGCATCCTTCCTGTCTGACGGCACCCCCACTCAGGGTGGGAGGTATTCCGTATCAGAGCGGTGCCCACGTTCTCTGGACTGGTGAGTACCCCCTGTCCCTGGGACTATACTCTGTGGGGTTGTTCTGTGGGCCCACTCTTAGGGGATGGCAGTACTAGGTGGCTTCTGTGGTATCCCCCTTCTGTCCGTTTTGGTGCGGTTCCCTTCCTCCCTGCCCCTGCTAGGGGCTCTCTGTGGCACACACTGCTCTGGCTGGGGGTAGTGATGGCTTGATATATACCGGGGGTGCTCTCTGGGGTTTCAACGTGGTGGCCAGCTCATGTGTATTGTGCTTTATTTGGTGCCGTTTGCGCGGCCGCCATTTTGGGTGAGGGCAGGCTGTTTGTGCCTCTTGTGGGCAGAAGCCATTTTAGCTCATCGTTTTGGCGCAGATCTGGCGCCATCTTTGGTGTGGGCATCCGCCTAGTAAGGGTGGCTGCCATTTAGCAAGTGCTTCCTCCAATAGACTTTTATCGGGCACCATGTTTTTTGTGGCTCAGGGCAGGCATAGGCCTCTGTGCGTGAGGTCACTTACTCCTTTCTCTCCTCTTCACTGCAGCAGCGTGTGGCAAGTACAGACACTGTGGGGTGATTTTACCTGTTTTCTCTGGCATTTTCCAGCAAAAACTGTTTTCTTCTTGTGGCTATAGCTGTTCCTAAGGGATATCTTCAGGTAGTGCATTTTGCGGTGGGGTTCAGTGGGAACCGCCGTTTTAAAGGGCCAACGTCCTAAAAATATTTTTATGCTAAAATTGAGTCCCAGAATAGCAAATTCCCCACAGACCTGGTTGGTGCTTCAGGAACTCCTGAATCCTCTTCCATGGCCTTATCTGCTGCTCTTGCGACGTTGGCGTCAAGTGGATCTGCTGATGTCTGAACGCACTTCTCAAAAACTGCCTATGCCCTCTGTCTATGGACTCAGAGCCTGATTTGGTTGCCACGGACAATGTCCCCCCTGAGGGGTCCCAGTCCTCACATTCAGATGGGGAGAAGGAAGAGTCTTCCTCTATGGCGGCGCGGAAACACGCTGCGGTGGATGCATTTATTAGCTCCATTAAGGAGACTTTAAATCTTGATGATGAGCCCTCCCTGTCGGGTAAGCGGGTTTCCTTCGGGTCCCGCAAAGCCCAGAAGTCGGGTCAGGTTTTCTCCTGCCCCGAGGGGTTTCACGACACCGTGAACGACCGATGGCGTTGCATCAAGCATATGCTGGTGGTGCCTAAGCGGTTTAAATACCGTTATCCCTTTGTCGATCCTGTTGACAATCGTTGGACGGTGTCACCTAAGATAGACCACACTGTTTCTAGACTGAATAAATCCACCTTGATGCCCATGGAGGACTCCCCGGTGTTTAAGGATCCGGCAGATAGGCGTGTGGAAACGCTTTCCCGCCACATTTTGTTTGGTGGCAGGCTCCCTGCTCAAACCTGTGTTCGCTTTGGTGATGGTCTCTCAAGCTGTCATGGAATGGTCCAAGGCGCTTAGGCGCGTTTTGGTGGCGGAATCGGTCTCTCCGGCTGCCCTAGACATGGTGGATCAAGTAACCCAGGCCGTGATTTACCTGTGTGACGCGGCCTTGGACAAGGCTCCCTTGGTTGCACGGTTGTCTGCGGTCAGGGTTGCGATGCGTCGCATTATTTGACTGAAAAGCTGGTCGGCTGACCACGCTTCCAAATAGACTGTCTGATGTCCCTTATGTGGGTAGTCGTCTTTTTGGGGACACTCTGGATGAGTTGATCAAAGGGCTTACGGGGGGGTAAGAGTGCACTTTTTCCCCAAGCCTCTAAGGGATAATCCCCCCACGCTAGGCAGGGCCCTTCTTTTAAGGCTCATCGTGGGTCCTTTCCTGCCTTCGGGGCACAAGATAAAGGAAAATCCTTCAAGACCTCAGGTGGTCACAAGAAGCCATGGTGGAGTGAGCCCAAGGCCGGTCAGGCCGGTTAGGCGGCCAAGTCTACCTCTTCCTGAAGGGATGCCCTCACCCGTTTCAGGGGTGGGGGGACATCTGCATTGTTTTTAGGAACCCTGGTTGTCCCACATTCAGGACAGGATGGTTCATGAACTGATTTGTTCAGGGTACAAGACCGCGTTTCGATCTCGCCCCGCAGACAGGTTCTTTCCATCAAATCTCCATCTGACTCCCGATCGTTTCAGATGTCTTAGGGGGGCGGTACAAGATCTTCTTGCCCAAGGAGTCATTGTGCCAGTTCCTTCACGAGACAGGTTTTATTCCAATCTGTTCACAGTGCCCAGAAAAGAGGGCAAAGTATGTCCGATTCTGGACCTAAAGTCTCTGAATCAATTTGTGAGGGTACAGAAGTTCCGGATTGAATCCATCTGGTCGGTGGTGGCGTCGTTAAGCCCAGGGGACTTCCTGGCCTCCATCGACATGAAGGATGCGTATCTGCACATCCCTATCTACGAGGGTCATCAGAGGTATCTCCGCTTCGCGGTGGCAGAGGAGCATTTTCAGTTTGTGGCTTTGCCCTTCGGTCTCGCTTTGGCTCCCAGGGTATTCACCAAGGTTTTGGCTCCGGTGCTGGCTTAACTGCATTTAAAGGGGATTACGGCCCTTGGTTATCTGGACGACCTCCTGTTAAGGTCGAGTTTGTGTGCCACTTTGACGAGCGATCTGTCGGTTATGGTTCAGATGCTCCAGGAGTTCGGGTGGACCATCAATTTTCAGAAGTCGGCTCTGACTCCTTCGGTTCGCCTCCCGTACCTGGGGATGGTCCTGGACTCCGCTCAGGCGAAAGTCTTTCTTCCGGAGGAAAAACTCCGGATCCTGCTGGGGGAGATCAAGTCCCTCAAGGACAAAGATCTCTCTTCTCTATGGGCCTGTATGCAGTCCCTGGGTCTGATGGTTTCAGCCTTCGAAGCCATCCCATTTGCTCAAGTTCACACGAGAACTCTGCAAGCAGAGATTCTTGCCAGGTGGTACAGAACGCCTCAGTCGTTGGACAGGAGGATTTCCCTGAGCCACCTCGCAAGATCTAAACTTTTGTGGTGGCTCCTGTCACCAACTCTGACACAAGGCAAGTCCTTCCGGCCTCTGCTGTGTACAGTGCTCACCACGGATGCCAGCCTGTTGGGCTGGGGTGGAGTTCTGGGCACGCATTGTGCCCAGGGGACGTGTTCGGTGGAGGAGGCCTCCTTACCGATAAACATCTTGGAGCTCCAAGCAATCAAGCTCTGCCTGTTCCATTGGTCAGCTCGGCTTCAGGGTTGCCCGATTTGGGTACAGACTGACAACGCCATGGCAGTGGCTTGCATCAATCACCCAGAGAGCCCGGGCGGCCAAGGAAGTGGCCGAGATCCTATCGGGCCGAGACGCACATTCCGGCTATTTCGGCTGTGCACATTCCAGGAGTGGGGAACTGGCAGGCGGACTATCTGAGTCGCCAGCCCCTGGACCAGGGAGAATGATCCCTGCATCCGGAGGTGTTTCGTCTCCTGTGTGCCTGGTGGGGGTCTCTGGATGTGGACCTGTTCGCGTCCCGTCTCAACAAAAAGGTAGGAGGGTTCATGGCCAGAACCCGCGATTTTCTGGTGGACGCCACGGACGTGTTAGTGGTGCCTTGGCACCGGTATCGGCTGATTTATGTCTTCCCTCCGCAGGTTGGCGTCGGAGCGGATGCAGGTCATTCTGGTGGCCCCAGACTGGCTGTGTCGGTCTTGGTATGCAGACATTGTGCAGATGGTCATCAAGCCTCCCTGGTGGCTTCCGCTGAAAGACTATCTTCTGTCTCAAGGGCCGATCTTCCATTCTGCTTTACAGTCTCTGGCTTTGACGGCGTGGCTGTTGAAAGCCAATTCTTGAGAATACTGTCATTCCTACCTTATTGAAGGCTCGGAAAGCTACATCTAGAAAATGTTATCACCGCACCTGGAAGGCGTATATTGCCTGGTGCGAGTCGCAAGGGTTTTATCCTCGCTCCTTTTCGGTGGCGAGGGTTTTGGCCTTCCTGCAGGAAGGTGTTGAACAGCGTTTGGCGCAGACCATGATAAAAGGTCTGTTGTCGACCTTAGCCATTCTTTTCCAGCGTCCCTTGGCGACGAATTCCTTGATTCGCACCTTTATTCAGGGAGTGTGGCATCTGGCTCCCCCGAGGAAGGCTCCTTTGCCTCCCTGGGACCTGAATTTGGTTTTCTCTATCGCTCATTGACAGACGCAGTCCTCTTTGATTAATATCAAATTGGGTTATACTGCCCTCTACAGGAGTAGAACACTAGGCACTGCTACAGGATGTCAGTTTTTTTCTGTCTAGTCAGAGGTGCGTCCAATTCTGGACTTAAGAGCACTTAATCTTTTTGTCAGGGTACAAAGATTCAAGATGGAGTCCATTCGCACAGTAGCGGCCTCCTTGCATCAGGGGGATTTTCTGGCGTCCATAGACATCAAGGATGCCTATCTTCACATTCCCATTTACGCAGGACATCAGCGTTTCCTGCGTTTTTCCGTAGGAGAGAACCATTATCAGTTTGCGGCGTTACCCTTTGGTCTCGCCTCGGCTCCCCGGGTCTTCACAAAGGTGTTGGCCCCAGTTTTGGCGCTGTTGCGACAGCGAGGCATATCGATTCTAGGTTACCTAGACGATCTTCTGCTTCGTGCGGAGTCTCCGCAGACTCTGTTGCTAAACTTGGAGTTCACCATGATCTCTTTGCAAGAGTTCGGGTGGCTGGTGAACCTGCAGAAGTCATCTCTGGTTCCCACAAAGAGGCTGGAATATCTGGGTCTAATTTTAGACCCATCCCTGGCAAAGGTGTTTCTCCCTGCGGAGAAACTCCAGAAGATTCAGTCAACGATTCAGTTGTTACTGTCCGTCAGCTGGCCTTCCCTTCGGACTTGCATGAGGGTCCTGGGTCTGATGGTGGCTTCCTTCGAGGCAGTACCATTTGCCCAGTCCCATACCCGAATCCTTCAAAAAGAGATTCTTCTCAAATGGAACCGGAATCCCGATTCCCTGGACAATCGGATCCGACTGAGCGAGCGGACCAGGGAGTCTTTGGTCTGGTGGCTTCGGTCTCCGATGCTCAGCCAGGGGAAGTCATTTCTTCCAATATACTGGACGATTGTCACCACGGATGCCGGGTGGGGAGGAATTCTCGGCAAATTATCTGCTCAGTGGCTTTGGTCCCTGGAAGAGTCCAGGTTACCGATAAATGTATTGGAACTGAGAGCGATCAGACTTTGTCTGATTCACTGGACCGAGCAGCTCCAGGGCAGCCCGGTGCGAATCCAGTCGGACAATACCACAGCAGTGGCTTACGTCAATCACCAGGGGGGCACCAAGAGTGTCCTGGCGGCCATAGAAGTGGCCAGCATTCTTTGTTGGGCAGAACGATTTGTTCCAGCTCTCTCCGCGGTATACATTCCGGGGGTGGAGAACTGGCAGGCAGATTATCTCAGCCGTCAGATTCTGGATCAAGGGGAATGGTCTCTTCATCCAGAGGTATTCCACCAACTGTGCCTTCGTTGGGGCACCCCGGATGTGGATCTGTTGGCATCTCGGCTCAACAGGAAGGTGCGGAGGTTTGTAGCTCGCTCCCGCGATCCTCTAGCAGATGCCGCAGACGCACTGGTCGCCCCGTGGGGGCAGTATCAGCTACTGTATGCCTTCCCTCCTCTCGAGTTACTGCCGAAACTTCTTCGCAGGATAGAGGTGGGGGGAATTCCAGTTATCCTGGTAGCTCCGGACTGGCCTCGTCGGGCCTGGTACGCCAACCTGGTCAGGCCGGTCGCAGACGTTCCTTGGCGACTTCATCTCAGGGAGGATCTGCTGTCTCAGGGACCGATCTTCCATCCTGCTTTACGATGATGCAGAGTTTCATCCAGGGAGTGCGGCACCTGGCTCCGCCGGTGCGCGCACCCTTGCCGCCCTGGGATCTTAATTTGGTGTGGTCGGTTCTTCAGAAACCTCCCTTTGAAAATATCAGGGAGATTCCTTTGCTTACTTTATCCCAGAAGGTGGCCTTCTTGGTGGCTATCACTTCTGCACGCAGGGTGTCAGAACTGGCCGCATTCTCCTGTCGTTCCCCATATCTGGTGGTTCATAGGGATAAGGTGGTTCTTTGTCCGAATCCATCCTTCCTTCCTAAGGTGGTTTCAGAGTTTCATCTAAATGAAGATATTGTGTTACCTTCCCTGTGTCCTAAGCCCAGTCATCCTCGAGAGTTTGCGTTCCACTCCTTGGATGTGGTTCGGGCGATCAGGGTGTACTTGACTACTACGGAATCTTTCCGTAAGACGGATTCACTTTTTGTGATCACGGATGGCCCTAGAAAGGGGTTGCCTGCATCTGCCGCGACTATCTCCAAATGGATCAGACAGACGGTGGTACAGGCTTATTCTATTAAGGGTCGGGAGCCTCCGTTCCCTGTTAAGGCGCACTCCACTCGGGCGCTTAGTGTTTCCTGGGCCTTTCGCCATCAGGCGTCAGTGCTTCAGGTTTGCAAGGCGGCTACATGGTCGTCGGTGCATACCTTTGCAAAATTCTATGAGCCTTTAAGACTTCTAGTTGGCACCGGTTGGGCCTTCTGGATTGTTTTTTGATTTCCGTTATCCCACCCCTCATTTGTGGCACTGCTTTGGGACGTCCCAATTTGATATTAATCAGAGGACTGCGTCTGTCAATGAGCGACAGAGAAAATTGGATTTTTGTAAGAACTTACCGTAAAATCCTTTTCTCTTAAGCTCATTGACAGACGCAGTACCCGCCCCTCTATTTTTGAGTTGGGTTAAATTCTCTGACACTGCTTTGTGACATAACTGACATCCTGTAGCAGAGAGAGGATATACCCTCTGGGACTGCCCCTAAGGTGTGGCCAGAACGTTTTCTTCTGCCTAGTGTCCTACTCCTGTAGAGGGCAGTATAACCCAATTTGATATTAATCAAAGAGGACTGCGTCTGTCAATGAGCTTAAGAGAAAAGGATTTTACGGTAAGTTCTTACAAAAATCCAATTTTATCCGTTTTGTAATGGCCTACCTTTGAGAACAGAGAAATACCTCTGCCTGTGTTGTCCCAGAAAGTTGCCTTTCTGGTAGCTATCACATCTGATCGCAGAGTGTCTGAGTTGGCGGCTCTGTCTTGCCTTTTGCCTTATCTGCTTGTTCATAGGGATAAAGTGGTCATGCAACCCAATCAGTCTTTTCTCCCTAAGGTGGTGTCGGCTTTCCACCTCAATGAACATATTGTGTTGTCTTCGCTTTGTGCGAAGCCCAAGCATCCCAAGGAATTTGCCTTGCATTCCTTGGATGTGGTCCTGGCGGTCAGGGTTTACCTGTTTGCCGCAGAGTCTTTTAGGAAGTCCGATTCCCTGTTTGTCCTTCCTGAGGGACCTCAGAAGGGTTTGGCTGTGTCCGGGCCGACCAGTTCTAAATGGATCAGACAGACGATTGTTCAGGCCTACTCAATCAAGGGTCAGGTTCCCCCTTTCCCTGTAAAGGCATATTCTACTATGCCTCTTGGTTGTCAGTGCACACTTTAACGAAGTTGTACGAACTTGATGTGATGGTATCCTCGGATGCTTCCTTTGGCCGCAGAGTTTTCAGTGCGGCGGTTGTGTGAAGACGTGTTTTTTACTGTCTTCCTGGTGGGGTTCTTTCTTATTCTGGGTTAGCTCCTGTTGAGCTTTTGTTTCCTGTTGGCTCAGTTGTTTCTCTGGCCTGGTTGACACGTTGCCTGTTCTGTAGGTTGCGTCTTCCCACCCCTCACTCCTGCACTGCTTTGGGACGTCCCACTCGTGAAGGCTCTATGAGGGGCTGCGACTGTCAGAGGACGTAAGAGAAAATAGTTTTTGTAAGAACTTACCGTAAAACTCTTTTCTCTGAGTCCTCCGACAGTCCCAGCCCCCACCCCTCTGGTTTTTTGATCTTGGGGTTGTTTCCTTCCGGTACTGCTTGCTACAAAACTGAAGGACAGTGGTAACTGGGTCAGGATAATGGCGGGACGGCCCCCTGGAGGTGTGTCTAAGTGTGGAAAGTTTTTAGTAACATTTCAAACTGCCTAGCTTGCTCCTGCAGAGGACGCCAATACCCACTCGTGAAGGCTGTATGAGGGGCTGTGACTGTCGGAGGACTCGGAGAAAAGAGTTTTACGGCAAGTTCTTACAAAAACTTTTTTCAGCAGAACCAGCTCTCCTGCACATGTAGTATTTAGAGGGTTGAAACAAACCACTTAATATTGCCTAAAATGGTCAGCTTTTATTTACTGTATGCAAAACCCTTTTCCCAGAAGGAACAAAACTGGTTGCCATAACTGCTTGAAAATGTGTTTAGTGTATCTAACTCTGCTAGTACATTGAACATTTCCTCCTTTGGTTCGGGGTACAATACTGCTTTTAACGGGTCTGCCTTTGCTCATCTACAGTGCCTTGCGAAAGTATTCGGCCCCCTTGAACTTTGCGACCTTTCGCCACATTTCAGGCTTCAAACATAAAGATATATAAAACTAATTTTTTGTGAAGAATCAACAAGTAGGACACAATCATGAAGTGGAACGAAATGTATTGGATATTTCAAACTTTGTTAACAAATAAAAAACTGAAAAATTAGGCTTGCATAATTATTTAGCCCCTTTCAGTGCAGCAAACTCTCTCCAGAAGTTCAGTGAGGATCTCTGAATGATCCAATGTTGACCTAAATGACTAATGATAGTTACATAGTATCCACCTGTGTGTAATCAAGTCTCCGTATAAATGCACCTGCACTGTTGATAGTCTCAGAGGTCCATTTAAAGCGCAGAGAGCATCATGAAGAACAAGGAACACACCAGGCAGGTCCGAGATACTGTTGTGGAGTAGTTTAAAGCTGGATTTGGATACAAAAAGATTTCCCAAGCTATAAACATCCCAAGGAGCATTGTGCAAGCGATAATATTGAAATGGAAGGAGTATTAGACCACTGCAAATCTACGAAGACCTGGCCGTCCCTCTAAACTTTCAGCTCCTACAAGGAGAAGACTGATCAGAGATGCAGCCAAGAGGCCCATGATCACTCTGGACGAACTGCAGAGATCTATAGCTGAGGTGGGAGACTCTGTCCATAGGACAACAATCAGTCGTATACTGCACAAATCTGGCCTTTATGGAAGAGTGGCAAGAAGAAAGCCATTTCTTAAAGATATCCATAAAAAGTGTTGTTTAAAGTTTGCCACAAGCCACCTGGGAGACACACCAAACATGTGGAAGAAGGTGCTCTGGTCAGATGAAACCAAAATCAAACTTTTTGGCAACAATGCAAAATGTTTGGTGTAAAAAGCAACACTGCTCATCACCCTGCAAACACCATCCCCACTGTCAAACATGGTGGTGGCAGCATCATGGTTTGGGCCTGCTTTTCTTCAGCAGGGACAGGGAAGATGGTTAAAATTGATGGGAAGATGGATGGAGCCAAATACAGGACCATTTTGGAAGAAAACCTGATGGGAGTCTGCAAAAGACTTGAGACCGGGACGGAGATTTGTCTTCCAACAAGACAATGATCCAAAACATAAAGCAAAATCTACAATGGAATGGTTCACAAATAAACATATCCAGGTGTTAGAATGGCCAAGTCAAAGTCCAGACCTGAATCCAATCGAGAATCTGTGGAAAGAACTGAAAACTGCTGTTCACAAACGCTCTCCATCCAACCTCACTGAGCTCGAGCTGTTTTGCAAGGAGGAATGGGCAAAAATTTCAGTCTCTCGATGTGCAAAACTGATAGAGACATACCCCAACTGACTTACAGCTGTAATCGCAGCAAAAGGTGGTGCTACAAAGTATTAACTTAAGGGGGCTGAATAATTTTGCACGCCAAATTTTTCCGTTTATTTGTTAAAGTTTGAAATATCCAATAAATTTCATTCCACTTCATGATTGTGTCCCACTTGTTGTTGATTCTTCACAGAAAATTACAGTTTTATATCTTTGAAGCCTGAAATGTGGCAAAAGGTCAAAGTTCAAGGGGGCCGAATACTTTCGCAAGGCACCGTACATAACATGGTACATTGGGCTAGTACTTTACACAAGAAAGTTGTTTGTGCTTTTCTTTTTAGCTTATGGGAAGGAAAAAAAATGCCTTTCTTTAGATCAACAGAAATTTGCTAAAAATGTTTTTAGCGGGAAAAAATAAATCAAAAGCAGCCACTACATTCATGAACTGATAAGCTACAACGTCTTTGTTTTTAGGTTAAGATAGGCTTTAATGTAGACTTCCACATATGCATATACTTCCTTTCACTCAAACCAGCCATCAGGAGTGACCGCGAATTCTTGTGAGTTGCCATAGTTGTAGCTTACGCAGGCCTATGGTCTGCCGTGGTACAGCACTGATTGACCATGCGCTGCCTTATGAGCAAGTCATATTTTCTTCCACACTGGAAGTACCAGTTATTTCCTTTGTCTTACAGGATGCTGAACTTATGGAAGAGGTAAGCATACACTGAGGGCATGAGAGTTATATCAAACCTATTGCTTTGCTCCGTAGTTTAGAGGATCAGTCTTGCACAAACATGAGCATTTGGCTTAGCAGAGCATTCATGGTTTTATATTCAACAAATGGTGTAGCGCTAACATTAATGGTGTTAACTATAAAAATTTATATGGTATGTATAACAAATTGTGCATCAATGTGAAAAAGTCCATTGAAGGAGTTATAGGATTAAGAATACAAGTCCCAGAATGGACGATGAAAATAGAAGACTGATATCCCAAGGAGATGGTAAAGCAGAAATACACCCGAGAAGAGGTTATTATACAGGATTTATATAGCACCAACAGTTTGTGCAGCGCTTTACAACATTAGGGCATACAGTAGAGTTAAAATACAATTCAATACAGGAGGAATCATAGGGCCCTGCTCCTTGGAGCACAGTACTCTACAGCATTTTTTGCACACCTGCCTAAACTTCTGCAAAAAGAGATTTCAAATATATATTTCTCTTTCGTTCACTGACGGACACAACTCTGTGTCGTCTAGACGATTGGGCTTATGCTGACTCTCTCTTTAGGACATGGGTGTCCAACCTTTTGGCTTCTCTGGGCCACATTAAGAGTAGAGAAATTTTCTCGGGCCGCATATATACCTCAACTATAGTATATATTTTATAAGTAATAAAATGCACACAACTAGAGGATGATCAAATGAATTGGAATCAGTATACAGAGGTTTACTTCTGAGATATATTAAAGGAACACTCTAACCACCATGACTTCTTCAGTGATTTGAAGAAGTGGTCATGGTGGTAGGAGTCCGAAACACTGCACATGCGCGCCTCCCCTCCGAGGCAGCCTCTGCCTACCGTTAGTTGGAAGCCGCTGTGGCCATGCCCCCGATCCAACTTCCTTCCTCCCCAGCAAAAAAATTGTCAGGGGGCAGTGGGCCGCATTGCCTGGGGTTCTGGGCCGCAGGTTGGACATGCCTGCTTTAGGAGTAGGACTAGGCGGAAACAATTTTGGCTTTGCCCCTGAGGCAGTCCCAGGGTGTATACCATCCCTTCCTGCTCTAGGACTTCAGTTTTTCTCTGCCTAGTCAAGAGTAAGGTCCTGGCTCTTTGCTAGGATCTGCGGTCTTGGCATTTTTTCCTTTTTTCTTGATTGTAGTTTACACAGGAACAAAAATAACCAGCTGGACTGGGCGCTGCACTGGATATCCTAGATCCTTATGGTCTTCAGCAGTGGACTGCTGGGAGTAGTGCACGCCTGATGCTATGGTGTGGTGAGTAGTGTCCCCCCCCCCCCTCCTTTATTTTAGAATTGCTAGGGTGGTCACGGGCCCTCCCTGGGGATGGTAGGCCCCCTTCTGTGTCCTTCCTTCCCCTTCACGGTTTCCCCCCTCTCCCTAGCTGGGTTCCCCTGTCTCGGTCGCGCTCACCTGCTCCCTGTCTTCCCCCCGTGAGCCCCCCTTTAGGGGACACGGGTGTATTTTTGGATGGGGGTGGTTTCACTGGTGTTGGGCTGGAGAGTGGTGGGTGGGTGTTGCTGTGGGCCCCTCTTTTGGGGGTGCCTGTACCTTGGTGCTGCGGGGGGGGGGGGTTTCCTCTGTAGTCCAGTGGCCATTTTTTTGTTTCCCCATTGCAGATAGTAGCTGCCATTTTCTTGTAGCTTCCTCTTCCATCACAGTGGGGCAGGCTGTTTGGTGCTCTCCAGCTCTGGGGATGGTGAGTTTCTGGGTATATGATTCTTCCTCTGCTATACAGCGCTGCAGGTGTGCTGATTCTTATGGTGCTCCAGCGGTGTATGGGGGGGGGGGGGTTAGAAAAAAAAAACTTTTCTCTTACGTCCTCCGACAGTCGCCGCCTCTTCATATTCGTCACTATGGGGTTATTGACCTTTGCTCCGTAGGAGTAGCTAGGCAACAGAATATGTCAATATTAAAGCTTTTAACATATCCCACCCCCAGGGGGTGGTCCCCTCAGTCAATACCCTCCTGCTTCCTGTATCCATACCTCAGTTTCAATTGTCTAGCTCAGGAGTAGGCTGGCTGATTCTGTGCTGGGGATTTTCAGTCTCAGCTTCTTTTCTTTTTTGATTTTATTTGAAGTTTTTTCTCTTCCTTTTATTAGCTGTTTATTTTTCAGCACTAGTTAGGTTCTTCTGATGAAGATGATCGTGCGGTGCTGGGTCTCGGGCTGGGTTTCCGGGGCTCAGGGCCAGTGGCTTCCCAGCCTGCCATCGAGCGTTCAGTCAGGTTTTTTTCTGGCATGTGTGAACGACCCATCCCTGTTCGCTGCAGGGATGCTGCGGTGAGGTGGTTACCTCACTGGACGCCATGCGGTTTCGCACCGCAGTTCTATTGCGTCCTGACTGCGACTCTCCCTCTCCTCTGTGCAGTGGCTTGATCGCTTGGGCGGGCTCCCCACACCATTCAGGAGGTAAGTGTACTCTGTGTGGGGACCTGTCTGTTTAGTGGGTGTCAGTCTGGGACTGTGTAACCCTGCATGTCTGAAAACACTATTGGGCTCCCTGTCTGGATTGCTGCTTTCTGTGGGCTGCAAGGGGGGGGGGGGGCTCTCCTGCCATGTTTTGTGTAACAGGCTGTGTTTTTTCTGTGTGACATGCTGTATGCTGTGGGGCATGATGTGAGACATGTTTGTGGGCATACTTGCGGCGACCGCTGCTGCGGTCCGCCATTTTATTGCAGCAGGCTTATGGTGGCCGATACTGTGTGGGGAGAGCGGCGTTTTTGGCGCCAAGCGCCGCCATTTTGGCGGCGATCGCTCAGGCCACATGTCAGCGCTGCATGATCTCTGCCTTTGCAGTCCTCCTCCGTCGGCCATTTTTGTGTAGCCTTCCATAGGCTTTATAGGAGCGGTCAGTATTGCCTTCCTTTGCCCTGAGAACAGCGATCGATGCAGCAGCCTGAGTGATCTCTCCAGGTTTACCTTCCTTATTCCTGTATTCCTTGCCTGAGTTTTGTACTTCTCCCTGTGGGGGTAGGTGTGTGCTGTGTGTGTGCGGTGGGCTACGCTCGCCGCGATCTTAAAGGGGCAGTACCCCTTTTTTTCCTGCAAACTTTTGGGGCATGGATTCTCAGGAAAGCAAATTTCCTCCCACTTTAGTGGGGGGCCAAGGGTCTGCTGCTTCCCCCGAGGGGGGCGATTTGGCTACCATTGTGGCTAACCTAGCTGCTCAGGTGCAGATGGTTGTGGCTGCTCAATCCACAAAACGGCTGAGAGTTTCAATTTCCTCTGATTCAGAGGGCGATGGTGATGGGGCTGCTATGGCTGGGGTCCCCTTATCGGGGTCCCGTTCGTCCCTGGACCTTGTAGGGTCGGAAGGGGAGGCAGAGGTTGAAGGGGTTGATGATTCCCCCCCCCTGGCTCGTCTGAAGAGCTTGCAATCATGGATGAATTGGTTGCTTCTATCAAACAAACACTGCATTTGCAGGATGAGCCATGTCCTCCTGCCGTCCTGGCCTCTTATGGGACGCAGCGGAGACGCAAATCATCGCAGGTTTTTCCTTGCACTGAGGATTTTCAGCGCGCTGTTAGTGAACAATGGCGCAATATAAAGAAGCCTTTTGCTGTGCCAAGTAGGTTCAAGCTGCGTTATCCCTTCACACCCGCCACTGATGAACGTTGGTGTGTGCCGCCTCCGGTGGATCACGCGGTGGCAGTTTTGAATAAATCTACTGCGATTCCGGGGGAGGATACCCCGGTGTTCCGGGATCCCACGGACAGGAGACTGGAGTCTCTTGCCCGCCATACTTACTTGGTTACCGGTTCCATGCTACAAGCTATTTTTGCTTCCCTTATGGCAGCTCAGGCTGTCGCGGATTGGACGCAGGTGCTCAGGCGCGTCCTGGTGGCTGATTCTGCCCCGCCGACAACGTTGGCTATGGTGGATCAAATTCATCAGGGTGTCATGTATTTGTGTGATGCGGACTTAGATATAGTCCCTTTGGCTGCACGTGTGCACAGCTTATCGGTGTTGACACGCCGCTTGATTTGGCTGAAATGTTGGTCTGTGGACCAATCTTCTCGCAAAACTTTAGCTAATCTACCTTATACGGGATCTCGCCTTTTTGGCGAATCCTTGGATACGCTGATAAAGGGGATCACTGGGGGTAAGATCACGCTCTTGCCCCAGTCTCACAAGGCTAAGGTTGCTCAAGGTAAGAAGCATGCTTCGTTTAGACCCTCTCAGGGGTCCTTTCGTGCCTTTCGGTCGCACTATAAGGGCAAACCCTTCAAAGGTCAAGGCTCCCAAAAGAAGCCGTGGACAGGTAAGCAGAAGTCCGGCCAGTCCGGGTCCGCTGCCCATAACAATGCGGCCTGAAGGGGCGCCCTCAACCAGTTCTGGGGTGGGGGGGATGTTTGCTCGGTTTTCTTCAACCCTGGCTGGCCCGCGTTCGGGACAGGTGGGTTCAGGAGATCGTTCGGTCCGGTTACAAGATCGAGTTTCTCTCTCGGCCGGTGAGCAGATTTTTTTCCCTCAAATCTTCAACTGTCTCCGGAGCGTTTGCGGGATCTGCACCTGGCGGTGCGGGACCTGCGGGCTCAGGGAGTGGTGGTTCCGGTGCCTCATCGGGACAGATTTCGGGAGTTTTATTCAAATCTGTTCACTGTGCCCAGAAAGGAGGGCAAGGTACGTCCGATTCTGGACTTAAAAGCTCTGAACTGCTTTGTGCGGGTTCGCAAGTTCCGCATGGAATCCCTGCGCTCGGTGGTGGCTGCTCTAGTTCCGGGAGAATTCATGGCATCCATCGATTTGAAGGATGCGTACCTGCACATCCCCATTTTCGAGGGTCACCAGAGGTACCTTCGATTCGCCATTGCGGAGGATCATTACCAATTCGTGGCGCTGCCTTTTGGTCTCGCTTCGGCACCGCGGGTGTTCACCAAGGTGCTTGCACTGGTTCTGGCTTTGAGAGCCCAGGGCATCTCGGTCCTGGGGTATCTGGACGACATTCTGTTTCGGTCTGCGACCAGTCAGGGTCTGGTAAAAGACCTGTCCGTCACGATGCAAACTCTACAGGAGTTTGGACGATAAACTTTCCAAAATCGACGCTGTGCCCGTCGGTTCGTCTTCCCTACCTGGGAATGATCCTGGACTCTGTTCAGGCAAAGGTCTCCCTGCCGGAAGACAAGCTCAGGACACTTCAGGAAGAAGTCAGGTCCCTCAGGGACGTTTCGTGCTCGTCCCTCTGGACGGGCATGAGGTGTCTGGGATTGATGGTCTTGGCTTTCGAGGCGATTCCCTTCGCCCAGTTTCACATGAGGGGTCTCCAAGCGGAGATCCTGTCCAGGTGGGACGGGCAACCACAATCTCTGGATCTTCAGATCTCGTTGAGTCCTCGCACCAGAAGGGATCTTCTATGGTGCCTACAGTCCCTGGCGGTGTCGGGGGGGCAAGTCTTTTCGCCCTCTTTCGTGGACGGTGATCACCACGGATGCCAGCCTGTCGGGCTGGGGTGGTGTTCTGGGCGTTCTGTCCGCCCAGGGTACTTGGTCGGAGGGGGAATCCTCCCTTCCGATCAACATTCTGGAATTGCGGGCGATAAATCTCTGTCTTCGACGTTGGACGGACAGGCTTCAGGGCCGTCCGGTTCGGGTGCAGACCGACAATGTCACAGCGGTGGCCTACATCAACCACCAAGGGGGCACCAGGAGTGCCCGAACGGCTCGGGAGGTGGCCGACATTCTGTCTTGGGCTGAGACGCACGTCCCGGCGATCACGGCGGTTCACATTCCGGGGGTGGAGAACTGGCAGGCGGATTATCTGAGTCGCCAGACCCTGGACCAGGGGGAATGGTCACTCCACCCGGATATCTTCCAGATGTTGTGCGCGAAGTGGGGTCTTCCGGATGTGGACCTGTTCGCGTCTCGTCTGAACAACAAGGTGGGAAGGTTCGTGGCAAGGACGCGCGATCCTCGGGCAGACGCGTCGGACGCGTTAGTGGCTCCGTGGCATCAGTATCGACTGATGTATGCATTCCCACCGATTCAGCTGCTATCCAGGTTCCTTCGCAGGTTGTCCTCGGAACCGCTCACGGTGATTCTGGTGGCGCCAGACTGGCCTTCGCCGGTCTTGGTACGCAGACCTCGTGAATCTGGCGGTCGACGCTCCATGGCGTCTGCCTCTTCAAGAAGATCTTCTGTCTCAAGGACCGATATTCCATCCTGCTTTACAGTCGCTGGCTTTGACGGCCTGGCTGTTGAAACCGAGGTCCTGAGGGATAGGGGTCTCTCCCCTGAGGTCATTCACACTTTGATCAACGCTAGAAAGACCTCTTCGGGGAAGGTTTACTACCGTACTTGGAAGGCCTATTTTGCCTGGTGTGAGTCCAGGGGGTTTTCCCCTCGCTCATACTCAGTGTCTAGGGTGTTGTCTTTCCTTCAAACGGGTGTGGACCAGCGTTTGGCGTTGGCCACGATTAAGGGTCAGATTTCTGCGCTGGCCTTTTTTTTCAGCGCCCTGTGGCGTCTAGCCCCTTGGTTAGCACTTTTGTTCAAGGGGTGCGGCATCTGGTCCCTCGTAGGAGGGAGCCTTTGCCTCCATGGGACTTGAACCTTGTTCTGTCCGTGTTGCAACATGATCCTTTTGAAAAGATCAGGGAGATCTCGTTGTCCATGTTGTCCAAGAAGGTCGCTTTTTTGGTGACGATCACTTCGGCTCGCAGAGTGTCGGAGCTGGCAGCCTTGTCCTGCAGGTCTCCGTATTTGGTGATTCACTTGGATAAGGTGGTCTTGCGACCTAACCCTTCTTTTCTTCCGAAGAGGATCTCGGAATTTCATCTCAATGAGGACATTGTCTTGCCATCGCTTTGCGCGAAGCCTAAACATCCAAAGGAGGTGGATTTACACTCCTTGGATGTTGTTCGGGCGATCAGGGTTTACCTGTCATCGACTAAATCCTTTCGCAAGACGGATTCTCTATTTGTCCTTCCAGAGGGGCCTCGGAAGGGCATGGCGGCGTCGGCTTCTACCATCGCCAAATGGATCAGACAGACCATTGAACAGGCATATGCTTTGCAGGGAAAAGTTCCCCCTATGCCTGTGAAGGCGCACTCTACCAGATCTCTGAGTACGTCTTGGGCCTGTCATCATCGGGCTTCTGTGGCTCAGGTGTGTAAGGCGGCGACTTGGTCGTCCGTTCACACCTTCTCAAAGTTCTACAAAGTGGATGTTCAAGCATCGGCAGATGCTTCCTTTGGCCGCAAGGTTCTTAGTGCGGCAGTGCCTTAGGGTCCCTTATTTTTGGGCCCTTGGCTGTTTTGGGATGTTTTTTTGTCCCTAGGTTGTTTTTCCTGGGTTGTTGCTCCTGTTGAGCAAGTTTTTTTTTTTTTTTTTTTTCATGCTGCCCAGCTGGTTTCCTTCCTTTGGTAAGGTTCCTTTTTTTCTGCTGTGGGTACTGCGTTGCCTTAGGTGCGGCTGAGTTTCCCACCCCTCATGTATGCACTGCTTTGGGACGTCCCCCTAGTGACGAATATGAAGAGGCGGTGACTGTTGGAGGACGTAAGAGAAAACGGAATTTTTGTAAAATCTTACCTGTAAAATTCCTTTCTCTGAGTCCTCCGACAGTTGCCGTCCCCGCCCCTCTTTTGGGGTTTGTTTGTGTACTCTACTGCTATTCTACTGAAACTGAGGTATGGATACAGGAAGCAGGAGGGTATTGACTGAGGGAACCACCCCCTGCGGGTGGGATATGTTAAAAGCTTTAATATTGACATATTCTGTTGCCTAGCTACTCCTACGGAGCAAAGGTCAATAACCCCATAGTGACGAATATGAAGAGGCGGCGACTGTCGGAGGACTCAGAGAAAGGAATTTTACAGGTAAGATTTTACAAAAATTCCGTTTTTTGGTGCACGGTGTGGTTTCGATTAACCATGGAGCCCCTTGAGCCTGTATCACCACCTGACCCACTCCTTGAAGCTGCGGGACCCTCTGGGTCTCAGTCTGCCCTGACGGCCATGATGGCAGCCCTGCAGTCAATTGTCTCAAAGGTAGATATGGCCCTGCAAAGGCGGCCTGGCCAGAAGCGCCCCCACCTTCATCTGTATCCTCTGCCATGTCAGAATCTCAGGTGGATTTGGCCGCTGCGGAAGAGTCAGCCCACTGGGTCTGCGTTCACGCACGCTGAGTGCTCTAATAGTGAGGACCGCCGCAGCTGCGCATGAAAAAGCGCTGGTGGAGGTCTTAATTGTGTCAGTGCGGGAAACTTTAAAGTTGGAGGACTCAGCTGATGCTGAGTCGGCGATGCCGGTGCAGTTTGGCACCTGCTAATCTTCCAAGGTAACAAAGGTGTTTCCCTTTCCTGCCTATTGTGACAAGATTGTTTCTAGTCATAGGGGTTCCCCGAAATACATGGTTGGAATACCGAAGTGTTTCGCTAGGAGATATCCCTTTGAGGAGTCGTTCTCTTGAAGAAACTTACGGTTCCACCATCGGTGGTCTCTCTGTTTTCCAGGTTAAATAAGGCCACACTTTTGCCAGTGGAGGATTCTCCATCCTTTAAGGATTCTGTGGACAGGAGAGCTGAGGCTCTGGTCTGGTTTCTTTATTGAGGCCAGTGTTTGCTATCACCTTGGTATCCCAGACCTTAACGTAATGGGCAAAAATTTTACGCCAGGATCTGGAAGGGGGGGTTAACACCCCCTAGAGCTGGTGGATCAGTTGATCCAGGGGATACAGTACATTTGGATGCAGCCCCTTTGGCCATCAGGTTATCTGTGACAGCGGTGATTCTTCGCCGCATGATTTGGTTGAAGTACAGATCGTCCGACCAGACTTCTAAAAAGGTGCTGACTGATCTACCTTTTGTAGGTGACGAGATAATTAAGTGCCTTACAGGAGGTAAGAGTACATTACTTCCGCAGGTTCCTAGGGGTAAGAAAACTCGCCGTAAGCGTGGTCCTTTTTTCTCAGCTCACAAGTGACCCTTTCGTCTGCCTGGATCGCAGAAAAGGATTTGAGATCCACCCGTAACTTTGCGGGATGCTCCATGAGACCCTGGGGTAAGTCTAAAGCGGGCACTACTGGTTCCCCAGACAAGTCTTCCCTAGTCTGAAGGGGTGCCCTTACCCCCAACTGGGGTGAGGGGACATCTTTGCCTTTTTCCTGAGCCGTGGACCTTGTTCATTCAGGACAAATGGGTCCATGAGTTGGTTTGGTTACAAGATCGAGTTTCGATCCTTGACTCCGGCAAGGTTCTTTCCTTCCAGCTTGTGCCTGTCTCACAATCGGCTACAGGGCTTCTACAGTGCAGTGCAGGACCTGTTAGCACAAGGAGGGGGTCATTGTGCCGGTTCCAGAGTCCCAACATTTTCAAGGTTTTTATTCAAATCTTAATAAATAAAGATTCAGCGCAATTGTATAAAATAATAATAGAAAGCTGCTATGCACTAAAGGATCAATAAACCAAAAGTCCCAATAACAAATATATAACAAAAAGTGCAGCGCTGTCAAATATGGATTATGAAGATGATATCGAGGAGAGCAGTCCACAGGTGCAAATTATGGTGAAGCATGCACAAGATATAATAAACATTCAGTGCTCTTCAATGTGCTGGTAATCCTCCACCCAGTCTCATTAGCCTTTCACCTCACACTTAGCCCCTGTGTCACCAGACGGGCTAGTAAGACATAAACTTTCTCCAAGAATATCACCAATATAGATCAGATCAGTATTCCTCTTCATCAGAAAATAAGGCTCACAGGTAACAGATCACAGGTCCATAAAGCAGGTCACAGGTCCATAGGAAAACAAAGATCCGGACATAGTGCATTACCGCAATAAATTACCTTATTGAACATAGCATAAAATCACCTTGTAAAGCACTATACAAGTGCATGTGATGAGCAGATCGTATTACACTCAGCGGTCTTGACCGCAATGGATGGCGGGTGACGTCACCGGCCCCTACCCCCTTCGCACCCGTTACGTCCCACTGGGCGGGACTTCATCAGCTATTGGTAAGGGAGAAGGACAGGGCTACATATAGTCACTCATAGCCATCAGGCCTGGAAGTGCAACCAAGAGAACACCTCACACAGGAAGTGAACCCCTCACACAGGAAGTGATACTCCGTTGCCCCGGGAACAGCCAAATAAACAACAATAAAGACGGCAGAACTCTAAATGCAAGCTAGAGGAATCAACTGGCGGTGATCACCTTCTATAAGCACATATAAACACATAAAAATTATGGCTAATTGCATATACATAAATACCCACTGACAAAGTCTCTGACGTAACGTGTACGGGGTAGGAGCCTACTTATAGTACATCGGTCCTTGGAGGTACACAGATCCTACACAATCTGACTGTCTGACGCTGTAAGCCTGCACTGCTTAAGTGCATGAAAATGTAAGTGGATCTCTATTATTGAATGTAATAAAGCATTTAAAAGCAGAGAGCACTAGATCCCTTCTTCCATTTTGTTTCACATTGGGTTCCTGGCCCACGTGGAGTGTTAGCTGGAGCAGAGAAAGAGGGGAGACCAGGCTGTTATCCATATACATCCCAAAGCGTGTATGACTCTTATGAGTCTATCCCTAAGGTGAGCTGCGAATTTTGCACTAACCACTGGGAGCACTGGAGTGAAGCATGCAGCAGTGTTCATTTTGGCAGCAAATTTCAATTTAGTTTTAGTCTTAGGCTGGCCATACACTATACAATTTTCTTGTTCAACTTTCCTTTAGATTTACCAAAACCATGTAATGTAGGGTCAAACCTAAACACTTTCAATTTGTATGCAATCAGGAAGGCCCTTGCACTACATAGTTTAAGGTAAATCTAAAGGAAATTGAATAAGAAAATTGTATAGTGTATGGCCAGCCTTAGTCTTAGGACTAAAATGGCATTTTAGTTTTAGTCCCATTTTAGTCTTCTGCAAGCGTTTTAGTTTTAGTCGTATTTAGTCGACTAAAACTCCAGTACATTTTAGTCGACTAAAACTCCAGTACATTTTAGTCAACTAAAACGTCCTACATTTTAGTCATCTATAATCGAATGGGTTTAGTTCAATTGTAATTTGTAATGCATTATTTAAGCATTTCTCTACAATTTCCAAACTCATTATATACTACTGCTGGTCCTGGAGTGAAAAATCAAATATGTTATATTTATGGTATTAAGCTTTGAGCATGCACCAGTGTTAATTTTGGCAGCAAATTTCGATTCAGTTTTAGTTAGTCTTTTGACTAAAATGCCATTTTAGTTTTAGTCATCTGAATTGTTTTAGTCGTATTTTAGTAGTCTAAAATTGTGTTAATTTAGTAGACGAAAACGTTTTAGTCGACGAAATTAACACTGTCATGTAGCACTTTACACTGTTTTGATCACAGATGAAGATTGATTTCTTTATTTGATTTTATTGTTCACTTCTAGTTCTTCACCATTGGGACTTTATTTACCACTGATTTTTCAACACTTGGATTGATATGATTTATGTATATAAGCATTAGGTTGCTTTCTGATTATAAGTTTTATATGCATATTGGTTTATTATTATTTTGATTGATTCACTTGGCGCAGCAATATTTATCATTTATCTAGTCACTGGTGTTTTGTGTATGGCACCGATTGTTGGCAGCCTTGTGCGTACATTTGTATAGTTTGTTTTGATTCTTAACTGGTTTATGGTTTGCACGGATTATCACTATTATATAATTGCATATACATAACTGATCAGACCTGCTGAATCAGATATAATATTTTAAAAGCGAATTACTTTTATAAAATAGGATTTCATGGGCTGATCTCAACTGAATAGTTGTAGAAACACAACCCAGAATCTGCGGGAAAAAGGGGCCAGGACCTCAAAACCAGCCATCCATATAACACAAATAATACACCACTTACAAATCGGTAATGATGAAAAAAATAAAAATAAATAATAAAAGTTAAAATAAAAATAAATATATATGAAAAAAAAAAAGAAAATGCAAATACAAATAATACTAATGGTCAGAAATAAAACAGTTTGGATCGAACTCTACGTTAACACCTCTGGGGGCAGCCCCCCCTGAGTTTCGTGAATCCAAAAAGATTCATGTCGGCTTAACGGGCGTATGAAATTCCCTCCTCGCCAGTGAGGTTTAACGTGTTCGATGCCCCAAAATTAAAGACTACGTGGATCATGGTTGTGGACATTCTGGAAATGTCTTGACACACTGTGTGTTTTTAAACCCTTTTTGATATTACCCACGTGTTCTCGGAGCCTAACTTGTAGTTGTCTGGAAGTCCTCCCTATATACTGCTTGCCACAGCCGCATTCTAACATGTATACGACTCCTACACTAGAACATGTTTTTATTCAAATTTGTTTACAGTTCCCAGGAAAAAAGGCAAGGTTCGTCCGATCTTGGACCTCAAGGCTCTGAACTGCTTTGTGCGGGTTTAGAAATTTTGGATGGAGTCTATTCACATAGTAGTAAGTTTCCTTCATCAAGGGGATCTTCTGGCTTCTATTGATCTCAAGGATGCTTACCTTCATATTCCTATATATGGCGGGCATCAGCGTTTTCTTTGTTTTACCGTGAGCGAGGAGCAATATCAATTTGTGGCATTACCCTTTGTCTTGCCTCAGCTCCTCGGGTGTTCACAAAGGTTTTGGCCCCAGTGCTGGCCTTGTTACGGCAGAAGGGTATTGCGGGACTGGGTTACCTGGATGATCTGCTTCTGCATGCAGTCTTCTTCGGCTCTAGAAGCCGATTTGGACATTACTGTGCAAACTCTACAGGCGTTCGGATGGACACTGAATTTTCAGAAAAAGGCTTTGACTCCACCCACCAAACTGGACTACTTCGGTCTGACTGGATTAAGTATCGGCCCGGGTTTTTCTTCCACAGGCGAAACTACTGAAGCTACAGGATGCGATTCGGCTCCTGTTGTCCAGTCGTCGGTCGTCGCTTAAGACTTGCATGCAGGTGTTTGGGCCTGATAGTTTCCACCTTTTGAGGCGGTTCCATTTCTCTATCGCTCATTGACAGACGTATATATGAAAGGAGGTTGTAACGGCGCTACCTTAAAGTGAATAAGTGCTTATTGTATGTGCCAACTTAAAACAAAGTGCCAATAAAAACTTGTGTCATAAAAAAACGTTTAAAATTAAATAAAGTGCACTGGTGATTTGTGGTGTGACCAGGTTAGTTGGTTAATGGACTGGGCCCATAAAGTGCAACTCAGTAAAGTGCAAGTGCTGTGCTGCATATACTAGACGAGTAAGAAATAATAAGTTCCAAATGTGCATTTATTTTTTAATAATAGCAATTAACAGAAAATAAATTAAATGCATAAGTGAAAAATCGCATAAGACAGTGAGAATAAATTAATCCGTGCCGTGCGTGGAATTTGTAATGCCACTAAAGTGAAGAAAGTGCTAAATTGAATAAAAGAAAGTAATAAATAAAATTGGGGTTGCAATTATGTTGTACATCCACTAGATGTCGCCCCTAGATATACGACCTGTACTTAAGGGAAGAGATGGTCGGTTTCTTCCGGGGTTCTCCAATGGGTCGAACCAGGCTTTTTAGTACCTCAGGTTAGAAGAAAGAAACCCCATGATGTAAAGTATATCTGTAGCGTGGAAGAGAGAGCATAAAGACTCACGTTTGAGGCTGTCTAGGATCAGCGGTGATGGCCGGGAAGCTTCCGCGTTCCACGGCCCAGGCTCCGAAAACCGGAAGTGACGAAATGACGTTACGACTCCGCCCTACGCGTTTCGTCATGTGACGTCTGCTGGAGCGGCGTCAACGTAACAAGCTCCCGGCCTTTAAATAGCATGTCCGTCTCCTGGCAACCAATCGGCCTCCCCCGCCGCCATATTGGTGCACGCAAACTGAAGCCGGACGGAGGACACATTGGGCCTCTCTGCAATGCCTCTTCAGATGCCGGAGCGGAGGGACAGCTATTTTGGAACATCATTTCCTGACAGCCTGTGTCTGATACCGTAATAAGGTTAAAACATGACATTTATTAAAAATCATTAAAAAAGAGGAAAAAAATTGGAAAAAAATCCTAAAAAAGAAAAAAAATTTCAAAAATAAATTAAAAAATAAAAAAATATAAAAAGTAAAACCGTACAACAATTCATAAAAAAACATCATATAGCGGAGATTTCGTTAAAAGAGCACCAAGGTCAAGAGGTAAAAAAATTATATTTAAGGTAATAAAATACCATGTGCCCAGAGGTTGAGTACATATTGTAGTGATAATATACATAATTTATAGATGTAAATCGGGCGTTGTTTTAAAGGGTTATAATATTGCAGAATAAAAGATAAAAAAGGTGGAAGAAAAATATGAGGAAAAAGTGGAAGAGTTATGCAAAAAAACTAAGAGGTTACAGCACAACCTCTTAAACACCACAAAACTTCTTTTTTATTAGGGGCTAATCATAGGGCCTTCTCATCCAACATCACAATGGGAAAAAGTTGTTTCACACCCTGATCCGGATTGTTGTGTATTTGGGGGGCCCGGGCAGCCCTCTCAAACACAACAGGAACGAATGACTGTCCTTGGAGACTCTCCATTTATGGACAACTTTTATTTAATTTTAAAAAACACTCCATCTCCTTCTTCTCGACCATCTGATCCGCTTTTTTTGCATAACTCTTCCACTTTTTCCTCATATTTTTCTTCCACCTTTTTTATCTTTTATTCTGCAATATTTTAACCCTTTAAAACAACGCCCGATTTACATCTATAAATTATGTATATTATCACTACAATATGTACTCAACCTCTGGGCACATGGTATTTTATTACCTTAAATATAATTTTTTTACCTCTTGACCTTGGTGCTCTTTTAACGAAATCTCCGCTATATGATGTTTTTTTATGAATTGTTGTACGGTTTTACTTTTTATATTTTTTATTTTTTAATTTATTTTTGAAATTTTTTTTCTTTTTTAGGATTTTTTTCCAATTTTTTTCCTCTTTTTTAATGATTTTTAATAAATGTCATGTTTTAACCTTATTACGGTATCAGACACAGGCTGTCAGGAAATGATGTTCCAAAATAGCTGTCCCTCCGCTCCGGCATCTGAAGAGGCATTGCAGAGAGGCCCAATGTGTCCTCCGTCCGGCTTCAGTTTGCGTGCACCAATATGGCGGCGGGGGAGGCCGATTGGTTGCCAGGAGACGGACATGCTATTTAAAGGCCGGGAGCTTGTTACGTTGACGCCGCTCCAGCAGACGTCACATGACGAAACGCGTAGGGCGGAGTCGTAACGTCATTTCGTCACTTCCGGTTTTCGGAGCCTGGGCCGTGGAACGCGGAAGCTTCCCGGCCATCACCGCTGATCCTAGACAGCCTCAAACGTGAGTCTTTATGCTCTCTCTTCCACGCTACAGATATACTTTACATCATGGGGTTTCTTTCTTCTAACCTGAGGTACTAAAAAGCCTGGTTCGACCCATTGGAGAACCCCGGAAGAAACCGACCATCTCTTCCCTTAAGTACAGGTCGTATATCTAGGGGCGACATCTAGTGGATGTACAACATAATTGCAACCCCAATTTTATTTATTACTTTCTTTTATTCAATTTAGCACTTTCTTCACTTTAGTGGCATTACAAATTCCACGCACGGCACGGATTAATTTATTCTCACTGTCTTATGCGATTTTTCACTTATGCATTTAATTTATTTTCTGTTAATTGCTATTATTAAAAAATAAATGCACATTTGGAACTTATTATTTCTTACTCGTCTAGTATATGCAGCACAGCACTTGCACTTTACTGAGTTGCACTTTATGGGCCCAGTCCATTAACCAACTAACCTGGTCACACCACAAATCACCAGTGCACTTTATTTAATTTTAAACGTTTTTTATGACACAAGTTTTTATTGGCACTTTGTTTTAAGTTGGCACATACAATAAGCACTTATTCACTTTAAGGTAGCGCCGTTACAACCTCCTTTCATATATATTTCACACTTTAACCCTCCGTGGGTTTGGTTGTTGGCAGCTTACACCTTCACTATTGTCTAAGGTCTGCACTCCATAGCGCTGGTCACCCCTACCTCTTTTATTGTTTGTGGAACCACCTTGGTGGTACCATCCAGACCTAGCTGCAAAATGGAGATATTTAAATACATGACCTCTAGAACAATAAATGTAGAAGAAATTTTTGACCAGGACACCATTATCCAGAGACAGGATATGGAAGGTTCATTCAAACAATTGAAGCACAGCATGGAAAAACAGCTACGGGTATGGTGGGACATTGTCACCCTTGAAAAATACGCCAGGGAAAGTATAGCACCTAGGAGGCTCAGGTGGGACATTTCACCTAATGACCACATCACTGATCCCACCTTACTGGAATCCTGGTATACATTTTTCAACAATTGTGAAAGAGAATTGCTACTAATGATCATAAAAAGGAGACAATTCAAACTCAAAAAAATCGAGAGTACTATCATACAACTAAAAGAGCAGCTAGCTCCCCATGCAGACACGACGGAATATAAGAACAAAGAGAAAGCACTTCAGGATGCCATACAAAAATATGATAAAACAATACAAGCTAAAAAACAGAAAAAATATAAAAGGGACATACTGGATTACAAAAACAGGAATGTATATAAATGGCAAGCTGATTAAGTATATAATGGACAAGGAACAAGCGTGGACCCTGTGAGTGTGGACTCCAGGGAACCTTCAGAAATGGGGGATGAAGATGACGATTCTTGGATGGAAGTCGGAACACCAAGAACTCCTATAACCCCCAGAACCCCCAGAACTCCAGCAAATGAAGGAAGACACACCGAAGAGAGAATTTTTCCAGAATATTCTCACGTTGACCATAGAGGAAATACTTACCCGAGGAACCTAGGAAGGGATAGAACACCAACTCAACACTACCACCAAATTGAAACCTATAACAGATTCTCGCCCCTGAACTACTATGAAGAACCTCAATATGACAACAGGGGACCCCCACCCAACAGGGGTTTTTTTCCAAGAGGAAACAGGGGGAGACCCCCAAGAGGAGGCGGAGGACAATGGAGGAACAACGGTTGGCAACAACCATGGAGAAGGAATTACCACCAAGGAGGTCCCAGAGGAGCATACAGACCACAAGGGGACCACCGAGTGAACTGGAGAGAAGATGGGAGACGACCCCAACAGGACAACCAGAGAGGGCCCCCCAGACCAAGAGGACCAGATTCACACAGGAGAGAGGAACCCCCCGGATTCTACGGTTACACAAGAAACGGAAACCAAGGGGAAAACGAGGGGGGTCTAAGAAAAAGAAGAAGAGAATATTAGGCAAAGGTATCTTTAATTTGAGTAGTGCAGTTTTGGAGGAAGACGAATTAAAACTTCTGGATCTTGGCCTAAAATACGCACCTGACAAGAACCTCGATAAATTTGAAGCCTACATAGACCTACAAAAGTACATTCGGAAAATCAATATCAAGAAACATTTTGAAATTAAAAAAGATAAACGGGCACCCACAACCAATGCAGAATTTAAACACACTGAACTAAGGAACAAATCGGTCTTTAATCCTAAGAACCCACAAAATGAAAACTTAGAAGTTTTCAAAAGGATGGTGGAGGAGGAAATCAGAAATTTGAAAATTAAAAAGAAGAAAGAGAAGGATATATGGGAGACCATCAAAAAATTAGAGAAAAAGAAGCACATCGTAATCAGACCAGCAGACAAAGGGGGGGGCCTGGTGATACTAAATCAGAAGGACTATGATGAAGAATTGGAACATCTCCTTAGTGCAGAGGATACCTATAAAAAACTCTCGAAAAATCCGAAAGAGAAATACACTAAGGACCTGAAGACGTACATCAAAAAAGGGAAGGACCTCGGCATTCTGAATAACAAGGAAGCCAATTATCTACACATAGAAGCAGCAAGAACCCCAATTATATACTATCTACCCAAGATACATAAAAACGAAGAAAAGCCACCAGGCCGCCCAATAGTGAGTGGTATAGACTCCGTCCACTCCCGCTTGGGAGAATACTTAGACAAATACTTACAGCCTTTGGTCCTAAAGGGAAAATCATATCTTAGAGACAGCAAGCAATTGCTTTCAGACATACAGGACTTAGAAGTGACGGAGGATGATATATTAGTAACCATTGATGTAAACTCACTATACACCAACATAGTGCAGAAGGACGGGTTAGATAGTGTCGAATGGGCACTTTTTAAACACACAGATTTGAAGCAAGCACAAATGCACTTTATTTTAGAAGGCCTCAAGATGGCGATGAACTCGAATTATTTTTGGCACAAAGGACGATATTACGCACAAACCAAGGGAGTAGCCATGGGGGCAAAATATGCCCCGAGCGTGGCTAACATTTTCATGCAAAAATGGGAGGAGGAACAGATTTACAGTGTGGAAAGACCAAATTTGCGTTACTACCAGAGATACATTGATGATATTATCCTCATATGGAGAGGAAACACAGAATCGTTACAATGTTTTTTTGACGAAATCAGTGGCAACGCATATGGAATTACCTTCACAGGAAATTGGGATAAACAAAAAATAGCCTTTTTGGACCTAGAATTATTCAAACAAGAAGGAAAACTGGCAAGCAAAACATATTTTAAGAAAACAGATAAAAATGGGTATATCCCTATCAGAAGCTGCCACCACCCACAGTGGTTAGGGAACATCCCAAAGGGACAGTTACTACGGATAAGAAGAAATTGCAGCAATATACAGGACTTTGAAATCCAGGCGGATATACTGATACAGAGATTTATCGAAAAAGGCTACAAAAGAAAAAACTTGGAGCACCTAAAAGAAACAATTAAGAACACCGATAGAAATGACCTTATAAAAGAAAATGGGAAGAAGAAAAAACAGAACAAACATGAGTTTGCTTTTATTACGGGATATAACAGGCAACATAAAGAGCTAGAAAAAATATTCAAAAAACATTGGCCTATACTCACAGCGGATAGGACTTTGAAGAAAATCCTACCAAATAAACCATCCTTTGTGTATAGAAGAGCCCCCACATTAAAAGATAAGGTGGTACACAATGTGATAAATCCACCAAAAACCATTTCTTTACCTACAAGTATTAATGGTTTTTTTAGATGTGGGAAGTGCCTACCCTGCAGAAACAATAGGAACCAGCCAAGAAGAAAAAACACTTTTAAATCTCGAACTACCGGTATTGAATACAAAATAAAGGACACCATCACGTGTAACAGCACACATGTCACCTATGTCATCGAGTGTCCTTGTCATTTACAATACATCGGTAGAACAACCAGACCCCTATATGTAAGGATCAGAGAACATATAAAAAATATCAAAAAGGGTTTTGATAAACATAATCTTCCCAGACATTTTAAAGAGGTGCATTCCAAAAATCCTTCTGGACTAATTTTTTATGGCATTGATAGAATAAAGGGGGATTGGAGAGGAGGAAATAAAACAAGAATGATTTCTAGAAATGAAACAAAATGGATTTTTCTGATGCGATCTCTTCGCCCTGATGGGTTGAATGTAGACATTGATCTTAACTGTTTCATTACAGACACATAAATGGTTTATGTTTCAATAAAACCTCCTCCCAGGAAAACAAAAAAACACCTCCCTTTTTATCCTGTTTTTTCGCCTTCAAACTTTTAGTCCCTTTCTTTTCAAAAGTTTTTTAAAAGAATGTTTTAGAAAAAGTTTTTTAAAAGTATATTTTTTTAAGAAAGGCCTTTTTGATGTTTTTATTGATCTTTGCTATGGCCTTTTAACACCATTTTTTCCTGTGATTTTCTCATTTTTTGATGTTCTTACTTTTTGTTATGTAATTCCTTTGGGGCAGAAAATTTGCCTTGAAACAATCCTTTGAAATAATTTTATTTGTGATTGGTTGGTTTATGTAATTTTTTGGTGTACAGTTTGATTTTCTAATAGTTTTAAACTTTTACACCTGGCTACAACCTCCTACATCAAAGGAAACATTTTGACCAATTTTACCATCTAACGCCATTCATTTTATTCAACATTACCTTGAGGCCTTCTCATCCAGCATCACCAAGAATATTGTGCTTTTAATCTAGAACTTTCACATTGTGTAGACACTCCATATCTGTGTAGTTTATACGGTGGTTTGAGCATACCATCTGTTAAGCTCAACACATTTATATATATAAAATAACTTTTCTTTTAGAGTCTCAAGGCTCGGGGTTACCCACCACACTTGTATGAGGTTTGCTTACAGCACAACCTCTTAAACACCACAAAACTTCTTTTTTATTAGGGGCTAATCATAGGGCCTTCTCATCCAACATCACAATGGGAAAAAGTTGTTTCACACCCTGATCCGGATTGTTGTGTATTTGGGGGGCCCGGGCAGCCCTCTCAAACACAACAGGAACGAATGACTGTCCTTGGAGACTCTCCATTTATGGACAACTTTTATTTAATTTTAAAAAACACTCCATCTCCTTCTTCTCGACCATCTGATCCGCTTTTTTTGCATAACTCTTCCACTTTTTCCTCATATTTTTCTTCCACCTTTTTTATCTTTTATTCTGCAATATTATAACCCTTTAAAACAACGCCCGATTTACATCTATAAATTATGTATATTATCACTACAATATGTACTCAACCTCTGGGCACATGGTATTTTATTACCTTAAATATAATTTTTTTACCTCTTGACCTTGGTGCTCTTTTAACGAAATCTCCGCTATATGATGTTTTTTTATGAATTGTTGTACGGTTTTACTTTTTATATTTTTTTATTTTTTAATTTATTTTTGAAATTTTTTTTCTTTTTTAGGATTTTTTTCCAATTTTTTTCCTCTTTTTTAATGATTTTTAATAAATGTCATGTTTTAACCTTATTACGGTATCAGACACAGGCTGTCAGGAAATGATGTTCCAAAATAGCTGTCCCTCCGCTCCGGCATCTGAAGAGGCATTGCAGAGAGGCCCAATGTGTCCTCCGTCCGGCTTCAGTTTGCGTGCACCAATATGGCGGCGGGGGAGGCCGATTGGTTGCCAGGAGACGGACATGCTATTTAAAGGCCGGGAGCTTGTTACGTTGACGCCGCTCCAGCAGACGTCACATGACGAAACGCGTAGGGCGGAGTCGTAACGTCATTTCGTCACTTCCGGTTTTCGGAGCCTGGGCCGTGGAACGCGGAAGCTTCCCGGCCATCACCGCTGATCCTAGACAGCCTCAAACGTGAGTCTTTATGCTCTCTCTTCCACGCTACAGATATACTTTACATCATGGGGTTTCTTTCTTCTAACCTGAGGTACTAAAAAGCCTGGTTCGACCCATTGGAGAACCCCGGAAGAAACCGACCATCTCTTCCCTTAAGTACAGGTCGTATATCTAGGGGCGACATCTAGTGGATGTACAACATAATTGCAACCCCAATTTTATTTATTACTTTCTTTTATTCAATTTAGCACTTTCTTCACTTTAGTGGCATTACAAATTCCACGCACGGCACGGATTAATTTATTCTCACTGTCTTATGCGATTTTTCACTTATGCATTTAATTTATTTTCTGTTAATTGCTATTATTAAAAAATAAATGCACATTTGGAACTTATTATTTCTTACTCGTCTAGTATATGCAGCACAGCACTTGCACTTTACTGAGTTGCACTTTATGGGCCCAGTCCATTAACCAACTAACCTGGTCACACCACAAATCACCAGTGCACTTTATTTAATTTTAAACGTTTTTTATGACACAAGTTTTTATTGGCACTTTGTTTTAAGTTGGCACATACAATAAGCACTTATTCACTTTAAGGTAGCGCCGTTACAACCTCCTTTCATATATATTTCACACTTTAACCCTCCGTGGGTTTGGTTGTTGGCAGCTTACACCTTCACTATTGTCTAAGGTCTGCACTCCATAGCGCTGGTCACCCCTACCTCTTTCATTGACAGACGTAGTCTTCTTGATTCTCAAGAGCTGGGTTATGTTGTCTCCGCAGGAGTAGGACTAGGCAGAAAGACAAAACGTTCTGGCTCCACCTTAGGGGCAGTCCCTGAGGGTATATCCTCCCTCTCTCTGCTACAGGGAATCAGTTTTTTTCTGTCTAGTCAGGAGTAAGGACCTAAGCTCCTTGCTGGGATCTTTTTGGTCCTGGCAAGATTTTTTCTTTAGAAGAAATATTTTTTAGGTAGTTTTTTCTCCAGTGTTTTTCCTGTGAGATCTTCAAGCAAAAAACGCCGGACTGGGCGACACTAGTGGTCACCCCAGCCGGCCTACGAGCGCGCGCAGACCATTGCATTGCGCTTGGTCGGCCACGACACATTCAAGTAAGTATGCGGGGCCGGGCGACGGGCTGGATGTTGAGATCCAGTGGTCACCCCGGTTTCTGCCTACGAGCGCGTGCAGACCAGAGCTCCGCGCTGGGTCGGCCGCGACGGAGTCCCAGTGGAGGGACTGACCTTGCGAGTTAAAAGTCTCGCTTGGACGCCAGGAACCTGAGAGTCGAGGCGTCCGGAGTGGTCCACAAACCCCCACCCCGGTGGAGAGGGTATTGTGAAGAGAGGGTGCCTGTCGGTTCGGTATGGTGAGTAAACGTTCCCTTTTTTCTTTCCTCGTTATGAGGCAGTATGAATTATGGGCCCCTCCATACATGGTCAGTATATATCTGACACTAAAAGTCCCCCTTGTAAATACAGTATGTGTTTGTGGGAAGTGGACTTGGTTTGAGAGCTAACACTCTACCCAGCAGACTGTAGCATTACAGCAGACATAGGAGGTATAATCCTACCTTATTTGTAGTGTATCTCCTGTAGATCTATCAATCGCCACTCAGCAGAGATGCAGGTGGATGTGCTGGGTAAAACGATTTCGGCGGTCCGCCGCCATTTTGCCGTAGACCAGGTGCATGCATGTCCTCAGGTCACGCCGGCCGCCATGTTTTTGGAGTCTAATGTCTCCTATATGGGGGCGGCCATGTTTCATGAGCCCGGCTACCTCGTGGAGAGCTGGGAACGCCGGAAGGCGTACACAGGGGGCGGAGCCACGTCCTTCTACCCGGGAAAAAGCAACAGCTCCTTCCAGTCTGTAAAGACAGACGCTGACTGCAGTTGGTTGGAAACTTCACTGCATCGGTTGGTGAGCCTTGGGGGTCCCTCTCTCTCTCTGTGGGATCGAGAAGCAGGTACTCTGAGGGGCGCTATTGCGCTAGGGGGAGACACATAAAAAAAAAAAAAAAATTTAAAAAAAAAAAAAAAAAAGAGGTATTTTTTATTTAAAAAAAAAAAAAAAAAAGTTTTTTTGTGTTTTCTGGCAAAGGTGTCCTGAATTATCATGGACCCTGCCACTCATGTATCTCCTCCGGATCCCCTCGAGGGGTCTGCGGGATCCTCCAGCACCCCACTGACGATTAAATCATTGTCCGCTATTATGGAAGCTTGTGTCCCGGGTGGAAGTGGCTTGTCAGGGACAGGGCGCAAGTAAGCGACCCCCGCTTAACCCCTTATTATCTGAAATCTCGGATTCAGACTCTGAGCCTATTTCTGCAGTTGCAGGTACTTCATCTGGTATTGGTGTCTCGTGTACTGTCTTTTCAGACAGTGAGGAGGATGTTTCGGCATCAGGCATAGCCAGAGAGGAAGCGTTGGTAAACGCACTCATGGTATCTGTTCAAGAGACCTTAAGATTACAGGGTATTCCGTCAGAAATAGCTGAAACTGAAATCCCTTTTGGGACTAAAAACGCATCTAGTGGCGAAGGTTTTTTCCATTGCCCAAATGTTTTGGCAATCCAATCAAAGAAGAATGGAGTCTGCCAAAACGCATTTCTACTATTTCTAAACGCATTAACAGGCATTATCCGTTTGAGGAAACCCTCATTAAGAAATGGACAGAACCACCTGTGGTGGATTCACCAATTGCTAGATTGAATAAAGCCACGGTTATTCCTCTAGAAGACGCTCCGTCTTTTAAAGATCCAGTGGATCGCAAGATAGAAGCTATGTCTCGCACCATGTTTACCTTGATTGGATCAGCTTTCAGACCAATAATTGCTATTGGTCTGGTTTCGCAGGCTGTAACTGTATGGACCAAGTGGTTACGCCGGGACCTAGAAGAGGTCCCTCAGGCGGTATCAGATTTGTTGGAACAGATGATACAGGGGTTACAGTTTGTGTGTGATGCGGCGTTAGACGCCACTTCATTATTGGCGCGAGCATCTGTCTCAGCGGTGGTTCTCAAGCGTACACTGTGGCTAAAAGGTTGGTTAGCCGACCAAGGTTCCAAAAAAGCATTGGCTAATTTCCCCTTTTTAGGAGAGCGTCTATTTGGAGCCAACTTAGATGAGATCATTAAGGATCTCACGGGTGGAAAGAGCACCTTTTTACCGCAAAATTTTAAAGGTAAAGGAACTCGTCAAAGACGAGGGCCTTCTTTTTCTGCTCACAAGAGGTTTTTTCGTCCCGCGGGTGAAAAAACTAAGTCCTCCAAAGCTCCTGCAGGAGGCGTCAGGGGTCGTTGGTCGGGCAAGCAAAAGCCCGCCCCCTCCAGACCTGAAGATAAACCATCCAAAGCCTGAAGGTGCGCCCCCACCCATAACTGGGGTGGGGGGACGTCTTCGCCGGTTCCCGGATCCATGGCTTTCCAGAATCCCGGACAGAGAGAGCGATCAGACTTTGTCTGATTCACTGGACCGAGCAGCTCCAGGGCAGCCCGGTTCGGATCCAGTCGGACAACGCCACGGCCGTGGCTTATGTCAATCACCAGGGGGGCACCAAGAGTGTCCGAGCGGCCAAAGAAGTGGCTTGCATTCTTCGCTGGGCGGAACGATTTGTTCCAGCAATCTCTGCGGTGTTCATTCCGGGGGTGGAGAATTGGCAGGCAGATTATCTCAGCCGTCAGACTCTGGATCAGGGGGAATGGTCCCTCCATCCAGACGTTTTCCACCAGTTGTGCCTACGATGGGGCACCCCGGATATGGATCTGTTGGCATCTCGATTCAACAGGAAAGTTCAGAGATTCGTGGCTCGCTCCCGCGATCCTCTAGCAGAAACCGCAGACGCACTGATCGCCCCGTGGGGGCAATACCAGCTAATGTATGCCTTCCCTCCTCTTGGGTTACTGCCAAGACTTCTTCGCAAGATAGAGGAGGAAGGAATTCCAGTAATCCTGGCAGCTCCGGACTGGCCTCGTGGAGCTTGTTACGCCGACTTGGTCAGACTGATGGCGGACGTCCCGTGGAGACTTCCTCTCAGGGAGGATCTACTGTCTCAGGGACCGATCTTCCATCCTGCTTTACGATCGCTGGTTTTAAACGGCCTGGTTATTGAGACCCAGGTGCTGAAGGACAAGGGATTGTCAGCTTCAGTTATTCCTACTCTAGTTAAAACAAGGAAAGCGACTTCCAGAAAGATTATCATCGTACATGGAAGTCTTATATTGTGTGATGTGAATCCCTTGGGTTCCATCTACATCTTTATTCGGTAGTCCGAATATTGGCTTTCTGCAACAGGGAGTTGAGCAGAAGCTGGCCTTGAGTGTTATCAAGGGTCTGGTTTCAGCATTTGCTATCTTCTTTCAGAAGCTTTTGTCTACTCATTCCTTGGTGCGGAATTTCATCCAGGGGGTGCTACACCTGGCTCTGCCAGTGCACGCGCCGTTACCATCCTGGGATCTTAATTTGGTGCTGTCGGTTCTTCAGACACCTCCCTTTGAAAATATCAGGGAGATTCCCTTGCCTACTTTATCCCAGAAGGTGGTCTTCTTGGTGGCTATCACTTCTGCACGCAGGGCGTCAGAACTGGCTGCATTATACTGTTGTTCCCCAGATCTGGTGGTTCATAGGGATAAGGTTGTTCTTCATCCGAATCCATCCTTCCTTCTAAGGTGGTTTCAAAGTTTCATTGAATAAGGACAGTGTATTGTCCTTCCTATGTCCTTAGCCCAATCATCCTCGAGAATTTGCATGGCATTCCTTGGATGTAGTTCGGGCGATCAGGATATACTTGAATACTACGGATTCAATTTGTAAGACGGATTCACTGTTTGTGATCACGGATGGCCCTAAGAAGGGGTTTCCTGTTCTGCTGCGACCATCTTTAGATGGATCAGACAGACGGTGGTATAGGCTTATTTTATCTAAGGGTCGGGATCCCCCGTTCCCTGTTAAGGCGCATTCTACTCGGGCGCTTAGAGTTTCCGCCATCAGGCGTCAGTGGTTCAGGTTTTCAAGGTGACTGTTTAGTAGTCGGTTCATACCTTTACAATATTGTATA
Source organism: Pelophylax lessonae (assembly GCF_965119305.1). Taxonomy (NCBI): domain Eukaryota; kingdom Metazoa; phylum Chordata; class Amphibia; order Anura; family Ranidae; genus Pelophylax; species Pelophylax lessonae. Next base: position 235,280,439 of record NC_138775.1, on the reverse strand, counting down.
AGGTTTATGTGATGGCATCGTCAGATGCCTCTTCTGGCTGCAAGGTTCCTGCAGGCCACTGTTTGAGGAGACTGTTGGTCTACCTCGAGGATTTGTGGGGTAGGTCTCATCTGTTTACTCGATGAGTCCTTTGATACTTCTGGTTGGCTCCGGTTGGGCCTTCTAGATTGGATTTTGATTCTGTCAATCCCACCCCTCATTTTGTGGCACTGCTTCTGGATGTCCCAGCTCTTGAGAATCAAGAAGACTACGTCTGTCAATGAGCGATAGAGAAAAATGGATTTTTGTAAGATCTTACCGTAAAATCCTTTTCTCTTAAGCTCATTGACAGACGTAGTACCCGCCCCTCTATCATTGAGTTGGGTTGGGTTAAATTCTCTGTACTGCTTTAAAACAGAACTGATTCCCTGTAGCAGAGAGAGGGAGGATATACCCTCAGGGACTGCCCCTAAGGTGGAGCCAGAACGTTTTGTCTTTCTGCCTAGTCCTACTCCTGCGGAGACAACATAACCCAGCTCTTGAGAATCAAGAAGACTACGTCTGTCAATGAGCTTAAGAGAAAAGGATTTTACGGTAAGATCTTACAAAAATCCATTTTTTCTCAGTTCCATAACCAGACCTCTGCAAAAAGAGATTCTGGCCAAATGCAACAAGGATCCCCTGTCGTTGAACCATCTGATCCTGTCTGGTCGGGGTACGAGGGGGTCTCTGCTATGGTGGCTCTGCTCCCTGTCGCTTTGCCTGGGAAAATTCTTTTCCTGGACTGGACTGTGATAACCACGGATGCCAGTCTGTCTGGGTGGGGAGGTGTCTTGAGAGTGTACTTGGCCCAAGGTGTTTGGACTCGAGGAGTTCAGTCTGCCAATCAATGTCCTGGAGATTCAGGTAATCGGGTCTTGTCAGTCTCAATGGACGAATCATCTGCAGAGACGCCCTGTGCAGATTCAATTGGACAATGCTATGGCTGTGGCATATGTCAATCATCAAAGGAGCACAAGGAGTGCCCTGGTGGCCCGGGAGACAGCCAGTATCTTGAGGTGGGTGGAAATCTGTTCTGGCCCTCTCTGCTGTGCACATTCCGGGGGGAAGAGAATTGGCAAGCAGACTTTGAATCCGGGAGAATGGTCTCTTCCCCCGGTGGTGTTTCATCAGATGTGCCTTCAGTGGGGGACCCCGATGTGGACCTGTTGGTCTCCCGTCTCAACAGGAAGGTGCAGAGGTTTGCGTCAAGGTCTAGGTGTTCTCTGGCCGATGCCGCAGATGCTCTGGCTGCCCCTTGGGGTCATTATCGTCTGATTTTTTGCCTTTCCTCCAATACAACTTCTGTCGAGACTGCTACGCAGAATTGAGGTAGAAGGGATTCCAGACGTTCTGGTGGCACCGGTCTCGATCGTCTTGGTACACAGGCCTGGTAAGGCTGGTAGCGGACGTCCCTTGGAAACTTCCTCTCAGGGAAGATCTTCTGTCTCAGGGACCAATCTGCTTTACATTTGCTGGCTTTAACGGCTTGGCTATTGAAAGCCAGGTGTTGAAAGACAGAGGGCTGTCTGAGTCTGTGATTCCTACATTGTTAAAAGCTAGGAAATCTACTTCCAGAAAAGTTTATCATATCGTGTTTCGCCTGTTGGAGTTTCTGCAACTAGGTGTAGACCAACGTTTGGTTCTGGGCACCATCAAGGGTCAGATCTCAGCTTTGGCCATATTTTTTCTAAAGACCGTTGGCTGTGAAGTCCTTGGTTCACACTTTTGTGCAGGGAGTTCGCCATCTGGCTCCTCCAGTGCGATCCCTGGTACCTCCGTGGGATTTCAATTTGGTACTGTCCGTGCTTCAATAGCCTCCTTTTGAAAACATTTGTGAACTCCCTGCGCTCACTCTGTCGCAGAAGGTGGTCTTTCTAGTCCCTATTACTTCTGCACATAGGGTGTCTGAGTTTGCTGCGTTGTCCTGTTGGTCACCTTACCTGGTGATTCATAGGGACGAAGTGGTGTTGCGACCCTGTCAGGCGTTCCTTTCTAAGGTTGTCTCGGGGTTTCATTTGAATGAATATATTGTGTTACTGTCTTTATGTCCTAAGCCGAAACATCCTAAGGAAATTGCTTTACATTCCTTGGATGTGGTCAGGGCGATTTGGGTGTACTTGGTGGTGACTGAACCGATTCGGAAATCCGATTCTTTGTTTGTTCTTACGGATGAACCTTGTAAGGGGCAGGCCGCATCTGCTGCAACCATTTCCAGTTTGATCAGGCAGACGGTGGTGCAGGCCTATTTCATTAAGGGTCAGGTTCCTCCGTTCCCTGCAAAACTCATTCTACAAGGGCGCTTAGTGCCCCCTGGGTTTTCTGTCATCAGGCGTCAGTGGTTCAGGTGTGCAAGGTGGCTACGTGGTTGTCTGTACACACATTCACAAAATATTATAAGGTGGATGTACTTGCATCTTTGGATGCGGTGTTCGGCCGCAAAGTTTAGCAGGCTGGGGTTGCTGAGGCTTCCGCCTCTTGAGGATGTAATTTTTTCCTGGTGGTGAGCTCCAGTTGTTCCTGGTTCAGCTCCTGTTTTACCTGGCTGGCTATTTTTTAGTCTTGTTGGGAATTCTATCTTGCTCTGTTTTTCCCACCCTTCATGGTGATACTGCTTTGGGACATCCCAATGGTCTAGAAGGCATGGAGCTGTGTTCGTCAGTGAACGAAAGAGAAAATTTGGATTTTTGTCTTACCATAAAATCCTTTTCTCTGAGGACACAGCACCCGCACCTCTGTAGGGTTGAGTTCTGTATTCTTCTGACACTGCTTGTTACAAACTCAAGTCCGATAACAGGAAGCAGGGCTTTTTTTCAGCTGAAACTTGGTGGAACTCAGTTCCACCACTTCTGGCTCAGGCCCTCTGCTCCACGCTCACCGCAATAGCTTGTTAATACAGAAGTACAGCTTGTCTCTAAACGGCTCACATACTGTCACAAACTCTGACCGAGTGGGCTAAGCTCTTACGCCGTGACCTGAAGGGAGAACAACTCCCCCCTGCCTTTGCTGAGCTGGCAGACCAGCTGGTCCAGGGGCTGCAGTTTATCTGTGATACCTCTTTGGATGCGGCCTACCTAGTGGTTCGACTCCAAATGAACCTGGTCTGGCAAGCCAAGATTGGGGTTTTCCAGACCCGGGGACAAGGCTCCTTCAGCATGAAGGTGCGCTTTCACCCGTATTGGGGGCGGACTTCTTCGCTGGTTTCTGGATCCGTGGACTTCCCTGGTGCAAGACAACTGGGTCCACAAAGTCATTCAGTCCAGCTACAAGATCGAGTCCTCGGCAAGCATTCTGCTCAGGGGATCTGGACGCTGGGTTGTCCAGTGTGCATTAATTTAGACATTGCTATGGTCGTGGCTTATGTTAATTACCAAGGCGGCACAAGAAGTGTCCTGTCGGCTCTGGAGGTAGCTGGCATTCTAAGGTGGGCAGAACGGTTCGTTCCAGCCCTCCCCACCGTACACTTTGCCGGGGTGGAAAATTGGCAGGCGGATGTAGAATAAAAACAGTTTTGGGATTTTAAACGAGGCACAGGCCGGGTAAGGCTCAGCGTCTCCATCCCTGTAAATGGTTAATGAGGAAAAAGGTTTGGGACTTTAAATGAGGTTCGTAAGAACAACCGAACCTTAGTAAAATATACTTACCGACCAGTCTACTTGCAAACCGACGTGATCTGTCTAACAATATACGTTAAAAACGGGTTTAGTTAAAACACATTTGCAAGCGCACGTGTAAGCTGCAAGGCTCCTTCACGGCACGGATAGATGAGGGACAGGTGGGCCTGGAGGTAGCCCAAATCTCCCCTAAGTGGCTCCTGCCCCCATCGATAACTGGCCTTCAATGTTTGCAAATGTGTTAACTAAACCTCTGTTTTTAAACGTAGATTGTTAGACAGGTCAATTCGGTTTGTTAGCAGACTGGTCGGTAAGTATAGTTTAAATGAGGTGCGTGAGAACAACCGGCCCTTAATAAAGTCCCAAACCTTTTTCCCTCATTAACCATATACAGGGTTGGAGACGCTAAACCTTACCCGGCCTGTGCCTCATTTAAAGTCCCAAAACAGTTTTTATTCTACATACAGTTAGGGATGAAGGTGTGCGCTCCTCAGCCGGTCATTTTAGCTTTGACCCTATGGCTATTACATAGCTATTAGATTGTAATTACAGGCCATCGCCATTGCAATATACATTGAAGGCCAGTTATAGATGGGGCAGGGGCCATTTAGGGGAGATTTGGGCTACTTCCAGGCCCACCTGTACCTCATCTATCCATTAGCTTGCATGTACTCCCACTGTGGAGACACTTATAAATTAGAAGTGTTAGGATTTCAAGTAATACAGGGTGCTGTGAAGGGGCCTTGCAGCTTACACATGCATTTGCAAATGTGTGTTAACTGCGCTGGTGGCCTCGTGGGGGTCAGTATTGTCTGATTTACCCCTTCCTTCCTCTCAAGCTTCTGCCAATACCTCTGCAGGATTGAGGCAGAAGGGATTCCAGTCATCTTAGTGGCTCCGGACTGGCCTCGCCTGGCTTGGTTCGCCGATCTGGTGCAGCTGGTCGCCGACGTTCCTAAGAAGCGTTCTCTCAGGGAGGATCTGCTGTCCCAAAGACCGATCTTCCATCCTGCTTTACAAGTCGCTGGCTTTGCTGATGAAAGACAGGTGCTGAAGGATAGGGATTTTTCTGAGTCGGTGATTCCTACCCTGTTGAAAGCTAGGAAATCTACTTCTAGGAAGATCTACCATCGTATGTGGAAGACGTACATTGCGTGGTGTGAGTCTCTTGAGATTCATTCTTGCTACTTCTCAGTGGCTCGGATCTTGACATTCCTTCAACAGGGGGTTGAACAGAAATTGGCCCTGAGTACCATCAAGGGCCAGGTGTTTGCTTTGGAGGTCTTCCCACAACCTTTGGCCTTTTCTCCCTGGTGTGTACTTTTCTTCAGGGTGTCTGACATTGGTTCCTCCAGCGTGGCTCCGTTGCCGCCTTGGGATCTCAATTTGGTGCTTTCGGTTCTCCAGAAGCCTCCCTTTGAGAATCCTCGGGATATTCCCCTGCTTACACTGTCCCAGAAGGTGACCTTTTTGGTGGCTATCACCTCTGTGGGCAGGGTGTCGGAACTGGCTGTGTTATCCTGACGTTTTACCTTGCCTATTCGCAGAGATAAGGTGGTTCTTCGCCCCTGTCTGTTGTTCCTTCCAAAGGTTTTCTCTGATTTTCATTTGAAAGAAGACGGTGTTGCCTTCCCTGTGTCCCAGGCCTAAACAGCTGAAGGAAATTGCCTTGCATACCTTGGATGTACCTGGCAGCTACGAGTCTTTCAGGAAGTCGGACTCTCCATTTGTCCTCACGGATGGACCTTGTAAAGGGTTGTCCACTTCCTCTGCGACCATTTCCAGATGGATCAGGACAGATGGTGATTCAGGCTTTCATTTGGGGGGGGGGGGGGCAGGTTCCTCCTTTCCCTGTCAAGTCACACTCTACTAGGGCAGGGCGCTTAGTGCCTCCTGGGCTTTCCGTCATCAGGCGTCAGTGACGCAGGTTTGCAAGGCAGCCACCTGGTTGTCGGTGCACATTTTCACAAAGTTCAATAAAGTGGATGTGTGGGCATCTGTGGATGCTTCCTTTGGCTGCAAGGTTTTGCAGGCTGCTGTTTGAGAGGACCTAATCCTCTTTGAGGGTGTATTTTTTTCTTATTTATTTTTTTTTTTTTTCAGGTGGTCTCCAGTTGGTTTGGTTGAGCTCCGGTTTACCTGGTTAGCTTTATATAGTTTAGCCTTGGGAATTTATTTTTCACTGTCCCCACTCCTCACGTTTTACACTGATTGGGCTGTCCCAATGGTTAACCAATTAAGCCCCGGAAGATTTTACCCCCTTCCTGACCAGGCCCTATTTTGCGATTCGGCACTGCGTGACTTTAACGGACAATTGCACGGTCGTGCGACGCTGTACCTAAACAAATTTGACGTCCTTTTTTTCCCACAAACAGAGCTTTCTTTTGGTGGTATTTGATCACCTGTGCAATTTTTTTGATCATGCGCTATAAACAAAAAAAGAGCGACAATTTTGCAAAAATAACAATAATTTTCAAATTTTTTTAATATGAAATTCCCCCCCAAGAAAATGTAAAAATCTAAATTTAACATTTTAGGCCAAAAAAAATCGCAATAAGTGTATTTTTATTGGTTTGCGCAAACGTTATTTCGTTTATTAACTAAGGGAAAGATTTTTGTCATTTTTATTGTTTTTTTTTTTTTTTTAACGAGTAATGGCGGCCATCTGCGATTTTTTTTTTTGCGGGACTGCGACATTGCGGTGGACAGATCAGACCCTTGACTGACATTTTTGACACTTTTGGGGGTACCAGTGACATTACTACAGTAATCAGTGCTATACATATGCACTGTTACTGTAAAAATGACACTGTCAGGGAAGGGGTTAACTTTATTGGAGAAGGAGGGGTTAAGTGTGTCCCTAGGGGCGTGCTTCTAACTGTCAAGGGATGTGGCTTACTGTGTAACTACAGAGATATACGATCCTACATAGCAGGACCGTATGATCTCTGCACTTACACAAGGGAGAATGACAGGTGGCTTTGTTTACTTTAGCCGCCTGCCTTTCTCCCTCTGTAACGGACGATCGCGAGTGACCGGCGGACATCGGGTCCGCCAGTCACACGCGCGGGGATCACAGTGAGCGGGCGGGAGCGCGCCCGCCCCCTATTGGCTCGCAGGCGAGTGACGTACCCATACGTCCCTTTGCCTGCACGGGGCTGACCGCCGCAGTATATGTACTTGCGGCGGTCGGCAAGTGGTTAAGAATATCAGGAGCTGTGCCAGCCAATGAAAAAAACAGAAAATGGGATTTTTGACTAGCCATAAAATCCATTTCTCTGATCATTTACGAACACAGCACCCGCACCCACCCCTCTGTGGAGTTGTAATTTTGCTGACACTGCTTGTAATTAAACGAGTGCCTACAGCAGAGAGAGGGAGTATACCCCCTGGGACTGCCCATGATAGCCAGGCTTTTTTTTTTTTCTGCCTAGTGTCCTACTCCTGTAGGGGGCAATATAACCCAATGGTTAAGAATATCAGGAACTGTGTCTGTCAAAGAACATCAGAGAAATCTATTTTACAGTAAGTCAAAAATCCTGTTATTTTATGTTTTTTTTTCTCTTTAAATTTACATAATGTGGATTGAGTGAATAAAGAAGAAAAACATAAATCAAATCAATATTTGGTGTGACTACATTTTGGCTTCAAACCAGCATCTAGTCAGGTGTATGAACAACCAATTATACCAAGCTGGTGCCAATGAGCATGAATTTCTTTTACAAAAGGTTTTATTAACGTCTAGTGAGAATACAAAGATGCCACATGTGTATAAAATGGAAATGTACAAATAGTACATACACAATAAAAATGATAAATTTCATATGTAGGTTGAAACAGTCATAAACAGAAACAGCTGTGTAGGAGGCTTAAAACAGCTTGAGGAGTCAGCAAATCCTGCTACAACGTTTGTGGAAGACAGTGTCATTTTACAGGTCATACACCATGGCAAGACTGCGCACTGCAACAAGACACAAGATAGTTATACTGCATCAGCAAGGTCTCTCCCAGGCAAAGATTTCAAAGCTGACCGGGGTTTCAAGATGTGCTGTTCCAGCTCTTTTGAAGAAGTACAAAGAAACAAGCAATGTTGAGGACCATAGACGCGGTGGTCGGCTAAGAAAATTTCTAAAAACGCTTGAGTTGCTGTGTAAACAAACTGTGATCAATCCATCCAAAATTAACTGAGTCTCTCTTAATCAAAAAAGTGCTCTGTGCTACAGTTCAATTCCTATGTGGATAGCTTTTCCTTATAGCCTCAGTGCTGAATCACCAGTGCGTGGTAGAATTGGAGTGTAGCCTCCACCAGGTGTCCTTCAGCAGACCCTCAAACCACACTAGCTGCTTACCAGATCACATTGAACCCTATTACAGGCGGTCAAATAGGCATCAGCAACCAGGAACAGCAATCCTTCTCAGAGTTCTCATCAGGTGTACACAGCTGTAGATGGCACCAGGCAGAGGTTAAGTATACAGGAGACGCAACAAGAAACTCCTCATGGTGTAATATGATAAAATCACGTTTATTAAAACAAGTAGAAACTTACATTAAGGTTTTCCGCATTCAGCCGGTCTAGAACAAAAACTCGATAAATCAGGGGACGCGGTTCTGCGTTCCAGGGACTGGAAGTGATGTATGGCGTTCCCACGTCCCAATGCATTTCGTCAGTATGTAACTGACGTCATCAGGGGTCAAGGCTACACTCAAATTCTCCCACGCACTGGTGATTCAGCACTGAGGATATAAGGAAAAGCTATCCACATAGGAATTGAACTGTAGCACAGAGCACTTTTTTGATTAACAAGAGAAACTCAGTTAATTTTGGATTTATTGATCACGGTTTGTTTGCACAGTAATTTGAGCGCGGTCTAACCCTGCTTTTTTGATCTGTGTTCAAGGAGCACATTTAGCGCTTCTTCTGAGGTGCAGCTCAATCACTTACATTTATTTATTGATGTATTTATTTATATATTCATTTATTTATTTCTCACGTATTTCAATGTTTGATGTGCAATAATTTATTCACGGATATACAAAATATCCTTTAGGTGTCTGGTTTGGCGCTGTGTTTTACTATTTTGAGCGCGGTCATATAATTTCCTTGTTGGCTAAGAAAACATAATGCAGCAGTAGAGACACATCCTGCATACTTCCCTTCAACATTGGAAGATGTGCAACAGGGCCATCAGCACAGAACTGGCAGACACCAGTGGGACCCATGTACACCCATCTACTGTCCAAAGAAGTCTGGCCTGAATCGGTCTTCATGGAAGAATTGCAGCTAAAAAGGCATACCTCTGATGTGGAAACGAGGCTTAATGACTCAACTATGCATGAAAACATAAACTTGTGTGCAGAAAAATGGAAGTCGGTGCCCTGGACTGATAGTCAAAATTTTAAATCTTTGACTGTAGCAGGAGGCAATTTGTTCACCAAAGGGCTGGAGAGCAGTAAAATCATTTGTGTTTGCAGGTGACCTTGATGCATGGTGAAGATTCCTTGCAAGCTTGGGACTGCATTTCTGCAAATGGAGTTGAAAATTTGGTCAGGATCAATGGTGTCCTCATGGCTGAGAAATACAGGTAGATTCATCATGCCAAACCATCAAGGAGGCGTGTGATTAGCCCCAAATTTATTCTGCAGCAGCACAAAGACCCCAAATACACAGCCAATGTCGTACAGAACTATCTTCAGTGTAATGAACAACCTGTCCTGGAAATTGTTTTTGCCCCCACAGAGTCCTGATCTCAACATCAAATCTGGGATTACATTAAGAGACGAAAAGATTTACGGCAGCGGACATCCACAGAAGTTTGTGGTTAGTTCTCCAAGGTTTTTGGAACAACCTACCAGCTGAGTGTCTTCAAAAATTGTGTGCAAGTGTACCTAGAAAAATTGATGTTATTTTAACCACTTGCCGACCGCCGCACGGTATTTACTGCAGGTCTACGTCGCTAGCCTGTGAGGCTCTAGGGAGCGAGCATGCGCCGCCAGAGGCGCGCTCCCGCTCGGTCACGGACCCCCCGCTCGTGTGCCCGGCGGACCCGATGTCCGCCGGGCACTCGTGATTGTCCGTTACACCGGGAGAAAGGCAGGCGGCTAATGTAAACAAAGCCGCCTGTCATTCTTCCCTGTGTAAGAATGGAGATCATACGGTCCTGCTATGTAGAACCGTTGATCTCTGTTCTTACACCTCAAGCCACATCCAATCACAGTTAGAAACACGCCCCTAGGGACACACTTAACCCCTCCCTCTCAAAAAAAGTTAACCCCTTCACTGCCAGCGTCATTTTTACAGTAACAGTGCATATGTATAGCACTGATTACTGTAGTAATGTCACTGGTAACCCCAAAAATGTCAGAAAAGGGTCCGATCTGTCCGCCGCAATGTCACAGTCCCGCAAAAAAAAATCACAGATCGCCGCCATTGCTCGTTAAAAAAGAAACCGCAAAAATTACAAAAATCTTTCCCTTAGTAAACGCAATTACTTTTGCGCAAACCAATAAAAATACGTTTTTTGCGATTTTTTTTTTTTTTTTTACCAAATATATGTAGCATAAAACAAATTGGCCTAAAATGTTAAAAAATTTTGATTTTTACATTTTTTTGGGGGGGGAATTTCATATAAAAAAAATTGAAAAATAGTTATTTTTGCAAAATTGACACTCTTATTTTGTTTATAGCGCATGATCAAAAAAAATTGCACAGGTGATCAAATACCACCAAAAGAAAGCTCTGTTTGTGGGGAAAAAAGGACGTCAAATTCGTTTAGGTACAGCGTCGCATGACCGCGCAATTGTCCGTTAAAGTCACGCAGTGCCGAATCGCAAAATAGGCCCTGGTCAGGAAGGGGGTAAAATCTACTGGGGCTTAAGTGGTTAAATGGTGGTCACACTAAATATTGAGTTGATTTGGATTTCTGTTCATTTAGTTTCCATTTTGTTAATAGATGATAAAAATAAACTATTAACACTTCCTTTTCTGAAAAGCATTCTTAACTTACAGCATTTTTTTCACACCTGCCTAAAACTCTTGCACAGTAGTATCGTTTTTGAAGTGTTCCTAATGTCAATAGAAATGGAGCTCCTAGCAGCTGGTAATGGTGATATCACAGGGAATAATAACCACTAAATCTTATTACAGGAACAAGATAAAAACAAAAAATAATGCTGGGACAAGCTCTAGAAGGGAGAGGGTAGGTTTGGAGATAAATGTATATTTACATTTGTTAGTATTCTATATTTATATTTTGTAGCTATTACACAGAGGAAAAAAATGTTGACCTTCCTTATGCATGGTATTTTTTATATTTTATCACCATAGCAAAAACTGTTACACCTTTTAACCATTGCTATATCACAGCATGCATTCAAACAAAACTACAATTATATGTTTATACACTACTAGTCATATTTTCTAAGATTAGAAACATTTGTTTGTTTACACATAAAAATGTATTAAAACATATCTATCTGTTCTAAAAGCCATACAATGAGGTAAAAACTGGATTTTTGTAAGAACTTACCGTAAAATCAGTTTCTCTGAGGTCCATTGACAGACGCAGCTTCCATACTTATCTGTTGGGTTATGTTGCCCCCTGCAGGAGTAGTTCTAGGCGGGAGAAAAGTATTTCTCCACGCCCACGCGGTTGTCCCCACAGGCATAACCCCACACCCTCCATTCCAGCAAACCAGTTTTGTAAGCAGTAAAGAAGATACAAAAACCATCCTTATAACAGAGGGGCGGGTGCTGCGTCTGCCAATGGACTTCAGAGAAATGGATTTTATGGTAAGTTCTTACAAAAATCCAGTTTTCTCTATTGTCCATTGACAGACCCAGCTTCCATACTTCTTATCAATTGGGACGTCCCAAAGCAGTGTAGGCATGAGGGGTGGGAAGAACGCAACCAGATAGTAATGTAAACTCCAAAGGCTAAACTTAGCCCATTGGGTAACATGAAGCTCAACCAAGAACAGGAGCTCACCCAGGAGAAAAATCCCCTAAAGAGAAATAAACAATTTCTCTTATGAAACAGCAGCCTGCAAAACCTTTCGGCCAAAGAAAGCATCCGAAGATGCCAACAAATCAACCTTGTAGAATTTTTTAACTGTGTGCACAGACAACCAAGTCGCTGCTTTACAAACTTGCACTACTGAGGCCTGATGGTGAAAAGCCCAAGAGGCACCCAGCGCTCTAGTAGAATGAGCCTTCACAGGGAAAAGGAGGAACCTGACCCTTGAGTGAATAAGCTTGAAAAACCGTCTGCCTGATCCATCTGGATATGGTCGCAGCAGACGCAGCCAAACCTTTTCGAGGTCCTTCAGTAAGCACAAAGAGAGAGTCCGATCTCCTAAAAGACTCAGTTACCGTCAGATAATCCCTTATTGCCCGAACCACATTCAGAGAATGCAAGGCAATTTCCTTGGGATGCTTAGGCTTAGGACATAAGAAAGGCAACACAATGTCTTCATTGAGATGAAAATCCGACACCACCTTAGGGAGGAAAGATGGATTAGGTCGGAGAACCACTTTAGCTCTGAGGACCACCAAATAAGGCGAACGACAAGACAGCGCCGCCAACTCAGGCACTCTGTGAGCAGAAGTAATAGCCACCAGAAAGGCAACCTTCTGTGAAAGAAAGAAGAGAAATCTCCCTAATATTCTCAAAGGGAGGCTTTTGAAGAACAGACAGAACTACAGACAGGTCCATAAATATTGGGACATCGACACAATTCTAATCTTTTTGGCTATATACACCACCACAATGGATTTGAATGAAACAAACAAGATGTGATTTTACTGCAGACTTTCAGCTTTAATTTGAGGCTATTTACATCCAAATCAGGTGAACAGTGTAGGAATTACAACAGTTTGTATATGTGCCTCCCACTTTATAAGGGACCAAAAGTAATAGGACAGATTAACTATCCTAAATCAAACTTTAATTTTTTAATACTTGGTTGCAAATCCTTTGCAGTCAATTACAGCCTGAAGTCTGGAATGCATAGACATCACCAGACCCTGGGTTTCATCCCTGGTGATGCTCTGCCAGGCCTCTATTGCAACTGTCTTCAGTTCCTGCTTGTTCTTGGGGCATTTTCCCTTCAGTTTTGTCTTCAGCAAGTAAAATGCATGCTCAATCGGATTCAGGTCAGGTGATCGACTTGGCCATTGCATAACATTCCACTTCTTTTCCTTAAAAAACTCTTTGGTTGCTTTCGCAGTATGCTTCGGGTCATTGTCCATCTGCACTGTGAAGCGCCGTCCAATGAGTTCTGAAGCATTTGGCTGAATATGAGCAGATAATATTGCCCGAAACACTTCAGAATTCATTCTGCTGCTTTTGTCAGCAGTCACATCATCAATAAATACAAGAGAACCAGTTCCATTGGCATCCATACATGTCCACGCCATGACAATACCACCACCATGCTTCACTGATGAGGTGGTATGCTTTGGATCATGAGCAGTTCCTTTCCTTTACCATACTCTTCTCTACCCATCACTCTGGTACAAGTTGATCTTGGTCTCACCTGTCCATAGGATGTTCAAGAACTGTGAAGGCTTTTTTAGATGTTGTTTGGCAAACTCTAATCTGGTCTTCCTGTTTTTGAGGCTCACCAATGGTTTACATCTTGTGGTGAACCCTCTGTATTCACTCTGGTGAAGTCTTCTCTTGATTGTTGACTGACACACATACACCTACCTCCTGGAGAGTGTTCTTGATCTGGCCAACTGTTGTGAAGGGTGTTTTCTTCACCAGGGAAAGAATTCTTCGGTCATCCACCAGTTGTTTTCCGTGGTTTTCCTGGTCTTTTGGTGTTGCTGAGCTCACAGGTGTGTTCTTTCTTTTTAAGTATGTTCCAAGCAGTACATTTGGCCACACCTAATGCTTTTGCTATCTCTCTGATGGGTTTGTTTTTGTTTTTATCAGCCTAATGATGACTTGTTTCACTGATAGTGACAGCTCTTTGGATCTCATATTGAGAGTTAACAGCAACAGATTCCAAATGCAAATAGCACACTTGAAATGAACTCTGAACCTTTTATCTGCTCCTTGTAAATGGGATAATGAGGGGATAACACACACCTGGCCATGGAACAGCTGAGCAGCCAATTGTCCCATTATTTGTGGTCCCTTAAAAAGTGGGAGGCACATATACAAACTGTTGTAATTCCTACACCTTTCACTTGATTTGGATGTAAATACCCTCAAATTAAAGCTGAAAGTCTGCAGTTAAAGCACATTGTGTTTGTTTCATTTCAAATCCATTATAGAGCCAAAAAGATTAGAATTGTGTCTACGTCCCAATATTGATGGACCTGACTGTAGATTGAGATCCCACGGAGGCAACGGGTATCTCCTCGGAGGAGCCAGATGACGCGCCCACTGAATAAAGGTGCGAATCAAGCGATTAGTAGCCAACAGACTTTGTAAGTAAATAGCCAAGGCCGACACTTGGCCCTTGATAATGCCCAAAGCCAATAGCTGCTCAACCCCTTTTTGTAAAGGCCAAAACCCTAGCTATGGAAAACAAGCAAGAGTGCAGCTGCAGCGATTCACACCATGAAATGTACGATTTCCATGTAGGATGATATATCTTCCTGGACGTCAATTTCCTGGCCTTCAAAAGTGTAGGAATAACCAAATCAGAAAGGCCTCTATCCCTCAATACCTTGCTTTCAACAGCCAAGCCGTTAAAGCCAGGGTCCGTAAAGCAGGATGGAAGATCAGTCCCTGAGACAGCAGATCCTCCTGTAGAGGAAGTCTCCATGGAGAATCTACGACCATTTTTACTAGGTCGGTGTACCAAGACCGGTGAGGCCAGTCTGGTACTACCAGAATGACCGGAATTCCTTCCACCGCCACCCTGCAAAGAAACCTTGGCAGGAGTACAAGCGGAGGGAATGCATAAATCAGCCGATACTGGCTCCAAGGAGCCACCAAAGCGTCTGTGGCGTCGGCCAGAGGATCCCGAGACCTGGCAACAAACCACTGGACTTTCTGTTGAGGCGAGATGCAGACAGATCCACCTCTGGAGTTCCCCACCGGACACACAGGAGATGAAATACCTCCGAATGAAGGGACCATTCCCCTTGATCCAGCACCTGACGACTCAGGTAATCCGCTTGCCAATTCTCCACACCCGGAATGTGGACTGCGGAAAGAGCCGAAATGTTGGCTTCCACCCAAACCAGAATCTCGGCCACCTACGTGGCCACCAGGGCACTCTTGGTGCCCCTTGATGGTTGATGTAAGCCATGGTCGTGGTATTGTCCAATTGTATCCGAACCAGAGACCCGCGTAGCCGACTCGTCCAGTAGAACAGGCAAAACTTGATCGCTCTGAGCTCCAGAATATTGATCAGCAAGGAAGACTCGTCTGTCGACCAAGTCCCCTGGGAACAGAGCTTTCCCAGCACTCTGCCCCAACCCGACAGGCTGGTGTCTGTGGTGACCACCATCCAGAACAGCAGCAGGAAGGACTTGCCCTGACACCAGGAGAGAGCCGATCATGTGCGATGGCTCAAACAAATCTTCTGGTCCAACGACCAAGGGTTCCTGTTCCATTTTGCAAGAATCTCTTTTTGCAGAGGCCTCGAGCGAGACTGAGCAAATGGACCGCCTCGAAGGTCGATACCATCAGACCCAGGGCCCTCATGCAAGTCCGTAGGATAGACTGATCAGTTTCCATCAGCAGCCTGATCGCCCTTTGCAACTTCGGAAGCTTTTCCAACGGAAGAAAGACCCTTGAAGAGCAAGTCAAGAGTCAGCCCCAGATAAGTGACCTGTACGGATGGTGTCAGAGCAGATTTTTTTTAAATTGATCGTCCACCCGAATTACTGAAGGGTCTGAACCGTAATTGAGATGTTGCCCAACAGATCCGAATGAGAGTCTGCTCACAACAGGAGATCGTCCAGATATACCAAAATCACAATTCCTCTCTGACGTAACAAGGCCATCACCGGGGCCAGGACCTTGGTGAAAACTCTGGGAGCAGAGGCGAGACCAAAGGGTAACGCCACAAATTGAAAGTGCTCCTCTGCCACCGCAAAGCGGAGGGATCGCTGATGTCCCTTGATGATGGGGACGTTTGATATCGATGGAGGCCAGAAAACCCCCCTGAATCAAGGAAGTCACCACCGACCGAATAGACTCCATTTGAAACTTCTGCACCCGCACAAAGCGGTTCAGAGCTTTGAGATCCAAGATTGGACGCAACTTGCCCTCCTTTCTGGGCACCATGAACCAGTTTGAATAGAAACCTTGAAAGCGTTCCTGCGGAGGAAGCGGCGCAATCACTCCTTGAGCAAAGAGATCCTGCACAGCCTCCCGGAGATCTGTCATACGATCCAGAGACAGGCAAAGATTTGACTGAAAAACCTGTCCACCGGCCGGGACTGAAATTCTATTTTGTACCCGGAACAAATCAATTTGTGAACCCATTTGTCTTGAATGAAGGAAGTCCAGGGTTCCTGAAAGAAGCGCAGACTTCCCCCCCACCCCAGAAGCGGATGAGGGCGCCCCTTCATGCTAAAGAGGACTTGTCCGCAGAAACAGCCTGCCTGATCATGGGCTTGCCCCAGTGCTTTTTAGGCCCTCCAGAAGCTCTGAACGGGTTACCTTTTTTCTTGCTCCTCAGAGGTACAAAAAACGTCTATGAGCAGTAAAGGAAGGCCCCCCGCTTAGTACAGGGACGCTTTTCCTTTGGGGGATTGAGGAAGAAGAGTACTCTTCCCACCAGTCAGACCCTTGATCAACTCATCCAGTGAGTCACCAAATAATCGCTCTCCCAGAAAAGGAAGATCTGTCAGGGATTTCTTGGAAGCCTGGTCAGCCGACCAGCTCTTCAGCAAAACCATGCGTCTTAATGCAATCCCCACACCAGGACCTGGGCCATCTGGTCCATAAGTTCCATCAGCTCCGGGGGGAACTATGTCAGGGTCTAAGTTCCCCTTTAGAACCTTCACCCATTCTGTAACCGTCTGTGATACTAAAACAGACACAAAAACCGGTTTGAGAATAGAACCCGCTAACACCCGCCTGTCCACCGGATCCGTAAAAAACGGGGAATCTTACACAGGCACTAAAGTAGATTTGTTCAACCTGGAAACAGGATGATCCACCTTGGGCGGTACCGACCAACGGTTGGAAACCGCCTCAGCAAAGGGATAACGGCGTTTAAAGCGCTTAGGCACTACTAGCACATGCTTGATGCGCCGCCATTGGTCATTAACAATATCATGAAAATTCTCAGGACAAGGAAAAACCTTGCTCGATTTTTGGGTCTTGCTGGAGCCAAAAGACACCCGTGTCCCCACCGGCATGGGCTCATCTGCCATTTTTAAAGTTTCCCTTACTGAAACAATCAGGGTTTCCACCAAGCTCGTTCCCGTGCTGCAGCTGAAGAAGACAGGTCCTCTTCACCATCTGACTGCGAGGACAGCGACCCCTTAGGTAGGGGAGCGTCTGTGGCAACCATATCAGCCTCTGACTTAGAGGAACCCACCAATGATGGAGAAGGCAGCGGCCGTTTTCGGCTAGAACCCTTTTTCATAACAAAATTGACCTTGGTCGCCATGTTTTCCAGGGCTGCTGAAATTGTGACCAGCAACTGCGATCTGGACGGTCCGGGCGTCGCACTAAGTGGGACTGAAGGTGAATTTACTGCCTGGGACTCCATATTCAATGCAACAGAAAAAAGGAGTACTGTCACTTTAAAAACAATGATCGCAGTTCCCACCGCCGATCTCCACGGTCTGCGGAGTCCCCCTTAAATATATACCGACAGCAGAGTGTGCAGGGATATACCCACAAAGACCCTTGTACTGTACCACCTTCAGAGGAAACCTCCTGAATCGGACTGTACAGCAAGAAGAGGGAGTCACAGGAAATTACATCAGACTGGTATGTGAAAGGTCATGCTGCCTGTGTAGTTCCATAGGGCTACACAAAAATAGCTGCCAAAGCAATTCTATAGGAAGCACAGGGAAAGTGGCTGCCCCATACATGTCAATGGGAAAAAAATATTTTACGTTTCTCACGCTAAAGATGGTGGCGCCCACGGCGTGCCATGCGGTCAGGGACCCCCAATATGAAGGCCTCAAGGATCTACCACCAGACCCAGCAAGAAAGGTACCATTGCCACCCCCCCAGGACGCCCGGCGCTCAGCCACAGCACCCCCCCAGGGGGCGGGAAAAGGGGGACAGGGCACCAGGCCAGGCAACTGGACAGGCCATAGGGATCTTTTAGGAAGTCCAGGTCCTATTATCCCCAGGAGAGGGCCCACATCCCCCCAAGGCCACAGAGGGGCGAGGGGAGGCTACATTTTCTCACCATACCATGGACCGGGCAGGCTCCGCTCTGGGCAGAACCACCTCCCACCCGGAGTGGGGGCGCTGTCAGCCGAGGGGTACGCTGCAACTCGGGGCATTCCAGGTCATCGTGTCCCAGTGAGACATCCATTTGCAGGCTCGTTCCCACCAGAAAAGGGCTCCGTGGTGGCGAGGCCTAGTGCGGGACTATAACCTGCTCGTAGGCCAGGCTGGGGAGACCTTAAGGATCTAGATTATCCAGTGCGAAACCCCAGCCAGCATTGTCACAGCATTGCTTGTAGATCACCAGGAGGATCCACCTGAACACGAACTAGCAAAGTGAGTAAAGATAAATAAAAACAAAATATTCTGAAAAGAATAAAAAACTGAGATCGAAGTCCCAGCAGGAAACCTAGGTCCTACTCCTTCTCTAGGCAGAAACAAATTGGTTTGCTGGAGCAGAGGGTGTGGAGTACCTGTGGGGACAGCCCTGTGGGCGTGGAGAATTACTTTTTCTCTGCCTAGAACTACTCCTGCAGGGGGCAGCATAACCCAATGGATAAGTATGGAAGCTGCGTCTGTCAATGGACGATAGAGAAATTGTATTTTATCCCCTGCTGATTTTGTACATTTGGCCACTGAAAAAGAAATGATCAGTCTATAATTTTAATGGTAGGTTTATTTTAACAGAGACAGAATAACAACAAAAATATCCAGAAAAACACATTTCAAAAAAGTTATAAATTGATTTGCATTTTAAAGAGTGAAATAAGAGATTTCTAACTCTTCTATACAGGTAACGAGCTGAGATTAGGAGCACACTATTAAAGGGAGTGCTCCCAAACTCAGCTTGTTACATTTGTAAAAGACACCTGTACACAGAAGCACTCAAATTCCAGTTACAAGACCATCGCCAAGCAGCTTGGTGAGAGGGTGACAACAGTTGCGATTATTCGCAAATGGAGGAAACGCAAAGTAATGGTCAATCTCCCTCGGTCTGGAGCTCCATGCAAGATCTCACCTCGTGTAGTTTTCAATGATCATAAGAACGGTGAGGAATCTGCCCAGAACTACATGGGAGAATCTTGTCAAAACTGAAATCCTGCAGCACTCGCAAGGTCCCCCTGCTCAAGAAAGCACATGTACAGGTCCTTCTTAAGTTTGCTAATGAACATCTGAATGATTCAGAGGAGAACTGGGTGAAAGTGTGGTCAGATGAGACCAAAATGGAGCTCTTTGGCATCAACTCACTGTGTCTGAAAGAGGAGGAATGCTGCCTATGATCCCAAGAACACCATGGAGGGAGCTGAAGCTTCGAGTTACCAAATGTCAGCCTCAAAACCTTAATGACTTGGAGAGGATTTGCAAAGAGGAGTGGGACAAATGCCTCCTGAGATGTGTGCAAACCTGGTGGCCAACTACAAGAAACCTCTGATTTCTGTGATTGCAAACAAGAGTTCTGCCACCATATAGAAAGTAATGTTTTGCGAAGGGGGTCAAATACTTATTTCACTCATTAACCACTTTAAGACCGGAAGGATTTGCTCTCTTAATGACCAGGCCCTATTTTGCAATTCGGCGCTGCGTTACTTTAACAGACAATTGCACAATCGTGCGACGCTGTACCCAAATAACATTGATGTCCTTTTTCCCCCCAACAAATAGTGCTTGCTTTTGGTGGTATTTGATCATCTGTGCGATTTTTTAATTTTTTGTGCTATAAACAAAAAAGTGACAGTTTTGAAAAAAATTATATATATTTTTCACATTCTGCAATATGACATTCTCAAAAAAAAAAAAACATTTAAAAATCTAAATTTGTTAACATTTTAGGCCAATTTGTTTTCTGCTGGATATTTTTGGTAAAATAAAAATCGCAATAAGCGTATTTTGATTGTTTTTTTTCGCAAAAGTTATCGCGTCTACTAACTACGGGAAAGATTTATGTCATTTTTATTGTTTTGTTTTGTTTTACTAGGGACTGCGGCGGACAGATCGGACCCCTAACTGACTCACGGTCAGATCTGGCCCATGAGTTAAACGTCTTGCATGGTCGCATATGACCAGGCTTGGGTCTGAGTCACAGCGGTCCCTTGGTCGACAGCTCCCCTACTTCGGTGGCGAGGAGTTCTGTCTGAAGCATTACCTGCACCATGGAAGGGTAAGTACAGTCCTCCCTCTCCCCTTTTGGTGCTTTTCTTTTAGTGGACGCGCTGAACCTCCAGGGACGGTCAGACCTGCCTGCAGGTTCCTTCCTCCCTTCCTAAATCCCTCACTGAGCTAAGCTTCTCCCATTCCCCCCTGTCCAGACCTAGGGTCTGGTGGGGGATCCTAGGGCAGAGAATGCGGCAGAGACCCCTGGGGTCTCCCCAACTATCCCCACTCTGTAAGGGTCCTGGGATAGTATGTGTCCCGCCCTCTAGTCTGGAGGGTCCCAGTGTAGGAGACCCCTAGGTGCATGCCCTGCTGTTTTCAGTGTGGGTATAGTGCATGGGGGTCCCAGTGCAGAGTGCACGGCACAGTCTCCCCTAAACGTGTGTCCTACCTTCGGGGGGGACCCTTGCAGAGGGTGCTGCGTTGCAGAGGGTTCAGGAAAGATCCTAGCAGCATGCTTCAGTATTTGTAGCTCACGGTGACCATTTTCCTTTAGTCTGGCTGGTCTCCGGTTGGCAGCCATGTTTGTGTAGTCTGATGTCACGGGGGCCATTTTCCCTTAGTCTGGCTATTCTCCGGTTGGTGGCCATGTTTGTGTAGTCGGATGATGTCACAGGGGCCATTTTCCCTTAGTCTGGCTGGTCTCTGGTTGGCAGCCATGTTTATGTAGTCGGATGATGTCACAGGGGCCATTTTCCCTTTGTCTGGCTGGTTCCTTGTTGGCGGCCATGTTTGTGTAGTCGGATGATGTCACGGGGGCTATTTTCCCTTAGTCTGGGAGATGCTGAAAACAACTCAAGCCTCGTGGGGATCCCAAAGCTCCTCCTCCTCCTTAGTTTCCTCTTCCTGTGCCCAGGATATATGAACAGGGATAACGTCCATGATGCTGGGTTCAAATTATCGGCACTCCACCGGTCGCTAGCGTGAGTCTTTGGGGGTCCCTGTTATTTTTCTCTATGCTGATAGGTACACTGGGCCTTGAGGAGATCCTTTAGTGGTGCCAAAAGATTGTTTTTGTACTGCAAGGTTCTTTCCTTATGGAGCCTGAGGGTCACATCTCCCCCACTGACCCCCTCATGGAGGTGGCAGGTCCCTTGGAACCCCAGCTTCCCATGGTTGCACTGACAGCGGTTCTGCAGTCCTTAGTGTCCCGGGTTGAAGTGGCATGTGGGCAAAGGCCCAGGAGGAAACGTCCCCTGCTCAGGCTGTCTCATCTGATTCTGAGCCTGATGCCACCGTGGACGCGGCCCATCCAGGGGGATTTAATACCACACCCCCTGATCCGTCCAATAGTGAGGATGATTACTCCATGGTCATAGCATTGAATAAAAAAGCGCTGGTAGATGCATTATCACTGCGGTGCGTGAGACTTTAAAAATGGAGGATGCGGCTGATGTAGCCACGGACGTGTCTGTGTCGTTTGGTACGCAGAAGTTGCATCGTACTCCAAAGGTCTTTCCTTATATGCCTTATCTTGACAGGTTTTCCTGTAAGGAGTGGGAACAACCAAATTTACCCTTTGTGGTCCCCAAACGTTTTGCTGTACAATACCCTTTTAAGGAGTCACTTTTTAAAAAAAAAAAAGGGCTAGTCCACCAGTGGTGAACCCTCCTGCTTCCAGGTTAAATAAAGCCACCATGATCCCAGTAGAGGAATCCCCGTCCTTTTAGGGATCCAGCTGACAAGAAAGCGGAGGCTATGGCACGCAGCATGTTTACTATGGCTGGTTCAGCATTGTGGCCAGTCTTTGCCTCAGCCCTGGTGTCTCAGACCCTAACTGCTTTTGTGCCAGGGCATGTGGGGTGAACAGATCCCCGCTGCTTATGTTGATTTAGCGGACCAGTTGGTCCATGGGATGCAGTTTATTTGTGATGTAGCTTTGGATACAGCTCCTGTGCTGTCCAAACTTTGTTTCAGCGGTGGTGATTAGGCACGTGCTGTGGCTTAAGAATTGGTCCGCAGACCAAGCCTCTATGAAAGCTCTCATTAATCTGCCCTTTTGTTTACAAACTTTTTAATTGGGATAAAATGGTGGTACAAAATAACATTGTATATCAACAAGCATGGTATTACAAATAGATAATCAGGGTACAAAAGATAGGATATATTGGCTAATAACAGAATCATTGTAGTTGTCAGTCAGATAAAAATATGTTTGGGGCTACCCTGGATGACATCATTAAGGGTATCACGGGAGGTAAGAGTACCTTTTAGCCACAGTCAAGGAAAAGGAAGGAACTTCGCCACAGACGGGGGGGCCCTCCTTCTCAGCCCATATAAAATTATTTTCTGCTTCTGGGACGGAGGTTTCAAGCAACCTTGGTCTGGTAAGCCTTGAGCTAGCTTCCTCGGACCAGCAGAAAAGACTTCTTCGGCTTTAAAGTCTGCCCTCACCCATTATTGGGGTGGGGGGACATTGTCGCTGATTTCCTGGCCCTATGGATTTCTTTGGTGAGCGTCAAGGAGGTCTATGAAATGTTTCTTTTGGGGGTACCCAGAAAGGGGGACAAAGCTTGTCCTTTTCAGGTTTTTTAGGTCCTTGTGCGGATTTAATTCCTGGAAAGGTTCAGGTGAGGTCTGAACTACCTAAGGTCCCCCTTATCCTTGTCCAGGGAATTGATTTACTTAGGTCTGATTCTATTTCTGACCAGGGTGGTCCTTCCTCTGCACAAACTTCAGGGACCAAAGGTCATAATTCACTGGCTGCTGTCACACAGATAGTCCTCTCTCCCTTTTTGCATACAGGTGGCTCCTTTAGCAGGTTCGGCTCCACAGAAGGCTACCCAAGTTTGTGACGAAGTAACGGGGTCCTCGATAGACGCCGCAGGCGTCCAAGGGCCACGGTAAGGCCAGTAACATCCTCGGCTAAGGCTTCTTCAGCAGTTCCTACAAGGAATCAATAGTGAGGATCTTCAATCATCCTGGTGGCTGTAAAATGTCCCTTGGGGCCTTCCTCTCAGAGAAGACCAGTTGTCCCAAGGGCTGATCTACCATCCTGATTTACAGTCGCTGGTTTTAATAGCTATTGAAAGCCAGGTACTGAGGGATAGAGGTCTGTCTGGATTAGTGATCCCTACTTTGGTTATAACTTTACGTTATATGTGAATGTTTAAATGATCGTTGGGACGACTCCTCACCAGAGCAGTATTTCCTCTTTTGTGTGTGGCCCCCTCTTCAAGCCTGAAGCTCTTCCCACTGATCCTGGGGCCCTTTTTTTTTTTTTTATCAAGAGAGACTTTATTTAAACATTCACATATAAAACATAACAGTAAAAGAGTCCTAGGCCGGCACCCCCCCCCCCCCCTCATTGCTTACAAATAATACAAATATCAATTCCCTCCAACACCCAATCAACAATTGTACATAATACCAATGATTAACAACTCCCTTTTTTCCTCTTCTAATAACGACCTACAGTATCGAGACCTACCATTCCTCATCTACCATACTAGTCATCAAATTCCTCTTTCGCTAGGATTTCTCCAGCATTTACCTACCACCCGCCAGCAGCCTATCCAGTACCAGGTCCATCGGTGCCAACTCCGGCACAGCTAGCCAGGGGGCCCACAGTTTGTCAAATTTGCCCATATTTCCCCTATGCAGATGAATATACTTCTCCAACCTAATCGTTTCCCCCACCTGAGTGATCCATTTCTTAACCGTCGGAGGGTTTGGAGAGATCCAGTGTCTCAAGATCAGCTTCCGGGCTTGAAACAATGCCCACAGAATGGCCTGTTTGGTGATCTCAGGAACCTGTACCTCCCCCAAAATACCCAACAAACAAAGTTTAGGGTCCTCCTGCAACGTAATTCCAAACACCTTTGACAATGTACGAAGCACCTCCCACCAATACATATGAATAGGGTTGAGCGGACACCTAGATGTCTGTGTTCGACGGGTTCGGCCGAACTTTAAAAAAAAAGTCCGGGTCCGTGTCCCGGACTTTTACCGAACTTTTCCCGGACACCGAACCCCATTGAAGTCAATGGGGACCCGAACTTTAAGGCACTAAAATGGCTCTAAAACACCAAAGGAAATGGCTAGAGTGCTGCAAATGGCAGCAAAACGTAATTAAGAGCATGGCAAGTGCTCTGCAAACAAATGTGGATAGGGAAATAACTTAAAACAACAAAAAAAAACAGAAAAATAAAACAATGTTCTTCTTCATCTCTGAAGGACGAGGCCCATATGGAGTAGGAGGGAGGTTGAGGTGGTGGTGGATGTGGCGGTGACATAGGCATGCGTACAGGGTGTGCCAGGTGTGCCTGGGCACACCCTAATCACCTAGGGCACATAGCATTGCCAGTGAGGAGATGGGAAAGATCTCCCTCGGACCTGCTCTGCTCTATTTCTCTTTGCCTACAGGTACATGGCCCCGATACATTACTCTCCCTGCTGGCAAACACATGCATGTGTATTTCAACTTTGGGGTGCACACCTTAATGCAATAGGCTGCGCACACCTATGGGTGGTGTAGGTGGAAGCGGCGGTGGAGGAGGACCAGGGCCGGATTAAGAGCATCATGGGCTTGGTGCTGAGGATTTTGAAGGGCCTTAAGGGCCGTGCCTTGCCATGCACCCAGAGGAGGAAGGGTGCAGCCATGCATGCCTAATTCAACATGGGATGCTGTCTCTGAAGCCCATAAACACATCCATGCATCGGCAACTGTCCCTCCTTGTCCGGCCTTCGCGCTGTGTGGGGAGGTTCTGAGGGTGCTGCCTGGGGAAGCGAGCATAGAAGCCAGACTTCTGTGTTTACAAGTGACAGAAGAGCGGTAACAGTGAATATGGCCAACCCGGGGCCTATATAAAAGGTAGGGGCCTGGAGCTGCAGCTCCAATAGCCCCTACGTTAATCTGGCCCTGAGGAGGAGGACGAGGTAGCCAACACTGCTTCTTTTCACAAATTTTAAATGAGGGTACACCCCAAAAGAGTGAGAGAGAGCAAAAATGGAACAATGGGTGGGTAAGGTCGGTATCCATTGCTATTCTGCACAAGGTACGGAAAAGTCCTGTGGGATCCATGCCTGGTTCATTTTAATGAACGTGAGCTTGTCCACATTGTCTCTGGACAGGCGGCTGCGCTTGTCTGTTATAACGCCCCCAGCCGTGCTAAATACCCGTTCAGATAATACACTGGCTGCAGGGCACGCCAGCACCTCCAAGGCGTAAAGGGCAAGCTCAGGCCATGTGCCCAATTTGGAGACCCAGAAGTTGAAGGGGGCAGACCCCTCATTCACTACATGTAGGCGTGTGCACACATACTGCTCCACCATGTTGGTAAAATGCTGCCTCCTGCTAAGACGTTCCATCTGAGCTGCTGGTGCTGCTGTTTGTTGTGGCGTGCTGACAAAGCTTTTCCACATTTCGGCCATGCTAACCCTGCCTTCTGAGGTGCTGGCGGTGCCCTGGTTGCGTTGGCGACCTCCTCCTCCTCTGCCTTGTGCTTCCACTGCGGCCCCGCTGTCAGATGGGAATGCCAGCAGCATGGCGTCTACCAGCGTGCGCATGTACTCGCGCATCTTGCGATCGCGCTCCAGTGAGTGAATTAAGGACGGTACGTTGTCCTTGTAACGGGGATCCAGCAGCGTGGCCACCCAGTAATCAGCACAAGTTAGAATGTGGGCAACTCGGCGGTCGTTGTGGAGACACTGCAGCATGTAATCGCTCATGTGTGCCAGGCTGCCCAGAGGCAACGAAAGGCTGTCCTCTGTGGGAGGTGTATCGTCCGTGTCCTCTGTATCCCCCCAGCCACGCACCAGTGATGGCCATGAGCTGGCCTGGGTGCCACCCTGCTGTGAACATGGTTCCATCTCCTCCTCCAGCTCCTCCTCCTCCTCATCCTCCTCATCCTCCAGAACTGTGCCCCTGCTGGACAATTGTGTCCCTGGCGTTTGTGTGTGTAGGAACCCACCCTCGGAGCCCCTTGCGAATGACTGCCCTGAAAGCCTTGGAAATGTTACCTCTTCATCCTCCTCCTCCTCCTCATCCTGTGCCACATCCTCTTCCATCATCGCCCGAATTGTTTTTTCAAGGAGGCATAGAAGTGGGATAGTTAAGCTGAGAACGGCGTCATTGCCACTGGCCATGTTGGTGGAGTACTCAAAACAGCGCAACAAGGCACACAGGTCTCGCATGGAGGCCCAGTTATTGGTGGTGAAGTGGTGCTGTTCCGCAGAGCTACTCACGCATGCGTGCTGCAGCTGAAACTCCACTATGGCCTGCTGCTGCTCGCACAGTCTTTCCAGCATGTGCAAGGTGGAGTTCCACCTTGTGGGCACGTCACATATGAGGCGGTGAGCGGGAAGGCCGAAGTTACGCTGCAGCGCTGCCAGGCGAGCAGCAGCAGGGTGAGAACGCCGAAAGTGCGCACAAACGGCCCGCACTTTCTGCAGCAGCTCTGACATATCGGGGTTAGTTTTTAAGGAACCTCTGCACCACCAAATTCAGCACATGCGCCAGGCAAGGGATGTGCGTCAAACCGGCTAGGCCCAGAGCTGCTATGAGATTTCTCCCGTTATCGCACACCACCAGGCCGGGCTTGAGGCTCGCTGGCAGCAACCACTCATTTGTCTGCTGTTCCATGCTCCTCCACAACTCCTGCGCGGTGTGTGGTTTGTCCCCCAAACAGGCAAGTTGTAAAACTGCCTGCTGTCGTTTACCCCTGGCCGTGCTGAAGTTGGTGGTGAAGGTGTTACGCTGTCCGGATGAGGAGGCGGTAGAGGATGAGGAAGCGGAGTAGGAGGAGTTAGGAACAGGAGGCAAACTGAAGCGCCCTGCAATCCTCGGTGGTGGAAGGACATGCGCCAAATTGCTATCCGCCTCAGGCCCATCCGCCACTGCATTTACCCAGTGTGCGGTTAGGGAGATATAACGCCCCTGACCGTGCTTAATGGTCCACGTATCGGTAGTTAGGTGGACCTTGGCACAGATGGCGTTGCGCAGTGCACACCTGATTTTTTCCCCCACTTGGTTGTGCAGGGAAGGGATGGCTTGCCTGGAAAAGTAGTGGCGGCTGGGCACGACGTACTGTGGGACAGCCACCGACATAAGGTTTTTAAAACTGTGCGTCTCCACCAGACGGAATGACAGCATTTCAAAGGCCAATAATTTTGAAATGCTGGCATTCAGGGCCAGGGATCGCGGGTGGGTAGGGGGGTACTTCCTCTTCCTCTCAAGTGTTTGGGAGATGGAAAGCTGAACGCTTCCACGGGACATTGTGGAGATGGTTGTTGGTGACTCAGGTGGTGGTGTTGCTGACAGATCGTCTGTTTGCGGGGTGGCAGGTGCCGGTATCACTACAGATGTGGCTGGAGCGGCCGAGACTGCAGCAGAAGAGGAAGCAGGATGAGCCAGAGACGTTTCTTGGTTTTGAAGGTGTGTACTCCACTGCAGCTCGTGCTTTGCACTTAGATGCCTGATCATGCAGGTTGTGCTCAGGTTGAGAAGGTTTATGCCTCGCTTCAAGCTCTGATTGCACAGGGTGCAAACCACTTGTGTCCTGTCATCAGCACATTTTCTAAAGAACTTCCACGCTAGAGAACTCCTTTGAGCTGACTTTGGTGCGCTCGTTCCCTTGCTGCGTTGGGCAGTAGCGGGCGTAGTGTCTAGGGCACGACCGCTCCGCTTCTGCACCCTGCTCCCTCTTCTGCTGTGCTGGTGGCTCTGTGCGACCACCGCCTCTTCCTCCAAACCACTCAGGTCACCTGCATGACGTTCATTCCATGTGGGGTGGAGGACCTCATCGTCCTCCACATCATCTTCCACCCAGTCTTCACCCCTGCCCTCCTTGTCGGTCTCCACAATGCTGAACGCCGCAGCAGTTGGCACCTGCGTTTTGTCATCATCAGAGACGTGCTGCGATGATCCTTGCATGTACTCATCTTGAGAAATAAGTGGTTGGGCATCGCTGCACTCAATCTCTTCCACTTCTGGGGCAGGGCTAGGTGGATGGCCCTGGGAAACCCTGCTGACAGAGTCATCAAAAAGAAGAAGAGACTGCTGTATGGCTTGGGGCTCAGACTGCTTGCCTGATTTGCAAGGGGGTGAGGTGAAAGACGGTTGGACATCGGCTGCAGGTGCCAACTGTGACCTTTCTGCAGTAGACTGGGTGGGAGACAATGTGAAGGAACTGGAGGCACTGTCAGCAGCAAACCAATCTACTATCGCCTCCACTTGTTCTGGCCTCATCACTTCTAGGGGCGTATGATGCCCTACCAAATACTGATGCAGGTTCTGTCGCCTACTCACACTTGAGGAAGGTGTTTCACTTGTGCGTGTAGCTGGCACAGATCGACCACGTCCTCTCCT
Source organism: Pelophylax lessonae (assembly GCF_965119305.1). Taxonomy (NCBI): domain Eukaryota; kingdom Metazoa; phylum Chordata; class Amphibia; order Anura; family Ranidae; genus Pelophylax; species Pelophylax lessonae. The sequence goes on along the minus strand of NC_138775.1, from coordinate 235,252,026 downwards.
TGCAACAGGAGCTCTACCAGCAGCACCACGACCCAGGCCACGGCCCTTATTTGACGGTCTCCTCATATTTCTGTAATTTAAGATCTTGCCCTAGAAAGGTTTTTATTGAATAGCGGAATAGGAAATATGATCCAAAAAAGTGTATGTATCTCGCACGTACAAAACCACACTAGGCCCCAATTCAATTAGCTGCAAGTACACCATTCAAGTACACCATTTTAAGTACATTGAAGAGATATTGCAGGAAACTGAAGAGATTGAATAGATACTGCAAGAGATTGGCTTGGAGTTTGCAACTGACTCATCTGTATTTTTTGCTGGCTATTGCTTGAGAAGGGGAAAGGAATTTGGTCAGGTGTTTGCTATTTGCATTTGCTAATGAGACTAGCCCATTAAGGTGTTAGAATTGTTGCTGGGGGAGGAGCTGTGAAGGAGTGTGTATATATAGAGAAATACTAATTAGCTGGCCTAATTCAATTAGCTGCAAGTACACCATTCAAGTACACCATTTTAAGTACATTGAAGAGATATTGCAGGAGATAGTCAGGAGGTAGGCTGGAAGGTGGAAAACTAAAAAAAAAAAAAAGGTAAGATTTGTTTGACTTAAATTTACATTTTTTTTTCTCCTCTTTAAAATGGCAGACTTGGTTCAGTGCAGGAATTGTTGTGCATTTATTTCATGTTCCACTCTTTGGAGATTCGGATGCTGTCAGATCTGTAGGCAATTCTCCTTACTGCAGCAGGAAATTGCATTTTTGAAATCAGAGATATTTAAATTATCTGTTAAACAAACTCCAGCTGGGACTGCTGCAATGCCACTGCCACAGAGGACCCCCAGAAATGGCAGATGGGTTACTGTAGGTTCTGGAAGACTTAGAGTGGTGGATAGAAGACAAGTCCCACAGTCGGTGGTTCTCCAAAATTCATTTGCAGCACTCTCAGAATGTAAGGACAACATGGATATGGACTCAAGCACAGAGGGTGAGAAACCATCGACTCCTATGTCTAATGTATGCAAGACTGCAGCCAAGGACAAAAAAGATAAAGTGAAGTCTCAAAGGAAGCAGCTGTTGCTGGGTGATTCAATCATAAGAAGTGTGGAGCTTAAAGAAAATGGTTCTGTGAGATGTCTCCCTGGTGCTACTGCTAGGCGAGATAGAAGACGTATTATTAATATTGTTAAGCAAGCAAAGCAGGAAGGGGACGTGGATGTTCTTGTCCATCTAGGGACAAATGACCTGGCTTGCAATGAAATGTCAGAGGTGAAAAAATCTTTTATCACACTTGGAAATGACATACAGCATTTTGCATCCACCATTTCATTTTCTGAAGTTCTGCCTGTGCATAATGTTCAGAATGATAGGCAGAGGCGCATAAAGGAGTTCAACATATGGCTTAGTAAATGGTGTCAAGAGCAAGGATTTGGCTTTGTTTCTCATGATAGCTCTACTTGGAATAGAAAGGAACTGTACAAAAAAGATGGTTTGCACCTTTCTCTCAAAGGAACAAATGTACTTAGTGAACAACTCCAAGAATTTGCGAAAGAGTATTTAAACTAGGAAGGGGGGGCAAAAGAGTGAAAATACAAGAGTCCAATTGCCCCCCGAAACAATGCCAGAACAGGTCAGAAGCACAGAGGTTAAGAAATGATAGGCTCAGAGTCCTGTCTACAAATGCTCGCAGTTTAGGTAAAAAAATCAATGAACTTGGGTCAATAATGGAATCTGAGAATGTAGATTTAGTGGCTGTTACGGAGACATGGTTTAATGAAAGAAATGACTGGGACAACATAGGTGAGGCCAACATAGAGTCAGTTTGGGTTACGTTGCAGTTTGCTAATCATGCAGTAACTCGTGTAGGTGTGATATATAGACCACCTGGTCAAGTTAAAGAACTAGATGATCTACTAGTTGAAGAAATAGCTAAAATGACAATGAAAGGAGAAGTTATCATTATGGGAGATTTCAATCTTCCAGATATAAACTGGAAAACCAAAATAGCAAGTTCTACCAGGAGTACAGATATTCTAAATTCCCTACTGGGGTTGTCTCTGCAACAAGTGGTTGAGGAGCCAACCTGGAGGGAGGCCATTTTGGATCTGGTATTCACAAATGGGGATTCGGTATATGATGTCATTGTAGGCGAAACCTTGGGATCTAGTGATCACCAGTCAGTGTGGTTTAATATAAGAACTGTGAAAGAGTCACACCACACAAAAACAAAAGTTTTAGATTTTAGAAAAACAGACTTTTCAAAAATGAAATTAGTCATAAATGAGTCCTTATCAGACTGGAACGGATTACATGGAGTCCAGGAGAAATGGGACTACTTAAAAGGTGCATTATTGAAGGCAACAGAAAATTGCATTAGACTTGTCAGTAAAAGCAAAAAAAGGAAGAGACCACTGTGGTACTCAGCAGAAGTGGCCCAAATCATTAAAAATAAAAAGCTAGCATTTTGTAATTATAAAAAAACCCAGAGCAATGAAGATAAGGAAATCTACAAGATTAGGCAGAAAGAGGCCAAGCAAGTTATAAGAACTTCTAAAGCGCAGGCAGAAGAAAAACTAGCTCAGTCTATGAAAAAGGGGGATAAGACATTCTTCAGATATATAAATGAAAAAAGGAAATTAAAACAAGGAATAACTAAATTAAAAACAAAGGACGGAAGGTATGTAGAAGAAAATAAAGGGCTAGCTGACTGCCTTAATGAATACTTCTGTTCAGTTTTTACAGAAGAAAAAGAAGGAGAAGGACCTCCACTTGAAAGGATGACTAATGAATCATTTGATGCATGTGTCTTTACAGAGGAAGACATTCTAAGATTGCTGTCTAAAGTGAAGACAAATAAGTCACAGGGTCCTGATGGGATACACCCAAGATTATTAAAAGAGCTTAGTGGTGAGCTGGCAAAACCATTAACAGATCTATTTAACCAATCATTAGTAACAGGAGTCGTCCCGGAAGATTGGAAATTGGCAAATGTCGTGCCCATTCACAAGAAAGGTAGTAGGGAGGAATCGAGCAACTATAGACCAGTGAGTCTGACATCAATAGTAGGCAAATTAATGGAAACCCTATTAAAGGATAGGATTGTGGAACATCTTAAATCCCATGGATTGCAAGATGAAAAACAACATGGGTTTACTTCAGGGAGATCATGTCAAACAAATCTTATAGATTTTTTTGACTGGGTGACTAAAATAATAGACGGTGGAGGTGCAGTAGACATTGCATATCTAGATTTTAGTAAGGCTTTTGACACTGTCCCACATAGAAGACTTATCAATAAACTGCAGTCATTGAGCATGGACTCCCATATTGTTGAGTGGATTAGGCAGTGGCTGAGTGACAGACAACAGAGGGTTGTAGTCAATGGAGAACATTCAGAACAAGGTCATGTTACCAGTGGGGTACCTCAGGGATCTGTACTGGGACCAATTTTGTTTAATATCTTCATAAGTGATATTGCAAAAGGCCTCGATGGTAAGGTTTGTCTTTTTGCTGATGACACAAAGATATGTAACAGGGTTGATGTTCCTGGAGGGAAACGCCAAATGGAAAAGGATTTAGGAAAACTAGAAGAATGGTCAGAACTCTGGCAACTGAAATTTAATGTGGATAAGTGCAAGATAATGCACCTGGGGCGTAAAAACCCAAGGGCAGAATATAGAATATTTGACACAGTCCTGACCTCAGTATCTGAGGAAAGGGATTTAGGAGTAATTATTTCAGAAGACTTAAAGGTGGGAAGACAATGTAATAGAGCAGCACGAAATGCCAGCAGAATGCTTGGATGTATACGGAGAGGTATAAGCAGTAGAAAGAGAGAAGTGCTTATGCCGCTGTACAGAACACTGGTGAGACCTCACTTGGAGTATTGTGCGCAGTACTGGAGGCCATATCTCCAGAAGGATATAGATACTCTAGAGAGAGTTCAGAGAAGAGCTACTAAACTAGTACATGGATTGCAGGAAAAAACTTACCAGGAAAGGATAAAGGACCTTAACATGTATAGCTTGGAAGAAAGAAGAGACAGAGGGGATATGATAGAAACATTTAAATACATAAAGGGAATCAACTCGGTAAAGGAGGAGAGCATATTTAAAAGAAGAAAAACTACCACAAGAGGACACAGTTTTAAATTAGAGGGGCAAAGGTTTAAAAGTAATATGAGGAAGTATTACTTTACTGAGAGAGTAGTGGATGCATGGAATAACCTTCCTGCAGAAGTGGTAGCTGCAAATACAGTGAAGGAGTTTAAGCATGCATGGGATAGGCATAAGGCTATCCTTCATACAAGATAGGGCCAGGGACTATTCATAGGATTCAGATATATTGGGCAGACTAGATGGGCCAAATGGTTCTTATCTGCCGACACATTCTATGTTTCTATGTTTCTATGTTTCTAATTACTATTGTTTCTACCCCTAAAAGGATGGATGAGGAGTAGGAGGAGTATGGAACAGACAGCACCCTCAAATCTTCAGAAGTATGAGATGAACCTCAAAAACTTGGAAAGGTGGATCTCACACGTACCGACACAGACTATCCCGCAATTCAATTGATCCTCAAAGGTTTTTATTGAATAGCGGAATAGGAAATATGATCAAAAAAAGTGTATGTATCTCGCACGTACACCACCACACTAGGCCCCAATTACTATTGTTTGTACCCCTAAAAGGATGGTTGAGCAGTAGGAGGAGGAGTATGGAACAGGCAGCACCCTCAAATCTTCAGAAGTATGAGATGAACCCCAAAAACTTGGAAAGGTGGATCTCACACGTACCGACACAGACTATCACGCAATTTAATTGATCCCCAAAGGTTTTAATTGAATAGCGGAATAGAAAATATGATCAAAAAGAAAGTGTATGTATCTCACACGTACACCACCACACTAGGCCCCAATTACTATTGTTTGTACCCCTAAAAGGATGGTTGAGCAGTAGGAGGAGGAGTATGGAACAGGCAGCACCCTCAAATCTTCAGAAGTATGAGATTGTGTTCACTGTACCCCACAAAGATTGTGTTCACTGCACCCCACAAAGATTGTGTTCACTGCACCTCAAAAAGGATTTTGTTCACTGCACCCCACAAAGATTGTGTTCACTGCACCCTAAAAGGATTTTGTTCACTGCACCCCAAAAAGATTGTGTTCACTGTACCCCCCAAAGATTGTGTTCACTGCACCCCACAAATATTCTGTTCCCTGTACCCCACAAAGATTGTGTTCACTGCACCCCACAAAGGATACTGTTCACTGCACCCCAAAAAGATTGTGTTCACTGCACTCCAAAAAGGATGTTCACTGCACCCCAAAAAGGATTTTGTTCACTGCACCCCAAAAAGATTGTGTTCACTGCACCCCACAAAGATTGTGTTCACTGCACCCCACAAAGGATTTTGTTCACTGCACCCCCAAACGATTGTGTTCACTGTACCCCCCCAAAGATTGTGTTCACTGCACCCCACAAAGGATTTTGTTCACTGCACCCCAAAAAGATTGTGTTCACTGTACCCCCCAAAGATTGTGTTCACTGCACCCCACAAAGATTCTGTTCACTGTACCCCACAAAGATTGTGTTCACTGCACCCCACAAAGGATTTTGTTCACTGCACCCCAAAAAGATTGTGTTCACTGCACCCCAAAAAGGATGTTGTTCACTGCACCCCAAAAAGGATTTTGTTCACTGCACCCCAAAAAGATTGTGTTCACTGCACCCCACAAAGATTGTGTTCACTGCACCCCACAAAGGATTTTGTTCACTGCACCCCAAAAAGATTGTGTTCACTGTACCCCCCAAAGATTGTGTTCACTGCACCCCACAAAGGATTTTGTTCACTGCACCCCAAAAAGATTGTGTTCACTGTACCCCCCAAAGATTGTGTTCACTGCACCCCACAAATATTCTGTTCACTGTACCCCACAAAGATTGTGTTCGCTGCACCCCACAAAGGATTTTGTTCACTGCACCCCAAAAAGATTGTGTTCACTGCACCCCAAAAAGGATGTTGTTCACTGCACCCCAAAAAGGATGTTGTTCACTGCACCCCAAAAAGGATTTTGTTCACTGCACCCCAAAAATATTGTGTTCACTGCACCCCACAAAGATTGTGTTCACTGCACCCCACAAAGGATTTTGTTCACTGCACCCCAAAAAGATTGTGTTCACTGCACCCCAAAAAGGATTTTGTTCACTGCACCCCAAAAAGGATGTTGTTCACTGCACTCCAAAAAGGATTTTGTTCACTCCACCCCAAAAAGATTGTGTTCACTGCACCCCACAAAGATTGTGTTCACTGCACCCCAAAAAGGATTTTGTTCACTGCACCCCAAAAAGATTGTGTTCACTGTACCCCCCCAAAGATTGTGTTCACTGCACCCCACAAAGATTCTGTTCACTGTACCCCACAAAGATTGTGTTCACTGTACCCCACAAAGATTGTGTTCACTGCACCCCACAAAGGATTTTGTTCACTGCACCCCAAAAAGATTGTGTTCACTGCACCCCAAAAAGGATGTTGTTCACTGCACCCCAAAAAGGATGTTCACTGCACCCCAAAAAGATTGTGTTCACTGCACCCCACAAAGATTGTGTTCACTGCACCCCACAAAGGATTTTGTTCACTGCACCCCAAAAAGATTGTGTTCACTGCACCCCAAAAAGGATTTTGTTCACTGCACCCCAAAAAGGATGTTGTTCACTGCACCCCAAAAAGGATTTTGTTCACTCCACCCCAAAAAGATTGTGTTCACTGCACCCCACAAAGATTGTGTTCACTGCACCCCAAAAAGGATTTTGTTCACTGCACCCCAAAAAGATTTTGTTCACTGCACCCCAAAAAGATTGTGTTCACTGCACCCCACAAAGATTGTGTTCACTGCACCCCACAAAGGATTTTGTTCACTGCACCCCAAAAAGATTGTGTTCACTGCACCCCAAAAAGGATGTTGTTCACTGCACCCCAAAAAGGATTTTGTTCACTGCACCCCAAAAAGATTTTGTTCACTGCACCCCAAAAAGGACGTTGTTCACTGCACCCCAAAAAGATTGTGTTCACTGCAGCCCAAAAAGATTGTGTTCACTGCAGCTCACACACAGAAAAATGGATGTGGATCACTGACACCTGCCTATCTCCTATCCCACACCACACAGCAATATCGATTGTAGTTTGTAGAACACAGTTTCCCTAAAATTCAGCAGCAGCCTCTCCCTAACAGGATTGAGAAGAGATCGTAGATCGGGACTAAGTGCAGACCCCACACAGCAATACCGATTGTAGTTTGTAGAACACTCTGACCCTAAAATTCAGCAGCAGCCTCTCCCTAACAGGATTGAGAAGAGATCGTAGATCAGGATTGAGTGCAGACCCCACCCCCCACACAGCAATATCGATTGTAGTTTGTAGAAGACACTGACCCTATAATTCAGCAGACTCTATCCCTAAAATGCCTACAACTCGCCCTGCCTAAACACTCCGACCTGTCCCTCAATTCTATCCGGACACAAATGGTTTTTTCCTGCCTGTCTTTCCCTAATCAGCAGCCAGCACGTTGATGTGTGCTCTGTCCCTGATCTAAGCAGCAGAATGAAGACGCTGCGGCTGCCTGGAACTTATAAAGACTTGGTCACATGCTTCAGACGGCCAATCACAGCTACTGAGACATTTGCAGGCATGGCTGGGATGGCTTAAGGCACACCAGTTAAACGATTGTTGATTGGCTGTTGAAAGCCCGCCATGAAAAGAGCGCCAAAGCATGCAAAACCCGGAAATAAAACGACCGAACACGGATTTTTACCCGAACATACAGTAAAGTGTCCGTGTCCGTGTTCGGGTACAAAAAATCCAATTATTCGGTACGAACACGAATAATACAGTCCGTGTTCGCTCAACACTACATATGAAGCTTCGGGCACCTCCACAATAGATGTATCAAATCCCCATGGTCCCTCAAACATCTAGTGCACAGGGCAGTGTCACGTCTGCCCATTCTATGCAATCGTGCAGGAGTATAGTGAGCCCTGTGAAGTATATACAGCTGAGACAGCCTTTGTGCCACATTCAAGGAACTCGCCTGTACCGCCTGCAAAGCTTCCTCCGACTGCTCTTCCTCAAAAGATCCAACATCCCTTTCCCAGGCGGCAATCATGTGTAAAGGGTATTAATTCAGAAACGAACCCAGTAACAATGAGTAGCAGTGTGATATAAACCCTTTAAGAGAGTCCACTTCTGACATAAAGTGAAAGACAGGGGTGGGGGACTGCACCCATATGTCCACCCCTCACTGGGCTCTAACTGCGTGCCTAAGCTGCAAATAGTAAAATTTCATATATATAGGTAAATGATACGATTCCCTCAGGTCATCAAAGGACCTGAGGGTACCGTTACAAATAATATGTCTCAGGAGGGTAACACCATGCGACTGCCATCTAGCCCCATGGGGCACCTTGGCCAGTTCAGAATACCTGGAATTATTCCAGATTGGACTGAAACTAGTAAACAATACCACCTGCTGAAGCTGCTGGGCTTTGTTCCATATTTTCTGAATGAGAGCATACGTGGGAAAGAGTTTATTAGATTTTCTGTAAATTTGGGATTCCAGAAGAACAGCCAACCCACCTGGGCCCACTGTATGTGTCATAGGTAGGGCAGCGGACTCCCCCCTCCCGCATCCCATGGACCTAGCTATATGCTGCAGCTGAGATGCCAAATAGTAAAGCCACGGATTTAAGAGTGCCAGCCCCTCAAGATCTTTTGGACACTGGAGATGCTCCAGCTTGATCCTAGGGTTCTTAGACAGCCATAAAAGGGACCTAAAAATTGAATTAATGCGAAATACTCTCAGGGGTATAACCACCGGAGAGTTGTGAAGAACATATAACAACTGTGGCATAAGAATCATTTTGATTAGATTGGCCCGGCCTCCTAATGACATGCGAAGCCTGGACCAAACCCTAACCTTTTTCCAAAATTTACCCAACAAGGGGGTCACGTTAAGACCTACAAAATCTAGCAGTTTAGGAGTAATCTGTATACCCAAATATCGTAACTCCCCCGACACGGGAATTCCCGTATCGGGTGAGGACCTGCCATCAGATGACTTCTCAATAAACATCGACTTCGTCCATTTGATCAGGAGGCCAGAATAAGAGCCAAAGTCCGTAATAACAGACATCGCCTCCACCAAGGACTGGGACATGTCTCCTAATAACAGCATGGTATCATCTGCATAAAGCAGGATCTTTTCCTCCACTGTACCATACCTAAAACCCACAATCTTCTGGTTAGTTCTAATAAGGGCGGCAAGAGGCTCTATAGCCACCGCGAATAATAATGGAGATAAGGGGCATCCTTGCCTAGTGCCCCAATATAGTGAGAATGGGGAGGACACACGCCCATTTTCCCTAATAGCTGCCTCCGGTAAATAGTTGAACTCAGGAAATGTATTCCTCCCCAAACCCAAATCTATGCATGACAACCCACAGGTAGTCCCATTCCACGCTGTCAAAAGCTTTTTGTGCGTCTAAAGACAACAAAGCATGATCGCCACCATTATCTGCCGGAGATTGCAGGTTCAGATAAAGTCTACGAAGATTAATCGAGGTAGACTTCTGGGGCATAAACCCAGCATTATCTGGAGTGGACAATGGAGGCAATCACCTTATTCAAACGTAGCGCCAGCACTTTCCCCGGGGCCCTTTACTCTCATTGCGGGGCCCTTTATTACGGTCCCGCAGCGGGACCCTTTCACATGTTCTGCAGTGGGCCCCCTTCCTGCCAACTTGGGGACTCCCCACGGTGGTGGAATGCCAGGTCCCAGTTGCAAGTGTGACCTTTGCCATCCTGGAAGTTCACCCACTGGTGTCAGTAGTTTTTTTTTTTTTGGTATTTTAATTGTATTATTTTTTTATCATTTTATTTAATTTTTCTACAATGTCACTGACTATGACTCTGTCCTTTCAGAAAAGGAAGGAGCTGGTAAATTACATACTGTATTTACCGACCCCTTCCTGGCTCTCGATTGTGACCAGTGGCGGCTGGTGCTCAAAATTTTTGGGGGGGCGCAAACAGAAAAATGTAATAGGCATTGCTTTGCGGTAAAAAACGCTGTAAAAAATTGCGTGACTTTGAGGTCACAAAAGTGTGAAAGGGGCCTTCAGTAATTAAAGTATAGCGTGCCCCCTTTCAATGCACAGAGACCACTGTGCCCCCTTTCAATGCATAGAGACCAGCGTGTCCCCTTTCAATGCACAGAGACCAGCGTGCCCCCTTTCAATGCATAGAGACCAGCGTGTCCCCTTTCAATGCACAGAGACCAGCGTGCCCCCTTTCAATGCAGTGACCAGCGTGCCCCCTTTCAATGCAGAGATGCCATCATGCCCCCTTTCAATGCAGAAATGCCATCATGCCCCCTTTCAATGCAGAGATGCCAGCATGCCCCCTTTCAATGCAGATGCCATCATGCCCCCTTTCAATGCAGATGCCATCATGCCCCCTTTCAATGCAGAGATGCCAGCATGCTACCTTTCAATGCAGAGATGCCATCATGCCCCCTTTCAATGCAGAGATGTCAGCATGACCCCTTTCAATGCAGAGTAACCAGCGTAAGCGTGCCCCCCCCCCCCGCGCAAGACCAGTGCACTTACCTCCCATCTGTGTCTGTCTCCTGCCTCGCTCTGCTCTTCTTACCGACATGGGTGATGACAGTGGCCAGCCTCTGGGTGAGCTCTTGGTGTCCAGCGGCAGATCGCGGCTTCTTCAGTTCTTCGGCGTGGCGGCTTCTCTTCAGTCCTCCTGGCTCCCGCCTCCTTCCCAGCCAATGGCACGGGGTTTGCCTTTTGGCCAATCAGGAATTGCGTATCGGACGTGCTTCCTGATTGGCCAGGAGGAGGATCCGTGTGACAATAGCGAATTTTCATTCGCTATTGTCACACAATGGGTGGGGTCGGGGCACACTGCTCTGCGCCCCGGGACCACCCTTTGCATCACCCTATTAGAGCCTCTGGCTCTAATCAGGTGATGGAAAAAAAAAGCCCCATTAAGCTTCATGCGTCCGGCGCCCCTGCATGTAGATTAGGGGGCCGGACACATGGATAGGAGGAGTGGCGCCCCCTGCGCCCCCAACACACCGGCCGCCACTGATTATGACACATTCCTTGCAGCAGCCGGCAGGAGAGGGGAGGGAGCACAGTGGGGGGGAGACCAGGGGAGCACACAGGGGCCCAGAGACAGCAGAACACAAGTTAACTGGATAGGAGGAGTGGCAGGGGCAGCATACAGAGGAACCAATCTCCTCCATTTTCCTCCTGCAGCTACAGGAGGAAAAATGAGGACAGTGATTTCTCTACATGCTGCCCCCTGCCGTCCCTCCTATCTAGGTGTACAGGGGAGCCACACAGGCCCCCTGGAGCATGGGGCCGGGTTGCAATTGCAACCCCTGTAGTTACGCCCCTGATCACAGCAGACCACCACCCTGTTGTAAATGGGCCCAAAGTATATTTGTAAAAGTAACTAAAGTACGTACCTGAATCTGACTTGGTATCTGCCCGTGCCCTTCTCTATACACTATAGCAAAGCTCATAACTAAACTGCTTTATTGGGTTGATCTGTATTATATTCATACACCCTTTATGAAATGTATGAGCACGTTTACTTTCTTTCTGCCACTAAAAAGATTGACTCTCCCTCAAAGGTCTTTTTTCCTCCAAATTTAGGACCTGATTTAAATTTGGGTGGCACAGTGGTGGTGGAGTGGTTAGCACTTTCACCTAGCAGCAAAAGGGTCACTGGTTTGAATCCCAACCACAACACTACCTGCCTGGAGTTTGCATGTTCTCCCTGTGTGGGTTTCCTCCAAAACTCCAAAGACATGCTGTGGTAGGTTAGTTGGCTCCTGTCTAAATTGGCCATGGTAGGTATATGTATAAATGTCAGGGACTTTAGATTGTAAGCTCCTTGAGGGTAGGGACTGATGTGAATGTACAATGTATATGTAAAGCGCTGCGTAAATTGATGGCGCTATATAAGTACCTGAAATAAATAAATACATTTTGTTTGGGTAGTCTCTACCTACAGTAGGTGTGATGGTATTTTCTGTAATAGCAAGTCTGGTGAGCAGTTCATTAGCCTAAACACCAAAAGCGGTAGCCTAAAAAGAAAGTATACAACTGAACGTCAGGACAAACTATGATTGGTTATTAATGTACAGGTTCACTTTAAGAAGGCAAAGGTCAAAAATGTACAGCACAGGTTTCCATTTAAACTTGATGTTGGTACCTCACACAGCTAGGTTAGGTCAGAAATAATAAGGCAGGCATAGGCTATTGGTGATCATTTATCCCCTGCAAAGCATCTGAAAAGAAGAATGCACTGACAATTCCTACCAGTCTTAGGGGACAGTTAATTGAATTTGAATAGTCTGATTTTTAGGTTATCCTGTTTACCAGCTTACGTCTGTTACTGAGTAACTAAGCTTTGCTGTTCTGCTATTTACACTGTCAGTGTCCGATGGGACATGATAATCGTGTTTAGGCAAACGTTTAGCTATGTTTTTCACTGCACACTATGAATGCAGTATCAGCATAAGGGCTCAATGTTCTATATAATTCTGAGTGGCTAATCCTGACAATTATCTGTCACTAAAGCTGGCCATAGATGGAGCGATTTTCTATCCTGCAACTTGTAAAATAATCACTTAATTACCCCATCAACACAGTCAGTTTGGATGGGGGAATCCATTTCCTTAAGCCATTGTGGTCCCCAATCCCCAGGAAAACACGATTACTGCTAGCGGCTATAATAGCCACTAGTAATAATCACATGTAAACTTCAACAGTCTGGTTGTACCCAAGTTGATCAATTAATCAACTCAACTACATTCAGCCTGCCCATACATGGTTCCAATCTTGGCCGGTCTCTGCTGAACCAATCGAGATTGGAACAGCCTATGGCCAGTTTTAGAGTACATAGGATAACCAAAAAGGTGTGATGTTTGAGATGTAGTTACTGTTAGATAATTGGATAGCATGTGTGGTACAAATAACTGAACCTCAAGCTATTCAAAAAAATATGATTTTTTTTTTTCCATATCCCACATTTGATAAGATTTTTTTCGTACCACTAGTTTAAATATTTTTTAATGACTTGCTTTTTTCATGTTTGTGGAGTTCTTTGAAGGCTTCATTCATAATACACGAATGCTGTGCCATATCAAAAAAATACCTTTTTTTTTTCTTTTTGTATCTTTTGAAGACTTCAATTTATAAAAAAAAAAAAAAGTTACCTGAAACATAATTTGTGTTTTTATGAAAAGGAAATGTACACTACAGCTACCATGGTCCCCTAGGCAAAAACACATTTTGTTATCACTTAACCTCCCTGGCAGTAATCCCGAGCGTGACTCGGGGTGGATTTTTTAGTCCAGGATCGGTATCCCCGAGTCACGCTCGGGGTAGATGTGCAGAGAGCGCAGCGGTGTCTCTTACCTTCTCCTGGCGATCCAGCGATGATCTCTCATTGCTGTGACCGCCAGCCGAGATCCCCGCCGCTCGTCCGTCTGTGTGATGACTTCCTAGTTCCGTTCCCTAGGGAGGGAAATTCAAAACGTTGCACAAAACACAAACACATTTTATATTATATATATATTATATATAATATATATATATATGTAGATATATATATATATATGCACACACACACACACATATATATATATATATATATATATACCTATATACACACGTGTATATATATATATATATATATATATATATATATATATATAAAATTATATTATTGATTCGATTATAATGAATGCGTTATATATTATATTTATATATATATATATATATATAATATATAACGCATGAATTATGATCGAATCAATAATATAATTTTATTATATATATTATATAATAAAATTATATTATTGATTCGATTATAATTCATGAGTTTGTGTTTCAAATTTATCACATCTGGGATGTCTACTAGAGTCTTGTTTTGGTCAGGTATTACTAATTACTAAGAATTGTAGGCCTATAATACATAACGCCAAATTTCCATGAAAAAAATTGTACCGCTTTTGGTATATAATTCCTGACATAATCATACCGCCAGGGAGGTTAATAAAAACCTCAGCTGTGTTAACTTATGCAAAAATAAAAAATAAATCACATAGGTTTAACCATATAGCAATAGTCCCTCCAATCCCGTTCAGTTTGTGACCAAAAAGTGGCAGCTTTATGGCTAGTGGACATTTCTGTGCTGGCTGCTATACATGCGGACATGCAAACACTATCTTTCTCAGCTTCCGGGTGGAGGCACACCTTGACACCTTTGTCTTGGTTACCAGAAGACCTTCACTCAGTGCTGCTGATAACTAGGATTTAGAATTTCTGTCTTTGCCCCTCAAAATTCACATAAAAATGCACATTGATGATCCAGACATGCATGTTTATGGAGAGATCCTTGTAAATACATTTCAGCAGTTGGATCATACCTATGTCTAAATGTCTTTGACCAGCTTCAGCCAATTGAGAGCTGTAGTGTGTGGTAAAGATAATGTGGTATACATTTTAGGAACGTATTTGTGTCTTCATTGGTGTGTTGACTGCCAGTAACATGATGGTTAAAAATAAGACCCACCTATTGCAAACAAAGCAACTCTTTGCTTACAGTTTCAACTGCCTGGTCATCCACCTTTCACCCTGTGTCCTTGTTCTTGATTTGGTGGGGGTGAGACATTCCGTACTACATGTTTAGTCTCATGTTGTACAAAGAAAAGCATTGAAGAACAGAGCTTCACGCAGGTAAGCGGATCATACTTGAGAACGTTACATTTAGTCTTAAGGTTATAGAGGGAAATTTTCATTCAGAAGAATAGCAATCCTTTGGGATCAATTTTAGCTAACAAACCAGAACTAGGACACTTATCAAAATAGTGAGTTATTTTTGGATATCTGAAAATTAGAGAACTCATTGGAGGATTACAGTTGGTTGACTATAAGATCTTATCCTTGCATCAACTATTTTTAAATTGAGTGTCTTGTCTTATAGGCTCAGCTCACACAGCTAACACACCAGGATACAAAGACAATTTTTTAATAAAGTGACAGTTATTTTCAATTCGGTCCAATGAAATGTAAAAATGACAGGTCCCATGACTAAATTGGAGATACTTATTCTTGTGTGAGTTTCAGGCTCCATTAACCTCTATGCATGTTGCTTTTGGATTGTTTCAGCAGTGCTTTTCGCTGTGCTTTTTTAATGGGGGTGTTTTAGCACAATTTTGCTGCGCTTTGCGGTTTTTTCTTTGACCTTTCTTTACCTTCATTAAAGTACACCTCATGGGAGAAATATGGGGCTGCCATTAGTGGAGACCTGCTAAAAATACTAATTGTCTGGCTTTTTTTTTTTTTTTTTTAATCAATTGCTTTAATGGTTAGTGTACTAAAGCCAGTGGGTCAGTATAATAGATCCAGTAAGCAGAGTGCAGATGGGGAAAGGTCTATAAAAGTCAGAAGTCCTTAGCAGAATACTAGTTTTGGATTAGCTATTTAGAATATTAAAAGAAGAATTAACATGACACCCAGGCCGATATTTGAAAGGCGAGGTCAGCAATGACAGCCATTATTCTCTTGGATTAATGCTGGGATGAAAGTGCCAGTCTTCAAAGACTAAGAAATGCTTCTTGTGGACATGAGTGAAGTAAAACTATGGACAGATTAAAAAAATGATGTATATTAAGGGGCACATGGTGAAGGTATAATAGGTTATACTGCTTTCTTTAGGAGATTTGAACTGGCAAACAAAGGTGCAAGGACAGCCTAGTTAAAACACTTCCCAATCCCATCCTGCCTCAGTTATGTCCTAGTCCAAAGGTCTTCAAATTATGGCCCTCCAGTTGTTCAGGAACTACAATTCCCATCATGCCAAGTCATGTCTGTGAATGTCAGAGTTTTACAATGTCTCATGTGATGTGTAGTTCTGCAACAGCTGGAGGGCCATAGTTTGAGGATCCCTGTCCTAGTCGAACAGGCAACTTTTCATCTGAGAGAAGAAAAAACTTTTCTTTTTGTATTAAGATTCTTTATCTTCTAACAAGTATCTCAACTTGCTGCCGAGCCAGAAGGGGCTCATTTTGTAGCTTTCTCAGTTAGCTGATCCCCAGAATTTCCATGGAAGCCATACTCGGACCCCACTGAGAGAAAGAAGTGGGGCCAGTTTGTAATATGTCCTTGAGCACTGGATTCTTTTGAAGGCTACTTCCTAGACACTTGTGTGTAATATATGCTTTGGCTACAGAGCTTTAGGGCTCAGCAAGTGCACATACACAGCCACTTATTTATTTTAATTTATTTTCCCTCCACTGTTTGTCACTTTTTACTTTTGTGTGTGTGTTTTTTTTCTCACTAGGATAAAGGATGTGAGTCATCGGCTTACCCTGATGTCTAGGGGGAGGGTGTGTGGCCTTCTGGTTCCTTCCTCACTGCCTTCGGACGGGGTCTCTCTTCGGGAGAGCCGCTCGATCTATATTTGATGGTCTGCTTCGGCTGACCTAGAAGAATGGGGTCTGCCGGGCCTTCTGGCAAGACAGACTATTGGAACCCTATGTCCGTGTCGGGAGCCTTGTGTCTAGGGGGATCATGGAAAGGTCCTACCCCTTCTGGGGGCGGACTAAGCATAACCTTAATGCACTTTTTAGTGTGTGTTTCACATGCACATTTTTTGCTCACTCAATGGTTTTTCAGTGTTGTTTTTTGCACCCCACCGCGGATTTAAAAAAAAAAAAACTCAGCTACAGAGGGCTTTACAGGTCCAGGGCCGCAGTGCATCTATCTGATGGAATCCTGTCCCTGAAGACTCTTCAGACTCTATGGAGTGTGCCCACCAGAGGGGCAAAGACTAGTGGAAGCAGCATGTTGTGCCTTTTTCCCCTGTGTAGGAATAATAGGGCCTCTTAGGACCTCAGCTGCTGTGAGTTTGGCCCATGTGTGTGGGGAGCTTGATGCTGCTTCTATTGCTCCAGTTTTTTCAACAAACTTGTGGGGTTCTGGCTGCAAAACCATTGGTCGGACCTGCCGGTAGTAGAAAGGGAAGCTGCATAGTCCAATTTAAAGCTTTAGCTGGCCCTCTACTCATAGGCATGCGCACAGGGTGTGCCAGGTGTGCCTGGGCACACCCTAATCACCCCATGTACATTAACATTATCACTTTTTGTGCTGGCAGGAAGATGGCAAAAATCTCTCTCTTACTAGCTCTGCCATAAGAGAAGTCTTTAGGCACTTGCCTTTCAATGTGCCGGCAGGGAGATAAATGTGCTGGGGTCATATATATGTAGACACACACAAACACGTGTGTTTGAGATTTGGGGTGCACACACTAATTTAATAGGCTGCGCACACCTATGCCTCTACTGTGGCTGCATGAGCCCTATGGCCCTACTGCTCCTGCTCAAGTTTCCTCCCAGTCTCCAATGTGTGTGCCCTCTTCACATACATGCACAGCTGTCAATGCCTGTGCACCATCTCCACAATCCTCTGGATGTTTGACCGGACTCCCTGATTCCTTATAGTGACTTTAGCCACAGATGGCAAATAACCCTTTCTGCTGAATTGTCAGTTTTTGAGTACCCTTTGTGGGTGATTCCTCACTTGTATACCTAGAGTGACAAGCTGGAATTTCAGTCTCTGCCTCCACTCTGCTTTATGTTGTCAAACTTGACAGCATCCTCGCAAAGTTTGGTAAAACTCCATGTTGCCCTGGTATTGCTCCTTTTCAAGGGGTCATAGCTATTGTCTCAGAAAGGGAACATCTCCAGAAGCCAGTGATGGAACGGTCTCATCTCTTCTATTATCTGGGTCTGGTCCTGGATATGTCCCTGTCCAAGGTTTCTCTTGTCCAGGTCAATTTCCCATGTTCAGGCTCTACAGCCAGCCAACCAACCTTCCACTTTTGCATGTGGGGTTAACTAACAAACCAGGGGAAAGATTTGTCATTTTTATTTAAATTTTTTACTAGTAATGGCGGTGATCAGTGATTTTTAGTGGGAATGTATCATTGCGGGGAACAGATCAGATATCTGACTGACATTTTTGACACTTTTGGGGGACCCGTGACATTACTACAGTAATAAGATCAAAGGTTTGAATATGTCCCCAGGGGGTGCTTTCCAACTGTGTGGGGGGGGGAGGGTTGGACTTGCTGGATGAAAACAGACTCTGTGTCTCACGAAGCAAAGTACAGGTACGTCGTTTCGAGGGACAGAGCCGACCTGCCGCAGTATAAGTATGGCAGCTTGTCAGCAAGTGGTTAAAGAGGAGCTCCAGCCACCTTTAAAAAAAAAAAAAAAAGTCAGCAGTTAAAAAAGCGTAGCTGCTGACTTTTAGAAAACAGCCACTCACCAGTCCCATTGTCCAGCTGTGAGCTCCCCCCAGCTGTCTTCATCCTCCGTCCACCCTCGACAGCGCTGGCATCTTCACTATGGGCACCCAGCTGTGACAGCTTGTGCCTTCATTGCCTGGTGCCCACTGTGCAGTCACGCCAAGCTTCTAAGAAAGCTCTCATTGATCTGCCCTTTCAAGGCGATCGCTTGTTTGAGGCTATCCTGGATGACATAATTAAGGGTATCACGGGGGGGAAGAGTACCTTGCTGCCACAGTCAAGAAAAGGAAAAGAGCCTCGCCCTGCTTCTCAGCCCATAGAAAATTATTTTGTTCTTCTGGGACGGAGAATAAGGGAAATCGATCTTTAAATCTTCCCAGGGAGGTTCCAAGCAACCTTGGTCTGGTAAGCCTCGAGCTAGCTTTGCCGGACCAGCAGACAAGACTCCTTCAGCATGAAGGTCTGCCCTCATCCATTATTGGGATGGGGGGGGGACCTTCGCTGGTTTCCAGCTTCGTGGACTTCTTTGGTGAGTTTCAAGGAGATCCGCAAAATGTTTCTTTTGGGGGTACCCAGAAAGGGGAACAAAGCTTATCCTTTTCAGGTATTTTAGGTCCTGAGTCTCCTTGTGTGGATTTAATTCCTGCAAAGGTTCAGGTGATGTCTGAACTACCTAAGGTCCCCCCTATCCCTGTCCAGGGAATTGATTTAGTTAGGTCTGATTCTATTTCTGATCAGGGTGGTCATTCCTCTGCACAAACTTAAGGGACCACTGCTTTCACACCGATAGTTCTCTCTCCCTTTTACCATACAGGTTCTGAGCCTGGGGTTTTCCTCCTTCAATACAGTTCTGTTTGCACAATATTTTATATGCAGCTCATTTAGCGGGTTCGGCTCCACAGAAGGATACCAAAGTTCCTGACGAGGTCACGGGGTCCTCTGATAGACGCCGCAGGCATCCAAGGGCTATGGTAAGGCCAGTATCATCCTCGGCTAAGGCTTCTTCTGCAGTTCCTGCGAGGATCTTCCAATCATCCTACTGGCTGTAAACTTCCCTTGGCGGCTTCCTCTCAGAGAAGACCAGTTGTCCCAAGGGCTGATCTATCATCCTGCTTTACAGTCGATGGTTTTAAGGGCATAGCTATTAAAAGCCAGGTACTGAGGGATAGAGGTCTGTCTGGATCAGTTATCCCTACTATGGTGAAGGCGAGGAAGTTGTCTTCCAGCAAGATATACCATCGTACGTGGAAAGCGTACAGTTCTTGGTGTGAGCCGATTGGCGCTCATCCTCAATCCTTTTCTGTGGCTCGGATCTTAATCTTTCTTCAACTTCATCAGAAGTTGGCCTTGAGTACCATCAAGGGCCAGGTGTCTGCCCTGGCAATCTTCTTTCCGCGAACCCTAGCCACACACTCTTTAGTTCGTACTTTCATTCAGGGGGTTCGACATGTTGCTCCACCTGTACGGTCTCTTTTGCCGACATGGGATTTAAATGTAGTACTTTTGGTTCTCCAGAAATGTCCATTTGAGAATATTTGGGAGATTCCCTTGATTATGTTATCCCAGAAGGTGACATTCTTGGTGTCTATTACCTCGGCCCGCAGGATATCGAAATTGGCAGCATTATCCTGTCTCTGTCCCTATTTACTGGTCCATAGGGATAAAGTGGTTCTTCGTCCTGTCCATCCTTCCTGCCCAAGGTTGTCTCTGACTTCCATTTGAATGAGGACATTGTGTTGCCTTCCTTGTGTCCCAAGCCAGCTCATCCCAAGGAATTTGCTTTGCATACCTTGGATGTGGTTCGTGCGATTCAGGTGTATATGGCAGCTACTGAGTCCTTTCGGAGGTCAGACTTGCTTTTTGTGGTAACGGACGGACCAAGAAAAGGGCTGGCCGCTTCTTCAGCTACCATCTCTAGATGGATCAGACAGACTGTGACTCAGGCCTATTCCATTAAAGGTCAGATTCCACCTTTCCTTGTTATGGCGCATTCTACTTGGGTACTAAGTGCTTCTTGGGCCTTCTGTCATCAGGCTTCAATATCGCAAGTTTGCAAGGTGGTCACTTGGTCGTCCGTGCATACCTTCACAAAATTCTATAAGGTAGATACTTTGGCATCTGCGGATGCTTCTTTTGGCTGCAAAGTTTTGCAGGCTGCTTTTGAAGAGGGTCTGTTCCCTCTTGAGGGGTGTTTTTCGTTAAACCTTTATTATTCAGACGGGGCTCTTGTTGTGACCCGGTTAAGGCTCCTGTGTCCTGGTTAAGAGCTCTTATGTGTAGCCTTTTGGACGTCCCACTAGTTATGATTTATGGAGCGCCCTGTCTGTCAATAAAAGGAAGAGAAAATGGGATTTTTGTACTTACTGTAAAATCCATTTCTATGAGGTCATCGACGGACACAGCACCAGCCCCTCTTTGAAGTTCTCATACTTCTAATACTGCTTGCTGCTAAACTCATTACCTAGAGCAGAGAGAAGGGTTATATACCAGCTGAGGACGACCCATGGGCGTAGCCAGGTGTTTTTTGTTCTGTCTAGTCCTACTCCTGGAGGGGGCAATATAACCCACTAGGTATGATTTATGGAGCGCTGTGTCTGTTGCTGAACTAAGAGAAATGGATTTTACGGTAAGTACAAAAATCCAATTTTCTCTGATGATCATTGATGGACACAGCACCCACCCCTCTGTGGCGTTATTATTCTCCTGACACTGCTTGTAACAAAACTGAGTGGCTATAGCAGAGATAGGGTGTATACCCCCTGGGACTGCCCATGGGTGTAGCCTGAATTATTTTCTGCCTAGTGTCCCACTCCTGTAGGGGGCAGTATAAACCAATGGTTATGATTACCAGGAGTTGTGTCCATCAATGAACATCAAAGAAATGTATTTTACGGTAAGTGAAAAATTCCATTTTTTTCCAGTCTGGTCTGGACCAAAAATTGGCTTGAATACCATTAAGGTCAATCTTGGCCCTTGGGGCTTTTTTTTTTTTTAAAGACCAATCTCTGACTCCCATGAGAAGGCCTTCATACAGGGTGTTGCTCACGTTGTTCACCCTGTATGTCCCCCATTGACCCCATAGGACCCTGGTTCTTTTGGTTCTTCAGAAACTGCCCTATCATGTACTGCTCCACGTTATGTAAAGGCAATTTCACACCATTGTCTGGATGTGGTATGAGCTGTTCAATTCTATTAACTACAGGTTCCTTTAGACAGTCTGATTCTGGCATTCCTAAAGGGCCCCATTGAGGAAGGCCTGCTTGTCACCCACATGTTCATTACCTTTTACCAGGTGGACGTTTAGGCCTCAGCTGATGCCAGCTTCTGTTTCAAGGTTTTTTTTAGGCAACTCTTTTGGGCTTCTCTCTGTTAACTTATGGGTTTTCTTGGACCAGTTGGCATTTCGTTTTCTGTTTTGTCTACCCCACTGTTGGCCTGCTTTTGAATGTTCCTGAAATACTCCATCCTGACTTCCCTAATGTGCGTTTAAGAAAATAGGATTTCTGACTAGCCTAAAAATCCTTTTTTTCACAGTACATTAAGAAATCCAGGTCCCTCCCATCTGTTCTTATTCACTCCTACTGTTGCTTGCAACATGATGGGAGTGGGATGGGTTATAATAGGGATGCCATTACAGCTTTTCTTACCAGTGTCCAGTCCCCTTAAAGAAGCAGCATAACCCAATGTATGCAAATGACTTCATCATGTGCCCCTTTATTGTACTCCAACAAAAATATTTTACAGGAAGTAAAAAATTCTGTTGTTTGGTACGCTATCATCGAAAAATCTTTATCTTCACTTGATCTGCCTGGCAAATATATGAATTCATAGGGATGGTTCACACCACAATGAACTGCACCACAAGACACTGGTTTTCTTGCAATCAGGTACATTACATTATAATCTCATTCAAAATCAATGGGCTTTAGCGCATGTCAACACACAAAAACTTAATTTGCAAAGCATTTTTGCAGCAGACCTCAACAAACATCATGCCTTGTGATATCTTGCAGCACAGGTGCATTGGAGGAGCCAGGGCCAGATTAACGTAGGGGCTATTGGAGCTGCAGCTCCAGGCCCCTACCTTTTATATAGGCCCCGGGTTGGCCATATTCACTGTTACCGCTCTTCTGTCACTTGTAAACACAGAAGTCTGGCTTCTATGCTCGCTTCCCCAGGCAGCTCCCTCAGAACCTCCCCACACAGCACGAAGGCCGGACAAGGAGGGATAGTTGCCGATGCATGGATGTGTTTATGGGCTTCAGAGACAGCATCCCATGTTGAATTAGGCATGCATGGCTGCACCCTTCCTCCTCTGGGTGCATGCCAAGGCACGGCCCTTAAGGCCCTTCAAAATCCTCAGCACCAAGCCCATGATGCTCTTAATCCGGCCCTGGGAGGAGCTATTAAAAATGAATGGCTCTGCAACAAATGCATTTATGTTGCTGCACGTTTTACTTCACAGTACTTAAGGCATGTAACTGGTTCATGCCATAATGCATCAGGGCAGCCATCTTTGGGAAAAGTATTTTCTACATGTACCCTTTCAAACAAATTACTTTTGTCTAACCGTATTTTCTGCTCCAAAGATTGGTCACATAATACAAAAGTCACTACCAGGCAATTTTGAAATTTATTTTTCCAGGTACAAGAAACCCATTTGTGTATTGTGCACAACAGTTAAATTATCTTAAGACCTTACTGAAGTTAGTGGATCAGAATTATAGCCAGGTAGCTAGATTTTTAGGAGGAGGTCAGCAATGTCATCCCTCATGTCTCTGTCAGTAGAAATTATTATCACACCGTAGCACTGTAGAACATAAATATTAAAATCTGTAAATATTTTTTCTGCATTACATTTTTATTGAGGATTATGGCCAATTTCTTAGCTGTATGAAGTTTTATGTAAAATATTTCATATATAATATTTATATAATATATTTAAATAAGAGTTTATTTAAAATAAGAAATCCATTCACAATGAGATAGATAAAAAGCACATGGGATAATCCACAAATGGCAGCCTTGTCCCGTCCAGCGTGATGACGTCACCACTCATCTGATGTGTTGCGCCAATCCTGCTGTTAGGCAACCTCTAACACTATTGCAACATTTTTTAGACTAGTTTTATCACATAGTTGATTGTGTAGAGGATTTGTGATCACAATTTATTGACAGAAGATTTATTGTATATTGATGTATTGTAGGTAATTTCATATTTATTTGAGTGCTACACTTTATTATTTTTGGTTTCTATATGCAGTATAATAATAGTGTGGTGTATGCACTAGTGGTGGCAGATCTTCCTTTTTATATTATATTTTTTCACTTGTTTAATTTTCACATAGGTAGCACAGGGATTTATCTTTACATTTATTATGAATTAATGCTATTAGACTTGCCCATCATGCCAAAATGTTATGTTCTTGATTTATGACTCTGATCAGCTTCTCTTCTCTTAGATATGTATTTTCTACCAGTATTGTTGTTGTCCCTGGTGGGTTTGTCTGCCTCCCACACCCAATATCCAGACATCTGTATTGCCAAACCCAAAGACATCCCTTTGAATCCTATGTGCATCTATCGGAAGGAAGTGTCAGAAGGCGAGGAGAAGCAAAAGGAGACCTCTCCTCCAGAGAAGATTCCTGAAGGTACCAATCCTCGAGTCTGGGAGCTTTCCAAAGCAAACTCCAGGTTTGCTATAGACTTTTTTAAAGTCCTGGCAGACTCCAAGTCCAACTCGGAGAACCTGTTTATGTCACCTCTAAGTATCTCCCAGGCTTTCACCATGGCCAAGCTTGGGTCTTGTGACAACACATTAAAGGAGCTTATGCAGGTGAGTGAAAAATGTGTTGCAATGCACCATATTAGTGTAAAGTGTGGAACAGAGTCTACCCAGTATTCCGAGCTTATAAAGGGTTTGTTCACCTTTACCAAAAAACAGCCTAAGAGCGGTCTGTAGATAAAAACAAACCGTGAAGCTTTGGCCAAAGTTGGATAATTTCTTGCTTAAGATGCAAGCTATTTATGTACCTCTCGAAGCCTGGCTGAAAATCTCCCATAAATGGCATCCCACTGTCCTGTCTTGTTGCTAGGTCATTGCAAAGATGATTCCTGCTGTTTACTGCTCATCCCTACCAACACCGAAGTAAGCGCTTTCTCTGAATCACAACTCCTCACATACGCTTTCTCTCCCCTGTTGCAGTTAGCTTTGATCTCAGCGATGATGCGTGGAGAAAACAGTGGACCAGGCACGTGCAGGGTTGAGCAGTAACAGCTGGGAAGGTCCCAATGTCCTGGCAACAAGCCACGCTTCTCTTCAGTGGTGATTGACAGTGGCTCCTTTTGAGGAGGAGAAGAGGTATAGATTTCCCTTTTGTGTGTCCCTCTCTGTGCTGGCTGTGTGTGCAGCATTCTGTGAAGCTGCACATAGATTTGGAGTACAATGTGGGAGTGAAGGATGTAGTGGAAACTCATATGGGACTCCATAGATCTGGGATGCACAGAGAGAATGGGAATCAAGCAACATGGACAGGGGACAATTCAAAAGCCCTAAGCCCTAAGAAGGCATCCCCCCCCCCCCTCCTTTCAGGACAGCCACCTCTGAGAGACCTTGGCTCTTCCCTTCTCAGGAAACACCACCTCAACCATGTAGATTTAAACCCTCTGTCAGCTGGTGCCCTTCAGTTCTGGTGTTTCCTCCAGTGGTGAGACATAGCCAGGGAGGCTGAGGCTGTGTGGGCCTCAGGGGGGGCCGTGGCTGCGGTGGTCCACTCTTTGTCGCTCAGGGGAGTGCTGCGGAGGTGCGACAGGTCCTCCTGCATCTTGCAGAAGATGGAGCTTCTGGGTGGTGGGTGACGTCCCTTCAGGTGGAGGTGGGTACTTCTGCCGAAAGTCCCGCACCTTCCGGTTCCGGCAGCAGGGGGTTTGAAGAGCGAACCGGACAATAGGCTGGTGCGAGCCGAATGTTGGGGGACAGCTGGAGGCACAGCAGGCTTCGGACAATTCCTGGAGATGTCAGAGGTGCAGGACACAGGGACTGCTCCAAATGAAGTCAGCACCAGCCATTCCAAGGTAAGGAGAACCCTGGTGTGATGTTCCCTTACTTCCCTTACTAGCTCCATGGTGTAGATCCCCCTAGGTGGTCTGGGGGGGAGGGGGGGTGATCTGTGGTGGTGGTTGATCCCTAGCTACACTCCTTATGGGTCATACTGTGGTTTCGTGTGCTGGGGGGCCCAGTATGGGTGCTTAGTCTTTGTCCATTTCTTTTGTGTTATAGGGTTAGGCCTCATCGCCACAAAGCTCCAAGAGAAAATGCCCACCATGCAAGGCTACCATGGGGGAATCCTAGACCAGGGCACTTTGTAAAGAGTGCGTTGAGGGCCTAGTCAGGGACTATTTGGCATAGCAGTGTACTGATCTGACTGCATCTGTCAAGGAGCTTTCCAGCACCTTTCAATCATCTAAGGATTTAATTTTTGAAATTACTTTCCTCAGCCCCAGACCCCCCTCCACCCCCTCCCCCTTTCAGCCAGCACAACAAGAGATTGCTCCACCCCCACCGTCAGTACCCTCCACTATGTCGTGGAAATT
The DNA here is from genome assembly GCF_965119305.1 of Pelophylax lessonae. Lineage (NCBI taxonomy): Eukaryota > Metazoa > Chordata > Amphibia > Anura > Ranidae > Pelophylax > Pelophylax lessonae. The sequence continues at coordinate 235,226,047 of NC_138775.1, read as the reverse complement.
AATGGGGTTTGGCGCATAGAAACTTGCTCGGTGTGCTGAGAACTTTGCTGCGCTGCAAAGTGAACTTGTGGATATTAATATGCACAAAGTGCCATTAATCCCTTGTACTGAAAGAACAATGTAGAGCTGTTTTGTATAAAGAAGTCCCAGCACGCTAGGTGACAAAGAGAGAAACAGGCACAAGCTGCTGTATCACGGTCGATGTCAACAGAATCAGTTCTGCTCCAACACAGGGCTCTTGTTTGTTTATAGTCAGGAAACCATGGTTTACAATCGGAGGTGGCGACTATACATCACAACCAATCAGACATGTATACATTCAACAGCTCAATAAAAAGGGGAGTGTATGTTAATGAAAAAGCTGAGCCGTGTGCAAGAGGAACCATGCACTATTGCTAGCAATGAAACCCACGTGTCCAAACACTATACAATGGAACTGGTGTGTATTCTCATAAACACAGCCGCACTAATACATACGCATGCACTCCCGTCATAACCTGTTAGTGAATCCTATATATTATAGTTCATAAAATACATATTTTATAGTGATTATGCTACTGTTCCAGTAAATGAGGCTATATCTGCAAAGGATATAGCAGCAGTATTTCGATCATGCGATCAAGCATAACAGAAAGCTACCAGCCATTATTCCAGCTAAAAGGGCAGATACTTATCAAAACAATAATAATTCCACCTCACAAATGCATCTTCGCCAGTGATTACTGGGGCCCCGGCTGACTGCTATACATTTGTGTGGTGGACTTCGCATTGCACTGCCATAGACCAGGACTCGCCGCTCAGAGCGCCTGCCATTTGGGAGATCATGCGAGTGGTATGCAGTCTGTATTTAATGGAAGGTTTTCACTACCTTTCCTCAATGCTGGTTAAAACCATATTCGTTTTTTTTTTTTTCAAAAAAGGAGGGTCTTTCTGGTACATGAAGTCCTGGTGGAAGCGGTCAAAAAAGGAATGGCAGGATCCCGAGAGAAAGCCTTTGTTTTCTTGGTCCCTTTTCTGAGGAAGACGCGTCAGTGTAGATCAAGTCACCGAAATTCAATGAGCCCTTCTCTCAGATCTCAAGGAAGACAGACCTAGCATTTGAGGATATGGGATCTCTTTTGGATGCCATTGATAAAAGAATGGATTCTCTCCTTAAAAAGAACTGGGATTCTCATTGGGGAATCTTAAACCCACCATGGCTATGACGGTGGTTGACCGTAATCTGTACTGGCTAACCCAGATTAAGGCACACATTGAGGCTGGCACCTCTAAGGAGACAATTCTGTCTTCTTTTCCTACGCTTCTACGGGGCGTGGCTTATATTGCGGACGCATTAGCCGAATCTGTGCAAGTCTGCTAAATCCTTGGCTTAAGACTTGGCAGCGTGATAGCGGGTCCAAGGTTAAGCTTTGCGGGATTCCCTTTACAGGGGGCGACCTGTTCGGGCCAGGCTTTGAAACTGCCCTGGATTGGATAGCAGACAGGAAAAAATAAATACTTTCCTGTCAAGCGTGGATGCAATGAACATTTTAAAAAGAGGTCTTACCCTCAAAATAGTTTCTGCCCAGAGGACCGAGGGGCAAAATAAATCTTGGGGCCAAAAGGTTAGAGGCCCTCCTGAACAGCCCATGAAAACTCAATAACGAGCTGACCACGGTGGGAGGAAGATTGGGGACCTTCCTCCCACAGTGGGAAGCGGTCACCTCCAGTCAGTGAATTTTGGGATCGTAAGGAGGGGTTAGCATTTGGTTCAAGCCCCCCTCCACGCAATATGTTCATCACCTAATTAACAAGATGCACGGAAAATATGTCAGCCTTACTTTCCTCCCTGGAAGAGCTGGAGGAGCAGAGGGTAGTGGTGAAGGTACCACCGAAGGAGATAGGCGGAGGGTTTTATTCGCATGTTTTCGTCGTACGAAAACCTTCAGGCATGTGCAGACTTATCCTGAACCTAAGACCCTTAAACGCCTCAGTTGCTTACAAAAGATTCAGGATGGTTTAGATCAGTGTTTCTCAACTCCGGTCCTCAGGGCACACTAACAGGCCAGATTTTAAGTATTACCTTGGGGAGATGCAGACTGGAATACTGCAATCACTGAGCAGCAAATTATATCACCTGGGATGTATTTCAGTTTTCTTGCAAACCTGGCCTGTTAGTGTGCCCTGAGGACTGGAGTTGAGAAACACAGGTTTAGATCATCTCGTTAAGGGCTATCCTTCCCCCAAACTGTTTTATGGCCTCGACAGACCTGAGAGACGTCTACCTGCGCATTCCCATATCAGTAGGGTGTCAGAAGTTTTCTCAGGTTGGCCATCAGGATGGTAGAGGGCGCGTTACATCTACAATTTCGGGCCCTTCCGTTCGGCCTGTCCTCTCCCCCCCCCCCCACATCTTCACCAAGGTCATGGCAGAGGTCTTGGCTAGAGCGTTTCAGTTATTGCCTACCTGGACGATCTGCTCCTGTTTGCCCCTTCTCAGGAACAGTTGTCTAGGGACCTACTTGCATCAAGACGATTCTTGGAGAGCCTGGGGTGGCTCCTGAATCTGGAAAAGTACAGTCTAGTGCCCGCACAAAAGGTCACCTTTCTGGGCTACGAGTTAGATTCCACACTTCAGAAGGTCTTTCTTCCTTTGGAAAAGAGTCAGAAGATATGAGCCATTTACAGAGCAGTCGGCCTATATCAGTAAGACAAGTCATGTCGGCACTGGGGTTGCTAATGGCTGCAATTCCCGGCGGTACAGTGGTCAGGACTTCACTTGTGTCCTGGGGGTGTGGGGCGCTCTCTGGATTCCCTTGTGTATGTACCTGTATGGAGAAAAAGATTCCTCTGGTGGTAAAGGGTCTCTCGTGGGTCCAGTCAGTGTCCAGAGTCACTACGGACAAGTGGCACAGGTTGGGGAGCATACTTGGACTCCTTACTGGTAAAAGGGTCCTGAAAGAGTGAAGATTCAAGGCGATCTTAAAACTGGAGAGAACTGAGAGCAATCGAGCTGGCTCTCAGAGCCTTCCAGACAGAACTCCAGGGACACAATGTGCAGGTCCGCTCGGACAATTCTGCGGCAGTTGCTTATGTCAACCAACAAGGGGGGACAAGGAGCAAGCCTTTGTGGCCTCTGGCAGAAGGAATTCTTTAGTGGGCCGAAGCCCGGGTGCTCTCCCTGTCGGCAGGTTCATCTAAAGGGAGAATTGAACCATTTGGCCAACTTCCTGAGCAGAAAAACCTTAAAGGAAGGCAACTAGACCCTCAATCAGGATGTCTTCAGATTGATCACTCCGAGATGGGGAGTACCATGCATGGATCGTTTTGCCTCTCAGCAGAATACGAAAACGTGGCTCCTCTTCTCCCTGAACAGGTGGGACGGGGGCTTGGAGGGAATGTGCTCGCTCAGAGCTGGCATTTCTCCAGATGATATGCCTTACCCCTGCCTGTACTAATACCAGCGGTCCTGAGGAAGTTTCAGATGGAGGACACTACTCTGATCCCCATTGAGCCACATTGGCCCAGGAGACCGTGGTTTTCAGTCCTGAAGGGTCTGGCCGTGGAACCCCCCTGAATTCTACCAGTTCCGGAGGACCTTCTTTTTCAGGGTCCAGTTTTCTATCCCCAGCGCTGGAATCTTGAAGCCTGGCTTCTGAGGAAGAGTTGCTGAAAAGCAAGGGGTTTTCAGGTCACTTGGTGGCGATGCTACTTAGTAGCAGGAAAAAGGAAACACGGGCCATTTACCTTAAGACCTGGAAGCGTATTAATAGCTGGTGTGCAGAGAGCTCCTTGGATGTAGGCAGCCCAGTGGAAGTGCTGGATATTCTGCAAAGTGGGGCAGATAAAGGTTTAGCTGTCAGCACCCTAAAGAGTCAAGTCTCGGCAATAAGTGTCTTTTTAGAAGTATCACTAGCCGAAAACCCTTGGGTGCGTAGATTCTTTAGGGCCTTAAACAGGCAGAGACCAGTGAGCAATCCACCCTTTTCCTATGTGGGATCTATCTGTGGTTCTACAGGCTCTCTTAGGAGAGCAGTTTGAACCTTTTAAGTCTTGTGCGGTGAAGTTTTTAACCCTCAAGACAGTTGTTTTAGCGGCGATCACTACCACCAAAAAGGTTAGTGAACAGGAAGCTCATTCTGTTAGAGCTCCTTTTCTACATGTTTTTCTGGATCGCGTTGTGTTTAGGACAGATCCAGCTTTCTTACCAAAAGTGGCCTCGAAGTTTCACAGAGACCAAGAAATCGTTTTACCAACTTTCTGTTCGAATCCTGTCAGTGAACAAGAGAGTAACTATCATAAATTAGACGTTAGAAGGTGTGTCCTTCAGTACATGGATCGTACAAAGGAATTTAGGAAGTCTGATTCCTTCTTTGTTCTATTTGCTGCCTCTAGTAAGGGTTCTAAAGCCTCTATGCATTCTTTAGCCAGATGGCTTAGGTAAGCCATTAGCCAGGCCTATGTTTTAAGCGGGAAGGAGGTCCCGGTGGGTATCAGGGCACATTCCACTAGGGCTGTGGTGACTTCCCAGGCGGAGAAAGCTGGTTCTACCCCAGAGCAGATCTGCAAGACAGCAACCTGGTCCAGTTTTTCGACCTTCACCAAGCACTACAGGCTGGACCTGTTGTCCGCTAAAGATCAGGCATTTGGGCGCAAAGTCCTTCAAGCGGTGGTCCCACCCTAGGGGTAAGTACTCGCATATCCTCTCAGAGGTGGCTGTCCTGAAAGACGAGAGGGGAAAAACAGAGTTTCTCTTACCGGTAACGTCTTTTCCAGGAGTCATTCAGGACAGCATCGTTACTCACCTGAAGAAGGTCTGGACATAAGACAGTCAGAAGAATGGAGCTTTTTTTTTAAGGTATTTTTTTATTATCCTTTTTTTATTGGTACTATAATACCACTTGTACATATTAATAACATGTGGGTATAGTTCATTCCCATGTGTTATTGTTTTGTAATGTCATTCTATACAAGATACACACTGATAAATATTGAATACTCACTGCAACCTTTCATTTGTTGTTTGTAGCCTTGATGAAAGGGGGATCCTTTTCACTCCTGAAACACATTGGCGTTTTATGATATGATATTCTAAATAAATAAATCTGGAATTTACAGGTTCTAGTTCTGGCGCTTTCCTCTGTGCACATCTATGTAAAAAATATAGACAATTTATATCATGTATGGCTTGCTTAAGATCTTATATTGGACATAAACATGAGCAATTTTTGGCAACCAAAGCTTTGATTGGAATAAAAAAGTGAACTGAATTAGGCAACCTACTGCCAGGAAATGGAATTGAAAAAAATTTTTGATTGTGTTTTTTTTTCAATCCAGTAATTCCCTGGAAAAGTCAACAAATACTATTTAGGCCTTCATGCACACTGGATGTTTTTACAGCCGCTTCTATGGGCGCCTTTTTTTCCCCTGCCTCTAAACGACCCTCTATGTTGGCTTATAAATCCATACACACACAGGCTTTTAGAGGCAGGAAAAAAAAAAATCCAACTGCCAGTGCATCCAGGAGCAGCAGAATTTGGTCAGAAAAAACGCTTGACACTACTAGAAGCTGCTAAAAGATGATAAACCCGCCAAAACACTAGTGCTTGAGCATTCATTGATTTCAAGGGCAAGAATAAATTATTTATTCTGGCCAATGAAATTAATTAACGCCCAAGAGCTTGACGCTTGTAAAAGCTTTGAACACTTTTACAAGAGTCAGGCATTTTTTCTGCAAAAACGCTGCTGGCTTCTAGATGAGATTAAAAAAAGTCCTGCGTGCATGAGGCCTCATATAAATGTAAAGTGATTATTTCATACATAGCCAGTTAGCATCCACATAATAACCTCTCTCTGTTGAAGGTCTTCCACTTTGACCAAGTTTCTACCAGGACATCTGATCAAATCCACTTCTACTTTGCAAAACTGAATTGTCGATTGTATAGGAAAGCAAACAAATCATCAGAACTGACCTCAACTAACCGTCTCTTTGGAGAGAAGTCACTGACTTTTAATGAAACATATCAAGAGATTAGTGAGGCAGTGTATGGAGCCAAACTGTGGCCTCTAAACTTCAAGGTAAGTTTGGATTAATCTCTTAAAATATATTAAATATTTTGTGCTGGGAGACTTCTTCCATTCTCACATATTGCTGGATACACCTACAACATCACTACAGGCTATTGTTACACCACTAAGTAGGAGTGGAATACCAAAAAAAAAAAAAAAAATGCATGTTGAGGTCTGTGAACCACTGATGGCTTATGAGAAAATGTTGGTGGTCCCCAGGGCTTCTGCTGCAAATCAACATTGTGGCAGATGTATACCACCCAATGTTGTTTCCAGTGTTGTTCTCAATGCACACTGACAGTCAAACCTGTCGGCGTGCATTGATACCCCATGTCTCCTTTGTAGTTCCGTCCTGTGAACTCAGAGGGAGGCGCTGGGAGTAGTGCAGAGAGCGGGAGGTGAAGAAGGAAGGGACTTCCAATTGCAGTGCTGATCACAGACTGTGGGAGGTAGTATGGAGCTCAAGCACATGGCTGGATAAGGAGGTGAGATCCAATGAGGAGTCTGTGTAAGGCAGCAGTGAGATGCAGGGGGAGGGGGGCAGAGAGCCTGTGCATTGTGTGTCCAAGGCATGTAAAATTCATGTCGGTAGTTTGCGGAATTCAAAATTGTAAGTTTAGTGGTCTGAGAAGTTCGAAAATGTTGGGGATCACTGTTATAGTGTATGCATAATATATTCACTGCAAAAAAAGTTATTTTTTTCTGTAGAGAAGGAAGATGAGCTGTTTCCTTACACTTTGTCCCCTCCCACCCCCATAATGCCGCATTTACAGGTTGTGTTTTGGTTACATCCCACTACCGATATGTCCTTTACTTAGCGATGTCTCATGTATACTTTGGTTTTAGACTGTGTACCAAGGTATTCTATTGTCAGCACAAAAGAAAATATAGCACGGTTTTAAGAGGAAGTAATGGGCTTTTGAGTTCAAAATAAAACAGCTATTTAGACACCTATCCTCTAGTACAGTATTTTTACCAGACCAATAGAATGCGAACATTAAAATATTTTTTAGTGCGAAGTTAAAGCATAGCTCCATTTTTGTTGAGAGAAAAAAAACTTCCCCTCTGGGTGATCTATGTACATTGCAAGGATTATAACAACCTTTGTTTCAGATTTCTACCTTTTGTTATTCGGAATAAATCCCTGCTCTCTGTGCCCCTGTGCTGAGTGGGTCTGATGGGGTGGTTTCATAACTATCAATGAGCTGTATAGTTGCAGAGCACTAATGAGAAAATCTGCTGGGTCTGCATCCCTTTAGAAGTGTTCCTATTGGGAGTATCCCACCAAAAATTACATTTTTGTTGCAGGGGATGCCAGAAATCTGACTTGTATCTTAGTGCAGACTTCTGGGAAAACTGCTGAGCCAATCACACAAGCAGGAAATGTTTCTGGGGTGTAGTCAGTATACATTCTGTGTACAGAACAACTCCAGGTAGCCATATTGCATTGTATTGTCAGAAAATTGCAGCGGCTGCAGATTAAAAAGGAAAGGTCATTTTTCAATAACTTTTATATAAAAATATGACTTGTGTCGCAGTTGTATACGCTATATTATTTTTTTCTTTATTTGCTATTTTTCCCCCCACGAGAGTGGAGTTACCCTTTAAGGTTGCAAGGTAAAATTAGTATAAATCCCTGGTCCCTGGCATTACACCACCCCTTGGTACTAGCTTGGGCCCAATATATATGCCATCATTATAATTACATAAGTAAAACAAACAGGGTAATTGTATCTAGTTAGATAAAAGTTGTATTGTCAGGGCAGGTGTTAAAAAGAAGACAAGGTAGGTGATAAGATGAGATTGGTGCCATGTAGCAGATGGGTGCAGTGTAGATATAGAGTGTGCTAGCAAGGCAATTATAAGAAAGCCTAGAGCAGTGGTGTATTTTGGTTTTGTGCTGCCCTATGCAAGACTAAAATTGGGCGCCCCCCATGTAAATTTGGCCCACTCCTTCCTTTTAGACGGATGTGACTCCCTCCAAAATTTAAGGACTACAAGTCCCAGCATGAACCCCTGAGATCTCATGAGAAAGGGTGGGAGAGAGAGGGGGGTGAGATACAAAGAGAGAGAGGGGGTGAGAGAGAGAGGGGGGGATGAGAGAGAGAGGGGTGGGGAAGAGAGAGAGAGGGGGTGAGAGTGAGAGGTGGGGGTGAGAGAGAGAGGTGGGGGTGAGAGAGGGGGGATGAGAGAGAGAGAGAGGGGGAATGAGAGGATGAGAGAGAGGGGGGATGAGAGAGAGAGGGGGGTGAGAAAGAGAGAGAGAAGGGGGGGTGAGAAAGAGAGGAAGGGGTGAGAGAGATGGCTCTAGCAACCAGTGGCTAATAGAGTCTCAGGTGAAGGGGGGGGGGGCTTTTTTGCTGCCCCCCCCCTGCAAAGTGCTGCCTTAGGCCTGGGCCTTGTTGGCCTAGGCCAAAATACAGCACTGGCCTAGAGTTGGTGTAGAAGGTTGAAACACAGTAGACCTTAATAAAGAGACCAGGGCTTGTGTGGGGGGAGAACAGGTGCTATGGTCAGGGCAGGTGTAAGAACAAGAAACAGTGTAGGCTAGGGAATAGAAGAAGGACCAAGTTAGGAGGTTAAGTAGAGGCCTTGGAACCCTCTACAGGTGCCATCCACTACCTTCATAAATCTGCCTTACTTTTAGCTGTAACCTATGCTGTTTGTTCTTAGACTCTGAATAGTATGAGGAAGAGCCAGGGTAGGTGTAGGAACTGGGGGCAGGAACGTATAGGAGAAAGAGGCAAAGCAGCCAAAGGATGTGGTTAACAGGCCAGGAAGGAATGGTTGAGGTGGTAGAAAAGATCTGGAGCATATAACTGTGGTCAGGAGACAGTAACACAGGAAAACCCTGTAAAATAAGCTTGTAAAACTAAGGTAATGTGGTAATAGATGCTAAGGATGATTTGGCCAGTCTTGTATAGTCATTTGGCATGGAAGTAGGTTGGAATATTATATACATGGAGCAGTTTTATTGTTAATGATTCATCCTTCATTCTTTTGTTCTCATTGTTGCATATGTCTTCAGGAGAAAGCTGAACAATCCCGGGAAATCATCAATAACTGGGTTGCCAATAAAACAGAGAAGCGAATCACTGATGTAATCCCAGAAGGAGCCATCACTGCAGATACAATCCTAGTGCTGGTGAATGCCATCTATTTCAAAGTGAGAACACGTCCCATGGGTTCTAGGGAAGAGTGTGGTTTGGGGTTTGATTCCTTTTAAGTTCAGTTTGGTTAAAATATTAGGTTAGGAAAGACATCTTGTTAAAAAAAAAAAAAAAAAGTTTAGGTCATACTGAGAAGCATAGTATGCTTGTAGGCAACACACTTTTGGGAGAAACAAGGCAAGGTCCTATTGGATCATGACTGTAAAGCCCCGTACACACGCACAGATTGTTGGCCAACCGATCGGCCCTCTTTTGTCCAGTGTTGTTTGTTGGTTGAAATGTGCTCTAGACTTGCACTGGACTTTTGTTGGCCAACAAAAACCAACTTCAGAAGAGATGTCATGTGCTGGTTTACTTTCCGTGTGTTTTTTCTTCTCTGAGCATGCCCAGTCTTGCTCATCAGATTTTTGTCTGCCGAAATCTGTACTGACTGAGGAACAATCGGCCGTTCTTTGTTGGCCAACAAACATTTTATAGTCTGCACACCAGATTTTTTTCGACCGAAAATTCGCAGTTGGTTTTCGGAAGCATCATACTAACAAGCCTACAATCGGCAGATCGGACGTTGGCCGACAATTTACGGCCAACAATCTGTGAGTGTGTACGGGGCTTTAAGCTTTTCTTTTCTGATTCCGAACTGCTTAGCTATGACTTGCTGATGAGCAGGAGTAGTGTTCTCTTTTGTAATCCCAGAGCACTGTGCAAGGTTGATAACACTGCTTGGGATTTTAGTGTAACAGAGGTAGAATTTTTTTACACTTCACCGCAAAGTGTAAAAAGTGTTTTTATGTCCCTTGAAAATTTTTAAAAATGTTACAATGTTGCCAACTATGGATGAGGTTTATTGAGTATACAACTTAAATATTCATATATAATAGTAAAGCTCTCTAACCATCAATTAAAAACAAAACAGAAAAATTATATAAGGATGCAGAATATAAAAGTGTGAACAATAAATCCAGGAAAAATTCTTTCAACTGTGCATATACTGTAGCCATAAAGGGATGGACATGGCCAGCAACAATACTAAGGTAGGCTGAGTTGGTACTAAGGAACCCAAAGTGTGCCAAGAAAATATCACCTACACCATTAGATTACCAGCCTGAATCATTGATACAAGGCAGGATGGATCGTTGCTTTCATGTTTACGCCAAATTCTAACCCTACCATCTCAATGTCGCAGCTGAAATTGAGACGACTCAGACCAGGCAATGTTTTTTCAATCTTCTTTTGTCCAATTTTGGTGAGTGAGTGCGAATTGTAGCCTCAATTTCCTGTTCTTAACTGACAGGAGTGGTGCTCGGTGTGGTCGTCTGCTGCTGTAGCCTATCTGCTTCAAGATTCGATGTGTTGTGCACTCAGAGATGGTGTTCTGCAAACCTAGGTTGTAACAAGTGGTTATTTGAGTTACTGTGGCCTTTCTATCATCTCGAACCAGTGTGCCCATTCTCCTCTGATATCAACAGGGCATTTTCGTCCACACAACTGCTGCTCACTTGAGATTTTCTCTCTTTTGGACCATTCTCTGTTAATCCTAGAGATGGTTGTGTGTGAAAATTCCAGCAGATGTGCAGTTTTTTAAATACTCAGACCAGCCCATCTGGCACCAACAACCATGCCATGTTCAAAGTCACTCAAATCCCCTTTCTTCCCCATTTTGGTGCTCAGTTTGAACTTCAGCAAGTTGTCTTCACCACATCTAAATTCCTAAATGCATTGAATTGCTGCCATGTGATTTGGCTGATTAGCAATTTGTGTTACCAAGCAAGTGAACAGGTGAACCTAATAAAGTGGTCGGTGAGTGTATATCCAGTTAATTTAATGTAAAAAGTGCATAAAAAAGTGTCCTTTATCATACAAACTGTGAAACAGTCTGATTAAGGCTCCATGTACACGGGACGTTGTTAAAAGTCCCTTTGAATGCTGGAATTTTTAGGACGTTTGAAACGTCTGTTCGGTCGCGTTTGTACCCGCGTTTAGCGGGCGTTTGCGTTTAGAACCGTTCCTAGAGGTCAAAAAAATTATTCCCCTTTAAAATGGAAAAACGCGAACGATAAGCGCGGGTCATTGCGTTCGGTCGCGTTTTTGCGTTTGAAACGCCGGGAAACACACGTTCGAACGCAAATAATTGCGTTCTAAAAAAAGTCCCTGAACGCAACTGCCTGCAAATGACTGTAAAGGACCTGGTGTACATGGACAGATAAGATAAAATGTAGATGGGTTCAAGGGCTTCTAAAAAAAATGCCCAACTGCTCCTAAACGGCCATTTCCAGCGTCCCGTGTACATGGAGCCTAAATAACATCAAACTCACAGCAAACTTTTGCGTATGCAGTAAATCTTTACCAGAAGCAGTGACTCTTCAATCCAGTAAATTGACACCCACCACCAATGTGCACTTATAGGTGTACTCTTACCTCCTATGCTGGACCTCACTTTTGTAAAAAGGGATCTGCTATTGCTTTTAAAATACAAATTTCCACTTGCAATTTTGCTATTTCCTCCACAGACTCAGAAGACTTTTTTATGTACTTTGCTTTTATGCACTTTATTACATTATATGTGTAGCAAGGTTTCCAGGCCTGTGGCCTGATGTTGGTCTGCCATTGTTACCGGTTACCTCTCCAGCCCATGTGAGCTGCAACCCTGGGTGTAAGAACTGAGACATTGACAACTCTGGCATCTTTGTTTGTGGTTTCTATTGTAGATAAGGGGATGGGAGAAGGGAATGAGTGGGATAGTCCTTTAGGCTCAACTAGGTACAATTTGGGAAAAATGTCTGTCAACGCTGCTTTGACGCTAGCCGACGCTAGCCAACGCTCACTGACACTTAGAACACACTGTAACTTGAAAGAAGTGCTGAATCCTCGACTCTAGGTCCAGAAGACTCAGGGCTATGGAGCATAGAACTGCTGACACTGCTGCACTGCAAAGTCATTGACTACCCCCTCCAGCCTGACACCGGCTAGAGGTAGCTTGTGGTGAATTCCCGTATGGCTGCAACTCTCAACTGATACTCTGTACAATTCAGGGCCCAAACTGCAGACGCCCCCCTTTACACTTTTAGCTCTTCAGGGTCCACTGACTATGTACCCCCTTTGCTACTTCAGGGTCCTCAACCTAGGTACCCCCTTTACAACTAGCTGACACTGGCTCACAAAACCTCCTCTGGAGTGGTCTCCTCTAACTCTTCAGGCAGACCCCCAGGGCAATCCTCAGTACTCACGACCTGTGTAGGTTTTCCTGGGACTGGACCCCTCTCGCTCTCCGCTGGTTCTCGGCACACCGGATCCCCTCAGCTCAACTCAGCACTCTCTCTGGATCCTCAGGCGACACCCCGAGATATCCTCTTCCTCAGACAGGGGGAAAGACAGCCGTTCTCTCCCTCCTGGGACTCTGCTCCTGCCAAAGACACTGAGCCATGCGCCCTTCAGACTTATATCCTCTCCCAGAATCCTCTGCGGCAGAATCTGCCTCCTGGGGTAGTTACAAGCCTGAATCTATCTCTAATTGGGTATCCTCCACTGCCCTATCAGGAGCCTCCTTTAGAACCAGTGGGGAGACTCCCCTCCTCAGAAGACACACTTGGGAGTCATGACAACCTACCTGACAAAAAGAAACATGGCCCTGCTGTTAGGCAGACAAGGCCCACTATGCTTTTACCTAGCACCTACCTGTAGGGTGCTACATATGGACTGGATATTTATGCACCATTGGAAGTATCAATTTTTCACAGATTTATTAATGATAGCACTTTTTTGTTCTGTATTATTATATATTTTTCTGTTTTCCATTTTGATTGACGGTTAGAGCACTTAACTGTGGTAGCTGCTTTTACATTTATTTAAACTTCTTTTTTTTTCTAAACTGCGCTGGGATTTTTTTATTATCTTTTTTTCTTATATATTCATATAATGAAAGCTTCAGCTAACAAATCTGATCACCTACAGGGATTGTGGAAGTCAAAGTTTGATCCAAGAAATACGGTCATGGAAGAATTTCATGTACCAGAGAGTACAAAGTCCTGTGAAGTCCCAATGATGTATCAAGATGATAGGTTCCGCTATGTTTCCAATATAAAGGATTCTGTTCAGGTCCTTGAAATGCCCTATAAAGGTGATGACATCACAATGGTGTTAGTGCTGCCCTCAGAAGGAACTCTCCTAGAAACAGTGGAACAAAGTCTTTCCCTGGAGAAGCTAACAGAGTGGCTGGACAACATGCGGGAACTTCATTTGAGTGCCTATGTTCCCAGATTCCGAATTGAAGATTCAATCAGTTTAAAACAAAGTCTTGAAAAAATGGGCCTAAAAGACTTGTTTAACCCACATTCCGCAAGGCTTCCAGGTTAGTTTTTTTATTCATTTTCACTTGTCGCATACAGAAAATAAGGCAACCGTTATGTTAGCTAAACCATTATGCATGAAAAAAGAGCATACTAGAAACAAGTAACATTATAGTGTCAGGTTTTTTGCCTTAACCACTTGCAGCCACCTCCTGTAGTTTACTGCTACAGGGCGGCTCCTCTGTGCAGAATCCCAAAAATGAACGTGATTTTCATTTCTGGGAAGAGGTGTGGGCACCCACCTGCCCTGGCTGTGCCGTCATTCGCTACAGCACAAGACAGCAGGTCATGGCCAATGTATTATGGCCCGAACCTACTGATCAGCTGAGCGAATGATAGAAGAGAGTCCTGTGTTGGTAAAAATCCAGTGAGGAGGGAGCGGAAAGGCGGGTCCGAGTGGTGATGTGTGTGTCTATAGACACACACAGCTCAGCTCTGAAGTGCCGAATATAAACTTGAAAGTTAATATCAGCCAAGCAGATTAGGTGTCTGGGTCAGCCAGGTGCAGTTTTTGAAAAGGCTGTAAGTAATGTGGGTGTGAGTGTACTGTATGTACATATAGGTGTATGTGTTGTTGCATATTTGTGCCTGTCTGGTTCTTTTACTGCTGACCCATACATGCCATACGTTACACACTCCTGAGCCCTATACCCATTTATGACCCCTTGTACTCTGTATGACCGGAGTTTGCTTTTTACTCTAGTGGGGCTTCTTCTTTAGGCTGTTGTGCCTCAAGATTTTGCATACTTTTAGAGGGTGCCAAGACTGGAAAAAGGTTGAGAAACACTGCCCTACAGTTACCAATTCTCTCAATCAGAGGAATTCTTGTATTTCCTGCCTGTATTGTTGCCGGAACACAGTACTGATTACTGCATGTTGCTGATGTTATTAAAGCACACAGAGCAGTTGCATTGTTTGATAAAGGAAATAATTTGTTTGGGTCAGCTTGGCCCAAACAAACTATTTAAGGTGTAGTGAAACCTGGAACCTTTCTAGCCCAGATTGCAATGTCCCAATTTACTGTGTTGTTAATGGTGGTGGAATTTATCTTGCCATTGACTTTTTCACAGCAATCGATAAAGATTCCTATTACACCGTTTGATATGGTACGAGGTGTGCCCTGTGTATGATAGTTCTGTATAAAATATGATTTAAAAAAAAAAAAAATCATAGCGACGAGCAGAAATAAATGTTAAAATTGTTAGAATGATGGGATTATAACATTTTCTTTTTATTCTACTCTGACAGGAATTATTGCTGGTGGAAGATCAGATTTATATGTATCAGATGCATACCATAAAGCATTTCTTGAGGTAAGCTCTTAATACTTAAGATACAAAACCTTATGCAAACCTTTCGGCATTTCCTGTCATACTACAAAATCTGTTCTGTTTATTTGATAAGATTGAAAAGATGTTACAATTTTTATAAATCCAGTCACTAAAATCTCATATAAGCTGTAACAGTATAGCCCACCTTCTGCAAAAACTAAATGAGAAATAAATGCACCCACATTTATGGAAAAAGTGCATTTATTACAGTACTGTGCAAAAGTTTTAGGCAGGTGTGAAGAAATGTTTTAAAGTAAAAATACTTTAAAAATTATTATTTTATTTTAAATCTAAATCAAATCAATACTTTGTGAGACTACTCTTTGGCTTCAAACCAGCATCAATTCTTTACAGAAATCTGATAATCTCGATACAGAAAATCTGGGAGGAGGGAAAGGAACCTACATGGTGTGCGAGTGAGAGCAGGGAGCAGCAGCGGCGCCATCCAGCTATGAGGCGACGGAGCTCTGTACCATAGCTGTCTCGCCTCTCTGCCTCCTTGCCTCCTACCTTCTACCTCCTTGTTGCATTGTCTCATGGTCAGAATCTGGAAGGCCTCCTCGGCTAGTTAGCTGCCGCAAGAGTCATTGATCTAGACAGCACCGGGTGGCCTAAGGGGAGTGACCTCCCCACCCCCCCTAAACCAACCCATTGTCAGTTGATGTCCAGTGCCTGTTGGGAGCCTTGCAGTCAGACCAGCTGCGGCAGAGCTACACCACTGAGAAGCTTCAGGGGCCATTCAGGAGGGGAAGGCGACGCCGTCCAAGTCTCCAGCCACCCACCTGGCTGCTGTAAGTACCAGGGACCAGTAAACTGCCCAGGAGCAGTGGTGTCATGTAATAGCGGCACGAGAGTCCAGGACAGCACCCTTCAGGAGGAAAGGAGATGCGGGCATCCCCTTAAAATCGGACCTTGGAGGCTGTGGGGAGAGCCATCAGGATAGAGGAGGACTGGAGCAGTGACCAGGAGGATCCTGATGGGATAACAAGGACATCCATCAAAACCCCAAACTGTACCCCCCCCCCCCCCCCCGCTGACTCTAAAATGCGGTGAGACCTATTTGTTGTTTTTTTTTCTTTGTTTTGTGTTTTTTTTCTCCTTCTTTGATTTGTTTTTTTTTTTTTTTCTCTTTGGGCTTACTCTCTCTTTTTAAAAATGCTTTTGTAAACTATGACCGCTGAGCCCACGAAACATTGTTGGAGATAAATAACTACCTGTTGTAGTAATTTTCTACCAATTGTGTGATTTGCTAAAGAGTCTGGAAGCTCCTAGGGGGGACAGAAAACATATATCAAAAAACATGGCAAGTCAGCGAGAGGCGGTGCGGCTGCTAAATCCCCCAAAGTGAGCGCTAGCCCAGGCAGAATCAAAACATTTATGACACGAGGAAACCACAGAAAAAATATCCCTAGAGAGAGCACAAGGAACCCGCTCAAAACAAATGGAAGTAAAGGAAAAGAGCGGTCAAAACAAGTCATCACTAGGTCCTGCCACCGCAGAGCAAACTAGAATAGAACCAAACCTGGGGGCTGATGTAGGGTTGGATCGCAATGCAGAGCAAGTAGCAAGCGACCAATTGCCCACAAAGGGGGAAATAGCTGTCATGCTTGCAGCATTAGAAAAGTCTCTCAAAGTAGAATTAACAACAATTCACAATGACTTGGGTCACTTACTAACACGAATCGAAGACCTAGAAAAGAGACAAGATAGTTACGTACAGACAATAAAAGATCTAAAAAGAGAGATGAAAGAGCCAAAAACAGAACACAGAAGTCTTGCTTATAAAATGGAAGATCAAGAAACTAGAAGCGGGAGGAAGAACTTGAGAATACATGGTTTGCCAGAACCGACACAAGGCGAGGACCTAACTGACAAAATGAGAAAATTTTTTTAACCCACTGTTGGACAGAGGGGAGGTAGACCAGATAATGATTGATAGAGAGTACATTGGCTCAGAAAACAAAAGGCATTCCAGCGGATACCCCCAGAGATGTATTTATAAGATTCCAGAGCTATTTAGAGAAGGCCCAGATCTGGGAGAATCTGATAAGCAAGTCACCCATAAATTGTGACAGTGCAAATATACAGATCTTCAAAGATCTATCACAGGCCACGTTAAGAAGGAGACTATTGAACCCACTAGTGAAATTGATGCAAAAAAATAAAGGAATACGGTACAACTGGAGCTTCCCAGCCTGTCTTATAGGCACAAGGGACGGTCGTACGGCAAGACTAAGCTTCCCCGAGAAAAAAACTGGACTTTTGTGGAAAATTGGAAATTTCCATACGAAAAATGCCAGGCTGGTCTGACGAAATTGTAACAGAGGAGATAATGCAAGAAGAAGAACTGTGGCGTTTGGCCTCAAAGAAAAGAAACTGAATTGGGAAGCTGACCAGCACTGCGCCCCGAGCCCACCCAGTTGCGTGACCATAGTGAATGAAAATTCGCTATTGTCAGACGGATCCTCTTCCTGGCTAATCAGGAAGCGGGTTCTGAGACCCATTTCCCGATTGTCCGAAAGGAGAAGCCATGCCATCGGGCATGGAGGAGGAGGAGACGCAGAAGACGAGGAAGAAGCCTTAGTATTAAAAAGAGATAAACTAAGAGGGCTACTGGAGGAAGAGATAAGACGTAACTTTAATAGTCGCGTGGGGAAATAAACCAGGAAAATGTTTAGCAAGAGTATTAAAGAGTAAAAAATCAAACAATTATATAGAAAAAGTAAAAAAAGAGCAAGGGGGAAATGGTTCATTCAACAACAGATATAGCCAAAGCATTTCAAAGCTATTATAAGGCCCTATCTACCGTGCAGCAAAGGGAACCATCTGAAGTAGAGCAAAATAGAAAACAAAGGATACAAAAATATATAAAAGAATCAAAACTGCCTAAAATATCATCAGATAAGTTATTAGCCTTAGAGACACTAATCTCCCAGGAAGAGATATTAGAGGCATTAAAAAATTAGCCGATTGGGAAAAGTCCATGCCCGGACAGATATACTATCCATTATTACAGAAGGTTTAAGGAAATATTAGTCCCAAAACTTTGCATATATATATGAACAGAATAGGAGAGAGGGGGAAGATGAGAAGAGAATCACTGCAGGGCCCACCTAACAGTAATACCTAAAGAGGGAAAAGATGTAACTTTGTGCTCTGTTTACAGACCAATAGCACTGTTAAGCGCTGATACAAAATTATACGCAAAAGTCTTAGCGATTTGATTAAAAGACCTAATGACAGAGTGGATCTTTTGTGGATATAGGATGACTCAAATTCTTCTGTCTCTATGTAATCTCAGACAGGCTCCATTATGTTGAGATCAGGGCTCTCTGGAGGCCAAATCATCACTTCTGGGAATTCTTGTTCTTCTTTACACTGAAGATAGTTCTCAATTACATTAGGACACCATTGAGGCCGTAGATGCATGTGAAAGACACATCATGTTTACCTCCCTTTTTCATTGGATGATGTCCAGCCGTGCCACCAGCACAGGACTGGCATAAACCAGTGGGACCCAGGTATACCCATCTACTGTCTGGGGAAGTCTGGCCAGAATTGGTCTTCATGGAAGATGTGGGAACAAGGCTAAACGATTCAACTATGCACCAAAACATAGAAATTGGGGTGCAGAAAAATGGCTGCAGGTGCTATGGACTAAAGAGTCAAAAGTTTTTAAATATTTGGCTGTAGCAGGAGGCAGTTTGTTCACTAAAGGACTAGACAGTGGTACAATAATGAGTGTCTGCAGGCAATAGTGAATCATGTTGTAGCTTTCTTGCAAGTTTGTGGCTGCGTTTCTGCAAACAAATTTGGAGATTTGGTCAAGATCAACGGTGTCCTCAATGCTGAGAAATACAGGCAGATAATTATCCATCATGCCATTTAATTATATTGAAAACGGGTTTCCAATGCACCAAAGTGGACAGAAAAACGTACAGTACAGTGCTTTGAAATTTTCCACATTTTGTCATGTTACAACCAAAAAACGTGAATGTATTTTTATTGGGATTTTATGTGATAGGCCTACACAAAGTCAAAGTCCAGACCTAAATCCAATTGAGAATCTCTGGCAAAACTTGATAATTGCTGTTCACAGATGCTCTCCATCCAATCTGACAGAGCTTGAGCTTTTTTGCAAAGAAAAATGGGCAGAAAATTCACTTTCTAGATGTGCAAAGCTGGTAGAGACATCCCCAAAACGACTTGCAGCTGTAATTGCGGTGAAAAGTGGTCCTACAAAGTATTGACTCGAGGCTGAATACAAATGCACACCACACTTTTCAGATATTTGTAAAACATTTTGAAAACCTTTTCACATGTTCATTCCACTTCACAATAATGTGCTACTTTGTGTTGGTCTATCACATAAAATCCCAATAAAATACATATACTTTTTTGGTTAAACATGACAAAATGCGGAAAATTTCAAGGGGTATAAATACTTTTTCCTTTTTTTTTGTATACAATAAAAACTTTTTCAAGGTACTGTACAATGCCCCTCAACATACAATAGTGTGTTGGACCCAGCTGTAATGTAAATGTGCTTTGGAGGTATATTGGAGTGCCATTTAAAATAAATGGCATCATAACACAACCGTGAGCATAATATGCATTAAAACAGGGCAATGGTATAAATTCAGCCTTGCATATCGGCATGGATATCGCACCACTTCCTTCAACTAATTCTCTCTAAAACTGAGCTGATAATATTCCCCCCCCCCCCCCCCCCCACCCGTGCCCCTCTCCATGACTTTGTTATCAAAATCCATAATGCAACCATCAATCTTTCCTCATACGCCAGGTTACTAGATGTAATCCTGGACTCTAACCTTTCCTTTTAGCCCCAAATCAAATTGTCAAAAGCTTGCAGACTTCCCCTCCGTAACATCTCTAAAATATGCACCTTTTTAACCAATGAAAGTTAAAACCAAGCTACTCATTCACTCCCTTGTTATCTCTCACCTTATCTATTGCAACTCCCTCCTCATATGCCTATCTCTCTATAGGCTATCCCCTCTTCAGTCTATCATGAATGCTGCTGCCAGACTGCTCTACCGTCCAAACCACTCAGTGTCTGACACCTCTTTCCGCCAATCCCTACACTGGCTCCCGATCACCCAGCGAATTGAATTCATAATACTAACTACAACATAGAAAGCCATTCACAACTCTGCCCCGAGCTACATCACCATTCTTGTCTCCAAATATCACCCAAACTGTCCTCTCCAGACCTCCTGCTCTCAAGCTCCCTTGTCTCCCATGCTAGTCTCCAGGATTTCTCCAGAGCCTCTCCCATCCTCTGGAACTCTTTACCTCAATCTGTCTGGCTATCTCTTATCTCTTACTCAGGCAATCCATTAAAACTCATTTTTTCCGGGAAGCCTATCACGCCTCCAACTAATCTTTTACCACTTTCATCAGCTCATTCCCCACAGTTATAACCTTTTGTACCACCTGCCCCACCCTATTAGAGTAAGCTCTTCTGAGCAGGGCCCTCTTAACCCTCTTGTATTTTATTGTATTGTAACTGTATGGTCTCCTTTTTATATTGTAAAGCGCTGCATAAACTGTTGGCGCTATATAAATTCTGTATAACAATAATAGTATAGCTGCTTCCCACAGCAGGACTGCTGCTATTGGTAAGGAAGCAGTGGTCTCTCTGAAGAGGTCATTTCCCTCTCCTCCTTTCTCTTAATGACACACTCATAGAGCTCTCAAGTGAATAAAGCCAATGGTCTCTGATTATGAACCTTCCAGTTTAACCAGTGCTAGGACATACAGAATTCTGATCTAATTTCCTTGATACCATTTTGGCAGGTGAAGGGGAAATCCGATGTTTGGCCTTATTTGCATATTACTGGCTATGAGGGAGTTCAGACTTGTACATGTTTAATCGATACAAAGGTATTTTTCCTAGGACAATAAATATGGGCAGGATAAATACTCTTTTCCCACAAGAGCCCCTTTGCTGCTCATGTCCCACACCGTCTGCTATACTGTAAAATCTTATCATGTTAGGCCCATTCCATGTTTCTTCCATAATTTCAGGCTTATCCATTACCTTTGTAGCTGTGTTTACAAAGACATATCTTTCATTATCCAGGTCAATGAGGAAGGCAGTGAAGCAGCAGCCTCGTCAGCTGTGGTTATTACAGGCCGCTCGTTCCCAATGAAACGGACCATTTTTAAAGCCAACAGGCCTTTCTTGGTGTTCATTCGAGAAGTCGCAATCAATGCTATTATATTCATGGGCCGGGTATCCAGTCCTGACTGTAACTAATGCTGAATTATGATCATCATGGGATGCACTTGGAAATTCTGCTCTCTGTCATTATTTAAGGCACACTATTCATGTATTGGATTCATGATTTATATTAAAGGAAACCTGTCATGAAAGGATATATAAAAGTTGTAATTACTGAGCTGTACATTTGAATCTGTTTGGCTGTCATGCTGGTCTTCTAGTTTCACTACTTTCTGAGTCATTGACCAAAATCAATGAAGCCAATGAAGTAATGCCCTCTGATCTGTATACTTGTTTGGCTTTATCAACTCAGAAACTAGAGGACCGGGTACACAGCCAGACAAATAAAATTTTCATGAAGTCAGCAATGGCATCTCCACATATTTCTTCCCTGAAACAGGAACTCCAGCAAATGGTTTCCCTTAATTTCAGATGGAATGGGCATCAGTTGCTAAAATTTACTTTCACTTCCTTTATCAACAAGTTGTGAGGAACATGTTTCCACTAGGGACTCAGACAGCACTTGTTTTTAGTAATGCAAGCAATGGTCAGAACCTCTATCATGGTTTTTTTTTGTGATGGTGTGGCAGCTGTCTGTTGCCCAGTAGAGCCCTATTAGGGCTCCTGGGAAAGTCAACCTGTATAGAAAAAGAGGACGAGGGCGCCATTGGTCCAGATAGGATTTTTTATGTCACAATAAAATGGTCTATTCACAATTGACAGCCAACATGTTTTGGGGATCATATAAATTCTCATTTTACCATGGAATAGATTTATTGTGTAGGAGCAATCTAGACAGTTGGTTAATCCTATAATTTAATTCCTTATAGATTGTAATTTTAAAGTTTCTCAATAAGGTTGTAACTTTAAGTTCTAAGCTTTATATTCCAATGCTACATGATAAACATAAAGCAACATGAAAGCTTTGGTTTCTTTTTAATTAAAATAACAAAGATGTCATACTTACCTGCTCTGTGCAATGGTCTTTCACAGAGCAGCCCCGATCCTCCTCTTCTGGGGTCCCCCGCCAGAGCTCCAGGCTCCTCTTCTTAGGCAAGCGTCCCCATGGAAAGCTGCTTTCAATGAGTGCACCCGTGCATGCTCCCTCCTGAGCCACTCTGCCTGTGTCTATTGACAGAGTGGGCAGCTCGGCCCTTCCCCCCCCCGCTTGTTTGGCGCAGCATTTGATTGGCAGCAGCGGGAGCCAACAATCTGCCCAGGGAGACAGCGGCGAGAGCCACTGCTCTCTCGTGCACATCAGACTCCAGTAAATATAAGCAGTTGGGTGGGGGGGGGGGGGGGCTGGGGGGATTTTGCAGCACAGAAGGTTTTTCAACTTATTGCATACAATAAATTAAGATGAAAAACCTTAAGGCAGGGGTGTCCAAACTTTGGCACTCCAGCTGTTCAGGAACTACAATTCCCATCATCCTAGTTATGTCTGTGAATGTCAGAGATTTACAATGCCTCATGGGATGTGTAGTTCCGCAACAGCTGGAGGGCCATAGTTTGGACACCCCTGCCTTAAGGCTTTAGAACCACTTTAAGTCCAGATGAAAGGGGGATTTGTGTACGACATCCAAAACCAGTTGGCTGTCAACTCCTAAAAGACCCTTTTATTGTGACAAATAAAAAATTTAAGTCTGAATCGATCCCCAAGGCTTGGTGCTCTCATCCCTACTCTCCATACATATTTTTATTGCTGACCACTTCCCCAATTTGTTTTGGCTGGAGATCCACTGTTCACCGATGGTATTGGTTCTCTCTGTGTGCTTACCATTCCATTATTGTGTTCTTTCATCATGAAACCTCTCAATCCTAATGAAAATTTAATTATTCAAAAGTAGGACAGTTTGTACAGTATAGCAGAAATGAGTGGAATCTAATGTGCTTTGAACAGTTTGTTTAATCTAGGGGCATACCCTAGTTTACCCTGGAGGATGATAAACAAATTATCCTAAAACGGATTTATGCTATATACAACCTCAGTTAAAATGTTCAGATATGTATATGGCTTTACCAAATAAAATGTAGTATAAAAAAAAAAAAACATGCTTCACCTGTGAAAATCATACATGATAACTGTTGGCTGGTATGTTGTGTTTGTGTATAACTCTGTGTGAGTCATTTCTAAAGTGGTACTTGTATTTTATAATTCCAAGATGGGAGTTGCATCTCCTGGTCTGAAATCTATATCCAAGGGTCTGATATAGGGTTGGGTAGGGATCACAACTGTACACTAGGTGCATGATCTGTGCTCCATTAGCTGCAGTGGAAGGTAGGGAAAACATCAGGGGTCTAATAGGCCCCTGATGTCTCAATAAAGAGAGGCTGTTATTACAGTGCTTTCACATAGGGGGCTATTGCTCCACTATGTAATTGCAATAAAGTTAAGTGTAAAAAAAATAAAACCCAAAGTACAAAAAAAAATAAAAAAGGACAAAAACTAATTTTAAAGACCCCTGCCCCCATGTACACACACATAAGAACATAAATGCGCCAAGGTATGAATGCTATTGCACCACACATAAGGTGAACAAGAGAAAAAACATGCCAACCACAGACAGTGATCGCACTGAAGATATTACGGCACAGCTCACAGCTGATAATGTAGGAAAAGAAGTCCGGACTGCCACACTACTGTAGAAATCACATTTATTTAGAAAATTGCCAAACAGGGTAAAAGCATCGAGGAAATGGCACAGGAGGAGCAAGGTCACTGCTGCTGTTTCCTTGGTGCTTTTCTAAATAAAGGGTAGTTATACAGTAGTGCGGCTGTCCTTATTTCCTTTTTCCTCTACATGTGAGGTATCGCTACGAACCTCCGAATAAGGGGAATCATTTTTGCAGGCATAATTTTTTAAAGTTTTTTCTAAACTGATAACCTGTAAAGGCTTTCATCACCTATGAACAATTTTGAGTACAGAGTTTTTTAATGCGCAGTTTTAAGGTATGACATGTTTGATATCGATTTACGCATCGCAACCTCATCTTTTATATTTAAAAATAATATTGGGCAATATATTGTGTTTGTGTGCACTAAGATTTACTGTGTTTTTACTGAAATTTTGCATTTGAATAACGTGTGTGTGAATATGTGAAATTGCAGCCACCACCATTTTATTCTCTAAGGTCTGTGCTTTCAGAAAATATGTAAGATTTTGGGAGGTTAACTAAGCTTCAGTCCTAAAATGTACATTTTAATGTGTGCAAAATGTAAAATAAAATGGCCCTGGTAGCGAAGTGGTTAAGCTGTATGTGGTGTTACAGAAAAGTATGATTCTTCATGGACCGCATCAACGATATCGTATTCTGCCATCACATATTTTAGATGTGTCATTTTTATTTTTATTTAGCTTGTCTTAAATACAGCAGCATCACCCAATCTGATTAATTTCAAATTAGGAAAAAGCTTTGGCAGCAACACCTGATTTTTTTTTTTTTTTTTTCTTCAAGCAGTAACAGGTCTAAATTGATAGTGGACATATACGTCACTACAGATCTAACATCTATAGGAAATAAATAAAAAAAAAAAAAGCTAAAGCCCTCAACCTCCTACAAATTGGCGAGTAGCACAACAATACAGAGACCCTGCAGTAGTTTTTTAGGCTTGTTTGTGTGTGTCAGCAACAATTGTTACACAGTCATAACACTGTACTGTAATTTGTATTGTAGAAAACACTTGCCTTGGGTGACACATTTTGGGCTCTTCTACCTCGATACATTAACCGGTTGCCGACCGCCACAAGTACATATACTGTGGCGGTCAGACCCGGCCAGGCAAAGTGACGTACCGGTACGCCACTAGCCTGGGAGCCAATAGCGGGCAAGCGCGCGCCGCCGGAGGCGCGCTCCCGCCTCGGCTCGTTCACGGACACCTCCGTGCGTGTGACCGGCGGACCCGATGTCCGCCGGTCACTCGCGATCATCCGCTGTGAAGGGAGAAAGGCAGGCGGCTTTGTTTACATTTTTTTTACTTTGTAAAAGCACTGATCTAACGGTCCTGCTATGTAGGACCGTTGATCTGTGCTGTTACACACACAGCCACATCCCTGCACAGCTAGAAGCACGCCCCTAAGGACACACTTAACCCCTCCCTCTCCAATAAAGTTAACCCCTTCCCTGCCAGTGTAATTTTTACAGTAACAGTGCATATGTATAGCACTGATTACTGTAGTAATGTCACTGGTACCCCCAAAAGTGTCAAAAATGTCAGTCAAGGGTCCGATCTGTCTGCCGCTATGTCTCAGTCCCACAAAAAAAAAAAAAAAATCGCAGATCGCCGCCATTACTCGTTAAAAGAAAAACAACAAAAATGGCAATAATCTTTCCCTTAGTTAGTAAACGCAATAACTTTTGCGCAAACCAATCAAAATATGCTTATTGTGATTTTTTTTACCAAATGTAGGTAGCAGAAAACAAATTGACCAAAAATTTAAAAAAATTTTGATTTTTAAATTTTTTTGGGGGGAATTTCATATAAAAAAAAATGTGAAAAATATTGTTATTTTTGCAAAATTGTCGCAATTTTTTTTGATTATAGCGCATGATCAAAAAATCACACAGGTGATCAAATACCACCAAAAGAAAGCTCTATTTGTGGGAAAAAAAGGACGTCAAATTCGTTTAGGTACAGCGTCGCATGACCGTGCAATTGTCCGTTAAAGACACGTAGTGCCGAATTGCAAAATACCCCCTGGTCAGGAAGGGGGTAAAATCTTCCGGGGCTTAAGTTTAGCATTAACATAAACTGCCCCATACAGACAAGGTGCTCCAGTAATTGAGAATACACTGTGCCGTTTATAAAATTTCCAGGATGTGGGCAAAAACAAAGTGGACCCTAAGCCATCTTCTTTAAGGACAACTAAAG
Source organism: Pelophylax lessonae (assembly GCF_965119305.1). NCBI lineage: Eukaryota > Metazoa > Chordata > Amphibia > Anura > Ranidae > Pelophylax > Pelophylax lessonae. The sequence continues at coordinate 235,200,038 of NC_138775.1, read as the reverse complement.
TGATAAAATGAATGGCCATGTTGTTGTAGCTCAAGGTATGAGAAAAGGGCTACAGCATTGTGAGAATACTAGTGGGGTTGTGTGCCTGGAGATTCTTTGTGAGAAAAATAGCACTGGAATCAGGAAGCTCCTGTGATGCTGGTGGAGAACACCGAACGACTGCTGTGTTCTGGAAATAAGCCAGGATGTAGGACTACGTTTTGTCCAGGCTTATTGGGTATGTCATTTAAATAAAAAATATTTTTACAAACCGCAGTGTATTTTAAATTGAGCTTTCTGTCTGCATTGGCCAAGGTATGTAAAAAAGTGAACTTCACTTTTAAACTACCACCGTGCTGCTGGTCAGTTGTTTCTGAAGTGTCTCTGGGAGAGTATGCCTATCTTGGATTTATGCCTTTTCCCTCATCAATCTGCACAAAATTGCCATGTATTTCCAAATTTGAGAAATCCCTACAATATGTTTTTTAATGTTCTTATCCACACAGCAAACCTATAAAAAAAAAAAAAATGCTTACCTTTTTAGATGTGGCCTCATGGCTGATGGCAAGCATTTATGAAAACGTTCAGACTGTCTCGGTGAAAAGACGTAGGAGAAGTTGAGCTTTCTTATTAACATACAAGCCCAGCTTCTAGTTTACAACTGATATTAAGATCTCCCAGTACATTGCAGATAGGGTTAATTATGGCAAACACAGATTCTCCAGTCCTCTAATAAAGAGCATTAATAGGATTTTTTCAGTGCTTGAATTATCAGAAAATAGATTTTAAAAATCATAAGCATCAGTTTTAAATTGAAGTTATGCTATGTGAATGAGACAAATGTAACAAATATAAAGTAGGTGCTATCCCAATTTGGCTTCAAAAGTGTAAATGCAATGTAATTTGTAAAAAAACTCATCTGCATGTACATTTTGTTCGAATAGGGCAATAGCAAATGTTCTTTAGGCTACCTTCTCTTATGAATTTTCTCTTCTGAATTATGGGCAGTTGTAAATGACTACATTGTGACCACTAGATGAAGCTGAGAAGCATAGGAAAAACATACACTGCATCTGGAAAGTATTCACGGCGCTTCACTTTTCCACATTTTGTTATGTTACAGCCTTATTCCAAAATGGATTAAATTCAATACTTTCCTCAAAATTCTACAAACCATATCCCATAATGACAATGTGAAAGAAGTTTGTTTGAAATCTTTGCAACATTATTGAAAATAAACTGAAAAAATACAATGTTCATAAGTATTCACAGCCTTTGCTCAATACTTTGTTGGAGCACCTTTGGCACCAATTACAGCCTCAAGTCTTTTTGAGTATCATGCTACAAGCTTGGAACACCTATTTTTGGGCAGTTTCTCTAATTCCTCTTTGAGATGTTTCATCGGGTTCAAGTCTGGGCTGTGGCTGGGCCCCTCAAGGACATTTACAGAGTTGTCCCCTAGCCACTCCTTTATCTTGGCTGTGTGCTTAGGGTCATTGTCCTATTGGAAGATGAACATTCGCCCCAGTCTGAGGTCCAGAGCGCTCTGGAGCATCAAGGATGTGTCTGTACATTGCTGCATTTATCTTTCCCTCGATCCTGACTAGTCTCCCAGTTCCTGCAGCTGAAAAGCATCCCCATGGCATGATGCTGTCACCACAATGCTCCACTTCTACACCTGATATTGGCCAGGTGATGAGCGGTGCCTGGTTTCCTCCAGACATGACGCTTGCAATTCAGGCCAAAGAGTTCAATCTTTGTTTCATCAGACCAGAGAATTTTGTTTCTCATGGTCTTAGAGTCTTCAGGTGCCTTTTGGCAAACTCCAGGTTCTCCTCTCTCCACAGAGCAATGCTTGAGCTCTGTCAGAGTGACCATCGGGTTCTTGGTCACCTCCCTGATTAAGGCACCCCCCCCCAATTGCTCATTTTGGCCGGGCAGCCCCCCGCTCTAGGATGAGTCCTGGTGGTTCCAAACTTCTTCCTTTATGGATGATGGATGCCACTGTGCTCATCGGGACCTTCAATGCTGCAGACATTTTTCTGTATCCTTCCCCAGATCTGTGCTTCAAAGCAATCCTGTCGGGAGGTCTACAGGCAATTCCTTGGACTTCATGGCTTGGTTTGTGCTCTGACATGCACTGTTAACTGTGAGACCTCATATAGATAGGTCTGTGCCTTTTCAAATCATGTCCAATCAACTGAATTTACCACAGGTGAACTCCAATCAAGTTCTAGAAACATCTCAAGGGTGATCAGTGGAAACAGGATGCACCTGAGCTCAATTTTGAGTGTCATGGCAAAGGCTGTGAATACTTATGTACATGAGATTTTTTTTATTTTGAATAAATTTGCAAAGATTTCAAACAAACTTTTTTTGTTTTGTCATTATGGGGTATTGTTTGTAGAATTTTGAGGAAAATAATTTATTCAATTTTGGAATAAGGCTGTAACAAGAAAATGTTGAAAAAGTAAAGCTCTAAGAATACTTTCCGGATGCACTGTATGTATTGTAAAGAAGAGATACAATTTAACAATTTTAGAGACTGCAAGAGGAATTTAGCATATTCCTTCTTGTGTTTTCTAGAATTGTTTCGTTGTATCTCTTGGTACAAGACATGTATTTCCTATTCTCCTTCGCTCCATCAACATGAAGATCAAGCTAGTATGCAGAATGGTATATCTGGGGAATATATGTGAACAGGCTGGCAGTAGTCGTTGCATGTAGGCTTGTGAAAGAGGGTTGTCTAGCCCAGTGTTTTTTAACCTCTTGTCAGTCAAGGTACCCTTTCAAAGAGAAGTATGGGGTGTGGGCTATTTTTCTAATTATACTTACCTAGGTGGATGCAGCATCGGTCCAATGCTGCATCTGTCCCCTGGCGCCTCTGCACTGAGAACTGAGCGATCAAACACTGCCGATCGCTCCGTTCTCACATATCCCCGAGCAGAAAGCTGCCGCCTGTCAGCATGGGTGTCCGCAGAACTTTTTTCAGGGAGGCCATCATTTTAAGGTCACCCAAAATGTATCCTGTTCCCTTAAAGCATGTTATACAGCACAGTGCTTGTGCTGTGTAATTTGGCCCCCCCATATCACCTAAAATACCTGGCTGATCCTGCCTGGCTATGTCCTCCTCTCTGTAAACTGACCACAGTATAACATGGCTGCTGAGCCCTGACACCGTGGTCAGTTTACGTGCCTCCTTCATTCGCAGCTCACCTGTCCTTCTCTGTCCCCCCTCCCTCCCTGCCTGTCTGCTCCTGTGTGTGTGCCCCTCCCCTCCTGCTGCTGTAGTTTCATTTAAAGTTTCATATCCTATCTTGTCTACAGTCTTTTTAATAGTTTTGTGTGCCCCTGTGTTTTATAAAAATAAGCCATTCTTTACAAGTTTTCAGAGTGCCAATCACCGCTGACGTGACCCGCCATTTCTCCCCTCCTCCTCCCCTCCCGACTGACTAAAGCGAGGAGTCCTCATCCCCACCCACTGCAGGCAGCTGTCAGACGGGGAGAGGAGAGAGCCGACGGGTCACGTGAGCGGCACTCAGTGCTCTGAAAACTGGTAAAGAACACCTTATTTTTTTAAAACACATACACAGATACAGGGGCACACAAGATTATTAAACAGACCAGACAGGATAGTATAAAGTGGCTTAACAACCACTTTTTTTTTTCTTTTTTTAACATATTTTTATTAACATTTTGCGAATATACAGAAATAAAGGAAAACATTCCAGAAAAGGAACCCATCACAAATCCGTACAGTGATATTCCAAACATGACAAGTGTTGTGACTGGATGGATCAGAACTAAAAACTGGGGAGGGGGAGGAGTGAGGAAAGAGGGGGAGGGAAGGGGAAGGAAGCTCACAAATGTCCGAGTGAAAACTATTATTAGAGGGATCTTGTGCGATTAACGAAAGAACAGTTGAGGGATTCTACTGTTTGGTTTGGGAGACAGGAGTCAATAAATGCACACCAGCGAGTGCAAAAACGTTTGTAAGACGGGGGTGGTTGAAATCCGTGGAAAGTTTTTCCCTGTGGAGCAGTTGGGTAAGATCTTGCTTAAGTAGGGGAATGGAGGGCCACGAAGACGAAGTCCAGTGCCTCAGAATGGCTCTCCGGGCAATAAGGAGACATAGGGAGGATCCAGTCCTTTGGAAAAGAGAAGCCAGGTGGAGAGCGTATCAGAAGTAGTTTGTCCCAATATCCGAAAATTAAAAGGAGGGGGTCTTTTGGAAGAGGCAGCAGCATCACACTATAGGTGATGCTGCTGCATGATTTGATCCCAGAAAATAGAAAAAAAAGGAGCACGACCAAAAGCGATGAGCGAGAGTGGGTCTCGAGGTTTTGCAATAGGGGCATTGCGCCGATTCCGGGTAACTTTTGTCCAATAGAAAGGGGATTTAGGCCCTGTGGAGAATTTTCATTTGAGATTCTCTCCATTGTTCACAAGGGATGAGCCGGATAGTTTTGTTGAAACCGCAAAGCAGCTTGTCCATAAGATTAGGGTCAGGAAAATCCTTGTGCCTGTTGATTGCTGAAGAGGCGGCTAAAGGAGGACTGGTGGCCTTAGATAGCTGTTTATAGATTTCCTGAGATGTTCTAAGACCCTCCTTGAAGAATTTGGTCCAAAAAGCATGGCTTGAAGCGCAAGTATCCAGGCATGCAGGAGGAGTGTATAAAATTTGAGCATTGCCAGTAATAGAAGGTATGGGATAGCGGCAAAGCAAATTTTTGTGCAACTAATTTGAGCGGGAGAGGGGCCCCAGTGTCTTCCCGACACATGGAAGAGAACATTGCAAGTCCTGCTGTGTGCCAATCATTGAATACAGAATATTCCATGGCAGGGGTGAAACCGGGATTGCCCTGGATAGGGGCATGCCTAGACATAAAGGGGGGTAGACGAAGATGTTTGCGAGATTCCCTCCAGGCTATTACTGTGTCCCTAAGAATCAGATTCAATCTCAGATCTCTGGGAATGATGGTTAGTTTGGAATGGAGAAGAGCTGATAATGAGTAAGGGCGTACCATGGCCAATTCCAAAGCAAAGTTGCAGTAGCGTGAGGATTCCGATATCCAGTCCAGTCCAATCTTAAGCAGTGCAGATAAGTTGTATAGTCTGATGTTAGGGAGACTAATACCCCCTTCGTTCCTGGGAAGGTGCAGTTTCTTCAGAGTGATGCGGGGTCTTTTCCTTTGCCAAATTAATTGTTGAAGAGACTTGGTTACCATCTGGATATCAGCATGTTTCAATAAAAGAGGTATGGTTTGCATTGGACAAAGCAGATGGGCAAAGCTGACCATTATAAAGAGGTGGCACCGTCCCAGGTGGGAGATCTATCCAGCTTTCCAACTCCGTAACAATTTTGCGGATAGGAGGAGGATAGTTTAAAGAGTAAAGAGATGAGGGGAGTTTCCCTATGCATATGCCTAAGTACGTGATATGGGATTTAGCCAGAGCAAATGGGGACACGGTTGACCATTTTGGGCTGGGGGAACCGCCCAGAGGGAGAATTTCGCTCTTACTGTAGTTTATGTGTAAACCAGAGTAAGTTCAGAACTCGTCAAATGTTTGCTTTATGATGAGCTTGTCGGCCTCCGGGTTGGCGGTACAACCACTTTAAAGTGGAAGTTGAGATTCCAGGGGGGGGGGGGCACTTGCCCCTACTTGTGGATGCCCATGCCTGTCAGTCAGCAGCTCCCTGCTTTTCTCCCTCTCTGCTCATTGGAGCGCTGGGCTGTGAAGGGATGGAAAGCGGCTGGCTCAGGCTCTCAGCGGCCCGCTGAGCTGGCTGTCAGTCCAGACACCTGGCGGACCCAGACTTCATTGTCGTGATGATGATGCAGTGCCTGGACCGACTTCTGTGATGTTAGCAGAACATGGACTTCAGTCCGATCTCTGCTGAAAATGGGTCAAAGGATTGCAAAACAAATTGCACTCCTGTGATCCATAGAAGTATGGCCAAACGAGCTTTGGCTATACTTCTCCTTTAAAATTCTTCACCACATTCTAAATTGGAAAAAAAAAAAAATAATAATTGTAAAGAATGCAGCAACATCCACACACGTAGGGCTCGAATGTTAGAGGTGATTTATTCTTTTAAAGCAAATCCATATTTGCACACTGGTACTAGTAGTAATGTCTTTTTCTTTCAGTCAGCTAATGTGACCCCAGTGTTGATTTGTTCTACCAGCTGGTCTGTATACCGTTTTTGGGCAATTTTAAGGCATTATTCCAAAGCACCCCTGATGAAACTTGAAGACACTCCAGTTGAAAAAGGCTGGTCTAGCCTGTCACTAATGCTAGAGCCAAAAGAGCTATTTAAATTGATCAGCCGCCCATAACCAGTGTTTTTTTTGCCTACAGCGTTACCTGTGAATTTTGACTTCCTGTTACCGACCCAGCTAAGTAAGCGACCCATAGAGTCGTGAAACGCGTTAACCGTGTCCATGTCTGTTCGATGCACCGTTGTTGTTTTCTATGAATGGGAATAAACACTTCAAGTTTATCTACCTTTCAGTACGGTCACTCTTTCTCTTTGGATAACTGACCCAGCTTGCCTTGACCTGCTCCTGATATCCACCTGGAATAAACCTGGCTTGCCTGTAGTCTACACTTCTGCCTGCTCCTTCTGTTCCTGACCTGCTTATCTGTCACACACTCCAGCCTGAACCCTGACCACGCTAATGCTTATGTACTTATATTTTATTAGATAGTCTGTTACTGTCCCTGCTTACCTGACTTTGCACTAGTCCTAAGTTTTTGTGCCATGGTATTGACCAGCCTGCAGTCTCTCGGATGACACTACTACCTACACACCTGCCCCAGGTCCCAGCCTATGCACCAACCTGACCACTTGTCCGCTAATCCTGTGGTTGGCACTCGCAGCTACAGAGTTCCTGCCTACTGTTTCTCTGTCCAGTCGCCTGTCCATTATCTCCAGATGGTAAGTTATTCAGCACTTCCTGATTCAGACATTCCTGTCTACCTGTATTAGCATCTGACAACAACTACGAGACACTGCTGCCACTCTGTGCCCCTTGCACCACTTGTTCACTTTACCAGTGGCCCAGGTAAGTGACACACTCAAATTTGTAGTGTAGCAATGCAATACACCTGTCTTATGTTTTCACGTTTTAGGCGGAATTCACACAACGTATGCAATGTTTCCTCTCCAGCAGCTGTCTGTGGGGCAGTATGATGTGCAATTCAGTGCATCACATACTGCTCCAATTTTATTTTTTATTTTTTTTGGTATTCGTACAAACTTAATTTAAAGTGCACAAAACGTACCCTTCATGGCACTGTATAGCAGGGCAATGCACTGTGCTGCAGAACAGCGCCATGCGATTCTGTACAGTGTGCTGAGATAAAGATTCTGTCGCGGAACGCTGCAGCGCAGCCCCTGGCTACGTTGCAGTGTGAATGGGACACACTATGTGTGAATACAGCCTGAGCCTATTCTACATGGTATCATAATGTCCTGGTGGTGGCCAATATTTTACCAAGCCATGTGTAAAGGGCTATAGCTCTGATAGTTTTTTTAAACTGGGTATACAGTTATATGGCAGGGGGTTGCAGTGCACTTGGGATTTTGGGATTATGGCACCAGAACCTTTCAGACTTGTAAAGCCTGCACACCGCACTCACTTCTCCTCCCAGCAAAGGCTTGTGATGCACACCAGCACCCTCCAACTTTCATCCCCCTGTTAGCGGCAGCTGGGCAAGGCGCAGAAACCAGAAACAATTCAGGTCATGTGATGCCTCAAGTCAACCCAACAAGTGGTAGGAATTCTTAAGTGTGGAATTGAGTACCCCGGAGCAGAGAGACATCCCAGGATCTCGTAGGACTGCACAGAGGGGTAACATCCTTTAAGCCCGGAGGGCTTTACAAGTCTGAAAGGTTCTGGTGCCATACGGCATACAGAACCCACTGCATCTGGTAAGTGATTTAATTCACTCATTTATAAACAAATTTATATGATTGATAAAATACTTACACTTTGGAATTGAGGATACACCTGCCATTAAGGACAATTTCACTTTTATTATTTTGGAACACAGGAATCATCTTAATATTTATTTGGAGCACAGCAGTCACTTTACACTTGATGGACTTCTTTTTATGATCATATATATAATTTAATATTTTTTGAAACCGAAGCACAGAAGTCACCCTAACACTTGGGATAACCTTTGGTTATATGTTTAATTAATTTATTAATTGTTAGCACAGTAGTCACTTTTTATAAATTGTGGACTTTTATCTGCTATTTATATATTTATAGAGCGGTATTTTATCACTTATCATATGTTTTTACTCTCTATATAGTGAATGAATTTGTATTTATATATTGATGCTGTGTTAATTTGCACTGATTTGCACACCTTGCACTGATTTACACCACCAATTTAGTAGGATTTTTAAAGCTGATGTATTGTGGTTATCTGATGCTTTGATATACATATTTAGAATTCAGAGTTTTAGGCAAGCGCTGTATTTGATCTTTTCTTGAGATCATACAAAATTTAGGTCAATCTGTTGTTATGACCTGCATGCTAAAACACAGGTTTATTCTAAGTTTTCTATCAGGGACTTTATGCCTCTGTACATGTGTGATACGCAATGTATAGCGTTACCATTTACAAGAGTTATGCGATGTAAAAACCAAACACAGCAGAGAACCTTGCACTCACATATTTTTTTTTATTAATCTTCTTGTGCCAATTTCACCCCTGTGAGACAACTGGATACAAAGTTCCAAAATAAATGATAAGGATATTAAAAGATATAGTCTTCTCCTGGTCTAGATGGATACTGAACTCAAGAAAAAAAAAAAATCTCTCTATTAAACTTGCTCAGTATCCATGATGTGTGGAGTTAACATCTTTCAAACAAGATTACATGAAAGCATACATTTCACAGTTGTATAGGATTTCAGGAGTCCGATAAAAACCGTGTCCATTATAAATAAGTGATAATGTGGATGAAAGGATTCTTATAAAACATTCTCTTTTACTCAAACACAAAAGCTTCAGTCAGGCAAATAAAATATAATTTAAGCATTCTTATGCAGCGATATATATGACGTCCTGAATAAATTATTTGCATTGTCCAGACTTCCTTAGCATGCAATGTCAATATAAAGGAACAATAAGGTTATTCGCTATAGCCTAGTGTAGGGTGACCCACTGTTTTTGGAGGCTGTACATCAGAAAGCACAGAATACAGTATGATTTCAAAGTGATTGATAGTGAAAATGTTCCATAACGTCTAACTCACAAATTGGAGGCTTGCGAATATGAACTGCGTAGTAGTGTTATACTGGTCATAGATTTGGGTATCAAACTGTTATGTACTTAAGAGTGTAGAATGCATTATAATGGTGGTAGATATGGTAAAAGAAAAACTTTCCAGGTCAGCTTACCTAAAATACCATGTGACTGACTTCCTCCCCTGGAATCTATGGGTTCTAATGCTCATTTAATTTAGGGGTAATGCAACAGAGAGGAATACTTTACTTCATCTTTGGTCCTGTGGCAGCCAGCACTTTTTTCCCACTCTCACCTCAGAATGTAGGTGGCCCCTTGAGGACATCAGGTACAATGCAGCACAAGCTAAATTTTGAAGTCTACAGAGGGGCAGCTTCACAGGACCGGTTGTCAATACTAGAACCAGCAGAAAAGAGGCCTACGGTACCAAGGAATAAGGTAAGTAATACCCCCTTGTATCAAACAAGCAAATGAGGGAGGTAGTTGTGTAATCTTTTGTAAACCAACCAGGTTTAATCATTAAAGCAGATCTCACCCAATCAGTAAAGTCTCAAACATAAGCTTTATTATGTTAATTACAAAAACTATTTTCCAATGTGCAACTTTTCCTAAAGGATCAGTTCACTTTTAGGGTGGAAAATGTTACATGTTCCAGCATCTGCACCTCACCCCCCCCCCTTTCCTGTGACAGCGGGTTGGTGATCCTCCTCCCATATCCGCTGTCACTAGTTAAAAACAGCACAGCTGTCTGGGGCTCCGCCCGCACGGCCATGTCATTCATAGGTTACTGCCAATAAATGCCTACAAGTACTGTCAGCCATTGCGGCTAACTGCTTGTTTTTTTCAATGAGCTGCAAAGACTCATAGTGCATTGATTCTTCTTCCTCTCAGGTAACACTCTCCCTGTATGTGGTATGGGCAGACAGCTATGCTGAGAGTCTGCGAGAGCTGGACATTGCACCACGAACTACTGATTGCGGGTGTAAGGCTCTGCAGGCTCCTTGCGAATAAATGCCTACAAGTACCGTCAGCCATTACGGCTGACGGCTTGTAGTTTTCAATGAGCTGCAATCATTGGTGAGCGTCCTCATAGTGCATTGTTCTTCCTCCTCTCTCTCCAGGTAGCTGGATATTGCACCCGCAAACTACTGATCGCGAGTGCAAGCTGCTTTGAAAAAAAAAAAAAGTGCATTTTATTCATTTATTATTAATATTTTTTTTTTTTTTTAAGGTGAACCTATCTTTTAAAAGAATGCCTGGTAATCCTTCCATGAAGGTCCTTGTTCAGACAATTCCTGTTATGGGATAGCAAATGACTCCCAATTGTGCACCTGCCTTGTCAGCATCGCATGGAGACTACAACCAGATGTGCGCATACCCATATTGTGCAGGCATGGTCTACCTTTGTCACATATTTGCCAAATGATGTGCAACCAAAACTGGCCTAAGTGCATGCAGACAGGCCTGCTAAAAGAGGGAGAGGAGAGCAGCAGCAATGAGATGCAGATAGGGATAAAAAAAAGTATTTAAGAAAACCAATATGCCAACTGCTTGGCATAGACAGCACCTTGAAAAAGAAATGTCACCCAGTTAAGCTGGCCATAGATACTTTTTAGCTGAATGAAAAAAAAAAAAAAACAAGATGGAAGGTGGATGAAGATATCCATCCACCCCCTACTGAATAAGTGTATTCTGACAGCGCTGTCAGAATACACTGATCACTTGAGAAAACGTTTCCAACCTGAGGCAGCCACACATTGCTCGAAATTCGGGCAGTCCCTGCTGAACTGGATGAATTTCAACCCTTGTATGGCTTGCTTTAGGGTTTCAATCTACTTTATGGCCTCCACCAAGTCAGATCATATACCAATCACATGCAGCCATTTGTGGTCAAGAGGACGGTATGATCACTTCATCAATCAGCATTATACTGTATTCAATGCTAGCCCATTGGCCAGTCCAATTACTTGATAAGCCCTTCTTAGTCACACCATTGGGGTAAAATCTTTCACCCCGTCACCAGGAAAACAAGAAACGTAATGTAAGAGCTCTGCAATTAATATAAACTGTCCCTTGAAAAAAAAAAAAAAAAAAAAAACACACCAGTGACAGTCGGCAAGCTTGCCACAATTGGTTTGGTAATGGCACACATACAGTATATGACCAGTTTATGGATTTTGCATACATTATAGTCAAGGAAATAAAAGAAAATGAGTAAAGGTTCAAAGCTGTTAAAAGAAATGTTATACAGATATTGCCATACTTGTATATGGCTCATTCTCGTGTTGATCCTCATCCATTCTATTCTCCCAGACAGACAGTTATAAAATTTCACATCTTCACTGTATACGATATCACTGGGGTGCCGGCTCTAAACTCAGTGTTTGTAAAATGTGTAAACCTGAACTATATTGTAAGGAGAGGTAAAAACTGATCCAGTGTATTCTGGCAAATGGAGTGGAGTTTTCTTCCACTCCACAATGAAATGTATCTGGATTATCACGTCACAGTGGCTAAATTCACAAACTTCAAATGCTACAAGTTTTGATAGATGAAAAGAAACCAAGACACCCCAAGAATCCCCATAAAGTCTTCTGCTATGCCCTCACCTTCACCCCCTCCGGTAATTGATTACTATGCAGGGAAGATCAAATCAGATTTCATTAGATGGGAATGTCTCCACTCACTCACTCCCTCCCCATAACTTCAGTCTAGGTTATCGCTGCAATCAGGGGCAAACTCTTACCCCAATGCCGGCCATACACCCTGCAATTTCTGATCTCCTACTTAAACAAACCACTTACTTTGCATCTTATCTTTTACTACAAACCTGTTGGTAGATCTAAAGATTGTTTAATCACATTGAATGGTGTAAGGGCCGCATCACATGGGTTTCAGCTTGTATAAGAGCAGTGTGAACAAAGGGTTGACAAAGCATTAGCAGAGCTTTCAGTAAGCTTTGTTGAAGCTTTTTAGGGAACCATTCAGCTCTGGTTTGTAAATGTTGATCACAAATCCTTACGGGAGTGTTCATTGCCACATTATGCAAGCTGCTAGCAGGCTTCAGAACTTCTTGAAGCTTGTTGAAAGCATGCTAGCAGCTTGCTTAAAGTGGCAATCAACACTCCTATTAGGATCTGTGTTCCACATTTACAAACTGGAGCTGATTGGTACTTTAAGGCTGGGTTCACAGTTGTTCAATCACAGATATGGCATGTGATTCGCAATGCATTGCTGTGCAGGTCACATGCAATGTCTGCGCAATGAATATTCAGCCGTACAAACTGTATGGCTGAAATCGCATTGCATCGCATTCGCACCAAGGCGGTGCAGGACCCTTTTTTTGGTCTACACTGGAATTGGATCGCATGGGTGTTCACACCTATGCGATCTGATTTCTGTACGATTTGACAGTTCGCACTGTGATTTGTAAACGGATCTGGGGGTGTCACTAACTTTACATTGACACCCCCAACGGTTTGCAGATCTCAGTGTGAACCAGTGTGCAATTCAGGTGTGATGTGAGAATCGGCACTGAATCGCAGGTTTTCCCCGCATCGCACCAGTGTGAACCGGGACTTAAAGCTTCAACAAAGCTTGCTGTTCACAGTGCTCTTTTACATGCTGAAGCCCATGTGGAACAGGCCTAAGGCCAACTATCTCCTCTCCTCGCTGTAATGAGAATATCATATCCTTACTAAAAAAAACAATCACAAACCTGCCAGAGACAATTCTAAAGGCTAATGTCCATGGAAGACCTTTGCCAGTTATTTAAAAAAAATTTGATGGAAACAAGTGACATCTGCAGATGGGTGGAGAAATTAATATTTATATATTGAAGTAAATCACCTTTTTTTATTTAAGTAGAACTCTAGAAGAACATAAAGGAAAATGACCAGCACTTTTAAACTTTTTAGAAAGTAAAGTTTCAGCTCAAAGCAGGAACCGTTACAAAGTACCTGGTATAACCATTGTTAGCTGGAGAAACTCTGTGCGCCCCTCTGGTTCTGTATTCTCTTTGTTACTGATAATTTTATTTCCCCCAACTTTGGTGATAAGCCCCATTTATTCCTGCCTGTCCAATAAGAGGACCACAGGGGTTCTCTCACTGGAGAAGGAGAAATTACATTTTTTTTTTTGGGCTTAAAGTGAAACTTGATATTGTTCTTTAGTAAGGAACATATATTCCACATTAACCCCTTAGCACCGACCTCACACAAAGATGCGGTCTCTTGGCGGGGTGGGCCTTGGTGCAAAGTGGCCGCATATTTGCGTGAATTTGTGTTAATGCAGCTGTGCCGAGAGCGCATGCCCTGCGCGCTCTCAGCACAGTGACTGGAGGCTAATGGAAAGCTGCCGATCATGTGACCGCCGTGACAGCCAATAACGGCGCTCACACGATAATAAACCCCGCCTCCTGGCATCCTTAACCCCTTAAATGGCTGAGAGGTACCAGCACCAAAAGGGTTAAAATAATGTTACCAACATTAGTGTATGCTGTAAAATGCCTCCGGCATTGCTCCTATTGCTTCTTGCTGGAGGCCACCATTTTGCCGAATCCCTGAACAGCGGTAAATCTTTAGGCAGATCGGCCTCTACAAATTCCGCACAGTGCCAAAAAATAGAGAGCAACTGAGCATGTGCAGAGCAGTGTGAGACTGTGTACTACTGGATTTTAAACAGTATAGGCACTTATGTTTTACATAGCTATACCTGCAAAAGGTGCCAGCCTGAAGTGATCTAACAGGATCTAGTTTTCTGACTAAAGTTTCAAGAAATGGTTTAATATGTCTGGCAAGTTCCCCTTAAATCTGATAAAGAGCTATATATGCATATTCCTTTTTTGTGCAAAGAACAATGAGGATAGTTGCAGTACAGCAACCAACTTTCACACAGGAATTTTCTAATTGGATTTCAGGGATGCTTTCCCTTGTACACCCTCACTGCCTTCTGAATGGCTGAATAAAGTTGGCAACACCTGGCACAAATTCTATCTGGTTCTTGCTGAGTCCACCAAAATTCAAACTGTGGTTGGCCCTGTCAGCACCACCCAGCTTGGCAAACCTTGACTAATGCCCCGTACACACGTGCAGATTATCTGAAGACTTTTGTCTGCAGACTTACCAAAACCATATAATATGAGGTCAAACCTAAACACTTTCAATTTGTATGCAATCCGGCAGGCCCTTGCACTACATAGAAAAGGTAAATCTGAAGACAAAAGTCTTCAGATAATCTGCACGTGTATACGGGGCATAAAACTCAAAATAGCCAGGTGTAAAACGGTCAGTCCAATCAGATTGCAGTCATTGTTTGGGTATTCAGGCAGCCGTGGGTGCTTAAGGCTGTCTGAAAACAAAAGCCAGCAGTATAGATTCCTCCATCTACGCACGTCTTAATCTAAACCTGCAAACCATTTTTTTTTTCAACACTTGCTTACACTTTGACTACAATGTGCACTGCTGAAAGTCTTTGTACGTTCCACATCCATCCTTCTAAACAGACTGACTTAAACTGGTAGGCCACTTTTTGTAAGAAAAAAAACTTGTAAATCCAGCAACATTGATCTAATGGTCAATGTGTATTTACTAACTCTTTGCAAGGAAGCCTGTGGAGCATTGCACCCACTATCCATGGCAGAATGCACAGGCTCTTGTAATGTTTTCCCCCCAGCCCCACCCTCACCACCCATAGGGGTACAGACCTGGGCTGGAGGAAATTCGGTTGGACTACACAGGGATGAGGGAATCACTGGCATAGACATTCTGCTGTGGTGGCAGATGGGACATATAGTAATTCACTGGGAGCAATACCAGTGAATGGATGATGTGGCAGTGCGTGGCACTGCCTGAATTAAAAAAAAAAAATGCTTTATAGAAATTAATGCAATGCAGGAATAAGGGGGCGGGATCATGTATCCAACCATGCTTCACTTTATTCCCTAAATATGGATAAACCATGAAATATGGTCTAAGACCTGGGCTTAGCCTTTAAGACCACCCTCTTCCAAACCAGTGACACTAATGTGGCTACATCTCACATAATCTGGTTGAAAAAAAGACACAAGTCCATCCAGTTCAACCAACAGAGGGGGAAAAAAAAGAAAACAGGCAACTAGCTTTCCCAGATTATTAGCAATAGCAGCTTCTGTATTTCCCCCAGGTTAGATTACCTTTAAAGGAACGGCTGCTTGTATGATTTTCACCCAATGACCCTTGCCCTTACATAGTTACATAGTAGTTGAGGTTGAATAAAGACAATAGTCCATCCAGTTCAACCTGTGTAGATGTGTGTGGCTGTAATCATTTCCCATACCCCTGAATGTTTTGATCTTGGAGATGTATGTACAAGAGTCTTTTAAAAGAAGCCATACTCCCCGCAGTTACTACCGTTTGTGGAAGAGAGTTCCACCATCTTGTAGCCCTTACTGTAAAACAAAACCTTTGCGTAGCCTGAGGTTAAATCGCCTCCCCTCTAATCGCATTAAATAGCCTTGTGTTCTCTTGCACTCCTTGCGACTGAATCGTTTTTTTCTAAAATTTATATTAAAGGTTACAATGAAATAATGTGATTGATCACCTATGAGCTACTTTGTCACAGGTCCTACATTTTTAAGGGCCAATTCACAACTGTGCGTTCATCTGTGTTTTAGCCCAGCTGTAAAATGCAGATCAACAGAAGGACATCTGAAAAACAATTTGCAGTGTGTCCTATTCATACCATAACCCTGTGCATGCACATCAACGGACATCAAAATATGTCAATGGCCATTAGCACAAGTGACTAAAATGAATGGAAACGTACATGCATTTTCCATACATTTCAGTGCAAGTCAGTGTGCATTGGCCCCTAGTATCAGTGATAGGTGATTTCCAGTTCTGTAGTAACCCAATTCCTTATCCTAATTCAGTCCAAAACTGAACTAAACTTCTCTTAACCTTTCTGAATAAATCACGCAAAACTTTCTCGAGTTCACTGATAAAGCTCAGTAAAATGTATGCAGTATACTGTTTTATCTATAAATATGCATGGAAATGTGAGCCTCTCCGAGGCTGCCCCTGCAATACCTCTTCCCTGCCACAAGATTTCCTCAATCTTGAAGACTGAGGACATATTGTGAATCCAGGGCATTTGGTTGTCGCAGTGTTGACATTAGAACCACACTCTACGTCATAAAGGACCAGCAGGAGAAGATTAAAACAGCATATTGCCTGACTGGCTTGAAGACTTTGGAAAAAGGCAAGTATTAAAGAAAAAAAATAATGTAAATGACTTGTATGTACAGTTCATAATTATAAATACTGTACATGTACTTAAATAATGCATGCTGTGTTTCCTGCTTCTGCCTGTTCTGAAGCACAGTGCAAGTGTATAAATTTGCTCAGACTAAAGAACACAATAGATAGTGGCTCAACCTGTATCTAAGAACGTGTTTGCAGGGATTTGAGTGTTTTTAGAGAGAGAATTTATGTAAATTGGATGTGAACAACATGTAAAAATGTAATGCAATATAAATCAAGCAAGCATAAAATAGACCTAAAGCTGGGTTCATATATATGTGAATTGGATGTGGGTTTTTCCTACATCCAATTCGCATGACAGGTGGGTGTGACTGCTTCTCAATGGAGCCAGTTCACACAGGTCTGGGGCAGCTGCAATCCGGATTTCAGAAGGGTCCTGTGCGTCTTTAGGTCCAACAGACACATCTCGAACCCCAGGCACGAACCCACGGCCGCATATTGTGAACCCAGTATAAAGGTAATTTTAGTTCCATGTTTTGATATAAAAAATCAAACACGCTTATCAAAAATATGCATAGGTAGAAAAGAGTATTTTGTACCAGATGGAGGGGGGTCACATTGTAGGGTCTGATTGCAGCATGACCAAAGGTCACAAAGGTATCTAAGCTGGCTATACACTGGGCAAATGTAAACTAGTTCCTGATAGATCTTCCAAAATTGGCTTCATTGGTGGTCCAATGAAGCCAATTGGACCTTGGTGTACAAATTGTCAGCTAAACAGTGCCTACATCCAATCAGATACAGCCACTGTTTGTATATTATGATAGCTGCCAGCTGTCAGAAAAACATCCCTGGCACTGCAGATTCATCCATCTGCATTTTAAACTATGTATGGAGGAATTTGTTAGATTTTTTACGTACAGCCTGAGCCTATCAGGCTACATTCCCAAGGGACCACTGTGGAAGCAGAGAATCTCTCTACTATTCGCTGCTGTTCTTTAGGTGCTGCACCATGGGGAAGGGGGAGGGGTCACCAGCTCAGCCCAGGCACCATTCACAGAATGCCCTGCATTTTTCTCAGTAATACAAAGCTTTCTCTAATTGGATAAGGCGGAGAGAAGAGGCCATTATGCCACAAGCTCCACCCAGTCAAATCTGAGAATGCCTTGAATTTATTGAAAAAAAAAAATACAAGGCATTCTATAAAGACAATTAGGTGTAGCAGTGGCGACCACTAAAGTGATTCTCTGCTTTGAAAGGTGTCTCACAGGTACTGGACCAATGTAACTGCAATAAAATCCATCTCTGGAATTTAGCTTATTATTTTTGGGGGTTTAGATGCCACTGGACCACTACAGCAATTATAAACTCCAAAAAGTTTAAATCACTGCAGTGGTAATGTTACATCTCTTCAGCTTTCCTGCACCTGTGCAGAGTACCTGATCTTAAAGGGAAAGTATAGAGTAATTATAGCAAGCAAATATTTTGATTACTATTCTTGCACTGTTTACCTGATAGTCTTTTTAATGCAATATTTACAGTGGTTGTAAACCTCAGTCATGGAATCTGAACAAAGCACATAATTCTGTAGTGTTTACTTGTCTATCTCCAAAGCTCTAGGTGTTGTTTCTCTCTGGTGCTTCTTCCTTTATCAGCATGAGTCACTTCTAAGAAGTTTTTCTGATACATGAGATACATTTGTGACAGAAGAGGAGATCTCAGCACACAGCTTATCTATTCAGAACACAGCTTTGCATGTTCCTTTGTTCCTGTGTGAAGGTGGGTGTGTTCCTTTCCTCCAATCAGCTCGCACACATTGTACGAGAGCTCTATCTGCAGCTCTATGCCCCCTCCTCTGTGATACTGACAGGTGAAGAAGGATTTTATCACAATTTTGCACTTTTGAATAATAAACAAGTAAGATTTGTCTTCTCTCTGTCTATCATCTGAGGCTGTTCACTTCACTGGGGATTTGCGAGGGTTTACAACCACTTCGTTTTAAATTCTTGCTCTTCCATATGTTTGTTATTGCCTTAAAGCCCCCCTCTGGGATCAAACTTAATCTAATAAACTGAACTAATCACTGCACTAGGATCTGGCCCCAAGTCTTCTCCACTTCTCTTTATTTCCTGGTTTTGGGTCTTTTTTGGGTGTCCACATCATTGCCTGCCTGACATGGAGACTACTAATCGGATGGGCTGCAGCAGGGTTCTCTCAGAATTCAGAAGTAAAAAACAACATTAGAGGAGGCATCGGGGGACCAGCAATCTCATGGGGGAACATGGCAGGGCTGGATCAATGGTCCCCCACCCAGAAACAGCAATGGTGAGGGACCTAGATAGGGGAATTAGGTTAGTATATCTGGCTTCCCAAGGTAAGAGGGGAAAGAAGGCTATCAGCATGGGTTAAAGGGAGGTAGGAGGAAAGACTAGCATAAAAAAATTGTTTTTAGCGAGAATGGTGCTTTAAATATAGAGATTTAAGTAGAGGGAGCTCTGTATTTGACGCGGCCTCATTCAACCTTTCTCATAAATAAGCACTGAAAAAAACTATCCGCTACATGGGGAGTGCATTGTTTTCGACCAGTCAGCCTTGCCATGTTAGAAGGATCAGTAAAGCATAGCCATTATGTAGTGTTATAAAGCAGGATCTGTGTATATAAGGAGCAAATATGCCTGCCTCTGTGTACATATATATTTAAAAACTGTACATAGAAACCATTTCTTTTTTTTTTTCGTTAAAACACACTGGTCGCATTATTTACACAAAACCGGTCTCTTTTACACATATATGTAAAAAGAAAAATAATAAAAGACTATGCATTCCCTTTAAGAAGACCAGCTTGTTTTTAAAGTGCTTCTAAATAAAAAAAATTGGTTATTTCTGTTTTACGTGGTTGTAAGATATACATTAAAAAAAAGGAATTTTCAAAATGGCTAAGGTGGAAAAGTCCTGTGCTTTCCATACTCTGCATGAAAGATAAAAATCCCTCTAATTATGCACAGGGGTAAGCCTTGCCCTCCACCTATCACCAATAAGTTGGCTCACAGCAGCTCAGAAGTAAATGAAACTAAATTTTAATAGGTTCCCACGCTGAAAGTTTATTCCAATGAAAAACACCAAACAGCTCAGTGTGCTTTACTACTTCAGATCTTCTGTTCAGCAAATGTTTGGCTGGTGTCTAGTCATGAAAAGGCTTTCCCCTTTATAAAGTAGAGTTGCTTTTGTCTGCTTGTTTGGGTTCAGCTTGTAGCACTAGTGCCCATTCTACCGGATCTCCTAAGAGCATTGCAAATCATAAATGGAACTTGGTGCAAAGAAGACTAAAGCTGGCCATAAAAGGCTCACATTTTGAGCAGTGGGTTTCCCTGCAAGCACCACCTGAATTGACAGAAATCCATTTAGAAATCGACTGAGCCAGATGGAAAATTGTGGGCTGTACAATGGCTGCGTCCTATCAGATGCAGCCACTATTTGGGTATTTAGGCTGCTGAATACAATAGCCAGCAGTGGAAATTTTTCCATCAGGCCCCTTTCACACTTATGCCATGCGATTTTGACACGATTTTGAAAGCAATGGCTTTGGCTCAAAACGCAATCAAATCGTGGCAAAGTAGTGCAGGAACTACTTTGAAGTCGATGCAACTTCAAAACGCACTGATATGAATGGGGCTGATTGAAAATAATGGAAAACGACTTGTCATGTGATTTTGCGGTCCATAATCGCGGGACAAGTTGCACTAGTGTGAAAGGGGCCTTAATTGATTTTCTTTCCCTCAGGCTGTGATCTTTAAGATGTGTGAGCCTTAAGATCTACAAGAAGCATACTTGTACACTTCTCCAAAATTACACTATCAGAAGTATTCTCAACAAATGCCATCATCGACTGACAAAGCCGTAAATAACCCCCTGCAATCTAAACATACCTTCATGCTCTAAGGCCCTGAAATGGGTAGATGAGCTTCTTCTGTGAAGAAACTAAAAGACACAAGCACCCCCCCAAGCACTGCTTTTACAAGTTGCTCATTCCACAAAAACAAAACCTAGGTAGGTCATTAATCATTAAAGTGGAATTCCATCCGAACGTCAATTATGCTTAAAAATGTTTCCTCCCGCACCTGTGACCTATCCTGTCAAAAAAAGATCAATATACTTACCTTATTTAGTCCAGTCATGTGATGCCCTGTGTCAGTGACCGCCGACTGCAGGGGAGAAAATGGCTGGGAACTCATAGCTTCCTATATTCCTCTCCCATGCAGCCAGCGCTCCTGACACTAGAGCTGCAGAATCCCTTGACAGGGCCTGAAGTACACAGGTTGGGCAGAATGGGTAGCAAGGAGAGGGGAGAGAACATTTTTAAGCATAGTTAGTGTTAGGCTGAAATTCTACTTTAACCCTATGTTGTAGTAAAACTTTTTTTTTTTTTTGACTTGTCAATACAAGCTCTCCACATACCAATTATAACAATATTATCCACACTTTACTTTTTGCATTTTTCAAGCATAAAAACGAGATGGCATGCCTTAATGTGGATAAAAAACAAGAGCTTGATGGTAAGTTTCCGTTTAAAAGAGAAATGTTGCTTAAAACAGGAGTCCAGTCAAATACTAAACTTCAACCCACTCCCACACCCACTCTAAGCCCTTTTCCAACTACCATGCAAAGGAAAGATGTCCGTACTTACCAATTCTGAGGGAGCTCCAGTCTGGTCACATAATCAGATCCCAGCACCGGAGGCACAACCGAAACGTAACGTAGGCCTATGGGTGACGTCACTGCATAGGCAGCCATTGTCGGCAATCTCTCCTCTTCGCTGAAGCCAGCCGCTGGGGAGATCATGTTACCAGACCAGGGCACCTTCAGAATAGGTAAATATAAACATCTTTCCTTTACAGGGTAGTTAGAATAGTGGTGGGAGCAGGTTTAAACTTAGATAGAATTTGACTGGACTTCTACTTTAAGGGATAAATATTGTACAGAACTCAAAGTGTCTGCTACCTAAACCCAACAGAGACAGCCATGATAGCACAGCTTGTTTTAAAGTATTTCTACTCCATCTGCAGATGTCTTGCTTCCTGTCTCTTGAAATAAGGCAAAGTCCTGTCTCCAACCATGTTCATGATAATATTGCACTCAGTTTCCTTTGCCATAGGGTGACCACTGCCATCCTGTAATGCTGGATGGGGGCAGTGAAGCTATGGGGGGGGGGGGGCAGCTCTGATCAATCTCCCTTGAATACTGAAGACTTCACTAAACCTAAAAGAGCAGGCATTGGTGTGTATTAAAGCCCAACTCCAGGCACAAAATAAATAGTATTGCAAAGTTATATTTCTATCTTGTGCTATAGATGGGCTTCAAAGCAACCCTGTTGTCAGTTGTAAGAATATACAGCAGCGGCCCCTGTAAAGGAGGATTTATATGTATTTATTTCTCTACCATTATTTTAAAGAGCTTGGGGGGGGGGGGGGGGGGTCTTCCACCAAACACTTCTGGCATGTGTTGTATAGTCTGTTCCCTGCTGTGGTTTCTCCTGCCAACTCCCAAGTAACTACAGTGGCCCGTAGTGACATAGGCAGTCAACAGGAAGAGCCACAGCACCCAAAAGGGGGACACTATCCAACACATTTGGAATTTCATATCCTTCTGCTGCATATTCTTAAATCTGGTCACAGGGCTGCTTTAAGGTGACAAAACTAACCTAGATATGAAGGACAGAACCCTTTAACCGAGCAACAGAAATCTGTTTAACAATTAAATATATGCAGAAACTGCATAATGAATATTTAAAGTGCTACTAAACCCAAGATCCTGCATTCACTATATCTGGTCTCCCACAGTACATAGAACATGGAAATTCAATTATTTTAGTAAATATAAACTGCTAAATACCTTTTCTCATTAGCAGTATATAGCAGTCTCATGAATTCTATCAGTGTCTGGTTAAAGCTTATAGGATGAGTTTTCTTTCTCCTCTGACTGTCCAATGAGGCTGCATTACTCCTGTTCCTCTGTCTGGACAGTGCTGATTGGCCCTGTGCTGATCACATGCACAATACACACCCAAACTGAGCATGTGCAGAGTGCCCCCAAGGCTCTGTTCTATCAGGAGATGGATTGAGGACTGTGGAAGAAGGGGAGAATCAGAGAAGACAGAATCAAACAGCCTTGTTACACTAAGATTAACCCCTTAGGTTCCACAGTGAGTATAACAAGCATGCTTTACTACATAAAGAGACTGAATTTACTGTTGTGGGTTTAGTAACACTTTAAGCTAACACAATTTTCTTTTGATAAGTGTAAACAGTTAACCCCCAAGGAAACCATTTTAATGACAATAAAAGCTTAGGTCCTTCAATATGGTACAGGAGTGCTCAACTATTTGAAGAGGGAGGGCCACTTAAGTGATTTGGTAACCAGTCGCGAGCCACAATGAAGTATGGGGTTTTACCACCCCCAAACCACAAATGTAAACAAGCCCTTACCGTCTTTGGCCCTCTATAAGGCTGCTTTCACACTGATGCGCTGCAGTTTATCCATGGGTACAGCGCAGTGCAGCTGCGACTTTCTTGGGGGTTAGCTGCGATTTGCCATAGACTTCTATTACATCTTGCGGGTCAAAATTCATGCATTCAGGAGTTTTGGTGCGCTTTCAGAAAGCACACAAAACCCACAGGATGTAATAGAAGTCTATGGCTCAGTATACTGCGATTGCATCTGTGGATCAGTGCGAAAGCAGCCTAATCACCCTTTTTTTTTAATAAAAGTGCTAATATGCCCATTGCAAAAGTGTAGTGTATGTGATATTCAATACACTGACCTTTTCCTCTTTCAGATTCTGCTTGCATCCTTTTCAGGGCTGCTAGAAAGGTCCCAGGCAAAGTGCACTTGGTATCACCCCACCTGGGACAGGAGCCATTGCTACAGAGGAAGCATCAGCTTATGTGGCTCCTGCTCCCTCTGTGGCGGCTAGACTCCATGCACTCTGATGCTGGGTCGGCAACCAATTGATTATGATCCGGGCTTGCTGACCCGCTATCCCAGAGCATGAGGTTGTGGGCCACATCAGAGGGCTCAGCAGGCAATGGGCTGAGCATCCCTGTTTTATTATTTAAAATAACTGCTTAAAGATTGTATCTGTGGAGTGGGTGTAAGCGTAGAGTGTAAATTCCACCTACCTCCATATCGTCGTAATAGGGTTTGACAGTCCCTGCATCTCCTTTGACTAGGTGCTGGCACATTGGAAACCTATGGAGCAACCAACTGAACCTAGTTAGTTTGAGGTGGAGGTCCCAGAAGTTTTTCAGGTCTTTCAAACATCAAATTGATGATAATGGCATGAAAGTGTCATTTACATATCACACCCAACTTTCCCAGCACCATCATTACAGACGTAGTGGACAGCCCTTTAAAGTTCTGTCAAAGGGCCAACACGTTTTTCATATACTGTATAAAGTAAATAGTAAAAGCCCTTTAAAATACAAAACCAACTCCCATTTTCATTCCTCTGAAAAACAAACAATAGTAATAAAATAAAACGGCGCTCTAACATATGGAAAACTACATGTTGCTGGTAAAAAAAAAAAAAAAGAATAATAATAAATAAATATATGAAATACTGTTGTATGGCCCTCATATGCCAGGAAACCTCCTGCATGTGCCCCTGGCATATAAGAAGCTCACGGAAAATAATGTATACTGAACTTCAGGTGTGTTAAAGCATATTGACTAGTCAGTTTGCAAACTTGTGTTGCAATAAGGTAGATAAAGTGAAGTAGATCTCCCTTGTTCATGAAACAAAAGGTGCCGAAGAAGCAAAGGGGAGAATTTTAGCTGTAGTCTCTTATAAATAACAATAAAAAAAGATCAGGCTACTTAAAACACGAGAATAATACAGGGATCCATCTCGTGTTCCTGGGAAAGCCTCTGATGTATGTATGAGAGCTAGCTTAGTGCATCCTAACCTATAGAAAGCAACTCTCTTTAGAATTTCACAAAGCAGGCAGCTGGCAAACAACACCAAGTAAAAAAAAAAAAACCCTTTCTTATGTAAGAAATACGCACATACTGTATGTACAGGGGCATCTTCAAGGAAAAATCTGCATAAAATCAATTATTTAATTTTAGGTGGACTCTTGCAAGTTTTATCATCCCACTGATGTGTTAAAATGCCTGGGGGACCCTGGGAAGAAGAAAAACCCAGGAATGTGACAAACATGGCAATAGGGTCCTAGAGGCTCAGGAGTTGGTGTCCCTAAGAGCTGTAAGCAACTCCATGCAAACATAAATATTTGTCAATTGCTAATGCTAAAAGTGAAAAAAACCTAAGAAAACCATTTTAATTCATCATCAATCTGGGTTGCTTGCGGCCAGATTAAACATGATTTTCACACTGCATTTACTTGGGACCACAGTCTCTAGTCACATGAGTTTGTGCATCCTCATTCTCATGCTCCAATATGTGGGTTCAAATTCAAAGTGGTGCTGGAACCACAAAAAACAAACTTGCCTACATTTTCTTAGGCAAGGGCTTGACAAATCCCAGGCACTAGGTTGCCATGGTGACTAGAAATTGTGTCCTGGCGCCTGAGCTTTTGTCAACCCATTCCCGTCGGCAGCTACACTGTATACTCTCTTTGCCTTCTCCCCAACTGGGAGCCTCCAGCCAGCTTTCCCGCACCTGCTTGCTCCTCAAAATACTCTCTTGCACTTGCTGTTATTGGTTGCTAGGACTGCCGATGTCCTAGCAACCAATGACGCTTTAGCTACTGTATGTGCACACATGGGATGCACAGCTTTGTATTCTCTTTGGGTCATCTGCGCGCCACATCCAGATTGGTCGCTAAGCCAGCACAGCTTTGCTCTTTCATTGGCTGTAGAGACGGCGGGCTGCGCATTGAATGGCTAGGGAACGAGTCGCGCTTTGATTGGCTCGAGGAGCTGCGCTGCGTGTTTTACGGAAGACGTGGCCGCCATTTTACCCAGTGACTGAGCGAATGTCCACCACCGCCCGGACAGCCGCCAACATGATTTTTCTCACTGACACCCAGAGTAAGAGACACTGCGCACAACACCACATAATCCCTGGGGGATATATATATATATATATAATATAGAGAGAGAGAGATATGTATGTATATATGGTGTGTTACCAAATATCACACGGGCAGAGGCTGAAATACATCCTGAGATGATTATATATATATATATATATATATATATATATTATATATATATATATATATATTATATATATATATATATATATATATATATATATTATATATATATATATATATATATACAGTGGGTACGGAAAGTATTCAGACCCCCTTAAATTTTTCACTCTTTGCTATATTACAGCCATTTGCTAAAATCATTTAAGTTCATTCTTCTTCCTCATGAATGTACACATAGCACCCCATACTGACAGAAAAACACAGAATTGTTGACATTGTTGCAGATTTATTAAAAAAGAAAAACTGAAATATCACATGGTCCTAAGTATTCAGACCCTTTGCTCAGTATTTAGTAGAAGCCCCCTTTTGATCTAATACAGCCGGGAGTCTTTTTGGGAAAGATGCAACAAGTCTTTCACACCTGGATTTGGGGATCCTCTGCCATTCCTCCTTGCAGGTCCTCTCCAGTTCTGTCAGGTTGGATGGTAATCGTTGGTGGACAGCCATTTTTAGGTCTCTCCAGAGATGCTCAATTGGGTTTAAGTCAGGGCTCTGGCTGGGCCATTCAAGAACAGTCACGGAGTTGTTGTGAAGCCACTCCTTCGTTATTTTAGCTGTGTGCTTAGGGTCATTGTCTTGTTGGAAGGTAAACCTTCGGCCCAGTCTGAGGTCCAGAGCAACCTGGAGAAGGTTTTTGTCCAGGATATCCCTGTACTTGGCCGCATTCATCTTTCCCTCGATTGCAACCAGTCGTCCTGTCCCTGCAGCTGAAAAACACCCCCACAGCATGATGCTGCCACCACCATGCTTCACTGTTGGGACTGTATTGGACAGGTGATGAGCAGTGGCTGGTTTTCTCCACACATACCGCTTAGAATTAAGGCCAAAAAGTTCTATTTTGGTCTCATCAGACCAGAGAATCTTATTTCTCACCATCTTGGAGTCCTTCAGGTGTTTTTTTAGCAAACTCCATGCGGGCTTTCATGTGTCTTACACTGAGGAGAGGCTTCCGTCGGGCCACTCTGCCATAAAGCCCCGACTGGTGGAGGGCTGCAGTGATGGTTGACTTTCTACAACTTTCTCCCATCTCCTGACTGCATCTCTGGAGCTCAGCCACAGTGATCTTTGGGTTCTTCTTTACCTCTCTCACCAAGGCTCTTTTCCCCCGATAGCTCAGTTTGGCCGGACGGCCAGCTCTAGGAAGGGTTCTGGTCGTCCCAAACGTCTTCCATTTGAGGATTATGGAGGCCACTGTGCTCTTAGGAACCTTAAGTGCAGCAGAAATCTTTTTGTAACCTTGGCCAGATCTGTGCCTTGCCACAATTCTGTCTCTGAGCTCTTCAGGCAGTTCCTTTGACCTAATGATTCTCATTTGCTCTGACATGCATTGTGATCTGGAAGGTCTTATATAGACAGGTGTGTGGCTTTCCTAATCAAGTCCAATCAGTATAATCAAACACAGCTGGACTCAAATGAAGGTGTAGAACCATCTCAAGGATGATCAGAAGAAATGGAAAGCACCTGAGTTAAATATATGAGTGTCACAGCAAAGGGTCTGAATACTTAGGACCATGTGATATTTGAGTTTTTCTTTTTCAATAAATCTGCAACAATGTCAACAATTCTGTGTTTTTCTGTCAGTATGGGGTGCTATGTGTACATTCATGAGGAAGAAGAATGAACTTAAAGTGGAGTTCCACCCTATTTTTATACTTACCTCCATCTTCTCGCTCCGGGTCACCTGAAAAAGAAATGGATAATCGCATATTTTTTTTTTTTTTACTTACCTCGTAGCGAAGAAAATATACTTACCTTACTTCCTTCTTCCTCCTTCCTCGGCCGCGGCCCGTCATCACTTCCTGGCTCTGCAATGATTCCTGGGAGCTGGACGTCATAGCTCCCAGGAATCATTGCGCCTGCACCGGCCCCGACGTCAGTTCCGGGTCGCGCGCGTCATCCCCTTCTAAACAGCTTCTGGGCATGCCCAGAAGCTGTGGAGGGGTGACGCGCGCGACCCGGAAGTGACGTCGGGGCCGGCGCAGAGCATCGTGGGACCACAGAAGGCGGAAGAAGACGCCGAAGAGGACGCGCTGGCTTCAAGCTGCCCACATCTGAGATGGCAGCGCTGGACAAGACGTTTGCAAGGTAAGTATTTCATCTTGCAGGTAAGTGCAACCCGGGACAGATCAGAGGCTAGCCATTGTGGAATGCACTAGCCCTGACTGTCCCGGGGGTATTAAAAAAAAAAAAAAAAAATCCAGGGTGGAACTCCGCTTTAAATGATTTTAGCAAATGGCTGCAATATAACAAAGAGTGAAAAATTTAAGGGGGTCTGAATACTTTCCGTACCCACTGTATATATATATATATATATATATATATATATATATATATATATATATTATCACTGACAGCCCATCACCCCATATTATATATACAAAGGAAAAACTGGCTCTTAACTTTTTTAGCTGGCTCCTAGATTTAAAGAAAATTTGTTAAGCCCTCTCTTAGGCTCAGATTCAAGGCCATTAGGAAAATAAGGATATTGTCCACCATGAGAATCTAGCTAGAAGGGCCACAAGCAGCAAAAGATTCCAGGTTGAATATTCCTTACAATCTGGAGAAAAACTTATGTCCCATGTCTGTTTTTAGGTTTGAATGGAGTGTATCTTTAAAAAGCAAGAATGGACTGGAAGATTTTCTGTGATGACTTGACTTGCTTTATCGGAGAAGCTTCGCCATAATAAAAGAAGACCTTTGTAAAAAGAACAAAGTAAGGTGATCAAAGCCTGCCAAGTCCACCTAAATCTCTAATAAATCACACAAGGAGTTGTTTTTTTAAGCCTCAGAGATGCCCCTATTTCACTGCTTGACCAATGACAGGAACAACTGTGATGTCTAAAAGGTTACTTATTGCAGTGCCGCCCCATTCAATCAAATAAAAAAATTTAAAATATACCTTTCATACAGGTATGGAAGAAACCCTGACTCTGCTACAGAAGTATCTTTGAGCACCCTATTAACACACCTATGACAGCACCATCAAACTTCTATGCAGGCCGAGATCAAAAATACACTGTCTGCCAAAAACATTTCAAAAGAAAGTTTCAAAGATTCTGCAACACCTATGGCAGCTCCTGGAGAACCCCCTTGCATTGTAACAAATGCACAGATTTCTGTTTTACTGTATATGCTCAGAGGTTCACTTGAAAAAGATTAAAAGGATATATTCACGTTAAAAAAAAAACAAAAAAAAAAAAACAGTAGCTCTTTTTCTTCATACAGTTGCTGTTGCTTTTTGAAGTCAAGAGAAAAGATGAACATAGGAAGCTAACACGTGGTTACTTTTCTGGATTTTGGCAATAAAATTCTCAAACTTCCCATCATTCCATTTGCTCTGATTCGGCATTCTAAGAGCCCAACCTTGACTTGAAGAGGAGCAGATGGGAAGGAAAACATTGTTAAAATCTGTTGAGGTAAAAGGGGAGGATATTAGTCTCTTTGTGTCCTCCTGTAATATATATTTTCTTGTGTTTTAGTCTGGCCCGGTGGTGGACACTGAACCATGAGCTGTTTCCCCACCGTACGTCATGTCAGATGTTGCTGAGGGCCCTACTCCACCGGCTTCATCGTGAGGGGGCGATTCCTCACCAGCTGGGCCTCGCGAAGTGACAACAGTGGTGGTCTCAGGAGAAATACTGTGAGGACCCTCGAGAGGAATACAGCCAGGATGGTTCTTCCGAAAGTGCTGATTGAGGATGGCCTGGAAAGGGAAACTTTTCCCACACACGTGGCAGTGGAAGGGCTTGTTGCCTGTATGTTTGCGGATATGGTACTCCAGCTGATCCTTGCGGGTATACTTCTTCCCACACATCCGACACACGAATGGAGTAATTCCCATGTGGAGCCGCATGTGCCGATCTAGGCTGCCCTTTTGATTGAAAGATTTAGCGCAGTAGATGCAGGTTAGTCGTGGGTTATAGCGGAACCATCGCTCTGACACCTCCTGTTCACGGAGATATTCTACGTAACCACTCACTCCAATAACTCCTGTTTCTTCCCCCTTAATAAAAAAAAAAAGAAGATAAGTTCAAAACACTACTTACAAGCATGCCCCTGTGAATACATTTGAGCTTATTAGATAACACATTTCAAAGATCAGTGTTGCACATAGAAATCTAAAGCCAGCCATAGACGGTTTGAATCAGTAGGGACTGGCCGAGATTCGAACCATGTATGGATCAATCAAGTGGTTACAACAACAACCTGTTGGATTTTTCATGTGATTACTGCCAGCAGATCTAGCCGCTAGGAATAGTCACTGTGTGTTCTCCCAGCAGGGATGGCTCTCTTCGCGTCCCCCCACCGGGAGAACACAATAGCTCCGTGGGAGGGATTCCCCCATAAACACTAACTGCGTTAATGGGGAATTTTTGCAATTTTCTTTCCTGAAACCCATTGTTGTAGGATGGAAAATTGTATAATCTATGGCTAAGTTTTGAGTACAAAATGGCCACCCCTAGGAGTCAGCATCTGTGAGTATTACATTTAATTAATGGGCAGAACATCCTTTAAGCTACATATTTGGAAAAGATCCCTAGTTATATGGCATATACCTTTCGGTCTTTATATTGAAGAACATGACTGTGGGTGGCTTCAAATTGCAATGACGTTTGAAGTTACATGCTCAAATGATCCTTTATAGATTTGCTTAAAATTAGGTCATTTAAATTGATTCCAACATGGGCAATATAAATTTGGCCTTAAGATGAGAACTACATATATGTATTTGGAAATTCCTGTTCTGTTTGGTGGAATACTATGATCATCATTCTCTTGCCTTTCTGCTAGTCAGTTTAAAGTGATTCTAAAGGCTGAAGGTTTTTACCTTCATGCATTCTTCAGTATGCAGCTCCCCCTCAGCCCCCTTTTATACTTACCTGAGCCCAATCCTGACCCAGTGATGTGCTCGAGGGCAGAAACTCTCCTGGGTCTCTCCTTCCTCATTGGCTGAGACATAGCTGCCAGAGCCATCAGCTCTCACTCCACTGAGAAAGGAACAGGGGGTGGGGCCTGTCGCGTTTTGCATGTCCCATAGACGAGCACACACGAGTGCCCCCAGAGCAAGCAGCCTGCTATGGGGGCACTAAGCGAGGAGGAGGGGCCAGGAGCACCGGTGGTGGACCCGAGAAGAGGACTGGGGCTGCTCTGTAAAACACCTGCAAAGAGCAGGTAAGTAGGACATGTTTGTTATTAAAAAACAAATCAGAACCTTTACAAACCCTTTAAAACTGTTTACCATATTCTAGTTGGTCTATGAGATTGAGTTCTTCGGGAAATTTGATTTATGGTAAAAGTTTTTCTGCACTTCATAGGCTGCATGAGTTGCTGTCTCCTTGAGCTGGCTTCAGGCATACCTGCGGTGTCTTGTGTGTGCACACACTATCTCTAATGAATAAAGATATTACTGCGCTAATGTCCAAAAAAAACAGCAGCCAGAACAACACTTGAACCAGTGCAAACAATATATGGATATAGACAAAATGTGTTACATATATAGTTTCATAGTTTGTGAGGTTGAAAAAAGACATCAGTTCAACCTATGATGCGTGTGTGTGTGTTTGCTGTTAACCGTACATTGTGTACCCCTTTTATGTCGTGGTCTTTAAGGTGCCCATCTAATAGTTTTTTTAAACTATCAATGCTCCCCCGCTGATACCACTCCTTGTGGAAGAGAATTCCACATCCTTACTGCTCTGACAGTAAAAAACCCCTTACGTATTTTAAGGTTAAACCATTTTTCCTCTAGTTTTAGTGAGCGGCCACGTGTCTTATTGTATTCCCTTTCTCTGAAAAGTTTGTTCCTTAAGCTAGGGTCATCACCAGTACAGTATTTGCACATTGATATCATATCCCCCCTCAAGCGTCTCTTCTCCAGAGAGAATAAGTTCAATGCTTGTAGTCTTTTCTCATAGCTGATGTCCTCCATTCCCCTAATTATTTTTGTTGCCCTTCTCTGGATTTTTTTTCAGTTCCAGCCCATCCTTTCTGAGGACCGGTGCCCAGAACTGGACGGCATACTCCAGGTGTGGCCGGACCAGGGTCTTGTAGAGTGGGAGAATAATCTCTTTATTTCTGGAGTGAATACCCTTTTTTATACATGCCAGTATTTTGTTGGCTTTGCTTGCAGCGGCTTGGCATTGCATGCCACTGCCAAGCCTGTTGTCCACTAGTACCCCCAGGTCCTTTTCCATCTTAGATACACCCAGAGGTCCCCCCCCCCTAGCATGTAGCTTGGTTTTGTGTTTCTGACGCCCAAGTGCATTACTTTAAATTTTTCAACATTAAACCTCATCTGCCATGTAGTTGCCCACCCCATTATATTGTTCAGGTCCGCTTGTAAGGTTTCCACATCCCGCATGGAAGATATTGGCCTGCTTAGTTTAGTATCATCCGCAAATACTGAGATTGTGCTAGATATCCCCTTCTCTAGGTCGTTTATGAATAAATTAAACAGGATTGGACCCAGGACAGAACCTTGGGGGACCCCACTTTCCACACCCGCCCAATCTGAGTACTCCCCATTTACCACCACCCTCTGGACTCTCCCCTGGAGCCAGTTCTCTATCCAGGTACTCACCCTATGGTCCATACCTATGTACCTTAGTTTGTACAGTAAGCGTTTGTGGGGAACTGTGTCAAATGCCTTTGCAAAGTCCAGATACACCACATCCACAGGCCTTCCGTTATCTAGATGGCAACTCGTTTCATCGTAGAAGGTTAATAGATTGGTCTGGCAAGAATGATTTTTCATGAATCCATGCTGATTACAACTAATAATACAGTTTTCATTACTAAAGTCTTGTATATAGTCTCTTAACATCCCCTCCAAAATCTTGCAGACTACTGATGTTAGGCTGACCGGCCTATAGTTACCCGGGATATATCTCAGCCCTTTTTTAAATATTGGTACCACGTTGGTTTTTTCTAATCAGCTGGCACCATTCCCGTCTGTAGGCTATCCTTAAAGATCAAGAATAATGGTCTGGCTATCACCTGGCTGAGCTCCTTAAAGCGGAAGTAAACCCACCGATTTGATAGTTTCAAAAAAGAGTTAATATTCCCGGCATGCCGGAAATGCTAGCTGTCACATTGGTTGTGCTCTCAACCAAACTGTCAGACCATCCAATGGCTGGTGGCATAACTTATCACATGTGCAGCATCAAGGCAGTTGCAAATTAAACAGAGGCTAAGATGGCAGCTTCCTTGGCTGAAAACGATAGGGGGGTTTACTTCCACTTTAAGAACCCTCGGGTGCAAGCCATCCGGTCCCGGTGATTTATTTATTTCTGTTAAGTTTCTCTAGTTTAGTTCTAAGTCTATCTTCTGTTAGCCATGGGGGTACTTCCTGAGGTGTATTATTTAATTTAGCATTACAAGCTGGGTTAGTGTAGCCCCTCGATTCTTTTGTGAAGACTGAAGAGAAGAAATTATTTAACACTTTCGCCTTCTCTCTGTCCTCCGTGGCCAGATTTCATTCGTCGTCTTTTATGGGGCCAATGTGTTCTGGCCTCGCTTTCTTACTATTTATATACTTAAAGAATTTCTTGGGGTTTTTTTTACTCATCTCCGCTATAGGTCTCTTGTGTTCTATTTTAGCTGCCTTGATTTCGCCTTTACATTTCTTATTACACTCTTTGTAATGCTTGAATGCTGCCAATGACCCCTCAGTCTTGTATTTTTTGAAGGCCTTTCTTTAATATTAATATGCATTTTTATGTTGGAGTTTAGCCACCCAGGGTTTTTGCTCTTTTAAATGTATTTCCCTTTGGAATGCACTGGCCAATCCCTTTGTTTAGTATGCTCTTGAAGCACTCCCATTTTTCCTTTTGTTCTTTGTTCCCAGGGTTTTATCCCATTTGATATTTTCTAGCAAAGAGCGCAGTTTTGGGAAGTTGGCTCTTTTGAAATTCAGTGTCCTTATATTACCCTTGTGTTTCCTATTACTATGATTAATACTGAAACTAATTGACATATGGTCACTGTTTCCTAAGTTGCCCCGTATTTCTATATCCGTGAGCAGGTCTGTATTGTTGGTAATCAGAAGGTCAAGTACCGTATTGTTTCTTGTCGTGCTTTCACCATCTGACCCAAAAAATTGTCCTGCAAAACATTTAGGAACTGCCGAGCCTTGGATGAATGCGCGTTTCCTTCTGCCCAGTCTATATCTGGATAATTAAAGTCCCCCATTATAATGACATTTCCCATCCTTGCTGCCAATCCAATCTGTGAAAGGAGGTCCGCCTCTGCCTCCCCCTCCTCCCTCTGGTTGGGGGGCCTATAGCATACGCCCAATATTACCTTCCCCATAGTGCCTTCCCTTTGAAGTTCTACCCATAGGGATTCTACCTCGTCCATAGCTCCATATCATCCCTTATATTTACCTGTACACTGTTCTTAATATACAGACCTACCCCTCCCCCTTGTTTACCTTCTCTATCTCTGCGATAAACGGAATACCCCTGAATGGTCACCAGCCAATCATGAGAGCTGTCAAACCAAGTCTCTGTAATACCCACAAAATCTAAGTCCTCCTCATACATCAGCAGCTCCAGCTCTCCCATCTTGTTGGTCAGGCTTCTAGCATTGGTATACAAACCTCATGAATTTTGTCCGGTTACATACTATATCCTTGTTTGATGTTGTTTTTAGGCTGCTCTTGTGATTTTTCCCCGTACCCACCTTGGATTTAGGAACTCTGAACACCCTACCGCTAATATCCCCATTTGTGTCCGCTGAATCTTGCTCCCCGCTGGCTAATTCTACAACTGTTCCCTCCCCCCCATCACCTAGTTTAAAAGCCCCTCTAACTTGTTGGCCATCTTCTCACCCAGTATGGTTGCACATTCCCTATTTAGGTGCAATCCGTCCCTACTAAAGAGCCGTTAGCTGACTGAGAAGTCGGCCCAGTTTTTCAGGAACCCGAAACCCTCCTTACTACACCAGCTCCTCAGCCACTTGTTAACTTCTCTAATCTCCCACTGCCTCTCTGGTGTGGCTCGAGGTACAGGTAGTATTTCTGAAAATACTACCCTGGAGGTCCTACTCCTCAACTTAGCTCCTAAGTCCCTGAAATTGTTTCTTAGGACTCTCCATCTCCCTCTGCCTATGTCATTGGTACCTATGTGTACCATGACAGCTGGGTCTTCCCCAGCCCCACCTAGTAATCTGTCCACCCGATCTGAACCCGAGCGCCCAGTAAACAACAGACAGTTTGGCACTTACGGTCTTTGTGACAGATTGCCCTGTCAGTCCTTCTAATAATTGAGTCCCCTACCACCAGAACCTGTCTTTCCTTTCCCTTTCTCTCACCCTCACTGGAAGAGTTTTTCCCCTGGCAGCTAGGGTCGTCGCTCTGCTCCAGCAATGCTGGTCCCTGACTGGTTTCCCCCACATCACGCAACAGGGCATATATGGGGTGCTCCAGCCCAGGACTGGCCTCCCTGCCTTGTTCCGTTCTACGCCTCCTGTCACCCATCTACTCTGATCAGATGCCTGCACCCTTGTATCTCCGCCCTCCTCTGTGCAGGCCCCTGCCTGCACCTGGCGGGTACGCTCCCAGCTCTTCTTCAGTATGGAGATTCTGCTCAGTGATGCCAGTTGCTTCCCTAGATTCAGGACCTGAGCTTACAGGGAAGCAATGTGCTTAAGTTTTGTGCAGATGTATTCGTCCTCGATCGTCTGATCGAGGAACGTATACATGCCACAAGATGTACACCGAATCGCATCTTCACACCCGCCGGGCATTGTACCCACTAATCTAATCTGATGGGGATTCAGTAATTTACGTCTGTCCTGTGTGGCTGTTTTCTAGCTTCCTAACTCTACTTTCTCACCCTCTCGTACTCCATGACACTTACAGGCAGTGGCTGACACTCACGCAGTCGCTGACACTCACGCAGTCACTGACACTCGCTGACACTCACGCAGTCACTGACACTTACTGACACTCATGCAGTCACTGACACTCAGGCACTCACTGACGCTCACACAGTCACTGACACTCACTGATGCTCACGCAGTCACTGACGCTCACGCAGTCACTGACACTCACCGACGCTTACGCAGTCCCTGACACTCACTGACGCTCACGCACTCACTGACACTCACGCACTCACTGACACTCACGCACTCACTGATGCTCACGCGGTCACTACCACTCAGGCACTCACTGACACTCACGCAGTCACTGACACTCACAGGCACTCACTGATGCTCACGCAGTCACTGACACTCAAGTACTATACCTCACCATCAGTCACAGTCACGTCACAGTCTTTACTTACCAAGTGTGTATCCCTGTGCTCCTGTAAGCCGACACTTGCAGTCCTTGTCAGGGATTCCTCCCTCTCTCCTCGCTCAGTCAGTCAGTCTTCTGCTCCCTTCTCCCTCCCCTGTCACTTCCTGGTCTTGTCAGCCAGCCAGCCAGCTAGTGGGGTATGATGTGGTCTCTCCTCCACTCCCGGTTCCCACTGTCTCTCTTTCTGTGTGTGTGTGTGTGTGTGTGTGTGTGTGTGTGTGTGTGTGTGTGTGGGGGGGGGGGGGAGCGCTCTTCCTCTGACTCGGTGGGGGGGTTCTGTTTTTTTGCTGTTCGCTCTTCTGGGAGGGGGGACCGTACTACCGCACACTCACACTATTTACTCACTGTTTTCTCGGCTAAGTCACTCGGCTCTCACTCACTCACTCCCTCCCTCACACACGTGCTCCACTCCACACACACACACACGCTCAGCTGCTGCTCGCTCAGCTGCCTCTGATCCCGCACTTTTTTCACCGCAGCACAGCACCACCTGCCGCACTAATAAATAACTAACCTATGATAGTGCAGCACTAATAAATAACTAACATATGATAGTCAGTGAAAAATCTCACAAAAAATGTCATAAAAATGTAGAAAATGCATTTATATATAAATACATAATCTTAACGTAGAATACAAAAATAATAAGATATATAAACAGAAAGTCTTTTTAAGTTGAAATAAGCATAAAGCCAATGTTCTTCAAAGATGTGCTCCAAAAGTGAATAAAGGAAAATTTGCTGTGACACAATCCACCACCAATTTAAATAAGAAGGCTTACTGGAGTGAGTGGACTCAGTTTGGCATACGCCTAGTGAGTCAACTCATGCCTTTGGTGTAAATTGCATTTATAATTTTTTTTGTTAAAGGTGAACTTATCCTTTTAAATATCTGCTCTCTACACTGTAGTATTAAAGCCCAACAGAATGTTAGTTTGAATCAGCTAAATACATTTCAGGTGCATCAAAAAAGTCAAGACTAGGGTGTGACTTATTTGCAGCGCTACCCTCTAGGTCGGACTACAAGTCCGAGGTCAGATACGCAGGGGACTACAGGAAGCTAATAAAAAGCTTGGGCACCTAAACTAGCTTAGTAAAACATTCATTTATTTAATCTAGAGGAGTACAATACTGAAGTGAACATTGGTTTCTGTTCTGTAAAGGCAGCTGCTCTCTCTATAGAGGATTACTACCCTAGTAGCATAAGTACGCTTACCACTTCCTGCCCAGCCTATAGCAAAATGATGGCTGGGTGGGACTCTCGTTGATCCAGGTGGACGTCACAAAACCTCCTAACGCGCGCTGCAGCACGATCGGTTACCAGCTGTGTACCAGCCCTCTGCCGGTACCATGTGACTGCTGTAACCAATCATAGCAGGTCACATGACATTTTAATCAATAGGTTGCTTCCTTTCAAGCCATCCATTTTGTACAATTGTTTTGCTAGCTGTGATTGGTCACAGTGATCACATGGTACAAACTGGGCCAATCATAGCCCATCTGTGCCATGTGATCAGCTGTGGCCAATCACAGTTATCACAACAAAACAAACTGAATGAATTGAATTCATTCAGTACAAAGCTTCCTTATAGCAATAAAATGGTAGTCAGTTAAAGAATCGCCCAAAATCAGCAATAAGAATCCCACTTAGATCAAAAGATCGTCGTTTTATTGGTAGCAGAACATGTTAAAGCCAACGCGTTTCAGGGGTAACCCTGTTATGCTGTCAGTTGAAGATCCGAACTGCAACATTTACGTCCTGAAGAACGTGTTCTGCTACCAATAAAATGACGATCTTTTGAGGGATTCCTATTGCTGATTTTGTGCGCTCCTTAAACCGACTACCATTAGAAACGACCACGAGGCCGTAACTTAAGGTAGCAGCCCAGACCCCTTAACAAGGGTCCACTGCCTTTTTTCATCCAATCGGGCCAGATTGATTGGGAGTTAATTCCCCCAAGTGGCCCTCTCTCACCTACCATCCACCCACAGACCCCCTATCAAGTAGGTCAGTCCAGCGCAGCCATCAACTTTTCAAAAAAACTTACAGCAATGAAATGCATTGCTAAAAGCAAACAATGTGTAAAAATAAAAAATACTGCTTACTTTCCAAGAGTAGTACAATGTTACTATGGTAACAATTATATTGCTCTGATCAAAGTGTGTTAAAAAAAAAAATTGTAAAAAAAAAGAAAAAATATATAATAAAAAAAAAGGGATTTTTGAATTAATGTAAAATCCATTTCTCTTGTGTTCATTAAGGGACACGGCTCCTGATATTCATAACCATTGGGTTATACTGCCCCCTACAGGAGTAGGACACTAGGCAGAAAATAATTCTGGCTATACCCATGGGCAGTCCCAGGGGGTATACTCCCTCTCTCTGCTATAGTCACTCAGTTTTGTTACAAGCAGTTTAAAGGGAATTATAACTCCACAGAGGAGTGGGTGATGTGTCCGTCAATAAACATCAGAGAAATGGATTTTACGGTAAGTCAAAAATCCCATTTTCTCTTTCGTTCATTGACAGACACAGCTCCTGATATTCATAACCATTGGAAGGTCTCAAAGCACTGTTAAAACATAAGGGGTGGGAACAACAAAAAAATTCCCATGGCTAAACATTACCCAACCAGGCAACAGGAGCTCAACCAAACAACTGGAGCCCATCTGAAAAAAACAACACACCCTCACAGAGGATTAGGTTCTCTTAAACAGCAGCCTGCAAAATCTTACGGCCAAATAAAAGCATCCGCAGATGCCAACATATCCATTTTATAAAACTTTGTAAAAGTGTGCACCGACGACCAGGTGGCCGCCTTTCAAACCTGCATCACTAACTCCTGGTGACGGAAAGCCCAGGAGGCACTAAGTGCCCTAGTACAATGTGCCTTGACAGGGAAAGAAGCAACCTGACCCCCTGATGGAATAGGCCTGAACCACGGTCTGTCTGATCCATCTGGAAATGGTTGCAGAGGAAGCGGACAACCCTTTTCGAGGTCCATCCGTGAGCACAAAGAGAGTCTGACTTTTTGAAAGACTCCGTAGCTGACAGGTACACCCTAATTGCCCGGACCACATCCAAGGCAAGCAAGGCAATTTCCTTTGGATGTTTAGGCCTGGGACACAGGGAAGGCAACACAATGTCTTCATTCAAATGAAAATCAGAGGCAACCTTTGGAAGGAATGACTGAGAGAGGCGAAGAACCACCTTATCCCTGTGAATCACCAGGTAAGGTGAATGACAGGATAATGCTGCCAGTTCCGTCACCTTGTGCGCAGAGGTGATAGCCACTAAAAAGGCCACCTTCTGGGACAGCGTAAGCAGGGGAATCTCCCGAATATTTTCAAAGGAAGGCTTCTGCAGAGCTGAAAGCACCAAATTAAGATCCCAAGGCGGCAACGGAGCCCACACTGGAGGAACAAAATGTTGGACACCCTGAAGAAAGGTACGCACAAGGGAGTGTTTGGCCAAAGGTTGTTGGAAGAATGCGGCCAAAGCCGACACCTGAGCCTTGATGGTACTGAAAGCCAATTTCTGTTCAACCCCCCTGTTGAAGGAAGGTTAAGATCCGAGCCACAGAGAAGGAGCGAGGAAGAATCCCAAGACACTCACATCACGCAATGTTAGATTTTCTAGTTTCCAACAGTGTAGGAATCACCAATTCAGATAAACCCCTATCCTTCAGCACCTGGCATTCAACAGCCAAGCCGTCAAAACCAGCAACTGTAAAGCAGGATGGAAGATCAGTTCTTGGGACAGCAGATCCTCCTTGAGAGGAAGCTGCCAAGAAAAGTCGGCGACCAGCCACACCAGATCAGCGTACCAAGCCCAGCGAGGCCAGTC
This sequence comes from Pelophylax lessonae, assembly GCF_965119305.1. Classification (NCBI taxonomy): domain Eukaryota; kingdom Metazoa; phylum Chordata; class Amphibia; order Anura; family Ranidae; genus Pelophylax; species Pelophylax lessonae. Next base: position 235,160,166 of record NC_138775.1, on the reverse strand, counting down.
CGGAGCCACTAAGGTGGCCGGAATCTCTTCTGCCTTGATCCTGCGTAGATATCTTGGCAGAAGTTTGAGAGGAGGGAAGGTGTAAATCAGTCGATACTGACTCCATGGGGCCACCAGCACGTCTGTGGCATCTGCCAGAGGATCCCTTGACAGAGCCACAAATCTCTGCACCTTTCTGTTGAACCCAGACCAACAGATCCACCTCAGGGGTGCCCCACCGGAGACACAGCTGATGAAATAACTCCGGATGAAGGGACCATTCCCTGTGATCCAACGCCTGCTGACTGAGGTAATCCGCCTGCCAATTTTCCCCCCTGGGATTTGTGTACGGCAGCAAGGGCTGGAACGCACTGTTCTGCCCACCTTAGAATGCCGGCTACCTCTAAAGACATTGATCGGGAGTCTGGACTCTTTCAGTGTCTGGATCCCCTGAGCAGAATGCTTGCAGAGGACGCCTCCCTAACCAGACAGGCTGGCATCCGTGGTGACCACTGTCCAATACACAGGGAGGAAGGAATTTCCCAGCCGGAGAATGAAGCCACCATATCAGGGACTTTTTTGTGCCCCCGCTTTAGCTGGATCTGATTTCCAGACACTGCGGAGTCTTGTCCCATTTGGTCAGAATTTCCCTTTGCAGGGACCTCGTATGGAACTGTGCAAACAGAACCTCCTCGAAGGGAGACATCATCAGGCCCAGCACCAGCACGCAAGTCCTGAGGGATGACCATTTGTTGGACAGCAGGAGGTGAATTGGAACCTGCAATTTCTGGAGTTTGTCCAGAGGAAGGAGCTCTCTGGCTAAGGCCGAGTCCAGAGTCAGGCCCAGTTAGTCCAGCTTTGTGGACGGAACCAGAGCAGACTTCGGAAAATTCAGAATCCAGCCAAACTCACGCAGAGTTCATATTGTAATCTCCAGGTTCTCCACCAGAGCAGAGGGAGACTCCGTTCGCAGAAGGAGATCATCCAAGTAGCCCAGTACTACAATCCCCCATTGGCGTAGCAAAGCTAGCACCGGGGCTAACCGTTTTGTGAAGACCCAAGGAGCAGAGGCGAGACCAAAGGGTAATGCCAAAAACGGATAAAGCTCCTCTCCCACAGCAAAGTGGAGAAAACGCTGGTGACTGGCACACATTGGAATCTGAAGGTAGGCCTGCACAATGCACGATACAATCAGTGCATCCACCAGTGCTTTTTTGTGCGCGGTGGCAGACGTGGGGGAATCATCCTCACTATCAGAGGATTCCGGGCGCGTGGTTGCAGACCCAGTAGGGTGACCCACGTCCGCTGTGGCCGAATCAGATTCAGGATCTGATGAGACAAATGAGGCAGGGGGGCGCTTTTTGCTAGCCTTTCACCCACAAGCCACCTGGGACATTGGGACTCAAGGACCGCTATCAGTGCATGGATGGATGGTTGGGACCTTGAGGGCCCGGCAGCCTCAGAGAGGGGACCAGGTGAGGAAATGTGCTCCAAAGACTCCGGGTCACCAGGGGGACTCCACAAAAAGTCTAAAACACTGCTAAGGGACAACCCCCACCACGCTGGCAGCATCAACCGGTCGCTAGGCACAAAGCACCAAGCGATCCTCAGCAGAAAGGGAGAGGACCCCACCAGACTCACCATCCACAGAAACAGGAAAATGCAGCCACCAGGAGAATCTGCACTACATGTGCGGCGATCGGGAAGTAAAATGATCCAGGAGTCAGCACCAAGAGATGAGATGAGGGGCTCTCACCACCGAAATCGCTGCCCACAGGGCTCCACTGTCATGGCTGCCACTATTTCCATTGCCAAACCACAATAAAATGGCCGCTGGACTACACAAACATGATCACTGTGTATAGAAACACACAGGCTACAACAAAATGGCGGCCCAGCGTGGCACCACGAGGCTTACAGGGACCCAGGAGGGAGACCAGATCTCAAGGACAGATCCAGGCAGGACAGGGGGCCCTGGCAGGACCCCTCACCAAGTACAACCCCCCCTCCGCACAATCGATCGTCCAGTCGCTGAAGGCGGACCACCCCCCAGGCACCCACTGCCAGTTTAGCGCCCTGCCCCATCCCTGGAAAGTGGCCAGACCACCCAAATAGCCCCAGCATGGAAGGGGGGGGGGCAGGATGAGGGACTTGGTAAGGGGGGTGCCTGCAGAAAGGAGGAGAACCTGGGGGCCTGACCATCCCAAGGAGGTGCCCACGTCCACCCTAAAACCCTCAAGGGGGGTGAGGTGGGACAGCTACTCACCATACCAGGAACTAGGCAGGTACAGCTCCAGACAGAACCCCTCTCCATCGAGATGGGGGGCTGTCTTTCAGGAGGAATGCTGCGACTCGGGCCGAGACCCAGTAGTATGCGACCTCGCGAGGCATTTAACTCGCAGGACAGCTACTGTCCAGTGTGGCTATGTCGCAGCCGACCTAGCGTGTAGCTGAGGTCTGCGCGTGCTCGCTGGCCAGCCTGGGGTGACCACTGTCTCTAGATAATCCAGCAGTTGATTGTAGGAAAAAATCCAGGAGAAAAAAAAAATTATATTTAAAAAATTTTTGCCAGGACCAAAGATCCCAGCAAGGAACTACGTCCTTACTCCTGACTAATTATTTTCTGCCTAGTGTCCTACTTCTGTAGGGGGTAGTATAACTCAATGGTTATGATTAGCAGGAGCTGTGTCCGTCCATGAACGAAAGAGAAAAATTAAATTTTTTTTTGTACTGTCCCTAGTCAGTGTCCCTGAAATCTGCCACACCAGTTATATGATGATGCTGTTTTGCTGTTCTTCATTTTCCAAAAATTTATGATAAAAAATTACAACTTCAAAAAACTCGCCATGTCTCTTACTAAATATCTTGGACTGTCTTTTTTCCAAAAAAGGGACATTTGGGGGGTATTTGTTCTATCCTGACATTTTTGGGCCTCAAGAAATGAGATAGGCCATCACTACGTCAGGATTGATACATTTTTAGATATATAGCATAGTTTGTGGACTGTATAATTTTCCTACAGAATAAATAATATACAGTGATTTGGGTTATTTTCACCAAAAAAAGTAGCAGAATACATTTTGGCAAAAATGTATGAAGAGCAATTATTTGAAAATTTTATAAAAAGAAACATAGAAAAACATTTTTTTTTCAGTCCTTTTTAGTTTATTTAGCAAAAAATAAAAAACCCAGTGGTGATTAAATACCACCAAAAGGAAGCTCTAGTTGTGTGAACAAAATGATAAAAATTGAGGGAAATTTTTTTTAGATATTTTACATTGTTGTATGACCGCACAATTGTCATTCAACAGCACTGAAAGCTAAAAATTGGCCTGGGCAGAACGGGGGTCAAAGTGCCTGCTATTGGTGGATAAATTTGACAGCTTTTTGAGAACCTTAGTACAAATGTTTATGTATAACTCTTAAACAAACATAAATAGACTGGCGCAACAGGACTCAAAGGTGAACCTCAATGGCCTCCTATAAATCATATGGGAAGATAAACGGACCTGAATGGTGTTCTGAAAAGTCCATAAGTGGAACCGGTCTGTGCACTCCTGAAGGCAGCTTAATCTCAAGTGGAGAAGAAAACTTGCAAGATACTGGAAAAGAAGAAAAGCGCCACTCTAAGTGCAGTAGACTCAGTAATTTATTTAACATCTACCATACTAGGTACTCACAAGATAAAAAGAATAAAAACATGGTGAATATTGCTCAAAGGATAGGTTGTTCCAATGCCTGGGCGAGGAGAGACTGATGTGCTCCAAACGAATCCGTGTTTGACTACGAGTGTCAGCGATATCCGGACCCAGGGGACACCTGCAGCGCCTCCGGCGGCGGACTTCCGGGTTGGGCGTAGAACGTGGGGCGTGATGATGTAGCCTACTTCTACTTCTACTTAATATTCACCATGTTTTTATTCTTTTTATCTTGTGAGTACCTAGTATGGTAGATGTTAAATAAATTACCGAGTCTACTGCACTTAGAGTGGCGCTTTTCTTCTTTTCCAGTATCCTATGTATAACTCTTGCCAGAAATTCAGATAAATGATCAGAGAGGTGTCACTGCTTTGCTTCTGTCTCTACCATAATCTATTTCAGCTTCTGAAGGTTTAGGAAAGACATGGGACTAGCATACAGTCAGTCTATATGGCTTTATATAACCCTTTATGCATGACAGATCCTGGGAGGAATGCTGGAAGGGTAAGATGGAAATATGAAACAAAAGAAAATTAAATGATTTTAGCATCTGATTTTTAGCCAATCACTGACCTGGGAGCTGTGCTGCTTTGGTTCCTCCAACCGCCGAGGAGATTCACTCTTTGCTCTGTGCCTCTCTGGCATGGCACCCACACTGCCAGATGGGCTGAATCTTGGGGGAATCAACAGTGTTAGATAGGCCATGTGGGAACATTTCACTTGAACATACCTAAAACAGCTCCTTACAAATATAAACACACATGCCCTACACTGCTTAATGATATGGAAAGATACACGGGAGAAAACATTCAACTACCAATATAGGACTGTACTGAAAGAAACCCCCACAAACATTATAATGACCCCAGATTATTAAGTATATTAACCACTTCAGCCCTGGAAGGTTTTACTCCCTTAATGACCAGGCCATTTTTTGCAATACGGCACTGCATTACTTCAACTGACAATTGCACGGACGTGCGACGCTGTACCCAAACAAAATGTATTTCCCCCACAAATAGAGCTTTTTTTGGTGGTATTTGATCACGTCTGCTTTTTTTTTTTGCGCTATAAACAAAAACAACAGCAACAGTTTTAAAAAAGAAACCAATATATATTTAAAACTTTATTATAAAACTTATCCAATAAAAAAAATGTAAAAAATTAAATGTATTCATCAATTTAGGGCAATATGTATTCTGTTACATATTTTTGGTAAAAAAAAATCCCAATAAGTACATTTTGATTGGTTTGCGCAAAAGTGATAGCGTCTACAAACTATGGAATAGATTTATGAATTTTTTTTTTTTTAATAGTAATGACGGAGATCAGCAATTTTTAACGGGACTGCAACATTGTGGCAGACAAATCTGACATTAAGTGACACTTTTTGGGGACCAGTGACACCAATACAGTGATCAGTGCTAAAAAATTTGATTTTTTACTTACTGTAAAATCCATTTCTCTGACGTTTATTGACAGACACATCTCCTGGTATTCATAACCATTGGGACATCCCAAAGCAGTGTTAAACATGAGGGGTGGGGAACAACCAAAATATTCCCAAGGCTAAACATCAGCCAACCAGGCAACAGGGGCTCAACCAAACAACCAAAGCCCACCTGAAAAAAACAATACACCCTCAAAGAGGATCAGGTCCTCTTAAATAGCCTGCAAAACCTTGCAGCCAAAGGAATCTGCAGATGCCAACACATCCACTTTATAAAACTTTGTGAAAGTGTGCACTGAGGACCAGGTGGCCGCCTTTTAAATCTGCGTCACTGACTCCTGATGATGGAAAGCCCAGGAAGCACTAAGCGCCCTAGTACAATGTGCCTCGACAGGGAAAGGAGGAACCTGACCCCTGATGGAATAGGCCTGAATCACAGTCTGTCTGATCCATCTGGAAATGGTCACAGAGGAAGCGGACAACCCTTTTCAAGGTCCATCTGTGAGCACAAAGAGAGAGTCTAACTTCCTGAAACACTCCGTAGCTGCCAGGTACACCCTAACTGCCCGGACCACATCCAAGGCAATTTCCTTCGGATGTTTAGGCCTGGGACACAGGGAAGGCAACACAATGTCTTTATTCAAATGAAAATCAGAGACAACCTTTGGAAGGAATGACGGACGGGGCGAAGAACATCTTATCCCTGTGAATCACCAGGTAAGGTGAACGACAGCATAACGCCGCCAGTTCTGACACCCTGCACGCAGAAGTGATAGCCACTAAAAAGGCCACCTTCTGAGACAAAGTAAGCAGGGGAATTTTCAAAAGGAGGCTTCTGCAGAGCTGAAAGCACCAAATTAAGATCCCAAGGCGGCAACGGAGCCCGTTGAACCAAACGTTGGACACCCTGAGGAAAGGTACGCACTAGACAGAAAGGTACGCACCAGGGAGTGTGTGGCCAAAGGTTGTTGGAAGAAGGTGACCAAAGCCGACACCTGGGCCTTGATGGTACTCAAGGCCAATTTTCTGTTCAACCCCCCGTTGAAGGAAGGTTAAGATCTGAGCCACCGAGAAGGAGCGAGGAGGAACCCTAAGAGACTCACACCAGGCAACGACCGTCTCCCACGTACGATGGTAGATCTTCCTAGAGGTAGATTTCCTAGTTTTCAACAGCGTAGGAATCGCAGACTCAGATAAACCCCTATCCTTCAGCACCTGGCATTCAGCAGCCAATCCGTCAAAGCCAGCAACGGTAAAGCAGGATGGAAGATCAGTCCTTGGGACCGCAGGTCCTCCCTGAGAGGAAGTTTCCAAGGAAAGTCAGCGACCAGCCGCACCAGATTGGCGTACCAAGCCCGGCAAGGCAAGTCCGAAGCCACTAAGATGACCGGAATCCCTTCTGCCTTGATCCTGCGTAAAAGTCTGGGCAGAAGCTTGAGATAAATCAAGCATAAATCAGTCGATACTGACCCCACAGGACCACCAGCGCATCTGTGGTATCCGACAGAGGATCCCTTGACCGAGCCACAAACCTACCTCTGCACCTTTCTGTTGAGCCGCGATGCCAACAGATCCACCTCGGGAGTGCCCCACCAGAGACACAGCTGATAAAACACCTCCGGATGAAGGGACCACTGCCGGTGGTCCAACGCCTGCCAACTGAGATAATGTGCCTGCCAATTTTCCACCCCGGGAATGTGTACAGTGAAGAGGGCTGGAACGAACTGTCTTGCCCACCATAGAATGCCTGCTACCTCCAGAGCCGCATGAACACTTTGATGATTGACATAAGCCACGGCCGTGGCATTGTCCGATGGAATGCGCACTGGACAACCCTGAAGACGATCCGTCCAATGATCCAGACAAAGTCTGATCGCTTGCAGTTCCAAAGACATCGATGGGTAGTCTGGACTCTTCCAGCGTCCAGATACCCTGAGCAGAATGCTTGCTGAGGACGCCTCCCAAGCTGGACAGGCTGGCATCCTTGGTGACCACTGTCCAATACAAGGGGAGGAAGGATTTTCCCAGTAACTGGGAACGAAGCGCCAGGGAACGAAGCCACCATATCAAGGACTCTCTCGTTCCCTGACTCAGCCGGATCTGATATTCCAGAGACTGGGGAGTCTTGTCCCATTTGGTTAGAATCTCCCTTTGCAGGGACCTCGTATGGAACTGCGCAAACCAAACCGCCTCAAAGATAGACACCATCAGGCCCAGCACCCACATGCAAGTCCGGAGGGACGACCATCTGTTGGACATCAGGAGACAAATTGCAGCCTGCAATTTCTATAGTTTGTCCAGAGGAAGGAGCACTCTGGCTAAGGCCGAGTCCAGAGTCAGGCCAAGCTAGTCCAGCTTTGTGGATGGTATCAGGGCAGACTTCTGAAAATTCAGAATCCAGCTGAACTGCCGCAGAGTCCAGATTTTCCACCAGAGCAGAGGGAGACTCCGCTAACACTTTTGTGAAGACCCGAGGAGCAGAGGTTAGACCAAAGGGTAATGCTTCAAACTGATAATGCTCCTCTCCCACAGCAAAGCGGAGAAAATGCTGGGGACAGGCACATATTGGAATATGAAGGTAGGCATCCTTGATATCGATAGAGGCGGGGATCCCCCTGACGCAGGGATGCCACCACCATTCGAATGGACTCCATTCTGAACTTCTGTATCCACACAAAGCAGTTTAGCGCCTTGAGGTCCAGGATTGGGCGCACTTTGCCTTCCTTCCTGGGGACTGTGAACAGGTTTGAGTAAAAACCCTGAAACCGTTTAGAGGTCGGAACCGTGACTAAAACCCCTTGAAGAAACAGGTCTTGTACCGCCCCAAACAGGCCTTGTAAGCGGTCTGGGGCAGGTGCATGTTGGAAGGAAAAAAACCTTGCCAGGGGACAAAGCGAAACTCGATCTTGTAGCCGGACTGGATGACTTTGTGAATCGACTTGTCTTGCACCGGGAAAGTCCACGGGTTTGGAAACCAGCGAAGACATCCCCCCCACACCCGATATGGGTGAGGGTGCACCTTCCTGCCGAAGGAGTCTTGTCCCCAGGTCTGGATGTGCCCGATCTTGGCTTGCCAGACCAGGTTCATTTGGATCCTCCTGAAGAGGCCCTGAAAGGCTTCAAGCCCTTGTCAGTCAACCCTGAAGGACGAAAAAACGTTTTATGAGTTGAGAAGGAAGGTCCACGTCTACGACGAGGTTCCTTGTCTTTAGTAACCTTGAGAAGAAAAGTACTCTCCCCCCCAGCGAGAGCTTTAATGATGTCATCCAGAGTAGCTTTAAACAGGCGATCTCTTTGGAAAGGAAGAGGAAGATCAGTCAAGGCCTTTTTCGAAGTCTGATCCCTAGACCAGCACTTGAGCCAAAAGAATCGCCGAATGATCACTGCCAAAACAGAGAGGCAAGCCATCAGGGGAGCCGCATCCAAAGATACATCACAGATAAACTGCAGCCCCTGGACAAGCTGGTCAGCCAGCTCGGCAAATGCAGGGGGAGCTGTTCCCGCTCCAGGTCATGGCATAAGAGCTCAGCCCACTCGGTCAGAGTTTGCGACACCAGGGCAATGGTAAATACCGGCCTCATTGCCGAACCAGCCAGAGTGTACATATGGTGGGCCATAGTCTATGCCTTCCGGTCATTTGGGTCGTTAAAGGCCGGGGACTCTTCAACCAGAATCATGGTTGCCTTGTTTAATCTGGAAACCGCAGGGTCCACCACCAGTGGCACAGTCCATTTCTTAAGAAGGGAATCCTCATAGGGATAACACCTAGTAAAGCGCTTAGGGACCCCACAGGGATGCTTTGGTCGCTCCCACTCTTTAGCAAAAATTCTGTCAAAATAGGCAGGGAAAGGAAACACCTGTGCTGCTCTGGATGGCTTGTGAGTGTCCAAGGGAACCTGCGCCTCCGTCACAGCTTTAGCTGCGTCCTCCATCTTCAGAGTCTCCCGCACAAATACAATTGGTGCATCCACCAGCGCCTTTTCGTGCGCGGTCACAGACATGGAGAAATCATCCTTACTATCAGAGGATTCCAGGCCTGTGGTTGCAGACCCAGCAGGGTGACCCAAGTCCGCCATGGCCGAATCAGATTAAGGATCTGATGAGACAGGGGAAGGCGGGGGGCGCTTTTTGCTAGCCCGTCGCCCACAAGCCACATCCACCCGGGACACAAGGGACTCAACTGCCGTCAGTGCACAGATAGATGGTTGGGACCCGGAGGGCCCCGCAGTCTCAGAGAGGGGATTAGGTGGGGAAATGTGCCCCAAAGACTCCATGAGTCACCAGGGGGATCCCACAAAAAAGTGTAAATCACTGCAAAGGGAAAACCCCCACCACACTGGCAGCACCACCCTGTCGCCAGGCACAAAGCACCAAGAGATCCTCAGGAGAGAAGAGGAGGACCCCACCACCCACAGCCCCCAGGAGAAATTGCACTACACGTGCGGCGATCAGGAAGTCAAATGATAGAGGAGTCAGCACCAGGGGATGAGGAGGGGCTCCCACCGCCAAAATCGCTGCCCACAGGGCTCCACTGTCATGGCTGCTACTATTTTCAATGGCAAACCACAACAAATAGGCCCCTGGACTACACAAACATGGCCACCGTGTTTAGAACACATAGGCTACAACATACGGCATACAGGGACCCAGGATTTGGAGTCCAGGCCTCATGGACAGATCCAGGCAGGACAGGGGGCCCTGGCAGGAGCCCCCACCAGGTATAAACCCCATCCCCCCGCACAGTCGATTGTCCCGTCACCGACGGACCAACCCCTCCCTGCCCCCCCGGCCCCCTTCACTAGTCAGCGCCCTGACAGGGGCCCACATCCATCCCAAAACCCTCCAGCGGGAGAGGGGGGACAGCTATACCAGAAACCAGGCGGGCACTGCTCCAGACAGAACCCCTCTCCATCGAGATGGGGGCTGTCAGCCAGGAGGAACGCTGCGATTCAGCCTGAGACCTGGTCGTATGCGACCTCGCAAGGCGTTTAACTCACAGGCCAGCCCCCGTCCAGTGGGGCTATGTCGCGGCCAACCTATCGCGTTCACTGTCCAGACTTGGGTGACCACTGGATCCAGATTATCCAGCCCTTTGCCCAGTCCGGCAGTTTATTGTAGATCTCACAGGAGAAAAAAATTTCTATCTAAAAACTAAAAAATTGCCAGGATGAAAGATCCCAGCAAGGAACTAGGTCCTTACTCCTGAGTAGGCAGAAAAAAAACTGACTGGCTAGCACAGAGAGAGGGAGTGTTCCCCATGGGACTGCCCATAGGTGTAGTCAGAATTTTTTTCTGCCTACTGTCCTACTCCTGTAGGGGGCAGTATAACCCAATGGTTATGAATACCAGGAGCTTTGTCCATCAATGAACAAAAGAGAAAAATGCACGGTCATTGTACTAATTACTCTAGCAGGGAAGGAGTTAACATCAGGGGAGATTCAGGGGTTTAAATGTGGTCCTGGGGAGTGCTTTCTAAATGTGTGGGGGTGGCCTAATTGGGGGAAGACAGAGATCTGTTTTTTCGGCTTAGCAGAAACACAAGATCTCCATTCTCCTCTGTCAGAGCGGCAGTCTGCCTTGTTTTCATAGGCAGACCGTGGCTCTGCCTCTCCTGCGAACAATCGGGGGGTCCGGTGGACATCGCGTCCGCCGGACCTGCTGCTTTGCTACTGCGGTGTCCAATTACAGTGCGCGCCCCAGACCACGAGCCGACATACAAGTATGTCAATTCACATAGGAGGGCCGCTCTGCTGCAGTATATCTGTGAGGGACCAGCCCACTCGCACCTCCCCGATCCCCCCCGTAACTGATAGAGGGGTTCTTTTCCCTCCCTGCTAGCTGTCAGACTTTTAAAAAATGTGGCCGAGTGGGGCTCCACCCGCCCTGGTTACTGATTGACAGGGCTCTGTGCATGGAAAACTACAAGGTCCGGCAGCCTTTGCAGCTGTCAGCTTGTAGGTTTCAGTGAAATACCATGGCTCTGTGTAATCCCCTTAAGGCTCCTTTCACACGGCCGCTCCGTGTGTCCGCAAATCATCCCATCCGTTTGCGGATGATTTGCGGACATAATGTAAGTGAATGGCACTGCGGGTGTCAGCGGAATACCATCCGCTGACACCCGATTTTCCTCCTGTCAGTTCTGTTCCGTTTTTACGAATGGAACAGAACCCCATTTTTCCTTCCGTGTAAAAAACGGAAAGGAAGGAAAATCGGATGTCAGCGGAGTCATCGGCTGACATCCGCAGTGCCATATACTTACATTATGTCCGCATATCATCCGCAAACGGATGGGATGATATGCGGGCACACGGAGCGGATGACAGAAATGTCATCCGCTCCATGGAAAAAAAAAAAAAAAAAGTCCCGCAGCGGACCTTTCACACGGAGCGGCCGTGTGAAAGGAGCCTAATGCACATTTTTTTATCAGCAAAAAAAATGTGCATTTATTATTTTTCCGCAAAAAGTTAGCTTATCCTTTAAGCAGAACATTCGAATTAGGAACTGGTTAAGGTGAGATTGTAGCTGTAGTTAAATGCTGTCCATTATAATTATTATTATATAATTATTTTTTAAATTTGCAAAAATGTTTAAATTCAAATAATTTTTCAGAAGCCTTTTGAGGGTCTACCCCCATTCTTCTCGGTCTAAGCAGCATTGATACACAAAGCATAAAGCAATCACCAGTATGACGCGTATCCTCAGCTTCAGGCGTAGGAATGAAGGGGTCATTTAATGCTGTTCAGTATGGAGCAACTAAGCAATAATTTAAAGCGTAACTCCACTTTTGAAAAAAAAAAAAAAAACACATTCCCCTCTGGGTGATCTCTGTACATTGCAGGGATTTTAACAAACTTTGTTGCAGATTCCTACCTTTTGTTATTCTGAAGAAATAATTGTTTGTTCCTCTGTGCTGAGTGGGTCAAATGGGAGTGGTTTCATAATTATCTATCAGCTGTGGCAGCTGCAGGGCTGTAATGAGGAAAGCTGCTGGGTCAGCATCCCTTTAGATGTGTTCCTATTGGTAGTATCTCACCAAAAATGACATTTTTGTTGCAGGGGATGCCAGAAATCTGACTTGTTATCTTAGGCAGACTTCTGGGAAAATTGGTGAGCCAATCCCACAAACAGGAAATTATGTTTCTGGGGTGTGGTCAGCACACATTCTGTGTACAGAACAGCTCCAGGTAGCCATATTGAATTGCATTTTCAGAAAATAACAAAAGCTGCAGATTGAAAAGGAAAGGTCATTTTTTTTATAACATTCAATTACAATATGACTTGTGTCGCAATTGTATAGGTTATATTGTTTTTTCTTTATTTGCTGTTTTTTTTCCCCCATGAAAGTGGAGTTACCCTTTAAGGTTGCTTAGGGTGAAACACGTAAGTCATTGTTACTGTTTGGACAGGATGAGTTTTCAATACAATATTGTCGGAGCGGACAATTTGTGCTAGTGATTGCTTTCTGCTATTATTTAAGCCCTGTGAAGGAGGATCTGAATTGTGCAAGGTAATAGAAAAATGTGGGGGCGATGTGTGAGTATATCTGGGATCTTGGAGTACTTACACACAAAGGCTTTATAAAATAATAAAGAAATAAATAAATAAATCTGCAATAGAGATTGTTGTCTTGGCAGAATATTTCTTAACTTTTTGCTAAACCTTTGTGTATCTTTACTGCTTGGACTGTGACGAACAGGGGTGACCACCAAAAGCTTGTCCTGAAAAAATACTGTTGGAGCAAATAAAAAAGGATCACGGACAGAACTGTATTATCACCTGGCAAACCTTGCACATGTCTTTATAAATGCTATCATTTACATTTATCTACAATTAAAAGTTTAAACAACATTTGATCAAAATAAAAAGTGGCGACATACATAGTGCCTGTGAATGCTCTCACTCATCCAGGTCATTGTGTAGTTAGCAGCAGTTAGGGATCTTTCACACGGGCGGTCCGATCAGATCCGCCTGTCAGTTTTTTAGGCGGATCTGATCGGATGCCCCATTCAGCCCTATGGAGCAGCGGATGTCAGCGGTGACATGTCCGCTGACACCCGCTGCCATCCGCATCCGATCCTGTCCGTGAAATCCGGACGGATGGAAACCCTATTTTCCATCCGTCCTGGGGATCGGATGAGAGCGGACAGGCGGTCCGCTCTCATCCGATTCCCCACAGAGAGCAGCGGGGGCTGTGACACCTCCCTCTCCGCACTGCAAGCGGAGACGGAGCTGTCATCGGCCGGCTCAGCGGGTCGATCCCCGCTGAGCAGCACGGATCCGCCTACGGAGGCGGACCGTGTGAAAGAGCCCTTAAAGTGGTTGTAAACCCTCACATAATACCCAGTGAAGTGACTGTCCTCAGGTGATACACAGAGATAAAACAAATCCTCCTACATAAGTTATACCTGTCAATCTGCAGCCCTTCTCTACATCCATTCAAAGTGCTGAATTTGTAAGCTTTTCTGAGAGTTCAGGAAAAAAGGGGGCAGAAAGTTGAAGTTACTCTCTGCTGAGCACAGTGAGAAGAGCTCTGAGAGCCCTCAAGTGGACTTCTTCTGTAATGTTGAAGATGTTTTGTGAGCGTCAGGAAGTGTGTTACTGACTGGATCACCAGTGAAAATAAAGGTAAATAAAGCCTAAAAAAAGAAAAGAAATGCAGCCACCATGATAAGCTGCCATATATAAAGTTATTTTTGGGTTTAATACTGTTTTAAGGCGACTCTGATGGTTGTATGGATATAAATGCTGGGGTATCTTCCTGACACGGTCATTAGAACTGATGAAGTGGCTTGAATAAGCTGTGAAACATTCTCAACAGTAGTCACATTCATTTCAACGTGTTCTGTAACCACTGCTAGCTATACAAACACAGTGGATATTCACCTACATAATCTATAGTGCTTTGCAGTGAAGTGATCACCACTTACCTGTCTATTTCACTGCTGGTTGGCCTGGATACTTTGGAACCAGAGGACGCCAAACTGAAGCTCTCCTGTCCAGCAGTGCTGTGCCCTGTCGTATCGATGACCATTGCAGTCACTTCCTCTGCACTGCTTCCATCCTCGCCCGATGGCTGGTTCTCTGGACCCAACCACTCATCCAAGTTCTCCGTCTTGATGCGTAGGGCCCCCATCACCCTGACATCATCATCGCTCCGTTCTCCTCGGTCTGCTGACCCTGTTTCCACATACCATTGTCCTGCTCTGTTAATTCGAAGAATGGGCTCCCTGCTCTCCACATCTGATCCTTGTTCCACCATCTGAGGACTTGTGGACTCCTCAGCTGGGCTCAGCTCTCTAATGTCTAGTACAGTGCTTACCTGGCCCCTCCGGTTCCCTGAGGACCTTGGAGTGCTGTGCCGTGGACTTAAAGATCGAGTCAAACTCTGGCTGACACGGTGTGAATCTTGCACCCTCTCTTGATGTTTAGGCCTGGTCTGACTTAGTTCTTCCTCTGATTCAGGTGAACTGATCTTTAAGTGGATGCCTTCAAGGATCTGTGTGCACTTATCGATAATATGCTGCATTTGCAAGAAGCTGGCGGCTGTCAGATAGCTTATGATGTCAGCAAGCTGCAGGCAAATACGCCCTGTATAGCAGAAGGAGAGAAGCTGCTCAAAGACCCCTGGATTTTTGATAACTGATAAAGACACTGCACTCATTTCGTTCAAGGACATGTGATCTCGAAAATAAGGTGAACTTGCAGCTAGCACCACTTTGTGTGCCCGAAAGGACTGGCCCTGCACATTGACCACAATGTCACACAGGCGGCCTTGCATCCGCAGCTGGTTGAGGTGACTTAAGACAGAGTTGCTGAACTCTGGGATCTCCAGCTGAATGTTACCTCCTTTGTCCATGGCTGCCCCTTGCGTAGACACTCAACCCTGCAAAGAGAATCAAAACAGTTCTTTAATAAAACATCATTAGCCACATTCTAAATTATGTTGTGCCATTTTCACTTCTTCACATATTTAATTTCTGATATCTTTGACTGCATGTTTTACAGCGACCCTAGTTAGAGATGCACAGAGATTTCAGTGGCCAAAAATGGTGGTATCAGCACTTTGCTGATAACAGAAAAAGGCGGGGAAAATGGAGCTGGAAAAGCATGCGATTTTACTGCCATTTTACTGTGCTTATGGCTTTTTTTTCCATAGGTCATGTGACTCAAAAACCGCATCAAAAACATAACATGCATGCGTTATCTATGTGTTCTTGTTGCATTTTCAATGCATTTCAATGAGGAGGTGCGTTTTTGGTGCGTTTGTTTTTTAACTGACCATAAATGCAGCAAGCAGGATTAACACCACAGTGGACCAATGTGAAGACATACATAGAAGTTAAAGGGATATATCTTTCTTGAGCTTTTCTTGCGGTAAAAGGTGCCAACATTGGCCGACAATAAATTTATATTTAAATATAATATTATTTAAATTCTTGATATTCATTAAAAATTCGAAAATAATACAATTATATATAAAAATATATATTTTTTTAAAAAACTGTCATTTGCGTTTTTGGTTTTCGGTCAAGTGCATCCTGCATTTTCGGTTTCGGCACCTAAATTTTAATTCGGTACACCTCTAATCTTAGTGCAAATATATATTTAGGTATAACATGTTTAGGTGAGAACATCAGTGCTGCTCTCTGCATCAGTACACTGAGAATGCAGAGTGCCATGCTCAGGGAGTGCGACAGTGCCCTGCAGACATGGTTCTCTGTCACCCTCAGTCTCTTGGGTTGAGTAACAGTGTCTTTCAATGAACTTCAAGAGGAACTGAAGTCTGCTCACATAATTTGTAATAAAAACATATTTGCCATTCTGAAGCTTCCCTCCAACCACTTTGCATTTTATTTTATATATACTGTGATTCTGTACTTGCCAAATATGCTGCAGAAATCTCCCCCCAGTAAGTCTGGCTGCAGCTATTTTAAAGCGGTTGTAAACCCAAAAACGCAAAAAAACAAAAAAAAAAACAAAAAAAAAAACACCTGCAAGACAAAGGCATAATGAGCTGTGCATGATGTCATTAGCCTAGGCTAATTACCAGAAAAGAAAGAGGAAGTGGGCTGTATAAGGTATTTGCAGGCAGAAAAAAATGTTTTACTATTCAAAGTTATAACAACAAGGGCAGAGGATTTAATAGGTGGAAAGATGAAAAAAATGACTGAAGAGCTGCTTTAAAAGACTTAGGACATCTCATGGTGAAGAAAAGGTACTGTGGGGATAGTTCCCCAGACTTAAAGCAGAACTAAACCTTCCTATCTTTTACAGCCAAGAAGGCTGCTATAGTGCTGCACATGTGATCAGCTTTGACACCAGGCATTTGCTGGCTTGACAGTTCAATTGAGAGCACAAACAACTGTTATAGTTACCATTCATGGCATGCTTTGAATGTAAATGGGTACAGTGTTGCATGACTGAGTAAGTGTTGTTCAATGAATGACAGTGTTGCAAAATTGCCTGGACAGAAAGGAGGTTTAACATGCCGGTCATCAGGTAGTCGAGGAACAGTTAAATCAATCAGTTTAGTTTCACCTTAAAGCAGAACCAAGCCTAAAAAGTTAAAAATTGCGAACAGGCAGGCTTTTTATTGTAGAAGAGACATGCAATGTCCCTTACGCAATAAAGTACACCTTTTCTAGTCTCAAACCTTGGCGGGATGTACTTTACATTCCACCACACTGCCAGTGTGCCGAGATGACCGACACCACTGCATGAGTGGAAGTGACATCATCCTGTGCCAGCCAATCAAAACAGCTGAAGACTGGCACCCGAAAAAAGCCAGGGAGAAAATGTCTGCGAGGGACCTTGCGGGCACTGGACTATTGTAACAAATGGTAAGCAAGATTATCTTTAGTTCTACTTTAAGCCGGAGCTGGGGTTTGTTTTTTATTTTTATTCCTGCTTGGGGGACATTTAAAAGAAAGAAATTAGCCCATAGTTGGATTTTAAAGCAAGGTAGGATTTCCTAGGCTGGAGCAAAAACTGAAAGTTCAGAGTGCTGTAACTTCTCTTAACAGTGCTTTCTTGAAAACAAGAAGTGAGGGGAGCACTGCTGCAGTAGAGAAGGTAAGTATTTAGGAATGGTGATGGGGAAATTGCACAGTGTCTCACAATATCTAAGAAAGCAATCCTCCAAAGTCTAGTTACCTTAGATGACTTCATGCTATAGAAATGTAATTGTAAACTGACTATATGGACAAGCCAGCCCACTTTTCTCCTTATCTTCTATAGAAGGTCATTTTGCTCCAATAGGGGTGGGTTTGACCATTTCTTTACATTCGAGTCCTACATATACTACATTAAAAACTTGGAACAATTTTCTCTTATCAGAGCTGCCATCATGCATACATCTTATTCTGATCATCTGCACCATGCCATATAATAGAGGGACCCATGGCAGAAACAGCATCTTTAATTAAGTATTCTTGTTATATTTTCTATTATTATTATTATTTATATTATTACATTTGTTATCTGTCATTACTTAATTTATTGTAATACTTCTAAGTATTTGTGTGATTTCTCTTTGCACATATCGAATACAGCCCTAAAAAATGTAAACCATCACATATCGGTGATAAAATAAAGAGGGTAGAACATGTGGCAGGGCATTTTTTTACCTTAATGCAGAAAATACATTAAGGTAAAATACCTTTTGACTTAAGAACCACCACATTTCCCACCTAAAAAATGGCAGCCATACAGTGCAAAACTCAAGGGCATATAACAACCAATCAGAAAACTCCTACATGACAGGTCTGCAGTAAAGTGAAATTGTATAGGTTGGTATAACATGTTACCCTCTTTGCCAAATTATTACCTTCTACATTTTTGTACTGAAGAAGACTGCTAATGTTACTGTCATACTGTGTAAAACTATTTCAGTAGTAAACCGCCGGGGATATTATTTTTTTAACCTGCAAAGCAAATTTATGATGTGCTAGTATGCTTTGCATACTAGCACATTGTGTGAAACTTACCTTAGAACGAAACCCTTCCAGCAGCGAACTGTCACCGCTGACAAGACTTCCATCTTCACCCGTCTTCCTTCCAGGTTCGCAGACTCCGGCTGTATGAGTGGTCGGAGCCGCAATTATGTCACTCCCACTGTTTACGGCACAGGACTCTGAAGGAGGGGCCTGCGTGGCTCTTCCTTCAGAGCGCATGCGCCGGTGATGTCACCGGCTGCATGTACAGTAAATATCTTCTAAATGGTTTACGTTTATGAAATATTTACAGTACCTCTAGTTTAGGCTTACCTGTAGGTAAAAAGTGCACTTAAGCGTGTGCTTTAGTTCGCCCTCCCGAAGGCATAGGACCTCTACCCTGAACCCCTGAGGGCTCAGGTGAGTATTAGGGGGGCTGCTGCACACAGAAGTTTTTTTATCTGAATGCATAAAATGCATTCAGATACAAAACCTTCTTTCTTTAGAACCACTTTACCTGTGAGAAACTCCAATTATTGATCTCCTAAATGTTGAGATAATTGCATGTGTAAAAGTACTAAATCAAATAGGATCAGCAGTTAGAAATTAAAGTCACAGAAAAAAAAGACGATGAACCAGCTCTGAACACTTCCATTGCAAAAGATGTCAAGTCAGCCATAACGTCTGCTCATGCAAATTGCTATCAAAGACAGTAATGCATATAAATAGGATTTCCCAAAGTGCAACTGTGCTTTACGCCTTTAATATTGTGTACTGTAGCTGAGAGCAATTTACAGAAAGATGTTCAGTATTTGCATAGCACAGTGTTTTCTATCATATGGTTTTATGCCTTTACAGCAAATCTGCAAATTAATGGAAATGTTCAACTGTTTCTGTCTGTAAAAATCATATAGATAAATCTAAGCTTGATTCAATATAATATGCAGTACAGAAGTGCAGACGGCCATGTACGATGTGACATGAGATAGATAGAATACATAAAGGGACAATTGATAAAACTAGGACAAGCAGAAAATGGCAATTTCTGTGCCACTAACCTGTTTTCTCAAAGAGCGTACTATAGCACACTACTACTTTGGAGCTCACTCAGAATTAAAAGAAATTAATGGCCAAAGCTTTTTTGGACATACTTCTCTTGTGGGTTAAAGGAATACACTTACTTTTGTCCCTTGTAACCCAGAATCAGCTGATGGCAGGCTAATGCCTGCTATTAGCTGATGGGGCAAAGCCTCTTCAGACTATGGAAGTATCACAATATTGTCGGGATCCACCTGGTTGCCTGATTGACAGTTGGTATCCCCAAGCTGTGAGCCAGGGCCAACTGCCGACCGCTATATAGCCAAATGACAGCTACAGCGCGGACTGCCAGTTCTGTGATCACGACTGCTGCAGCATCCTCCAGACACTGCTGATGAAGGTAAAGAGCCAATCAGCAGCTCTTTACCACATGATCAGCTGTGTCCAATAACAGCTGATCACGATGTAAACAGAAGCCAGTTATCTCTGTGAGCGTGAGGAAGGGAGAAGAGAGCCAATAACTGGCTTCTGTAAAAGGGTCATGTACACTGATAATCAAAGCACTGATTATCAGTGTCCTGATTATCAGTGCAGTCCCATCAGTGCTGCCTCATCAGTGTCAATCAGTGCAGCCTCATCAGCGCACATCAGTGAAGGAGAAAAATTACTTGTTTGCAAAATTATAACAAACTATGAAAAGGTTTTATAAATTAAAGTTTTCTGTATTTTTTCGTTTATTTAGCAAAAACTAAAAAGACGCAGTGGTGATTAAATACCACCAAAAGAAAGCTTTATTTGTGTGAAATAAAATGACAAAAATGTTGTTTGAGGACAGAGTTGCATGACCACGCAATTGTCATTCAAAATGCGACAGCGCTAAAAGCTGAAAATTGGCCTGGGCAGGAAGGGTGTTAAAGTGCCCAATAGGCAAGTGGTTAAAAAAAAAACAAAACAAATCAAGACTTTACAATCACGTTATATGTAATGAATGGGCTACTTTAACCCAACACACATTTCACCACAAAGGTTTGCAAAAGTATACATCTGCCCTTAAGCCTCGGTTCACACTAGATGCGGTGCGAATTAACAGTGAATTCGCTGCAAATTGTCTCTGCATCAAAATCACAACCTGTTCATGCAAACTGATTGCGGAGTGTATGTTAAATTAATGACACCCCGCAATCGGTTTGCAGAATGCAGTGGGATCAGATTCTGGTGCGTACAAAAATAGGGTCCTGCACAAGTTTGGTGCAAATGCGGTGCGATTTGAGCCATACAAATCAATGGCTCCAATCGCACCCCACAGACACTGCCTGTAATTCGCACAGGAATGTGCTGCGATTCCTGTGTGAATTACATACGGTGTCACGCACTGCATCAGTGTGAACCCAGCCTTAAGCAGAAATACTTGCAAACTACTAGCTACATCGAGTGATATATAAAACAAAGGTGATGCGCTATTCTTCAATAATAAATAAATTAAATATGAATTGTTAAAACTCAGTGATAACGAGGTGGTAAATTACCAAGCAATAAAAATGTGATAAGACAATACTGTTAAAACAATGGTGGATGAACCAAAGATGATAAATATAACAAAGGTGTTGCGCTATTTTTAAATGTTGAAAAATAAAAATATAAATAAAAAATGGTGGATCAAGCAAGGTGAACCATTTAGGAACCTTGTATATCAATAAAACCCATTTAGGAACCTTGTATATCAATAAAACCCATTTAAGAACCTTGTATATCACTCAGCATCTTATGATTTTATAATCACCTTGCTTGATCCACCATTTTTTATTTTTATTTTTCAACATTTTACAACATTTGTAAGAACTGTGCATGTACAATACATGTATGGCATGAAAACAGCTCACATAGGCAGTGGTATTAACTTATCAAGACATTCAGGTAAGGCAGATAGTGCGAAGAAGCAAACAGAAGAATTTCAAGTGGCCCAAGGCGGGGATCACCTACAAGTGTCGGATCTTTGTGTCCAACAATCCCATATTTTATTAAATTTGGCGGGGTTGCCCCTGTGCTTATACATAAGTCTATGATAAGGCAAGATGCCATTCACCTCTGCCACCCACTCACTCAGCTCCTGGGAGCGCTTTCGCATCCATTTCCTGGCAATCAGTTTTCTAGCCAAGAAGAGTGTGGTGTGCAGAAAGGAGAGAAGGGCTTTGGGTATGTCTTCGTCTGGGTAAACTCCCAGAAGACACTGTTTAGGGTCTAGTTGCACCGGGGAGCCCATTTTATCATGCAGGAAGGCTACCACCTGTTTCCAGTAACCCTGGACAATGGGGCAGCTCCAGAGCAAGTGGAAAAAGGTGCCTACCGTCGCGTGACACATTGGGCAGTCAGGGGATACTTCAGGCCGGTACCTAGACAGTCTCAGGGGGGTGAGGTATGTTCGGTGTAGTATGAATAACTGCGTAAGTCGGTCTAACAATTCATATTTAATTTTTTTATTATTGAAGAAAAGTGCAACACCTTTGTTTTATATATCCCTATTTTACCTGGCATAGGAATTTGCCATTTTTGTGTATGCAGCAATTCAAACAAATTTATTTTCATCATCATAGAGCTTGATAGCGTGTGGGTATTCTCCCCTTATTACTACTAGCTACATCGCTGTAGAATATACAGTAAATCCTGTTCAGCCAGTCTTGAGATTCACATACCATTGCCATACTGCATGACTAGGACAGGTGACTAACTTATTTCCCGGTTAAGCTTTGTAGTATAGTCTGTCATTATATTGTAATAATAATAATAAAGAGTATTTCAAAGAAACAGAAAACCCTATTGTCATGGTTAAAGAGGTTGTAAACCCCCCCCAAATTTTTTATTTTTTTTGCAACCTGTAAGAGAAATGCATAATGAGCTAGTATGCATTGCATACTAGCTCATTATGAAATACTTACCTTAGAACGAGCCCCCGCCGTGCCATCCGCTTACCTGCATGACGGGCGACATGTCCAGTCGCCCGACTTCCAGGATCGTGGCATCCGGCCATCTGATTGGCCGGAGCCACGGTGACGTCACTCCCGCGCACGCGCGCGGGAGCCGACGGTCAAGGGACGGAGATCTGAAGGAACGGCACGAGCGGCCGTTCCTTCAGAGCGCATGCGCCAGTGACGTCACTGGCTGCATGTAAAGTAAATATCTCCTAAACAGTACAAGTTTAGGAGATATTTACAGTACCTATAGGTAAGCCTTATCATAGGCTTGCCTATAGGTTAAAGTTACAGAGGAGGGTTTACTTCCTCTTTAAAGAATAGAGACTAACTTCACTCTTAGCAATATGTTTTTGCCCACCCAGTGATGTCATTCATTCACAAAGATCTGTGAATAAGTGAACTACAAGTCCTGTCTTCCACCGTGGCAAGTGGAATTCTAGTAATGAATAGAAAACGAGTATTGTAACTGAATATTCCTGCAGCTCTCTAACAGAAAGCCATACAGCAGTACGGGTTAAAGGAAGGGTTTGCAGGAGTCTGATATTGCAATCATGATCCACTCATCACAGCTACACTGCTTTGCAAGCTCCCGTGGAAGAAAACATTAAATTCACTTTTTTTTTTCGGGGAAAATTTGCATTTATTTATATTTTTTATTTAAGGTTAACCTTTAAATGAAAATCTCCCAACATGCTGCAAATTAATTTTAGCATTTAAAGTGGAGTTGTATATTTACACATTATGGCAGACTTGCTTGTCTGTGAGTATCTCCAGTTCTGTCCCTCGTCATCTGACACCATCTTGCCCTGGGTTCACGTCACTCCTCTTCACCTATTAGGCAGTATGTATGATGCAGCTCCTGCACATGAGCAGTACTTACATTGTTATGGAACCCTACCCAATCTTACCCACTCCTCCTTAACTCGGTGTTCTGTTAAAAAACCCTACCCGTGAAAATTCCCTACCCTCGTCACTTCCGGTGAGGGTACGTCAGGCATCAGCTGAGCCGCTTCCCAGTGCGCATGCACGCACAGTAAATGATCTCGGCTTCCGTGAAAAAACCCTACCCTCCTTTCCAGTCCTTAAAGCGTTGGCTTCCCGTGAAAATACCCTACCCTCGTTCCCCGGCGGGTCCAAAAAAATTACAAAGTGCCTTTATGAAGAAAATGTATATATTTTCATCGAAATGGAATGATAAAAAAATATATATTTATATATTTTAAATTTTCCTCCATTAGGAGAAACTTTTACATTTTCCTCCACCCGCCGGGGGAACGAGGGTAGGGTATTTTCACGGGAAGCCGACATCATTTGCTAACCCAACGCTTTAAGCACTGGGAATGAGGGTAGGGTTTTTTCACGGGAAGCCGTTGTAACATTAAAAAAACTCTACCCCGTGAAAATTCCCTACCCTCGTCACTCCCGGTGTGAGACCATCATTTACTGCCTGAGCATGCGCACTGAGAAGCAGCTCAGCTGATGCATTACGTACGTCCACCGGAAGTGATGAGGGTGAGGAATTTTCACGGGGTAGGGTTTTTTAAACATTACATTGGTGTTCCGTGAAAAAACCCTACCCTCGTCACTTCCGGTGCACCTACGTCATGGAACACAGCTGAGCAGCTTACCAGTGCGCATGCTCACTGCTCTGGAGGGTAGGGAATTTTCACGGTTGCCATGGGTACATTAAAACATCTCCGCTGCAACATGAAATCATCTCCGCTCCTACCCCCGTGACTTCCCTGATCTCGGCTCCTAAATGTAAAAGCGGCGGTGGGTCTATGAAAATATAAATCACGGAGCCGAGATCTCCGTGATTTATATTTTCATACACCCGCCACTTTTACATTTAGTAGCCGAGATCAGGGAAGTCACGGGGGTAGGAGCGGAGATGATTTCATGTTGCAGCGTAGATGTTTTACTGTACCCGCGGAAACAGCTGATGCGGTGTAATGTTAAAAAACACTACCCCGTGATAATTCCCAACCCTCCGGAGCTGTGAACATGTGCACTGGTAAGCTGCTCAGCTGTTCCATGACGTTTGTCAACAGGAAGTGACGAGGGTAGGGAATTTTCACGAGGTAGGGTTTTTTAATGTTACACTGGCATACCTATATCCCTACTCCCTCACCTGACCCATACACTGCAATGTGTGTCCCTTCTTCAGCAAACAACTTTCACATCCATATCATGGTTTCTTTTCCCTTAATAGATCTCACAGCAATACTGGATACATTGTTCCCGGTTTGTTATTAAATATGTATGGGGGTCAAATATCTGGCAACCTTGCTGCACTGAGCCATGTGACCTACATGACTGATGTGATATTTATGCATTCCATCTGTATATTGTTGTAATCCATATGTTCATTTTGAATAAAGAAGGAAATTACATATATATATATATATATATATATATACATATACACACGCGCACACTATATTACCAAAAGTATTGGGACGCCTGCCTTTACACACACATGAACTTTAATGGCAACCCAGTCTTAGTCCGTAGGGCTCAATATTGAGTTGGCCCACCCTTTGCAGCTATAACAGCTTCAATTCTCCTGGGAAGGCTGTCCACAAGGTTTAGGAGTGTGTCTATGGGAATGTTTGACCATTCTTCCAGAAGCGCATTTGTGAGGTCAGGCACTGATGTTGGATGAGAAGACCTGGCTTGCAGTCTCTGCTCTAATTCATCCCGAAGGTGTTATATTGGGTTAAGGTCAGGACTCTGTGCAGGCCAATCAAGTTCCTCTGCCCCAAACTCGCTCATACATGTCTTTATAGACTTTGATTTTTGGACTGGTCCAAATCATTTGGTGGAGGGGGGATTATAGTGTGGGGTCTCTTTTTCAAGGGCTGGGCTTGGCCCCTTAGTTCCAGTTAGGGAACTCTTAAGGCGTCAGCATATCGAGACATTTTAATGCTCCCAAGTTTGGGGGAACAGTTTGGGGATGGCCCCTTCCTGTTCCAACATGAATGCGCATCAGTGCACAAAGCAAGGTCCATAAAGACATGAAGTCCTGACCTCAACCCAACAGAACTCCTTTGGGATAAATTAGAGAGGAGACTGCGAGCCAGGCCTTCTTGTCCAACATCAGTAAACAAAAACCAAGAAAGGGCGCACCGGCCTAGCGCATTATCCTCAATAAGGCTTTATTAGTAAAAAGTAAAAGTGACTACTCACAAACAATGGTGTAAACCAGCATATCAAATCCAAACATTGGGAACAATTTATGTCAATGTCCACTGTCCTTGATAAAATATCGGCTGAGCCCTCACTTTTACTTTTTACTAATAAAGCCTTATTGAGGATAATGCACTAGGCCGGTGCGCCCTTTCTTTGTTTTTGTTTGCAGCACTTTTGGACTACCCCGGTCTTATAGGGCAGCAAGGCCTTAGCCATTGGGGATGCCAAGTGAGAGTTCCGTGGAAGGAGTGGTCGGGGGGCTCTGGTTCTGAGCGCAGGAGGTGCTATGCATTGCAAATTTGTTTTGGAGTCGTCCAACATCAGTGCCTGACCTCACAAATGCGCTTCTGGAAGAATGGTCAAACATTCCCATAGACACACTCCTAAACCTTGTAGACAGCCTTCCCAGAAGAGTTGAAGCTGTTATAGCTGCAAAGGTTGGACCAACTCAATATTGAATGTCATACCATCAGGGAGGTGTGTGATTAGCCCAAAATGTTTTCTGTAGCAGGACCATGAACCCCAAAAATACAACCTGCCAAGTTCCTTCAAAATTTGTATGCAAGTGTACCTAGAAGAATTGATGCTGTTTTAACCGCTTGCCGACCGCCGCAAGTACATATACTGCGGCGGTCAGCCCCGTGCAGGCAAAGTGACGTATGGGTACATCACTAGCCTGTGAGCCAATAGGCTCCCACCCCCGCTTGTTCACGGACACCTCAGCGCGAGTGACCGGCGGACCCGATGTCCGCCAGTCACTCGCAATCGTCTGTTACAGAGGGAGAAAGGCAGGCGGCTAATGTAAACAAAGCCACCTGTCATTCTTCCCTGTGTAACAGCAGAGATCATACGGTCCTGCTATGTAGGATCGTATATCTCTGCTGTTACATAAAAAGCCACATCCCTGCACAGTTAGAAGCACGCCCCTAGGGACACACTTAACCCCTCCTTCCCCAATAAAGTTAACCCCTTCCCTGCCAGTGTCATTATTACAGTAACAGTGCATATGTATAGCACTGATTACTGCAGTAATGTCACTGGTACCCCCAAAAGTGTCAAAAATGTCAGTCAGGGGTCCGATCTGTCCGCCGCAATGTCGCAGTCCTGATAAAAAAAAAAAAAACGCAGATCGCCGCCATTACTTGTTAAAAAAAAAAAACAACAAAAATGACAAAAATCTTTCCCTTAGTAAACGCAATAACTTTTGCGCGAACAAATCAAAATACGCTTATTGCGATTTTTTTTTTTTACCAAACATATGTAGCAGAAAACAAATTGGCCAAAAATTTTAAAAAATTTAGATTTTTACATTTTTTTTTGGGAATTTCATATAAACAAATGTGAAAAATATTGTTATTTTTGCAAAATTGTCGCTCTTTTTTTGTTTAAAGCGCATGATCAAAAAATCTCACAGGTGATCAAATACCACCAAAAGAAAGCTCTGTTTGTGGGGGAAAAAAGGACATCAAATGAGTTTAGGTACAGCGTCGCACGACCGCGAAATTGTCCGTTAAAATCACGCAGTGCCGAATCGCAAAATAGGGCCTGGTCAGGAAGGGGGTAAAATCTTCCGGGGCTTAAGTGGTTAAAGAGGGTGGTCACACCAAATATTGATTAGATTTCTCTTCTGTTCATTTACTTTACATTTTTGTAAAAAATAATATATATAAATACGTGTGTACTGTAAAGTAATAATTCCATCCACTTTTGTGTAAGAACATGAACTCCTATTTTCTGCATGAGAGGAATGCCTTTTAGGTGTGAACGTTTTATTTTCAAACAGACCACATACTGATGAAAATTGGTAGCTCAGCTCCTACTATGGGTATATATGGTTGCACTGTGTAATTAGCTGTGTGCTTGCAGCTTAATATTATTATTATACAGGATTTATACAGTTTTCCAACAGTTCGCGCAGTGCTTTACAACATGAGGGCAAACTGTACAGTTCCAATACAATTAAATACAGGAGGAATCAGAGTGCCCTTCAGCTATAAAGTGGTTCTACAACCTTAAGGTTTTTTACCCCTAATGCATCCTTTGCATTAAGGTAAAAAAAACTTCTATGCCAGAGGATCGCCCTCCCCCCCCTCCTCTTCTACTTACCTGAGCCTTATCTTGATCCAGCATTGTGCACGAGAGCATCTGCTCTCTCCCTCCTCACCACTGCAGTCAATCAAATTCTGTGACAAGGGAGCAGCAGGCAGGGTGGAGCCACACTGTCAATGTCTATAGGCACAGGCAGTGTGGCTCTGGACCAAGCTCTCACGGGTACTCCCATAGAAATCAGCTTACTATGGTGGACACTCGTCAAAGAAGAGGAGCAAGGAGCACCAGTGGGGGACCCCTTAAGAAGAGAATCTGGGCTGCTGTATGCAAAACCATTACACAGAGCAGGTAGGTATGACATGTTTTTTATTTTAATGAAAAAAAAAGAAAACAAAAACTTTACAATCACTTTAACCACTTGCCGACCACCGCAAGTACATAAACTGCGGCGGTCAGCCCCTCCTGGGCAAAGTAACGTATATATATACAATATATATATATATATATATATATATATATATATATATATATATATACACACATGTCACTCGCCCACGAGCCAATAGGGGGCCAGCGCGCGCCGCTCGTTCACTGTCATCCCCGTGCATGTGACTGGCGGCTCGTCTGCTGCAGAGGGAGAAAGGCAGGCGGCTGATGTAAACAAAGCCGCCTGTCATTCTCCCTGGTGTAACTGCAGAGATCATACGATCCTGCTATGTAGGATCGTATGTCTCTGTGGTTACATGAAAAGCCACACCCCTTTACAGTTAGAAGCACGCCCCTAGGGACACATTTAACCCCTGCATCTCCAATAAAGTTACCCCTTCCCTGCCAGTGTAATTTTACAGTAACAGTGCATATGTATAGCACTGATTACTGTAGTAATGTTACTGGTACCCCCAAAAGTGTCAAATGTCAGTCAAGGGTCCAATCTGTCCGCCGCAATGTCGCAGTCCCGCAAAAAAAATTGCAGATCGCCGCCATTACTAGTTAAAAAAAAAAAAAAAAAATGACAAAAATATTTCCCTTAGTTAGTAAACGCAATAACTTTTGTGCAAACCAATCAAAATACGCTTATTGCGATTTTTTTTTACCAAACATATGTAGCAGAAAAAAAATTGGCCTAAAATGTTAAAAAAGTTTGATTTTTACATTTTTTGGGGGGTTCCATAGAAAAAAATGTGAAAAATATTGTTATTTTTTCAAAATTGTCGCTCTTTTTTTGTTTATAGCGCAAAAAGAGAAAATCGCAGAGGTGATCAAATACCACCAAAAGAAAGCTCTGTTTGTGGGAAAAAAAGGACGTTTCTTTTTATTTGGGTACAGCTTTGCACGACCGCGCAAATGTCCGTTAAAGTCACGCAGTGCCGAATCGCAAAGTAGCCCCTGGTCTTTGAGCAGCCAAATCCTCCGGGGGTTAAGTGGTTAACCACTTAGCAACCGGCCCACTGTAGCTTTACTGCTACAGGACAGCCGTTCTGGGAAGAATCACGGATATATAAGTGATTCTGCATTTCTGGGTAGGGGGGTGCGCCCACCCGCCTGGCTGTGGTGTGATTGAACACAGCACATGCCGATCATCGCCAGCACCCGGTGATCGGCTCGGAGTCTCCTAGAACACAGCTCGGTCAGTGACAGGGGATCTAGTTGTTTTTTCACAACTACATCCACAGTAAAAGCAGCACACACTACACACACTACACACACTGACACGTTAGACACATGTTTAACTCCTTGATCGCCCTAGCTGTTAACCCCTTCCTGCCCAGTGTCATTAGTACAGTCACAGTGAAAATTATTAGCACTGATCACTGTAATAATGACACTGGTAACGTCCGTGGCAGTTAGTTCCCACAAAGTGTCAGCTAGTGCCAGATTGACCGCCGCAGTCCTGTTATAAGTTGCTGATTGCCGCCATTACTAGTATAAAATAGATAATTAAAAATTCCAGTATATGTACCATAGTTTGTAGATGTTATAACTTCCACACAAACCTGTCAATATACACTTATTGGGATTTTTTTTTTTACCAGAGACATGTAGCAGGATACATTTTGGCCAACATTTGTTAAGAAATAAATTTTTTATTTTTTTTTTATTTTGTTATGGGATTTTTTTTATCATAAAGTAAAAAATATTGGTTTTTTTTTTCTTCAAAATTGTTGGTCTTTTATTTTTATATATTAAAAATAAAAAACCCAGAGGTGATCAAATACCACCAAAATAAAGTTCTGTTTGTGTGAAAGAAAAAAAAGGATTTAAATTGAATTTGGGCACAGCATTGCATGACTGCACAAATGTCAGTTAAAGTAACGTGGCACCGCATAGCAAAAAATGACCTGGTCATGAAGGGGGTAAAATCCTCCGGAGGGCAAGACAGCAAAATGGGAGTAAACAATGAGATCAGTGTTGTTTCCCCTGCTGTTTCTTACAAGGCTGTAAAGAGGCATCTGAATCAGTGGCTAGATTTTAAACACTGGAAACTCCCTTTGAAACACTGAAAAATATATACAGGTTAGCCACGAAAGCAGCGCCACCTTATCTATACTTACACGCATGCAAAGCTTTGTTTGAATCTTTTCCCCTAATAGGATTGTATGACTCACAATCTTAGATGTTACCTCGCTGAAAGGGTTTTTCTACCTCTCTTGAAAGTTCTCCCTTTCCAGTTATCACGGTGGCTAAAATAAACTTCCAGGAAAGTACCTGAATTTCTATAATTTGCTATATGTAAATATTTGCAACGGTGAACAAAGCAGTGCGCCCCCCAGTGGTTAGGGCACATTAAATCTAGGGGTAGAGGAATAAACTGTAATACGGGGGTCAGCAACCTGTAGATCCACCCACCTTCCCAGAGCATTAAACAGATTGCAATGCAGAGGGACTACTTGTAATGTTGGAGCTGTAGTAGGTAGCAAGAGTTGCATAAGCCGATGCCTCCTCTGCAGTGCTGGCTCCTGTCCCATGCGGAGTGATACCAACTGCACTCCACTTCCTATCCCGGCTAGCGGTCTCCAGAGTAGTGCCAGCAGCAGGAAAGAAAAGATTTTCAGGTCAGTGTGAAGCAATACACTAGGCATAATAGTATAACACTTATGCACTGTGGTTTACCCACATACCACGGGTACAGAGCAGTGTACCTGCAGCTTTCCTGCGGGTATTCTGCACTTAGCCATTGAAATCAATTATATCCTGCGGGTTTGGTGCACTTTCTGAAGGCAGGAGTTTTGATGTGCTTTCAGAAAGTGCACCACACCTGCAGGATATAATAGAAGTCTATGGCAAAGCCCAGCAAACCCAGGAAAATGGCAGATGCACTGCACTTCACCCGCGGTGCAGGTAAACTGCAGCACATCAGTATGAAAGCAACCTTATAGGGGGCTCAGAACAGTAAGGGATTATTTAACTATGGAGTTTTACCCCCTTCTACAAATGTAAAGAGGTTGTAAACCCATACAATTTTTTTTTTGCAACCTGAAAGAGAAACACATAATGAGCTAGTATACTAGCTCATTATGAAATACTTACCTTAGAACGAGCCCCCGCCGTGCCGCCCGCTTACCTGTATGACAGGCGACATGTCCAGTCGCCCGTCTTCCGGGATCGCGGCATCCGGCCATCTGATTGGCCGGAGCCGCAGTGACATCACTCCCACGCACGCGCGCGGGAGCCAACGGTCACGGCACGGGGCTCTGAAGAAACGGCACCAGCAGCCGTTCCTTCAGAGCGCATGCGCCAGTGATGTCACTGGCTGCATGTAAGGTAAATATCTCCTAAACGGTACATGTTTAGGAGATATTTACAGTACCTATAGGTAAGCCTTATTATAGGCTTACCTATAGGTAAAAGTTGCTTACTTCCTCTTTAAGACATATTTTTATCACCCCTGCCCCAACCGCACCTCTAATTGCTGCAGTGGCCAGGGGTGCAAGCATGTCGTAGCCACAGCAGGACTCCTATGCACTGTCTTGGTTAGTGGGTGTGGCACCTGCCAAGCATGACCCATACAAGTGAATGAGGCCACTCTGCAAGTGCCCTGCAACCTTGTGAAGTACAGCAAACAAGGGTGTAAAGCAGGCAGCGTTGTGTTGCCTTCTCATCACCTTCTTTAACCCCTTGGACTCCACAGAAGCACGCAGTTGTGGGGCACTTTCAGAGTGGCCCCATTTACTTGAATGGGTTGCCATTGGCAGGTGGTAGTACACACCAAAGCAACATGGGGCTTAATTCCTGCTGCCGCATGTGTACACCTTTGCATGCTGGCTCAGCAGCTAAAGGGGGTAGGGATTGGGGGTGGTAAAACATGACTTAACTGCAGGGTTTAACAACCACCCAACTCTACGTGTGAAGAGTACTAAGGGTGCCGCTCCTGAATGCAACTAAGGAATCATTCACAAGTGCAGCAAGCACTGCTGCTCCTCTAAAAAAGAGATCCAAGTGTGTTTGACAAATGATGAGGAGGTGATATGCTGACACCTGATTCAAACCCATGATTGCCATGCAATGCATGTGATTGTGACATGACAGTACAGCAATTAGAAGTTTAAATCAGGTGTGAGGAGGAGACACTGTGCCCGGTGATTTTTGACTTCTCCCATGTTGTGCAGGTAGATCTCCACCTCTTTAACTACCTCCCATCCGCGCTGTAGCCGAAGTACAGCTGCAGCGCGGACTCACATTTTCGGGAGGCCGTCTTTAAACGGCCTCCCAGACACAGGCTCCCCGCGCGCTCCCGCAAGCGCGCATCGGGGAAAATCTGTTTCGGCCGTGTCACTTAGACACAGCCGATCACAGATCGTGGTGAATGGCCAATCACAGCGGCCATTCACCACGTGATCCGACCGTCCAATGAGAGATGATCTCATATGTAAACATATGAGATCATTTCTCATCGCCAGCGCTCCTTCCTCACACAGAGCCTGCAGTGTGAGGAAGGAGAGAGCCGATCAGCCGTCGGGGACAAAGAAAAATGTAATCAGGGCACTGATCACCAGTGCCCCTGATTACAACAAAGGTACACTAAACACACTAACTGCCCACCATCAATGCCCACAGTGCCCGCCATCAGTGCCCCCCATCAGTACCCACAATCAGTGCCCATAGTGCTGCCAGTCAGTGCCCATCAGTGCCTGCTCATCTAGGCACTGATGAGCACTGACTGGCAGCACTATGGGCACTGAGTGTGGGCACTGATGGTGCTGCCCATCAGTGCTCATCAGTGCCACCCATCAGTGCCACCCGTCAGTGTCAATCAGTGCCGACCGCCAGTGCCCATCAGTGCCGCCCGTCAGTGCTGCTTGTCAGTGCCCATCAGTGCCGCCCGTCAGTGCCGCCTCTCAGTGCCCAGCAGTGCCACCTCTCAGTGCCCAGCAGTGCCGCCTATCAGTGCTCATCAGTGCGGCATATTAGTACCTCCTCATCAGTGCCACCTCATCAGTGCCCATAAGTGCCACCTCATCAGTGCCCATCAGTGCAGCCTATCAGTGTCCATCAGTGCCGCCTCATCAGCGCACATCAGTGAAGGAGAAAAATTTATTTATTTTCAAAATTTACTCGCAGAAAATAAGAACTTTTTTTTTTTCAACATTTTCTGTCTTTTTTCTTTTTTTTTGTAAAAAAATAAAAAACCCAGAGATGATTAAATACCACCAAAAGAAAGCTCTATTTGTGTGAAAAAATGATAAAAATTTCATATGGGTACAGTGTAGCATGACCGCACAATTGTCATTCAAAGTGTGAGAGCACTGAAAGCTAAAAATTGGTCTGGATGGGAAGGGGGTTTAAGTGCACAGAAGGCAAGTGGTTAAGGTTGCATTCCTCTGCTGTAATACTTAACTTTTCTCACTCCAGCACTCTCCTCTTTGCTCTGCTTTGGTTGCAGGCCCTCGCTGTCCTGTATTATACTACGTAACAATGGAGTGAGACTGCTGACCTCAGGGAACTAGTCACGCAGGGTGAAAAAAGCCAGCTGGGTTGAAGAATAAGTATTTCAGCTTATTTCTCTACCCCCTACTTACCGAGGGGGCTCACTGCAAGGATATTATTTTTAAAAACCTGGAGTTCAGCTTTAAACTATATTAAAGTCTTGTTTTTTTTTTTAACCGCTTCCAGACCACCCACCGCACATTCACTGCGGCAGGGCGGACGGCTGTGTGAATCGACGTACCTGTGCGTCGCTTCCTCTTCCTGGTCTAGGGCGTGCGGCGCTGGCAACCTGCTTCCATGGTGATTGGACACAGCCGGAGCCAATCAGCGGGCCCGATGTCTGTTGGGACCCGCTGATCATCCCTAAAGCAGACAGAACAGCAGTCTGCTTATGTAAACAAGGCAGATCGCCGTTCTGTCAGGGGAGAAGATAGAGATCTTGTGTTCCTGTCAAACAGGAACACCGGTCTCTGTTTTCATCCAGTCAGACCATCCCCCACACAGTTAGCAAGCACCCCCAAGGGAAACCCTTTGATCGCCCCTGATGTTAACCCCTTCCCTGCCAGTGTCATTAGTACAGTAACAGGCAAAACTTTTAGCACTGATCACTGTAATAATGTCACTGGTCCCCAAAAAAGTGTCAGGTGTCCAGCTTGTTCGCTGTAATGTCAAAGTCCCGCTAAAAAATCACTGATCGCCACCATTACTAGTAAAAAAAAAAAATAATTAAAAAATGCCATAAAAATATCCCATAGTTTGTAGATGCGATAACCAATCTATATACGCTTATTGGGATTTTTTTTTACCAAAAAAATGTAGCAAAATAGATATTGACCAAAATTGCTGAAGAAATTAGATTTGTTTTTACATTTTTGTATTGGATATGTTTTATAGCAGAAAGTAAAAAAAGATTATCTTTTTTTCAAAATTGTCGCTCTTTGTTTTTTTTTTTTTTTTTGCACAAAAACCGCAGAGGTGATCAAATACCACCAAAAGAAAGCTCTATTTGTGGGAAAAAAAGACATAAATTTTATTTGGGTACAGCGTCACACAACCGAGTGCGACACACAAAAGGTTTTCTTACCTTTGTGCATTCTAAACACCTTGTGCCTCTACAACCACTTGTTGTGCCTCTTCTACTTGTTGTAGAAGTTAGGGAATGCCAAACGCCTGTCATCTTTTCATAGTTTGCTTCCTTGAATTACACTGACCTAGCTTACCTGTGTTCCAGCACTCTGTTAGTGTCTTGAATGCCTGTGTCCCCTCCCACGATTCCACCCTCTAACTTCTACATGACTACAGGACACAGCAGTGACACCGATTAAAGCATGGAACCATAGAGTGCATTGAGTGGCAAAGCAGTCAGAGGATGGAACCAAAGTGCGCGTTGTGTGGCATAGCAGACGGAGGATGGAACCATGGTGCGCGTTGAGTGGCATTGCAGTCAGAGGATGGAACAGTAGTGCGTGTTGAGTGATGTAGGGGTCGGAAGATGAAACGATAATGCGTATTTAAAGATGTAGGGGGTCGGAGGTTAGAATAGCAGTGTGCGTTGAGTGATGTAGGGGTCAGAGGATGAAACCACAGTGTGCGTTGAGTGACGAAGGGGTCAGAGGATGAAACCACAGTGTGCGTTGAGTGACAAAGGGGTCGGAAAATGGAACCATGGTGCGCATCGAGTGACGTAGGAGGGTCAGAGGATGGAACCATAGTGTAATTTGAGGGACGTAGGGGTCAGAGGATGGAACCATAGTGCACGTTGAGTGGCATAGCAGTCAGAGGATGGAACAGTAGTGCACGTTGAGTGGCATAGCAGTCAGAGGATGGAACAGTAGTGCACATTGAGTGACGTAGGAGTCTGAGGATTAAACCATAGTGCATGCTGAGTCAGAGGATTGAACTATAGTGCACGTTGAGTGCCATAGGAGTCAGAGGATGAAACCATAGTGTGTGTTGAGTGGCATAGCAGTCAGAGGATGGAACCATAGTCCTTGTTGAGTGGCATAGCAGTCAGAGGATGGAACAGTAGTGCACGTTGAGTGGTATAGCAGTCAGAGGATGGAACAGTAGTGCACGTTGAGTGGTATAGCAGTCAGAGGATGGAACAGTAGTGCACACTGAGTGACCTAGGAGTCTGAGGATTAAACCATAGTGCATGCTGAGTCAGAGGATTGAACCATAGTGCGCGTTGAGTGCCATAGGAGTCAGAGGCTGAAACCATAGTGCACTTTGAGTGCCGTAGGAATCAGAGGATGAAACCATAGTGCGCGTTGAGTGACGTAGGGGGTCGGAGGATGAAACCATAGTGTGTTAAGAGATGTAGGGGGTTGGAGGATGGCACCATAGTCAACGCTGAGTGACTTAGGGGTCAGAGGATGGAACCGTAGTGCGCGTTGAGTGACATAGGGGTCAGAGGATGGCACCATAGTCAACGCTGAGTGACTTAGGGGTCAGAGGATGGAACCGTAGTGCACATTGAGTGGGGTAGGAGTCAGAGGATGAAATTATAGTGTGTGTGTTGAGTAACGTAGGGGTTAGAGGATAAAATCATGGTGTGCACTGAGTGACGTAGTGGTCGGAGGATGGAACCACAGTGTGTGTTGAGTAACGTAGGGGTCAGAGGATAGAACCACAGTGTATGTTGAGTGATGTAGGGGTCAGAGGATGAAACCAGTGTGCGTTGAGTAATGTAGGGGTCAGAGGATGAAACCACAGTGTGCGTTGAGTAATGTAGGGGTCGGAGAATGCAACCATAGTGCACGTAGAGTGACACACGGAGCAAGGAAAAATAGTGCTTATGGGGAAACGCAGGTATCCAACACACGCCGAAGGGTCAAATGCCAAAGAAACTGACAGAGACTGCAGTGCTGGAACGGAGGGAAGGTAGGACACGCAGGCCCCTGGGAAAGAAATTTTAAGAGCTTTTCTTTTGCAGGGCACATTTATTGGAGTTCTTTTACCCCAGACAAATTTGCTTTGTTACCTCATTCTATCCCCCCCAAACTCTTATAATCACCCATCCCCTCCCCTGCCAGACACTTGCTGCTTGGTCCTCAAAGAGCAACAAAGTCAACGCTGCAAGCTCTCTGTCCAGCCCCTCAGTTCTGCACATGCGCTGAAAAAACTCCTGTTTATTTCTATAGAAAGAACTTCCATTAAAGTGTAAATTTATCTTCAGCAACATTTCCAAAAATCCCCCTATCCCTTTCCAAATCCCCTGAAAAAAACAGACCAGTGCTCCTCCTTTTTCAAATGCTGCACCTCCTCCCATTACACATGCAGGTGTGGGGGTCTCTCTGCAAAAACCACTGGCCCCTCGCTTTCCCCCTCTGGTAACAGTAACATGTTTTCCTTTCTCAGGTTGACAACACTCCCTTGGGCCTTGTTCACACAGGTGGCTGGGGGAGTTGTGTAAAAACGGGGTTGAGACACGGTTTTACTGCCCCCTGGCTGCCCACCTAAAGAGGAACATGCAGCTGCTCTGAGCTGTACACATGCTAAAATTAAACCACCTGATGTGACCCCTACAAGTAAATGGGTCCATAGTGCATGTAATGCAAGTGGTTGACTCTAGAGCATTAAAACAGGCAGTGAAGAGGCAACAAATCACCTCCCAGCTATCTGTCAACCTCCCTCCCTCTGAAAAGCAATCCACTGTGCTCCACCTTCTACTAGAGGGAGGCAAGGACTGCTTTCTAGAGGGGGGCAAGGACTGCTGCAAGCGTTAAGGTTGGGGGATAGTGAAACCCCCCCCACTAAAGATACAGATGCTCATGGGTTAACACACACTATATTGTCAAAAGTATTGGGACGCCTGCCTTTAGGTTGGATTCACGCCTAATACAGATGTGGCTCACAGTAGAGGGCTGCATTGGGTTTGGACTCCTACGGGACCCAATGCAAATCTTGCGGGAGCGGGCGATTTTACCTCTGCTGCGGGAGGTCAAAGAAATTTGTGGAGACCCGCAGGGAACAGTGCAATTTGGTGTAACGTATTTTCCGGCGTATAAGATGACTTTTTTTATAATAAAAAATATACCCCAAAAATCGGAGTTGTCTTATACGCCAGGTACTGTAGCTTCAGCTAGTTACAGAACATCCCTATTAAAAATGTTAGCCCGCTGGATGTGGTGTATACAGTAAACTCTGGCTACTTACAGAACGTCCCCGTGCTGTAATACTCTATGTACCGTGCTGAGCCAATCACGGCAAGCGGTGTATTCTATTAATGCATACAAAGCTCGCTCGGATTGGCTGACTCAGAGAGGCGGGTTTATACAACCTTTGCCAATCCGAACAGGCTTTGTATGCAATAATAGAATACACAGCTTGCCCTGATTGGCTCAGCACGGTACATAGAGTATTACAGCACAGGGACGTTCTGTAAGTAGCTGAAGCGTACTGTATACACATCCAGCGGGCTAAACTATTATTAATAGAGAAGTTCTGTGTGTAACAGAAGCTACAATAAATATTAGGGTACATCCAGCGGGCTAAAATATTTAATAGGGACGTGATGGTTCCACTGATGTTATGACACAAACATTGCGGGTGCGGGCGGGAGTGGACACAAACATTGGGGGTGCGGGCGGGAGCAGACACAAACATTGCGGGTGCGGGCGGGAGTGGACACAAACATTGCGGGTGCGGGCGGGAGTGGACACAAACATTGCGGGTGCGGGCGGGAGTGGAACACAAACATTGGGGGTGCGGGCGGGAGCGGACACAATCATTGCGGGTGCGGGCGGGAGTGGAACACAAACATTGGGGGTGCGGGCGGGAGCGGACACAAACATTGGGGGTGCGGGCGGGAGCGGACACAATCATTGCGGGTGCGGGCGGGAGCGGGCACAAACATTGCGGGTACGGGCGGGAGCGGACACAAACATTGCGGGTGGGGGCGGGAGTGGACACAAACATTGGGGGTGCAGGCGGGAGCAGACACAAACATTGCGGGTGCGGGTGGGAGCGGAAACAAACATTGCGGGTACGGGCGGGAGTGGAACACAAACATTGCGGGTGCGGGCGGCAGCGTACACAAACATTGCGGGTGGGAGCAGACACAAACTTTGCGGGTGGGGGCGGGAGCAGACACAAACTTTGCGGTTGCGGGCGGTTCTGGTCATACATTCAGTGGGTGCGGGTTTAATAAAACAGTCCTGTGCAGGGCTCTAGCTCACAGCAGGGGTCCACTGCGACCCTGTTCTCCATTTCAGGGATGAAACAGGCCTGAACTCAGACCGGAAATGAAGCCAAAGACATACAGGACCTCCTGTGAAATCTCCTCCACAGCCAGC
Organism: Pelophylax lessonae; assembly: GCF_965119305.1. NCBI lineage: Eukaryota > Metazoa > Chordata > Amphibia > Anura > Ranidae > Pelophylax > Pelophylax lessonae. Next base: position 235,121,637 of record NC_138775.1, on the reverse strand, counting down.
TGGATCTGTGTGAACATTGAGAGCTGGGCACACTCTCCTGTCATGCGAATTGGATGCATCCCAGTCTTACTCCATTGGGTTGAATATTGAGTTGGCCCACCCTTTGCAGCTATAACAGCTTCCACTCTTCTGGGAAGGCTGTCCACAAGGTTTAGGAGTGTCTATGGGAATGTTTGACCATTCTTCCAGAAGCGCATTTGTGAGGTCAGGCACTGATGTTGGTAGAGAAGGACTGGCTCACAGCCTCCGCTGCAATTCATCACAAAGGTGTTCAAATGGGGACGGGATGTACTCTATATTACCAAAAGTATTGGGACGTCTACCTTTACACGCATATGAACTTTAATGGCATCCTAGTAGAGTTCAACATTGAGTTGGCCCACCCTTTGCAGCTATAACAGCTTCAATGAAGGCTGCCCACAAGGTTTAGGAGTGTGTCTATGGGAATGTTTGACCATTCATCTAGGAGCGTATTTGCGAGGTCAGGCACTGATGTTAGACGAGCAGTCTGTGCTCTAATTCATCCCAAAGGTGTTTTTTTTTTTCCAATCAAAGGTGTTCTATTGGGTTGAGGTCAGGACTCTGTGCAGGCCAGTCAAGTTCCTCCACCCCAAACTCGTTCATCCATGTCTTTATGGACCTTGCTTTGTGCATTGGTGCGCAGTCATGTTGGAACTGGAAGGGGCCATCCCCAAACTGTTCCCACAAAGTTGGGAGCATGAAATTGTCTTGCTATGCTGACGCCTTAAGATTTTTTCTTTAAATGGAACTAAGAGGCCAAGCCCAACCACTGAAAAACAACCCCACACCATAATCCCCCTCCACCAAATGATTTGGACCAGTGCACAAAGCAAGGTTCATAAAGACACGGATGAGTGAGTTTGGGGTGGAGGAACTTGACTGACCTGCACCTTAACCTGATAGAACACCTTTGTGATGAATTAGAGAAGAGACTGCTCATCCAACATCAGTGCCTCACCTCACAAATGCTCTTCTGGAAGAATAGTTAAACATTCCCATAGACACTCCTAAACCTTGTAGACAGCCTTCCCAGAAGAGTTGAAGCGGTTATAGCTGCAAAGGGTGGACTAACTCAATATTGATCCCTACTGGGATGCCGTTAAAGTTGATGTGTGTGTAAAGATAGACGTCCCAATACTTTTGGTAATATAGTGTCCATCCTGTCCCCATTTGTATACAGCGCTGTGTTATGGTGTGAATTAGCAGACATTGATGTACGGAGATGGGGTGAATGTCCCTTTCAGTGTCTATAGAGGAGTGGCGCTGTCACCATCAGATTACTACCGCCTCCCCTAATGTACTATAAATGAAGAGGGGAGGGAGGGGTTTGTAGTCCAAATCAGCAGAGCTCCCTGCGGTGACAACACTGCTCTTCAATGCATACTGTGCAGTGAGTGTTGTCACCCCAGGACAGGAAGTGTGTGGCTGGCAGGATCACCAGTGAAATGAAGAACAGTGCAGCCATTACATGTCTCCTGCACATCACAAGCTCCCCCCTCCGGGCACAGCGCCCTCCATGTCCCCCGGGGCTCCGCATACTCTGATCTCAGGTGACCCCGGAGGAGGGAGGGGGGGGGAAATGTTTTCGGGCTAGTGAAGGTGGCAGTGGGCGGGCTGATATCTGGTTGGCCCCACCCACTGCCGGGAGAACAAGGCTGTGCGCCGCCAAGCCGCGCCCTACCCCACACCTATTATCCCCTCCTCCCCCACAGAGAATGGCACCTACCTCCGGGGGCGCGGACGGGCCGGGACGGGGCCACCGCCGGAACACAGCGCTCCGGAAGTGCTATGTCAAAATACCTTCACTCTCCTGCCTCGGTCACCCGGAAGTGATCCTCCCCCCTCCCTGGCACGCGTCGGGCGAGGGGGGCGGAGCTGGGAGCCATCTTGGGTGGGGAAGGCCGGTCGGTGTAGTGGGGTCTCCTGCATTATAAAATACTTGTTGGATTTCTGAGGATTTTCAGCTGGCCATTCTGGTACAGAGAGCGTTCTGTAATAAATGGCATTGTTCCCTGAGTGTACTGTGCTGTATTAGTATGGTATTGGGGGACCCTCAGAGCTTGTTCACTGCGGAACGCGTAAAAAATCACTCTGAAACGCGTTGTCCTCTGCACACGCCCCATGACTGCCACTGTACTTAAAGCGGAGTTCCACCCAGTGCACATTTTTTTAAAAAATACCCCCGGGACAGTCAGGGCTAGTGCATTCCACAATGGCTAGCCTCTGATCTGTCCCGGGTTGCACTTACCTTTTAGGAGAAATACTTACCTTGAAAAAGTATTGTCCAGTGCTGCCATCTCAGGTATGGGCAGCTTGAAGCCAGCGCAATCCTCTTCGGCGTCCTCTTCCTTCTTCTTCGGTCCCACGATGCACTGCATCGGCCCCGCCGTCACTTCCGGTGCGCGCGCGTCATGCCCAGAAGCTGTTTAGAAGGGAATGACGCGCGCGAGCCGGAACTGACTTCGGGGCCGGTGCAGGCGCAATGATTCCTGGGAGCGATGACGTTCAGCTCCCAGGAATCATTGCAAAAGCCAGGAAGTGACGACGGTCCGCGGCCGCCGAGGGGAGGAAGAAGGAAGTAAGGTAAGTATATTTTCTCTACAAGGTAAGTAAAAAAAAAAAAAAAATTGCGATTATCCATTTGTTTTTCAGGTGACCCGGAGCGAGAAGATAGAGGTAAGTATAAAATTAGGGTGGAACTCCACTTTAACCTATGGGCCCTTCAAGAGGTTTGTGTTGGAGGGGCGGTGATTGGCAGTCACGTGGGCTGAAAACTGTCGGTTAGTCCACAGTACTGCTCTGGGAGCGCGTCACGTGAGCGCTCCCGGCACAGGTAGATTGGCAGCAATTCACGTAAATATGCGGCCCTTCAACGCTAAGGACCAAGCTGTATATTTGCGTACAGCTGGCGCTAAGGGGTTAAGGCCTCATTCACACCTCGGCGTTGTGTAGCTTAAAGTTTCTGGAGCTTTTTTTTGGTAGCTCAAATTGGGCAGATTTGCGCATTTTTGGATGATTTTCTGCTCAAATAAAGAAGTGTAATACAAAGAAAAATATATAATAATAAATAAATGTAAAATAAATACACAAACCACTAAAAATCATCATAAATAATAAATGAATTAATAATATGTAAAAAATAAATAATGATTAACCCCCTAACCTTAAAAAAATATTAAATACATTATTATTATTATTGTAATAAAGTAAATAACCGCGCTAAAACACAAAAAGATTCAATCTGTGAAGAGTTAAATAAAACAAAGCTGCAGCTGCAGTGGGACACACCAAAAATATATAAACAAGTAAAGCTGCGCTAAGTGATAAATGTGGTAAACACATATAAAAGGAGGATATCCCTAAAGGTATCCAAATAAAAATAAATATAAATGATACAAGGTGATATCAAACACTTATGTGCTTTTACAAATAAATAAAGTGACATCCAATAGTGACAAAAACTTGAATCGCAGTGTCCAATGAATTTTGTAAATAAAGTCCAAGGATGAGTGTAACAGTGCATAAAAGCAAGCCTCCACCGTTCAATAATGCTAACACCGTGCTGGAAGTGAATGACGCTAATGCGCTTATCAGAACGCCATAAATATAGGCATATAGAGCTCGGAGGGTGAATCAACCAGCTCAACCAAGGACCCAGACAGCTCCACTTAGACCGGTGAGGAGGTTCCGCTCAGATCAGCCAAATAATAGACCCTGAAAATCCAGACATTCCACGGTCCAACAATGGTCATAAAGGAAGGATGACCAGGTGTCTTTTGTAAACTTGAAAAAGCCTCGGTGGGTTGGCTGATCTCAAACAGCCTATATGCCTATATTTATGGCGTTCTGGTAAGCACATTAGCGTGATTCAATTCCAGCACGATGTTAGCATTTTTGAACGGTGGAGGCTTGCTTTTGAGCACTGTTACACTCATCCTTGGACTTTATTTACAAAATTCATTGGACACTGCGATTCATGTTTTTGTCACTATTGGATGTCACTTTATTTATTTGTAAAAGCACATAAGTATTTGATATCACCTTGTATCATTTATTTTTATTTGGATACCTTTAGGGATATCCTCCTTTTATATGTGTTTACCACATTTATCACTTAGCGCAGCTTTACTTGTTTATACATTATTATTATTAGTAATAATAAACACCCAAACCTGAACAAAAAAAAAATAATAATATAAATAATAATAATAAATTATTAATAATCATTCTTTTATTTTGTGATAGCGTTGGGTGTGTATTTATTATGTTTTGTTTTTTTTTTTAAAGTGTAGTAAACCGCAGTTGGTAAAAAAAAAATAAAAAAATCCCTGCAAGGCAATGTCATAATGTGGTAGTATGCATTGCATACTAGCACATTATGAGGGACTTACCTTAAAATGAAGACCTCCAGTGCCACGCTGTTACTGTTGACAGGGCTTCCATCTTCCTCCAGTCTTCCTTTCGGGTTTGCGGCCTCCTGCTATATGAGTGGCCGGGGGCGCAATGACGTCACTCCCACGCATGCATACAGGAGCGACCATGTATGGCACAGGCTCTGAAAGTCCAGCACTGTATGCCAGACCTTCACAGAGTGCATGCGCCAGTGACTGTCCCCTAAACAGTGCAAGTTTAGGAGATTTTCACAGTACCTACAGGTAAGCCTTATTATAGGTTTACCTGTAGGTATACAGTGCATTGCAAAAGTATTCGGCCCCCTTGAACTTTTCGGCCTTTTGCCACATTTCAGGTTTCAAACATAAAGATATAAAACTGTAATTTTTTGTGAAGAATCAACAACAAGTGGGACACAATCATGAAGTGGAACGAAATTTATTGGATATTTCAACCTTTTTTAACAAATAAAAAACTGAAAAATTGGGCATGCAAAATTATTCAGCCCCCTTAAGTTAATACTTTGTAGCGCCACCTTTTGCTGCGATTACAGCTGTAAGTCGCTTGGGGTATGTTTCTATCAGTTTTGCACATCGAGAGACTGAAATTTTTGCCCATTCCTCCTTGCAAAACAGCTCAAGCTCAGTGAGGTTGGATGGAGAGCGTTTGTGAACAGCAGTTTTCAGTTCTTTCCACAGATTCTCGATTGGATTCAGGTCTGGACTTTGACTTGGCCATTCTAACGCCTGGATATGTTTATTTGTGGACCATTCCATTGTGGATTTTGCTTTATGTTTTGGATCATTGTCTTGTTGGAAGACAAATCTCCGTCCCAGTCTCAGGTCTTTTGCAGACTCCACCAGGTTTTCTTCCAGAATGGTTCTGTATTTGGCTCCATCCATCTTCCCATCGATTTTAACCACCTCCCACCCGGGCCATTGTAAATATACGGCCGGGTGGGAGTCTCGTCCTTCTGAATGGACGTTCCGGAACGTCCTTCAGAAGGAGAGAGATCGCCCCGCCGCGGGCACGCGCAGCGGCGCGATCTTGATGTGCCTGTGTCCCTCGGACACAGAGCAACATCATTCGGCAGGAGGGCCCTGTGATTGGCCCTCCTGATCACATGACGGCTGTGTCCAATCACAGCCGTCATGTAATGTAAATAGAGCCGTTGTAACGGCTTCGATCTCTTCTCCTCCTGACAGATCCTGTCAGTGAGGAGAAGAGAAGAGGATCGGTGCTGCTGCGGGGGTGATCAGTGAGTATTTCTAATTACTCACTGATCACAGGGGGGGTCTGTGCTGGTAATCAGATGATTGATTACCAGTACTGCCTTGGGGGGGGGAGGGGTGCCACTAAGCCACCAGGGATGCCCACCCATGACCACCAGGGATGCCCACCATGGCCACCAGGGATGGCAAGCAGGGCTCAGAGAGCCCCCCAGTGCCCTCCCTATCAGTGTTGCCCACCAATGCCATCTATCAGTGCTGCCCACCAGTGCCGTTATTGCCATCTATCAGTGCCGCCCACCAGTGCCCATTACTGCCCATCAGTGCCCCCCATCAGTGACGATCAGTGCCCCCCATCAGTGACGATCAGTGCCGATCAATGCCGATCATTGCCGCCCAACAGTGCCACCTATCAGTGCCCATCAGTGCCACCAATCAGTGCCCATCAGTGCTGCCTATCAGTGCCCATCAGCGCTGCCTATCAGTGCCCACCAATGCTGCATATCAGTGCTATCTATCAGTGCCACATATCAGTGCCCATCAGTGCTGCATATCAGTGCTACCTATCAGTGCCCATCAGTGCTGCATATCAGTACCACCCCATCAGTGCCACCCCATCAGTGTCTCCTCATCAGTGCCTGTCAGTGCGGCATCATCAGTGCTCATCAGTGCAGGAAAAAACATATCTATTTACAAAATTTTATAACCTAAACAAAAAAACTTTTTTTTTTTTTCAAACTTTTCAGTCTTTTTTTATTTGTGCACCAAAAAAGAAAAAACCTGACGGTGATCAAATACCACCAAAAGAAAGCTCTATTTGTGGGGAAAAAAATGACACAAATTTGGTTTAGGTACAGTGTTGCATGACCGCGCAATTGTCATTCAAATTGCAACAGCGCTAAAAGCTGAAAATTGGTCTGGGAAGGAAGGGGGTTTAAGTGCCCAGTATTGAGGTAGTTAACCATCTTCCCTGTCCCTGCTGAAGAAAAGCAGGCCCAAACCATGATGCTGCCACCACCATGTTTGACAGTGGGGATGCATAGTTAATGCATGTTAAGAAGTATACATAATTAAGGGCTCTTCCATGGTGGCGTTTAAATGTTTCATTCAGATACAGTATCTCACAAAAGTGAGTACACCCCTCACATTTTTGTAAATATTTTATTATATCTTTTCATGTGACAACACAAATTACACTTTGCTACAATGTAAAGTAGTGGATGAACAGCTTGTATAACAGTGTAAAATTGCTGTCCCCTCAAAATAACTCAACACGCAGCCATTAATCTCTAAACCGCTGGAAACAAAAGTCAGTACACCCCTAAGTAAAAATGTCCAAATTGGGCCCAATTAGCCATTTTCCCTTCCCGAGTGTCATGTGACCCGTTAGTGTTACAAGGTCTCAGGTGTGAATGGGGAGCAGGTGTGTTAAATTTGGTGTTATCGCTCTCACTCTCTTACACTGGTCACTGGAAGTTCAACATGGCACCTCATGGCAAAGAACTCTCTGAGGATTTGAAATAAAGAATTGTTGCTCTACATAAAGATGGCCTAGACCAGTGATGGTGAACCTTGGCACCCCAGATATTTTGGAACTACATTTCCCATGATGGTCATTGCTCAACTACATTGCACAGTGCATGAGCATCATGGAAAATGTAGTTCCAAAACATCTGGGGTGCCAAGGTTCACCATCACTGGCCTAGGCTAGAAGAAGATTGCCAAGACCCTAAAACTGAGCTGCAGCATCATGGCCAAGACAATACAGTGGTTTAACAGTATAGGCTCCACTCAGAACAGGCCTCACCATGGTCAACCAAAGAAGATAAGTGCACGTGCTCAGCATCATATCCAGAGGTTGTCTTTGGGAAATATAGAAAAACCAAAACAGTGTTGCGCCAAATCTATAATAACACTTAAATACGAAGTGGTAAGATGTGCTTCCAGGTGAAAAATAAAGAGTCCACAAAAAATCAGTGAAAAAATCTTCAGTGCTTGACACCACTGTGACTGTGCTCACCAACCCTTCACCAGTAAATGTGCCTCTCACCTCACATTTAGACCCCTGCATCACCAAGGGTCTAAAACAGCTTGTTCCCTCTAATGGGGTATGCACGAGATGGTAACATCAATGGATATATGGAAGATTGCTCAGATCCAAAATAGGACCAATACATACATAGAGAGATAAAGGAACAAATCTAGTGCTCTCCGTATGATAAATAAAACCAGGTATTTATTAAAGTTGCACTTACATGAGTGAATGATAAAATCAGCATAAAAGATTCGGTATCAAACAATCCAGGATGCTAGTCTTGAGAGGATATGATGTCAGGCATGCAGGCTCCGGCCCCTATACGCGTTATGTCAGCCCATAAGCATTGACTTCCTCGGTAGGGGAATGCTGCACCATTGTTTTGCGCTGATATTTTCACTTTGTTTTTGATTTGTCTTTGGGAAATAGACATATGAGTGTTGCCAGCATTGCTGCAGAGGTTGAAGGGGTGGGGGGTCCACTTGTCAGTGCTCAGACCATACTCCACACACTTCATCCAATTGGTCTGCATGGCTGTCATCCCAGAAGGAAGCCTCTTCTAAAGATGATGCACAAGAAAGCCTGCAAATAGTTTGCTGAAGAAAAGCAGACTAAGGACATGGATTATTGGAACCATGTCCTGTGGTCTGATGAGACCAAGATAAACTTAATTTGTTCAGATGGTGTCAATCGTGTGTGGCGGTAACCAGGTGAGGAGTACAAAGACAAGTTTGTCTTGCCTACAGTTAAGCATGGTGGTGGCAGTGGGGCTGCATGAGTGCTGCCAGCACTGGGGAGCTACAGTTCAGAGGGAACCATGAATGCCAACATATACTGTGACATACTGAAGCAGAGCATGATCCCCTCCCTTCGGAGACTGGGCCACAGGGCACTATTCCAACATGATAAGGACCCCAAACACACCTCCAAGATGACCACTGCCTTGCTAAAGAAGCTGAGGGTAAAGATGATGGATTGACCAAGCATGTCTCCAGACCTAAACCCTAGTGAGCTTCTGTTGGGCATCTTCAAATGGAAGGTGAAGGAGCACAAGGTCTCTAACATCCACCAGCTCCATGATGTCATTATGGAAGAGTGGAAGAGGACTCCAGTGGCAACCTGTGAAGCTCTGGTGAACTCCATGCTCAAGAGAGTAAAGGTTGTGCTGATAAATAATGGTGGCCACACAAAATAATGACACTTTGGGCCCTATTTGGACATTTTTACTTAGGGGTGTACTCACTTTTGTTGCTAGCGGTTTAGACATTAATGACTGTGTGTTGAGTTATTAACAGCAAATTTACACTGTTATACAAGCTGTACACTCACTACTTTACATTGGAGCAAAGTGTAATTTCTTCAGTGTTGTCACTGAAGGGGTATACTCTCTTTTGTGAGATACTGTATGTACAGCATATAGCTTTATATGCATTTTAATGCAGCACTATAGGAATCAATGGCACCATACAAATGAAAAAGTGTGACACGTTTATCGATATACAAAAAACTAGGACATAGCTGTATATAGGGTCATACATCAAATGTTAAGTGTGTAAACGCACACACAAGTACACACAAAGTCATTTGAAGAAATGTACACGTTTAAACACGTCATTTAGGGTGCGTGTTTATCCAAATCGTCTGCCAGCCCAGCCACCATGAGCCTGCATTCTGTGTGGGTTCTGCTTCCTTCTTATTCTTCATGGACAGCTTACCGGAAGAAGAAGCCTCAGATGTGCCTCTCATTGGTCAGCACAGTCTGCGCTGACTAATGTACACTGGCCACTGCAATCATTTTGATGGAAACTTCAAGGCTGTGTATTGTGGTGTATGGTGTACAGACCTCTACACAGGCAAATTGGGGCATCACAGCCGCTATGTGCTGCGAGGTCTACAGCAGTGGTGGTCATCTTTCTTGATATGAGAAGCCTCAAATGCGGCCCCCAACAACACCAAAAAGTGACAGCAGACACACAACAGGTTATAGTCAAATACTAATGGCATGATACAAGAGATGGCCAGAGACTGTGGACATGAAACAAGAGCTGGCAAAGAGACTGCGGACATGATGCAAAAGATGGTCATAGACTCCAGGCATGATACAAAAGATGGCCAGAGACTGCAGACATAATACAAGAGACGGCCAGAGATTATGGCCATAATTCAAGAGATGGTCAGAGACAGCGGACATGATAAAAGAGATAGTCATAGACTGCAGACATGATGCAAGAGATGGCCAGAGACTGTAGACCTAATACAAGAGATGGCAAGAGACTGCGGGCATAATACAGGAAAGGGCCAGAGACTGGGGACATGATACAAGAGATGGTCACAGACTATGGACATAATACAAGAGATGTCCAGAGACTGTGGACATGATACAAGAGATGGTCAGAGAATATGGACAATATACTGTACAAGAGATGAACAGAGACTATGGACATAATACAAGAGATGGTCAGAGACTGCAGACATAATACAAAAGATGATCAAACACTGAGGAAATGCTTCAGGAGATAGTTGTAGACTGGAGACAATACATGTGACTGCTAAAAATCCATACTATAATAGGGGAATAGAGAAACAGATTGGCACTTCTGTGCAGCCTCTGCAGACACTAAAGGGCCACATGAGGCCATCAGGCTACATGTTGGGCAGCAGGGTTATATATTTTCTGTGAACAGATGAACTTATATTTTTTGTGAACAGATGAACTTCTCTTTTAAAGCGGAGTTCCGGCCTTGGAAACGTTTTTTAGATAAAAATACCCCCGAGACAGTCAGGGCTAGTGCATTTCATAATGGATAGCCTCTGAACTGTCCCAGATTGCACTTACCTTTTAGAAGAAATACTTACCTTGAAAATGTCTTGTCCAGCGCTGCCATCGCAGGTGTAGGCAGCTGAAGCCAGAGCGTCCTCTTCGGTGTCCTCTTCCATGTCCTCTTCGGTCCCAGAATGCCCTGCACCGGCCCCGCTCGTCACTTCCGGGGCAGGCGCCGTCACTTCCGGGGCAGGCGCTTCATCCCTGCACAGCTTCTGGGCATGCCCAGAAACTGTTTAGCAGGGAATGAAGTGCCTGCACCGGAACTGACTAGCGGGGCCGGTGCAGGCGTATTGATTCCTGGGAGTGATGACGTTCAGCTCCCCAGAGTCAATGCAAGCAGGAAGAGACGGCGCGTGGCCACAGAGGGAGGAAGTGGAAGAAAGGTAAGTATATTTTCTTCAATGACAAGGTAAGTAAACAAAAAAAAATCGAGACTATCCATTTCTTTTTGATTATCAGCAATCGAATGGCCCAAAGTGGTTTTTGAGGCTGGAAATCCGCTTTAACCACTTTCCACCTGCACTATAGCCGATAGATGGCTACAGCGCGGGCCTCCAGTTATGTGAGGATGTCCTTGCATCAGGCGCACTCTGTGACCACTGTGTGCTTTAGACACACAGATCAGGGTAAAGGGTCAATCACAGCAGACCTTTACCATATTATCAGGTGTGTTCAGTCACAGCTGCCACAATGTAAACAGTGGCTTGCCTGTTGTGGACTCTTATCGGCTCTCCTTTCCTCACACAGAGACAGCGTGTGAGGAAAGAAGAGACGATCAGGGCACAGTGAATACAGCACTATGGCTCACGACTCCCCTTTATGTCATTCCAGAGACAGAACTGTTACAACTATTCCTCTAGCATCTGTACACTTCCCCCAGAATCTTCAGGTGGATTACCATTCACACAAAGAACATTTAGCCTGGCCTAAAAGCCCTTTTGTATCCCACTCCCAGTCCAGTTAGGCCATGTTTAGTGAGACAGGACAACAATGGCTGGCTCTGAGTGTAGACTGCTTTCCCCTGACCTCTGAATTAGCTCACTACACTTGCATGCTGGTGGGGTGTTTGACTCCCATGCCCCAACTGCCTAAGGCTCCCCCTATCCTGGCTTTAAATGGACAATGACTACATTTGTGACAGACTCAACCGAGACAGAGGCTTTTGGAGGGAACTAGGGGTTAGCGCTCTACCCACTGATTATGGCCCATGGGGGAGACCAGGTATCTTGTCTACTTCTCCTGGGCAGAGCATTGAAAAGAGCTCAGTTCAGCCTCTGATCCCATAGAGAGAGCAGACCTTTCTCTAATCATGGACAATAACATGATGAACGTTGAGAGCGAGGCTTAATGGCCATGCACACTATAAGATTTTCTGAAGACTTTTTCCTTCAGATTTACCTTTTCTATGTAGTGCAAGGGCCTGTCAGATTGCATACAAATTGAAAGTGTTTAGGTTTGACCTCATATTATCTGGTTTTGGTAAATCTAAAGGAAAAAGTCTTTAGAAAATTTTATAGTGTGTATGGCCCATTAGAATAATTCTCTGAATAAAGACAATAAAGCTTCCTTTCTGGAGTGGAGGGAAATGTGTAATATTAGTCTTGTACAGGTTAATAGTCAAAGAAAATATGGTGGTCCTCCTGCAGACTGGGTTGGAGTTCCTCCACTTGGAACCCTTTAAAATGATGGCTTATCTTGAGGCACCCTTTAAAGTTATGGACAATCTCGAAAAGGGGTTTTGATCTCTAGGATGCCCTATAGTAAGGTTTTGCCACCGTCCCTGTGAAATCGTTGTGTTTTGGGTATGGTGCCTCAAACCAAGGTTGTTGGGACTTTAAGGGCAAGAGTAAACAACGTAAAGTATCATAGAATAAAAATTGAACAGTTTATTTTCAAAAAAGTTTTACAAGGTAATAGACAAGTTTGTCGTGGATGGGTTTAAGGTCCATCGGTGAGAGAAGTGAAGAAGTTAGAAAGGTAGGTGACAAAGTGAAAAATGGTGACTTTTGATGAACATTTTTCTCTGTTGTCCCATGCGTGTATTTCAGGCTTGGAACTTTGTTCAAAGGAAAATGTCCAGGAGATTACCCTACGCATTTCGGCTGTATAGGTATTAGCCTTTTTCAAGGATAAGTCACCATGTCTAGAAACAACAATGAATTGTACGTTTTTTGCACATATGCATAATTTAAAGTAGAATTATGACATGTGCTTTATGTTACATACATCTTTCTTTTGTCTGGTCCATGTGTGAAATGTTTTCCCCAGGTTTCTAAGTCGCATCAGGAACTTCTTCACTTCTCTCACCGATGGACCTTAAACCCATCCACGACAAACTTGTATATTACCTTGTAAAACTTTTTTGAAAATAAACTGTTCAATTTTTATTCTATGATACTTTACTTTGTTTACTCTTGCCCTTAAAGTCCCAACAACCTTGGTTTGAGGCACCAAACCCAAAACACATGGACAATCTCGAGGCACCCTTTAAAATTATGGAAAATCTCAAGGCGTCTTTTAAAATTATAGACAATCTTGAGGCACCCTTAAAAATATGGACATCCTGAAGGCACCGCATTCTAAAATGTAAAAAGCTATTCTAATTGTTTTACATAATGCATCAACATCCACACACATAGGACATTCAACGTTAGAGGTGATTTATTCTTCCAAATCAGAGACACTTTTGCATACTGGTACCTACTAGTATTCCAATGTTTCTCTTCTTCCTCAGTTTTTCTCCATCACTCAGAAAATGTGACCCTAACGCTGACAGAGAGGGGCAGGGGAGAATCAAGCAAGGAGGCTGTGCAGATGACCGACATCCTCCTTATCAACTGATGTCATTTGTTGTTAGGATGCCGGCAGCTAGAAGGTCGTAATGTTGCGCAATGAAAACCTGTGGCTTTGTGTAGCTAAAAGGCAGGCTTGATCCACTTGCTGGCTTGTATTTGATTTTTGGGCAATTTTTAGGCACTTTGCCAAGGTACCCCCGAAGAAACCTTAAGGCACTGGTTGAAAAAGGCTGGTCTAGATCACAGATTTCACCAGTGAATGCTGGTTAATGAGATTTGGATAGCCCTGGGTCTTCTTATTGAGGAACTGGTGCAGAACTGTCTGGGTGGCACTGACCTGAGTCACCCAGGCTTGTCTAGGTGACTAGTTGTTAATTAGCTTACAGTTTAATTAAGATCACTGTTAGTTGTTAGCTGTTAACTGGATTGCTGTTTGAAGTTTGAATTGTCATGCTAATATCCTACAGAGGGGAATGTAATCCTTGGCGTATAAAGTATGTGTCTGAGTTTTAATAAAGTCATTTAATTGGTTTTTACCTCAACAACTTGTCTGTGTACAATGCTTGGGATAAAGGGCTGGTATTAGCTTGTGGTCTGCTGGAAGGGTTTGAAGGGGAGGCAGTGTTTGGCAGAAGCACCCAATCGGGGTGCCAGGCAGTCCGTCACAATATTTACTACATCACTAAGGAGGAACTTTGCTAAAAGGGAGCTATCACTGGCTTCTAAGGCTTCCTGTACTCTGACCTACATTTACTGCGGGGAAAAGCCAAAACATAGCAAAAGTGCAACACATTTTTGGCACGATTTCCATTTTACTGCGGCCGGCGGTCAAAACGTTCCTATTCTGAATGCGATACTTTGGCGTTCAGGAGAGGGAGGTTGAAGCTTACCTAAAAGTGGCAGCTCCTAAACTCTGCTAAAAGCCCATGTGTACATTGACACATAGGCTTTAATGGAGTTGAATTTAGGGGCTTTGGCAAAAAAATGCCAAAAGCTCCTAAGCTCAAATTTAGGAGCTGCCAGCGTAGGCTACTGTACATGAAGCCTAACTTTTCCCTTTCCCTTACTATAATGAGACCAGAGCCATCTTGTGGCCAGCCAGCTAATTGCACCTGCTTACAGCGTTTCTATATAAACAGCTTTAGATTTACCACTAATATGTAATATTGAGTGCCTGCATGAACTATACAATCAATCAATGTATACAATAGGACATGCCCTCACATAACATATACAGCAAGCTTCAGGCAGATGACTCTGAGGCACTACCGTATTTACCCGTAAGCTGAAATGGATGGCACTACCAAAAGTATTTTTCAGCTGAAACGGAGAGCACAACCATAATTACCCGTCAGCTGAAACAGATAGCACTATTGTAATAACTCGTCAGCTGACATGGAGGGCAGTACCACGGCAGTGCCCTTAGTTTCAGCTGACGAGTAATTACAGCAGTGCCCAGATTTTCAGCTGACGGGTATTTACGGTAGTGCCCTCATTTTCAGCTGAGGGGTAATTACGGTAGTACCCTGTTTTTCAGCTATATGGGTAATTTACGGTAGTGCCCTCATTTTTCAGCTGATAGGTAATTACAGAAGTGCCCACTTTTTCAGCTGATAGGTAATTGCGGTAGTGCCCTCATTTTAAGCTGATAGGTAATTACAGAAGTGCCCTCTTTTTCAGCTGATAGGTAATTGCGGTAGTGCCCTCATTTTCAGCTGATAGGTAATTACATTACAGTAATGCCCTCATTTTCAGCTGAGGGGTAATTACGGTAGTGCCCTGATTTTCAGCTAAATGGGTAATTATGGTAGTGCCCTGATTTTCAGCTGATAGGTAATTACAGAAGTGCCCTCTGTTTCAGCTGATAGGTAATTGCGGTAGTGCCCTCATTTTCAGCTGACAGGTAATTACAGTAGTGCCCTCATTTTCAGTTGAGGGGTAATTACGGTAGTGCCCTGATTTTAAAATGATGGGTAATTACGGTAGTGCCCTCATTTTCAGCCGACGGGTAATTACGGCAGTGCCCTTATTTTCAGCTGACAGGTAATTACAGTAGTGCCCTCATTTTCAGCTGAGGGGTAGTTAAGGTAGTGCCCTTATTTTTAGCTGAGGGGTAATTATGGTAGTGCCCTCTTTTTCTGCTGAGGGGTAATTACGGTAGTGCCCTGATTTTCAGCTGATGGGTAATTATGGTAGTGCCCTCATTTTGAGCTGAAGGGTAATTACGGTAGTGCCCTTATTTTCAGTTAACGGGTAATTACAGTAGTGCCCTCATTTTCAGCTGAGGGGTAATTACGGTAGTGCCCTTATTTTTAGCTGAGGGGTAATTATGGTAGTGCCCTTTTTTTCAGCTAAAGGGTAATTACGGAAGTGCCCTTATTTTCAGTTGACGGGTAATTACGGTAGTGCCCTCATTTTCAACTGACGGGCAATTACGGTAGTGCCCTTATTTTCAGCTGATGGGTAATTATGGTAGTGCCCTCTTTTTCAGCTGAGGGGTAATTACGGTAGTGCCCTCTTTTTCAGCTGAGGGGTAATTACGGTAGTACCCTTATTTTCTGTTGATGGGTAATTACGGTAGTGCCCTCATTTTCAGCTGAGGGGTAATTACGGTAGTGCCCTCATTTTCAGCTGATGGGTAATTACGGTAGTGCCCTCTTTTTCAGCTGTTGGGTAATTACGGTAGTGCCCTCTTTTTCAGCTGTTGGGTAATTACGGTAGTGCCCTCTTTTTCAGCTGTTGGGTAATTACGGTAGTGCCCTTATTTTCTGCCGATGGGTAATTATGGTAGTGCCCTCTTTTTCAGCTAAAGGGTAATTACGGAAGTGCCCTTATTTTCAGTTGACGGGTAATTACGGTAGTGCCCTCATTTTCAACTGACGGGCAATTACGGTAGTGCCCTTATTTTCAGCTGAGGGGTATTTATGGTAGTGCCCTCTTTTTCAGCTGAGGGGTAATTACGGTAGTACCCTTATTTTCTGTTGATGGGTAATTACGGTAATGCCCTTTTTTTCAGCTGATGGGTAATTATGGTAGTGCCCTCATTTTCAGCTGAGGGGTAATTACGGTAGTGCCCTTATTTTCAGTTGACAGGCAATTACGGTAGTGCCCTTATTTTCTGCCAATGGGTAATTACAGTAGAGCCCCTTTTTTCAGCTGATAGGTAATTACAGAAGTGCCCTCTGTTTCAGCTGATAGGTAATTGCGGTAGTGCCCTCATTTTCAGCTGACAGGTAATTACAGTAGTGCCCTCATTTTCAGTTGAGGGGTAATTACGGTAGTGCCCTGATTTTAAAATGATGGGTAATTACGGTAGTGCCCTCATTTTCAGCCGACGGGTAATTACGGCAGTGCCCTTATTTTCAGCTGACAGGTAATTACAGTAGTGCCCTCATTTTCAGCTGAGGGGTAGTTAAGGTAGTGCCCTTATTTTTAGCTGAGGTGTAATTATGGTAGTGCCCTCTTTTTCTGCTGAGGGGTAATTACGGTAGTGCCCTGATTTTCAGCTGATGGGTAATTATGGTAGTGCCCTCATTTTGAGCTGAAGGGTAATTACGGTAGTGCCCTTATTTTCAGTTAACGGGTAATTACAGTAGTGCCCTCATTTTCAGCTGAGGGGTAATTACGGTAGTGCCCTTATTTTTAGCTGAGGGGTAATTATGGTAGTGCCCTTTTTTTCAGCTAAAGGGTAATTACGGAAGTGCCCTTATTTTCAGTTGACGGGTAATTACGGTAGTGCCCTCATTTTCAACTGACGGGCAATTACGGTAGTGCCCTTATTTTCAGCTGATGGGTAATTATGGTAGTGCCCTCTTTTTCAGCTGAGGGGTAATTACGGTAGTGCCCTCTTTTTCAGCTGAGGGGTAATTACGGTAGTACCCTTATTTTCTGTTGATGGGTAATTACGGTAGTGCCCTCATTTTCAGCTGAGGGGTAATTACGGTAGTGCCCTCATTTTCAGCTGATGGGTAATTACGGTAGTGCCCTCTTTTTCAGCTGTTGGGTAATTACGGTAGTGCCCTCTTTTTCAGCTGTTGGGTAATTACGGTAGTGCCCTCTTTTTCAGCTGTTGGGTAATTACGGTAGTGCCCTTATTTTCTGCCGATGGGTAATTATGGTAGTGCCCTCTTTTTCAGCTAAAGGGTAATTACGGAAGTGCCCTTATTTTCAGTTGACGGGTAATTACGGTAGTGCCCTCATTTTCAACTGACGGGCAATTACGGTAGTGCCCTTATTTTCAGCTGAGGGGTATTTATGGTAGTGCCCTCTTTTTCAGCTGAGGGGTAATTACGGTAGTACCCTTATTTTCTGTTGATGGGTAATTACGGTAATGCCCTTTTTTTCAGCTGATGGGTAATTACGGTAGTGCCCTCATTTTCAGCTGAGGGGTAATTACGGTAGTGCCCTTATTTTCAGTTGACAGGCAATTACGGTAGTGCCCTTATTTTCTGCCAATGGGTAATTACAGTAGAGCCCCTTTTTTCAGCTGATAGGTGATTACGGTAGTGCCCTCATTTTCAGCTGATAGGTAATTACGGTAGTGCCCTCATTTTCAGCTGAGAGGTAATTACGGTAGTGAGTGACCTAATTTTCAGCTGATAGCTGAAAATGAGGGCACTACCGTAATTACCCATCAGCTGGAAATGAGGGCATGACCGTAATTTCCCGTCAGCTGAAACGTTGGACATCATGGACGGAACATGGGCGGCTTCTAGGTCTAGACGTGACTGTTACAGCGGCCTCTATTGGTGACTTATCGTATGGACGGGAATTGAGAATCATTTGGCCACATCTGACACTGCTGTCACAGCGTATTTGTGCGGCCTCTATAGGTGACTGCTGGTACTGTGACATCTGACTGGGGGTGAGTGGAACGCGTGCGGCCTCTAGAGGTGATTTCTGGTACTGTGACAGCTATCTGTCGGTGGGCGGCCTCTAGCAGTGAGTGATTGTGAATGGAGAAGGGGCGGGTCGGTAGGCGGGGTTGAGGAAAGCGCGCCACATTCGGAAGTTCAGACTCCGGGCAGTCGGTGCAGAGTTCCCGGTCAGTGTCCGCCATGTCTAATTTGCTCCCTGGTTATTCCCCCAGCTTCAAGAAACCGGCGGATATAATGCGGCTGAGCCGGCGGAGGAGCCGCAGTGAGGCGGGCACGCGGACGGCGCTGTTCTCCCCGGGGGAGGTGGCCAGGCGGGTGCCCGGGGTCCGGCCGTTCTCCCTCGGGACACAGCGGAGCGGGGGGACGGCGGTGAAGAGGAGGAACCCGTTCGCCAGTTTAGAGAACACGGTGGAGGCGAAGAGGAGAGCGGCCTGCCTGGCGGAATGTGAATTCAGTGTGCCGGCCGTGGAGAAGGAGAACCCGGAGCCAGTTCCAGGTCAGCCCGGGGACATTAAGGGTTAATCGGTTCTTTTATAATTTCCCGGTAAAAGTCAGCCAATGGCTGGCGCCACGTCACTATTGTTGATGTCGGAGCAGATGGTTGGGGATCACGTGACTGCTGTGTACCTGGCCCCGCTCTGATCAGCAGCTGCTGTGTGTAGATGTACAGGGGGGAGGGGAGGATGATGATAGAATACACAGCTCATCATTCCCCTTTATACTCACAATGTGACCTGGACTGACATTACATTCTATCCGATGGATCAAAGCTTTACAAGATCACTAAAGAACACATTGTTTCCATTTTGGATAGAGTAAAAGAAGGGTATTATAACCTTTGTCAGATTTTTTTTTTTTTTTGCTGTCTGTGTCCCCATTGGAGTGATTTCCCTTTGCTTCCTGTCCCTATAGCCAAACAGGAAGTGAGAGGAAATCCCTGGTTGTCACCAGTACTAGTGTCCCCATTGAAAGATCTCTCCTCCATCCCTGTTCCGGAGACAACCCAGAATTTGGGATTTTTTTTTTCAGTTTTTGTGATCTAGATTGTAAGCTCTAATGAGCACGGCCCTCTGATTCTCCTGAATTGTATTGTAACTCTACTGCCCTCATTGTAAAGCACTGCGCAAACTGTTGGCGCTATATAAATCCTGTATAATAATGATGAATCTCTCTAATGGGCACAGACAGCAGTCAAACTCTGACATGAGGTGTAATCAGTCTCCACTCTGACACACATTTTTCTCTAGTGATACTTGGTGGGTTATGAATCTGCCTGATACTGGTAGACATACTGGGGGGGGCACTCCCTGGGGGATGGGAGGTGTTACCACCATGCACACTTAGTCCCAGTTCACACTGGGGCAGCTTGTCAGATGACTTAGCCGCCTGACAAGTGGCGCTCATTCAGTGCAATGGAACCGCTCTTATCAGGAGCAACTCAAGTCACTCCGACTTTGAAAAAGCTTCCTGCACTACTTAGGGGGCGACTTGCATTGACTTCTATTAGAGAAGTAGTTTGCAAGCACACTGAAGTTGCACTGCACGGGGCGGCTTCAGAGTCGGGTGAACTGAACTGAGCCTTACAGTGTAATGATGCTGAAAGGGGTTCTTGTCGGATGACTCTTTACCTCGTTGACCCTCAAGCTTGGAGGCGGTGAGATGGAGAATTTGGTCTTGAAAGAGTTGTAAACCCGTGTTTTTTTTTTTTTTTTTTTTTTCACGCTGAAGAGAAACACATAATGAGCTCCTGACCTTAGAACGAGCCCCCGCCGTGCCGCCGCTTACCTGACAGGCGACATGTTCAGTCGTCTTCCGGGATCGCGGCATCTGGCCATCTGATTGGCCGAAGCCGCGGTGATGTATGAGAGGATTGACCGCACTCTGGTAGAAATATTTCTTGAAATCAAAGATGTTTCCTTTATTGTTCCAATAAAATCAAGTGACAGTGTACAAGCAGACAAAGGTTGACGCGTTTCACGACATTACCAGTCGCTTACTCATAACCGTGGTCAATCTTCTCATACTTTGCATGCTTCCGGATTACGGCTCCGACCTGCACCAGGCCTTAGACATACACCTGAGCGGCTACACTTTCCTGCTTTTCGAAGCCGCGGTGATGTCATTCCCGCGCACGCGGGAGCCGACGGTCACGGGACTCTGAAGGAATGGTGCCAGCGGCCGTTCCTTCAGAGCGCATGCGCCAGTGATGTCACTGGCTGCATGTAAGGTAAATATCTCCTAAACGGTGCATGTTTAGGAGATATTTACAGTACCTATAGGTAAGCCTTATCATAGGCTTACCTATAGGTACAAGTTACAGTGGAGGGTTTACTTTCCTCTTTAACCACTTGAGCTCCGGAAGGTTCAACCCCCCCCCCCCCCCCTTCCTGACCAGGCCATTTTTTGCAATACGGGACTGCGTTGCTTTAACTGACAATTGCGCATTCATGAAAAGCTGTACCCTAGTAACTTCCTCCCCCTCACAAATGGAGCTTTCTTTTGGTGGTATTTAATCTCCTCTGTGGTCTTTATTTTTTTGCACTATAAACAAAGAAGACCGACAATTAAAAAAAAAAAAAGTTTACTTTCTGCTACAAACCACACCCAGTAAAAAATGTAAAAAATCAAATTTCTTTATCAATTTAGACCAATATGTACTCTGCTACATAAGTGACAAAAAAGTCCCCATAAGCGTATATCATTTGCTTTGCGCGAAAGCTATAGCGTCTCAACTAGTAATGGTGGCGATCAGTGTTTTTTAGTGGGACCGAGACATTGAGGCGTACAAATCTGACAGTGACATTTTTTGGGCTACAGTGATCAGTGCTAAAAAAAAAAAAATTCACTGTCACAATACAAATGACACTGGCAGGGAAGGGGATAACATCGGGCCGATCAAAGGGTTAAATGTGTAACCTGGGAGTGCTGTGTGGGGGACACTTTTACTGGGGGAAGACAGAGATCCGCGTTCCTGCTTAGCAGAAACACAAGATCTTCCCCTCTGACAGAACACTGGTCTGCCTTGTTTACATAGGCAGACCAACGTTCTGTTAGCCGCAACAATTGCGAGGTGTCGGCGGACATTGGGTCCACCGCACCCGCTGATTGGCTCTCGCTATGTCCAATCACAGCAGAAGCAGGTTGTCGGCGGCACGCCCCAGACCCAAGATAAAAAAAATCACGTACAGGTATGTAATTTTTGCACTAAAGGGCCGCTCTGCCACAGTATATGTACAGTGGGGAGAACAAGTATTTGATACACTGCCGATTCTGCAGGTTTTCCTACTTACAAAGCATGTAGAGGTCTGTAATTTATCATAGGTACTCTTCAACTGTGAGAGACAGAATCCAAAACAAATCCAGAAAATCACATTGTTTGATTTTTAAATAATTTGCATTTTATTGCATGCCATAAGTCACAGTACAAATACTGTAGCCGCTGACTTTTAATGAGGACACTTGCCTGTCCCGGTATTCCACAATGTCAGCACTCCTAGCCGAACTGTCCATTGGCTCCGGGTGCTGGCGCTGACATCCTTACTAAGGGAAACAGGAAGTTCACAGCCTGTTTCCTACTGCGCATGCGTGAGTCATGCTGCCATTTCTGAATGGTCCTGCTTTGTTCTGGGACCTGTGTCTCCCAGAAGGCAGCAGGGGGAAGGAGGAGGGGCGGAAATTACGTAGATCACCGCGGTGACCTTACATGGAAGTGGGAGCAGGTACCTGTTTTTGACAGGTAAAGGCTCCCCCCCCCCCCCCCCCCGATATGTGCCAAATGTGGCACTGGAAAGGGGAGGAAGCAGATAAGCAGAGCTTCCACTTTTAGATGGAACTCCACTTTAAAGGTTAAAGTGGCTGTAAACCGCTGTAATACTAAAACTTTCCTCTGTACTATTGCATAATGTCCCCGTATGCATTGCATACTATAACATAATGAAATCATTACCTTAGAACGAAACCCCCCCCCCCCCCCCCCCCCAGCAGCGCGCTGACATCTTCCTTCCTGGTTCACGGGCTCTGGCTGTGTGAGTGGCCGGAGCCGCAATGACATCAGCCCTCTTTCCAACATCATCCTTTGAAGGTCCGGCATGGTGTGCCAGGCCTTCGGAGCACATGCACCGGTGAAGTCACCAGCTGCAGCTCTAGTGTGAATATCTCCTAAACAGTGGCCATTTAGGAGACATTCATTTTACATACAGGTAAGCCTTTTTTATATGCTTACCTGTAGGTAAATATCACAGAGTGGACTTTACTACCACTTCAAGTACACTTTACCACAAAGTCTGCCAATACTTTTTGCTTAGATCGAACCTCACCCAACTCGCCACAGATGGGCACTTAACCTCTTCACACCGGAGCTTCCCAGCTCTTTAAGAGGTTTAGGATGCTGGGAGGCGGGGCGTGGCTTAAGATCATGTGACCGCCGTGAATGGCTGTCACGGTGGTCACGTGATATGAAAACTCTTGTTTGGGAGCTTTCTGTTAGATGCCGATCACTGTTCCGGGAGCGCGCTCTCTGTACAGTGTTATTGACTGCAATTAACACAAATATGCGGCCTCTCGGCGCTAAGGCCCAGGCGCCAAAAGGACACATTTGCATGCGGCCAGCGCCAAGCAGTCAAAGGGAAATGTTCACTTTAAGAAAAATATTTAACATGCACGTTTTTTTGCAGGTAGAAAGATAAGCATTGATTTTTTTTTTTTTTCTGTAAAGCATTGCACCCGTGATCAGCAGAATATGGGTAGAATGTCAGGCTCCTGCAGACTGTTAGTACAGCTGTCTGCTCATACCTCCCGTATGATGGTTGCTGAGGTCCAGGAAGATCGCTGAGGTAGGAAATCGCTCACCAGTGCCCTCGCAGTTCATTGAGAATTACAAGCCCTCTGCCATGGTGGAAGATTAAACTTGTAGTTCGTTCATGGAACTCTGTAAAAGAATGATGCAGCTGTGTGTGCGGAGCCCCGCGCTGTTTTGATTCGTGACAGTGGGTGTGGGGAGAGGATCCCCTGCCTACTGTCACAATGGGGGATGGGTCAGGTGCAGACAAGTGCTTTAGTAACATGTTACACCCTGTATATGGGTTTAACCTGTTACTAAAGGGCCATACACACTATAAGATTTTCTGAAGACTTTTTCCTTCAGATTTACCTTTTCTATGTTGTGCAAGGGCCTGCCAGATTGCATACAAATGTAAAGTGTTTAGGTTTGACCTCATATTGTATGGTTTTGGTAAATCTAAAGGAAAAAGTCTTCAGAAAATTTTAGTGTGTATGGCCCATAAAAGTGAACTTATCAATCAAAGCAGAACTCCATGGAAAAAAAAAAAAATTCCCATGCAGTGGGGCTGTATCAGCACTTGAAGGGGTAACTGCTTGTTTTGTCAAGCAGAGCGCCAAAATGCTGTACTTACCCGATTCTTCCATCCTCCAGAATACAGTACTCTCCCATGTCCAGAGGTGGAACTGTTCCTACTGCCCATTGAGAACCGGTCTATGCGTGTGACATCAGGAACAGTCCATGCACAAGACCGATAGCGTGTGTGGGAGCTGGAGGGGAGGGGACCAGTCTGTTCCAGGTCAGTAAATATTGCATCCAGAAGATCAATGTGATAGCCGGGTACACAGCAGTTTTGGAAGAAGCATATTTTAGCAGTAGCAACCATAGTACTTCCCTAGCGTCAGGTTTTATTTTAAGTATTTGAAAGGTTCTTTTCTTTGACATCCTCTTATGGACAAAATCTTTTTTGCAATTGATTTCTTTACAGAAACTAATTGGTGTTTTGATTTCAGTTTCATTCGGTAGAAGATGTACTTTGGGGAGACAGCCTTAAACCTGAACCAGTTACTACCACAAAGAGTGAGGTAAATATCACACATTTCTGAAGATCCTCCATGACAATTGTACTTTTTGAAAGGCTCCTTCTAAATACTAATACTATACTATTGCAAACATAAGACCCCTATCAGTAGTTTATTTTATTTTTCCTATGCTTGTTTTTTTACAGAAATTTTATTTTTTTCCTGTCCTGTGAATGGATCTACCCCCTTAGACAGCTGGCTGGCACCTAAACAAGTGTCCCTATTGGAAGATTTACCTTTTATTCCTGTTCTGGTGAACATTTGAAATGTAGATGTCACCCTTATTTTTAGTCTTGGTGACAGTGATTCCCAGGACACACAGAAACTGGATTTCTGTAGCAGCGACACCAAAATATAAACCTCACAGGCTTTCTGACCCTTCCCACTGTAAAACAGAAAAAGTTGTGGCTTTAGATGCCCTTAAGCTGGGTGTACACACAGTTTGGTCCCTGCTTCAACACAAGCGATGTTGTCGCTGGGATCTCTGCCCCTCAGACATTGTATTCTGATGGGTTTCCCCACCCCAAACTCCGCTTCATTAGAACAGACAGCAGTACACAAGGACTGAAAGTTGGCTGCTTCCTGCTGAACCAGCTTAATTTCAACCCATGTGTACTGGGCTTTAGACCTGAGGGCATTTTATGTGTAATATTAAAATCTAAGCTTTCAAAGTATAAATTCACCTAAAAAAAATGCACCTAATTTGCAGGGAAATAAAAAATATGCATGCATTTTTTTTTTTTTCCTACATTTTAACACTGCGGTCTTAAGCAGTGCACCTATGATCATCAGATCGTGGCTGCAATGCCAGGATCCTGCAGACTCTCAGCCAGTTGCCTGCCCATACCTCCAGTGCAGGCAGACAGTTACTGAACTGCAGAATATATTAACTCTGATAGCACTCAGCAGCATCCTCGCAATTCATTGAGAACTACAAGCTGTAGCGGCCAATGTTACTAGTTCATTTATTAATTTTCCACCGCTCTGTTTTCATATTGTGACATTGAATGTGGGGGAGAAGCACCCCCTCCTGCTGTCAGTGCGGGGAGTACTGGCGGCGGGAGGGGGGTGTATAGGAACATGTTATACCCTCAATGTGGGTGTAACATGCTCCTAAAGGTGAACTTTACCTTTTAATAATATTCTGATCTAGTGCTGTTGGTCTTTTAAATGGGTGTGCATTAGAAGCAGATAATGTAGGACGTACCAAATTTTACCTAATTACTCCCAAGGTTGATGTTTTTTTAGTGTAATTCTAAACTTGCATTGTAAATCTTCCATGGTTTGTCTTGGTCTGCCTTTACATTCAAGGATGTTGCTACAGCTTTAGAGTAGTATTCCAAAATCAGTTACATCTGTAGTAATACTTTTTTTTTTCTCCCCACCCCTCTCGCCTGTATCAGTCTCCAGAAAAGCCACTTACAACCACGGAACCAGCAAAGGGGTCGGTGACGTATCCAGCAGACTGGAGTCTCAAGACACGTCTTTTATTTACCTCTTCCCACCCGTTTTCCTGGACCGATCACTTAAAAGCTCAGGAAGAAGCTCAGGGCCTAGTTCTACATTGTCGGGCCACACCAGTCAGCCTGCCTCAAACAATCGCAGTAATTATTTTTTTCTCCTCTCTCATGTCTTTCCAGCAGCTGTGGCCATCTTATCTCCTCAAACATTATTATTATTATTCAGGATTTATATAGCGCCAACAGTTTGTGCAGCACTTTACAATATGAGGGCAGACAGTACAGTTACGATACAGGAGGAATTAGGGGTCCTGCTCAGAGCTTACAATCTAAAGGGGAGGGTCAACTGATACATAAGGTTAAAAACTGTGGGGGGTGCGCTGATGGAGAAAATGTACAGTTGGGTGGAGGCAGGATAGGCTTCTTCTGAAAAGAAGGGTTTTCAGGGATTACCTAAAAGTGGAGGGAATTCTCTTCAGTAGCTCTTAGCCTAGAACCCCACAAACACCATAGAATAGGGCTCCAGTACTTGGATTGTTGAACTTGGATACATTTGATTTCACACCCGGTTTGTGGCACTCTGCTTTCTTAGTTTGTAATGGCTAATTACCTTTGAACCACAAAAAGCTCCTAATATACCTCTAAGCTTTCAAGACACTGTTGGGGGGGGGGGGGGGGGTAAGCTTTGCCAACTATTATGTGGCAGAATGAGTTGCTGCTAGCTGGATGACTGTCCCTATTGAGAGAAGATGCCCATAGACTGATCCATTTGATAACTGTGCATTTGGAAAATTTATTTTCTCTGTAGGATGTCACTGACTTAAACCGGACTCCCCCTGGCTGAGCAATCTTAGGCTGACCGTAGAAGGATCGAAATTCCGCTGATTCAGCGGGGATCATCCAAATTTCAATCCATATATGCCTGATCCGGCTCAACAGAAGCCGATCTAATGATTGACTTTTCTGGAACAAACGGGAATGTTGGAAAACTTTCATTCGATCAGCACCTGCAGCCTGGTCAGTGTATGCTGGCATTGGAGGAGTACGCGCTGTCATTACTACAGTAGAGGATTCCTCTATCCTCATCGCTGCTTGTGCGGATGATGAAATCCTTTTTCTTTTTTTCCTTTTGGATCAGCTTATAGGCTGTTCAAAAAAAGATCCAATTATAGCCAGCATTAGATAAAAAATTCACACCTAATGGCCCATACACATGATCCAAAAATTGAAAGAAAAATACCGCCTTTGAAGTGATTGTACGATAATCGGATCGTTGGTACAGAGCTTTCAAGAGCCGATCGCGACAGTTCATACGATGTTATCCGATTGGACAAGCTTGAAAATATTTCTTGTACGATACCAGATCGTGTCATTTTCATTTAATCAGTACAGTTGTAGTCCGAAAACACAATACCCTACAACACATTACATCACTTCTGATTTTTTTTATTCTGTCGTACGAGAATTTACATAACTTTAGTATCCTTTCCATTTTCGATATGTGACTAGCATGCAAAAAAAACCTGACGATCTGTCATCCAATTTTCAGATCGTGTGTACGGGCCATAAGGGGTAGATTTACTAAAACTGGAGCACTCCAAATCTGGTGCAGCTGTGTTTTGTAGCCAGTCAGCTTCTAGCTTCAGCTTGTTCAATAAAGCTTTGGCAATAGAACCTGGAAGTTGATTGGTTTCTATGTGGAGTTGCACCAGAGTTTGCACACACCAGGTTGCTTTCACTGAGGAGTTTTTTGAAGCACTTTTGCGTTAAAGGATCTGAAAAGCTCAAGAAAAATGCTTCCCTTTAAATCCTACATATGTGCTCACACTGGAGTGGTGGGCTTCCCTTTGCGGTGTAAAAAATCCTTTTTGGAGCATGTTTGGTGAGTTAAAAAAAAAAAAAAAAAGGCACCAAAAATGCACCTCCCTATTAAAAGCAATGGAAAATGTGGTAAAAATGCACCCGTAATGTTTGTTTGGGTGTGGTTTTTGAGTCGCATGTCCTTTAAAACCACAAATGCAGTAAAATGGCGTAAAAAAAAAAATGCATGTGCGTTTTATCGCGCTTTTGCAGCAGATCAGTGTGAAAGTAACCTTGGTAAATAAACCCCGAAGTGTGCCTCTGGAGAGTATAAATGGATCAGACTATGCATATTGACGTTACAGCTACCTTTTTTATGCCTGTTACTTATAAGGAAAACTCAGGATAGAAATCTGCATTTGATATTGCTTACTTAATTTTGACGGTAGATTTTAGTCCTTTAATACTGCTCAATACTCTTTCCAATGACCACATATTCCAACCCATGTGTTCCATATCCAATTGGTTTATTAGATGTTC
This sequence comes from Pelophylax lessonae, assembly GCF_965119305.1. NCBI lineage: Eukaryota > Metazoa > Chordata > Amphibia > Anura > Ranidae > Pelophylax > Pelophylax lessonae. The sequence goes on along the minus strand of NC_138775.1, from coordinate 235,093,805 downwards.
CTTGATTGTATAAATTACTTTTGTCTTGATGAATATTGTCAAATAGATCTAGAATTGCCTAATCTGTGATAATTTGTCAAAGGTAGCTATTTTTTATAGTTCAGACCTGTTTAATATGCTTTTTTTTTTTTTTTTAATGAAAGGTGCCCCTTGGTATACAGATAATTACAGAGTATATGTAGATGCAATGAATTTAATACCTGCACATGGTTTACTTAAATAGATCTTTCACATGCACAAGCATACTATGATTCCCCTTAAATTTTAGTACACTGCTCATAAAAATTAAAGGAACACATCACCTCTCAATAGAAAAAAATATCATGCTGGATATCAATACTAATATTGACTGGGTATTGTGTTTGGAATGAGAGGATGCCACATCATTTGATGGAAATGAAAATTATTTACAGGGGGTTGAATTCAGACACCCCGAAAATCAAAGCGAAAAAATGATGCAGCAGGCTAGTCCATTTTGCTGAAATTTCATTGCAGAAAATCAAAATGGTAGTTTGGCCCCCACATGCTTGTGTGCATGTCCGACAACGTCGGGGCATGCTTCTTTTGGGACAACAGATGGTGTCCTGGGGTATTTACTCCCAGATCATCACTGAGCTCCTGAACAGACTGAGGTGCAACCTAGTAGCGTCAGATGGACCAAAACATAATGTCCCAGAGGTGTTCTTTTGGATTTAGGTCAGGCGCGCATGGGGGCCATTCAATGGTATCAATCATCCTCTAGGAACTGGCTGCATATTGTCGTGCACCAGGAGGAACCCAGGACCCACTGCACCAGCATAGGGTCTGACAATGCATCCAAGGATTTCATCCCGATGCCTAATGGCAGTCAGGGTGTCATTGTCTAGCCTGTAGAGGTCTGTGAGTCTCTCCATGGATATGCCTCCCCAGACCATCACTGACCCACCACCAAACCGGTCATGCTGAACGATATTACAGGCAGCATAAGTTCTCCATGGCTTCTCCAGACCCTTTCACGTCTGTCACGTGCTCAGGGTGAACCGGCTCTCCCCAGTGAAAAGCACAAGGCACCAGTGGCAGACCTGCCAATTCTGGTGTTCAATGGCAAATGCCACTCGAGCTTCAGTGTCTGGCAATGAGCACAGGGCCCACTAAAGGACATTGGGCCCTCAGGCCACCATCCTAAAGTATGTTTCTGATTGTTTGTTCAGAGCCATTACACCAGTGGCTCGCTGGAGGTCATTTTGTAGGGCTCTGGCAGTGCTCACCCTGTTCCTCCTTGCACAAAGGAGCAGATACCAGTCCTGCTGATAGGTTAAGGACCTTCTATGGCTCTGTCCAGCGCTCCTAGAGTAACTGCCTGTCTCCTATAATCTCCTCCTTGCTCTTGAGACTGTGGTGGGAGAGGCAGCAAATCTGGCAATGGCACATATTGATGTGCCATCCTGGAGAGGAGTTGGACTGCCTGTGCAACCTCTATAGGGTCCAGGTATCACCTTATGCTACCAGTAGTGACACTAACCTAGCCAAATGCAAAGCTAGTGACAAACAGTCAGAAAAGATGAGTAGGGAAAAATATTGTTTTGGAGGTTGTTTCATTGTTGCCCATCTAGTGTCCATGTTACGTTCACACCAAAGCAGCTGAAACTGATTAAAAAAAACCCTCATTGCTACTTACCTGACAAGATCAATATCCCAGGAATTTAATTGACTTGATGCTGTACTCGGATTAAAAACGTTCCTTTAATTTTTTGAGCAGTGTATTTGGACAACAGCTACTTGGCACCTAAAACACCTACATGACTCGGTAAAACTTTACACGATTAGTTATAAACCCACAGGGTGAACTAGATTTGACATGTACCTGTAACCATGCTTTTGTTTTGTTTTTATTTTGTACCTGTAACCATGCTTTTGTTCTGTTTTCTTCTTTAGGAGCCAAAGCAGTGCACTGAACTCCGATGTGCTTTTCAGCAAGCTATGGTGTACTGGCTTCATCCCTCCTTACCCTGGCTACCTCTCTTCCCTAGAATAGGGGCAGATCGCAAAATGACTGGGAAGAACAGTCCTTGGTCTCAAGATGAATCTCTGCAGCAGGTGTTAATGAGCGAATGGTACACTTAAGACCTTTATCTTTGAGTATTAAACTTCTAGTGATAGCTGCTCTTACTAGTTTCTTATTCCTTTATTTTTCCCATTCATTTTACAAAGGACTGAAGTGCAATGGAAGGCAAGATTTGCATTACTTGCTCATTCCCTATGCTAGAATATTATTTTATGTTCCCAGAGCCTCCATTTTGATCTGGACTGAGGAGAAGTGGCATGGAAAACATGTTGTGTAAGCATGGTGTTAATGAGACGGGGAAATGTATTCTTGCATAGACATCACACTATAAAGAGTTTTACTTTTGCATTATATCCCTTCCTTTTATAGCTTGCAAGTTACATATTTCCTACTTTGTAAAAACTATTAAGTGTTTGTAAGAATTGCTTTTTGTTTTATTTTTTTATGGATGAGCGAGAAAAACGTGCAGGATATTTGGGTATGCAGGCACAAGTTTCTAAGTGTAGGGTAAGACTACTTTTCACTAAAGGTAAACTTTTTTTTTTTCTTCTTTTAACCTCTTTAGGTCTCTTAGCTTTACATCTTTGTACAATTTGGTTAAGGCAAAGCTGTGCCCATACTTCTATGTGTGTACGTATCAGTTCACAGTACTGTTCAGGGCTGCCGGTATTGCAGGAAGTGATGTCATTACAGCGGTCATGTCTCCAACCACACGAGGCTTAAGAGAAGCAATGAAGAATGAAGGTAAATTTTAATTAAAGTTGAACTCAAGGTAGTCGCAAAAGACACAAATGCAGTTTTTACTCAATACATCGTTCAATTTAAGTAGTGAAAGTTTCAGAATTTAATTTGGTTTGGTATCAACCTCTTGCAGTCCCTTGTACAGCAGAGCTCATGGAGAGGAAGAAGCAGGACTGGGATCTAGACAGGTGTGCACTTGCGTTAATTAGGAACATGCTGTTAGGAGGATAGATTTTTATAAACACTGTTGGCATCCCATTTGTTAGATCAATCCCCTGGCATCCGCATTTCTCAAAGCTAGCCATACATTTTACCATTTTCTAATTCAGTTTCATTATTATTTACCTTCAACTATGTAGTGCAAGTGCCTACCCGATTTGCATACAAATTTAAAGTGTTTAGGTCTGACCCATATATTGTCTTTTGAAAATTGTTCAAGAAAAGTGCAGATGTGGTCAGCCGAAGTCACTGGGGTTGATTTACTAAAGAAAATTGGAAGTGCACTTTGCAAAAGGATTCTTCCCCAGAAAATGGTGAAGCTCTGCTGATTTCCATCACCCAGTCATGTGCAAGCAAAACATTTTTTCTCTTACGTCCTCCGACAGTCGCCGCCTCTTCATATTCGTCACATATGGGGGTATTAGACTTTGCTCCGAAGGAGTAGCTAGGCAACAGAATATGTTAACAATAAAGCTTTAACATATCCCACCCTCAAGGGGTGGTCCCCTCAGTCAATACCCTCCTACTTCCTGCAACCATATCTCAGTTTTAATGTCTAGCTTGTCAGGAGTGGCTGGCTCTCTCTGTGCTGGGACTTTTTGTCCCAGACTCTTTCTTCTTTTTGATATTTTGTTTGAGTTTTCTCTCTACCTTTACTTAGCTGTTATTTTTGTCAGCATTAGTTAGTTCTTCGGACGAAGAGGATCATGCGGACTGGGTCTCGGGCTGATCCCCCTGGTCGCAGGTCGTGGGTCAGTGGCTTCCCAGTCTGCCATCGAGCGTTCAGCCAGGTAACGCTCCTGGCACGGTGAACGACCCATCCCTGTTCGGTGCAGGGATGATTGGTGAGGTGGCTACCTCACCGGACGCTGTGCGGTTTCTGAACCGCCATTGTGTGCGTCTTGAATTGCGACTCTCCCTGCCTCATGTGCAGCGGCTTGTTCGCCTGTGCGGGTTCCCCACGCCATGTGAGGTAAGTGTATCTATGTGGGGACCTGTCTGTCTGGGGGGGGTCTCAGTCTGGGACTGTGTAACCTGCCTTTAATCACACTGCTTGTCTCCCTATATCTCGGCTGCATGCTGTGGGCTGCAAGGGGGGGGGGAGCTGTATGACACTGAGTATGTCAGGCTGGGCAGTGTGAGGAGCTGTGTGCTGTGGGGCATGTTTTTAATGGCATGTTGGGGCATATACAGCGATCGCTGCGGCGATCTAACATGTATCCATATTATGGGATAATATTGTGTGTGATTTTATGCACTGTGGAGCGGCGATTACGGCGCCATTTTACCGGCGCCCGCTCCGGCCGCATGGTTTACATGCACGGCGGCCATTTTCTTGTAGCCTCCATAGGCTTACATAGAGCGCCCTGGCAGCATCACTTCCTCTCTCCTGGAAGCACCGATCGAGGCAGCAGCAGCAGCGGAGTCTCCTCAGGTTTTATCCTTCTATTCCTGTGTTCCATTGCCTGTATTCAGTCTGTATATTCCCTGTGGGGGTCTCATTGTGCCTGAGTGTGGTGCGGTGGGCTGCGCTTGCCGCGCTTGCTGTAAGGGGGCAGTTAACCCTTGGTTGTCTGGCATACAGGGGCAATGGATTCTCAGGAGGGCAAGTTTCCCACAGTATTGGTGGAAAGCCAGGGGACCGCTGTTTCCCCCCCAGGGGGGGATTTGGCCACTATTGTGGCTGGCCTTGCTGCACAGGTGCAAATGCTGGTGGCTGCTCAATCTACTAAACGGCCCAGAGTTGCTCTGTCCTCTGATTCTGAGGGTGAAGGTGATGGGGCTGTTCTGGCGGGGACCCCCCTATCGGGGTCCCGCTCCTCTCTTGATCTAGTGGGGTCTGAGGTAGAGGCTGAAGTTGAGGGGGTTGATAATTCTCCCCCTGGCTCGCCTGAAGAGCTTGCAATCATGGATGAGTTGATTGCTTCCATTAAGCAGACGCTACGTTTGCAGGACGAGGTGTGTCCCCCAGCTGCCTTGGCGGCTTATGGGACGCAGAGAAAACGCAGGACGCCGCAGGTTTTTCCCTGCAATGCTGATTTTCAGCGCGCTGTTAAGGACCAATGGCGCGATTTGCGCAAGCCTTTTGCGGTACCAAGTAAATTTAAGCTGCGTTATCCTTTCTCGCCTGCCACTGATGAACGGTGGTGTGTGCCTCCGCCAGTGGATCATGCTATTGCGGTTTTGAACAAAGCCACTGCGATCCCTGCAGAGGGATCCCCTGTTTTCCGTGATGCCACGGATAGGAGACTGGAGTCTCTTGCCCGTCATACTTATTCTGTTACGGGTTCTATGCTTAAGGCTCTGTTTGCTTCTCTCATGGCGGCCCAGGCGATCGCAAGTTGGACGCAGATGCTTAGGCGCGTCCTAGTGGCCGATTCGGCCTCGGCGGCGACCCTGGATATGGTGGATCAGATCCACCAGGGTGTCATGTATCTGTGTGATGCGGACCTGGACCTGATTCCGTTGGCCGCGCGTGTGCACAGCGTGGCGGTGTTGTCTCGCCGCCTGGTTTGGTTGAAATGTTGGTCGGTGGACCAATCTTCACGTAAAACCTTAGCCAATCTGCCTTATGATGGGTCTCGCCTTTTTGGGGAGTCCCTGGATGTGTTGATTAAGGGGATTACCGGGGGTAAGAGCACTCTCTTGCCCCATTTCCCCAAGGCTAAGGGGGCTTCTGGGAAGAAATATGCTCATTTTCGGCCCCCTCAGGGGTCCTTTCGTGCCTTTCGGCCGCACTACAAGGGCAAACCGTTCAAGGGCCAGGGCTCTCAGAAGAAACCCTGGTCTGGGAAACAGAAGTCCGGCCAATCCGGACCTGCGGCCCATAACAGTTCGGCCTGAAGGGGCGCCCTCACCCAGTTTTGGGGTGGGGGGACGCTTGCTCGGTTTTCTTCAGCCCTGGTTGGCCCGTGTGCGGGACAGATGGGTTCTGGAAATCGTTCGATCTGGTTACAAGATCGAGTTTCTCTCTCGGCCAGAGAGCAGATTTTTTCCCTCAAATCTACAACTGTCTCCAGAGCGCCTGCGGGATCTGCACCTGGCGGTGCGGGACCTGAGGGCTCAGGGAGTGGTGGTTCCGGTGCCTCATCGGGACAGATTTCGGGGGTTTTATTCCAATCTGTTCACCGTGCCCAGAAAGGAGGGCAAGGTTCGTCCAATTCTGGACTTGAAAGCTCTGAACCGCTCTGTGCGGGTTCGCAAGTTCCGCATGGAATCCCTGCGCTCGGTGGTGGCTGCCCTGGTTCCGGGGGAATTCATGGCCTCCATCGATTTGAAGGATGCGTATCTTCACATCCCCATATTCGAGGGTCATCAGAGATACCTTCGATTTGCCATTGCGGAGGATCACTACCAGTTCGTGGCGTTGCCCTTTGGGCTCGCCTCGGCTCCGCGGGTCTTCACCAAGGTGCTTGCACCGGTTCTGGCATTATTGAGAGCCCAGGGCATTTCCGTCCTGGGGTATCTGGACGACATTCTGATTCGGTCTGCGACCAGTCAGGGTCTGGAGAAGGACCTGTCTGTCACGATGCAAACTCTGCAGGAGTTCGGTTGGACGATAAATGTTCCAAAGTCGACACTGAGTCCGTCGGTTCGTCTTCCCTATCTGGGAATGATACTGGACTCGGTGCAGGCGAAGGTCTTCCTGCCGGAAGACAAACTCAGGACTCTTCAGGAGGAAGTCAGGTCCCTCAGGGACGTTCCGAACTCGTCTCTGCGGACGTGTATGAGATGTCTGGGATTGATGGTCTCGGCTTTCGAGGCGATTCCTTTCGCGCAGTTTCACACGCGGGGTCTCCAGGCGGAGATCTTGTCCAAGTGGGACGGGCGACCTCGATCTCTGGATCTTCAGATCTCGTTGAGTCATCGCACCAGGGAAAACCTTCTGTGGTGGCTCCAGTCCCCGTTGGTGTCCGGGGGCAAGTCGTTTCGTCCGATCTCGTGGACGATAATCACCACGGATGCCAGCCTGTCGGGCTGGGGTGGTGTTCTGGGCGTTCTGTCCGCCCAGGGGACCTGGTCGGAGGGGGAGTCTTCCCTCCCGATCAACATTCTGGAATTGCGTGCGATAAGGCTCTGTCTTCATCGCTGGACGGACCGGCTGCAGGGCTGCCCGGTTTGGGTGCAGACGGACAATGCCACGGCGGTGGCCTGCATCAACCACCAAGGGGGCACCAGGAGTGCCCGAGCGGCTCGAGAAGTGGCCGACATTCTGTCTTGGGCCGAGACTCATGTCCCGGCGATAACGGCGGTTCACATTCCGGGAGTGGAGAACTGGCAGGCGGACTATCTGAGTCGCCAGACCCTGGATCAGGGGGAATGGTCTCTCCACCCGGCTGTCTTCCAGATGTTGTGCGCGAAGTGGGGTCTTCCAGATGTGGACCTGTTCGCGTCTCGCCTCAACTACAAGGTGAAGAGGTTCGTGGCAAGGACGCGCGACCCTCGGGCAGACGCGTCGGACGCGTTAGTGGCCCCGTGGCATCAGTACAGGCTGATGTACGCGTTTCCACCGATTCAGTTGCTGTCCCGGTTCCTTCGCAGGTTACACTCGGAACGCAGCACGGTGATTCTTGTGGCACCGGACTGGCCTCGCCGGTCCTGGTACGCAGACCTCGTGAATCTGGCGGTCGACGCCCCCTGGCGTCTGCCTCTTCGGGACGATCTACTGTCTCAAGGACCGATTTACCATCCTGCTTTACAGTCGCTGGCTTTGACGGCCTGGCTGTTGAGACCGAGGTCCTGAAGGAGAAGGGTCTCTCTCCAGAGGTTGTTCATACCTTGATCAACGCGAGGAAGTCTTCCTCGGGAAAGGTTTATTACCGTACTTGGAAGGCCTATTTTGCCTGGTGTGAGTCCAGGGGGTTTTCACCCCGCACGTACTCGGTTTCCCGTGTGCTGTCTTTCCTTCAGACGGGTGTCGGTCAGCGTTTGGCGCTGGCTACGATAAAGGGTCAGGTGTCTGCGCTGGCCGTTCTGTTTCAACGTCCCGTGGCTTCCAACTCCTTGGTTGGCACTTTTATTCAGGGTGTGCGGCATCTGGTTCCTCCTAGGAGGGATCCTTTGCCCCCTTGGGACTTGAATCTAGTCCTGTCTGTGTTACAACGTGCTCCTTTTGAACAGATCAGGGAGATCTCGTTGTCTATGTTGTCCAAAAAGGTCGCCTTTTTGGTGGCGATCACTTCGGCTCGCAGAGTGTCGGAACTGGCGGCTTTGTCCTGCAAGTCTCCGTACCTGGTTGTTCATTTGGATAAGGTGGTCTTGCGACCTAATCCTTCTTTTCTGCCGAAACGAGTTTCGGAATTCCATCTTAACGAGGATATTGTTTTGCCTTCGTTGTGCACGAAGCCTAAACATCCAAAGGAGGTGAGATTGCATTCTCTGGATGTTGTTCGGGCGATTAGGGTTTACCTTAAATCGACTGAGTCTTTTCGAAAGACGGACTCCTTGTTTGTTCTTCCAGAGGGTCCTCGGAAGGGCATGGCGGCTTCCGCCTCTACCATTGCCAAATGGATCAGGCAGACCATTGAACAGGCCTATGCCTTGCAGGGGAAGGTTCCCCCTGTGCCTGTGAAGGCGCACTCTACTAGATCTCTGAGTACGTCTTGGGCCTGTCGTCATGGGGCTTCTGTAGCCCAGGTGTGTAAGGCGGCGACTTGGTCGACCGTACACACTTTCACAAAATTCTACAAAGTAGATGTTCAGGCATCGGCGGATGCTTCCTTTGGCCGCAAGGTTCTTAGTGCGGCTGTTCCCTAGGGTCCCTTGTTGGGGACTCCTGGCTGTTGGGATAAGTTTTGTATCCCCTGGTTTTTTGTCTTTTCCTGGGTTGTTGCTCCTGTTGAGCACTTATTTTTGCTGTTGCCCAGCTGGTTTCCTTCCTTTGGTAAGGTTCCTTTCTTTGATGTGGAGACTGCGTTGCCTTTCGGCGCGGATGCGTTTCCCACCCCTCATGTTTGCACTGCTTTGGGACGTCCCCATATGTGACGAATATGAAGAGGCGGCGACTGTCGGAGGACGTAAGAGAAAACGGAATTTTTGTAAAATCTTACCTGTAAAATTCCTTTCTCTGAGTCCTCCGACAGTCGCCGCCCCCGCCCCTCTTTTGGGGTTTGAATGTATACTCTACTGCTATTCCACTAAAACTGAGATATGGTTGCAGGAAGTAGGAGGGTATTGACTGAGGGGACCACCCCTTGAGGGTGGGATATGTTAAAGCTTTATTGTTAACATATTCTGTTGCCTAGCTACTCCTTCGGAGCAAAGTCTAATACCCCCATATGTGACGAATATGAAGAGGCGGCGACTGTCGGAGGACTCAGAGAAAGGAATTTTACAGGTAAGATTTTACAAAAATTCCGTTTTTTTTTTTTTTTTTTTCTTGCATGTATTTTAGGTATTTGTAAAATTAGGTTCCAGTACATTTACTAAGCCAGGGCTTGATCAATTTGCTTTGAATTTAGGAGCCAGTTTTTTTTTTTTTTCTAACAAGCTTTATATGACAAACCCCTTCTCTTATGTAGCCAGAAGCTGGCCAAACCGCAGGCTTCTGTCAAATGAGTGTGACTGAAAAAGGTCTGCCAATTGGCATCCGATCAGTGCTTTCATCCCATGGTTAACTGTGTTTACCGGTGTGTTCTGGCACGAGGGGGGGGGGGGGAATCACTGTTTGTTTCGTTCAGCGAGCTGGATTGAACAAAAAGTAACCTGCTATTGTGTACTAGGCTTGCCTACAGTATTTTATTATTGGTTATACACTGTTGACTGTATGACTGGTGCCCCAGTTTCCAATGCAGTGTATAACTCGGGTGCCATCTTGGATCCACGGCGTTTGTACCCCCTGCAATGAAGAGCATGCTGGGCTCTACCCCCGGGAACACTTATCAGACATACAATTTTATTAGCTCCTCAGGGTCGTTGTCATACAGTATAATCCCACTGCAGCATACCCAGCCCTGAACCCCCATAATACAAGACATGTAATGGCAGAGAGAAGGAACAGAGGGGATCTTGGGTGTTCAGGCATGGCCAGGGGAAGGCTCAGGTGGAGCTGCCCCTCTTGGCACAGAACTTTTAGGCAGAAAAGGTGCCAGCACCTGTCAGTCATTTCCTCACCTCCCCCAGATGGTATGAGCAAGGTAGTGGCACTTCTTCCCCCCCCCCATCAGATCTTACCTGGTAGATGAGCTCCTTCTCCCATTTTCCTTCATAGCAGCAGCTGCATTGACATTGCAGATGGAGCTTTTCCCAACATCCTAATCCTCCCCAGACATCGGAACTCATGTGCTTCTCCTCTCTGCAGCAGACACAACGGAGCACACATTTGTAGAAGGATGGCAGTTGTAGCAATGAGCTCTCCACCTCTCTGGCTCCGATTTTTTTTTTTTTTTTTTTTTTTTTTTCCCTTTAATATTGTGGCATGGACAGTGGCTCTGCTCCCTGCGCCTGCTCTCCTTCCTTTCCCTCCACCTTCTGTGGCCGACCTTCGCCATACTACACAACTAGAGCAGAGCCCTCTGGTGCCACATCCGTAACCTGGGCCGGCGCCTCCTTCAGCCGAGCCCGCTCAAGCATAACCTCAGAGGAGGGAGGCAGCGGGGATAACAGACTGCCGGGGATTCTCCGGCGTGATTGAACTTGCAGCGTGCTGGCCACTCGCTTCTTCCAGTGTCAGTGGCCACTGTGCCAGTCTTATGCTTGTGTCCAGAGGGCCTACGAGGTTCGTGCCACCACCACCTCCCAGGACCAGATCTGCCCCGCAGCCAGCAATGTAATGGCAGCTAAGACGCCTGTTACTGACAAAAGCCCAGGCACCAGTACGCAATTTCTAGTTGCTTTGGCGACCTGGCGCCTGGGATTTGTTGAGCCCTGCACCTAAGCTCTGGGTAAAGTTGTTATGCATAGTGCAACTTCTCTTGCAAAGTGAAGAACCTATTTGCCATAACACCACGGAATAAAATAAAATGCACATGGGAGTTTTTTCCTGATTTTGCATATTCCTGTTGGATCTGCAACTCCACTTATAAATATATACATTTTTTATTTATTTGTGTTTTTTAATCTGTGAAATTTTGTTTTAGGAATTGAATTTTCTCTCCCACTGGTGGAGAGTGACCCGAACAGAAAGCAGAAGAGTACTGAAATGTCTCAGTCCGATGACAAGGAAATTGGAAACCCAAGTGAAGGAGAGGAGTAAGTGCAGGGACTCCTCTACAATGTTTTATGCCCATATTCAATTTAAAAAAAAAAAAAGTATTTATATGTGCTGGAGATATTTCCATAGGTAAAGTGGGGCACTGCATGAAACTTCTTTTCTCATGACTGTTGGGAGTTAGGATCATTCATAAGAGTCTCATTTGACATATTTGAATAGGAGTACCCTGCTTCCCTATTTTGAATGCTTATTGTAATATCTGGCATATACCACATATACCACAAAGGTGCTCTATAGTCAAATGTTAAACCTATTTAAATCCAACAATAAAAATGCAATACATTGCATTTTAAGTCTTTGGATGCTGTGACAGCTGGTCTTTTTTTTTTTTCCCCCTATCTCATGATTGTGATCATACTCGCCCTACTGTGTCAGGACAAAGGAAACAGAATAGAACTACAAGGCTCCAACCCTCTCCTCTGTTCAATAACAGGTGTGTGGTTCTGTGGTCCTCTAAGATGGCAGTGTAATTTAATAAGTCTGTAGGTCAGACCAGAATAATCTGTGTTAAGCATAAATCTAGTTTTTGCCAGTGTGTGTGTGTGTGTGTGTGTGTGTGTGTGTGTGTTTTTTTTCTGGAGCTTTGTTGCTTTAAATGCAGCAATTGCCTATAGCTTGGCTTTTGGAGTACTGACTGGATGCCACTGGACTTAATGCAGGCGTAGCCTGGAAGTAGCTTTTGGGGACTTAGGTCTGTGTGGAGCGCTTTGCAAATTCTTTTCTGGTAAATGTTATCTGCAGTGCACTTACCAGTTCCAAAACTGCTTGCATTGCCTTTTCTCTGAAGACTTTCCTGGTGAATGGGCTGATAGAATTGAGCACTGGGACTTTACCTCATTTGCATGGGAGTCTGGGTGTCTATATTCGATGTTAATGCTGGTTTTTACTATGGAAGGGAGGAAGCATCTCCCCACTGCTACTCCTGCTTGAAAGTCACTTGGATCATCCATCTGTTCCTTCTGCTGGTCTCCTTCTGGCCATTCAACCCTCATCCGCTACCAGCGGCCTGGATTTTGAGACTACTTGAGGCATTCCCTTTTTTTCTTGAGTCCATGTGTTGCTATACTGGTCACAAGATGTTTTAATTCAAGACCAGATGTGTGGGACAGTGCTGAACTGGGTGCCCCAGCTCACTTTCTACTAATGGCTGTGGGGCGGTTTGTAGTTATGTTGACCTCTTTTCTCTTGGAGTTCGTTCTCTCTATTCTGTCCTTTGAGGCATCTTCAGCTCCATGTGGTGTGGCTGCATCCTCTGCCATTAACAGTCAGAAATACATTATGGCCCCAAACACCCAGTTACTTGCTGAGTGATCGCAGAGACCATACATGCTCCCACGCCTTCTCCTGTGTCTTTCAGTCTGTTGTGTGTTTGTACATACAGTATATATTATAAATTGTGCCCACAGCCTCACTGATCAGCTTACCCCTGAGAAGTCGAACTCCACTGCTCTATCCCAAATGAAGAGACCGTTTCAGCTCTTAGCGATGCAATGTGAATCAGACTGCTTCTAGTGCTGTCTCCAGCCTTTGGTCACTTAAACACTCCTAAGGGTACATTTATAACATATGCAGTGGGGCTGCATTGGGTGGCTATTCCAGCACTGTCCCACCACAAGGCTGGACTCCTTACCTGCTTGGTTTACACCACTGCAAAAATGTACAAAAGTAAAGTTGTCTCGCACCACGCAGCGGCCAATTGAACGTTCTGAGATGTCAGTATGATAATACAATGTTTGTTTAAAAAAAATGCAACACTGCAAAGTGCTGATCTATCTGGAACCACACTACAAACCAGCTGCTGCAGAAACTTTCCCTTTGAACTTGCTTTTCCAACTATTCGTCTGATCCCAATTCAGTCAGATAATGCCACAACCTCACCAGTCATCATGGAGGATCCAGTAGTCTTGCCGTGACAGAAGGCAGTTCGGATGATGTTCTTGGGGTTACTTTATGTTCCAGCCTTGTCAGCCATTTACATTCCAGGCGTATACAGTTGACATTCATACTTCCTAGACATGTTCCAAGGACCTGTTTCCCAGGTGGGTAGCATCCATTGGAGACATTCCTCTCTACTACTCCTACTCTCACCCTCAGGCTGGGTTCACATATATGCAAAATGGATGCAGGTTTACCCGGTTCGGGGCGACTGTGGTCCAGATTGCAGAAGGGTCCTGTGTGTCTTTGGGTCCAGTTTAGGTGCAAATTCAGGCAAAAATTTGGACCTGAACTGGTTAACAGGGACGCACTGGACCCCATGCTGTGAACCCCAACTGCATATATGTGAACTTTGCCTCAAGGTAGTTTTTTTCCTTGTAGCCATCATCTGTTTGTGTCTGAACTGGTGGTTTTATTCTAAAAGGAACTCTTTCTGCTTTTGCATAAGGACAAGGTGGAGTTTAAGCTCAGGACTTTCTTCTTGCTTAGAGTAGTTTATGCCTTTCACCTCAACCATGAAATTGTTTTGCCTCTGTCTGGCTCAAGTTCACTTAAAGAATATTTCCGTGCAGCCAAACAACGCTATTCTGTAACCACACCAATAAAGGTATTCCTATCATTTGTCCACCCAGTAATGACTGTGCAGCCATACAGCTTGGCAGGAATAAAGTAAAAAAAAAAAAAAATTAGAACACGGGGGTAATGTTTTCTAAAGCAAAATTCTTGTCTAGCTGTATTGCATGTTTTTCATGTTTCCTTTAAAGAAAGCTATGGGGACTGTCATTGATGGCCTCATTCTAAAAATGTTAACTGGCTGTGTTTAGCTTTTATACATTTGAGTAACTGGCTAATAGCATTTATCAATTGAAAGTCAGAATTTTAGTGTTCCAGTCAGTGATTCAGAAAACATTGGAATTCATATGAACAGTACAACAACCAAAACTAGCATTTGCAGACGTCTACTTTGGCAGCTCCTATTTTTCTGACAGGTTTTCTTTAAACTGGCCAGTATTAAGTTTGTTTTTGCCTTCCACGAGGAATCTATACAAACCCAAACTAGCCAGACATGTCCCGCAAAATTCCTGAACTTTTGGACTGTGGCTAGAAGAGGAAAGTATAGGTATAAATGCGTGGGTGAACCTCAATCTTCATGATTTATGTTTTTTATATGAAAAAACAAAAACCCTACAAAAGAAGCATAACATGGTCTGAAAATTAGATTTTGTATGTAGGTTAAGTGGTCCAGCGCATAACTAGATTTTCACACTATTTCTGTACAGAACCACCCAGCACCCTGCTTGGGTGCTTCTGTCAAGATATAGCTTCCTCCAGTCTGGAATCGGCTAATATAGCAGCAAACTATTACCCAAGATACTAGGCAGCACTAGCTCAGGTACAAACTGGGACCATTTATTGAAAACTCACATAATTTTATAGTACAGCAGATCAGGTGAGCTTGATCACATCATATGCAAAGGAAACTGTATACAGGAATCAAATTAATGTACCGTATATACTCGAGTAGAAGTCGACCCGAATATAAGCCGAGGCCCCTAATTTTACCACAAAAAAGTGGGAAAACTTATTGACTCGAGTATAAGCCTAGGGTGGGAAATGCAGCAGCTACTGGACCCAACTGGACCACCACGAGACACAAAACAGGGGCTGCGGGCATGGTACAGGAGATGGCGCAGGTCATGGTAAGGGCATGGCACAGGAGATGCAGTGCTGCGGGCATGGTACAGGACAATGTCCTGTACCATGCCCGCAGCACTGCATGAAGAAATGCAGGGGCTGCGGATGAGTCTCACTGACCTTTCGGTGAGGCGCCTTAGTTTTAAAAATCGCGCTAATACGTCACCGCGAATGCGCCGCCGTTGCTCGGGAAAGCCCGAACACGTTCGGCTATTCCCGGGCATGCGGCACATGCGCGGGGACACGGCGGCGCCATTTTTAAAAAGACAGTGACTCGAGTATAAGCCGAGGGGGGCATTTTCAGCATGAAAAAACATGCTGAAAATCTCTGCTTATACTAGAGTATATACGGTAACTAAAGAACAGCCGGCATAAACTATAAACAGTAAGCTAATAAAACTACTAGCCTTGATTAGTCAGGAGGTGACCACACCATCCGGCAGCAAATTACATTACACATTATTATAAGTATACACAGAGCTGAGCAAACAGACAAACAATGGTTGACCCAATTAACAATGGGAGGCACACTATGGGAGCGACCTACTTACAATAAACACAATATGGCAGGAGACCCCAGTGGTTTGAGCTGACTACATTAATATCTACAATCCTTGCTGGTTTGAGGCAGACGCCCAAAATATGTATATGGAACCTCCACTTCCCAGAGTCTGTGTTTTGGGGAGATATGGACTTGCATACAAAGAGAGACCACTCCAAGGGTCCCTCAGACACACCCCTCCAAAAGAGTAGTGTTCCATTAAAAGACAGGACCCGTAGGCAAGAGGCCACCCTCAGTCTCTGTGCCGGATGGGTCTGTCACAAATAGTAACTCAAACTATTTATTTGTACATGGGACATTTAAAATTGTTGTTAACCCCTACAATATACCTAGTGAATTGACTAGCCTTGGGTGATACACAAAGATTAAACATACATTTCCTACATACGTTGTCCCTGTTTTACCTGCCGTATTCTCTCTACATCTGTTCAAAGTCCAGAATTTATGAAGCTTGTCTGAGCTTTCAGAGAACTGAAATTACACACTGCAGAGCTCAGTAAGAAGAGCTCTGAGAGCAGATTGGAGGGAAGGGACTTTTCCCCCCTTAGCACAGAGGAACAGAGCTGGGGCTGTAGATCATAGGTGTGCTGGAGCTCCCTCCCTTGTTTCCTTTTTTTCCTCTTGATGTCAGGAAAACTTGTCAAAATGATTCATGATAGCAGAGAAATAATGCAGCAGACAGAAATTACACCCTGCACTCATAATGGACATACCATAGAGGGATATGATTTGTTCATATTTCATGTGGTTTACAACCACGTTATTTGAGAGGGTTACAAATATCTTCTGTGTTGCAATGTTGCCTTAAAGTGGTTTTCTAATTGTCATGAAGCAATACAGTGATTGATTTAGAATCTAGGCACGGTGAGCAATCCTTGTATTAGGAAATATGCATATGGAAATGCGTATTCCAGATAATCCAGACTATCACTTTTTTTTTTTTTTAACTAATTTTGTTATGTTTTAATGTTTTCAGAATTCCTCTAGACAGTGATGATGAAGATGAAAGCTTCTCATGGTTGGAAGAAATGGGAGTAGAAGACCAGATTAAAAAGCCAGATGCCATATCAATCAAACTGTATCCTTTCTTGTCATATCCTATTGTAGATGTACATTTTTCTTATATAAACTGAACCTCAGGCAAGTGGCTAAATGCACATACTGTATACCATACAGCAGTTGTTCCATAAACCTGAACTCTTTACAGATAAATAACTCTATGCAGATCAATAACCCAAATTAGTGCAGCTTTATAATCATGAAAATTTTGCTTGCATTTAAAAATAACTAATGTAAGTACATGAATCTGACTTGACATCACTCTTGCAGCCTTTGTACAGCAGAGCTGAAGTAAGAGAGAGAAGCGCTGCAAAAAGCCAGACTGCTCATGTGCTAACAAGGAGTATGCTGATAGGAAGAGAGTAACACAAAGTTAAAAGCTAACTCCTCTTTCGTGTGGTATAAAGGAGAGAAAATAAAAAACAATATAGCGTATACAATTGCCTTCCCTTTTCAATCTGTAGCCACTGTAATTTTTCTAAAAATGCGATGCAATATGGCTACCTGGAGTTCTGTACACAGAATGTATACGGAACACATCCCAATAACCTCATCTCCTGCTTGTGTGATTGGCTCACCAATTTTCCCACAAGTCTGCCTAAGATACAAGTCCAATTTTATGCATCCCCTGCAACAAAAACTTCATTTTTGGTGAGATACTTCCAATAGGAACGTGTCTAAAAGGACGCAGGCCCAGCAGATTTCCTCATTCGTGCTCTGCAGCTGCACAGCTAACTGATATATATGAAACCACTCCCATTAGACCCACTCAGCAAAGAGGAACAAACAGGGATTTCTTCAAAATCACTAAAGGTAGGAATCTGCAACAAAGGTTTTTATAATCCCTGCAATGTACATGGATCACCTAGAGGGGAATGTTGTTTTCTCTATCGCTCATTGACAGACGTAGTCTTCTTGATTCTCAAGAGCTGGGTTATGTTGTCTCCGCAGGAGTAGGACTAGGCAGAATGACAAAACGTTCTGGCTCCACCCTAGGGGGCAGTCCCTGAGGGTATATCCTCCCTCTCTCTGCTACAGGGAATCAGTTTTTTTCTGTCTAGTCACTTTTTTTCTTTAAGAAAAAAACATTTTTTTAGGTAGTTTTCTCCAGTGTTTTTTTCCTGTGAGATCTTCAAGCAAAAATGCCGGACTGGGCGACACTTGTGGTCACCCCAGCCGGCCTACGAGCGCGTGCAGACCAGGCATTGCGCTTGGTCGGCCGCGACATATTCAAGTAAGTATGCGGGGCCGGGCGACGGGCTGGATGTGAGATCCAGTGGTCACCCCGGTTTCTGCCTAAAAGCGCGTGCAGACCAGTGCGCTGAGTCGGCCGCGACGGAGTCCCAGTAAAGGGACTGACTTTGCGAGTTAAAAGCTCGCTTGGACGCCAGGACCAGAGAGTCGAGGCGTCCACAAACCCCCACCTCGGTGGAGAGGGTATTATGAAGAGAGGGTGCCTGTCGGTTCGGTATGGTGAGTAAAACGTTCCCTTTTTTTCCTCATTTATGAGGCAGTATATATTATGGGCCCCTCCATATATGGTCAGTATATATCTGACACTTACAAGTCCCCCTTGTAATACAGCATGTGTTTGTGGGAAGTGGACTTGGTTCAAGAGCTAACACTCTACCCAGCAGACTGTAACATTACAGCAAACATAGGAGGTATAATCCTACCTTATGTGCAGTGTATCTCTGTAGATCCATATGTCGCCTCTCAGCAGAGTGCAGGTGGATGTGCTGGGAAGACGATATCGGCGGTCCGCCGCCATTTTGCCGTAGACCGAATGCATGTATGTCCTCAGGTCACGCCGGCCGCCATGTTTTTGGAGTCTTATGTCTCTTCTATGGGGGCGGCCATGTTTTGTGAGCTCAGCTTCCTCGTGGAGGGCTGGGAACGCCGGAAGGCGTACACAGGGGGCGGAGCCACGCCTTCTGCCCGGGAAAAAGCAAACGGCTCCTTCCAGTCTGTGTAAGACAGACGCTGGCTGCAGTTTGTTGGAAACTGCACTGCATCGGTTGGTGAGCCTTGGGGGTCCCTCTCTCTCTCTCTGGGATCGAGAAGCAGGTACTCTGAGGGGCGCTATTGCGCTAGGGGGAGACACACAAAAAAAAAAAAAAAAAAAAAAAAGTTTTTTTGTTTATTGCTGGCAAAAGTGTCCTGTATTAACATGGACCCTGTCACTCATGTATCTCCTCCGGATCCCCTCGAGGGGTCTGCGGGATCCTCCAGCACCCCATTGACAATTGAATCTTTGTCAGCCATTATGGAAACTTTTGTGTCCCGGGTGGAAGTGGCTTGTCAGGGACAGGGCGCAAGAAAGCGACCCCCGCCTAACCCCTTATTATCTGAAACCTCGATTCAGACTGAGCCTATTTCTGCAGTTGCAGGTACTTCATCTGGTATTGGTGTCTCGGGTCCTGTCTCTTCAGACAGTGAGGAGGATGTTTCGGCATCTGCCATAGCCCGAGAGGAAGCGTTGGTAAACGCACTCATTGTATCTGTTCAAGAGACTTTAAGGTTACAGGGTATTCCATCAGAAATAGCTGAAACTGAGATCCCTTTTGGGACTAAAAAGCGCATCAAAGTGGCAAAGGTTTTTCCATTGCCCAAATGTTTTGGCAATCCAAACGCATTGACAGGCGTTA
Organism: Pelophylax lessonae; assembly: GCF_965119305.1. Taxonomy (NCBI): domain Eukaryota; kingdom Metazoa; phylum Chordata; class Amphibia; order Anura; family Ranidae; genus Pelophylax; species Pelophylax lessonae. Next base: position 235,074,690 of record NC_138775.1, on the reverse strand, counting down.
TCCGTTTGAGGAAACCCTTATTAAGAAATGGACAGAACCACCTGTGGTGGATTCACCAATTGCTAGATTGAATAAAGCCACGGTTATTCCTTTAGAAGACGCTCCGTCTTTTAAAGATCCAGTGGATCGCAAGATAGAAGCTATATCTCGCACCATGTTTTCCTTGATTGGATCAGCTTTCAGGCCAATATTTGCTATTGGTCTGGTTTCGCAGGCTGTAACTGTATGGACCAAGTGGTTACGCCGGGACTTAGAAGAAGTCCCTCAGGCGGTATCAGATTTGTTGGAACAAATGATACAGGGGTTACAGTTTGTATGTGATGCGGCGTTAGACGCCACTCCATTAATGGCGCGAGCATCAGTCTCAGCAGTGGTTCTCAGGCGTACACTGTGGCTAAAAGGTTGGATAGCCGACCAAGGTTCCAAAAAAGCATTGGCTAATATCCCCTTTTCAGGAGAACTTCTATTTGGAGCCAACTTAGATGAGATCATTAAGGATCTCACCGGTGGAAAAAGCACCTTTTTACCGCAAAATTTTAAAGGTAGAGGAACTCGTCAAAGACGAGGGCCTTCTTTTTCTGCTCACAAGAGGTTTTTTCGTCCAGCGGGTGAAAAAACTAAGTCCTCCAAGGTTCCTACAGGAGGCGTCAGGGGTCGTTGGTCGGGCAAGCAAAAGCCCGCCCCCTCCAGACCTGAAGATAAACCATCCAAAGCCTGAAGGTGCGCCCCCACCCATAACTGGGGTGGGGGGACGTCTTCGCCGGTTCCCGGATCCATGGCTTTCCAGAATCCCGGACAAATGGGTTTGCGAAGTCATAAAGTCAGGGTACAAGATCGAGTTTCGATCTCTCCCACCGGCGCGATTCTTCCCTTCCAATATCCGACTATCTCCGGATCGTCTAGAAGATCTGCGGAGAGCAGTCACAGATCTACTACAACAAGGAGTGGTAGTCCATGTTCCTTGGACAGAACGGTTTCAAGGGTTTTATTCAAACCTGTTTACAATACCCAGGAAAGAGGGCAAAGTGCGTCCAATTCTGGACTTAGGAGCACTCAATTCTTTCGTCAACATAAGAAGATTCAGAATGGAGTCCATTCGCACGGTAGCAGCCTTCCTGCATCCAGGGGATGTCCTAGCGTCCATAGACATCAAGGACGCCTGTCTTCACATTCCCATTTTCGCAGGACATCAGCGTTTTCTACGCTTTTCCGTAGAGGAGAACCACTATCAGTTTGTGGCGTTACCTTTCGGTCTCGCCACGGCTCCGCGGGTCTTCACAAAAGTGTTGGCCCCAATGTTGGCACTTCTGCGCCAAAGAGGTATATCGATTCTAGGTTACCTAGACGATCTTCTGCTTCATGCAGAGTCTCCTCAGACCTTGCTACAAAACATAGAAATTACTATGATTTCTTTACAGGAATTCGGGTGGCTGGTGAACCAGCAAAAGTCTTTTCTGGTTCCCACCCAGAGGCTCGAATAGCTGGGTCTAATTCTAGACACAGTCAGGACAAGAGTGTTTCTTCCGGTAGGGAAACTTCGAAAGATTCAATCAGCAGTCCAGTTGTTACTGTCCAACAGCTGGTCTTCCCTTCGGACTTGCATGAGGGTTCTGGGGTTGATGGTGGCTTCATTCGAAGCAGTCCCATTTGCCCAGTCCCATACCCGAATTCTTCAGCAAGAGATTCTCCTCAGATGGAATCGGAATCCGGAATCCCTGGACAATCAGATACGATTGAACAAACAGACCAGAGAGTCTCTGGTTTGGTGGCTTCGGTCTCCAATGCTCAGCCAGGGAAAGTCATTTCTGCCAATATATTGGACGATAGTGACCACGGATGCCAGTCTATCCGGATGGGGAGGAATTCTCGGTCAATTATCTGCCCAGGGACTTTGGTCCCCGGAAGAATCCAGATTACCGATAAATGTATTGGAACTGAGAGCGATCAGACTTTGTCTGATTCACTGGACCGAGCAGCTCCAGGGCAGCCCGGTTCGGATCCAGTCGGACAATGCCACGGCCGTGGCTTATGTCAATCACCAGGGGGGCACCAAGAGTGTCCGAGCGGCCAAAGAAGTGGCTTGCATTCTTCGCTGGGCGGAACGATTTGTTCCAGCAATCTCTGCGGTGTTCATTCCGGGGGTGGAGAATTGGCAGGCAGATTATCTCAGCCGTCAGACCCTGGATCAGGGGGAATGGTCCCTCCATCCAGACGTTTTCCACCAGTTGTGCCTACGGTGGGGCACCCCGGATGTGGATCTGTTGGCATCACGATTCAACAGGAAAGTTCAGAGATTCGTGGCTCGCTCCCGCGATCCTCTAGCAGAAACCGCAGACGCACTGATCGCCCCGTGGGGGCAATACCAGCTAATATATGCCTTCCCTCCTCTCGCGTTACTGCCAAGACTTCTTCGCAGGGTAGAGGAGGAAGGAATCCCAGTAATCCTGGTAGCTCCGGACTGGCCTCGTCGAGCTTGGTACGCCGACATGGTCAGACTGGTGGCGGACGTCCCGTGGAGACTTCCTCTCAGAGAGGATCTACTGTCTCAGGGACCGATCTTCCATCCTGCTTTACGATCGCTGGCTTTAACGGCCTGGCTATTGAGACCCAGGTGCTGAAAGACAAAGGTTTGTCAGCTTCAGTTATTCCTACTCTAGTTGAAGCAAGGAAAGCGACTTCCAGAAAGATTTATCATCGCACATGGAAGTCCTACATTGCATGGTGTGAACCTTTGGGGTTCCGTCCTCGGTCTTATTCGATTAGTCGAATATTGGCTTTTCTGCAACAAGGGGTTGAGCAGAAACTGGCCTTGAGTACTATCAAGGGTCAGGTCTCAGCATTAGCCATCTTCTTTCAGAAGCCTTTGGCTACTCATTCCTTGGTGCGGAATTTCATCCAGGGGGTGCGACATCTGGCTCCGCCAGTGCACGCGCCGTTACCACCCTGGGATCTTAATTTAGTGTTGTCGGTTCTTCAGAAACCTCCCTTTGAAGATATTAGGGAGATTCCTCTACCCACGTTGTCCCAGAAGGTGGCCTTCTTGGTGGCTATTACTTCTGCACACAGGGTGTCAGAACTGGCCGCATTATCTTGTCGTTCACCATATCTGGTGGTTCATAGAGATAAGGTGGTTCTTCGTCCGAATCCATCCTTCCTACCAAAAGTAGTTTCAGAATTTCATCTGAATGAAGTAATTGTATTACCTTCCCTGTGTCCTAAGCCCAGTCATCCTCGGGAATTTGCTTTGCACTCCTTGGATGTGGTCCGGGCGATCAGGGTATACTTGAAAACGACAGACTCGTTTCGCAAGACGGATTCACCTTTTGTGATCCCAGATGGACCCAAAAAGGGGTTGCCTGCATCTGCCGCGACCATTTCCAGATGGATCAGACAGACGGTAGTACAGGCTTATTCTATTAAGGGTCGGGAGCCCCCGTTCCCTGTTAAGGCGCACTCCACTCGGGCACTTAGTGCGTCATGGGCCTTTCGCCATCAGGCGTCAGTGGTCCAGGTGTGCAAGGCGGCTACCTGGTCGTCGGTGCATACCTTCTCTAAACATTATAAAGTTGATGTAATGGCATCGTCTGATGCCTCATTTGGCCGCAAGGTTTTGCAGGCCGCAATTTGAGGAGACCAGTGGTCTACCTCGAGGGTTTTTTCCGTTGGAAAATTTTTCTTTAGTCTCATTCTTTGTTTATAATGAGCCTTTAAAACTTCTAGTTTGGCACCGGTTGGGCCTACTAGATTGGATTTGATTTTGTCAATCCCACCCCTCATTTGTGGCACTGCTTCTGGATGTCCCAGCTCTTGAGAATCAAGAAGACTACGTCTGTCAATGAGCGATAGAGAAAAATGGATTTTTGTAAGAACTTACCGTAAAATCCTTTTCTCTTAAGCTCATTGACAGACGTAGTACCCGCCCCTCTATCATTGAGTTGGGTTGGGTTAAATTCTCTGTACTGCTTTAAACAGAACTGATTCCCTGTAGCAGAGAGAGGGAGGATATACCCTCAGGGACTGCCCCCTAGGGTGGAGCCAGAACGTTTTGTCATTCTGCCTAGTCCTACTCCTGCGGAGACAACATAACCCAGCTCTTGAGAATCAAGAAGACTACGTCTGTCAATGAGCTTAAGAGAAAAGGATTTTACGGTAAGTTCTTACAAAAATCCATTTTTTTTTGTCAGCAAAAGTGGAGTTACGCTTTAAGCCCATCCCTGTGCTTCTCCTTTCACTGTTCAGTGAGGGCTGGCCCAGGATCTAAAGGCAAAGGGTTGAATGATGCTAGCCATCAGATTAAGGACATCTAGTGCCAGAAAAAAATACTGCAGGAGAAATCTCTGGATTCAAGGTGTGAATATTTGGAGAATAATGGTAAGCAGCTCAGATAAACAAGATTTGTTTACCAGCTTGCTAGTTAGTGTGGTCACCGTAACCCAGTGTACTAGCTCAAAAAACTTTGGTATAGACACTCAAGTTACTGCAGTGGTTACTTAAGGTGAATACTGCAACAAAAGGTATTTTAGCTTTTTTTTTTTTTTTTTTTTTTTTTTAAATCAAGATAAAAAGTTTATTGAGAAATCGCACATAGAGACAAAGATTGCAACAAGCAGATTGGATCATAAGCACATCTACAAATAAAGACACAGAATCGTAGACAGATCTCAGCAACATAGCCAGTATACAGCATGAATCAAAGAACAGCCTGAACCAAAAACATAACGCAAGGCAACAGTCCCATAACCCAGATCAAAATAATTCCCCCCAATCTAACCTCCAGTGGTCTACCCCACCCCCAGCAATTAAAGTAACAGGCGATCTAGGATCAGATCCGTGGGAGCCATCCCCGGACAGCTCAACCAGACTTTCTGGAATTTGGCAGGGGCACCCCTATGCAAGTAAATGTATTTCTCCATGCGAAGAGTGTTGCCCAGTTGCTCCAGCCAGAGTCTATATGTAGGAGGTTCCTTATCAATCCAGCGTCTCAGAATAAGTAGTCGGGCTTGAAACAGAGCTCGCGCCGCTGCCTCCCGTAAGTAGCAGTCATCTATAATGTGATCCAGTATACCCAAGAGGCAGTGCTTGGGATCCAAAGGAATCGCCAAGCCCAGAACCCTGTTTATAGTGGAGGTCACTGAGGTCCAATACCGATGCAATTTCGGGCATCTCCATAATAAGTGTATAAGGTCCCCCACATCCCTTTTATTTTAGCTTTTAATAGGCTTTACATTTTTTCTGTCTTTAGTTATGCATGTTATCTATAAAATTGTTCCAGAATTTTATTTTTATTTTTTTACATTTGTTGCATACAATTCATCTGTCTATCGCACTCCTAGTCGGTACAACCCATTTCCTTTGAGTCCAGGAGGTCCTGGGCCTGCCCTAGACCTTACAGAACAGACAAAGAACAAGCAAAAAGATGGGCTTAACTTTGTTACTCCTCTGTCAGCGCATGCTCCTTGTTGGCACATGCAATGCCAGAGACTGATGCCAAGTCCAATGCAGGTACCCACACTATTTGTAGTTATAATATTTATATTGATGCTCTGTGCCAAACATTACTAGCTGACCTAAATTCTTCTTAATCTAATGTTTTGGCTGAGTGTGCCTTTTTGTGGTTTTAAATTTGGCACATATTCCTATGTTCCTTGACCTGCATCAAACCACAGCCGTAAGGAAAAGAATGAAGTAAAACTGGACCATAGACCAGAATCTGTTGTGCTGGTGAAAGGCGCAAACACTTTCACGTTACTCAACTTCCTGATCAACTGCAAGAGCATAGTAGCTGCTGCTGGCTCTCAAGCTGGACTCCCACCAACGCTGTTGTCGCCTGTCACTTTCCGGGGAGCCACTATGCAGACTCTAAAGGTACCATGTAGGGGGAATTACTTGGTGACAACAAGGAGAGCAGACAGGCTGTGGAAATTCAGAAAGGAATTATTCATAGAGGCAGAAGTAGCAACTCCCCCCTCCCAATGTAGAGCAGATAGCACAAAGTAACCATTAAATAGGTATGTCTTTGGCTCACTTGCAAAGGACTTAAGTGATGTCAGTGAAACACTTTCCAGGATTCATTTCCTCTTAAAGATCACCATATTCCCCATGACGATACCATCTTTTTTTTTTTTTTTTTTCCCCCAGAAGGACAGAGCCATCTTTGTTTGTTCTTGGTTTACACTAAGGCTCCGTTTCCACTACCGCAGCTACGAACTCGTGCTACTTCTAGCGCGACTTCGTAGTGAAAGTTGTTTGCAGCTTTCAGTGCGACTTGTCCCTCATTATAGAGGGAAGTCTCACTGAAGTCGGCCCAAAAGTAGTGCACAAACTACTTTTGAAGTCGCCACAACTCAAGTCGCGGCAGTGGAAACGGGCCGAATTGAAATGAATGGCTTTTGACTTGCTGTGCGACTTGACATGTGTCAAGTCGCACAGCAAGTCGCAATAGTGGAAACGAAGCCTAATGCGTCATAGGAGCCATCTTGTTAAACCCCAAGTCAGATTACCTGTGAAATTCAATATTTCCCTAATGAGAGCTTTCTTAACTAATACTACACAAGTCTGTCTGACTCCTGCACTACCTTGGTCCGACTTTGATATGACTTTAATGCCTCATAGTGTGAAAATTCACTTCAAAGTTGTATCCAATTCCAAAGTCACACGACTTTCAGTGCAACTTTGGAAGTCGGACTAGAGTGAACCGAGCCTTGGGGTTCATTAATGGACATCACAGGAGAGAGGAGACTGAGGGAATGCTATCTTCTGCCTGCAGCAGGTCAAAGTTAAGCTCCTAGAGCACGAGAATAAAAAAACATGATATTTACTTTTTCTATTTGGCTTGTGTAAGATAAAGCACATCATGTTTATAATGTTGTGGCAAGGATTAATCTGTGTGAGCTACAAATTTTCATTTAACCGTTATTTCTGCATTCTTTAGGCCCGCAGTGTAAATGTGAAAACTCGGGTTCAGTCCGGCTACAAAGATCAGTTCAGCCTTGAGATTAGCGGCCCTGTCATGCCACATGCTGTACATTCACTAACGCTTTTACTCAGAGCAGCACAGAAGGGGAGCTTCTCAACTTCACTGTATACACATGAGCCAACCACAGTGTTAAACACATCCATCCATGACCAGTACTGCAAGGTGAGTGCTGGGTAGAGGTACAGTCCCTATAGTGTTAAACGCAGGTGTGTGTGTGTGTTGAGGGGGGTTTCGTACTGCAACATGCCCATCACTCCTCTTGTAAATATGGCTCGCCTCGTTTTTTCAATAATCATTTCTTTGCTTATTTAGGGTAAAGTTACAGCTTGAATTCTGAGGGTAAGGTAGGCATATGAACTGCTTTCCACTCTCTCCCACATCTCCCTGTTAACCTTCTAGAGCGGGAGAAAAATACAGTACTTTATAGCATGCACACTCCACACTTTTTTCTCCTGACATGCAGCAATGCAACACTTATTGCTGTCATGAAGACAGTCCTTAGCCTTGAGTAATCTGCTACCTACTGTTGGGTTGGAATTAACCTAACCATTTTATGTGTGTGGTCTGGGATCTCCAGCTGGCCTACAGAATGGGTGGGAGAACCATTTTAATTCACTAAAGTCACTCTCTTGTAGCTCACTCCCCCCCCTACCCCCCAGCAAGGTCTTAGCCGCTGTAACCTTTTCAGGGTGAAGTACGTCACGATGCTTGCAGCTACAGAGCTTGCTAACAACTGCATTTTGTCAGTTATTTAAGGTGTTTTAAAGGCAGTATGCTACAAGAGACAATGAACAGTAAAGGACTAGTAAGAGAACTGCCCTGTCTCTCGTGTATCCAACATTGCAACAGGGCCAAGACAAACACTTCTTGTGCAGGCTGCAACTTACCACCTCTTCTTTTGAGAATGTGAGATCCCTAGTTTCAAGACCCAAGTTTGTGGGTTGCAAACACAAAAAAGTATAGAACTGAGGTGTTCACAGCATGCATGTTCTGGCTCTCATTTGAAAGCATTAGAAGACACACATGCAACTTTCACTTTCAGAAAGAGGCCAGCAATGATTATCTCTAAAATACAGCTTCCGGGAGGGGATTAAAGGGAATTTTTTGGAATACGAATATGGGAGCTGCAATTGCACTGCAGGGGTCTAGAGTTACTGTATATTGTTATATTGTATCCTTGCGTCTGTCTCTAGTAAGTCAGGAAAATGGATCAGGTGTCTTGATTTTACTTGCTGCATACTTTTCTGGATAAGTGACTGACTAAATAAGCCAAGTAAAATAATCGCAGCCTTTGGAGCTTGGACCACAACTTTCGAACTTGACAGCCAATGTGTCTTGAAAGGTTTCCTTTTTTTTGTGATTAGTAGCAGCAAGTTTATAAAAACTGATGCTTACTGTGTAGAGAGCTCCTCTGAACACTGCACATTGGTCTTAATTTTTGGTAGTGCATCCCAGGAGCTCTGAAAACCACATGGCGCGATGCACAGTGACCAGCCTCTGCCTCATCACTGTAATGGGCAACCTCATTAAACACTAGTAAGGCTCAGGAGGCCAGTAAGAAAAGGTTAAGTATAAAAACTGGTTGTATATCAAAACACTTCATTTTTAGGGGATCTGTAGATAATCGTACAACACCCGGAGGTGCCTTTTCTACGGTACAATTCGCAGTAGGTTTGTTTGGTGAAGAATACGTGTATTGTAATATGGGAAGTGTCATAGCTGATCTTTCATTTTTAAAATGCTAATTGTTTGGTTGTTCCGATCCAATGCCTCCAGCATTGACCAGGAACAAGTATGCAGATTAGGCATTTGTCAGTAATTTATACAATTGATGCTAAAGACAGCCGGGTACTTATGAATCTCTTCCCCAGTACCGGAGTTTACTGTCCACATTGCACAGGATTTGCTCAAGGTGTGTATGTGTGTATGTGTGTATGTGTGTATGTGTGTATGTGTGTATGTGTGTATGTGTGTATGTGTGTATGTGTGTATGTGTGTATGTGTGTATGTGTGTATGTGTGTATGTGTGTGTGTGTGTGTGTGTGTGTGTGTGTGTGTGTGTGTGTGTGTGTGTGTGTGTGTGTGTGTGTGTGTATGTGTGTGTATATATATATATATATATATATATATATATATATATATATATATATATATATATATATATATATATATATATATATATATATATATATATATATATATAATATATAATTTTATATTCGTATCTCACAAAAGTGAGTACACCCCTCACATTTTTGTAAATATTTTGTATCTTTTTGTGTAACACTGAAGAAATTTGCTACAATGTTAAGTAGTGAGTGTACAGCTTCCATGACAGTGTAAATTTGCTGTCCCCTCAAAATAACTCAACACAGCCATTAACGTCTAAACCGCTGGCAACAAAAGTGAGTACACCCCTGAGTGAAAATGTTCAAATTGGGCCCAATTAGCCATTTTTTTTCTTCCCCGGTGTCCTGTGACTCAGTGTTACAAGGTCTCAGGTGTGAACGGGGAGCAGGTGTGTTAAATTTGGTGTAAGGTTCGCCATTACTGGCCTAGGCTATAAGATGATTGCCAAGACCCAAAACTGAGCTGCAGCACGGTGGCCAAGACCCATACAGCGGTTTAACAGGACAGGTTCCACTCGGAACAGGCCTCGCCATGGTCGACCAAAGAAGTTGAGGGCACGTGCTCAGCGTCCTATTCAGAGGTTGTCTTTGAGAAAGTCTGAGTTATTACCTGATAACTTCCTTTCCAGGAATCCTCCAGGACGGTCACATGAGAGATAGGCTCCTCCTCCTACAGAAAACACAAGCACAGATATGTTTAAAATGGCTGCCCACCGGCTGCCCCTCAGTTATATAAAGATGAACTGGACAGCGTAGGCTTTTAGCCTCCAATAATCTATAATACAGTTATCCAATAGGGTGGGGGTCCATCGTCCTGGAGGATTCCTTGAAAGGAAGTTATCAGGTAATAACTCAGACTTTCCCAAGTCATCCTCCAGGACGGTCACATGAGACCCCAACGATGTATACCTAGGGTGGGACTACCGCTTGCAGGACCTTTCAACCGAATCTTTAGACCTTGGTTGGAGACCAGAACAACCCTGTGGTAACCTACAACCGTAGAGTCCCTGGACCAGGAGGCTGTTCTGCCGATTTGACAGATGGAAACCCCAGTCTTTACTGTCCAAGCAGTAAGAAGTGCCTTGACCTATGAATGAAAGGTGTGACATAGGGCCGATAAGGCCGCTCCTATGGCCAATTGGATCCACGTGGCTACAGAGTTCTACAAGGCTGCTTTGCCTATGTGAGTGGTAAAAAACAAACATGTTGGATGCACTACCGAATGGTTTAGTAGCCTCCAGATAATGCGGGGCGTCCTTCCAGACTCCTAGTATGGCAGCAAATCCTACCTCCTGGTTTGAGGGATTTTTCGGACGGGAGCACTACTAACAGACCGGTGAGAGTCAATGCGACCTTTGTAGCCAGCAAATGGTCTGTTTTGCGTACCGATATATCGGGACCGGACTTTGATAGGTTTGAAGAAACTGTTTAACTACTGATTATCATATGCCAGCCTGTCGGTAAATACTGATAAAGCGACAACCTGGAGCTTGAGGGTACACCCAACGAGCCCCTGCTTCTGCGCCATCCAGGAGGAAATCTAAAATGCCTAGGCTTCCCGGATTTCTATTTTTGGGCTGCATTATTAAGTATTTACTTTTGCATAATTTGTTGTAAATTTTCCTGGTGAGCTTCCTACTTTACAGTAGGGTAAAAGCTATCCTGCAGAGAGACTCTAGCTTGATGGTACCCGCTTTTTCGGATCCATGCTGCTAGTTTCAAAGTGCAGATGTGGGAGTGATGGGATCCTGATAGAATTCAGAAGGTTGCCCCGGTTCAGAATGAACTAGAAGGCTGTTCCGGAAGGAACCAGGGGTCGTCTTCTGCTATTTTTTCCCCAGGTGTGTAGACATGCCTGGGTTGGTGGAAATGTGTGGGCGAAGCATGGGTGTGCGCAGCCTATTGCATTAGGGTGTGCACCCCAAAGTTTAAATACACATGCATGTGTTTGCCTACATGTATATGGCCCCGGTACCTTACTCTCCCTGCTGGCAAAGTGAAATAGAAGTGTGTGGCACTTCTCTTATGGCAGAGCAGGTCCGAGGGAGATCTTTCCCATCTCCTCACTGGCAAACGGAGCGATAATGCTAATGTGCCCTAGGTGATTAGGGTGTGCCCAGGCACACCCGGCACACCCTATGCGCACGCCTATGGGGCGAAGCTGAATTGCCCCCGGAGCCTGAGGGGTTCTATCCCTAGAGAATCCTCTTATCTGTAGAAGAAGTAATCTGCCCCCTTTTTGAGTCCGCCGTTCTCAATCAGTCGTTTTTCAGTTTCTCAAACTTCGAGAAGACCCCCACTCCGAGGGAGTGCCTTGAAGACTCCGAGGTTCAGATTCCATTCCGCCGGGTCAGCGATTTAGAAGGTCCGCCAGTCCAATGGCCTTCCTTTTTGTGGACTGCTGACATGGACCTGGCGCATCTCTGCCCCTGACCATAAGTCGTGGGCTACTCCTGAGATATTATGATCGTGGACCACCCCTTGATGGTTGGTGTACACCCTCATCGTGACTTCGTCATAAAGTGACTTGACTGAGGTCCCAGGGTGTCAGTGTGGGGTTTAAGCATCACTTTTTCCAGTAAGTTTCCTTATGGTTTCACTAGCCTTTGGAAACTTATTCTGCGAGCTGTGGCCCTTTCACTGGTAAGAGCCAGCGCAGGGGTTCGAACCTATGCTTTGACAGCTAGTGTAGTCAAGGGAGACTTTATGGAAGAGCGCTTAGCCTGCCAGCTATGTCTGTTACCTCTGATATTACTTGGATATGCAGAGCAAGATGGGTTTCCCCTGTCGCTGCGAGTTCTCTTACTGAAGTGTATCAGTGGTAGCTTCTGCTGATCAGGTGGATTGCGGGCTACCTCTGGAGCGGATATTTTTTCCCTCTGACGGGTTTGCCTGTGGAGTTGGGCCCCTTGGACTGTTGAAACTGAGGCCGACATGCGATCAGGTGGGATCACAAATGTGCCATCTTGTAGCCCGTACCCTGGCTAAAGTATCTTTAGGGCCGCTGTGTCGATGGTGTAGCCTCAACCCCCCCCCCCCCCCACTGTTATGGGGTACTGTCGACATTTCGTATGTTGCTTTTCCCGTCTAAGAAGGTAAGCAATATTTAAGGGGTCCGTCCGACTACAGATGAGGTCATCATTCCATTAAGAAAATCCCCCTTTCATTCTAAGCTCCTGGCTCATTTCTACCACAATTTTGGTGAAAACTGTGTGGGGCTGCATAAATCCCAAAAGGGGAGAGGCTGATATAGGAATCGGCAGCTCTGCCTTTCTGCGCGTATAGTAAATCTGGGGTCTGCCAAATGGCTGGGACGAACCAGAGCAGGAAAATAGGCCTACTTCAGGCCTAGGGTAGGCAGTAAAGCTGTCTCAGGAAACAGGCGTCTCACTGGCAAGATGTACTACGTCTACATTTTCTGTACTGAATCCAGTAATTGAGGCTTTTTAGGTTCCTGCTTGGGCAGAGTTTGCCCAAGGGTTTTTGCTCTTGGAGGAACCAGGGAGTAAAAGCCCCCAATACGCTGAGAAAGAAGGCGCTCTTTGATCCCCCTACCAACCAGTAAAGTCACGACTGCTACCTGCATGGCTTTCCTTAGACAAGGAGGTTCGAGAAGGGGTGAGACAGAGGTTGGATGGCGAATTTGCCATAAGTTCAATTCTGTCCATAGCTGGAGAAAATGTCAGTCTGCCCTGCCCTTCTGGAGAACTGGCCTCCGCTGGGATATGTTCCTGAAAGTTCCAGGATTGGGGAAGAGGAGGTCTACCCCCGAGATCCGATGAGATAAGGAGCGTTCAGGGTGATGTGGCATAAACTACGATATCCCCTGTTAAAATAGAGAAACCTCATGGTAGTTTGTTAATCTTATCTCCTTTTCAAGTGAGTTTCTCCCCTGGTGCCTCCAAAGCCCTTTCGGCTTCTCTATTTTTTTTTTTTTTTTTTTTTTGGACTAAAGCCCCTGGCCTTGACCATTGTTCTTGCCAGCACTGTGGTTGAGTACTGGACCAAGCAGGTTTCTCTCAAAGGAGATTTTGCACCACTAGCCCATGTCGAGTCTGGAGCCCGAAGGCCCCGGGGAGACTTCTTGCATCTAGTACATGATAACATGATGACCCTGTGAAGCTCTTGCAAAGTCACCTTATGTACCGCTATTTAATTAGCTTATCTTTGTCTAGGTTTGAACTCATGGTTGCGAGGTGCATAGCAAACCACTACACCCACTATGCCCCTCAGGTCCACCCCGGAAGAGGGGTGGGGGGGTGGGGTTGGAAGTCGACAGTATGTACATGTAAACATACACGCACATGTATATTACATACATGTGCCCCCACTTCTACCTACAGCAACTGGTGTTCCCGGGTGGATTCCCATCCAGGTACTAACCCTGCCTGATCCTGCTCAGCTCGTGAGCAGATGTGGTCATAGGTGAATAGTGTTTCTAAATTTCGCACTGCCACATGCCCAACGTGGGGCTTTCCACTGAAGAAACTGCTCTGGGTGGAAAAGATCCTAAGGGTGAGCCTGTCCCGAGGACAGGTGCCCTTAAACGATGGTCCAGCTCCCGCTAGTACATGCCCTCCCAGTGTCTCCCCTGTGGTCAGGAGAAAAGGGAAATATAGCTGCTAGCGGATATGGTGCTTAAGCCTACCGCACCTGGTATTCCCAGCGAAAGAAAGATCTACTTTTCTACCTACCTTGTGACCTAGCTGGTGCTTGATCACTCAGGTAGGGGTGTAAATACATGAGGATGGGGGAAAAGACAAACGGACCTATGCAATCTCCCTGCATCAGGATGCTGCTCTACACTTCCAGTGTGGCTCAATAGTGTAGCTGTCCCAAGAGCCCGAGGAACCTGGCTTTACTCACACCGCTAGCCATGCCCATCTAAAAATAACGCCATTATTGATGTGTAAAAAAAATGGCAGGAAAGCAAGGGTCAGTGCCTCCCCATTTTTCCCTCTTAGGAAACCCCCCCCCCCCCTCATCTCCAACTTACCGTACCAGGCTGGCCTGCTCCAACAGCCTCTGGTAGGTGGCTAGGTCCTCCGCCACAGGGACCATCTAGAGGGGAGGTAGCACGCCATTGTTGAGCAAGGGAACCAGCGCTTTTCTGTCCCATGATGGGAAGTCAGCCCAGGGGACAGCCGGTGGTGGTCGCAGGGGTGGCGAACCGGAGCTGCTGTCTGTTCCAGGCCTGTGCCGCCAAGATCGGAAGCCCACTGAGGGTGGGCGGGAGGCGCCATGGCCCAACTGGTTCCGTGTATTGGTGGGGATAGACAGGGAGCAACGCTAGCTGCTATCTCCCGCACCTTCCCCAACTCAAGATGGCCGCCGCCCTAATTCCGGTCACGGCGCCATTTTGAGAGCGTCGCTTCCGCCGCTCCAATGGCGAGGCTGGTTGGAGTGCTGCACACGGAAGTCCCCAGTCCTCTGGGGCCCGGTGTGCGAGCCTTAACTGGAGGGGTGGCGGGCAGCCTCACCAGGACCTCCGGCTGGCTGAAAAGTAGAAACCGCTCCTCTTAGGCTCTTCACTTACCTAGTCTGGCCTCAGCAGAGGTAAGTGGAAATTATTGCTTGATGAGGTACAAGCCCTCCCCCTGCTGCCATCAAAAACACCCCCTGGTGCAAGATAGGGTAACCGGGGATCAAGCTGAGGGGGAGTCCTGAAGTACAGGTCTCACCCCAGGAAATCCCACCTTCCTTACCCCAAAAAAACCTGGAGCTGGTGGCCTCACCAGCAGTATCCAGGTGTAGGAAGGGGGTGCCCAGGGACGCCTGCCTTGGACAGGGAAGAAAAATAACAAACGGGGGATGAATGTCATCTTCAGCTCATGCCTGTAGGACAGGAAACACAAGAGCTGAGGGACAGCCGGTGGACGGCCATTTTAAACATATCTGTGCTTGTGTTTCCTGTAGGAGGAGGAGCCTATCTCTCATGTGACCGTCCTGGAGGATGACTTGGGAAATAGACTTATGAGTGCTGCCAGCATTGCTGCAGAGGTTGAAGGGGTGGAGGTCAGCCTGTCAGTGCTCAGACCATACGCTGCACACTGCATCAAATTGGTCTGCATGGCTGTCGTCCCAAAAGGAAGCCTCTTCTAAAGATGATGCACAAGAAAGCCTGCAAACTGCTGAAGACGAGCAGACGAAGGACATGGATTACTGGAACCATGTCCTGTGGTCTGAAGAGACCAATGTTACCTTATTTGGTTATAGATGGTGTCAAGCGTGTGGGGCGGCAACCAGGTAAGGAGTACAAAGACAAGTGTCTTGTCTACAGTCAAGCATGGTGGTGGGAGTGTCATGGTCTGAGGCTGCATAAATGCTGCCTGCACTGGGGAGCTACAGTTTGTTGAGGGAAACATGAATGCCAACATGTACTGTGACATACTGAAGCAGAACATGATCCCCCTCCCTTCAGAGACTGAGCTGCAGGTCAGTATTCCAACATAATGACCCCAAACACAACTCCAAGACAACCACTGCCTTGCTAAAGCTGAGGGTAAAGGTGATGGACTGGCCAAGCATGTCTCCAGACCTAAACACCTTTGAGCATCTGTGGGGCATCCTCAAATGGAAGGGGGAGGGAGCGTAAGGTTGCGAACATCCACCAACTCTGATATCGTCATGGAGGAGTGAAAGAGGACTCCAGTGGCAAACTGTGAAGCTCTGACGAACTCCATGCCCAAGAGGGTTAAGGCAGTGCTGGAAAATGGTGGCCACACTAAATATTCACATTTTGGGCCCAAATTGGACTTTTCCACTTAGAGGTGTACTCACTTTTGTTGCCAGTGGTTTAGACATTAATGGCTGTGTTATTTTGAGGAGACAGCAAATTTACACTTATACAAGCTGTACACTCACTACTTTACATTGTAGCAAAGTGTCATTTGTGCAGTGTTGTCACATGAAAAGATATAATATATTTACAAAAATGTGAGGGGTGTACTCTGTGAGATACTGTGTTTTTTATATATATATATATATATATATATATATATATATATATATATATATATATATATATATATATATATATATATATAGAATTTTTGTTCTATCAGGTTTATGTGCATAAAGGAATGTGCAGCGCCAATATAGCGTAATATGCAATAGTTCAATGAATACAAGTGTGTATTGGAAAAACAATCCAAAAATTAACTATGAAAGTCCAGTGTAAAAAAAAAAAAAAAAAAAAAATTCTTAAATATCTGCTGCGGGTAAGCTATTCTCACCCGATATTCCCTTCATACAATCTCCTCGATGGATGTAAGCTGGAGTGAATGAAGCTCACCAGGAGCCAGAGAAATGCTGTCAGTGTCACCTCAGCACTGAATCTTCCTCTCCCTTTTTCCCCCGGTTTCTCCCCACGGGCTGCGCTGTCTGGTGTCTCCTCTAAGCTCCTTACTATCTGCTATCCCCCCCCCGCTACAGACAGAAGGGATCTGCTATAGCTGAGGGGAGACACCAGACAGCACAGCGGCCTGTGGGGAGAAACCGGGCAGAAGTGAGAGGGAGATTCATGCAGTGCACATTTTTCTTAAAGACACTTGTGCTTGCTGCTGTAAGGGCATCCATCTTCTCTCTGGTGAGTGTTGATCTGATGGGGAGATGCTGGCTCACCTCTGAATACTCTTCCTTAAAATTTGTTTCTTCATGTGGGGAGGCTTTCTGCTTGTATGCACTTTTTTTTTTTTTTTCTTTTTTTTTTTTTTGCACTGGACTTTGGTAGACTATTTTTGGATTTGGTTTTCCAATATACACTTGTATTCATTGAACTATTGCAGATAATGCTATATGGACTTTTAAGTTTATTTCACTGATTGCATCGGCTCTGCACATTCATTTATATATGTTGATATGAGTTTTGGGTATACTATTTATATGTGAAAGCTGCCACCGAGATCACTTCAGGACACCGAGTTTTTTTTTTTTTTTTATGTATGGTATATAATTTTTTTTTTTTTTTTTTTCTTTTTTTATTCCACCCCTAGGAGAAAGACAGTTCTGAGCTTGTAAACTGTGGACTGCACCCTCTTACCTTAGAACAGTTCAGTCAGTCATCAATCCTTGGAAAGACCTCATTACGCCAGCTGGAACTGAGCGACTATATGTACACCTGGAAATGCTGAACGTTTTCATAGTCCTATGAACTGATCACTATGTGATGTCATCCAGGCAGTTCCATATACCCTGTGCAATGACACAGGATCTCCACTGCCAGGAGCTGCCTGGGTGACTCTGGTATGGAAGCTTCATGGTTTTATTTGTTTTAATTTTTCTACTCCAATGACATGAACAAAGGTGATTGTTCTGTAAGCCACGTTACCAATTTTTAAAAACATTAAATTATATTTTAATCAGCTGTGAACCAATGCTTTTACATTCTGAGTTTTTATAGGGGGAGAGGAAATCAGCCTCGCTCCAATTAGCTTTTCTTGCAGTATTTTTAATACCGGCGCATTGAATTCACACAGTGATGTCTCCAACCCAAAACCAGCCTTCCTTGAAACATTTCACTACTCCTGGCTTGCTCACAAGGATAGGGAACTGCAAAATAGCCAATGAGAAATGCAGAGAGACTGTGATGGCTGGCACCTAGGTTGTCCATGTGCAGGAGAGGCTAGTCTTGAGTGGAGCTATGGATCTGTGTGTTTCTAATCTGAGTGTTTGATGCAGAATTTTATATAAGGAATCCTTAGTGGACCTCTGTCTTATGCTTCATGACATTTCAGTGCTGAATAATGAACCAAATTTGTGAAGTCACCACCACTTGCTTGATATGTTGATCTTCCTGTATTGAACTATCCACAAATTGGGGATGATTTGCTACAGAAGTGAATACAGTTTTATTGGGCTATGTTTTTAAAAAAAATTACTTTAGTAAATCAACCTCATTGTACCGGGAGACAAAACAAGAGGATTTATTCACTACAGTAGTTCCAAGAGCAGCAGCTAATCACAATCAGATTTCAGTTTATTCAAAGCCAGATCATCGAAAATTGGATTCTAATTGATGGTTACTGTATCATCTTTTCTCAAATAATGCAAGCCATTGATGCCCTCTATTTCTAGTAAAACAGTAGGTCCATTTACAGGTTTAAAGTAGAACTATAGGCCCCCCCCCATTTTTGGATAGTTAGGGAGGGTTATATAACCCCTGTTGGGTGTTTTTTGCCATCTGTGTCCCATTGGAGAGATTTACTTTAGTCCTGTCCCATACCTAAAATAGGAAGTAAGAGGAAACCCCTGCAAATTAAGGGAATCCCTTTGTGCCCCCCCACGTCACCAGAACTAGTGTCCCCGTTGGAAGGTTTCCCCTCTTACTGTTCTGGGGACAACCCAAAATTTGAGCTTTTCTTTTACTTTGATAATGGTAAATAGGACAAATAGTGTGAATCTCCTTGAACAGGTGTTCAAATCCATCTCCACTCTGTCCAAAACAAAAATGAGAAAAGTTTTGCCCTTTTGTTTAACAACTTCTGAACCAGAAGGTTTTACCCCCTAAATGACTAGGCCATTTTTTTGCAATTTGGCACTGCGTGACTTCAAAAGCTAATTGGTAATGCAATGCTGCATCCAAACAAAATTGAGTCTTTTTTTTTTTGCCCACAAATAGAGCTTTCCTTTGCCTTCCTGCAATTTATTTATTTTTTGCTTAAAAAGGGGGAAAGGCCAAACATTTTTGAAGACATACTTACATTTTCTACTTTCTTATAAAAAATATCCAGAAAACCCAATTTTTTTTTTTCATACATTTAGGCCAAAATTTCTTTAAGCTACATGTCTGATAAAAAAAAAAAATATATATATATATATATAATATACAGTGGGTACGGAAAGTATTCAGACCCCCTTAAATTTTTCACTCTTTGTTATATTGCAGCCATTTGCTAAAATCATTTAAGTTCATTCTTCTTCCTCATGAATGTACACATAGCACCCCATACTGACAGAAAAACACAGAATTGTTGACATTGTTGCAGATTTATTAAAAAAGAAAAACTGAAATATCACATGGTCCTAAGTATTCAGACCCTTTGCTGGGACACTCATATATTTAACTCAGGTGCTTTCCATTTCTTCTGATCATCCTTGAGATGGTTCTACACCTTCATTTGAGTCCAGCTGTGTTTGATTATACTGATTGGACTTGATTAGGAAAGCCACACACCTGTCTATATAAGACCTTCCAGATCACAATGCATGTCAGAGCAAATGAGAATCATGAGGTCAAAGGAACTGCCTGAAGAGCTCAGAGACAGAATTGTGGCAAGGCACAGATCTGGCCAAGGTTACAAAAAGATTTCTGCTGCACTTAAGGTTCCTAAGAGCACAGCGGCCTCCATAATCCTCAAATGGAAGACGTTTGGGACGACCAGAACCCTTCCTAGAGCTGGCCGTCCGGCCAAACTGAGCTATCGGGGGAGAAGAGCCCTGGTGAGAGAGGTAAAGAAGAACCCAAAGATCACTGTGGCTGAGCTCCAGAGATGCAGTCAGGAGATGGGAGAAAGTTGTAGAAAGTCAACCATCACTGCAGCCCTCCACCAGTCGGGGCTTTATGGCAGAGTGGCCCGACGGAAGCCTCTCCTCAGTGTAAGACACATGAAAGCCCGCATGGAGTTTGCTAAAAAAACACCTGAAGGACTCCAAGATGGTGAGAAATAAGATTCTCTGGTCTGATGAGACCAAAATAGAACTTTTTGGCCTTAATTCTAAGCGGTATGTGTGGAGAAAACCAGGCACTGCTCATCACCTGTCCAATACAGTCCCAACAGTGAAGCATGGTGGTGGCAGCATCATGCTGTGGGGGTGTTTTTCAGCTGCAGGGACAGGACGACTGGTTGCAATCGAGGGAAAGATGAATGCGGCCAAGTACAGGGATATCCTGGACAAAAACCTTCTCCAGAGTGCTCTGGATCTCAGACTGGGCCGAAGGTTTACCTTCCAACAAGACAATGACCCTAAGCACACAGCTAAAATAACGAAGGAGTGGCTTCACAACAACTCCGTGACTGTTCTTGAATGGCCCAGCCAGAGCCCTGACTTAAACCCAATTGAGCATCTCTGGAGAGACCCTTAAAATGGCTGTCCACCAACGTTTACCATCCAACCTGACAGAACTGGAGAGGACCTGCAAGGAGGAATGGCAGAGGATCCCCAAATCCAGGTGTGAAAGACTTGTTGCATCTTTCCCAAAAAGACTCCTGGCTGTATTAGATCAAAAGGGGGCTTCTACTAAATACTGAGCAAAGGGTCTAAATACTTAGGACCATGTGATATTTCAATTTTTCTTTATTAATAAATCTGCAACAATGTCAACAATTCTGTGTTTTTCTGTCAGTATGGGGTGCTGTGTACATTCATGAGGAAGAAGAATGAACCTAAATGATTTTAGCAAATGGCTGCAATATAACAAAGAGTGAAAAATTTAAGGGGGTCTGAATACTTTCCGTACCCACTGTGTGTATATATATATATATATATATATATATATATATATATATATATATATATATATATATATATATATATATATATATATATATATATATATATATATATATATATAATTTGCGCAAAAGTTATGGTGTGTATATACTGTAGTTTACGCAGCTTTCACTTTGACTGCCTATCTAATTTCTTGAAGTGCTAAAATGTAAGGTCAGAACAACCCCCCCCCCCCCTTTTTCTATCGTTCATTGACAGACGCAGCTCCATATTCTTCTTTACCATTGGGTTATGCTGCACCCTTTCGGTCCTAGCATGTTTTTTTATGTAAAAAGGGAACTTTTTGTCTAATTTTTTTTTCCTTATGTTCCTGAGAGAATTATGATCAACAGCCGCACTGGGCATCAGACTGGATAGTCTAGATCCTTATGGTCTCCAAGTCTGGCCAGGCAAGCGTGTGCAGGTCGCAGCTCCGCACTAGGCTTTGCCACAACATAGCTCCACTGGACGGGGGCTGGCCCGCGAATGAAACTCCTCACTGGAATGACCTGGTTTGGCTTGAGTCACAGCGTACCCCCTTGGCCGACAGCACCCCCACTCTGGGTGGAGAAGTGGTCTGTCCGATGTGGCAGGAAAAAAGGAGGTAATTGGTGCTGTCTGAATCCAAGAGAGTGAAAGCCAATGGGGGATTAGTGGAAAATATATCTCGCCAATCCAAAATTAAAGAAGTGAAGTGCAACAAATGGTGTAAAAAGTAATGAATCAGAAAGCAATGCTGACAGTGTTTTAAACAGCGAGAGATATATATACAAGTATCAAACCTCAAAGTGACAAGGTGCAAAAATAAGTACGATAAATGTCCATATAAAAATAAATGATCAAAATCGCAAATGGTATTCAATCTTCAATGGTGATTTGTGATTGTGAAAACACACGCGCTCCCCCTCTCTCCCAGGACCGCACTCACCAAATCAACAAACCCCTGCAGGGGTAACGAGCATCAGTGGTAATGAAGATGATTCTGGTATGTATGTCCAGCTGAATGTAAACCACATTTACCAGTAGAAAGGAGATCCCGGACATATTGCTAAAAACAATGACCGTGCCCATCTTCACTCATAAACCCGATAGTTGCACCCAGATGACGTCCTGTCATTCCTTCCTAAGGTGGTCTCTTATTTTCATTTGAATATAGACATTGTGGTGTTTTCCCTGTGTCCCAGTCCTAAACATCCTACGGAAATTGCCTTGCATGCCTTGGCTGTGGTCTGAGCAATTAGGGTGAACCTGGCAGATAGTCTTTCAGGAAGTCAGACTTTGTCTATTTGTGCTCACGGATGCCCTCCTAAAGGGTTATAGTAAACCAAATATTGCAGCGCTGCTAATAAATTGAATAAATAGACATATATATATATATATATATACACAGTGCCTTGCGAAAGTATTCGGCCCCCTTGAACTTTGCGACCTTTTGCCACATTTCAGGCTTCAAACATAAAGATATAAAACTGTAATTTTTTGTGAAGAATCAACAAGTGGGACAAAATCATGAAGTGGAACGAAATTTATTGCATATTTCAAACTTTTTTTAACAAATAAAAAACTGAAAAATTGGGCGTGCAAAATTATTCAGCCCCCTTAAGTTAATACTTTGTAGCGCCACCTTTTGCTGTGATTACAGCTGTAAGTCGCTTGGGGTATGTCTCTATCAGTTTTGCACATTGAGAGACTGAAATGTTTGCCCATTCCTCCTTGCAAAACAGCTCGAGCTCAGTGAGGTTGGATGGAGAGCGTTTGTGAACAGCAGTTTTCAGTTCTTTCCACAGATTCTCGATTGGATTCAGGTCTGGACTTTGACTTGGCCATTCTAACACTTGGATATGTTTATTTGTGAACCATTCCATTGTAGATTTTGCTTTATGTTTTGGATCATTGTCTTGTGGGAAGACAAATCTCCATCCCAGTCTCAGGTCTTTTGCAGACTCCATCAGGTTTTCTTCCAGAATGGTCCTGTATTTGGCTCCATCCATCTTCCCATCAATTTTAACCATCTTCCCTGTCCCTGCTGAAGAAAAGCAGGCCCAAACCATGATGCTGCCACCACCATGATGGACAGTGGGGATGGTGTGTTCAGGGTGATGAGCTGTGTTGCTTTTACGCCAAACATAATGTTTTGCATTGTTGCCAAAAAGTTTGATTTCGGTTTCATCTGACCAGAGCCCCTTCTTCCACATGTTTGGTGTGTCTCCCAGGTGGCTTGTGGAAAACTTTAAACGACACTTTTTATGGATATCTTTAAGAAATGGCTTTCTTCTTGCCACTCTTCCATAAAGGCCAGATTTGTGCAGTATACGACTGATTGTTGTCCTATGGACAGTCTCTCCCACCTCAGCTGTAGATCTCTGCAGTTCATCCAGAGTGATCATGGGCCTCTTGGCTGCATCTCTGATCAGTCTTCTCCTTGTATGAGCTGAAAGTTTAGAGGGACGGCCAGGTCTTCGTAGATTTGCAGTGGTCTGATACTCCTTCCATTTCAATATTATCGCTTGCACAGTGCTCCTTGGGATGTTTAAAGCTTGGGAAATCTTTTTGTATCCAAATCCGGCTTTAAACTTCTCCACAACAGTATCTCGGACCTGCCTGGTGTGTTCCTTGTTCTTCATGATGCTCTCTGCGCTTTAAACGGACCTCTGAGACTATCACAGTGCAGGTGCATTTATACGGAGACTTGATTACACACAGGTGGATTCTATTTATCATCATTAGTCATTTAGGTCAACATTGGATCATTCAGAGATCCTCACTGAACTTCTGGAGAGAGTTTGCTGCACTGAAAGTAAAGGGGCTGAATAATTTTGCATGCCCAATTTTTGTTTTTTATTTGTTAACAACGTTTGAAATATCCAATAAATTTCGTTCCACTTCATGATTGTGTCCCACTTGTTGTTGATTCTTCACAAAAAATTACAGTTTTATATCCTTATGTTTTGAAGCCTGAAATGTGGCAAAAAGGTTGCAAAGTTTAAGGGGGCCGAATACTTTCGCAAAGCACTGTATATATATATAGATAAAACATAGATATCACTGTGTAACCTTGTGCAAACTATATATGGTGCAAAATCTCGCAATATCACACAATAAATATATATTCAAACTTCATAAGTGTAAAATCATAAGTCCATAAAGTGTCCATCAGGTGCAAAATAAGGTGCTTCTGTGCTTCACTGTGTACATAAATGGGGATGATCCCCTAGTGGTTGTCTACAGAAGCACCTTATTTTGCACCTGATGGACACTTTATGGACTTATGATTTTACACTTATGAAGTTTGAATATATATTTATTGTGTGATATTGCGAGATTTTGCACAAGTTTGCACATTTTGCACAAGGTTACACAGTGATATCTATCTATCTAATCTAGCTATCTCTTGCAATATTTGGTTTACTATGATTTAAAGGCACTAGCACTTTAATTTGCAGCAAGCAGCTATCTAAAAGCAGTGTCACTTTCTTTATATATATATTTTTGGACAATACCATAAGCGCAAAGTTATACCGATGTAAACCTCCTAAAGGGTTGTCTGCTTCCTCTGCGACCATTTTTAGATGGCTCAGACGGTGATTCAGGCCTATTCCATCAGGGGACAGGTTCCTCCTTTCCCTGTCAAGGTGCACTCGACTAGGGCGCTTGGTGCCTCCTGGGCCTTCTGTCAGGTGTCAGTGACACAGGTTTGCAAGGCGGCCACCTGATCGCCAGGGCACACTTTTACAAGGTTATATAAATTGGATGTGTTGGCATCTGCGGATGCTTCCCTTGGCCGCAAGGATTTGCAGGCTGCTTTTTAGAGGACTTGATCCTGTTTGAGGGTGTATTTTTTTTTTTTTTTTCTTTTAAGGTGTGCTTCAGTTTGGTTCAGTCCCATTTGCCGGGTTTGCTAAAGTTTTAAGCTTTGGGTATTTTTTTGCTGTTTCCCACCCCTCATTGAACACTGCTTTGGGATGTCCCAATGGTTAATACCAGAAACTGTGCCTGTCAATAAATGAATGAGAAAATGGGATTTTTCTTTATCGTTCATTGACAGACGCAGTTCGGATTCATCTCAGTAGGGTAATACTGCCCCCTACAGGATTAGGACACTAGGCAGAAAAAAGTTCTGGCTACACCTATGGGCAGTCCCGGAGGGTACACCCTCTCTCTTCCTGCATAGGATGTCCGTTTTAATCTGCCTAGTCAGGAGTAAGGACCTAGTTCCTTGCTGGGATCTTTGGGCCTGGCATAGAAGTAATTTTTATGTAGATTTTTTTTTTTTTTTTTTTTTTTTTTTTTAGCTAACCTTTTTTTTTCTCAAACGTTTTTCCTGTGAGATCTTCCGGGCTGGGTGACAGGCTGGAATCTCTATGTCCAGTGGTCACCCCAGTCTGGCCACCGAGCGCGTGCAGGCCTTAGCTCTGCGCTGGGTCGGCCGCGACATAGTCCTACTGGGCGGGGACTGGCCCCACATGTTAAATGTCTCGCCAGGACGCACACGACAGGATGTAGGCTTATGTTGCAGCTTTCTCTTTGGCCGACACCCCCCCTACTCCGGTGGTGTGGGGCCCTGTCAGGAGATGGCGCCCGCCTGTGTTCCCGGTATGGTGAGTAAATATACACCCCCCCTGGCGGATTTTAGGGTGGACGCGGCCCCTCTCCCTCCTGGGTTTCCCTCTGTTCTTTTGTGACCCTCCCACATGGGGGACTGTTTGGGCCTACCTGAGGCTGGGGCCTAGTGTGCAGGCCGCATGGGGGGCAGGGGGGGGTGCGGCGCTTGGTTGATGGTGTTGATCTGGGGGATCACCTGTTTGGCACTGCCCTGGATGACATTATACAAGGTTCTCACAGGGGGAAGAGTGCTTTCTTCCACAGACTAACAAGGGTAGGGGCCTTCGTCACAGACGGTGTCCCTCATTTTCTGCTCACAACAGTTTCTTCGTCCCTTAGGGACAGTTGATGTGGCGAAGTCCTTCCAGACTTCCTCTGGTGGTTCCAAACAACCCTGGTCTGGCAAATAAGTTTTTTTTTTTTTTTTTTTTTCCAGGCCTGTGGACAAGGCCTACTTGGCCTGAAGGTGCGTCCTCACCCATCTATGGGGTGGGGTGTAGTTCTTGCTGGTTCTCGGACCTACGGCTGGCCCGGATCCCAGGCAGCTGGGTTCAGGAGGTCATGCGGTCCAGTTGCAAGATCGGGTTTCGATCCGTTTTTTTTCCGGTGAGTTCTCTTCTATTGTACGGCTGTCCCCGGTTCGCTTGCAGCGCTCTGGGGCAGTTCAGGCTCTGGTTCCTCAAGATGGACCTTCTAGCCCTTTTGGTTTCGTGCGGATCAAAAATTCAAGGGGGTATCAGTTAGCACGATGGTGGCTTCCCTACCTCGGGGATTCCTAGCCTCCATAGACATCAAGATGCCTACCTTCACATCCCGTTGTGTTCAGGACACCAACAAGTTCTCAGTTTTTTTGCCGTGGGGAAGGATCTCTATTGGTTTGTGGCGTTGCCCTTTGGTCTTGCTTCTGCTACTTGGGTCTTCTCAGAGGTGTTGGCTCTGGTCCTGGCGCTTTTGTGGCAGCCGTGCGTATCGGTCCGGGGTTCCTGGCCGATCTGCTTCTCCATGTGGAGTCCCCTACGGTGCTGACAAATGAACTAGGAAGTCACAATGAGAACTCTGGAGGAGTTCAGGTGGGTTCTGAACCTTTAGAAGTCATCCCTGGTTTCTTCCATGAGACTGGACTATCTGGGCCTGACTTTGGACTGGTCCTCAGTCAGGGTGTTTGCTCCCTCCGGGGAAATAGTTCTTGGAACTTCAGACTGCGGTTCAACTGTTACTGTCCCGCGCATGGTCAACCCTTTCGGACCTGCATGCGAGTTCTGGGACTGATGGTGCCGTCTTTCGAGACGGTCTCTTTTGCTCAATCCCTCTCGGGGATCCACCAGAAGGTAATCCTTCTCAAATGGGGCTAGAATCCAAACTCTGGAATTTTGGATCTGGCTGAGCCAGCTGACCAGGGAGTCTTGATCTGGAATCCTTCCTTCCCCTTTTTACTGGACAGTTTTCACCGCAGATGCAAGCCTGTCCAGGTGGGGAGGAGTCCTCGGCAGGTTCCTGGGGGATCCAGGTTACCGATCAATGTCCTGGGGCTGGGAGTGATCCGGCTTGCTTAGTTCATTGGATCGGGCACCTGCAGCTTTCTGGTGCACGTTCAATGGACTACGCCACGCCCGTGGCTTCTGTCATTCACCAAGGGTGTCCTTGCGGCCTTGGAAGTTGCCATTCATTGGGCAGAGTGCCTTGTTCCAGCTCTTTCCACTGTTCCCTTTCCAGGTGTGGAATCTTTTGCAGGCAGATTGTGTTATACCTGAAGGGTTTCACATGTACTGTCACTTTAAGGCTGGCTCCACCCAGGAGTGATGACAAGGGTCAAGGGGCAGAGTGGCCATCTTTAGACACATGTAGAGATGTATTGATATGCAGAGCTGTCCTGTAATGCTGTACAGTGAGTCCTGAATAAACAACCGTTGTTCCAGACCAGAGTCCTGTGTCTCTCACAACACGGAGAATATAACAGTGGCGACGAGGATGGGATTTTCAAGGTTACTATCCGTGTGAGAAAGGAAAGGAAGAAAAAAAAACTCTGGATTGTCAGGAATACAAACACCCACAGAGCCCAGCAGGAAAATGTCATTGATCGGGACATTAAGTGAATTTGATGGCGAACAGACAACGTGGATTTCTTGGATTGAAAGATTAGAACAATATTTCTGTGCAAATGCCATCCCAGGCGACAGGCAAGTAGCAGTTTTTCTGACAGTGGTTGGTGCTAGGACATATGACACTCTTAGGGATCTCCTTTTCCCTGAAAAACCAGCAACTAAGACTTTGGCAGAGCTCCTGACACTGTTAGGGACTCACTTCCAGCCTAAACCACTAGAGATTGCAGAAAGATTCAGGTTCTATCAGCGGCAGCAGCAGCCAGGTGAAGATATTAAGGCTTATGTGCTCGCCCTTCGCAGACTAGCCTCAACCTGTTCTTTTGGGGAGTACTTACCAACTGCACTGAGGGATAAGTTTGTCATGGGACTGAATAGTGAGTCTAGCCAAAAGAGACTGTTAACAGAGAAAGACCTTACCCTTACAAAGGCAATTGAGATAGCTTCAGTGATGGAAATGGCTGTGAAAGATACAGAAGCTTTGAACCCCCAGAGCAGAAGGGGAGAGGTTAAAGAGGAAGTTTTCAGAACAGCAGTCAAGCAAACTGCAGCTAACGGTAAATATAGACTCTCATCAAGCCGGGAGTCAGCTTGCTACCGTTGTGGGAATACAGACCATGATCACAAAGTCTGCCGGTTTAAGGATCAGCTCTGTCATAATTGTGGTAAGGCAGGCCATCTGAAACGAGTCTGCCGTAGTAAGAAGGTGCGAAATAAACAACCTCTGAACACCAGGACAAAGGCATATATGGTGGGAAGATATACATCGTCATCTGAATCAGAGGATGAGGAAGTGCTCCACAGATTGGACATACATCATATGCATTCAGCACCCTCAGCAATGACTGTAGAGGTAACCGTGGAAGGAAAGAAACTCAAGATGGATGTAGACACAGGAGCAGCAGTTTCAGTTATCACCCAGAAACAATGGAGAAAACTTCTGATCCGAACAACTGTCCGTCCAACACCAATCAAACTGCAGACATACTCAAAGCAGATACTCCACCCACTGGGGTACGTGAAAGTACAGGTATCCTACAAGGGTCAGACAAAGAGAATGCCATTATATATCCTAGAACATGGGGGACCCCCTCTTTTTGGGAGAGACTGGATTGCTCACTTTGGCATGCCAGACATCGCCATTAACCCCTGCAACACCGTGACCATCCCATCAGGGGATGAAGAGGGATGGGTGAAGTCCCTGAAACAGCGATTCCCGCAAGTTTCTAACCAACACTCACAAGGGACTGTATGAATACAATCGGATGGTGTTTGGGGTAGCCTCCGCCCCAGCCATTTGGCAACGCAAAATGGATGAGATTTTGGCGGACATTCCTTTCACACAGTGCCTGTTAGATGACATGCTCATCACGGGCCTGACGGACCAGGAACACAAGCGTAACGTGGAGCTTGTGTTGGCCAGACTCCAAGAGCAGGGTCTAAAAGTGAACTTAGCGAAATGCCAATTCATGGTACCTAAATTGGAGTTTTGTGGCCACCTTGTGGATGCAGAGGGTATACACACCACGGAAGCCAAAGTTGATGCTTTAGTAAAAGCTCCAGCCCCGACCAACGTCCAGCAGCTGCGATCATACCTGGGCTTGCTGAACTATTACCACAAATTCCTGCCGGATCTAGCACACACTTTGTTTCCATTAAACAAGCTTTTGGAGAAACACTCCAGATGGAACTGGTCGGCTGCATGCCAACGTGCTTTTGAAGTTTCTAAGCGAAAGCTGTTGGCGTCACGCATGCTCGTGCACTATGACCTCCAAAGGCCTCTCACCTTGGCTTGTGATGCCTCACCCTATGGTCTAGGGGCTGTACTATCTCACGTTTTACCAGATGGGTCAGAGAAACCTGTGGCATTCGCCTCCAGGTCCTTGACAAAAGCAGAAAGCAATTACTCTCACATTGACAAAGAGGCTCTGGCGCTCATATGGGCAATTAAGAAGTTTCATCTTTACCTGTATGGTAGGGAATTCACCATACTGACTGATCATAAACCACTCCTTCAGATCTTTAGCCCTGACAAAGGCATCTCCCAGACGACTGCAGCCCGTCTTCAACGCTATGCCCTATTCTTGGGAGCATATAGCTACAAAATCCAGTATCGCAGCCATGATGCCAACGCTAATGCAGACGCCATGTCCCGTCTGACAAGGACATTAACAGACTCTTCTCCACCTGTCAAGAGTTGTCGTTACACTAGCCTGTCCTTTCTGTCTTCCGGGGAAGTAGCAGCCCATACAGCCAAGGATACCTTCCTTAAGACAATACTCTCCTGGGTACGGTACGGTTGGCCTGCAACTGTCACACAGGATTACGAGCCTTACTTCCGTAGGCGTCTGGAATTAACTGTGTCTGGCAACTGTGTTTTATGGGGAGACCGAGTGATCGTTCCACAGACCCTCCGGAGACACATTCTGGAATTGCTACATACTGGTCATCCCGGGGGCACACGTATGAAACAAAAGGCCCGAGGCTATGTGTGGTGGCCAAACCTCGACTCCGATATCACGACATATGTGAATGCGTGTGCTGGATGTGCACAAACTGCGAGAGACCCTCCTCGAGGGTGCGTCCAGCCCTGGACTTGGCCCACGGTTCCCTGGTTTCGCCTACACTTGGACTTTGCAGGCCCGATCAGAGGACACACCTTTTTGATCATTATTGATGCCCATTCAAAGTGGCCTGAGGTCGTTCCTGTTACTCAGCCAACGACTAAGGCGACGATTTCCATACTGTTACATCTCGCTGCTACGTTTGGATACCCCAGAGAAATTGTCACAGACAACGGTGCACAATTCACAAGCCAGGAGTTTCAGGGTTTCCTGACTGCCCACAACATCAAACACAAGTTGACCGCACCTTACCACCCGGCTACAAATGGTCAAGCAGAAAGGTTTGTACAGACCTTCAAACGCTATTTCAAAGCTACTGTGGCTACAAGTAAACAACAGTCCCTGTCACCCCAGCAGCTGGACTCCTTCCTTTCTGCTTACAGAACCACACCACATGCAACCACTGGGAAAACTCCAGCTGAACTTCTTTTGGGTCGGCAGCCATGGACTGTTTTGGATATGCTCCGCCCTCAAACGGTCCAGGAACATGTACGGCAGTCCCAAGACAAGAGGGTCGAACACGACGAGATTCCCCGGTTTACAGCCCAGCAAAAGGTATGGGCCCGATCTTATGGCGCTTCCAACACTCGTTGGCTTCCTGCTATCGTCGCAGAGACTTTGGGACCCAAAATGTATAGGGTCTGCCTGGAAGATGGTTCCATTTGCAGACGGCATGCGGACCAATTGCGTTCTCGTTCTCAGCTGCCCGAATCCCTGACATCGGCTGCACCTCCAGTGTCTCAAGGATCTGCTCCTACCGGATCAGGAGGCATTGAGACTGATGCTTGGGGAGACTCTGAACTTTTGAACTCAGCTCCAACAGAGCCCTCCAGCCCTGGTCCAGAGGTCTGCTCACCCTCTGAGCTAGGGAATCCCCTCTTGGCCCCGCCGGTGTCCATTCCGGCCAGCCCTGCTTCCTCCAGCCCCGAGTCGCTGGGTGCCCGTCCTCAACGACACTGTCGCCCTCCTGACCGGTTTCAAATGCAAGACCGGTTACGAGACTTTCGACGGGCCCGCCGAAAGTGATCCGCTGCCATTTTCTCCCAGGAGCTTCCCTGGAAGTTGTTCTCACATCCGGACGTGGAAGAAACCATGTAAATCTCCTGAGTTGGAGGACTGTATTGGACAATTATGAGTTACTGTTTTATGCCTGTTCTCGTTTTGTTGTTTTTTTTTTTTTGTTTTTTGTTTTTTTTTTTAGGTATGGATGGAAGGTGTTATACCTGAAGGGTTTCACATGTACTGTCACTTTAAGGCTGGCTCCACCCAGGAGTGATGACAAGGGTCAAGGGGCAGAGTGGCCATCTTTAGACACATGTAGAGATGTATTGATATGCAGAGCTGTCCTGTAATGCTGTACAGTGAGTCCTGAATAAACAACCGTTGTTCCAGACCAGAGTCCTGTGTCTCTCACAACACGGAGAATATAACAGATTGCCTCAAGGCAGTCGACAGGCCTTGGATGCAGGGGCATGGTCCCTTCATCCGGAGGCGTTTCACCCGTTATGCCTTCGTTGGGGGCACTCCAGACGTGGACCTGTTGGCGTCGCATTACAGGATAGTGCTGAGGTTTGTGGCCCACTCCTGGGACCCTCTGGCGGGTGCGATGGTGGCACCATGGGCAAGATCTTTCGCTAAGTTCAACTTGAACAATGCCGAGGCGTTTAGTGTGCTCACCTGCGCGCGGCTGATGCCGGCATGGTCGTGTGAGAGTGCTCATGGATGGGCCAGGGTCAGTATTAGCTGTGGTCTGCTTTTCCTCCTCTCAAATTGCTGCCAAGAATTCTTTGCAGGATTGAGGCGGAAGGTATTCTGGTCTTTCTCGTGGCTCCGGACTGGCCTTGCCGAGTTTGGTACGCCGACCTGGTCAGGCTAGCTGCGGACACGCCATGGAGAATTCCTCACAGGGAGGAGTTATTGTCTCCAGGGCCAATCTCTCCTTCGACTGTACGGTCGCTGGCTTTGCCAGCTTGGCTGTTGAAAGCCGGGTGCTAAAGGACAGGGGATTATCTGCTTCAGTGATTCCCACCCTGCTTAAAGCATGGGAAGTGACTTCTAGGGTGCTTTTTGTTCATCATACGAGAAAGTCGTATGTTGCATGGGCTCTCCCTCGCTCTTAATTGGTGGCCCTGATCTTGGCTCCCTTCAACGGGGAGTTGATCTAAGGTTGGCCTTGAGTACTGTTGAGGGTCAGCTTTTGGCTTTGGCTGTTTTCTTCCAAAGGCCGTTGGCCGCCTGTTCCCTGGTGCGTAACTTCTTCCAGGTGGTGCGACACTTGGTTCTTCCGGTGCGACCTCCGTCACCAACTGGGGACCTTGACTTGGTTTAGATGGTTTTTCAAGACCCTCCTTTTGCGAGTATCGAGGATATCCCCCTTGCCTACCTTTTATTACAGAAGGTGGCCTTGGTTGCTGTTGCTCTGCACGCAGGGTGTCTGCACTGGCAACATTGTCCTGTCGTTCTCCCTATATGTTGGTTCTTGGGGGCCAGGTGGTACTTCGTCTGTATCTGTCCTTCCCTCCGAAGGTGGTTTCTAATGTTCACTTGCACGAGGACATTGTATTGCCATCTTGTGTCCTAAGCCCCCTCATCCTATGGAATGTGTGCTGCATACTCTGGATAGAGTTCCGGGACTCGAGGTGTAGTTGGTGACTACTGAGTCTTCCCGTAAGTCAGGTTCATGCTCTGTGCTCACGGATGGCCCAAGAACGGGGCTGCCTGCGTCTGCTGCGACTATTTCCAGGTGGATCAGACATTCGGTGGTGCAGGCTTCTTCAATGAAGGGTCAGGTCCTACCTTTCCGTGTTGAGGCACTTTCTACTCGGGCGCCTAGTGCTTCCTGGGCATTTCGCCATACAGACAGTGCTTCAGGTTGCAAGTCGACTACTTGGTCGTTTCTTCACACCTTTACCACGTTTTATAAGGTGGATGTGTTGGCATCTGAAGATGCTTTTTTTTGGCCGCAAGGTTGTTTGCTGGCTGCTGTTTGGAGGGCTTTTGGCCTTCCTCGAGGGTGTTTACTGTTTTTCAGGTGGGCCTCCTCTTTTGTTCCGATGAGTCCTATGTTGCCTGTTCGGCTATGTTTTAACTTTGGGGACTTGTTGTTTTCTGCTGTTCCCACCCCTAATTTTTATGGCATTGCTTTGGGATGTGCCTACTGATATGAATCAGAGAACTGCGTCCGTCAATGAACGATGGAGAAAACTGGATTTTTGACTTACCGTAAAATCCTTTTCTCAAGTACTTTGACAGATGTGGTACCCGCCCCTCTATTTTGAATTGGGTTGGTGATACTTTCTGACACTGCTTTTATACAAAACTGTCTTCCTATGCAGGAAGAGAGGGTGTACCCTCTGGGGGTGCCCATAAGCGTAGCCAGAACTTTTTTCTGCCTAGTGTCCTACTCCTTTAGGGGGCAGTATTACCCTACTGATATGAATCGGAGAACTGCGTCCGTCAATGAACATAAGGGATTTTACGGTAAGTCAAAAATCCAGTTCGCTTTTCTCTTTCCTCCTTCTTCCCCTTTGCCCCCTCTTTCTTCCTTTCTTCTCCCCTCTTCCCCCCCCCCTTT
The DNA here is from genome assembly GCF_965119305.1 of Pelophylax lessonae. Taxonomy (NCBI): domain Eukaryota; kingdom Metazoa; phylum Chordata; class Amphibia; order Anura; family Ranidae; genus Pelophylax; species Pelophylax lessonae. The sequence continues at coordinate 235,041,196 of NC_138775.1, read as the reverse complement.
TTCGCCCCTCTTTCTCCTCCCTTATATATTGCTGTCACCAGACACATTTTTTCCCCCCCCCTTTTTTTTTTTTTTTTTTTTTTTTTTTTTTAAAAAACAAAGCAAGACAGACAGACATCACGGGGGCGGTTAAAAAAAACTTTTTTGGGTGTGTAGCAAAAGAGGAATTGGGAAAGACACCAGTTTTTATTGTGCCCAATGTCCTTCCCAACCTGGCCTATGCATTGGAGATTGCTTCACACTCTATCACACTGCCCTAAACTATTAGCCCATATTTCCATCAGGCTGCCATTTCCCCTTTTTCAATTTCTGTGCTGAATATTTTACTGCTGCCTCAACCAACCATATCACTGCCTTCCATGTGAACCGACCCTGGCCTGTATATCGACTATGACTCTGCCTGCCGTCTGCATTGTTTATCTGCCACGTTTCTGCCTTTCACGTGAACTGACCCTGGACTGTTAATCGATAGTGATGGACGAACATCGGTGGGGGCAGTTCGCGAACGTCAGCTGCAAACTTTCTCAAATGTCCGCGAACCGCAAGTTTGTGGCGGGCCCCATTGACTTTAGTGGGAGGTGAATGTTAAAAACCTTTAGGTCATATTTGCAGCCACAAAAGATGTACTAGCTCTACACATATAGTCCCAGCACATGTACAATGTCATAACAGAAGTATTGCAATTGGAAAAGTTGCCCTAAAATGTTTTTTTTTTTCCCTAAATCAGCCAGAACTGACAGCAGCCGGTAAATACATTGTCTAATACATATAGGGTCTATTCATACATCTGTAAAATGGGTCTGCATCCATTCCACAATTTGGTGGAATGTTTACAGACCCATTGTTTTTCTATTCCAGTCTGACAAATTAGGCATTCACAGGATAAAGAAGTAAGTGTCGGCCATTCCAGGCCCCAAAAATTAGCCCACATGCGTTTACCTGACAGCTAAGAATGTTGTATTCTGTGGCTGGAGGTACATTAGGCATTCACAGGATACAGAAGTGTTGGCCATAAAAGGCCCAAAAAATTAGGCATTCAATGGACATGAAATGCCTTTTATGCCGCTGTATTTGCCGAAGACAAGGACCATGAATTGTTGTGGGTGGATGGCGGTCTGGTGGATATTTGTGGCCTGTCATGAGGAATTGTAATCAAACATGGTCTACTGGTCACATGTGTTGAATTCCTTTAGAGATCCATGCCTCATTCATTTTTTATAAATGTGAGGTAGTCAACACTGTCATGAGCTAGGCGAGTGCGATTAATAGTCATGATCCCCCCTGCTGTGCTGAACGTCCTTTCGGACAGGACACTGAACGGGGGGCAAGCCAACACTTCCACTGCAAATTGTGCAAGCTCTGGCTAGAGGTCAAGCCTGCTGGAGCAGCCTATCAAGCATATGCAACGTTGAGTTCCATTGCGTCGGGCAGTCACAAATAAGACGCCCGACGGGCAGATTGTGTCGCCGCTGAATGTCAGCAAGGCGAGCCATGGCTGCGTAAGATCTTCTGAAATGGCCCGAGATTTTCGTGGCCTGCCGCAAGACATCCTGGACCCCAGTGTATTTGGCAACAAATCGCTGCACGACCAAGTTCAGGACGTGTGCCATTTTGCCCTGTTTCAGCGCGCTCAGCAGATTGGCACTGTTGTCGCACACCACTTTACCAACTGTCAAATTGTGCGGTGTCAGCCACTGATCTACCTGTGAACGCAAAGCTGAAAGGAGTGCAGGACCAGTGTGGCTCTTGGCTTCCAGGCACAACAGATACAGCACAGCATGGCAACGTCTCCCCTGGCATGTGGAATAGGTTCTAGGGATCTTGGGCGGCGCAGCGGAAGAGACGGTAGCAGCGGAAAAGGAGGAGTCAGCCGAGGAGGAGAGGGAGGATGGAGTAGGAGAAGAGGCAGGCCTGCATGCAATCCATGGCGGTAAAACCAAATCTACACAGGTGCCACGGTTTACATGCTTGACGGCCGTCAGAAGGTTCACCCAGTGGGCAGTAAAAGTGATATACCTTCCCTGCCCATGTTTGCTAGACCATGTGTCTGTGGTCAGATGTATCTTGGCACCAAGACTGTGTGCCAGAGATATATTCACTTGCCGCTGAACATGGCCATACAGCTCTGGAATGCCCTTCTGCGAGAAATATTTCCTGCCTGGGACCTTCCATTGTGGTGTTCCAATGGCCACAAATTTACGAAAAGCCTCAGAGTCCACCAGTTGATATGGCAGTAGTTGGCGGGCTATCAGTTCCGACAAGCCATCAGTCAAACGGGCAAGAGGGTTATCCGGCGTCTCATTTTTTTACGCTCCAATATTTGGGCCACGGAAGCCTGCCTTTTTCCAGAACAACATGAGGACGGCATAATGGAAGGTGGAGTGGCGGACAATTGTGAGGAGGGAGAAGAGGCTGGACGGTGAGAGCCTGGAGTGTGGCTTTGTGGGTTCTGACGGCGTTGCTTCTGCTGGGCTCGGTGATGGGAGTTCAGGTGCTGCCTTAAGGCGGTCGTCCCTAGGTGAGTGTTGGGCTTACCGCGACTTATGCGTTGACTGCAAAGGCTGCAGATGGCAACACTGTTGTCAGCAGTGGACACATTAAAAAAAGCCCACTGTGGAGCCATTTGTTGGCGTCCTGGGAGCGCCAGATGTGACCGTACATGGTTGATGGCTCGCTCCTGATACATTTGCAGTCTGCTTTGTCCCTCCTGTGCAATGCAAGTTCCGCCTGCTTCTCCTTCCTATCTGCTGGTCCGTCTCTCCCTCTGAACTCCCCTCCTCTTCCTCTCTTGTGGGTCAAAAGACCCATAATGCCTCATAGAATATAAGTTGGAGTGTTTTGCTTTCCAAAATGTGGTAATTTTGTGGGCGTTTCCATTGTCTTGGTGCTCTAGGGCCTTCAAAAGTGTGATAGGTAGTCAGAAAGTTATATGTGTATTTATGCTCCTGAAGGTGCTACTTGGATGTTGTCTCTTTTTGTGGCCAGGTTGTGTAAAAGTCTCAAACATGTAGTATCACCATACTCAGGAAGAGTAGCAGAATGTATTTTGGGGTGTAATTTTTGCTGTGTACATGCTATGTGTTAGAAATAGCTTATAAATTGACAACTTTGTGGGGAAAAAAAAGAAATTTTTTTTTTCTTAATTTTCTCAAGAATTGTGGGAAAAAATTACAACTTCAAAAACTCACCATGCCTCTTTCTAAATACCTTGGACTGTCTACTTTCCAAAAAGGGGGTCATTTGTACTGTTCGTACATTTCAGGGCCTCAAGAAAGGAGATAGGCAGTTAGTACATCAGGTGTGATCAATTTTTAGTAATTGGTACCATAGCTTCTAGACTCAATAACTTTCACACTGGTAAAAATAACCCAAATTAGTGTATACAAATTTAGTCTGAGATCTGTAGCAGTATAAATTTTGGCCCAAATGTATGAAGAAAAATTTTATAATAGAAACTAAAAAAAGTGTTTTTTTTTTTTTTTTGTTTTTTTTCAAAATGTTTGTTCTTTTTTGCTTATATCACAAAAAAAAAGCTGAGTTATACTTACTGGTAACTCCTTTTCTAGTAGTCTTCTAGGACAGCCCATGAGACCTTAGGGCTCCTCCCCCAGGGACAGGAAACACATTCCAAAATTTAAATAAAAGGTGGTCCCTTCAGTCCTCACCTTCAGTATTTCATGAGAACCGTAGGACGTTCTGTAAAACATACATATAGAGATATATATATATATACACACACATATCATACATTATATCAGATAAACCGGGTGGGAATCCGGCTGTCCTGGAAGACTACTAGAAAAGGAGTTACCAGTAAGTATAACTCAGCTTTTCTCAGAAACGTCTTCCAGGACAGCCCATGAGACGATGAGCAAGAAACTTACCAGTCTAGGGAGGGACTACTGCCTGGAGCACCTTTCGACCAAATGCCTGTTCCTGAGAAGAGAGGAGGTCCAGGCGATAATGTCTAACAAAGGTCGAAAAGTTAGACCAGGTAGCTGCCTTACAGATCTGGTCTGGTGAGGCACCGGCCCTTTCAGCCCAAGACGTGGACAAAGCTCTAGTAGAGTGTGCATTAATGAAAGGTGGAGTCGCCTTCTTCACCAGATAGGCTTCTGCGATGGCCTGTTTTATCCATCTTGCTAAAGTGGCCTTAGAAGCTTTTTCCCCTTTATGGGAGCCGGAAAACTGTATGAATAAAGTATCACTTTTCCTGAAGGTTTTAGTCACCTCCAGGTATTTCAGAAGGGCTCTTCTAACATCCAAACAACTAAATTCTCTTTCTTTTTCGTTATTTGGGAATTTACAAAAAGGTAGGAAGTACTATGTCCTGAGTCCTATGAAAGGAAGAAGCTACCTTGGGTAAAAACCCTGGATCTGTTTTTAGCACAATCCTGTCATCAAAAATCATGAGAAAAGGTTCTCTGATTGATTGAGAGAGCCTGTAGTTCGCTTACCCTTCTAGCCGAAGTTATAGCTACTAAAAATAAAGTTTTTAGGGTGAGCAATTTTTCTGACAAATCTTCCAAGGGTTCAAATGGACTGGTTACCAAAACCTGAAGTACCAAGGATAGATTCCAAGCTGGACACGTTTTTATCACGGTCGGCTTTGTCCGGGCAATTGCTCTGAAAAAATTATTCACATTTGGGTCTTCTCTAAGGGAAAACTGAAGAAAGACACTAAGGGCGGCAGCCTGTACCTTCAAAGTTCCCAGGGAGAGACCTTTGTCTATGCCTTCTTGAAAGAATTCTAACATAGTTGGTATATCTGGAGAATGTCTCTGATTCTCCGCCATCCAAAAATGGAGTTTCTTCCATATTTTAGCATACATTTTTCTTGTGACTGGCTTTCGACAGCTGGTTAATGTTTTGATTACTCTGTCTGAGTACCCCTGAGAGCCTAGTATCTGTTCCTCAGATACCAGGCAGTCAGGTTTAGGGTTCTGAGGTATGGATGGACCACCGGACCCTGTGTCAATAGGTCCTGTCTCCAGGGTAGGACCATTAGAGGTTTTGCAGCCAGAGCCTGAAGGCGTGCAAACCATAGCCTTTTGGGCCAGTACGGGGCTATCAGGATCATCTCCGTGTCTTCCTGGATGAATTTCTGGAGGACCTGTGGGATTAATCTGAGCGGAGGAAATGCGTAACAGAGCTTGATTTTCCAGGGGTAGGCAAAGGCGTCGATGCCTAAGGCCTGATCCCCCTGAGTTATGGAGAAAAACTTTTCTGTTTTCCTGTTTGCCTGGGAAGCAAATAGGTCCACTACTGGAAGACCCCATGAGGTTGTGATATCTGTAAATACCTCTGGGTTGAGGGACCAGTTGTCCTGATTCACCTGGTGGCAGCTGAGATGGTCTGCTAAACAGTTCTGCGTCCCCTTCAGGTGGATAGCCGAGATGGATGTTAGATTCAGCTCGGCCCAGACAAAGATTTTCTGTGCTATGGACTGTAGACCCTGACTTCAAGTACCTCCCTGTTTGTTCAGGTACGCCACAGTTGCTATATTGTCTGACCGGATTTGTAGATGGCTTCCCTCTATATCTACCTGAAAAAACTCTAAGGCCTTTAGGACTGCCATAAGTTCCTTCTGGTTTGATTAAGTTTTTATCTGTGATGGGGACCATGTTCCCTGCGCCCATTTGTTCTGCAGATATGCCCCCCATCCGGAAGCGCTTGCATCCGGGGTGATCCTCTGTGACACCTGGATGGTCCAGCCTAGCCCTTTTGATAGGTGAAGAGAGGATCTCCACCACCAAAGAGTTCTTTTTATTTTGGTGGGAATCTTTACTTTTTGTTCCAAGGAACTTGGCCGTCTGTCCCAACTCTTTAGTAAGAATTTTTGGAGTGGACGTTGCTGGAATCGTGCCCAGGGGACTGCTGGGAAACAGGAGGTCATCAAGCCTATTACCCTTGTTATGTCCCTCAAAGAGACCCATAAATTGGTCTGTAAGGAGGCTACCATTTAGTGCATCTTCCCAATCTTGGACTGAGGGAGAAAGATCATCTGATCCCAAGAGGAAATCTCGTACCCGAGGTAAGTTACTCTCTGCGAGGGTATTAGGCAGGATTTTTGCCTGTTGATGATCCAGCCTAGTGAAGTCAGAAATTCCTGAACTACTAGGAGGTCTGCCTTCAGTTTCTGGTATGATTCTGCCACTACCAGGATGTCGTCTAAGTAGGGGGTGATCATGATGGATTTCAGTCTTAGTGGGGCTAGTGCCTCCCCCAGGACTTTGGTAAAGATCCGGGGGGCTGAGGATAACCCGAAGGGTAGGGCCTGGAACTGGAAGTGTTTGACTTCTAGTCCTATCCTTACTGCCAGTCTCAGGAACTTCTGGTAGGACTTGTGTATCGGGATGTGAAAATACGCATCTTTTAAATCCAGGGTTGCCATGTAACACCCTGGATACAATAGGTTCCCTATGGAGTATATTGATTCCATGCGAAAGTGTTTGTTTGTATGCTATTGAGAGGTTCAGATTGCGTAAGTTCAGGATCAACCGATGACTTCCTGAAGGTTTTCGTATCACGAAGATGTGAGAATAAAACCCTGTTCTTCCTTGGGGACTGGGATTATCACCTCTTGATCTAATAAGTCCCCTAGTTGGAGACTCAGGGCGGCAGCCTTGGTTGGATCCCTGGGCAGACATGTAATCAGGGTTCTTTCTGGAGGTTGGAGACAAAATTCCAGTTTGTGCCCTCTGCCTACCAGATCTAGAATAAAAGGGCTGGAAGTAATTCCCCTCCACTGTGGGAGGAAGGCCCTTAATCTCCCTCCCACTCTGAGAAGGGAGTCATTGGGGCTTGTTGGGGCGTTGAGGAGGGTTAAACAAGATGTTACCCCCTCCCCCTACCTTTATGCCCAGTCCAGTGCTTCTTGAAAGTTTGCTGAGTTTCGTTAGATCTCTGCTGTTTGCCCCTGCCACGAAAATTCTTTGGGGCATAGGGGTACTTTTTCTTTTCTGGGAATCCCTTCTTTTTTTCTGCTGTGCGCTCCAGAGCCTCTGTTAGGCCTGGGCCAAAGAGGTGGTCGCCTGTGAAGGGAAGACCACAGAGGCATGACTTAGAAGTGAGATCCCCTGACCATGTCTTGAGCCATAGGCTTCGTCTGGCTGTGTTAGCCAATGCTGAGGTTTTTGCTGCCATTCTTACAGCCTCAGCTGAAGAATCCGCTAAGAACCCTACTGCCTGAAACAAGAGTGGAAACGACTTTACAATCTGTTCCCTTGGTGTTCTGGCAGATAAGTGCGTTTGGATCTGAGATAGCCATAACTCTAGGTGTCTGGCTATGCAGGTGGATGCCAGGGCAGGTTATAAACTCATAATGGAGGCTTCCCAAACCATACGTAATGTGGTGTCAGTTTTCTTATCCATAGGGTCCTTTAGTGACCCTGAGTCCTCAAATGCCAAGTCTGTTCCCTTGGATATTCTGGCAAGAGAAGCATCCAATTTGGGGATTTTGTTCCAGGGCTGCTCCTTACTGTCGTCAAATGGATACCTTCTTTTCAAGTTTCTGGGAAAGAAAGGTTTCTTATCAGGTGAATTCCATTCCTGTTTAATTGTATCCAACAGGGAGCTATGCACAGGGAACACTCTAGCTTGTTTCTTATGACTGGCGTACATAAGGTCATGTTTAGAGAGCTGCACTTTCTCCTCCTCAATTTCTAAAGTGACATATACTGCTTTGAGTAGATCATCCACATCCTCCAAGCTCAGTTTGAAATTGGAGTTACCGTAAGAATTACTTTCTTTAGGTTCCTCCCCTGACCCTGATCCCTCTCCAGAGGAGCAGGAAGACTCTGATTCTTCCTCTTCAAAGCCTTGTGTTGGCTTGGTCAGGGATGCAGGGATCTGAACTGAGTTGGGGATCGGGGTTGGTGCCTGCATTTTTTCTATGAGAGTTCTAAATGAACTGAAAGTGTTTGTCAGTTCATCTCTCACTGAGGACAGCATCTCTGACCAGATTTTCTATGCATGCACGGCACACGGTTTTGTTCCAAGAGGAACTTAATTTTGCTCCGCATACAGCACATTTCTTTTTGGGGGGCTGAGGTTGGATTTTGTCCTGAGCCTTGGTCTAAAAGATAGGAAACAAAAATAGTTTTTTTTAATTTAGGGATTTGTGCCCCCCTCCTCCCGCTTTTCCCCTTCCACCTCGTGGACAGAAAAGAGGGAAATGGTGCTCTTTTTACCCGACCCTTACAGACATATAGAGGAAGGGAAGGAAAAAACGGAATTTTTGTAAAATCTTACCTCTAAAATTCCTTTCTCTGAGTCCTCCGACAGTCGCCGCCTCTTCATATTCGTCACATATGGGGTATTAGACTTTGCTCCGAAGGAGTAGCTAGGCAACAGAATATGTTAACAATAAAGCTTTAACATATCCCACCCTCAAGGGGTGGTCCCCTCAGTCAATACCCTCCTACTTCCTTTAACCATATCTCAGTTTTAGTGGAATAGCAGTAGAGTATACAATCAAACCCCAAAAGAGGGGCGGGGGCGGCGACTGTCGGAGGACTCAGAGAAAGGAATTTTACAGGTAAGATTTTACAAAAATTCCGTTTTCTCTTACGTCCTCCGACAGTCGCCGCCTCTTCATATTCGTCACATATGGGGACGTCCCAAAGCAGTGCAAACATGAGGGGTGGGAAACGCATCCGCGCCGAAAGGCAACGCAGTCTCCGCATCAAAGAAGGAACCTTACCAAAGGAAGGAAACCAGCTGGGCAACAGCAAAAAATAAGTGCTCAACAGGAGCAACAACCCAGGAAAAGACAAAAAAACCAGGGGATACAAAACTTATCCCAACAGCCAGGAGTCCCCAACAAGGGACCCTAGGGAACAGCCGCACTAAGAACCTTGCGGCCAAAGGAAGCATCCGCCGACGCCTGAACATCTACTTTGTAGAATTTTGTGAAAGTGTGCACGGTCGACCAAGTCGCCGCCTTACACACCTGGGCTACAGACGCCCCATGACGACAGGCCCAAGACGTACTCAGAGATCTAGTAGAGTGCGCCTTCACAGGCACAGGGGGAACCTTCCCCTGCAAAGCATAGGCCTGTTCAATGGTCTGCCTGATCCATTTGGCGATGGTAGAGGCCGAAGCCGCCATGCCCTTCCGAGGACCCTCTGGAAGAACAAACAAGGAGTCCGTCTTTCGAAAAGACTCAGTCGATGTAAGGTAAACCCTTATCGCCCGAACAACATCCAGAGAGTGCAATCTCACCTCCTTTGGATGTTTAGGCTTCGTGCACAACGAAGGCAAGACAATATCCTCATTAAGATGGAATTCCGAAACTCGTTTCGGCAGAAAAGAAGGATTAGGTCGCAAGACCACCTTATCCAAATGAATAACCAGGTACGGAGACTTGCAGGACAAAGCCGCCAGCTCCGACACTCTGCGAGCCGAAGTGATCGCCACCAAAAAGGCGACCTTTTTGGACAACATAGACAACGAGATCTCCCTGATCTGTTCAAAAGGAGCACGCTGTAACACAGATAGAACTAGATTCAAGTCCCAAGGGGGCAGAGGATCCCGCCTCGGGGGAACCAGATGCCGCACACCCTGAACAAAGGTGCCAACCAATGGGTTGGAAGCCACGGGACGTTGAAACAGAACGGCCAGAGCAGACACCTGACCCTTTATCGTAGCCAGCGCCAAACGCTGATCAACACCCGTTTGAAGGAAAGACAGCACACGGGACACCGAGTACGTGCGGGGTGAAAACCCCCTGGACTCACACCAGGCAAAATAGGCCTTCCAAGTACGGTAATAAACCTTCCCCGAGGAAGACTTCCTCGCGTTGATTAAAGTATGAACGACCTCCGGAGAGAGACCCCTCTCCTTCAGGACCTCGGTCTCAACAGCCAGGCCGTCAAAGCCAGCGACTGTAAAGCAGGATGGTATATCGGTCCTTGAGACAGTAGATCGTCTCGAAGAGGCAGACGCCACGGGGCGTCGACCGCCAGATTCACGAGGTCTGCGTACCAGGACCGGCGAGGCCAGTCCGGTGCCACAAGAATCACCGTGTTGCGTTCCGAGTGTAACCTGCGAAGGAACCTGGACAGCAACTGAATCGGTGGAAACGCGTGCATCAGCCTGTACTGATGCCACGGGGCCACTAACGCGTCCGACGCGTCTGCCCGAGGGTCGCGCGTCCTTGCCACGAACCTCTTCACCTTGTTGTTGAGGCGAGACGCGAACAGGTCCACATCTGGAAGACCCCACTTCGCGCACAACGTCTGGAAGACAGCCGGATGGAGAGACCATTCCCCCTGATCCAGGGTCTGGCGACTCAGATAGTCCGCCTGCCAGTTCTCCACTCCCGGAATGTGAACCGCCGTTATCGCCGGGACATGAGTCTCGGCCCAAGACAGAATGTCGGCCACTTCTCGAGCCGCTCGGGCACTCCTGGTGCCCCCTTGGTGGTTGATGTAGGCCACCGCCGTAGCATTGTCCGTCTGCACCCGAACCGGGCAACCCTGCAGCCGGTCCGTCCAGCGATGAAGACAGAGCCTTATCGCACGCAATTCCAGAATGTTGATCGGAAGGGAAGATTCCCCCTCCGACCAAGTCCCCTGAGCGGACAGAACGCCCAGAACTCCACCCCAGCCTGTCGGTAATCCGTGGTGATTACCGTCCACGATATTGGACGAAACGACTTGCCCCCGGACACCAACGGGGACTGGAGCCACCACAGAAGGTTTTCCCTGGTGCGAAGACTCAACGAGATTTGAAGATCCAGAGATTGAGGTCGCCCGTCCCACCTGGACAGGATCTCCGCTTGGAGACCCCGCGTGTGAAACTGTGCGAAAGGAATCGCCTCGAAGGCCGAGACCATCAATCCCAGACATCTCATACACGTCCGCAGAGACGAGTTCGGAACGTCCCTGAGGGACCTGACTTCCTCCCGGAGAGTCCTGAGTTTGTCTTCCGGCAGGAAGACCTTCGCCTGCACCGAGTCCAGTACCATTCCCAGATAGGGGAGACGAACCGACGGACTCAGTGTCGACTTTGGAAAATTTATCGTCCAACCAAACTCCTGCAGAGTTTGCATGGTGACAGACAGGTCCTCCTCCAGACCCTGTCTGGTCGCAGACCGAACCAGAATGTCGTCCAGATACCCCAGGACAGAAACGCCCTGGGCCCTCAATAATGCCAGAACCGGTGCAAGCACCTTGGTGAAGACCCGCGGAGCCGAGGCGAGACCAAAGGGCAACGCCACGAACTGGTAGTGATCCTCCGCAATGGCAAATCGAAGGTACCTCTGATGACCCTCGAATATGGGGATGTGAAGGTACGCATCCTTCAAATCGATGGAGGCCATGAATTCCCCCGGAACCAGGGCAGCCACCACCGACCGCAGGGATTCCATGCGGAACTTGCGAACCCGCACAGAGCGGTTCAGAGCCTTCAAGTCCAGAATCGGACGAACCTTGCCCTCCTTTCTGGGCACGGTGAACAGATTGGAATAAAACCCCCGAAACCTGTCCCGATGAGGCACCGGAACCACCACTCCCTGAGCCCTCAGGTCCCGCACCGCCAGGTGCAGGTCCCGCAAGCGCTCTGGAGACAGTTGAAGATTTGAGGGAAAAAATCTGCTCTCCGGCCGAGAGAGAAACTCGATCTTGTAACCAGATCGAACGATTTCCAGAACCCATCTGTCCCGCACACGGGCCAACCAGGGCTGAAGAAAACCGAGCAAGCGTCCCCCCACCCCAAAACTGGGTGAGGGCGCCCCTTCAGGCCGAACTGTTATGGGCTGCAGGGCCGGATTGGCCGGACTTCTGTTTCCCAGACCAGGGCTTCTTCTGAGAGCCTTGACCTTTGAACGGTTTGCCCTTGTAGTGCGGCCGAAAGGCACGAAAGGACCCCTGAGGGGGCCGAAAATTAGCATGCTTCTTCCCAGAAGCCCCCTTAGCCTTGGGGAAATGGGGCAAGAGAGTGCTCTTACCCCCGGTGATCCCCTTAATCAACACATCCAGGGACTCCCCAAAAAGGCGAGACCCATCATAAGGCAGATTGGCTAAGGTCTTACGTGAAGATTGGTCCACCGACCAACATTTTAACCAAACCAGGCGGCGAGACAACACCGCCACGCTGTGCACACGTGCAGCCAACGGAATCAGGTCCAGGTCCGCATCACACAGGTACATGACACCCTGGTGGATCTGATCCACCATATCCAGGGTCGCCGCCGAGGCCGAATCGGCCACTAGGACGCGCCTAAGCATCTGCGTCCAACTTGCGATCGCCTGGGCCGCCATGAGAGAAGCAAACAGAGCCTTAAGCATAGAACCCGTAACAGAATAAGTATGACGGGCAAGAGACTCCAGTCTCCTATCCGTGGCATCACGGAAAACAGGGGAACCCTCTGCAGGAATCGCAGTGGCTTTGTTCAAAACCGCAATTGCATGATCCACTGGTGGAGGCACACACCACCTTTCATCAGTGGCAGGCGAAAAAGGATAACGCAGCTTGAATTTACTTGGTACCGCAAAAGGTTTGCGCAGATCGCGCCATTGATCCTTAACAGCGCGCTGAAAATCAGCATTGCAGGGAAAAACCTGCGGCTTCCTGCGTTTTCTCTGCGTCCCATAAGCCGCCAAGGCAGCGGGGGGACACACTTCGTCCTGCAAACGCAGCGTTTGCTTAATGGAAGCAATCAACTCATCCATGATTGCAAGCTCTTCAGGCGAGCCAGGGGGAGAATTATCGACCCCCTCAACTTCAGCCTCCACCTCAGACCCCACTAGATCAAGAGAGGAGCGGGACCCCGATAAGGAGGCCCCTGCCAGAACAGCCCCATCACCTTCACCCTCAGAATCAGAGGAAAGAGCAACTCTGGGCCTTTTAGTAGATTGAGCAGCCACCAGCATTTGCACCTGAGCAGCAAGGCCAGCCACAATAGTGGCTAAATCCCCCCCTGGGGGGGAAACAGCGGTCCCCTGGCTTTCCACCAATACAGTAGGAAATTTGCCCTCCTGAGAATCCATTGCCCCTGTAATGCCAGACAACCAAGGGTTAACTGCCCCTTTTAAGCAAGCGCGGCAAGCGCAGCCCACCGCACCGCACTCAAGCACAATGAGACCCCCACAGGGAATATGCAAACTGAACACAGGCAATGGATAGCAAGAACAGAAGGATAAAACCTGAGGAGACCCTTGCCGCTGCTGCTGCCTCGATCGGTGTTCCTGGAAAGAGGAAGTGATGCTGCCAGGGCGCTCTATGTAAGCCTATGGAGGCTACAAGAAAATGGCCGCCATGCATGTAAACCATGCGGCCGGAGCGGGTGTAGGCAAAATGGCGTCGTTTGGCGCCGAAACCGCCGCTCCACAGTGCATTAAAACACACTTTACATTCCAATATAAGAATACATGTCAGATCGCCGCAGCGATCGCTGTATATGCCCAAACATGCCAAAAAAACATGCCCCACAGCACACAGCTTCTCACACTGCCCAGTCTGACACACACAGTGTCATACAGCTCCCCCCCCCCCTTGCAGCCCACAGCATGCAGCCGAGAGATAGGGAGACAAGCAGTGTGAATAAAGGCAGGTTACACAGTCCCAGACTGACACCCCCCCAGACAGACAGGTCCCCACATAAATACACTTACCTCACATGGCGTGGGGGACCCGTACAGGCGAACAAGCCGCTGCACATGAGGCAGGGAGAGTCGCAATTCAAGACGCACAAAATGGGGGTTAAGAAACCGCACAGCGTCCAGTGAGGTAGCCACCTCACCAATCATCCCTGCACCGAACAGGGATGGGTCGTTCACCATGCCAGGAGCGTTACCTGGCTGAACGCTCGATGGCAGACTGGGAAGCCACTGACCCACGACCTGCGACCAGGGGGATCAGCCCGAGACCCAGTCCGCATGATCCTCTTCGTCCGAAGAACTAACTAACGCTGACAAAATAACAGCTAATTAAAGGTAGAGAGAAAAACTCAAACAAAATATTAAAAAGAAGAAAGAGTCTGGGACAGAAAGTCCCAGCACAGAGAGAGCCAGCCACTCCTGACAAGCTAGACATTAAAAACTGAGATATGGTTACAGGAAGTAGGAGGGTATTGACTGAGGGGACCACCCCTTGAGGGTGGGATATGTTAAAGCTTTATTGTTAACATATTCTGTTGCCTAGCTACTCCTTCGGAGCAAAGTCTAATACCCCATATGTGACGAATATGAAGAGGCGGCGACTGTCGGAGGACGTAAGAGAAATCGGAGTTCCTAACAGGTATTTGCAAATAGGGTATACATATCCCCCTTGCTTACCTGAGAGGTGCCGATGCCAGAGCCGACTTCTGACGCTTGTGCGGTTGCTGCCGAGGGGTCCATCGCTCTGTATGGTGGTCCCAGCAACTGCTGTTTCACCTAACATCGGTCGCCCATTTGTCTTCTCAGGAGACAGCGGTCAGCCCCTATTGCGGCACTTAAGGGGTACCGCTATGGGCAAGAGGAGATGCATTTTTCCAAGTCTTTCCGTGGACAGTCCAGGAGACCGGGAGCTTCAGTTCCAGGAACATGTTACCCCCTGTCCGGAGGAAACACTAAATACTGAAGGTGAGGACTGAAGGGACCGCCTTTTATTTAAATTTTGGAATGTGTTTCCTGTCCCTGGGGGAGGAGCCCTAAGGTCTGATGGGCTGTCCTGGAAGACGTTTCTGAGAAAAACCAGTTGTGATCAAATACCACCAAAAGAAAGCTCAATTTGTGTGAAAAAAAAATTATAAAATTGTTGTTTGGTTACAGTGTAACATGACTGAGCAATTGTCATTCAAAGTGTGAGTGCGGAAAGATGAAAATTGGTCTGGACAGGAAGGGGGTGTAACTGCCCTGTATGGAAGTGGTTAAAGTTGCCCATGAAAGAAGTTCCTTCTTACTCAAATATTGGGGGATAGAAAAAGTAGAGACACTGGAGGGAGGGAATTACATTAGGCACTTAAGTAGAAGAGAATCTTATTGGATTTTTGAGGCTAAGGTCCTCTCACCCAGAGGTCTAAATGTGGACTTTGACCTCAATTGTTTTATTAGCGATAAATGAGTGCCATATTTATTTAGTCCTTGTATATTTTTAATTTTCTTTTTCATATATAGTAGTTTGTATATATTTTTCTCCTGTGTTACATTTTAATTTAGTATTTTATTTTGGAGTACACATTATTGTTTCATAGATTCAGTAATGAGATGTGTTTGTATATAATATGTAGTCTTATTGGATGGCTTTATGCTAAGATGGCCGGGAGAGTGATGGGAGTGGGCAGGCTCTGTAGTTATTACTAATTACGCATTTTAAATTTTATGTTTAGATTTGAGGAATTCTTTTTAAGATTGATCAGTGTCCGCAGTGCCTTTTAGGTCGGGTGACCCCTTCCTCTTAGTGATGTCTTCTTCCTCCTCAATAACGGTGGGGCGCCTGATAGCTCTACCTGGGGAGTTTAAGAACACAAGAGGTAGGCAGCGCTGGTACCTTAGTTGAGAATATACATAAGAGTCAGTGACGTTTAGCTCCACCCCTGCTGACGAAATCTACACCCAGATGTAATGCGTATAGGGGCGGATGCATCGCAGCCATCTAGTAGAAGGAATTGCTTTTTTGAAGCACTAACTGATGAAGTGCGGTGTTTGTGAGTTTTACCCTTATTTTAATAAACAAGGTTCAACAGAGAGCCCTAGATGTTGTCACTTTTTTTTTTATCCCCATCTATACCGTGGAGTGTCACAGAGGCTCTGCTGAGCCAATTGGAGGGAGATTGAGGTGGATAGGAGTCAGTGACATCCCAGTTGTATTATGTCCCTAGAAGGGAACTGCTTTGTCTGATCTACTGGTAACACAGGTCAGATCATAAGGTGAGCAGCATGTGTGTACAAGTCAAGGCAAGCAACAGCACTTTACTATTGATTTTTTGCACCAGCACTTTTTGTCCATTCTGCACGGTGGCATGTTTCATTGATGGAATTTGTCATAAGGCACATATGGACTGTGTTTGTCAATATGACTTTATTTTAGCAATGTTAGTACCAATCTTTCTCATTGGCGCAACACTTTATTTTTTGAGTACTGTTCCTTAAAACAACCTAAGGTGGTTGTAAAGGCACAAGGTTATTACTTTCTATGCATGAAGGGATAAAACCTTCTGTGTGTGCATGAGCCCCCCAAGACCCTCCCTATTACTCACCTGATCCTCCTCTTGATCCATCAATTTCTAGGAGAGCTCTGCCTTTGAGACTTGAACACCTGATTGGCTTTTGGTAGCAGTGGGAGCTATTGGCTGCCAATCAAGAGACAGAGCTGAACAGCAGCTGTGTGTGAATATACACAGAGTCAGGAGTGCACCAGCTTGGGTGCCCCACAGCAAGGGAGGAGCGCGGTGCACAGGGGGGAACCTGAGAAGAGCAGGACCCTGGCTGCTTCATGCACTGCATAAGGCAGATATGTATAACAGGTTTGTTATTTAAAGGGAAAGAAAAAAAACAAAAAACTTTAATATCACTTTAAGGTAAATTCTGCTCAAGTCTCGACTGTAGCAAGGGTAGAACACAAGCTACAGAGAGTAATCTCAGGGGTTGGGCAGCTTATGTTGCCATCAGGTGAAATATTTATGGGTACTGTAGTGTATTTTTGTGACTTTTTTGTCTCTTGGTAAGGTTGGAATTTAGTCAGACGTACTGACATACTTTAAGACCTGGGTTTCAACCGCCATGCCATTGAAGGCCTAAAGAATCTGGTCAGTCCTTCAGCTGTCTGCATTTCATTTTGGTGTCTCTTTCAGAAGAAAGTAATCTAATACCTTATGACATGAATCCCCAGAGCTCTTTGTAGAGGCAAACACCTTTTTGTAAATACTCTTGGAGCCAAGGATAGGCTAAATTGCAGTGCCAAAAATGTTAAATGTTGGCCTCCTGAAAAGAACAAAGTGTTGATGAGGAGGGGTCCATGTGCAGGCAAGCATCTTAAATGTTTACTGCAAGATATTCCTCTTGCCTCAGAGAAGCAATTACAGGAACATGATTGTACGTTTGGACAAATGCCCCCACTGAATAGGTTAGAATAGAATCCTTTAAACATGTCCGCAAGCAGGAGTGGAATTAGAGCTGCCTGGGTCAAGTGATGGTTTAACCACTTGCCGACCGCCGCACGACTATCTACGTCGGCGGTCAGCCCCTCACAGGCAAACTAACGTAGGGCTACGTTGCTTGCTTGTGAGGGTCTAGGGAGCGAGCGCGCGCCCCCCGGGGCGCGCTCCCGCGTGGTCACGGACCCCCCCCGCGCGTGTGACCAGCGGACCCGATGTCCGCCGGTCACTCGGCGATCGGCGGGGGAGAGGGAGAATGTCAGGCAGCTTGTGTAAACAAACTGCCTGTCATTCTCCTCGCTGCAAAGACACTGATAAAACGGATCTGGTATGTAGATCCGTTGATCAGTGTCCTTACAGCTAGAGCCACAGCCAATCACAGTAGAAACCACGCCCCTAGGGACACACACAGCCCCTCCCTTCCAAATAAAGTTAACCCCTTCACTACCAGTGTATTTTTACAGTAACAGTGCATATGTATAGCACTGATTACTGTAGAAATGTCACTGGTAACCCCAAAAGTGTCAAAAATGTCAGTCAAGGGTCCGATCTGTCCGCCGCAATGTCGCAGTACCGCAAAAAAAATCGCAGATCGCCGCCATTACGCGTTAAAAAAAAAAACAACAAAAATGACAAAAATCTTTCCCTTTGTTAGTAAACGCGATAACTTTTGCGCAAACCAATCAAAATACGCTTTTTGCGATTTTTTTTACCAAACATAGGTAGCATAAAATAAATTGGCCGAAAATTTTTAAAAATTTTGATTTTTACATTTTTTGGGGGGGAATTTCATATAAAAAAAATGTGAAAAATATTGCTATTTTTGCAAAATTGACGCTCTTTTTTTGTTTATAGCGCGTGATCAAAAAATCGCACAGGTGATCAAATACCGCCAAAAGAAAGCTCTGTTTGTGGGAAAAAAAGGACGTCAAATTCGTTTAGGTACAGCGTCGCACGACCGCGCAATTGTGCGTTAAATTCACGCAGTGCCGAATCGCAAAATACCCCCTGGTCGGAATGGGGGTAAAATCTTCCGGGGCTTAAGTGGTTAAGGCAGTCTGAAAATCTAACCTTCCTTCGAAAGATCTACACTATGCACACTAGCTTATTTTTAGGCTCCTAGCAGAAGTGTTTTCTTTCCTGTGGCTAGAAGCAAATAGGAGAATGTGTACATTCACACGATTTTAGTCTAGAAGTGTTTTAAGCTGCACCTTCAAGGAGCAGAAAAAAAAAAGTTTCTCATTAGGAGCAATTTACCAGCAGAAAAAAAAGCTAAGCACTGTTTTCCAGTGTTTTTCTCCCCTCTTAGCCAGCCAGTGTTAATTACTAAGGAGCAGGCTGGTGAGTCAGCTGCAGCATCCTTAATGGCCGTACACATGTTCCAATAATCGTACAATAAAACTCGCTTTTGACCTGATCACACGATAATCTGATCGTTAGTACACAGCCGATCATGACAGTTGGTCCAAAATCCGAAGGGACAGACAGCAAAACTTCTGTCATAGGATAGCCCTGCGAACGGCAATCGTTTCATCAGTACACTATGTGCTTATTTAAAAAAAAAAAAAAAAAAAACGATTGACAAAGACCACGCATGATCAGAAAGACTAAAATAGCACCGAAAAAGCCTGGCTGCCATTGTTAGTTTTGCACCATCTGATACGTAGCTAAGCAACCAGGAAGCTTTTCCCAAATCGTACAACAAAAATCATACGGTTTGTACACATAGTTGAATTCGATGTTAGTATCATGCAACAAAAATGCGTACGATAAGTCGTCTGATTATCTGAACGTGTGTATGGGGCTTAACAGATAACTCATCAGCAAGGTTCCCTGCTGACAGCTAAATGCAAGCAAATCCAATTACCGGCAATAAAAATCGAGGGAAAATAAAAACAGCACGGGAAGTCTATTACTCCAAATCCATACCTGGACCTTTTGGGCGTGATATGGATTTTATTGTGAATCCCCACACCAAAAATGTAAGTGTGCCTACAGTCAAGCATGGTGGTGGAAGTGTCATGGTCTGGGGCGCTACAGTTCATTCAGGGAACCATAAATGCCAACATGTACTTTGACATACTGAAGCAGAGCCTGATCTCCCTTTTGAGTGGGCCGCTGATAACAACCCCAAACACCTACAAGACAACCACTGCCTTGCTAAAGAAGCCGAGGATAAAGGTGATGGACTGACCAAGCATGTCTCTAGACTTAAACATCTGCAGGGCATCCTCAAACGGAAGGTGGAGGAGTGCAAGGTCTCCAACATCCACCAGGACTCTGTCATCATGGAGGAGCAAATGATGACTCCAGTGGCAATCTGGGGAACTCCATGCCCAAGAGGGTTAAGGCAGCACTGGAAAACTAGCCACACAAAATATTGACACTTGGGCCTAATTTGGAAATTTTTCACTTAGGGGTATTGCCAGCGGTTTCGCCATTAATGGTTGTGTGTTGAGCCATTTTGAGGGGACAGCAAATTTACATTGTTATACAAGCTGTACACTCACTACTTAACACTGAAGAAATGACACTTTGCTACAATGTAATCACATAAAAAGCAATAAGCAGATGACAAATCCTCAGTTACATAGGATCTGGAAGAAGGTGCCCTTGAAGTACCCAATAAGTGAATGGAGTTGGAGCCCCTAGGAATCAAATTGGTCCTTCCAAAGAAACTGTACAAGGTGGGGGGCTATACCCAAGGTTTCTCCCTACCCAATGGTGGTATTTGGGAGCCATTCCCCTTGAAACACAGCCTGCTTTCCCAAACCAATAGCAGCCCAAAAAAAAAAAATCATGTTACCAGCACTGCTGGCATAACACTAGATTTAGTCATAAGTACAGGGATTGCAATTTTTGCATTTCGGTCTGCAGTACAGCTTTACAATAGCTTCCCATTTAGAACACATTTCAGCTGAGGCATTTGATCAGTAAAAAAAACAAACTCACTGTATTGTGGTTAAAGTGAACCAGGCAAAGTACTATCAGTGTGGAAGCTCAGTGCTTTTATCATTTTGAACCATTGAACAAGCATCTAACCAATATTGGGACAAGCGATATGCACATGCTGGTTTCTCACTGTCAAGTAGCACAGATAACAGCTTGACCCCATGCATTAAGTAAATGTTCTACAGCTATTTGGAGATGCAACATGGACAGTCCTAAGAGTGCTCGTCTTTGGCCACCCGATTCCATTTGAAAGAAATGTATGCAGAAGTTTCCTCATTGTTAGAGGTAAAAAGATTTTCCAAGGCATTCAGTATACCATGGAACGCAGTGCAGACAGTCAAGTGGAGAAAATGGCACACAGTGACAATACCAAGAACTGGCTATCCCTCCAAAATTGAGGAAAGCAAGAAAACTGGTCAGGGAGGCTGCCAAGAGGCCTACAGCAACATTAACCACTTAGGCCCCTGGTCTTTGAGCAGCCAAATCCTCTGGGGCTTATTTTGCGATTCAGCACTGTGCGACTTTGACAATTGTGGAGTTGTGTGATGCTGTACCCAAATGAAATGGACGTCTGTCCTTTTTTCCCCCCCCACAAACAGGGCTTTTTTTTGGGTGGCATTTGATCACCTGTGCAATTTTATTTTTTGCGCTAACAAAGCGTAAATTTTGAATAATTTTTTTTATATGAAATTCCCCAAAAAAAATGTAAATCAAACATTTTAGTCCAATGTTTTCTGCTACATATTTTTGATTAAAAAAAAACACGCAATAAGCATATTTTGATTGGTTTGCGCAAAAGTTGAGTTAAGGGAAAGATTTGCCTTTTTCACTAGTAATGGCGATCTGCAAATTTTTTGCAGGAATGCGAGATTGCAGCGGACAGATCGGACCTGACTAACACTTTTGGGGGTACCAGTGACATTACTACAGTAATCAGTGCTATACATATGCACAATTACTGTGAAAATTACACTGGCAGGGAAGGGGTTAACTTTATTAGAGATCCAGGGGTTAAGTGAAACACTGCACCATTACCAAAAGAACACAATACCCACAAGTGAAAGCATGGTGGTGGCAGCATTATGCTTTGCAGATGTCATTCAGCTGGAACAGGGGCCTTAATCAAGGCAGAGGGAATTACAGTTCCAAATACCAGTCAATTGCACAAAACATTCAGGCTTCTGCTAGAAAGCTTAACATGAAGGACCTTCATCTTTCAGCATAACAAACCAAAGGAAAGGCTTCACCAGAAGATTAAAGTTTTGGAATGGCCCAGACCTGAATCAGATTGAAAATCATCTGTGGGGGGATCTTAGGAGGGCTGTGCTTTTTGCAGAGTGGGAAAAAATTGGCAAATCAAAGGAGTCATGCTGATACTCTTACCCAAAAAGACTGAGTGCTGTAATAAAATAGAGTGCTTCAACAACAAAGTATTAGTTTAAGAGTGTGCACACTTCTGCAACCATTTTTCTTCTACTCCACCTAAAATAGTTTGTTCAACTGAGTTGTACTGTTTATAGGTCACATTAAGGTGGAAAAAAGTCCAATAATCGTTCTTGTACATCACAGAAAGCAGACATTTTAACAGGGGTGTGTAGACTTTATATCACTGTACATTTCTAGGTTAACTTGCCAATTTCTAAAGGTTTGACAGGCTGTTTGCCTAGATCTGCTGATGCATTTTTGGGCCTTCAAGTGCATCAGCTGGGGGGATAAACCCCCACAATATCTTTACTGCAGCTAGCTGTTATCACTGCATGTCTCTGCCCTGTGTTATTGCATTGATATGCATCAGTTTATTTTAACTATTAGATGCTCTTGAATGGACAGGCACTTGGGTCTGCGGTGTATGGGTCACCTCAGTTTTAAAGTTAAATATTTGTGCAATGTTCTGTCTGTTGCAGTTCCCCATTGTGCACTGCTATTGTTTTCTGTGAAACATTCTCCTCTAAAAAAAAGGTGTATATGAAATGACACCAACCCTGACAAAAGCCACCCCCTTAAGATACCGTCCAATCTAGCACTACTTCATCTGTAGGGCTTACAAATGCAGCACAGCAGTGTTAAGCCAATAATTTCATCATTTGTACAACAGGAAATATGCCGTTTAACAATTTCATTTTCACATTTTATTTGTTCATTTAGCACAATATTCAGTATACAGGCATGTCCTGCACAGAGATCAACACTTCATAACAGTTAGTGCTGTTCATCCTTCCTGGTTCTACAGTGTGAGATTGTGCCTTCAGGGACTTCTTCCACTTTTGAATCTGTAAATTAGAAACCGTTATATTAGAGCAATGTTAAGTGTAGAACAACAAAGTGCTTAAGAATGCGCAGTCACAGGGAAGTCAGTACTTTTAACTTTCATCTTTAATCAGTGAGAGAGTTCAAAGTATTTGTCATCATGCATCCCCATACCATAAAAAAGTTCACACGGCACACTTACAAGATAGATCTAGACACCCAGCTTTGTACGTATATCTTGAGACCTGCAAAAAAGCACAAGTGTTAATGCCTTTGGCAAAGCAGACCTGCACTCGTATGCAGCTTTCATGAACCTCTTCATATAGTTGGGCAATACCTTTCTGCAGAGCACAGCCCCTGCCAAGGGTGGAAGTATACCCCCCCCCCCCCCCCAGCCTCCTGTGATCTTCACATTCCAGGGGGAGGTGTGTAAAAGCACATGTGAAGTGAAAGCAAGGGGCCTAGTGGACCAGGTAAAAGGGGGCTTGGTGCCACTGCAAACTGAGGTCTAGTGGAATCCATGCCTTTATTAGGTTGCTGTTTTCTGCTATGTTGGTGATCATAGTTTAGGACTGATTGGTGTACAGTGCCTCAAAGGTCACATGCTCACCCAGACCAGTGAGTGCTAGGTCTCCATTTGCGCTGAGCAGAGATGGTGCATTGAAAAGGAGAGCATAGGTTACAAGAGTGGAATTAAGGGATTTTGCTTGCATGGCAGAGAAAGGATTACCAAACTATATGCAATATTATGTTGCCAGAACACAGGGACAGTTTACTACCATGTACAGAAAGTAACCTCAGAAAAAAGTGGAACGGTAATGGTGAAATCAGGTTTCATATGGCAGAATCGTTTTCATCACTGGTTACAGTAAATTTGAGAGAAGTACATTCTACTTGAACATGCGTCACTTACCATAGTTCCAGCTTGATTACCAAAAGGAAACCTAGAGAAGCAAAAAGATTTACTGTTTAGGGAAACATTTAGACTAGTTGGACATGATTTTATCTGGCCTCAAGTCTGTATCAGTGGGTAATTGTCCTCAAAGTGATCAGAGACCTGATTCATAAAAAGTCATCATTTACAGACCATTGAAGAGTATTGATATCCGCCAGTCAATCATTGTGTTAGTGTAATATTTGAAAAAAATGCCACATTGGTAATAAGCTTTGATGAACCTGCCATTTCCTATTCTGACACCTAGGGCAGTGATGGCAAACCTTGGCACCCCACTTCTCATGATGGGACTATGCAGAATGCACGCACATCAGAAATGTAAGTGGTGAACCTTGGCACCCCAGATGTTTAGGCACTACCATCACTGACCTAGGGCAAGTCTAAGCCACCTCAGAATGACGCTTAGTCAAGCCAGGCAATGGCAATAAAACATGCAACTTGTGCTGATGCAGTGGTCATTACCCACATCTGACTTACAGGAGTTCAAACACCATTTGCATACTAGCCCCAGTCAAGTCGCCTCCTGCTCTGGATAGTTTTTAGTCCACTTTGATTTACTGTTCAGGAGCTCTGGGCTCCAGCAAGATGGTAGCCTCCAGCAAGAACAGAACAATGCTGGAGGCAATTTACAGCACACCCAATTTTGGGAGCATAACTAACATGGAATGTATGTGCCTTGCTAAAGAACATTTTTAGATTACGTTATGGGTGTAACCTTTGGCTTTATCAGCGATTCTGGACCATCATGACTGATTCCACAGCAAAATCATTTCTATCAGCATATATTACATCTGCAAAGTTCTTGTGCCAAGCTTCACTACTGAACATTGAATTCTGCCAGAATAAAATATGCACTGTTCTAGACCAGTTACCAACCCTCACAACAGAAGCTACACTAGTACCAATTGGATAAGAATGAACCATTAGTTTGCAAGGGCCAAACACAAGCAGTAGTAAAGCCCGCTTGGTGATTTTTTTTTTACCTACAGGTAAGCCTGTAAAGGGTTACTCATAGGTAAAATGAATATCTCCCAAACATGCAATGTTTAGGAGATATGCAGCAAGTTATGCGTCACCAATGCATGTGCTCTGAAGATCTGGCATACCTTTGCCCCATACTTTCATGCCAGAACCAAAGTCATGGCAGCTCTGGCCAATAGATGGAGCGCATGAACCGGAAGACAGACCAGGGGAAGAGGTTAGCCCTCATAGCAGTGACCGCAGTGCTGGAGGGCTTTGTTCCAAGGTGAGCATTTCATAATGTACTAGTATGCAATTGCAGTACAGGTGTAAAGCTAAAGTTTACCACTTTAAACTGGAATCCCTGAGAAATTCTTAAGGTCCTTTTCCCCCTCCTAAAAGCTGCCCTGCCTAATGTGTGGAGACAGAAAAGCACAAGTTTATACAGGTAAGGCGGGATAGGTAACTGAAGGGCTGCTGTTATGCAGGTCACCTTAAGCAAAAATACTCTGCTGAACTAGTTTACATACATTAAAGCACAGTGACTAGACTATCTACTTACCACATTTAAAAGCATCCTCCCGACATGGCATGTAAACTGTAGTCAGGCCTACAAAGAAACATAACAAGCTCAATATTGTGCCTGTGCCCAAGCAAGTGATAAAGATTCTAAGGATGTATCAGATAGGAGCGAAAATGTTCTTCACATCAATCAGCTGAACTATGTTTTCATCATATACAATAATCCTATACATTATTAATGGATGAAATGTTTACCCACCTCTTCAAATCCTAAGGTGGCATGAAAACTGTAGCAAGGCCTATAAAAATACAGAACAGGTTGATATAGTTTGAGTTACAATTTATAAAATAGCTAGCTGTGCAGAAATTATAAAGATTTAAACAGCTTATGCCCCAAGGGCAAATGGTTTTATTCTGTGCTGAAAGGTTATATTGCTGCTTCCATATCAACACCCCAGAGCTAACATACAGGTCAGAGCAGCAGAGTGATTACACAAGTTTACTCCTTTGACATGTGGGCACAAATTTTACCCTTTTAGTTCCTTAAAATGTCCTACAGCCCAATCCCTTTACATTGGTAAACCTCTGCTATGCAATTCAGCTGAAACTGGAGATGAGAACAGAAGTAGTAGTAAACTCTTTACCTACACATTAGCTTACCTGTAGGTAAAATATGCACGTTTAGGACAGCGGTCTCTAAACTGTGGCCCTTTCCTAGTCTTTAACCTGCCCTTGTGGCACTATTCTTCCAATACTACTTATGGGGCACTACTTCCACTTATACTGATGTGACACTATCCTCCAATACTAGGCATGGGGCACTTACTCCCACTGATGCTGGGACATTCTATTCCCACAGGCCAGCCGCCCCCCCCCCCCCCCACCCAAGTCTAAACAGTCAAGTGTCCCCTTTGTTTAGAAACCCCTGGTTTAGGAGATTCTAGCAGGCAGCAGCTGTAAAGTCTCCTGCACATGTGCTCAATGTTATACCAGGGCGGTTCCTTCAGAGCTTTGTGCCACGGCCGAGACTCCCAAGCGGAAGACTGCAGTGGTGACAGCACACTGGAGGCTTAGCTTTAAGTCAAGTCTTCCCCCATGTGCTAGTATGCAGTGCATATTGGCACATATTGCCTAGCAAATGGAAACTTCCTTTAAGAGTTTATTACTGCTTTAAAAGCCAGCATCTTCAATTTGTCTTAAGAAATCTTTACTCTTATTAGCCTGACCTAGATATGTGCTAAGCCTAGACATGGAATACCTATCCAGGGTGCAGGTGCCAAGCTTAAACAGCCATTGGTTAGGCATGGCTTTGATTTTGTATCAAAAGGCCAGTTTACCCAGAAAAATACTCAAAGCTTGACACAGGATTAATCAGATAGGAGCGAAAGTGGTTCACCACCGTCAGTCTGATGAACTATAAAATCATGTTAACCTGTGTACAAGCTCTAGTCTGCCCCCTCAGTCAGCAAAACTTTTTTAATAAAATAAATCTTACCTTAACATTGTATACTCTTGATGTTTCAACTCCTGAAAAACAAAAACACACAACCTTTATCTTCATTCAAGCAGCTAGTTCAAGATAAACCTAGACAGCATACATCAGAAGTAGGTTTCTTTCATTCTTATTCAGAGAGATTCCCATTGATAAAGCAAAATCATCATGGTATACCAATAAAGTCCCAACAAGTTTGAAGAAGCACTTACACTGAAATTGAAGTGGGCCAGCTTTGTACCACAGCATCTGAAAGATGAATAGTTTGTGAATTTTAGAAAAATGCCACCCAAGTACATAGCATCTTGTTCAAGGTCCTTGGCATGTAAAAATTAAACCAACATGTGGACCCCCATAGCAGCAACTGACACCTGCCAAGCATCCCCAAGTCAAAGTTGACACCGAGCCAAATGACCCAAGTACAAAACTAGGGGCTCAACAAATTTTGCACGAGTTTAACTACACATACAAAAATGTTTCCCTCTACCAGAGTAAGCTTAATTACTGGCAGGTTTATCCCAACATTAGAATTCCAGTATATGAAGCTTTACAGGAGGGTACACTTGTGGCCATATAGCTACTGAGTCAAGACTAAGTGAATGGTTACCAATCAAGTAGGCTGACTCGAGCAAACTAATTTCATGCAAGTAGAACTGGTCCCGTAGGTATGTACACCATCAAGTGTTTTCCCCATCATTCGGTTTAACCAAATAACTTGTCAAATGTGGGGTACAATTGCAGTTGTCAGTCTATGTACTGTATGATCTGGTTAAGCCTCAGTTATTAAAGATGTCAGAAATCACTTCTGTCCACTACTCTTAAAAGCATCATAGGCTTATTT
This sequence comes from Pelophylax lessonae, assembly GCF_965119305.1. Lineage (NCBI taxonomy): Eukaryota > Metazoa > Chordata > Amphibia > Anura > Ranidae > Pelophylax > Pelophylax lessonae. The sequence goes on along the minus strand of NC_138775.1, from coordinate 235,014,143 downwards.
TGTCTTAACAAAAGTTATATTTGAGAACCCAATATTGATTCAAGCAATTCTTACCAATTAAGCCATAGTGTGTTTGATCAATGGCATGAACTGTAACAAAAAAGATGCTTTTGTCAGTCCAGCAGATGCAAGTTTATTCAGACATTAGTAATTATACTGTCCACACATATGAACCAGTAAAATTGCATGTTTTCAACTCTGACCCTACAATAAAGGCAGCTTTGCAGGCAGTGCATTATGGCATGCACAATAATCTCATTAATGTTGCCCTTTCATACTAAATTGGCTGCAAACTCTCCCATTGCACTGAATACCAAACCTGGCTGACAATGCTGTGCACTACACCAATGCTACCAAAAGACAGCAGGTTGTCTCTGGATACAATCACTAGACTAAGATTGCAATATTTTCAACAGGAATCAAATGGTTAATTGCATGCTGACCTGCTTAATGAAAATAAAGCATGCCAATAGGGCTTTGTACATGAAGAGTACAATGGTTGCCAAAGGAATGACCTGCAGCTCCTTAAAGCTGAACTACATTGCATTTGAGCACCACAAACCAAAAATGCCAATTTAATCTTCAAGGTAAACTCACCCATCATCTCCATGCCTTATTTTGCCGAGAAGTCACTTTAAACACACCTAGCATCTTAAGGTCACCTTCACACGTGGATACCTGGAGAGATGAGAACAATTAGCAAGAATAAAAACAAGTCAGCTTCCCAAAATCTTTAAAGGAATCATGTAATGGACTGAAAGAAAGACGGTTGCCATGCTGCAGGGATAATCGGTTTTAGGGGGACTGCAGCAGATAAGTTCTGCAAAGCCACACCTTGTACCTGTTGGTAGGTGGGGATCATTTCTTTCAATTCATTAAGGATTCCCTTTAATTTCTGGTAGTAACCTCAGAAAAAAGTGGAACGGTTAAGAGTATAATCAGCCTTTATCATATGGCAGAATCAGTTTCATCACTGGTAACCAGAAAAAAAAAAAAAAGTGCGCAAGTAAGACTACTTACCAGAAAATTGAAATCCCACAAATGATGCACCTAGGGAACACAAACAGTGGTTAGCACCCCTAAAGCAGCTCATCAGTGCATGCACAATACAGTTGTGGGTTTAGGTCAGCAGTAACACAAGTCCACAAATATATTTCAGGTCAGACATTTGAAACATCATTTGAAACCCAAAAAAAAAAAAGGAGATAATACAATACTTCAGGCAACTACCCTTAAAGTGATTGCTGCCAATGCCCAAAAAAAAAATTGAGATCTATATACAATCCAGGCAATGTGGCCAGCCCCTGATGAGCATGAGTCTGGAGCCCCCTTAACAGAAGTGGAACAGGAATCACCATACTGACTCACCTACCCGCACTACACAAACTGCCCTTAAGTCCTACATCACCACATGGCAATACTACAAACTCTGGGTTGTTAACAGAGCAAAACTTGGCCTGTAGTGTAAGCAAACAGCCCCCCCCCCATATATGACAAGCTGCTGCAATGCCTAGAGCTTACCTTGCAGCTCTTGGCAACGGTTAATGCAAGAAGGGTCAATACCATCTGTAATCAAAAGAAACAAACATTTAGTAGGTAGCAAGTTAAAATTCAGCTACAAAGTTTAAAACAATCAAGTCAGATAGAGCTAATAACAGACCTCCATGGGGTTGTCAAGTCTGTTAAAGAATCATCATTCAGAGCAAACTATTAATCTTAGGTGTATGCCTTCAATGAATTGTGATGGCAGTAAGCCTGGTGGAGAAATACACCTCAGATTTAACAGTTTGTAATTTGACAGTTTTCCAGTATTCCACATTCAGTATACTTACTGATTAGGTTGTCCCGCATTCTGTAGTTTGCTTCTTTGTACACAACCTGCAGAGAAACACCAATTAGTGAAGGTTTTTAACATTTAATTCAGCCCCTCCCAGGAGACAGACACATCAGATAGGAGCGAAAGACAAGCTGTGTTCATCACTGTTCATCTGCTGAACTATGCACTCATCATGATGTCTGAAATTTTATTCATGCTGCCAAGAAAGGTCCAAAAGCCTTGCTAAAAAGATCCAAGCAATGCACAGCATAAACCTACAATGTTTAGCTGTGAACGCCGGCTCCTGCACACATGCGCACGATGTGATGCATACTAGCTCATTATGACTTCTGTCTTTCAGGTTTCTTTCTAATGTTTACAACCTCTAAGACTGAGGCTAAAGCCCTCTATTTAGCGTATATCATTTCTATAAAGTGTAACTAAAGGCTTTAGTTTGAGAGGAAAGGGATTAGAATTGCTGTGTGACACAGTTAGGGAGATTCCCCCTCTATTTTTGTCATGTTACAATCACTGAAAGTGAAGTAAAAAACATTTTTGGGTGGCCCCCAGAACAGGACTCAAGGGGAATCTTCCAATGGGGACACTAGTTCTGGTGACCAATAGCCTTACTTAAGAATTCCTCCAATTTTCCATTGTTGGCTATGGGACTCTAGTCAAGGCAAATACATTACAGGGATTATAACCCTCCCCTACTCAATCCAAAATTAAGAGTTAGGCCTTTATTTCCGCTCAAGTTACAGCCAGTCGTTTAAGGCTTGGCTCACACTGCTGCGACAGCAAAGTCGTACCACTTCCTACCAACTTTAAATTGCACCCAAATCAGACTAAAGTATTGCAGGAACCTTTTCTAAAGTCAGTGACATGTAGTTATCAGTTAAGACCGCCCTTAGAGGAAAACTGAATTTGACTTAGGAACTCAAGTCGGATCCCATGTTACAGCAGTGTGAACCAAACCTTAGTGTAACAGCACATCTTTCTGAAAGCGGCTGAATCTGCATGGAGCCTTTAGGCAGCCAAGTCATTTAGGGTTTATTCATTAAAGTGGTTCTAAAGGCTTTTACCTTCATGCATTCCAAGCATAAAGGGAAATGTAAAAAAGCCTTAAGTATGCCACTCCACTCACCCCAAATCTTACCTGAGCCAGCAATATGCATGAAAGCCACTGCTCTCCCAGCTCTGCCTCATTGGCTCAGACAGCAGCAGGAACCATTGGCACCCACTGCTGTAGATTGCAGCCAGTGGGGAAACAAGGCTGAGCCCCATTGTCAGTGTCTTCTAGACAGAGCAGGGCTTAAGGAGCAAGCATGCATGAGTGCCACAATTGCAAGCAGCTTGCTATGGAGGCAGTTGGGAGAAACCAGGAGCGCAGGCAGGGGGGACCCGAGGGGTGGATCAGCGCTGCGGCTGCGCACACATTTACCTTTAGCCCATGTTCACACGGTGCAATTTGGCAGTTCTAGATTGCACGACAAGTCACATCCTTTTGTCAGCAATGGAATCGTTCAAATTGCCACAACTCAAGTTACAGCGACTTTGAAAAAGTTTACCGAATGACTTTTTGCTTGTTTCATTGAAGCCTGCGTAGACATCTGCTAAAGTTGCAAGCCACAATAAAATAGGAGGTACAAACTGTGCTGAAGTAGCACGATTTCAAAGCCACACCAGTGTGAACGAGGCTTGAGTATCACTTTAAAGACCTAACCCAACATCTATGCAACCAGAGAGCTATACTATAATGCCATAATTTCATATAAAGAGCTATGTATGTGGACTCAACAATCTGCTAAGCAATCAGTTATAAGTCACAAACCTTGTGTCCCTCCATGGCTATGGATCATGTAGGCATAAAACATCTTCCATCTAAAAAAAGAAAGAAAACCAACGTGAAGGCAAGCTGTACAAACAGAAAGAAGCTTCCCATGTTCTACACTGCATCAGAATAGAAGATTTCCCTCACTCTTATTCAGAGAGATTCCCATTGATTATTTCAAGTCATCATATACAGCATGAGCTCATATCAGGCAGAAAGGACCTCAACTTACCCGAGTGTACGGCACCATGATGGACTGGGCTCCACATCTAAAAAACAAAAAATATTTTAGGGGATATGTACACATTAGTGGGCTCATCGCTGCTGCTTCTCTTTGTAATGCCTCAGAACATATATAGGTGGTAAGCTCTCTCGTCATCCTGACAGTCAAGAGTAGCAAATAAGTGTCATCAGAGTAGCATTACACAATACTGTATGGTTAGGCCCTGAACCTCTGGGTTGGTAAGACTTAAACACAAAGGGCATCAGTCGAGATGTCACCGCTGACAGCTGCTCCATAGGAATGCATGGAGGATCCGATAAGGTCTGCCTAAAAAACTGACAGGCGGATCTCATTGGATCGTTTGTGAGAAATGGCCAAAGGCTGTTCACTTACAGGGGAAGGTTCCCTCAGCATGGTGAGATGTGAAGCTCTGCTGACTTACATTGTCCTATCATGTTTAAACATACTGTCTCGCATGCGATAGGCAGGGATCCTCAAACTATGGCCCTCTAGCTGTTGCAGAACTATACTTCCCATGAGGCATTGTAAAACTGACATTCACAGACATGACTAGGCATGATGGGAATTGTAGTTCCTGAACAGCTGGAGGGCTGTAGTTTGAAGAACCTTGGCGATAGGTCTTCACAAAAGAATCACATTGCCAAACTGGGAAAATTCCCTTAAGTGAACAGCCATTTGCCTTTAGCAAGTCTAGCCGAGTGGTTCCTGTGCCCTTTTCCCAAGATGTCAGTCCACTACCAAAAATGACAGTAATGCATCACTTCTATTCCAGCTTACTGACATTCAGACATGACTAGGCATGATGGAATTTGTAGTTGAAATGGAAGTCCATAGTCTGGAGACCCCCGCTTTAGGAAATTCCTTAAATTTTTTTTTGTATTAAAAGCCACAATTTTTTTGCAGGTAAAAACCACATATGATATTTTCTTAGGAGCCAGTAAAGCATGGGTGTTAAACCTGTGGCTCTCCAGCTGCTGTGGAACTACAAGTGCCATCATGCCTCTGGGAGTCTTTTACAGTAAGCTTTGCAATGCCTCATGTGACTTGAAGTTTGCAACAGGTGGAGCACCTATGCAGCTTAAAGCATTGCACTTGAAATAAGATCATGTGTGTAATGCCAAGCTCCTGCAGACTGTGTAGCCAACTGCCCGATACAAGCAGGAAATCACTAAGAGGAAGTTCACTAGCGCCGGTTCACACTAAGACGACTTGGTCAGCCTGGCAAATCGCGCACCGTCACGGTCCATTTAGTACAGGACCGGTTCTAATAGGAGCGACACAAGTCGCTCCGACTTAGAAAAAGGGTCCTGTACTACTTCGGGGCGACCTGGAGGCGACTTACATTGACATTCAAGTTATGAAGTCCGTGCACCGCGACTTCACAGGTTACCCCTGAAGTCGGAGCGACCTAGTGGCACTAAAAGTTCAAGAACTACAAGCCATCAGCTTTAAAGGACATTGGTTCTTAGTCATTTATGCACAGAACTCTGAATGAATGATGGTGCCATGTGGATGGAGCCCCGCACAGGGCACACCTTTAAATTTTGACTAGGTGCAATAAGGAGAAGATTCCTGGCCTGCTGCCACAGGTAGGGGGGAATCAAGGGGGGGGGGGGAGCTGCAGGAGCATGCTCCATCCAAATACAGTAACATGTTCCTGGAGGTGACCTTATCCTTTAATGCAAATGATTGGCTTTTAGAATACACCCCCCCTACCAAACCAAAGTCATAACTTGCATAGTTTAGCACATCCCCAAAAAATAAAAAAAAAGTGGGGCCCCCCTAAAAACAAATGTTCAGGCAATAGGCAGCCATTAGATAACAGGACCTGGAACATAGGCCCAGGCCAGTGGTGCAGTAACTGCATGTGATCCAGACAGGAATTGCACTTTGCAGCACTGCTATCCGACCCATTCGCTTCATACAGCTCACACTGCACCCCTTCAAAGTCATGCAGAACAGTTTTTCTCCATCAGAACCGATCATGTCTACACAGCCATGCAATCTCATGCTGCAAATTGCACCGAGCTTTACTAAACCAATTTTGGGGGGTCAGCAACTTAACAACTGCATGGGTTCCCATGAATAGGGGGAGATTGTGAAGCAGTGTGGGAATTGCTGCATATTCTGCACTGCCATCAGTGAGACCAAATCATCTCCAGTGACATCTCTACACTCACTGACCAAATTCATACAGGAAAGTCACTCACCTTCCATCTACACCGAACATCCGGGGAACCCGAGCCATCATCTGTAACAAATTAAAAGAATATAAGTTAGTCTTCCAGCGATCGGTTACAGAATAGAATAGAAGAAGCCATAGGAGCGGAGGTGCGGATCAGAGACGTTGGTAAACATCACTGTATCTCAGATGTCCCTACCAACATAGCTTTCATCATCTCAGCACACCGATCACCATAGAGAGAGGCCGAGCCCTGATATCAATCCACCGCCATCCTCCCCCCACACCGCTCATACCCACTACCCGCACACACAGCGGGGGAGGACGTCTCACATGCGGCATAAATCCATCGGAAAAGCAATGCCATGCCCAGTATGAGAGGAGAGACCACAGCACTCACCATCTCCAGACACCGCCCGCCACAAAGAGAACTCACAGGAACTTCCCACCTCCTATATATGGGCGGCCGCTCACCGGATGTGAGGTCACCGGGAGCTCCATGGAGGGCCTGGCTAAGCGTGAAGGTCCCTCCTCTAGACACACCCCCAGGGCGGTGCTGAATATGTAATAGCATTAGCTAGGTCTGAGTGGCGGGAATGGGTGACTGTGATAATCTCTGTCCTGTGCTGAGAAGTCACTTCAAGTTCTTACACAATGGTGCGCTGTTCTCTCTTCACACTGTGCTCACCTACCTGTACTACCTGTACCCCGTGTACTACCCTCCTAACACACTGCACCCCCTCCCTGCACACTGCACCCCCTCCCAACACACTGCACCCCTCCTAACACACTGCACCCCCTCCCAACACACTGCACCCCCTCCCAACACACTGCACCCCTCCTAACACACTGCACCCCCTCCCTGCGCACTGCACCCCCTCCCAACACACTGCACCCCTCCAAACACACTGCACCCCCTCCCAACACACTGCACCCCCTCCCAACACACTGCACCCCTCCTAACACACTGCACCCCCTCCCTGCACACTGCACCCCCTCCCAACACACTGCACCCCTCCCAACACACTGCACCCCTCCTAACACACTGCACCCCCTCCCTGCACACTGCACCCCCTCCCAACACACTGCACCCCCTCCTAACACACTGCACCCCCTCCCTCACACTGCACCCCCTCCTAACACACTGCACCCCCTCCCTGCACACTGCACCCCCTCCCAACACACTGCACCCCTCCCAACACACTGCACCCCTCCTAACACACTGCACCCCCTCCCTGCACACTGCACCCCCTCCCAACACACTGCACCCCCTCCTAACACACTGCACCCCCTCCCTCACACTGCACCCCCTCCTAACACACTGCACCCCCTCCTAACACACTGCACCCCCTCCCAACACACTGCACCCCTCCCAATACACTGCACCCCCTCCCTCACACTGCACCCCCTCCCTGCACACTGCACCCCCTCCCTCACACTGCACCCCCTCCCAACACACTGCACCCCCTCCCAACACACTGCACCCCCTCCTAACACACTGCACCCCCTCCCAATACACTGCACCCCCTCCCAACACACTGCACCCCTCCAAACACACTGCACCCCCTCCCAACACACTGCACCCCTCCCTGCACATTGCACCCCCTCCCAACACACTGCACCCCCCAACACACTGCACCCCCTCCCTCACACTGCACCCCCTCCCAACACACTGCACCCCCTCCCTGCACACTGCACCCCCTCCCTGCACATTGCACCCCCTCCCAACACACTGCACCCCTCCTTGCCCATTGCACCCCCTCCCTGCACATTGCACCCCCTACACTGCACCCCCTCCCTGCACATTGCACCCCCTCCCAACACACTGCGCACCCTCCCAACACACTGCACCCCTCCCTGCACATTGCACCCCCTCCCAACACACTGCACCCCCTCCCTGCACATTGCACTCACTACACTGCAACCCCCTCCCTGCACATTGCACCCCCTCCCAACACACTGCGCACCCTCCCAACACACTGCACCCCTCCCTGCACATTGCACCCCCTCCCTGCACACTGCACCCCCTCCCAACACACTGCACCCCCTCCCTGCACATTGCACTCACTACACTGCAACCCCCTCCCTGCACATTGCACTCACTACACCGCACCCCCTCCCTGCACATTGCACTCACTGCACTGCAACCCCCTCCCTGCACATTGCACCCCCTCCCTGCACATTGCACTCACTACACCGCACCCCCTCCCTGCACATTGCACTCACTACACTGCAACCCCCTCCCTGCACATTGCACTCACTACACTGAACTCTCCTCCCCAAAACACTGCACCCCCTCCCTGCACATTGCACTCACTACACTGCAAACCCCTCCCTGCACATTGCACTCACTACACTGAACTCTCCTCCCCAAAACACTGCACCCCCTCCCTGCACATTGCACTCACTACACTGCAAACCCCTCCCTACACATTACACTCACTACACCGCACCCCCTCCCTGCACATTGCACTCACTACACCGCACCCCCTCCCTGCACATTACACTCACTACACTGCACCCCCTCCCTGCACTTTGCACTCACTACACTGCAACCCCCTCCCTGCACATTACACTCACTACACCACACCCCCCTCCCTTCACATTGCACCCCCTCCCTGCACATTGCACCCCCTCCCTGCACAATGCACTCACTACACTGCACCCCCTCCCTGCACATTGCACCGCCCCTGCACACACCACACCGCACCCCCTCCCTGCACATAGCATCCCCCCCCCCCCCGGACACATTGTGCACACTGATCCCCCTCCCTGCACATTGCACTCACTACACTGCACCCCCCTCCCTGCACATTGCATTCACTACACTGATCCCCCTCCCTGCACATTGCATTCACTACACTGCACCCCCTCCCTGCACATTGCACTCACTACAGTGAACTCTCCTCCCAACACATTGCACCCCTCTCCCTGCATATGGCACTCCCCTCCTTGCACATTGCACTCACTACACTGCACCCCTCCCTGCATATTGCACTCACTACACTGAACTCTCCTCCCAACACATTGCACCCAGCCTCAGGGACATCCTTCCTAATGACCACCAATGCAAGGGGCATTCCTCCCACCGATGATTAATATAGGGAGGCATTCTACCCATTGACTATCAATGTAAGACGCATTCTTCCCAATGACCACCAATGTAAGGAACATTCTTCTCATGAGCCACCAATGTAAGAGGTATTCTTCTAGTGGACCACCAATGTAATAAGTATTCTTCCCATTGACCACCAATGTAAGGAACGTTCTTCCCGTAAGAAGTATTCTTACCCTTTATCACCAATATAGGAAGCATTGTTCATTCTGACCACCAATGTAATGGGTCCCGTCTTCCCTCTGATCACCATTGAAAGGTACATTGTTTCATCTAACCATCTGTTTATTAGGTCCATTCTTCCAACCAATATAAGGGGGCACTTCTCCAGGGATTGCCATTACAATTTTCAGTCCGCGTTTCTTTTCTGGCCATTATTATTATTACTATCATGCCCTACATTTCACTTTTTATATATTTTTATTACAGAAAATAACTTTATTGTATAGAACAGCCCTGGGTGAGAAATGCATGTAAAATGTAGAGTTAGCAGAGTTGTAGACAAAGTAATTATTAGCTGGGGTTATCAAAAACCTAAAAGTTACAGAATCTCACAAAAGTAAGTACACCCCTCACATTTTTGTAAATATTTTATTATAACTTTTCATGTGAAAACACTGAAGAAATGACACTTTGCTACAATGTAAAGTAGTGAGTGTACAGCTTGTATAACAGTGTAAATTTACTGTCCCCTCAAAATAACTCAACACACAGCCATTAATGTCTAAACCAACAAAAGTGAGTACACCACTAAGCTAAAATGTCCAAATTGGGCCCAAAGTGTCAATATTTTGTGTGGCCACCATTATTTTCCAGCACTGCCTTAACCCTCTTGGGCATGGAGTTCATCAGAGCTTTACAGGTTGCCACTGGAGTCCTCTTCCACTCCTCCATGATGACATCACAGAGCTGGTGGATGTTAGAGACCTTGCACTCCACCACCTTCCTTTTGAGGATGCCCCACAGATGCTCAATAGGGTTTAGATCTGGAGACATGCGTGGCCAGTCCATCACCTTTACCCTCAGCTTCTTTAGCAAGGCAGTGGTCGTCTTGGAGCTGTGTTTGGGGTTGTTATCATGTTGGAACACTGCCCTGCGGCCCAGTCTCCGAAGGGAGGGGATCATGCTCTGCTTCAGTATGTCGCAGTATACTGTATGTACATGGTATATGTGCAGTAAAAGTACATGAATGTTGCCATTCATGATTCCCGCAGCACTCATGCAGCCCCAGACTATGACACTCCCACCACCATGCTTGACTGTAGGCAAGACACACTTGTCTTTGTACTCCTCACCTGGTTGCTACCACACAAGCTTGACAGCATCTGAACCAAATAAGTTTATCTTGGTCTCATCAGACTACTGGACATGGTTCCAGTAATCCACCTCCTTAGTGTGCATGTCTTTGTAATGTTCTGGTACCTCTGGTACCCTTATTCCACTTTATGGGTCCCACCATTCTCTTCTGGTAGGTGCGCATACACCTTTAAGACCGATGCTGTCATCACTGAGCGCCGCAGAGAGGCTATTTCAACCGCCGGCGTTCTCACTCACATGTTCGTTCAACCGTCATGGTTGGATCGTCCCTGTCTGAAGTCAGCATACCAGATGTTACTCGCTCCTGTATCTCGCTACCTGAACTTGTTTCATATCTGATCCTGTGTCTCGCCACCCGATCACTCCCGGCATGCTGCTTTCACCCTTCACTCTTCAACCTGCCTTGCATCTATGCTTACAAGCGTGTCTCGCTGTGGAACCTCGCTACAGATCCCTGTATCTCGCTACCAGGATCACTTCCTCAGACCCGAACCTCGCTACTGATCCCTGTATCTCGCTACTGGATCACTTCCTCATCACCGGACCCTTCTACTACTATACTATAGTGATAAGTACCCCGCAGGGGAAACCTCCATAACTTACACTACTACTATTGCATTAAGGACTGTTACTACCTATCCACACTATCCTATCATCTGCACTGTTACATAGATTGCTAGCTCTTGAGACTACTACCATCTATCATCTGCACTGCTGCATAGATTGCTAGCTCTCCTGTCTACTACCATCTGCACTGCTGCATAGATTGCTAGCTCTCCTGTCTACTACTATTTATCCTTGCACTGGGTTAGTCTATCCTGTATTTGTCATCTGCTGTCCTCACCACCTGTTAGCATACTCAATACTAACCTATCTGCATTCCTAAATACCATCTTGAACTCTCCTGTACAAACCTATCAAGTGCTTACCATCCTTGTCACTGTTCACACCTGTCCCTTCAGCACATCACCTTCATACTATCATATACATCCTATCACTCCAGGAACATCTCATTGAGTGTGTATATATCTGTATGTTGAAGCTGACAGGCCCACGGTGATGAGTCCTGGAGAGTTGGATCTGGTATTCAACACATCTCTACATGACTACTGAGTGGAGATTTTGCAGCTGTAAATCCAGCCTATAACAAAAACGCAGGAGCGTTACAGATTGAACGAACCTTAAAAATGGATTCAGCAGAATTACCCACTCAAGTGACATAATTAACACAACAAGTAAAAGCGTTAATACTTGCTCTGACTGACGTACAAGAAAAGAATCAGACTCTGACACAGCAGGTAACCCAGCTCTCACGGCTTACTGCTGTTCAGCCTCCTGAACCTAAAATAAACCCCCCTCTAGTGTTTACAGGCGACCGGAAAAAATTTCGGGAATTCAAAAACGCATGTCGATTGCTTTTTTTGTTAAAGCCTCGTACATACCCCACTGATCAAATAAAAGTCTGTACCGTTATTTCATACTTGACGGGTGATCCATGGGCCTGGGCAGACTCTCTCTTTGAGAATAATGATCAGATTCTCAACACCTATTCCTTATTCCTAGCGGAACTCACCAGCTTATACGATGACCCCAATAGGCAGAGTACTGCTGATATGCAGTTGAGGGCCTTGAAACAAGGAAGGAGACCTGTAGAAGACTTTGTATCTGAGTTCAAAAGATGGACCCTTGATTCAGGGTGGAATGACACATCTTTGCAAACTCAATTCAGACTCGGGTTATCGGAAGCTGTTAAAGACGAGCTCGCCCGAGCGGATTTACCTGGCACCTTGGAGGCCTTGATACAACTTAGTATCAACATCGACAGAAGACTGCGAGAAAGAAGGGCTGAAAAGATGGGAATGCCATTGTCTAGTCCTTCTCGGATTTCGGCCGTTGACCCTACTCCCATTGATGTAGGAACCATACGCCCACCTTTAACGACTACTGAACGAGCTAGAAGAACATCCAGAAATCTCTGCATGTATTGCGCATCCCCGGATCATTTGATAAGCACCTGTCCCCTTGTTCGCAAAAAAGAGGGTGAGTGTTCACATGTCTTGCTGGGAGGATTAACGACTTCCTTTTCTAACCCCTATCTTTTTGTTCATTTAATATTACAGTGGGACCAAACTAGGATCACCACCAAGGCTATGGTCGACACTGGATCTTGTGGAAACTATATTGATACACGCTTTGTTACCTTAAATAAAATACCTATTATTTCAAAATCTAAGCCTGTTTCTGTTAGTTTCATTAATGGTATTCCACTGTCTTCTGGTCCAATCACCAACCAGACACAGGCACTCCTTGCCACTACCAACGAGTCAAATGTGGAGACCATCACTTTTGATATACTATCCTCACCCCATTTTCCTATTATTTTGGGACTTCCCTGGTTACACACACACCAACCAATCATAGATTGGAAAAAACTGACTTTGGTTTTCCCTTCTCACTATTGTGAGAATACGTGTAACCTCCCATCTTATGGGAAGATTCTGTCTGTGGTGTCAGATGAAATTGCACCACTATGCTATCAGGATCTGTCCGAAGTGTTCCTTGAGAAAAATGCTCAAGTGTTGCCTCCCCATAGGGATTACGATTGCACTATCGATCTACTCCCTAACAGCAAATTGCCTTTCGGTCATGTTTATCCCCTTTCACAGGATGAACTGTCTCACCTCAAGGAATACTTGGATGAGAATTTGACAAAAGGGTTCATTAGACCTTCTACTTCTTCCACTGCTGCAGGACTTTTCTTTGTCCGCAATAAGGATTCCAGTCTCAGGCCTATTATCGATTATAGGCAATTAAACACGATTACGATAAAGGATCGCTATCCTTTACCGCTTATCCCTGAACTTATTGAACAAGTGCATGGGGCTACTTATTTCACCAAATTAGACCTGAAAGGGGCATACAACCTAATCCGAATCCGTGACGGGGATGAGTGGAAAACAGCATTCAGAACCAGATACGGACTATTCGAATACCTTGTGATGCCATTCCGGCTATGTAATGCTCCCACAGCTTTCAAAAGATTCATAAACGACATCTTTAGAGACTTACTTGATGTCTGTGTTGTAGTATACCTAGACGATATACTTATCTATTCTCGATCTATGCCTGAACACATAAAACATGTAAGACTTGTGTTGTCCAGACTGCTCTCACACAGTCTATACGTGAAATTAAAAAAATGCCTATTTCATAAAGAAGAAATATTATTTCTAGGATACTTCATATCCAAAACTGGAATTAAGATGGATATGAGTAAGATATCCTGTATTCTAGACTGGCCTATACCAACAACTCGTAAGGCCCTACAGCGATTCCTAGGATTCTCGAACTTCTATAGGAAGTTCATCAAGAACTTTTCCGCCATTGTGAGACCTCTCACACAACTGACAAGTATAAAAAAACCATTCAAATGGTCAGAAGAAGCAAATCAAGCTTTCTGCTTATTAAAATCAAGCTTCACTTCTGCTCCCATACTACGCCATCCAGACCCATCCCTCCAATATATTCTGTAGGTAGATGCGTCAAATATGGCAGTAGGAGCAGTTCTCTCCCAACGACCAACAAACACTTCATCACTCCACCCAGTTGCTTTCTTTTTAAAATCACTAAGCAGCCCAGAGGTGAATTACCCAGTGGGTGAAAAGGAGTTGCTTGCCATAAAATTGGCACTGGAGAATTGGCGACATCTGCTCGAAGGTACCCGGTTACCAATACTCATATATACAGATCATAAAAACCTTCAATACCTCCAGACTAACAAGACTCTTTGCCACCGGCAGGTACGATGGTCATTATTCTTTTTAAGATTTAATTTCTTAGTGACCTATACGCCTGCAGACAAAAATAAAAAAGCGGATGCGCTATCACGACTAACCGAAGATAACTGCGCTGAAATCCCTTCCATTCCCATAATACCCTATGAACGCATTATTGGTGTTGTCCGATCCTTGAAGGAAGAGATTTTGCACAGTATAGGAATGGATTCACCTCCACCACAACTAAGTACTGATGCAGAAGGCTTCCTCTATTACAATGACAAACTTTACATACCCCCTACTATGCGCACCAAGATCTTGGAGTTATCGCATGATGTACCCATGGCAGGACATATGGGTATGACGAAAACCTTTAATTTGCTCACCAGGCAGTTTTGGTGGCCTGATATGAAGACGTCTGTACAAAAATTTGTTTCTTCATGTGACATCTGTGCAAGGTCCAAAATTGACACTACAAAACCATCTGGACTACTTTGTAGTCTACCAATACCCCAGGTTCCATGGGAAGTTGTGTCCTTAGATTTCATAGTAGAACTACCACCTTCCAAAGGATTTAATACCATCCTAGTGTCAGTGGACCACTTGACAAAGATGGCACATTTCATCGCTATCCGTAGACTACCTTCATCCAAACAAACAGCGGAACTACTGATGAAACATGTGTTCAAGTTGAATGGAATTCCAAAGACTCTTTTGTCCGACCGTGGTTCACAATTTATCTCTAAATTTTGGCAAGCACTTTGTCAAATTTTACGCATTGAGCGAAAGCTCACTTCTCCCTACCATCCTCAGACCAACGGACAGACTGAAAGAGTCAACCAGTGCATTGAGCAATATCTACGCTGCTACACATCATACCTGCAGGATGATTGGGTGGATCTCCTTCCTCTAGCGGAATTTGCTTACAACAACGCAACCCACAGTACTACGAAGCAAAGTCCGTTCTACTTGAACTATGGGTTTCATCCCACTCTTCTTCCACCACGCATCCTGCCATCGAGTAACCCAGTAGCCTCGGATTACCTTACCCAAATAAAAGACTCTTTGGGTTTACTCAATACTACCATATCACACGCTCATAGTCAACAAAAAAGGTACTACGACCTTCGTAGAAGACCTTCTCCTCAGTATGTTATTGGGGACCTCGTTTGGCTATCAACAAAAAATTTAAGATTAAAGATCCCTAGCAAAAAGCTTGGGCCTTTATTCTTGGGACCCTTCCCAATCAGGAAACTAATTGGAAAAGCTGCAGTACAGCTCACCTTACCGGCAGATCTCAAGATCCATCCCATCTTCCATGTGTCGCTATTGAAGCCACATGTTCCTAACCAAGGAATAAGGCCTACCATCCCACCTCCACCTCCTGTACAAGTTGAAGGCGGAGAAGAATATGAGATAAAGGAGATTCTGGATTCTCGTATCCACAGAAGAAGACTCCAATATCTAGTACGATGGAAGAACTATGGGCCCCAAGACGACACCTGGCTGGATACCTCTGATATACATGCCCCTAGACTGATTCGCAATTTTCACTCGAAATACCCGGAAAAACCAGTTCTAGAGGCCTTCCGGAGCCGGCCTTAAGGGGGGGGGGGTACTGTAATGTTCTGGTACCTCTGGTACCCTTATTCCACTTTCCATTCCGTGTATGCGTCCCACCATTCTCTTCTGGTAGGTGCGCATACACCTTTAAGACCGATGCTGTCATCACTGAGCGCCGCAGAGCGGCTATTTCAACCGCCGGCGTTCTCACTCACATGTTCGTTCAACCGTCATGGTTGGATCGTCCCTGTCTGAAGTCAGCATACCAGATGTTACTCGCTCCTGTATCTCGCTACCTGAACTTGTTTCATATCTGATCCTGTGTCTCGCCACCCGATCACTCCCGGCATGCTGCTTTCACCCTTCACTCTTCAACCTGCCTTGCATCTATGCTTACAAGCGTGTCTCGCTGTGGAACCTCGCTACAGATCCCTGTATCTCGCTACCAGGATCACTTCCTCAGACCCGAACCTCGCTACTGATCCCTGTATCTCGCTACTGGATCACTTCCTCATCACCGGACCCTTCTACTACTATACTATAGTGATAAGTACCCCGCAGGGGAAACCTCCATAACTTACACTACTACTATTGCATTAAGGACTGTTACTACCTATCCATACTATCCTATCATCTGCACTGTTACATAGATTGCTAGCTCTTGAGACTACTACCATCTATCATCTGCACTGCTGCATAGATTGCTAGCTCTCCTGTCTACTACCATCTATCATCTGCACTGCTGCATAGATTGCTAGCTCTCCTGTCTACTACTATCTATCCTTGCACTGGGTTAGTCTATCCTGTATTTGTCATCTGCTGTCCTCATCACCTGTTAGCATACTCGATACTAACCTATCTGCATTCCTAAATACCATCTTGAACTCTCCTGTACAAACCTATCAAGTGCTTACCATCCTTGTCACTGTTCACACCTGTCCCTTCAGCACATCACCTTCATACTATCATATACATCCTATCACTCCAGGAACATCTCATTGAGTGTGTATATATCTGTATGTTGAAGCTGACAGGCCCACGGTGATGAGTCCTGGAGAGTTGGATCTGGTATTCAACACATCTCTACATGACTACTGAGTGGAGATTTTGCAGCTGTAAATCCAGCCTATAACAAAAACGCAGGAGCATTACAGTCTTCAGCAAACTGCAGATTTTCTTGTGCATCATCTTTAGAAGAGGCTTCCTTCTTGGACAAATTTGATGCATTGTTAGGCGTATGGTTTTAGCACTGACAGGCTGAGCCCCCCCCCCCCCCCCACCTCTTCAACTTCTGCAGCAATGCTGGCAGCACTCATACGTCTATTTCCCAAAGACAACCTCTGGATATGACGCTGAGCACATGCACTAAACTTCTTTGGTCAACCATGGCGAGGCCTGTTCTGACTGGAACCTGTCCTATTAAACCACTGTATGGTCTTGGCCACCATGCTACAGCTCAGTTTCTGGGTCTTGGGGATCTTCTTATAGCCTAGGCCATCTTTATGTAGAGCAACAATTCATTTTTTCAGACCCTCAGAGAGTTCTTTGCCATGAGGTGCCATGTTGAACTTCCAGTGACCAGTATGAGAGAGTGAGAGCGATAACACCAAATCTAACACACCTTCTCCCCATTCCCACCTGAGACCTTGTGACACTAACCAGTCACATGACTAATTGGAAAATTGGTAATTGGGCCCAATTTAGACATTTTCACTTAGGGGTGTACTCACTTTTGTTGCCAGCTGTTTAGATATTATTGGCTGTGTGTTGAGTTATTTTGAGGGGACAGCAAATATACACTGTTATTACAAGCTGTACACTCACTAATTTACATTGTAGCAAAGTGTCATTTCTTTAGTGTTGTCACATGAAAAGACAGAATAAAATATTTCCAAAAATGTGAGGGGTGTACTCACTTTTGTGAGATACTGTATAAATAAGGGTTCCTCCATGTTAAAAAGGTTGAGAAAGGCTGTCCTTACCTCCCCTGTGAGCGTAATCTCTGCGCAGACATAAGCTGGCTGGCTGTAAACAAATATTTAAATGCAGAAAAAGGGGGTTCCCCTATGGTGGGACTTTTAAGGCACGCCTAGAGTGCCTGAAAAGTCCCACCATAGGGGAACCCCCTTTTTCTGCATTTGCATATCTTTGGGATGTGGCACCATCATCAGGGTCACCATTGAGAGCAATCTCTTAGCAAATATTTAAACACTTGAGGACGGCCCGCCCGCAGTACATTGTGCAGCTGCTGTAGGCAAAGCGATGTACCCGTACGTTGTTGTCTACTTCCAGGTTTAGGGCATGCACATTTGTGTGCCCCAGACTGGCTCCTGCTGTGATTGGTCACAGTGGGAGCATGTCAACAAGCCCTGACCAATGAATTATGGCCAGGACCTGCTGACCGGCTGTGTGCAATCACAGCCCAGAGCTCTCTGTGTTCCTCAGAGAGGATCTGTCAGTTTCTCATCCCTGCAAAGCAGGGGTGAGAAACTGAAAGATTAATTAGTAAAAGCGGAACACTTTACACACATTACACATAGTTAGGCACATCTTTAACCCTTTAATCGCCCTAGCTGTTAATCCCTTCCCAGCCAGTGTCATTAGTACAGTGATTCATGCACACAGGGTGTTTTTACAGCTGCTTTTAGGAGCGTCATGCATTTTTTTTTTTTTTGCAGCTTACCTCTTGCACACACAGGCGTTTAGAAGTTGTAAGTGGTATAGACGTTGCAAAATGCAAAGAAAAAAAACAGGGCCAGTGTTTTCTGAGGACCAGCATTACAGCTGTAAATGGCTGCAAAACGCGGGTTAACCCTAGATACAGCATTACGCCTCGTCAAGCATTTTTTTTTTTCATGTCAAAATCAATGGTTCCCTATGAGAGCCCATTGATCTGAACGGAAGTTGCATCCAAGTTGGATCATGATGATCCGACTTGTGGTGCGACTTGTGCTCTGAGGATGTTAAAGGAGAACCCCATGCCATAATTAAATAAAAAACTGCGTGGGGTCCCCCCAAGTTCTATACCAGGCCCTTTGAGTCTAGTATGGGTTTTAAAAAGGAACCCTGTGCCAAAATAAAAAAAGAACAATGTGGGACCCCCCCCCCCCCAAGACCATACTAGACCCTTCGGTTGGGTCCCCCTAAAATCCGTACCAGACCCTTATCTGAGCATTCAGCTCGGCAGGTCAGGAAAGGGAAGAGGATGAACGCTCCCCCCCCTCCTGGACCATACGAGGCCACACGCCCTCAACATGTCGTCACATACCTTCACAAGGGGTGGGGTCTCCTGCTGATGTCACCGGTTTACCATGCCCCACAGCTATATAAGAAGCCACAGAGTGTGGAGCTCGCTTAATAACGGGAGAAAGTGTCAGAGGCGGATCCAGGGGAGCAACAGGTCAATTCCCCCCCCCCTGAGAAAATAGTGAGCCGGTCGGCGGGTGAGCGCACTGAGAGGGTGGGCAGACAGGCAGGTGAGCGGGAGGGCCAGCAGAGCGGGTGAGTGAATTGACAGGCAGGGGAGCGGGTGGGCCTCTCCCTCACGAGATCACAGATGCTTCGGCTCTGTCTGATCTGCCTTTACCCGTGCATGACGTTAGGGTCCCTCTCTTGCTGCCGGCCACGGAGCAACCTGTCAGGTCAGTCACTGGGATATTTCCACTTTTCCCTTCACGCCCTCATCCTTTCCTTACACTTACATCCCCCAGGCTAACACTTCACTTACTCCCTATTTCACTCTCTCCACCTTTCACATCACCTTCTACCACACACTGCTTCTCCATTTTCTCCATCATCCCTTGGCTTTTGGGCTTTCCCTCCTCTTCTTTTTCCTCCTTCCTTTCTTTCCCCCCCTTCCTTCCTTCTCCCCCTTTCCCCCCCCCCTTCCCACCTTCCTTCTCTTACTTCTTCCACTCCCTTTTGGAAACCCCATGCTTTTGGTACACTAGTCCTTTCCACCTGGTACAAATTATACCAGTTTATTACCATTGTGAGCATATATGCCACATTTTCACTACTTTTTTCACAGGTTTGGAAGGTTCTCTTTCATACACACACACTTGCCTGCCATGGGACCCCCTCTCTGTTTGCCGGCACTGTGGGACCCTTCAGCTCCCGGGTTAGACGTGACGCACCGCTGCCATATAGGAGTCCACTTTTGCTATTTGAGCTTTTTTGATCTGTGAGTATACAGTACTCCCTTAGCTCTTATCATTTTATTTGAACCTTTTTCATTTTTAATTTCATCTCTACTGCACCCTGTAACAACATTGTCTTCTTATAGAGACACCTTGAATATATTGATCTCTGAAGAAGGGAGACTGCTCCCGAAACGCGTCAAATCACAATATATATTCTACTGCGATGTCATCTCATTACATCATTCTTGTTACTTTCAAAGCAAGAGGTTACACCAAGTTGTCTACCCTAAAGTGAAAATACATCATATTATATTATTCATGTTACATGTCATGTATATTTTGAGCCATTGAGCTATATTATGTGCCATTGAGCAAATGTTGTCATCTTATGCAATAAAATCAATCGTTATTTTATTCATATACTGTGCATGATAATCATTTCCAGCCACTGAGCACGTACCTCATACAAAGTCCCGCGGGCCAATTCTCTTTGTGTTGATATATATTTTGGGATGGAGGAGTGCTTTGGTGGGAACCAGACCATTACCCCTTTCTGAGCAGAAGGATGACATCATATCTGACTCCCCGCCCTGCATCACCGCTGTCCAGCTTGTGACAAAGCACAGCTCTCAGTGGGTTGCAGTGAGATTACCTCACACTGCCCGCCTTCACTCTGGGTCTAGGGTGCAAGTGACAAGCTGCATCTGTTGGCAGGTGACGTGGCAAGTGACAAGCTGCATCTTGTGTCCCGCGACGTGGCAATTGACAAGCTGCATCTGATGACAGGTGACGTGGCAAGTGACAAGTTGCATTTGGTGTAACCCGACGTGGCAAGTGACAAGTTGCATCTGGTGTCACGTGACGTGGCAAGTGACAAGCTGCATCTGGTGACAGGCGACATGGCAAGTGACAAGCTGCATCTGGTGTCACGCAACATGGCAAGTGACAAGCTGCATCTGGTGACAGGTGACGTGGCAAGTGACAATTTGCATCTGGTGACAGGCGACGTGGCAAGTGACAATCTGAATCTGGTGTCACGCGACGTGGCAAGTGACAAGCTGCATCTGGTGACAGGCGACATGGCAAATGACAAGCTGCATCTTACGTCAAGCGACGTGGCAATTGACAAGCTGCATCTGGTGACAGGTGACGTGGCAAGTGACAAGCTGCATCTGGTGTAACGCGACATGGCAAGTGACAAGCTGCATCTGGTGTCACGTTACGTGGCAAGTGACAAGCTGCATCTGGTGACAGGCAACATGGCAAGTGACAAGCTGCATCTGGTGTTACGCAACATGGCAAGTGACAAGCTGCATCTGGTGACAGGCGACGTGGCAAGTGACAATTTGCATCTGGTGTTAGGCGACGGTGGCAAGCTGCATCTGGTGACAGGCGATGTGGCAAGTGACAAGCTGCATCTGGTGACAGGGGACATGGCAAGTGACATGCTGCATCTGGTGGCACGTAACATGGCAAGTGACAAGCTGCATCTGATGGCAAGTAATGTGGCAAGTGACAATCCGCATCTGGTGGCAGGCAATGTGGCAAGTGACAAGCTGCATCTGGTGATAGGCGACGTGGTAAGTGACAAGCTGCATATGGTAGCAAGTAACGTGGCAAATGACAATCCACATCTGGTGGCAGGCGACGTGGCAATGAAACGTTTAGGGCTCCCACTGATTCTGATTCTGCATTATGGTGAGTTGAACTATTTCATTTAATATTACAATGTAATAATAGAAATAATGTGCTTCAATCATCCTGACACTATATCAAACATGGTGCCGTGATGATTGAAGCACTAACACCAGGCATTGCCCAGACAAATTGCCCACAAAAAACTGCAGTGCCCCTCTGGAGACTAGATTCTGGATCCGCCTCCGGTCGGAGGAAGATCGGGTTGGTGGTGGAGAAGATTGGAGGAAGAAGACCATTTTGGCGTGGGGCTCCCCTTCAAGATTCTCAGAGTACAAGTCGCACCACAAGTCACCATGATCCGACTTGGATGTGACTTCTATTCAAATCAATGGGCTGAAAGTTAGATCAAAGACAGCTCTCATATGGAACCATTGACTTTGAATAGAGGCAGAAAAACGCTGCTAAAGGCTAATGCGGCTAAACGCGCATTAACGCCAATAGATAAAAACTACTAAAAGCGAGTTTTTACAGCGCTTTTTCCTGGCATTGGTAGTGGCTTTGCAGCTTGTTTTTTCTAATGCCCTGTGAGCATGAGGCCCTAATGTCACTGGTGATGTCAGTGGCAGTTATTCACTTCCCCCCCAGCATAAGTTAGTGTGAGATTTTCACCACAATATCGCAGTCCCATTATAGTATGATCGCTGCCATTAGCAGTATAAAAAATATATAAATCAAAATTCCTGTATATATACCATGTTTGCAGGTGCTGTAACTTTCACGCAAACCAATCAATATACACTTATTGGGATTTTTCTTTTTGGCCCTTTCACACTGGGCTGATCCATTTTGACGGAATCCGCTTGCTCAGAGGGGGATCGCTCCACTGATCCCCGCTTAGCAGGCGGATGATAGTTCGGTCTCCACTCACTGTGCTGAGACTGACCTGTCAGAGTGCCACACTCCTCGCCTGTCTGTTTTTTTTTTAATCAATGTTTTATTGAAATTCAAACTCAGTACAGTGGAAAATAAATGTTGAGCAGTAACAATAGTATTCGCCTGTCTGTTTTCATCCGATCCCATCCTCCAGACGGATGGAAAATAGGGTCACCATCTCTCTGGATCTGGCGGACAGGGGACAGGATCAGATTGGATAGATGTCAGCTGACATGACCTCTGCCACTCCATAGGGGTGAATGGAGGGTCTGAGCAGGTCTGCCTGAAAAACTGGCAGGGGGACCTGATTGTAAATCCCGTGTGAAAGGACCCTTTATCAAAAACATGTAGCAGAATACATTTTGGGCATAGTTTATGAAATTTTCATTTATATCACAAAAATAAAAAACCCAGTTGTGATCAAACACCACCACATAAAAGCTCTATTTGTGTGAAAAAAACATATAAATTTTGCTTGGGTACAGCATTGCATGACCGCGCAATTGCGCAGTGCTGAATAGCAAATAATGGCCTGGTCATGGAGCATAAAGGGTGTAAAATCTTCTGGAGTTCAAGTGGATAATGAATGCGTGATCAATTGTTGTCAATGGGATGTACTGTATGTGCTGCATTCCATAACCAAGGCTGTAGCCATGGAACTGCCAACATGCAACTCCAACATTCCCATACTTGATTCCATGCATGCTTATATTAGCAGCCTCCCTTCTGATATTATCTAGATTTAACTTTCACAGCTACAGCATTTCATAAAAGTGAGTACACCCCTCACATTTTTGTAAATATTTTATTATATCTTTTCATGAGACAACACTGCAGAAATGACACTTTGCTACAATGTAAAGTAGTGAGTGTACAGCTTGTATAACAGTGTAAATTTGCTATCCCCTCAAAATAACTCACACAGCCATTAATGTCTAAACCGCAGGCACCAAAAGTGGGTACACCCCGAAGTCATAATGTCCCAATTGGGCCCAAAGTGTCAATATTTTGTTTGGCCACCATTATTTTCCAGCACTGCCTTAACCCTCTTGGGCATGGAGTTCACCAGAGCTTCACAGGTTGCCACTGGAGTCCTCTTCCACTCCTCAATGATGACATCACGGAGCTGGTGGATGTTAGCGACCTTCACTCCTCCACCTTCCATTTGACGATGCCCCACAGATGCTCAATAGGGTTTAGGTCTGGAGACATGCTTGGCCAGTCCAATCACCTTTACCCTCAGCTTCTTTAGCAAGGCAGTGGTCGTCTTGGAGCTGTGTTTGGGGTCGTCTGCCTTGGGGCCCAGTCTCCAAATGGAGATGATCATGCTCTTCCTTATGCCACACTACATGGAGTGAACCATGAATGCCAACATGTAGCTCCCCAGTACCGGCAGCACTCATGCAGCCCCAGACCATGGCACTCCCACCACCATACTTAACTGTAGGCAAGACACACTTGTCTTTGTACTGCTCACCTGGTTGCCGCCACACATGCTTGACTCCAACTAAACCAAATAGGTTTATCTTGGTTCCGTCAAACCACAGGACATGGTTCCAGTAATCCATGTCCTTAATCTGCTTGTCTTCAGCAAACGGTTTGCGGCCTTTCTCGTGCATCATCTTTAGAAGAGGCTTCCTTCTGGGACGACAGCCATGCAGACCAATTTGAGGCAGTGTGTGGCGTATTGTCTGAGCACTGACAGGCTGACCCCCCCACCCCTTCAACCTCTGCAGCAATGCTGGCAGCGCTCATACGTCTATTTCCCAAAGACAACCTCTGGATATGACGCGGAGCATGTGCACTCAACCTCTTTGGTGGACCATGGCGAGGCCTGTTCTGAGTGAAACCTGTCCTGTTAAACCACTGTATGCTTTGGCAAGACCCTGAAAATGAGCTGCAGCATGGTTGCCAATCTTCCTATAGCCTTGGCCATCCTTCTGAAGAGCAACAATTCTTTTTTTTTCAGATTCTCAGAGAGTTCTTTGCCATGAGGTGTCATGCTGAACTTCCAGTGACCAGTATGAGAGAGTGAGAACACCAAATGTAACACACCTGCTCCCCATTCACACCTGAGACCTTGTAACACTAACGAGTCTCATGACACCGGGGAGGGAAAATGGCTAATTGGGCCCAATTTGGACATGTTCACTTAGAGGTGTACTCACTTTTGTTGCCAGCAGTTCAGACATTAATGGCTATGTGTTGAGTTATTTTGAGGGGACAGCAAATTTACACTGTTATACAAGCTGTACACTCACTACTTTACATTGTAGCAAAGAGTAAATGGGGGATGAGTCAAGTTAGGCCAGTTTGGATTTGAATTCGCTGGTGCAAACTTACTTGCTATAAACAGAGCCATTTCTACCGTTTTTTTTTCTTCCCAAAATGCCTAAAGAAGGCCTCACACGCATCGCCTAAACTGTGTGGATTGTCAAAACCATACAGACCGCCTTCTCTGTTGAAGGTCTCTCCCCCTCTGGTAAGATGAAGGCACATTCGACTATGGTGGTGGCAACATCCTGAGCAGCATGGTCAAAAGTATTGTCAGAGGTGATTTGTAGAGCAACAAGTCGGAGTTCTTCCAACATGTTTATACACCCCTATAAGATAGATGTGGCCTTGTGTGCTAGGCAAATCATGAGCACCTCCATCCTGTTTGCTGCTGTGGCACAATATTAAAACCTTATTCAGCAGCAATTTCTTGTGTTTGGTGTCATTCATTTTCTTTTCCCTCTCTTGTTGAGCCAATGCTAGTTTGATGCTGTTGTGCGCCAATGTAACCCAGAGCCAAGACAACAGAAAATGACTGTGCTTCATGTCAGTACAGAACCATTGCTTTTTATTTCATGTGTCTAGTCATAGAACACTGGCTAAAGGAGGATCCTTTCAATTAATTGGTTTAGATAGGGGTTGTCCTTTAGTGGGGTGATTGCAGCTGTTCAGCAGAGCCAGCAAAGGAGAATTACTGCAAGCATTTGAAAAACAGCTCCAATTTCTTGGAGTTCATTGAAGAAAAAAAAAAGGTCCCATTCCTCTGTCTATAATCATTTTCAACAAAACTACGGTATACCGGGAATAGGGGGGTGTAAATCAGGCTAGCCCCAATTTTTTTTTGCTTGCCCATGTTCAAATCCTCTTGAAGTTGGCAGTACAGTAAACCCCCGCTCCATCGCGGTTCAGTTTTTGCGGTCCCGGTATATTGCGGTTTTTTTTTGTAATGTTATTTTACTATATAAATCATTAAAAAATTTAATATTTTTGTGTTTTCCATAGCTCTTGCTATGTCTCTCAGTATCTTTTATGTGTTTAAATGTGTTCCTATTGTTTTAAAAGTGTGTTTAAAGACCTTAAAATGCTTTTACACGTACAGTGACAGTAAAATAAACATGCCTACAATGCATTTTAATAGGGGTTTTCTATTTCGCGGATTTTCACTTTTCGCGGCTGGGTCCGGAACGTAACTCCCGCAATGGAGGGGGGTTTACTGTATACCAAAACAATCTCTGAATTCCTATGTTCCTGAATGAACTACAAAAAACTGATTTTAGGGCCAGCTCACACTAGAATGCACTGCGGGAAACCCGTGTTTTGTACGCATTTCCTGCACAGTGTTCAAAACGCACAGCTGTGTGATTCATGTTGTGAACTGACCCTTACAATGAGCCCAGTGGTATACAGTGGGTAGTTTCAAAGGTATTTTCAATAGCTCAAAAGAGAAAAAAAAAAAAAAAAATTGTTAGGGTTTTACATACACTTTAAAAGAACAATGTCATTAAAAGTTCACTTTTATGGCCCGTACACACGATCCGAAAATCGGACGAAAATTAACGCTTGTGAAAGGATCGGACGATAATCTGATCGTTAGTACACAGCTTACGAGAGGCGATCACGACAGTTCGCTCGATATTATCCGGTCGTGCAAGCATAAAAATTTTGGATCGGATTATAACACATCGTACGATTATCGTATTATCAGTATGTTGTTCGTCCGAAAAAAATGGTGAGCAGTAGACAGCGCATGAGCAGTAGACATAATTTTCCCCTCACACGCTACAGCGTGGTTACGCATACCGGAAGCTTTTGAATCAATCAGAAAATTCGTATCGTAAGTAACCTCTCCCATTTGCGGACGGAGGGAGAGTCGTCCGATTTTTGGATCGTGTGTACTGGGCATTAGGCTACATTTACACCACTGATTAGGGGAGTTCCTTCTGTGGCTGTCAGTGGCTCTCATCGGGTAGGTGCGACCGCTTACCCCGTTCACTATAATCACTATAATAAGCTTTTTGCCACTATCTGCACAGCACTTTGTGTGTGTCCAGCAGCAATTAACGCACTGCTGTGCAGAGAGCGGCGAGTAGCTGCGTCCGCCAGCAACCTGCTTTTACAGAGAATAGGGCGGGCGGTCGCACCCGCCCGCTGAGAACCACAGAAGGAACAGCCGCTACAATTCACACCAGCTTTAATCGAAAAGAGAGAGAAAAAAAAAAAAAAAAAAGGATTGAATGCAAGGAAACAAGGTAGTAACAAAGTTACAGATATTGCAAAAGGCGCTAAAAAATGTAAGTTTCCTCAATTTTTCTATGATTACATAATATAGATACAGTTACTTTAAATGACACAAGCAGCTTGCTTACGGTACAGTATAATAATATAATATTTTATTAGGTGATCAGAAAAAAAAAAAAATATAAAAAAAACACATTCTACAACACACCTTTTCCAAGAATGTGAAAAATGCAATGTCCAAATATCTGGTAATTATAACTGCTGTAAAATCCTTGATTTAGGTGTTACCACATGGCCCTCTGAACACCAGAAATCATATTGTGATCTGCAAAGTGGCGGAATACTATTCTGCTGATTCGCCAACGTCTCTTCACACCACGAGGACGTGAGGTGAGAACGCAGCGATTCCGAATTCTCACTGGGCAACTATCCCTGGGCAGTGCAGCCATCTCCTTATCTGCTATTTCCTGCAAAAAAAAAAAAAAAGTTAGCACATCTGTTACACGGAGACACTAGTTGATGATACTTAAAGCATGTACAGCCACAACTTTTCTTTTTCATTTTGGATAGAGTAGGAAAGTCGTCAGTGTTGGGGAGATTTTCCTCACGGTCCTTAAAGAAACAGAAAGAGGAAATCTCTACAATGGGAAGGCAGTTCCTTTGACAGTTGTCACCAATGAAAGATTTCCTCTCACGTTTCAGTATAGGAAGGGTGAATCTCTAATGGGGACATAAAGAGCAAAGAAAACCTGGCAAGTTCTAACCTCTTTTACTATACTATCAAAAAAGTGTTCCCTCTAAATAAATTTTAAATGATATGAGATGCAAGTGATTGAAAGAGGACATCATCCTTTCCCAAGTACAGCAAACGGAAGCTGGGAGAAGAGTAAGTGCGCTAATTAAATTTTTCCCCTGCAGGTCTTTTTTTTTTTATAGCTTTTATGCAGTGTTTCAGCATAAAAGCTATAAAAAAAAAAAAAAAAAAAAAAAAAAAAAAAGAGCGCATTTAAATAATAGACCTTGCACTTTAGCTGCAAAGTCTGCTTTAGGCCCCTTTCACACTTTACCGCGATTTTGACTGGACTTGAAGCAATGGCTGTATAATCTTGGGATCTATAGACCTCAAGTCGGACCAAAGTAGTGCGGGACTACTTTGAAGTCGCAAAGATATGAACGATACTCAATGGAAATCATAGGGTATGACTTGTCACGCGACTGCAGTCCCAAGTTGCAGGACAAGTCACAGAAGTGTGAAAGGGGCCTTAGGTTGGCTCCTGTCTTGGCCAGCAGGTACAGATATTTACAATCTTTACAGAGCTTCCCAGTAGCCTGAGATCCTAGAGTGCCCGACAAAGGAAACTGCTGTCAAAGTTTGCATGGTTGTCGTTTAGCCCTTCCCCCTTTGCTGCCCGCACCTTACTATTGGCTAAAAATTGTGATGAGTGACCTCATTGGTCAAAAGACTACTCTCACAAACCACCTGCAAAAATAAAGGCCTCTTGCACACGGATGTAATAGTTTACTTGTATTCACACACTGGATCGTGCTGGCAGAAATATCCCTAGGCCTCATTTACATGGCTGTCACACAGAAATAAAACCATTTTTTTTTTGTACTTGTATGGATCACACGAGTGCAATTATTTCTGCATTCCAGTGACCCATTTGGCATAAGCCGGCTGACGTCACATAGCCAATACAAGCTCTTAAAAGATCCCGACAATATAGTTGGGATCCATCCAGATGCCTGAACTGGGAGGCACTGAAAAGCCTGAGCCAGCCACTCCCATTCCCTCCACAGCTCAGCACTTCAGTAACAGCTGGAGGGGCAGAACAGCCAGCCAGTGACAGATAGTCACCAGCTCTCTGCAGCCTGAAGACGAGAGCTGAGCAATCAGTGGTGTTTGATTGCTCAGTTCTTGGTCTTACAGCTGGCAGGGGACAGATGCAGCATTCACCTAGGTGACTATAATTTTTATTATTTTTTTGTGAAACCCACAGTACTCTTTTAAGGCAAGGAACAATAGTTCCTGCATAATGATCAGTAAAAAGATTTTTGTTTTTGAGCAAAAGTTGGAAGGTTCTTTTTCTCATTGGTATACATTGTATACGCATGTCCTCAGATGAAGATTTTTGGTTACGGATCTGAATGCAGTACATGTTTACGCTCCTCTGTGAATGTCTCTATTGAAAAACAATGGAGCTGCATGCAGATCTGTAAATAAAAATGGGTAAAATTCTTCATTCTCTTCTAGCTGCCAATGTTTTAATTTATATGCATACACTACTTGGGTATATTTTTGTAAAATACTGCACTCAAATGTAAAATATTCTATCATTTTTATAACTCTAAATACATTTTATGCAGTTGTGTTGATTGTCCCATTTACAACAATGCATGTGTTCAGATCCATAAGCGAAAAAAAAATGATACATGGTTATAAACACTGCGTTTTTTTTTTCACCCATCTAAAACAGTGTTTATTGTACTTCCCTGTCTCGGGGGGGGGGGGGGGGGCAGCATACACAGGATATAGCTCTGTCCCTATGTCCACCCACAGGACCTGTTCAAATCTATAAAAGGAAAGCGAGTGTAACCTCCTATAATCTAAGTTCAGGGCAGCGCAAAATGTTTATGGAGACATTTGCAAAGCAGCAGGTTGGTGCAGTGCACCTGCCTCAAGTGCTACAGGGAAAAGGAATCATAATGGAGACATTCCATAATACAGTGTACACATTCCCTACATAAATCTATATCCACCATATGGTGGGTGCAATACAATATCAACACCTTAAGAGAAAAAGCGCATAGATCCTGCCCTGAGGAAATGGGTGGTTTCCCCAGTGTTAGACCATGCGAGTGTATTGTAGCAATCATAGGTGGGCAAACTTCAAGCTTGACGTGTTTCGTGATAAACGCTTCTTCAGGAGCTCTTCAAACACATACCCCAGGTGGAGTCCAATGGGGGGGGGTCAAAAATACAGATAATAAACTCTGGTATATGACTAGCGTTTTATAGAATATTAAATTCAAAGATATTAGGAGGGTACCATCCAAACAATCTCTCAGGTCACTCAGTCTCAGTGGGGACACCCAGATATTAAGCCAACTAATCAGATACCTACCTGGAATGATATCTGGCTGTTTTATTAACAGCTGTAGCTTATTGCAGTAACTGACCATCCAGTGTCTATTGCACACCGACTCTGTCACCAGTATCTGATCCATATGTTTAGCCTACCTATTTTCTATATTTAGCCATCAGCAAACCCTGTGAGATATGGTGTGACAGAGATTATTATGTTTGGATGATACTGGCCTAATATCCTTGAATTTAATATTCTATAAACTGAAGTCCTATACCAGAGTTTATTATCGGTATTGTTGACCCCCCATTGGACTCCACCTGGGGTATGTGTTTGAAGAGCTCCTGAAGAAGAGTTTATCGTGAGAAACATGTCAAGCTTGAAGTTTGTCCACCTATGATTGCTACAATACAATCATATGGTCCAACACTGGGGAAACCACCCATTTCCTCAGGGCAGGATCTGTGCATTTTTTCTCTTAAGGTGTTGATATTTTATTGCACCCACTATATGGTGGATATAGGGTTATGTAGGGAATGTGTACACTGTATTATGTAATGTCTCCATTAATACTTTTTTAATAATTTCTAATAAATTATGAAATAAATTATTTTACTTGTGCCTTTAAAGTCCATGCTATTTTAGTCCATTTATGATTCCAATAAGTTTTGGGATGTGGCACACTTTACTTGCCGGCTACACCCGTGACACCACCTAACGGTAGTGTAGGTTTTTCATAGTATCATTGCTACAGGGAAAATCCAGGGGCTTGTACGTCAATGGAATGATGGTCCAGGCTTTCATGTCCATTGCAATAAAGTTTGAATATACATTTTCAGCCCTCCCTGTTTAGCTTTTTATTTCTCACATGTATGCTGCCATGTTGGCGCCCAGAAAATTGTATCAAATATTTACCATAATTTTCCTTCCCTGATGCCAATCCATTGGAGCATAATTCTACCCCCCCCCCTTTTTTTTTTTTTTTTTTAAAACAGAGAATATAGGATGTTGCGCTTGCTGTCCTTTTATAGATGTAAACAGGTCCTGTGGGTGAATAAAGGGGTGCAGCTATATCATAGGTATGCTGCCATGGATTGAAGGATTGGGATCAAGAAAGGAAAATTACAGTAAGTATTTTATACAATTTTCTGTTTTTCTTCAAATGCAATCCACAAACTGCAAAGTACCTGAAGCTCCTTAGGCAAGATCATGTTTTTCCTCAAAGCATTAATCCTTAGTCTTTCATCTGCATATTCATACGCCATCTTCCTCCTCTTCACATCTCTCCACATTCGCCAATCTACATAATGACTTCTCACTTGATTTGTGAATGTTGGTGCGGGCCAAGGAAGCAGCTGTGGAGAGAAGTTTACACAATGAATGTTAAAAGTGAAATTATTCTTTAAGCCAGCAACAGATGGTTCAAATCTTGGCCGGTTCTGCAAGGACCGACTGAGATACAAACCATGTATAGGCAGGCCGATTGTACCCAAGTTGCTCAATTTGGGTACAACAAGCATGTTGGCTTTTTCATGCGATTTTTGCCAGCAGCTATAGCTGCTAGCAATATTCACTGGAGATGCACCAAAATTTTGCCACCCGAAAATTGTGTTTTTGGCATTTTGTCAATAGGTAAAAGGGTGTCGATAGTGACGACTCACAAAAAGCGCATCAAGAACGTAACACGGGTGCCTTATTATTGTGTTCTTGCTGTGCTTTCAATGCATTTCAACAGGGCAGTGTGTTTTTGGTGCAATATTTTAAATAGACCAAAAATGCAGCAAGCAAGATTTCTAACACAACAACGGAAGTGCAAGGGACCAGTGTGAAGAAATACATTTTTTTGTTAGCTTTTCTTGCGCTAACGGTGCCGATAATGGCTAATAACTTAAAATTTATTTAAATTCAGGAGATTAATAAAAAGCCAAATATAATACAACTATACATAAAAATATATGTGTTTAAAAAAAAAAGAAAAAAAAATAATTTTCAGTTTCGGTCAAGTGCATCCTGAATTTTCGGTTTCAGCACCAAAATTTCCATTCGGTGGACCTGTAATCGCTGCGTGTTCTCCCAGTAAGGACGGCTCCCCTGTGCCCACCCACCTGGCAGAAGAACACAATAGCTTTGCAGGAGGGACTCCACAATATATACACTGACTACGTTGATAGGGGAAAAAAAATCAAGTGATTTTCTTTCCTGCAAAGTCGCACCATCTATGGCCAGCCTTACTCTGCTCCCATGCCTCTTCTAGCTTAGTAAGTTTAATTCACAGCAGTTGAAAGCTTCACTACACGGCCCTGGCAGTGGTGTAGAACTATAATGCTCGCAAGGGCTATCGGTCATTGTCATCTAGCTGCAAAAGAACCTGGAAGTGATGTGCATTATGTCACTTCTGGTTTTGGTTGTCACTTTCTGTGCTCCATTAGCTTCAGGAGCACATTGGAGTGCAGGGGAGACATCAGGGGTCTCATTAAAGAAAACCTGTCTGCAGCTAGAAGCATCACCCCCATACCGTTGTTTAGAGCCGATGGTCGGCTTTCTTGTAATGACAACTGATGTGGCTGAGCGGCCCCTCCGTAGTCATTACAAGGAGCAGGAGGAGATGCCCCCCCCCTCCTGCCGCTCGCCTGGGTCTCCTGTCCCACCGGCATTTCCGCTGCCTGGCCAAAGACCTGAAAAAAGCAGCATTTGGCTCTGATCGGGTCCTCGATGTAAAAACCCGGAAGCGATGTCATATCACTTCCAGGTACTAAAGCCTTAACCACTTTACGTCTGCTCACAGTAATACTACTGCGGCAGAGTGGCTCGTTATCGTCTGACGACGTAGTATTAACGTCGTCAGACACTCCCCCTTCTGGGTGGCGCTTGCGCGCCGCCGGAGGCTCGCTCCCGCTGTTTTCATTCACAGCGGGAGTCGGGCCAGGGGAGGAGCAGCGGCGATGGCCGCTGCTCTTACCCGATCGTCGGGGATCGAGTCTGGAGATCCGCCCGCTGTGTGTAAACACAGCGGGCGGATCTCCATAGTGACAGGGAGTGACAGATCGGACTGTTCAGCATAGCTGGACATCCGATCTGTCCATGACTCACACAGTCACCTCCCCCCCTACACGTCAGTAAGCACCAGGCATACATTAACCCCTCCCTCTCCAATAAAATTAACCCCTTCCCTGCCAGTGTCATTTTTACAGTAACAGTGCATATATATAGCACTGATTACTGCAGTAATGTCACTGGTACCCCCAAAAGTGTCAAAAATGTCAGTCAAGGGTCCGATCTGTCCGCCGCAATGTCGCAGTCCCGCAAAAAAAAAAAAAAAAAAAAAAAAAAAAAAAAAAAAAAAAAAAAAAAAAAAAAAAATCGCAGATCGCCGCCATTACGCGTTAAAAAAAAAAAACACCAAAAAATGACAGAAATCTTTCCCTTTGTTAGTAAACGCAATAACTTTTGCGCAAACCAATCAAAATACGCTTATTGCGATTTTTTTTACCAAACATATGTAGCATAAAACAAATTGGCCAAAAATTTTTTTAAAAAATTGGTTTTTACATCTTTTTTGGGGGGAATTTCATATAAAAAAAATGTTAAAAATATTGTTATTTTTTCAAAATAAACGCTCTTTTTTTGTTTATAGCGCAAAAAGTAAAAATCGCACAGGTGATCAAATACCACCAAAAGAAAGCTCTGTTTGTGGGAAAAAAAGGACGCAAATTTCGTTTGGGTACGGCGTCGCACGACCGCGCAATTGTCAGTTGAAGTCGCACAGCGCCGAATCGCAAAAAGTGGCCTGGACGGAAGACAGCAAAATCCTCCGGTGGTAAAGTGGTTAAAGGCGACAGATAAAAAAAAAAAAAAGACAGCATTCGAAATAGCCAAACATGACGTTTTGAATGCTTTTAAGTGCAGAGCAGGGGTTTGGGGTCAGACCCCAGATCCCTCCATAAAGAGTACCTGTCACTGCCTATTACTTTCACAAGGGATGTTTAAATCCCTTGTGACAGCAATAAAAGGGATACATTTTTTTTTTTTTTTTTTAAAGGACAGTGTAAAAAAAAAAAAAAAAAAAAAAAAAAAAAAAAATTTAAAATGTGCAGAATACCAGCACCTATCAGCCTGAAGGGTGGATTAAAAAACGGTATAGGCCCTGAAAAAACTATATTGGTCAATCCCTACTGCTATCACACTGGGGGCTTATCAGCTCCCAATTTTAAGGCTTGACATGTGGGTTATCAATTTACTCGGCACAACCCAGGGCTGGACTGGCCTAGCGGGATACCGGGAAATCTCCCGGTGGGCCGCCGGCCCTGGGGCCACTTTGAGGGCCGGCGCAGCCGCAGCGCTGCTTTAAGGGCCGGCCCAGCCGCGGCGCCGCTTTAAGGGCCGGCCAAGCCGCAGCGCCGCTTTAAGGGCCGGCCAAGCCGCAGCGCCGCTTTAAGGGCCGGCCAAGCCGCAGCGGCGCTTTAAGGGCCGGCCAAGCCGCAGCGGCGCTTTAAGGGCCGGCCAAGCCGCAGCGGCGCTTTAAGGGCCGGCCAAGCCGCAGCGGCGCTTTAAGCATTGGGGCGGTGAGTGACGGTCCGTCAGTCCGATAGTTACTGTGAGCGGCAACATGACGTCACGACGCCGACGGGGGCGGCTGGCGCCGTGGGGAAATTGAGAAACTGAGTGGCTGAGTGGAGAGAGGTAGGCTGGTCGTGCAAGCGAGGCTGCGAGTCTGCGACTGGTGACTGTCAAGGGCGCGCCGATGATGATCCCTCCCTCATCCCCACAGTCCCTCCTCCCCGGTCCAAGGAGTTTTTGGGTGATACCAGCATTGCCAGGTGGGAATGCAACACAGGAATCAGAGCAAAGACATGTGCACCTTCTTTAGCCCACCCCAGCCCTCCAGAAATCCCAGTGCCAGACCCCCGGCGCCATGCCCTCCTGACCCCGCAGCGTCTTGCCCTCCTGACCCCCAGCGACCTGCCCTCCTGACCCCCAGCGACCTGCCCTCCTGACCCCGCAGCGTCTTGCCCTCCTGACCCCGCAGCGACCTGCCCTCCTGATCCCGCAGCGACATGCCCTCCCGACCCCGCAGCGACATGCCCTCCCGACCCCGCAGCGACATGCCCTCCTGACTCCCAGCGACCTGCCCTCCTGACCCCCAGCGACCTGCCCTCCTGACCCCCAGCGACCTGCCCTCCTGACCCCCAGCGACCTGCCCTCCTGACCCCCAGCGACATGCCCTCCAGCGACCTTCCCTCCTGACCCCCAGCGACATGCCCTCCTGACCCCCAGCGACATGCCCTCCTGACCCCGCAGCGACCTGCCCTCCTGACCCCGCAGCGACCTGCCCTCCTGACTCCCAGCGACCTGCCCTCCTGACCCCCAGCGACCTGCCCTCCTGACCCCCAGCGACCTGCCCTCCTGACCCCCAGTGACCTGCCCTCCTGACCCCCAGCGACATGCCCTCCAGCGACCTTCCCTCCTGACCCCCAGCGACATGCCCTCCTGACCCCCAGCGACATGCCCTCCTGACCCCGCAGCGACCTGCCCTCCTGACCCCGCAGCGACCTGCCCTCCTGACCCCGCAGCGACCTGCCCTCCTGACCCCGCAGCGACCTGCCCTCCTGACCCCGCAGCGACCTGCCCTCCTGACCCCGCAGCGACCTGCCCTCCTGACCCCGCAGCGACATGCCCTCCTGACCCCGCAGCGACATGCCCTCCTGACCCCGCAGCGACATGCCCTCCTGACCCCCAGCGACATGCCCTCCAGCGACCTTCCCTCCTGACCCCCAGCGACATGCCCTCCTGACCCCCAGCGACATGCCCTCCTGACCCCGCAGCGACCTGCCCTCCTGACCCCGCAGCGACCTGCCCTCCTGACCCCGCAGCGACCTGCCCTCCTGACCCCGCAGCGACCTGCCCTCCTGACCCCGCAGCGACCTGCCCTCCTGACCCCGCAGCGACATGCCCTCCTGACCCCGCAGCGACATGCCCTCCTGACCCCGCAGCGACATGCCCTCCTGACCCCCAGCGACATGCCCTCCAGCGACCAGCCCTCCTGACCCCCAGCGACATGCCCTCCTGACCCCGCAGCGACCTGCCCTCCTGACCCCGCAGCGACCTGCCCTCCTGACCCCGCAGCGACCTGCCCTCCTGACCCCGCAGCGACATGCCCTCCTGACCCCCAGCGACATGCCCTCCTGACCCCCAGCGACATGCCCTCCTGACCCCCAGCGACATGCCCTCCTGACCCCCAGCGACATGCCCTCCTGACCCCCAGCGACCTGCCCTCCTGAACCCCAGGGCCATGCTCTTCTGAACTCCCCCTGCCATGCCCTTCTGACCCCCCAGTGCCATGCCTTCCTGAACCCCCAGCCTCATGCCCTCCTGAACCCCAGTGCCATGCCCTCCTGAACCCCAGTGCCATGCCCTCCTGAACCCCAGTGCCATGCCCTCCTGAACCCCAGTGCCATGCCCTCCTGAACCCCAGTGCCATGCCCTCCTGAACCCCAGTGCCATGCCCTCCTGAACTCCCAGCGCCATACCCTCCTGACCCTCAGCACCATGCCCTCCTGAACCCCCAGCGCCATGCTCTCCTGACCCCAAGTGCCATGCTCTCCTTACCCCCAGCGCCATGCCCTCCTGACCCCCCCCCCCCAACGCCATGCCCTCCTGACCCCCCCCCAACGCCATGCCCTCCTGATCCCCCCCAACGCCATGCCCTCCTGATCCCCCCCAACGCCATGCCCTCCTGAACACCCAGCACCATGCCCTCCTGAACCCCAGCCCCATGGCCTTCTGACTCCATAGCACCATGCCCTTTTGACACCCCAGTTTTCCTGACACCCCCTGCACTGTGTCCTTCTGATCCCCTAGTAGTGTGCCCTCTTACCCCCTATACCTTGCCCTCCTGACCCCGGCCTACATACTGATTACCCCTGTACACTGCCCTACATACTACTGACCCCTGTACACTGCTCTACATGCTACTGACCCCTGTACACTGCTCTACATGCTACTGATCCCTGTACACTGCTCTACATGCTACTGACCCATGTACACTGCTCTACATGCTACTGACCCCTGTACACTGCTCTACATGCTACTGACCCCTGTACACTGCTCTACATGCTACTGACCCCTGTACACTGCTCTACATGCTACTGACCCCTGTACACTGCTCTACATGCTACTGACCCCTGTACACTGCTCTACATGCTACTGACCCCTGTACACTGCTCTACATGCTACTGACCCCTGTACACTGCTCTACATGCTACTGACCCCTGTACACTGCTCTACATGCTACTGACCCATGTACACTGCTCTACATGCTACTGACCCCTGTACACTGCTCTACATGCTACTGACCCATGTACACTGCTCTACATGCTACTGACCCCTGTACACTGCTCTACATACTACTGACCCCTGTACACTGCCCTACATACTACTGAGCCCTGTACACTGCTCTACATACTACTGACCTCTGTACACTGCTCTACATCCTACTGACCCCTGTACACTGCTCTACATACTACTGACCCCTGTACACTGCCCTACATACTACTGACCCCCTGTACACTGCCCTACATACTACTGACCCCCTGTACACTGCCCTACATACTACTGACCCCCTGTACACTGCTATACATCCTACTGACCCCCTGTACACTGCTATACATCCTACTGACCCCTGTACACTGCTCTACATACTACTGACCCCTGTACACTGCCCTACATACTACTGACCCCTGTACACTGCCCTACATACCACTGACCCCTGTACACTGCCCTACATACTACTGACACTGGCCAGAAATCAGAGCAGATAGCCAGGCTTGAAACTAATCAAGAAAATCAGCTTGCAGTACCAGATGTTCTGCCTTCATGATGAACTCCGGCATCTGACTTGTGGGGGCAACCAATTACCCCCCAGACAAGACAAAAAAATGTGAATGAAAGTGAATGACGAGATTCTCACTGAAGCTAACTTTTAAAGGTAGGCTAAGTTTATATTTTTACAGTGACATTAGTTTTAGTAGTTTTTTTCAGGGTTTTCTTTATGCCATCTTTAATTTTTATTATGGATTTGCTAGTTAATTTGGAAAAAAAAAAAAAAAAAAATGATAAAAAGGGGATGCTAAAAAAAGGTAGCTCTGCACCCCGGTGATCTCTTCAATGTTGTTCGGGTAGATCTTCATCTTTTATAGGTTGCCTACCCCTGCTTTAGAGATTCAGTGCTACGTTAGACACCTTTGTGGTATTTTTTTTATATGGCTCATATTTGGGTGTAATGTATATGCCCTATAGAGTTGACCTGTTGAACGCTTTTGTGTTGATAGCTATGGAGGGAATGTGTATGCTGGTCTTGTGGGCATGCCGCACTCTGCCCGTCTGGTTGACGGAGATATGTTCTTCAGGCTGGGGCACTTTTCATCTCCCCCCTCCCCTTGCGGGAGGTGGCCCCTGATTGGATGACTGTGCGGCGTCAGCCCGGTCTCTCCTCCCTAATGGGTGGATGGGGCGGGTTTGTGATGCCAGATCTTTTCCATTGCAACCACCGTGCACCTATGCGCAGCAGCAGCATGCATACGACGGTCTGGCATCGCCACTGTGGCCCCATTGCGGATCCAGCAGTGGCTCCTATTGGCGTTGTGGGAGCATTTAAAGTGAGAGGGCCACTGTGCCTATGCTGCAGCCCAGACACAGGATACAGGGACAACCATTTTAGATGGATATGCACTTTCCCCGATATACCACCAAGGTGGCCAATATTGCCGATATTTCAGGAAAGTGCATGTACCGGAGTGATGCCTGCAGCTAGAGGCATCACCCCGGTACTGGCGTCGAGAGCCAACGGTCGGCTGTTTATAATGACAACCGATGCTGAGAAGCCACTCGGCTGTCGTTACAAGGAGCTGGAGGGGAGCCTTTCCGCGGCTCGTCCGGGTCTCCCGTCCCACCGGGAGACCTGGGCAACCAGCCTGCACGGCCGCCGAATACCCGATGAAAGCTGCATTCGGTTCTGATTGGGTCTCCATGCAAAAACCCGGAAGTGATGTCATGAGCAATATCACTTCTGGGTACTGTCTGGTGCCAGATTAAAAAAAATTACAGCATTCAAAACAGCCAAACTTGGCGTTTTGAATGCTTTTAAGTGCGGAGGAGGGGTTCCTCCTCTCCCAGATCCCTCCACAAAAGCACTTTAAAAAAAAAAAAAAAAAAAATTTAATTGTACAAAAATATTGTCTGATACCGAAATGCATTGGCTAAAAGATCGGTATCGGCAACGAAAAACCTATATCGGTCGATCACTAGTATGGACGTTTACTGGAAGGGGATACAGAGGGTATACTGGGAATCTTGGTGACGAGCGGTATGCGCTCCATATCTCTTTTATAGATGGGGATGTAATACAATCTATGATCACCTGAAAACAGGGTGAGGTGACGTTATGCTGTGGGGCTGGTATGAAATTATTTCCAGGGCTGGTTTTTATCCCCAGTCCGGCCCTGGCACAACCTCACCTTTTATATTTTACCAAAAAACTGGGTAATATTTGTGTTTGTGTGCGCTAACCCTAATATCATGGAGAATAGAGGAATGCTTTTGTAACCCTATACCAAGAGGAACAGCACCACTCCCTTTATCACTAGTGGAGTATACAAATGAATTAGGAGGAGTGCAACCATTCTTTACAGTACTCATTTAGCACTATATGCTGATCCCCATCATAATATTGGGGAGTAGGGACTCAAGAGGGGAGCACGAAGTTATTCACCGTTCTATATATTTCAAGCACCTGCACTTTGGAAGCATAGAAGGACTGTCTAATTAGCACTGTCACTTTTAAGCACTAAAGACATTTATTATTTGTGATACAAGCTTAAAACAGCGCTTAACACATAAATAGGAAAATTAAAAATAGTCCTTCTATAAAATAAATAAAAAATGAATCGTGTGAAAATTAGTGCAAAGTGTGGTGCAGCTGCTGTGCATCCAAAGAAAGTTTTGGAAAGAATGTGTATACAAGATTCTTTGAAAACGCCCACATGTTGGGTGAAACGCGTTGACGTAATTTCCGGCCTACAACCACGAGACGTCACATCCGGTTTACTTCCTGGAGTCGGTGGAACGCACGCCAACACGGCGTTCCTGATTGTCATTTTATATGCAATCTTTTTGCTTTGTTCTTGTAAGTACAATTGAATCATTTGGGGGGAATAAAAATACCTTAAACATATTACACTATTGGCCCCATTCTTTTTCTTTCATACATTTGGATACCACGGTCACTTGCTTGGAGCGATCCCATCAAGGTTTTCTTATTCATGGTATCTTACATTGGAGCTCGGTTGCCATAACTGATCCCTTCATGCGCTGAAAAACCATATTTGTGGTGAGTAGGGGACCTGGAGGGTCGGGACACTCACTGGAGCACCAATTGATTGGATCGATTTTTTTGCACCTGAGCACTTTATATTTATGGTAAAAAATAGAGTTGGGGTGCACCCGCGCTATGGATAAAATACTGAACTTGTTAAAATGTTTAAAATGGTTTTTAATAACCGAGAGGACCAGATGGTTGTGCTGCCTCCAACTTACCACAAGGGTAAAAGTGTTATATGGGTCAGGGGGTGTTGGTATGGGGCGCTACCACCTTGTACAACAAAATCAATGGTGTATGTGGTCCCAATATGAAAGTGCACTGTGATCATATAAAAGCAAATTATGTGCAAGAAAAAACTTTTTTATACAATATATAAGGTGCTGCGTGCTATAAATGAGATAATATGGTGTGCAAACAGTGCATACAGTAGTGCAATCCACAGTATATGTTGTTTAGGTGAATTGTACCATTTATTGAGTATATACTAGAAATGCGACCATCAGCCTGTGGTCGGTGAGAAAGTGCCAAGTGCAAAAAAAAAAAAAATCGGGTGAATAAACTTAAATAATACTTGAAAAACCTTTTTATTGTGATATCCCCTTGCGGGGAAGACTGGCCTCCGTGGTTGGTAAACCAGTGGTAGTAAAGTAAAGTGGTGAGTGAGTTGCGCTATTATGGCGCGTGCTGGGAGAAAAAAGTGCTTTGTACCGGAGGTCAAGCACTTACCAAGTCCTCTCCCTTCCTCCACACTCAGCCGGGTTGGTTACTTCTCCCCTTACTGTGATGCCTGCGGTGTTTGGATGTTTCACCGGAGTAGTAGTGCTCGCATAGTATGAGAAGTTCACCGTCAGCTTTTGCTCAATGTTTCTCTGGTGTTCGGGCGCGCGGCGCTTCCGCGTTCCACCTGCCAGAACCACCACACCGGAAGTGACATATGATGCTGGATGCCGCTCTACGTGTTTCGTCAGTGCGACGTCATCTGGGGGCGGCGACCGCCCCCAGATGACGTCGCACTGACAAAATGCGTAGAGCGGCATCCAGCGTCATACGTCACTTCCGGTGTGGTGGTTCTGGCCGGTGGAACGCGGAAGCGCCGCGCGCCCGAACACCAGAGACACATTGAGCAAAAGCTGACGGTGAACTTCTCATACTATGCGAGCACTACTACTCCGGTGAAACATCCAAACACCGCAGGCATCACAGTAAGGGGAGAAGTAACCAACCCGGCTGAGTGTGGAGGAAGGGAGAGGACTTGGTAAGTGCTTGACCTCCGGTACAAAGCACTTTTTTCTCCCAGCACGCGCCATAATAGCGCAACTCACTCACCACTTTACTACCACTGGTTTACCAACCACGGAGGCCAGTCTTCCCCGCAAGGGGATATCACAATAAAAAGGTTTTTCAAGTATTATTTAAGTTTATTCACCCGATTTTTTTGCACTTGGCACTTTCTCACCGACCACAGGCTGATGGTCGCATTTCTAGTATATACTCAATAAATGGTACAATTCACCTAAACAACATATACTGTGGATTGCACTACTGTATGCACTGTTTGCACACCATATTATCTCATTTATAGCACGCAGCACCTTATATATTGTATAAAAAAGTTTTTTCTTGCACATAATTTGCTTTTATATGATCACAGTGCACTTTCATATTGGGACCACATACACCATTGATTTTGTTGTACAAGGTGGTAGCGCCCCATACCAACACCCCCTGACTTTATATTTATTTGCACCAAGGAATAAGGACTTTTATAAATATTTATGCTGGTCAATTTGGTGTATAGATGTATTGTTAACAGCTATTTTGCACAGACCACCTTGCACTTTGGAATATATATGTTTAATTTATTTGTGTTTTATTGCTAGCGCTGTTTTAATTTTGTATACACATTTATTATTTGTACTGTATAATTTGCACTTTGTCTAATGAGATTTATTATTATTTAGCACTTTCTATCAACTCTATATTAGCAGCACTGACACCTACATCATATCAGATTATTTGTGGGGCTCATTCCTCTATGATCAGCAGCAGCTAAATCCCATTTATTTATACTAGCATATTGCACTAGCGCCTTCCAATAATTCCTGTACGCGGGTACATATTCCAATACAAACTATGAAAAACTATTTTTTTTTCAAAATGTTCAGTCTTGAAGTGGCTAATTGCCAATCACATGACCATCATCAGCCCTGACATGCAGTCTAGCAGTAGAGCTGGATACACACTGTACAATTGTCTTTAGATTTACCAAAACCATATAATATGAGGTCAGACCTAAACACTCTCAATTTATATGCAATCAGGCAGACCCTTGCACTACATAGTTGAAGGGAAATCTACCAACAAAAGTTGTACAGTGTGTATCCAGCTTAGGAGTCCCTGACGATCCCAGAGACCTCAGACTGGCTGATATTATATGAACTCTCCCCGGTGTGTCTCTCCTCCAGACCTCTGTCCTTGCACTCACCTGCCGGGCACTCCGAAGCACAGAACCCAGCAAGGACGCCGCCATCTTGCCCTGGATGTCAATTCAAGTGCTCCAAACTTTATTGCTCTTCATAGTGTGAGCGTTCATTGCAGAGCGGATAGTCAGGAGGTCACCATGGTACCAAGAAACTCGGGCTCGTGTTGCTCAAGTGAAACCTGACCATAGTTTAGCATATACTAGCCATATGAGATGCATTGATAGTTTATTATTTAAAAATTATCAGTTGGTTCAAAAAATATTTGTCTATATACCCTGTCTGAGTTCCCTGGACTCCGAGAAAATGGCCGCCGTCGCCTCCAGGCTGCACTGAAGAGAGTCTGGCACTTTCTGCAGGAAAGCCCCAATGAGGGGCGGGGCGAGAAGGGCGTGGGATGTGACGTCAGTGGCAGCGGCGCGGAAGGTTCCAGAGTAGGGTGTGTGGTGGAGGGGCATCTGGTGTCTGTGTGCGGTGTGTGTTCGGTTCTGTCATCCTCCGCAATGGACTCTGCTGTACTGGAGGTAAGAGGAGTCAATAGAGGGCGGGCCAGGCTGGTGTCCATTCATTGAGAAAATAGTGCATGGTATGTGTGCCATGTCCTTTCTATCCCATGTCTCTATGATCAGTACAGGCAGGAGATTCTGGGCTCATAAATAAGGGGCTCCCAGAATTCCATTCCAAGTCACCTGACATTGCACTGTTGCTGCATGAGCACCGACCTGTACTATGCATGGCATTTAATGTGGTTTGACACCACCAAACTGAAAGTGTCATGTATTGCAGCTTACCAATCCTTAGATGTGGTGTCTGCATTCCTTCCTTTCCTTTTTACTTTCTGTTTTAAAACATCCAATAAAAAAAAAGAAAAAATTGAAAAAAAAAAATCAAATTTCTTCACCTGCTTAGGCCAATATGTATTCTGTTCTATATTTTTTTGTAAAAAAAAAATCCCAATAAGGGTATATTGATTGGTTTGCGTAAAAGGTATAGTGTCTACAAACTATGGGATATTTTTATTAGATTTAATTAATTTTTTATTTTTATTTTTTACTAGTAATGGCAGCGATCAGCGACTTAGTGCAGGAATGCGATATTGCGACAAATCGGAGACTGACACTTTTTTGGGGACCAGAGACACTAATACTGTGATCAGTGCTAAAAATGTTTTACTGTCACTGTGCTAATGACACTGGCTGGGAAGGGGTTAACATCAGGGTTAACTGTGTGCCTAGCCTGTGCTTTTCCACTGTGTGGGAGGTGCTTTGCAGAAACACAGGATCCATGCCCCCCCCCCCCCCTTCACAGAACGGCAAACTGCCTTGTTTCGCTCTTCTTCCTGTGTACTGTAC
This sequence comes from Pelophylax lessonae, assembly GCF_965119305.1. Lineage (NCBI taxonomy): Eukaryota > Metazoa > Chordata > Amphibia > Anura > Ranidae > Pelophylax > Pelophylax lessonae. The sequence goes on along the minus strand of NC_138775.1, from coordinate 234,969,781 downwards.
AACTGGAGGGTGTCATCAGACATCAAGTTCGAAGTATCCGCCACTGGGCTCCCGCTTTGTGTGATGACAGCGGGAGCGGGTCACTGGCGGCGCGCATGCACTTCCCAGACCCGGAAGTGTCAGATCACATACTAGGTACGTGATCTATCACAGAGTGACCGCCCTGCCGCAGTATATCTGCAGTGGGCAGTAGAGAAGTGGTTAAAGATGAACGCCAGCTAATACTTTTTAAAGTGTCACTAGGGCTCCATTCACAGGAATAAAGCATGTTGCTCTTGTAGAACCTTTTAATGTTAAAGTAGAACCAGAGGCAAAACCTTTTTTTTTTTTTTTTTAATTTTGGATAGAGTAAGGGAGGGTTATAACCCCTGTAAGGTTTATTTTTACCATCTGTGTCCCATTGGGGAGATTTACCTTCACTTCCTGTCCCATAGCCAAACAGGAAGTGAGAGGAAATCTCTGCAAATTGAGGGAAATCCTTGGGGACCCCCCCAGGTCACTAGAGCTAGTATCCCAATTTGAAGATTTCTTCTCTTACTTTTAAGGGGACAGCCCAAAATGTGAGATTTTCTTTTACTTTCACTTTCAATAATAATGGTAAACAGAACAAATAGAGAGGGTGAATCTCTTAAAGTGTGTGTAAAGTCTCCTATGTTATACTTCCCTCCTCTGTGCAGTTGGTTTTGCACAGGGCATCCCAGATCCTCCTCTTCTCGGGTCGTTCTTTGCTACTCCTGGCCCTTCCCTCCTGTTGAATGCCCCCCATAGCAAGCAGCTTGTGTACCAGCCTATCCAGGGGAAGAGTCCCGGACGGCTGAGGGACTTGTGGACATCGCTGGATAGAGATGGGACTCAGGTAAGTATTAGAGGGGCTGAAGGAGGCTGCTGGACACAGAAGGCTTTTTATCTTAATGCATAATGATAAAAAAAGTTTCTGCCTTTACAATTCCGATAACAGGGCCACAGACAGCAATAAAAACCGCCAAAGATTCTGATCCCTCTCCATTCTATCCAAAACAAAAGCAAAGTTCTGCATTTAGTTACAGTTTAGGAATACATACTTGAACTGATTTTTTTTTTTTTATCTTTTTAAAGCGGAGTTCCACCCTGGATTTTTTATTTTTTTTTTTAATACCCCCGGGACAGTCAGGGCTAGTGCATTCCACAATGGCTAGCCTCTGATCTGTCCCGGGTTGCACTTACCTGTTAGGACAAATACTTACCTTGCAAACGTCTTGTCCAGCGCTGCCATCTCAGATGTGGGCAGCTTGAAGCCAGCGCGTCCTCTTCGGCGTCTTCTTCCGCCTTCTTTGGTCCCACGATGCTCTGCGCCGGCCCCGACGTCACTTCCGGGTCGCGCGCGTCATCCCTCCACAGCTTCTGGGCATGCCCAGAAGCTGTTTAGAAGGGGATGACGCGCGCGACCCGGAACTGACGTCGGGGCCGGTGCAGGCGCAATGATTCCTGGGAGCTATGACGTCCAGCTCCCAGGAATCATTGCAGAGCCAGGAAGTGACGACGGGCCGCGGCCGAGGAAGGAGGAAGAAGGAAGTAAGGTAAGTATATTTTCTTCGCTACGAGGTAAGTAAAAAAAAAAAAAATATGCGATTATCCATTTCTTTTTCAGGTGACCCGGAGCGAGAAGATGGAGGTAAGTATAAAAATAGGGTGGAACTCCACTTTAAAGTGGAACCAAACCTATCTAATCTAAATCTATTTATAGCTCTTTCAGACGGCCGCTCCGCTGCTTTTCTCCGCTGCGGGACTTTTTTTTTTTTTTCATGGAGCGGATGACATTTGTGTCATCCGCTCCGTGTGCCCGCATATTATCCCATCCGTTTGCGGATGATATGCGGACATAATGTAAGTCTATGGGCATTGCGGATGTCAGCGGATGACACCGCTGACATCCGATTTTCCTTCCTTTCCGTTCTTTGAACGGAACAAAAATAGGGTTCTGTTCCGTTCCAAAAAACGGAACAGAACTGAAAGGAAGAAAATCGGATGTCAGCGGATGGTATTCTGCTGACATCCGCAATGCCCATAGACATTCATTATGTCCGCAAATCATCCGCAAAAAAATAGGATGATTTGCGGACATACGGAGCGCCCGTGTGAAAGGGCCCTAACAGTTTCAGAAAACAGTTCTATTCCCAGCACATACCAAGAATGCCAACTGTTGGATCTGCTTGTGTCCTCAACCAAACTGCCAAACTGTCTGGTGTCACAACTGATCACATGTGCAGCATCATGGCAGTTGCAGATCAAACAGAGGCCAAGATGGCAGCTTACTTGTCTAAAAAGTATAGAAGGGTTTAGTTCTGCTTTAAAGGAGAGTTTAGCGTCACTTTAAAGTTAAACTGAATCCACAGATTTAGGGCTGGTTCACACCATACATGCATGATGGGAAAATTTCACTTGCAGGGACATCAGTTTTCATGTGAGTTTCAGTCAGGTTTTTATGCATGTCAGTTATGTGCCCTGTTCACACCGATGATGTCACGTTGTGTTTTTTCCTGTGCAGAAAACTGCATACACGTTTCCGATTCCTGTCCTGGAAAAATCCACACATTGTAGTGTGAACAGGGCTCATAGAGAACCATTGTTTTTGTGCCCTTGCAGAACGTGTACAGAAAAACAGACGTCTCTGCCCCATGCTGTGAACCAGGTCTAAATGTTTTCCCTAAACAGTTCTATGAAGGGCATGCCTCTGGTGATAACTGTCACATTTGTCAGTATGCTTGGGTCAGCTCCCAACTTCTAAGCCCTCCAATGGTTGGAGTCATACCTGATCACATGTACAGAAGCTAACATAAGCACACCTCTAACTGTAACCGTTATCATCCAAGGCATCCCCCTTAATGGAACTGTTTGGAGGGACCCTTAAAGGGGTTGTAAAGGTTCAATATTATAAAAATTAGAAACATGTCATGCTTACCTGCTCTGTGCAAGGGTTTTGCACAGAGCAGCCCGTATCCTCATCTTCTGGAGTCCCCCGCTGGCGCTCCTGGCTCCTCCTCTTCATTGGGTGTCCCCACAGAGAGCCGCTTTCCATGGGGGCACACATGCGGGCGCACTCCTGAGTCCCGCTGCTGCGTCCATTGACACAGATAGCAGGACTCCCCTGCATTACTGGATTTAATTGACAACAGCAGGAACCATTGGCCTATCAATCTATCCCATGAGGACAGAGGCAGCGGCTGGAGCCACCGGGCTTGTGTACCACACCGGAGCGGATGGGCTCAGGTAAGAAAAATGGGGGGGGGGGGGGGCTCTGGGGGCAGCTGCAGCAAAGAAGGTTTTTCACCTGAAAGCATTAGGGTGAAAAACCATGAGATTTTCCAATCCCTTTAGGGCAATGGGTTTTGTTCTACTTTAGACAGGTAAAAAACAGTTTTATTTTTTTTTTTCCTATGGGGGGGGGGGGGGGGTAACAGTTTTAAATTAATGAATAAAATCTGGTAAAGTAATCTGACAATTTGCCCCATATGGTCAAAGTAACAAAGTGTCTTTAACATAAACATCTGAATGTGCCATGAGGATTGCTGAAGAAATTATGCAGAAAAGAAAAATGTTTTCCGTCTTCATCTTACATTAGGGCTCGTTATTAAAGTAATACTAAAGTCTTCTTTTTTTTTTGGTTTAAAAATAACAAACATGTTATACTTGCTCTGTGAAGTGGTCTTGCATGGAGCAGCCCAGATCCTCCTCTTCTCGGATCCCCGCCGGCGCTCCTGGCCCTTTCCTCCTGCCGAATGCCCCCACAAGCAAGTAGCTAGCTATGGGAACACCTGAGCCGAGCCGCTGCTCTGTATGTCTATTCAGACACGGAGCCACAGCTCTACCCCTGCCACCTCTCTCTCCTCATTGGCTCACAGACTTTGACAGCAGCGAGAGCCTATGGCGCCCTCTGCTGTGTCTCAGCCAATCAAGAGGGAGTGTCCCGGACAGCCGAATCTCTTGTGCAACATCGCTGGATCCAGATGGGTCTGAGGGAGGCTGCTGCACATAGGTTTTTCTTTTTATCTTAAAGCGGAGTTCCAGCCATTTACTCACCTGTCCAACGGTCCAGCGATGCGGCCGCCGGAAGCCTCGATCCTCTCCCTCGGCGCCGGCATCACTGCTGTGGGCACCCGGCTGTTACAGTTTGCGGCTTCACAGCCGGGTACCCACTGCGCATGCGCGAGTCGCGCTGCGCGCCGTGATTGGCCGGCAATCTTCTGGGACCTCTGACGTGTCCCAGAAGATTGCAGGGAGGGAGGGGGAGAGGAGAACTTCCGCTCAGGGTACCCGCTCCCCCCCCCAAAAAATGACATGCCAAATGCGGCATGTCGGGGGGTCAGGACTCCCTAAAGCGGAAGTTCCACTTTTGGGTGGAACTCCGCTTTAATGCATAGAATGGAATTAATTAATCCATGTTATTAGCACTATAAGGCACTGGAAATTAAATGAAATGTTTTTTTTTTTCCCACCCAGCTTCAGAAGGACCTTGAAGAAGTCAAGCAGCTTTTGGAAAAGGTGACAAGAAAACGAGTACGTGATGTGCTGTTCGTGGAGCAACGCAAACTGGAGACCGAGATCGCTAACAAACAGCAACAACAAACAGGAGAGTCTATGGAAGTTCAGAAGCCATCTGCCATTGTCCCTCCCATGTCCAGCACGTATACAGTGAAAATTAGCAACTATGGTGAGCAGAAAGCACATGTTCATGAAAATACATCCTGTCCATTTCCTTCATGAGGAACAGGATGCATAGACAGGCTGCAGTCATCAGAATCACTGTACAAATGTGGCATGGTTATGGACCCATAGCTGTAGCCCTATGAGGTCTAAACACCTTAGAGATTTTAGAATGCGTTCATGTAAGTCCAGGCAAAAACTAAAGGCCCGCACACACGATAAGAAAATCTGTAGGGAAAATTCATCCGACGACCGATCTGCCGATTTTCGAATTGTTAGTATGGTACTTTCGACAGCCGACTCCGACTTTTCGGCTGAAAAAATCCTGATGTGCAGGCTATAAAATTTTTATCGCCTGTCAACACAACGTCCGATTTTCGTCACATTAGTACAGTTTTCGACAGAAAAAATCTTAAGAGCAAGACTAGGCATGCTCAGAGACGAAAGAACACATACAAAGCAATCCAACACATGACATCACTTCTGAAGTAGAATTCTGTCGTACGGGAAAATTTGTATGAAAATGAAAATAACCTCTTCACTTTCCACATCAGACTAGCATGCCACAAAAAACAGACGACAGATCGTTTGATAATCTGACCGTGTGTACAGGGCTTTAGCCTGCCCTGTGCCACATTCTAAACCTAATCTATCAAGCCCTGAAAAGCAAAAATCGCTGTACTTGCCTATTTTGCAGCCGATCCGGTTTCCAGTGGCGGAAGCTGTGTGCAGAAGAGAACCGGCAATTGCTGGGAAGTGATAGCTCCCATAGACTTACTATTGGGCTTCTGTTGTCAGCTGCCTCTCCTGCACCTGAGAGAACTACAATAAATACCCTGACTCGTTGGACTGGAAATTCTAGATCCTTAAGGCCAGCGAGCATGTGCAGGTTATAGCCCCATGCTAGGCCTCGCCTAGCAATTGTATACGCTATACTTTTTCTTTATTTGGGATTCCCCCCCTCCTTCACAAAAGTGGAGTTACCCTGTAAAGTAGCACAGTAGTAAAATGCCCTTGTCATGAAGGGGGTAAAATGTTCCGGGAGCTAAAAGCGGTTGTAAACCGCTGCACTTTTTGTTGCCTTATCTGCAAGGCAAAGGCATAATGTGCTTGTATGCACCAGGTCCATCTATACCTGGGCTTCCTTTCCAGTTCACGGCTCTGGCTCTGTGACTGTCCGGAGCCTTGATGATGTCGGGAGTGTGCAGGAGCTGCCAGTCACGGCACACTGCTCTGAAGAAATGGCAGAGACGGCTGCTCCTGCAGAGCGCATGCATAAATATCTCCTAAACGGTGCACGTTTAGGAGATAGGTAAGCCTTAATATAGACTTCCCTATAGGTAATACTTAAAGATGGAAGTTTACTTCCCCTTGAAGTGGCTAAACCAACCAAATTTCGATTCATCAATGGTAGAGCTGCACGATTTGTGGATAAAATGAGAATCACAATGTTTTTGCGTAGAATAAAGATCACGATTCTTGGCCTAACATCATCTTTTACATTATACAAAAAAATTGGGCTAACTTTACTGTTTAGTTTTTTTTAAAATTCATTAAAGTGTATTTTTTCCCAAAAAACTGAGTTTTAAAAGACTTCTGTGCAAATACAGTATGACATAAAAGATTGCAAGGATCGTCATTTTATTCTCTAGGGTCTCTGCTATATATACAGTGGGTACAGAAAGTATTCAGACCCCCTTAAATTTTTCACTCTTTGTTATATTGCAGCCATTTGCTAAAATCATTTAGGTTCATTCTTCTTCCTCATGAATGTACACATAGCACCCCATACTGACAGAAAAACACAGAATTGTTGACATTGTTGCAGATTTATTAAAAAAGAAAATCTGAAATATCACATAGTCCTAAGTATTCAGACCCTTTGCTCAGTATTTAGTAGAAGCCCCCTTTTGATCTAATACAGCCAGGAGTCTTTTTGGGAAAGATGCAACAAGTCTTTCACACCTGGATTTGGGGATCCTCTGCCATTCCTCCTTGCAGATCCTCTCCAGTTCTGTCAGGTTGGATGGTAAACGTTGGTGGACAGCCATTTTTAGGTCTCTCCAGAGATGCTCAATTGGGTTTAAGTCAGGGCTCTGGCTGGGCCATTCAAGAACAGTCACGGAGTTGTTGTGAAGCCACTCCTTCGTTATTTTAGCTGTGTGCTTAGGGTCATTGTCTTGTTGGAAGGTAAACCTTCGGCCCAGTCTGAGGTCCAGAGCACTCTGGAGAAGGTTTTTGTCCAGGATATCCCTGTACTTGGCCGCATTCATCTTTCCCTCGATTGCAACCAGTCGTCCTGTCCCTGCAGCTGAAAAACACCCCCACAGCATGATGCTGCCACCACCATGCTTCACTGTTGGGACTGCATTGGACAGGTGATGAGCAGTGCCTGGTTTTCTCCACACATACCGCTTAGAATTAAGGCCAGAAAGTTCTATTTTGGTCTCATCAGACCAGAGAATCTTATTTCTCACCATCTTGGAGTCCTTCAGGTGTTTTTTTAGCAAACTCCAATGCGGGCTTTCATGTGTCTTACACTGAGGAGAGGCTTCCGTCGGGCCACTCTGCCATAAAGCCCCGACTGGTGGAGGGCTGCAGTGATGGTTGACTTTCTACAACTTTATCCCATCTCCTGACTGCATCTCTGGAGCTCAGCCACAGTGATCTTTGGGTTCTTCTTTACCTCTCTCACCAAGGCTCTTCTCCCCCGATAGCTCAGTTTGGCCAGACGGCCAGCTCTAGGAAGGGTTCTGGTCATCCCAAACGTCTTCCATTTGAGGATTATGGAGGCCACTGTGCTCTTAGGAACCTTAAGTGCAGCAGAAATCTTTTTGTAACCTTGGCCAGATCTGTACCTTGCCACAATTCTGTCTCTGAGCTCTTCAGGCAGTTCATTTGACCTCATGATTCTTATTTGCTCTGACATGCATTGTGATCTGGAAGGTCTTATATAGACAGGTGTGTGGCTTTCCTAATCAAGTCCAATCAGTATAATCAAACACAGCTGGACACAAATGAAGGTGTAGAACCATCTCAAGGATGATCAGAAGAAATGGAAAGCACCTGAGTTAAATATATGAGTGTCACAGCAAAGGGTCTGTGATACTTAGGACCATGTGATATTTCAGTTTTTCTTTTTTAATAAATCTGCAACAATGTCAACAATTCTGTGTTTTTCTGTCAGTATGGGGTGCTATGTGTACATTCATGAGGAAGAAGAATGAACCTAAATGATTTTAGCAAATGGCTGCAATATAACAAAGAGTGAAAAATTTAAGGGGGTCTGAATACTTTCCGTACCCACTGTAATATATATAAGTATGTGTATATATATATCTATGTATGTAAGTATGTGTATATATATATATATATATATATATATATATATATATATGTATATGTATGTAGTATGTGTGTATGTGTGTATGTATGTTTGGGGGTTCTAAGTACGTTTCTAGCAAAAAATACTGATTTTAACTTGTAAGCAACAAGTGTCAGAAAAAGGCTTGGTCTTTAAGAGGTTAAACTGCCCTCATTTACAAACAGAAGTTCATTCCTTTGATCTAAAAGAACGAAATGATACATTGTAAAGCATTGTGTTTAGTTATCCAGCAGCCCTAACAATGTTGATAAACATTATTTTTGACAGCTGTGAGTGAGCAGAGAATGGCTCTGTAAGGATCGCGGACATGCTGTTTTAAGATCATTGGGGGGATCGAAATTGCGATTTATTTTTAATGAATAATCGTGCAGCTATAATCAATGGCCAGCTCACTTCGACTTTTTATGAAATTAATATGATTTACTTGAATGTAATTTTGACATGTTGGGGTTGATAACTATAGTGCACGTTAGGTTAGAAATAAGGTTAGCCTTCAACTAAAAGAGGAGTTCATACATTGTGTACTAGTACTGATAACTTATGCACTGTGCCTTTTTTTTCCCTCCAGGCTGGGATCAATCTGACAAATTTGTTAAAATCTATATTACTTTGAAGGATGTTCAAAATATTCCAGTTGATAATGTGCAAGTCCAGTTCACAGAAAGGTAAGGTAAAGGTGTTTTGATGGTGCCCATTAAAAATAAGTTATTGGAGAGATAATCTAGTGGCCTGGATGGGATGCAGGTGACATGATGATTACCCAACCTGAACAGCACAGTTAATGTGGACTATAATACATACAGTGTTGGTGCTGCACTGCCGGATACCAACTAATAAATAGATGAAGGAGAAAAGGGGGTAGTGTGTATCCTACAATGGATATTCATCCAAAAAATATGTAGTAGGTCCACTGTACAAACCAAATGTGAATGAAAACTATTTCTGCAGATTCAAATCTGAATATCAATAACTTAAACTAACACATGTCACACCATTAACCCTTTGGCTGCCAGGACCTGTGCTCCACTTTTAAACTCAGCTGACCGGACCATTTTTGCAATTTTTCCATTGCCTTTTTATTTTTCATTTCTAGCTTTCAGAGTTTGTAAAACATCCCCCAAACCATATATTTTCTGTAAACACAGGGCCAGTAGAATAAAAAGAAGGTGCTACTGATTTTTAAGGCTCCATGATATTTGTGCAAATGTTTATCAAAATAATATTTCTCTTTCGTTTATTGACAGACACAGTGTCATATCTTGATTGACCGTTGGGTTATTTTGCCCCCTATAGGAGTAGGATACTAGGCGGAAAAAAATTGACTACGCCTCTAGGACAGTCCTAGGGGGTATACTCCCACTTCCTGCTATAGGATCTCAGTTTTCTTTTCTGCCTAGTCAGGAGTAAGGACCTAGCTCCTTGCTGGGATCTTTGATCCTAGCATTTTTTCCATCAAATCGGTTCGGACTGCCTGGGCCTGGCTCTGGATTCAGCCCTGGCTTGGGTGTTTCTTCCAGAAACAAATCTGCTGAAGTTGCAAAATGTGATTTGGTTCCTGTTTTCCAACCGCTGGTCATCTCTCAGGACTTGCATGCAAGTGCTGGGTTTCATGGTCTCCACCTTCGAGGCAATCTCAGTTCCTCAGTTTTCTCAGTTTCATACCAGACCTCTGCAAAAGGAGATTTTGGCCTAATGGGACAAGAATCATTGGTCCCAGGACAATCTGGTGCTGTTGGGCCGGAGTACGAAGGGATCCTTGCTGTAGTGGCTCTATTCCCTGGTGCACAAGCAGGAAAAGTCCTTTCTTCCCCTGTACTGAACAGTGGTTCCCACTGACCCCAGTCTGTCCTGGTGGGGAGGTGTCTTGGGCATGGAATCGGCCCAGGGAGTTTAGTCTCGGGAGGAGTCCAGCCTAGCAATCGATATTCTTGTAATTCGGGCAATCAGGCTTTGCTTGTCCCAGTGGACGAATTGTCTGCAGGGGTGTCCGGTAAGGATTCAATCGGACAACGCCACGGCTGTGGCATATGTCAATCATCAAGGGGGCACAAAGAGTTCCCTTGCTGCCAAAGAAGTGGCCGGCATTCTAAGGTGGGCAGAACGATATGTTCAAGCCCTCTCTGCTGTGCACATTCCAGGAGTGGAAAATTGGCAGGCAGACTACCTCAGTCGGCAGGCTCTGAGTCCGGGCGAATGGTCTCTTCACTGGAGGTGTTTCAACAACTGTGTTTCCGGTGGGGGGACTCCCGATGTGGATCTACTTGCTTCTCGCCTCAACTGGAAGGTTCAGAGGTTTGTGGCAAGGTCTCGAGATCCTCTGGCAGATGCTCTGGTGGCCCCTTGGGGCCAGTATCTTCTCATATATGCCTTTCCTCCGTTACAGCTTCTGCCGAGACTTCTGCGCAGAATCGGGGCAGGAGGGATTCTAGTCACTCTGGTGGCCCCGGACTGGTCTTGCTGTCCTAGTAGGCGGGCCTGGTAAGACTGGTCGCCGATGCTCCTTGGTGGCTCTCAGGGAAGATCTTTTGTCTCAAGGGCCGATCTTCCATCCTGCTTTACATTCGCTGGCTTCATTAGCCTGGCTACTGAAGGACAGAGGGTTTTCGAATTTGGTGATTCCTACTCTAAGAGCTAGCAAATCTACTTCTCTGAAGATTTACCATCGAGTTTGGAAGGTGTACTTGGTGTGAGTCTCGGAGGTCCCCCCCCCCCCCTGTTCCTTTTCGGTATCACGTCTGCTGGAGTTTCTACAAAGTGGTGTAGATCAGCTTTTGGCTCTGGGCACTATCAAGGTCCAGATTTCAGCCTCGGCAATTTTGTCCAATGACCGTTAGCCACAAATTCCTTGGTGCACACATTCATGCAGGGGGTTCGCCATTTGGCTCTTCCGGTAAGGTCCCCTATTTGTGAGATTCCTCTGCTTACTCTATCACAGAAGGTGGCTTTATTGGTGGCTATTACTTCTGCATGCAGGGTTTCAGAACTGGCTGCATTGACCTGTCAGTCACCTTACTTGGTGGTTCACAGGGACAAAGTAGTTCTTCGTCCCTGTTAATCGTTCCTTCCCAAGGTCGTCTCAGGTTTCCACTTGGGTGAAGACCTTGTGTTACCTTCGTTGTGTCCTAAGCCAAAACATCCAAAAAAAATTGCCTTACATCCCCTGAATGTGGTTCGGGCCATCAGGGTGTACTTGGCGGCAACTGAGTCGATTCGCAAATCAGATTTTCTTATTTGTCCTTAAGGATGGTTCTCGTAAGGGGCAGGCTGCATCTGCTGCGACCATTTGCAGATGGATCAGGCAGACGGTGGTGCAGGCCTATTCCATCAAGGGTCAGGTTCATCTTTTCCCTGTTAAGGCTCATTTTATGAGGGCGCTAAGTGCCTCCTGGGCATTCTGTCTTCAGGCGTCAGTGGTCTAGGTTTGCAAGGCAGCCACCTGGTCGTCTGTGCACACATTCACAAAGTTTTACAAGGTATCCTGGCATCTGCAGATGCTGCTTTTGGTCGCAAAGTTTTGCATGCCGCTGTTGATGGTTTTTTTTTATTTTCCTGGTAGGTGAGCTCCACTTGTTCATGCTTGAGCTCTTTGGTTGCCTGGTTGGCTACGTTTAGCCCTTTTGGGAAATTCTGTTTTTTTGCTGTGTTTTCCCGCCCCCTAATGATGACACTGCTTTTGGACATCCCAATGGTAAATGAAGATATGAAGCTGTGTCCTTCAATGAATGAAAGAGAACTGGATTTTTGTCCTACCGTAAAATCCTTTCCTCTGATGTACATTGACGGACACAGCACCCACCCCTCTGTGGAGTTGGGTTATGTATTCTTCTGACACTGCTTGTTAGTCAACTGAGATCCTATAGCAGGAAGTGGAAGTATACCCCCTAGAACTGCCCTAGAGGCTTAGTCAATTTTTTTCTGCCTAGTGTTCTACTCCTGTAGGGGGCAGCATAACCCAACAGTCAATGAAGATATGAAAACTGTGTCCGTCAATGAACATCAGAGAAAAGGATTTTACGGTAAGACAAAAATCCATTTTTTTGCTAAAAAATACACTAAAATCCTTATTGGCAGATAAAAATGCAGAAAAGTTTGCAAAACTCCCACTAAATATAAAAGCTTAACCTGTATTGAGTTAAATAAATAACAAATACAGTATATGTAACTTTTAAATTGCGCCTTTCTCTTTAGTTCATTGACAGACACAGCTCCATATCTTCTTGACAGGTGGGTTTCTGCTTTCCATAGGAGTAGGACACTAGGTGTAAAAAAAAAAAAAAAAAAAAAAAAAAAATTGACCACGCCTTTAGAGTTGTCCCAGGGGGTATATTCCCACTTTCTGCTATAGGACTTCAGTTTTTTTTTTCTGCTTAGTCAGGAGTAAGGAGCTAGTTCCTTGCTGGGATCTCTGGTCCTAGCATTTTTTTCCTTTTTAACTAAATTTCTTTCTTTTTATTTTCTGTTCCTGTGAGAAATCTTCCTGAGAGAACTACAATCAACTGCCGGACTGGGCGACAGACTGCATATCCTAGATCCCTATGGTCTTCCCGGTCTGGCCAGCGAGCCCGACTCGACCTTAGCTCCACGCTGGGTTGGCCGCAACATAGCCCCACTGGACGGGGACTGGCCTGAGTTTAACGTCTTGCGAGGACGCATAGCCCTGATCACGACCCTAGTCATGACCTGAGTCGCAGCGTACCTCTGGCCGCAGCACCCCAAGATGGTAGGTGGTCTATCTGGAGTGGTGCCCGTCTGGTCCCATGGTGCGTTTAGTGTCCCTCTGCCCCTCTGGTGGCCCCTTGGGGTAGACGTGGGACCTCCCTGGGTTGGTCAGACCCCCGAGTGCTCTTCCTTCCCACTTTACGCTCCCCCTCAATATCAGGGTTTCTTTTCGAACCACCCCATATTTACCCATACCTAGCTCAAGTTGCGTTACGCTTTGTAAATTGGTCCCGCATTCTTCTGTGTGTGTCTCCGAAAGCTGCAGAGAGAAGTAGGAGGGGCCGCGGCGATCTTACCTGGAAGTGGGAGTGGGTACCCCAGAAGTGGAAACGGATACCTGTCTAAACAAGGTACCTGCCAAATGTGGCAGTGGAGAGGGGAAGAGTGCAAACAAGCAGAGCTTCCTCTCTTGGGTGGAGCTCTGCTTTAAGCTGTAATAGGCAGTGGACAGGGTGCTGATGCTGCGATGCTTTGCGCCCGCTGCAAACTTGACCCAACTTGTAGCGATGTCTTCCACCGAACACTACACATTCATGTCAAGGGGAAGGCTGGCAGTGAGGAGGCGTCACATTGCTTTCTCACTGCCTGTCAGTAGCCTCTGAATCTCGATCCAAACGCTTTGGAGAGACTTTAGGGGTCTAAACAGACCTCTAATGTCTCTTTTTTGAAACAGAGAAAGGGACTAAAGACAGTCCCTTACTTTGCAGCCTGAGCTGCACTGTATTTGATTTGATAAGAAGTCTGTATAGACTCCTATTGATTCGTAAAATGAAACATTTTTTCATTCACAAATTGACACATAGTAAACAGTTTACTATATGAAAGAATGCAGGAGCGATCTGTAATGATTGCTGACTGCATTCTTTCAGGAAAGGGAGGGGGCTGCTAAAACACACTTTTACCCCCCCCCCCCCCCAATGCTGATTGTGATCTGTCAGCTGCTGAAGCCAGCGTGGGAGGGAAGGAGGGAGAGCTGGCTAGCAGCATGGAGGGGGCACCCGTACATTGGGGAGGTGGAGCACTGAAGGGGGGGTCGGAGCAGTGCAGAGGGGTGGGTTAACCCCCCCTTCCCTCCCCAACACCCCCTCCATGCTGATCACAATCTGTCGGCGGGGGGGGGGGGGGGGAGGGGGTCAGAGTAGGAAGGCTACGGAAGAGTTAGAGTGAGGGTGGGGGAATAAAGATGTCAGAATAGGTGAGTGGAGGGGCAGGAGACACATTGGCAGCGCAGCGACGGCAGGAGGAGGGGGGGTCACATTTTGGGTAAATTGAACTGATCACAGCTTTCAGTTTGTTCAGCAGCTGCTGAACAATTATGCTATGAGCTTATAGCAGAAGGAGAAATTAGGTCTGTACAGTGTATGGACCTGTCCAGCTGTAAGCAGTGCTGTAGGTCTGTATGCCGTACGGACCTGGCAGCGAAAGGGTTAATAGACTAAGTGATCAAAAGCTAATCCAGAGTGACTAATGACTGGCTGCGCTTAATAAATAAACCTACTGGCAAAAGTTAACTACAAATAGTAGCTGATATGTGCAGAAAATAACAGAGAAAATATAATCAATGTAAGGCTAGCCATACATTATACAATTTTCTTATTCAATTTCCTTTAGCTTTACCTTCAATTATGTAGTGAAAGGGCCTGCCTGATTGCATATAAATTTAAAGTGTTTAGGTTTGACCTCATATTATATGGTTTTGATAAATCTAAAAGAGAACTATTGAAGAAAATTGTATAATGTATGGCCAGCCTAAGTCCTTAAAAAAACAGCCAGTGCACAGATATATAAATTGGTGTAGGGTCCTTTCACCATACGGGATTAAAAGAAAGTGACTGGTGTCTTTTCGATCCAGTGCAGTGACACCTCTGTGTGTGCTAGTCTCTCACCTTACCTCTGTAAAGCCCCGTACACACGTACGGATCGTCGTCATACAAACGTCGGCGGACGAAAGATCTGCCGATTGTACGCGTGTTAGTATGGTGCCTCCGACAGCTGTCTGCGCACAATCCGCGGACAAGAGTCTTTCTTGCAAACATGAAAATTTTTGTCTGCGGACACCAGAACGGACGATTGTTCGCCTGTCAGTACAGAATTCTGCCGACAGATCGCAGATTTGCAAGACTGGGCATGCTCAGAAAATAAAAAACACAGGGAAAGTTAACCATTACATGACATCACTTCTGCAGTCAGCTGACGTCTGCGGACAAAATTCTTGTGCTGTCCTTGTGCTGTCTTTGCACTTTTCAACAGACACCGACATCCCGGGGAGAAAAGACGAACGTTTGTATGACGACGATCCGTACGTGTGTACGGGGCTTTAGGATACAGCATAAATAGATATCTTTCGCTGAGTGGTCCTGTACTTTCAGCTGCCTCTAGGGATCCTCTTATGGCTGGCTCTGCTGGTGTTTCTCTATGGTGGGTGACATCTCCTCTATGGTAATCAGGTAGTCTCCCCAGATACAGTGGGTACGGAAAGTATTCAGACCCCCTTACATTTTTCACTCTTTGTTATATTGCAGCCATTTGCTAAAATCATTTAGGTTCATTCTTCTTCCTCATGAATGTACACATAGCACCCCATACTGACAGAAAAACACAGAATTGTTGACATTGTTGCAGATTTATTAAAAAATAAAAACTGAAATATCACATGGTCCTAAGTATTCAGACCCTTTGCTGTGACACTCATATATTTAACTCAGGTGCTTTCCATTTCTTCTGATCATCCTTGAGATGGTTCTACACCTTCATTTGAGTCCAGCTGTGTTTGATTATACTGATTGGACTTGATTAGGAAAGCCACACACCTGTCTATATAAGACCTTCCAGATCACAATGCATGTCAGAGCAAATGAAAATCATGAGGTCAAAGGAACTGCCTGAAGAGCTCAGAGACAGAATTGTGGCAAGGCACAGATCTGGCCATGGTTACAAAAATATTTCTGCTGCACTTAAGGTTCCTAAGAGCACAGTGGCCTCCATAATCCTCAAATGGAAGACGTTTGGGACGACCAGAACCCTTCCTAGAGCTGGCCGTCCGGCCAAACTGAGCTATCGGGGGAGAAGAGCCTTGGTGAGAGAGGTAAAGAAGAACCCAAAGATCACTGTGGCTGAGCTCCAGAGATGCAGTCAGGAGATGGGAGAAAGTTGTAGAAAGTCAACCATCACTGCAGCCCTCCACCAGTCGGGGCTTTATGGCAGAGTGGCCTGACGGAAGCCTCTCCTCAGTGTAAGACACATGAAAGCCTGCATGGAGTTTGCTAAAAAAAACACCTGAAGGACTCCAAGATGGTGAGAAATAAGATTCTCTGGTCTGATGAGACCAAAATATAACTTTTTGGCCTTAATTCTAAGCGGTATGTGTGGAGAAAACCAGGCACTGCTCATCACCTGTCCAATACAGTCCCAACAGTGAAGCATGGTGGTGGCAGCATCATGCTGTGGGGGTGTTTTTCAGCTGCAGGGACAGGACGACTGGTTGCAATCGAGGGAAAGATGAATGCGGCCAAGTACAGGGATATCCTGGACAAAAACCTTCTCCAGAGTGCTCTGGACCTCAGACTGGGCCGAAGGTTTACCTTCCAACAAGACAATGACCCTAAGCACACAGCTAAAATAACGAAGGAGTGGCTTCACAACAACTCCGTGACTGTTCTTGAATGGCCCAGCCAGAGCCCTGGCTTAAACCCAATTGAGCATCTCTGGAGAGACCTAAAAATGGCTGTCCACCAACGTTTACCATCCAACCTGACAGAACTGGAGAGGATCTGCAAGGAGTAATGGCAGAGGATCCCCAAATCCAGGTGTGAAAGACTTGTTGCATCTTTCCCAAAAAGATTCCTGGCTGTATTAGATCAAAAGGGGGCTTCTACTAAATACTGAGCAAAGGGTCTGAATACTTAGGACCATGTGATATTTCAGTTTTTCTTTTTTAATGAATCTGCAACAATGTCAACAATTCTGTGTTTTTCTGTCAGTATGGGGTGCTATGTGTACATTCATGAGGAAGAAGAATGAACTTAAATGATTTTAGCAAATGGCTGCAATATAACAAAGAGTGAAAAATTTAAAGGGGTCTGAATACTTTCCGTACCCACTGTATGTCCTCCATGTAAGTGATATGTGTGGGAAAGAAGGTTCCAAATAGTGTGGTATTGTTTCCCAAATTTTATTAAATAAAAACTGCTGATTAACTCACATGATGTGTAGTCAAAACAAATGAATCATCCACAAGCATCAAGCTTGTCCTCCAGCAGCCCTTCCGGTCTGCTTATCGCTCAGTCCCGACGCGTAGCATCATGCCCACGTGACTTCATCAGGGATTCCCCACACATGTGTTAGTTTACCTTATTGATATTCAGATTTGAATCTGCAGAAATATTTTTCACTCACATTTTGTTTGTACAGTTGACCCACCACATATTTTGTGGTATGAATATCCATCGTAGGATACACACTACCCCCCTTGTCTCTCATCTACTATTTATTAGTTGGTATCCGACAGCGCAGCATCAACACTGTATGTATTAGATTATTTTCGGCCACAGATTAGCTTATCGGTGCTTGCGGCAGTGAGTTGTTTGACCACCCTTTAAGTGATAGCACATGTTATGTGGACTATACACGAAGGGAAGTTGTCATTCAGATACATATAGTAGGATTGTAGGAAGTGTGCAAAACAATTTAGTATTGTGCCATGGTTCTGTCCTAGTATGGTCCCCTTAGTTCAGCAGTGAATGTATATGTACTGTACATCTCATGAATCAAAGTATGACGAGGAAGAAATGATCAAAGCAGTTGTAGAGTCTGTCTTGTTGCTGTTGCAGCACGAAGAGCATAGTGAAAGTGCAAACTTGCTGAAAACAACTACTGCTATCCTTTCTTCCAGGGGAATTTCTATGCATTAGGAAATTAATCTTTTTTTTTTTTTTTTTTTTTTTAATTTTTGCAAAAAAGTAAAAGCATAATAATGCATTAGAAATAACCCAAAGTGTACTAAAAATTGCAAAAATGTTTCAGTATTTGGTGGTTTTAAACTGTCCCCTAGAGTAACTTTGGCATTCTTCTTATCATGTTTTCACATATCTCCAATCACTTCCAGGAAAGCAAGGATTTAGAATGACATCATCACAAGCCTCCAGTGCCCCAGCTTAAGTATAATAAATGATTTGATCTCTAGAGCATTTCTAGTTAAAGTGGAACTTCAGTCTGCCACTTGCGTGTCTCCGCCTCCCTCAGCCCCGCCATTATGGTGCATGCACAGATGTGACGGTGGGCTCTGCTGGCCCTTGGGTCCTGGCAGAACCCGTAAGCACATCTGCAAACGCACAGGTGATTTTCATGCATGCGCAAAGACCAGTGGTGTATTTAGGTTTTGTGCTGCCCTAGGCCTGACTAAACTTGTGCACCCCCCAATTTACATATGACCCACCCCTTCCTGTAAAGGCCACGCCCTTTGCTGTTTACAACCCGCCCTGTCATCTGTGAACCACAGACCACAAGTCTATCAGTGCCCATCAGCGTAGCCTCATCAGTTCCCATACGTTCAGCCTCATCAGTGCCCATCTGTGCAGCCTCATCACTGACCGCTTTATGGGGTTGCCAGACTGATTTGCCTCCTGGACTCTGCCCTCTGGCCCAATTCACCCCATAAGACTGGCACTATATTAAAAGTGTAGCGCAAGCCGACGAAGACCCGGGAGGAGGCTGTTTTTTATTCATGCAGGGTGCAGCTTTTTTGCTGCCCCCCTGCAAAGTGCCGCCCTAGGCCTGGGCCTTGTTGGCCTAGGCCAAGATACAGTACTGGCAAAGACGGCAAAGCTTTGGGACTTCCTGATAGCCATCTTTTGCATGCGTGGGAACCTTTGTGTGTTTGCAGATGTTTGAGGAAACCTGCGTATGCTTAGCTGTACCACAGGGCTCGCTCTGGACCCAAAGCCCTGTGGGCACATCTGCACTTACGCAGGGAGCAGGAAGAAAAAAATGTAATTCTTGACAAGGCAAGAGATGGCGGAAGTCCATGCAGCACAAATAAATTACTTATTTAAAAAAAAATAATAATTAAGTCCAGTTGTAAGAGAGGGAGTAAGGCAGAGCATCATGACATGACCTCAACGGCGAAGGTCTGCTTTACATCCCCGACTCATGATGCTGTATATCATCAGATTATTTTAAATAGAAAAGCTGATTAAACTATACATTTTGTTATTATTTTAAATATATACTTTGATATTTGACATTTTTTTTGTTATACAGGTCCTTTGAATTATTGGTGAAGGATCTCAATGGGAAGAATCACACCATGACTGTAAATAATCTTTTGAAGCCAATCGCACCTGAAAACAGTTCTAGAAAAGTGAGTCCAATTCCTTTTTATGTGTACTGTTACTCGTTACAAAAAACTGTTGGCGTTTATGACTGATTTCTAGCTAGCATCATTTCCTGGAAGGAATTCTGGACTATATGATACTGGGATTTCTGCAAATGTTAGCAGATTCAGTCATATCAGTATGAAATAAGCTTTCCCTTGGTTAGCTTGAACAATTGGTAGGAATTAATTGGGGTCTTGGAACAGCAGGATGTCTGTAATATAAAGACTCCTTTCAGATCAAAGGATTCTCACAGATACCTGACCTGTAGCATCGGAACTCGGCTTGAATTTATTATGCATTTAGCCATATATAAAAAACAGACAACACATTAGTGCTAAAGTGTTACTGCACATGACAAAGGTTCTTGAAAACAAGGAGGCTTGTTAATCCGCACTTTGCCTCTAAATGCACTCATGTCCTTGCAACCCCCTTCAGATCATGGAAATCTGTGATTCTAAAAGAAAAAACAGAAACAAGGAGGGGGGTACCAGCCTAGGGTATTATCTCAAACGGTGCTTGAGATCCTGCGCTAGGCTAGTGCCCCCTGCCTTTTTTGACATTTTGCCATATAGATAGGCATTTCTTCAAATATACTTTCTTTTCTCTTGGCAGGTGAAGACAGACACTGTACTCCTAATGTTAAGGAAAAAGTCTGAAAGCAAATGGGATTATTTGACGCAAGTTGAGAAACTGACAAAAGAGAAAGAGTGAGTATCACGGTGGAAATATGCAGAATTTTTGGGAAAGTTTAACATCAATACAGCAAATGAAAATGACAAACGGGGTTCTATACAATCCATAAAATTCCCAGTTAGTGTAGACAAGTATTTCATGGTAAATGAAATGTGCATAAGAATTGTGGGATTGTTAGAGGTATTAAACCCAAAAGTACATTTATTATCTTGCAGCTTACCAATTCTTAGATGTAGTGGCTGCATTAGTTTGCTTTCTTCTATTTTTAACCCGTTGATCTAGTCTATAAGTCTGTTGTTTTTCATCAGAACAAGCTGTCCTGCAGATGTAGCAGCAACTTGGCTCTCCCAGTACGGTCTCCATTGCCCTTGTAGGATCTCAACTTGTTGCTGTTGGTTCTTCAGTAACCGCTGCTGGAAAATATTCTCGCGACTCCTCTGCTTACATTGTACCAGAAGTTAGCCTTCTTGGTGGCTTTTTCTTCTGCACCGAGGGTGTCAGAGCTGGCAGCTGTCTTGTTCACCTTACTTGGTGGTTCACGGAGATAGAGTAGAGCTTCATCCCTGCCAGTTTCTTTCCTAAGGTCTTCTTTGGTTTCCATGTAAATAAAAGCTTTGTGTTGCTTTCCTTGTGTTTTAAGCCTAAGCACCCTAAAGAAATTGCTTTACATTCTTTGGATGTGGTTCGGGCAATCGGGGTGTACCTGGTGGCGACTGAGTCATTCCAAAAAATCGGATTCCCTGTTTGTCCTTACAGATGGTTCCCGTAAGGGGCTGGCCGTGTCTGCTGTGAACTTTTCTGCTGGATCAGGCAGATGGGGGTGCAGGCCTATTAAAGGTCAGGATCCTTAATTTTTCTTGTTAAGGCTCATTCTACGAGGGCGCATAGTGTCTCTTGGGCCTTCTGTTATCTGGCGTCAATGGTGCAGGTTTGCAGGCGGGCACTCTTTCGCAAGGTTTTGAAGACCGCTGTTGGGAGAGGGTTAGTCCTCTTTGAGGGTGTAAATTTTTGCCAGGCGAGCTCCAGTTGTTTCCTGGTTGTGCTCTGGTTTTACCTGGTTGGCTACATTTAGACTTTGGAAGGTATGTTTATTGCTGTGTTCTTCCCACCCCTCATATTGACACTGCTTTGGGATGTCCCAGGGGGTCAAAGAAGATATGGAGCTGTGTCCGTCAATGAACGAAAGAGAAAACTGGATTTTTGTCTTACTGTAAAATCCTTTACTCTGATATTCATTGACGGACACAGCACCCGCTCCTCTAATGAGTTGGGCTTTATGTTCTTCTGACACTGCTTGTTCCAAAACTGAAGAGCTAGAGCAGGAAGTGGGAGTATACCCCCGGGACTGCCCTATGAGCCTAGTCAAACTTTCTTCCGCCTAGTGTCCTACTCCTATGGAGAGCAGCATAACCCAGGGGTCCAAGAAGATATGAAGCTGTGTCTGTCAATGAACGTCAGAGAAAAGGATTTTACGGTAAGACAGCTCCTAAATGGCAGGATGGCAGTGGTCCGGATGTGACAGCGACTCAGTCAGAATCTGGAACATGGTCTGACATCTAGTGGTGCCTGTTAAAGAGAGTAGGAACTGGACAAGTAGGGCTTTTTTTGCCAATAAAGTTGTTCCATAAAGTTGTATGCTTCCTGTTGAGGGACCTCATCTGTCTCTGTGTTAGGTAGTAATCCCTGTAGCAGAGGTTTTAAATTCTTCTTTAACCCTTCACCTTTCATTATGAAGCTACACATGGGGCTCTCTAATGTCTGCTAAATAGCGTATATTGTTGCTTACCTAGTATACTCCTAATAACGTCTTGAGGGGGACCCTATGCCGTGTTTTAGGGTTTTTTTTTTTTTTTTTGTCGTGGGGTTTCCTTTCAAGATCCATACCAGACTCATAGGCCTGGTATGGATCTCAGGGGGGGAACCCTGCACCCTTTTTTTTTCTTACATTACAGGCTGTATAATACCCATTACACTTGTCCATTCAATTACCAATTTTTTTTTCTCTCCTAGCAAACCCCCAATGGACACAGATGGAGACCCCAGTGCCGGTCTTATGAATGTTTTAAAGAAAATATATGATGATGGAGATGATGAGATGAAGAGGACGCTAAACAAAGCCTGGGTGGAATCTCGGGACAAGCAGATGAAGGGTGACATGGATTTCTGAAGAAATTATTCTTCTTGTCCCTTTTGCCTTAAAAGAAAGTTCCCAGCCCAGGGATTGGCCTTGCTTTAACAACAGTAGAGTTGATCTCTACAATGTCCATTGTTTACAACTGAATTGCTTGCCAGCATGCAACACTATGCTGTTGAGAAATACCATTCCCATTGGACTATCAAATGCAACAAAAACACTTCCAGCAGTTTGTTCTAGAACATTGATCTGTGTATTTTTACCATTTTAGATCCTCATTTAAGACATGCTGTCAGAAACCTGCAGAGATGATGTCATGAATTTATTTTGAAGTATTTGTAAATGTCTATGAAATGTGTTTTGTTTTGTATATTAAACTCTGCCAAATACATGTTAACTTTGTACTCGTTCTTGAACATGATAGAGATTCTTTTATCTTTAAAAAAATTGCGAGACGAGCACAGAATCACAGCATATTTCACTAAATGTAAAAAAAAATAAAAGTCCATAGATCATTTTCTAATTAACCACTTTACCACCGGAGGATTTTGCTGTCTTACGTCCAGGCCACTTTTTGCGATTCGGCGCTGTGCGAATTTAACTGACAATTGCGCGGTCGTGCGACGCTGTACCCAAACGAAATTTACGTCCTTTTTTTCCCACAAACAGGGCTTTCTTTTGGTGGTATTTGATCACCTGTGCGATTTTTACTTTTTGCGCTATAAACCAAAAAAGCGTAAATTTTGAAAAAATAATATTTTTCACATTTTTTTTTTATATGAAATTCCCCCCCAAAAAAAATGTAAAAATCAAAATGTTCTTAAATTTTTGGCCAATTTGTTTTCGGCTACCTATGTTTGGTAAAAAAAATCACAATAAGCGTATTTTGATTGGTTTGCGCAAAAATTATTGCGTTTACTAACTAAGGGAAAGATTTCTGTCATTTTTGGTGTTTTTTTTTTTTTTTTTAACGAGTAATGGCGGCGATCTGCAATTTTTTTTTTTTTTTGCGGGACTGCGACATTGCGGCGGACAGATCGGACCCTTGACTGACATTTTTGACACTTTTGGGGGTACCAGTGACATTACTACAGTAATCAGTACTATAAATATGCACTGTTACTGTAAAAATGACACTGGCAGGGAAGGGGTTAATTTTATTGGAGAGGGAGGGGTTAATGTATGCCTGGTGCTTACTAACGTATGTGGGGGGAGGTGACTGAGTGACACAGGGACAGATCGCATGTTCAGCTATGCTGAACCCTGCAATCTGTCACTGTCTGTCACTTAGGAGATCCGCCCGCTTTGTTTACACAAACTCGATTCCCAGATGATTGGGGAAGAGCGGCGGTGATCACCACCGTTCCTCCCCTGGCCCGACTCCCGCTGTGACTGAATACAGTGGGAGCGAGCCTCTGGCGGCACGCGTGCGCCGCCCACAAGGGGAGGAGTCCAGCGACATAGGTCTACGTCGCTGGACGGGAACTAACCACTTTGACGCAGTAGAGCTCGAGTGAGCGGTCGGCAAGTAGTTAATAAATATATAAAAAAGGTTTGTAACATAACAAATAAGGGTGTTTTCACACTAGCACTTTTGGTGCGCACCCGGGTTCAATTGACGTCAGAATTTGGTTCTTTTTGAGGATGTGAACACTGTCTTTGAACTCGGGTGCGCACCCGCGAACCGTACCCGAGTCCACTTAACCACTTGCCGTCTGAGTACGGTAGTACTACTGCGGCAAAGTGGTTCGTTATCGTCTGACGACGTAGTATTAACGTCGTCAGACACTCCCCCCTTCTGGGCGGCGCTTGCGCGCCGCCGGAGGCTCGCTCCCGCTGTTTTCATTCACAGCGGGAGTCGGGCCAGGGGAGGAGCAGCGGCGATCGCCGCTGCTCTTACCCGATCGTCGGGGATCGAGTCTGGAGATCCGCCCGCTGTGTTTATAGCGCAAAAAGTAAGAATCGCACAGGTGATCAAATACCACCAAAAGAAAGCTCTGTTTGTGGGAAAAAAAGGACGTAAATTTCGTTTGGGTACGGCGTTGCATGACCGCGCAATTGTCAGTTGAAGTCGCACAGCGCCGATTCGCAAAAAGTGGCCTGGACGGAAGACAGCAAAATCCTCCGGTGGTAAAGTGGTTAAAAAGGGTGGTCGGGGGTACGGTTCATGTGAACTCCAGTACGGTTCGCTTCTGATGAGAACGCAATCGTACCAAAGCAAGCAATTCTATCCATTTTGGCACCTTCTCGTTTACAGCTGTTGCCAAGCAACAGGAGTACGCGCCGGCTGCAGCTTGATGA
Organism: Pelophylax lessonae; assembly: GCF_965119305.1. Lineage (NCBI taxonomy): Eukaryota > Metazoa > Chordata > Amphibia > Anura > Ranidae > Pelophylax > Pelophylax lessonae. The sequence goes on along the minus strand of NC_138775.1, from coordinate 234,945,495 downwards.
CACAAGTGTACCGCGGTTCAGATACAAAAATCAAATGTGAACACAGTCCATCGGGGGCAGGGGGAGGGGGGAGCAATTGAACTCGGGTTCGGACCAGGCAATCGCACCTAGTGTGAAAACACCCCAAGACAAAGCATAAACCCTGTAGTGTGTAGAGATGGCCAGAAGAGGGAGAAAGGATGGCAGTGTTTGGTACCTATTATAGGTATAATGTAACTATTCTCTTCAACTAGTAATAAAGTAACAATTGCCAATTTAAAAAACTTAGGCCTGGCTCACATTACTGAAGGTGGTTGCGGGTGCAGAAATTGCACCTGTTCCTGCACCTGCAACCACCCTCAGCCAAAATGTGCTGCTATTTAAAAACACTTGCATTTGTGGGTGTGGGTACCGCCAGGAAATTGCTTGGTTAAAAAGTACCATGCGATTTCCCGGTCGCTGCATTTTCAAAAAGGTGCAAGAAACTTTATCCTGAATTAAACACAGGCACTGCACTGCAATGCTCATGCGAATACTTAGACCCTATTCACACTTAACTGCTGTGAAAATATGGGCACAGTCACGTTTTTCTGCGCATGTTTTCAGAAATATGGCAAAATGTGCGATGCGCTTGCGTTGCCATTGCTTTAAAGGGCACCTCAAATGTGTTTCTTTTTTGCCGCATAACAAAACACGCAACACTCCATGCTTAAAAAAGGGGTCGGAGATTCTTTGGAGCATCTGTCATGGCACACAGACATGCGCTAAGATCACGGAAAAAAGTGTATTATGTCTGAAGCGTGAATGGGGCCTTACAGCAGCTAGAGGAGGACTGGTTATAAGTGCATCTGAAGATAGGAAAAAAACTTGTACTGTTCTTTTGCATATAAAATTATATATGTATGGTATGTATACATACAGTGGGGAAAATTATTTTCTCTTTTGTTCATTGACGGACACAGCTCCACATCTCCTTGACCCTTGGGTTTATGATGCTCCCTACAGGAGTATAACCCTAGGCAGAAAAAAGTTTGACTTATGCCTACAGGGCAGTCCCAGGGGGTATATTCCCACTTCCTGCTATAGGTCTTCAGTTTTTTTCTGCCTAGTCAGAAGTAAGGACCTAGTTCCTTGCTGGGATCTCTGGTCCTAGCATTTTTTTGTTTTTAAATGGAATTTTTTTAGCTTCTTTTATTATTTTCTGTTCCTGTGAGAACTACAATCAACTGCTGGACTGCGCTATGGACTGAATATTCTAGATCCTTACAGTCTTCTCAGTCCACCCATTTCAAGATGGTGCGGTGGTCTGCCTGGAGCGGAGGCTGCCCGTTCCCAAGGTGTGGGGAGTAGTGTGTCCCCCCACTCCCTCCCTCCCTTCTGGTGGTTTTTCGGGGATGAGGTGGGCCCCTCCCTGGGTTGGTCGGACCCCTGAGCGCCCTTCTTTTCCACTTAATGCTCCCCCTCACTATTGGGGTCCTGCTGCAGACCACCCCCTATTCACCCACACCTAGCTCCCTCCCCCTCGGGGTGGCTTTGCCTATTTTTATGTTTGAGAGCGTCAAACGGGCTGGGGGGGGGGGGGGCTTGGTGGGGGCTCCTGGTGCGCCCCCCCTGCTGTCAATATTTAGCTGGGGGTCTCGGGCGCCGCATGCAGCCGCCATTTTGCTGTGGATGGCTGTTCTCTCTATTCATGTATGTGTGGCCATTTTCTTGTAGTTTCCCATTGCTATCACACGGCAGCCATGTTTTTGAAGCCTATGGAGCGATGAATCGGCAGTGGGCTCCTAGTGTCAGTTCCTGAACGTTTTCTTTCTCTCTGATCGCCGCACGGCGTGTAGCCTGACACTCTGTTTCTATTGAGTATGAGGTGGCGAGTCCCTGTGCATGCTAAATTACTCTTTCTGCTATAGTAGTAACCTGGTGCGCTGGGACTTGTGGTACTGCTGGTGCAGCGGTGGGGGGTACTTTACAGGAATTTCAAAATTTTTGTTGGCGGTCCCCAGGTTAACCCATGTAGTCCCTGGAGCACGTGTCACCACCTGACCCCCTCTGAGGCTGCGGGCCCTCTGAGTCCCAGTCCGCCTTGTCTGCTGTGAACGGCGGTCCTGCAGTCGCTAGTGTCCAAGGTTGATATGGCCCTCCAAAATAGGACGAACAAAAAGTGTCCTCTGCCTTCACCTGCATCCTCTATTTCCTCAGATTCTGAGGTTGATTTGGCCACCGCGGACACGAGTCACCCTACTGGGTCTGCGTCCACGCATCCGGATCGCTCTGATAGTGAGGATGAATTCTCTTCCACTACAGCCGTGCATGAAAAGGCGCTAGTGGATGCACTGATTGTATCAGTGCGGAAAACTTTCAAATTGGAGGACACAGCTACGGCTGCATCGGCTGTGCAGGTGCACTTTGGTACCCGCAGAGTTTTAAAGGCGGCAAAGGTACTCCCCTTTCCTGCTTATTTTGACTGCATTGTCGCGAGTCAGTGGGGTTCCCCAAAATACATTGTTGGGGCACCTAAGCGTTTCGCTAGAAGGTATCCTTTTGAAGAGTCCCTGTTAAAGAAACTGACAGTACCACCTGTGGTGGACTCTCAGGTTTCCAAGTTGAGTAAAGCCACCCTTTAAGGACCCTTTTTGACAAGAGAGCCGAATCTCTGGTCTGATATCTTTTTACCATGACTGGTTCCATTTTGCGGCCGGTGTTTGCCATAACCTTGGTTTCCCAGACCTTGACAGAATGGGCTAAGCTTCTGTGCCAGGATGTGGAAGGGGGAAAACCTCCTCATAATCTGGCAAAGCCCACGGACCAGTTGATCCAGGGGTTGCAGTATATTAGTGTACAACAAAAGGCTAAGGAAGAGATGGGGCTTTGTATGGGCGAATGGAGAGAGGATGATCACAATTATCACACCATTGAATTTAAAATCACTCTCTTTATTGTACAAACATATATAAAAATATTATGAATACATAAAAAGAAAAATAGATAAAAGAAAATCGCATGTGTAGAAACATATTCTCATAGGGAATGCTGATACAGTGTATCTCAATAGATGCTACGGTCTCTAGATAGCACAGTCTAGGACCCCCAGAAAGCTGACGCGTTTCGCAACAGGGCTTCCTCAGGGCCAGAGAGACCAAGGCAGACCGATATTTCTACAGAAAATATATACAGAGGTATATTTATTATAGACATTGATATTTCATATGCTTCTTTCAATACATTATGTATATATATTTCTCCACATTAACTATACATTTAATTCTACAAGACCAAATCAATATGTACTGACCTAGCTGCTATAGAGACCTTGGCGGACACATGCGTTGAGGAGCAGATCAGTGCGGGTGGGTGTATAGGGGGGTGTACAATAAAGCAACTGCAACCATGCAGATTCGGAAGAAAATTCACATTCAGTATCCTCTCAAATTTATCATAGGAACCCAAATTACAGGCAACAGACACGTTCCTCGTATGATACTATATTGGTATTAATGGGGTCTAGAAAAGAAAAAATGGAGAGAATGAAAGCTATGCAAAGGGAGAACAGATTAGAGGAGAACAGGCCACATAAGAAGGGTGCATGTGGCTAAAAGCTCATAGCAGTCATGATTAATCTATATCCATTTCTAATAGTTACCTCTATTAAGACTGATGTGCACATGAGGCAGGTGCTTCACAGAGTATACTCTATACATCCATACATACTGGCCACATCATGGACCTTGCCATCAAGATAAGGGGCTCCTAAATGTAATCATATATTTAAAAAGAAGTGTATGGTACTCATAAAGTATATAACCATCAAGTGATCACCACCTCCAATAATACACCTACCTTCCGTCCACCCTTGCAACAGAGATCTGCCTGTCAGTATGCTGTTCAAGCTGCTCCTAAATATCCTGCCCTAATTGCAGTGTTTGAGCGCCAAAACACAAGTGTTTTCCCAATGTCAATGTCACATCCGCCCTATGGCGGAAGTGTCGAACTGCACCATGGACTAATTCAGCGGCATCAGCCAGCACAGCGGTGGTTGGGACAGCAGCCCGCCGCACATTCAGACTTGGTGATCTGGAAATAACACCAGGGGGCATCTGCACTGCTATCAGCTGACAGGGAAAATCCTTTCCCCCCCCTGTACTGGATGGTAGTCACCATGGATGCCAGCCTGTCCAGGTGGGGAGGTGTCTTGGGCACACATTGTGCTCTCAGGGGGTTTGGACTCTGAAGGAGTCCAGCCTACCGATAAACATCCTGGAAATTCAGGCGATCAGGCTTTGCCTGACCCAATGGACGGATCATCTGCAGGGGCGCCCGGTAAGGATTCAATCGGAGAATGCCATGGCTGTGGCATATTCCATTCCTCAAGGGGGCACCAAAAGTGTCCTACAGCTTGGGAAGTAGCCAGAATTCTAAGGTGGGCAGAACGCTTTTTTCCAGCAAACTCTGCTGTGCATCTTCCAGGGGGTGGAAAATTGGCAGGTGGACTACCTCAGTCAGCAGACGTTGGATCAGGGAGAATGGTCTGTTTTATTAACTGTGTCTCCAGTGGAGGACTCCCGATGTGGACCTGTTGGCCTCTCGCCTCTACAGGAAGGTGCAGAGGTTCGTAGCAAGGTCTCGAAATCCTCTGGCCGATGCGCCAGACGCTCTGGTGGCCCCTTTGGGCCAGTATCGTCTGGTGTATGCATTTCCTCTGATACAGTAACTCTTCTGCCGAGATTACTGCAAAGAATCGAGGTAGAAGGAATTCTGGTCATCTTAGTGCCTGCGGACTGGCCTCGCAGGTCTTGGTACGCAGACCTGGTACGGTTGGTCGCCGATGTCCCGTGGAGACTCCCTCTCAGAGAAGATCTTTTAGCTCAAGGTCAATCTTCCATCCTGCTTTACAGTTGCTGACTTTAATGACTTGGCTATTGAAAGCCAGGTGCTGAAGGATAGAGGGGTGTCTGAATCTGTGATTCCTACGTTGTTAAAAGCTAGAAAATCTACTTCCAGGAAGATTTATCAATGAGTCTGGAAGGTGTACATTGCGTGATGTGAGTTTCGGGGGGTTTCCTCCTGTTCCTTTTCGGGGGCTCGTGTCTTGGAGTTTCTCTAAAAAGGTATAGATCAGCATTTGGCCTTGTGTACCATCAAAGGCCAGATTTTGGCCCAGGCCATTTTCTTTCAGCATCCGTTGGCCACAAATTCCTTGGTTCACACCTTTGTTCAGTAGGTCTGCCACCTGGCTCCCCCAGTGTGGTCTCTGTTACCTCCCTGAGACCTCAATTTGGTGATGTTGGTTCTTCAGAAATCGCCTTTTGAAAATAGTTGTGAGCTTCCTCAAATTACTTTATCACAGAAGGTGGCTTTCATGGTGGCTTACTTATGCGCGCAGGGTGTCTGAGTTGGCGGAGCTGTCTTGTCTTTCACCTTACCTGGTGGTTCACAGAGACAAAGTGGTGCTTCGTACCTGCCAGTCGTTTCTTCCCAAAGTCGTCTCTGGTTGCCGTTTAAATTAAGACACTGCGTTGCCTTCCTTGTGTTCTAAGCCTAAGCACCCTAAAGAGATTGCTTTGCATTCTTTGGATGTGGTTCGGGCGATCAGGGTGTACCTGGCGGCGACTGAGTCGTTCCGGAAATCGAATTCCATATTTCTCCTTACAAATGGACTCCGTAAGGGGCTGGCCGCGTCTGCTGCGATCATTTCCAGATGGATCAGACAGATGGTGGTGCAGGCCTACTCTATAAGGGTCAGGATCCTCCTTTCCCTGTTAGGGCGCATTTTACAAGGGCGCTTAGTGCCTCTTGGGCCTTCCGTCATCAGGCGAAAGTGGTGCAGGTTTGCAAGGCAGCCACCTGGTCGTCCGTGTACACTTTCACAAAATTTTATAAGGTAGATGTGCTGGCATCCGTGGATGCTGCCTTTGGCAGGCAACGGTGGCAAATGACAAGCTGCATCTGGTGGCAAGTGACACGCTGCACCTGGTGGCAAGCGATGATGGCAAGTGACACATTTCGACTGGTGACAAGTGACACGTTGCATCTGGTGGCAGACGACAGTGACATGCTGCATCTGGTGGCAAGCGACGATGGCAAGTGACACGCTGCATCTGGTGGCAGGCATTGGTGGCAAGTGACACGCTCAGGGTTCCCATTGATTCTGCATTATGGTGAGTGGAACTATTTCTTTATATATCACAATGTAGTTATAGAAATAATATGATTCAAGCAACCTAACACCATATCAAGCATAGCGTCGGGATGATTTAAGTGCTAACACGTCCTTTGGAAAGATTATTTCATTTTCCTTGATCAGTGTTAGAAATGTTGAAGGAGCCAATGGGAGCTGCAGACTTTTGCTGCATTCGAGTTCTTTATTTCTTGTTTTGAAGTCCCTGCATTGCTAAGCAGTAGAGCTGTGATTAGTTAATGCTGGTAAAATTCAGGTTGTGGTTGGCATGCTTGCAGTTTAGGCTTACTGAAACAACTGTACACTCAAAAGTTTTGAATTTCCAGTGATAGGCTGTTGAGCATTATTCTCAGGTGTTGTGCCATTGACTCCTTGCCATAGAAACGTTTGTAAAGGGGAGGGGTTAGTAAGATGACCAAGCCCATGGGGGGGGCGCCAGAAATATTTCTGCACCCAGGATCCTGTTACCCTAGGATCGGCCCTGCATACAAATACATACTAGGGCCAAGTGTGCTGTCCTTGAACAGAGTGAAGTTAGGAGACACAGGCCCAAGGAGAGGTAAGTACTGTATAATACTACTTCTCTTGTATGTACCTATTTTGATTAGGCAACAGTGTTACTTTGCAAAACCATTCACTCTAACACGCTTATGTAGCACCCTCCTAGGTAGGTGCTAGTGAGAAAGTATAGTTTTGAGCTCTGTCTGCTTATCAGAAGAGCTGCAGGTGAATCTATATTGTTCTCTGCCTACCAGAGAGCAGGATCTGTTAGTGAGGTCTGCTCAATTTGCTCAGTATGCGATTCATTCAGTCTAGAGAGTGTTTCACGCTGGTCCAATAGGGAGGCATGTTGGACAGTGGGAGGAAACCTGACAAATGGGTGCATAGGCTTTTGATACAGTCCTGATCATTGTTAGAAGGCAGGCTGCCTCAATGCATTTTGGGATACTGTATAAAAGCTAGGAGCACATGTAGAGGTGCCATGCGGTCTCAGGAGGTCGTTCTGAGGGCCAGAGAAGTAGTAGATAGGAGCTGAACCCAGAGGTCCATGGAAGCTGACTGAGAGAGGTGATACTGGAGGTCCTGTTTCTGTAGTATCGTGAGTACGGGAACTCGTGTCAAGGGGCCTGACCTGAGGGGGGCCACCCTTGCTCATAGGGTGTCAGCAGGAAGAGGATGCTAGGGAGAATGTATTGAATATAGGTGATCGTCCATCAAGTCTCTTTGTTAGAGAGAGTAAAGAAAACAAGAGACTGAACCCTATTCATCCCAGTTGCAGGGTGAATCAACAGCCTGGCTGTTCCATATCTTTCAGCAGGGATTTGAAGATAGAAGTCCTCAAATGTTGTAAATAGTTCAATTGGAGTATCCCACTATTCCCTTCTCCTATCCCAAATACCAAAAAACAACAAAAAACCAACAACCCTAGACCTTTTGTTTCTGTCAAGAGCCAACAGGAGCATGGAGGGATCCAGGAGCTTTATTTAACCATGACCGTGTGTTGGTAACTAGGGGAGCCCGCAGAGTCAGTATCCAGCAGTCCTTACGGGGGCAGTGCTACACTTACATCATAGGTTATTCATCCACCTTACAATTTAGTCCCCATTATAGTTTATAGCAGTTCAGCATGGAGGGGCATCAACTACTGCATGCAGAAAATGTTAAGTTCTATTTAAAAAAAAATAAAACATTTTTTACAATCATATGCCCAGCCATTGCACATTCTGACTGTATTTTGCTTATTCTGTTGATTTCTTTTGATTGTCCGCTCCATCCAGTGGTCATAATGCATCCTCAATAAGCAAATACTGCATTACAATCACTAGATGGAGCTGACGATCATAGGAAATCAATATCAACAAAATATGATCAAAACACCACAACAACATTTGATCTCGACTAACTACTTGTTATTATTTACTACCCACAAAAATGTGCCAGTCCTGGTAAAAAGATTTGGCCTTAAACCCATCGGAAGCAGAATGGGAACGCATCTATATCTATGCCCACAAAGGATCCATCAAAAGTCCCATCCCAGGAAAACGGATACAAAATTCAATCTCACAGGTACAGGACCCCGACGAGAATCCAAAAGTTTTCTCCCTCGGTCTCCAATCTCTGCTGGAGATGTGGCTCAGAAGTAGGCCCCATGCTATACATCTGGTGGGACTGTCCTCTGAACCAGACTGGTCCGAGGTTCTTCGTATTACGTCCTCAGTTTCCACCCTCCAGTTGGACTATACCCCAGCCCAATTCTTACTCCATCACACTTCCTTCCCGAGAAAACTGTATTTCAAGTCACGAACTTGACAAAGCGCATTGCGCGCGAAACATGTAGTTGCGGCAACCAGAAGCGTGTGGTTCACCTTTCACATCCGGCCAAGCGTTCCATTGGAATTCCGGTCGTCACTTCCGGTGATGTCATCTGAGTGACAGTTCTGGCGATCGCGTTAGATCCGGCTCTGGGTCTGTGTAGCGGCCCCACACAGCACCTGCCAGATCTTCTCCAGCCGCAGTGACGTCTCTCTGCACTCTGGGGGTCTTACACCATCTCTCCCCTCCTGTCACCACCTTTTGGGTCTGGATTGTCCTGATTCTCACAACATGGGATTCCCACAGCACCCCAGGGAGATACCGGAAACTCCAGGATCGGTTTGGCTGTTATTTTAACTTGAATTTGTATTCATTAAAACTTTCATGATATATCTTATATACTTTCTTGCCAGCAATTTCTATTCATGCAGAATTATCAATGTGTACACCCCAGTGCGCCATCCCCTCTTTCTCACAGTTTTTGACAGTTTGCACATCATCCCGTGTTCGGGATTTGGCAGCCTGGGTGTAACAGCTACTATTGGTTTTACCAACAATACCACAGCCATCTGGCTCTATGGCCCCCCAGGAACTTGTCTAAAGGATTAGCGCCTGGACCATTTTTTGTTTAATTTGTTTTAATTTAAGTCACTGGCCATGCATATGGTCAACGCCACTAGACCCTGCGTATCCGTCTTCTGGGGCTTTACACGCGTCCCGACTGTTTGTTCCCAATGGGGGTGTCTGGGTGGGGTGGTCAATGCTCTTACAGTAAGATTAACATTCACTGTTCAAGTTCGATTGTGTTTCTTCAACATTCTTATATATGCAACCTTATATTATACGTTGTGAATGTAAAACAGAAAATACCAATGTTTTCTCATCATCCTATCATTTGTATTTCTTTTTTTTTTTTTTTTATGAGAAAAATCTAATAAAACGCTATTGTAATAAAATATGATCAAAATTTGTGACAGCTGGATGAATGCTTGTAACATTCGTCCAACACATTTTTTTGACAATAGACCCCTAAGTGTGTATGAATAAAGTCTGTATTAGTGACATTTTCCACTATGCAGGAAATGAGTTTAGGATTGATAGTCAAAGCTAACCCATGGCATACAGCATAGAAGTTTCATTACTGGCATCAGTCACTTTACAAAATACTGTAACTTTATATTGAAGGAAAATATTGGGAGGAATGATACATTCTTGTCTGGGATGCAATTACCCACATTTGATTTCATAATGATTGAGCAATTAAATAAAAAGACATTAGCTAACCTGATATAGCAGAAGAGTTTTCTTTGGGGAGGACATAAGTGCGCAATTACATAGATAATGATGTAGAAACAACACCGTGTTGTACCGCATTCCAGTACATATAATTAACAAAATCAGTGCTTTACCTTACAAATAAAATGGAAGCGATTAGCACAATCTTTCCCGTGTCTAGTTAAATTATCTGTGACAGTTTTATATACTATGTAGAATTGTAGCACTGAAAAAGAAAAAGCAATTTACTGATACAATTACCCAAAGAGAGATCTAAACCACAAGTATACTCTTTACATGCTAAAGGAAACTGCCTTATTCAATAAAACAATATCCCTTATCTCCAAAAATAATCCATACACTTCCACTAGGTAATGGCCATGTAATCTGTTTTTCAGTAAATCTTTTCTTACTGTGTTTTTCTGCCCCCTTGTAACGTCCTTTGCCAGCTCCTGAACCTCTTCTCCCCCCCCCCCCCCCCTCCTCATTTCCGTTTGTTTGGAATGAGCCATGCATGTTTATTGTGGACCCAAATGGGGTCCCAGAATCACTTTTTAGGCTACATGTTTATCCATCTAGGCAAACTACGGGTGCTACTCCCTGATGGCTTCTTTTCTATTGTCAGACACTGGGAGAGGAGACGAGGACAGAGCTCATTCCAGCTCTGTGGATACCAATACAAAGAGAGAAGAGCCCTATAAGCCATACATCACTTCAAAACCCTGCATGTGAAAAGGGAAAGCAGTCTCAGCCCGGGCTCCATCCAGGCCACCCCACCAACGCATTTCGCCCCACCCATGGGGTTTAATCATAATTAAAGTGGAGCTTCACCCTACCTAACAACTATTTCCCTATTAGTAGGTATTGCCTCTGTCTAAAATATTTAGAATTTTTTTCTTTTTTATTTAAAATTCCCGCCACTTTCAGGTCTTTGACGCCCCAGCAAAGTACGTCATCTCTGGTTTCCTTTTGACTCTGATATTGATGGCATCAATCCCAGGAGTTGATGGGCATCCTATGCTGCCATGCACAGTGTTTATACCATGCATTCGCGAGATCGGGATGTGCATGCTGGGTAACCAGCTGCACAAAATATAGTAGGAGAAAGGCTGGCGGCTTCAGATGCCAGTAACTGACATGGCCGCTGCCAGCCATTCAAGAGTACCAGTTTTGGTAGGGATTTAAATATTTGAAATACTATTAGTATTAATAACCATAATCAATGTAGGAAGAGCAATTGATTGAGAAAAATAAACATGTTTATTTAAAGATCTTCTGGAAGACTGTGGCTCCTCTTTAAGCCCCGTGGGCGGGGTGAAATTAATTGATGGGTGGCCTGGATGGAGCCTGGGCTGAAGCTGTTTTCACTTTCCATAAACAGGGTTTTGGTAGTGATGTGAGGTTTATAGGACTCTTCTCCCTTTGTATTGGCATCCATCTAGGCAGCCATTCATTGTTTTGGGGGTACCTAGAAAAGTGGCAGACTGAAAATTGGGGTGAGGATGGCATGCTGACATTTGATAAACAGTAAATACATGAAATACCCAACGCTGTATCTTGGCCTAGGCCTGGGCCTAGGGCAGCACATTGCAGGGGGCAGCATGGAAAGAGTCCCCTCCGGCTTGTGCTACACTTTTAGTGAAGCACCAGTCTTATGAAGCAGACTGGGCCAGGAGAAAAATCAGTCTAGCGCCCCCATATGTGGGTATGTGGGTGGCCGGTGTTCTGCAACTGTGAGGGGGGGGGGTCGCTGCTTCTAGTTTTGTATGATTTAATCTAGGGATGGTGCAGACACAAGGGACACTGGCATTGCCACCTATACCTGGCAGGCAGATAGTAGGACTTTCCTGCAATCCTTTGCTTATGTCAGCTGTACATATTAAGAAATCTTAATTTTATTTCTGTTAATTGCTGATGAGTAAAATACAGGGAGTGCAGAATTATTAGGCAAATGAGTATTTTGACCACATCATCCTCTTTATGCATGTTGTCTTACTCCAAGCTGTATAGGCTTGAAAGCCTACTACCAATTAAGCATATTAGGTGATGTGCATCTCTGTAATGAGAAGAGGTGTGGTCTAATGACATCAACACCCTATAACAGGTGTGCATAATTATTAGGCAACTCCCTTTCCTTGGGCAAAATGGGTCAAAAGAAGGACTTGACAGGCTCAGAAAAGTTAAAAATAGTGAGATATCTTGCAGAGGGATGCAGCACTCTTAAAATTGCAAAGCTTCTGAAGGGTGATCATCGAACAATCAAGCATTTCATTCACAATAGTCAACAGGGTCGCAAGAAGCGTGTGGAAAAACCAAGGCGCAAAATAACAGCCCATGAACTGAGAAAAGTCAAGCGTGCAGCTGCCAAGATGCCACTTGCCACCAGTTTGTCCATATTTCAGAGCTGCAACATTACTGGAGTGCCCAAAAGCACAAGGTGTGCAATACTCAGAGACATGGCCAAGGTAAGAAAGGCTGAAAGACGACCACCACTGAACAAGACACACAAGCTGAAACGTCAAGACTGGGCCAAGAAATATCTCAAGACTGATTTTTCAAAGGTTTTATGGACTGATGAAATGAGAGTGAGTCTTGATGGGCCAGATGGATGGGCCCATGGCTGGATTGGTAAAGGGCAGAGAGCTCCAGTCCGACTCAGACGCCAGCAAGGTGGAGGTGGAGTACTGGTTTGGGCTGGTATCATCAAAGATGAGCTTGTGGGGCCTTTTTGGGTTGAGGATGGAGTCAAGCTCAACTCCCAGTCCTACTGCCAGTTTCTGGAAGACACCTTCTTCAAGCAGTGGTACAGGAAGAAGTCTGCATCCTTCAAGAAAAACATGATTTTCATGCAGGACAATGCTCCATCACACGCGTCCAAGTACTCCACAGCGTGGCTGGCAAGAAAGGGTATAAAAGAAGAAAAGCTAATGACATGGCCTCCTTGTTCACCTGATCTGAACCCCATTGAGAACCTGTGGTCCATCATCAAATGTGAGATTTACAAGGAGGGAAAACAGTACACCTCTCTGAACAGTGTCTGGGAGGCTGTGGTTGCTGCTGCACGCAATGTTGATGGTGAACAGATCAAAACACTGACAGAATCCATGGATGGCAGGCTTTTGAGTGTCCTTGCAAAGAAAGGTGGCTATATTGGTCACTGATTTGTTTTTGTTTTGTTTTGTTGTTGAATGTCAGAAATTTATATTTGTGAATGTTGAGATGTTATATTGGTTTCACTGGTAAAAATAAATAATTGAAATGGGTATACTGTATATTTGATTTTTGTTAAGTTGCCTAATAATTATGCACAGTAATAGTCACCTGCACACACAGATATCCCCCTAAAATAGCTAAAACTAAAAACAAACTAAAAACTACTTCCAAAAATAGTCAGCTTTGATATTAATTAGTTTTTTGGGTTCATTGAGAACATGGTTGTTGTTCAATAATAAAATTAATCCTCAAAAATACTCATTTGCCTAATAATTCTGCACTCCCTGTAGATGGATATTTGTTCCTGTCCCCAATCCTTCCTTTGCTCAATGCGTGGACCACCTTCCCTTATCACTGTGCTATGTTTTCTGCTGCACCACTAGCATGGTTATATCCTCTTAGTCTTCCTCATACATTAAAAGAAATTTGTGAACTAGAATTATGGGCAACACTTTTTTTTTTTGGAAGGCTATGGGTCCTGTCAGTTTATTTTTTGCCATCCCTGTCCCATTATGGAGATTTCCTTTCCTTTCCTGTCCCATAGCCAAACAGGAAGTGAGAGCAATTTAAGGGAATCCATTGCCCCCCCTCTCCCACATCCCTCAGAACTAGTATCCCTTCTGGAAAAATTTAGGGTGGGTTGTAAACAGGAAGGGGTTTGGTCTTGACAGGAAGGGATAGGTCATAGGTTAGGGGGGCCTAGGGCAGCACAGAACCTAAATACACCACTGGAAACACCCACTACAAAATAAGGAAGCTCTGCACCAACTCAAAAATTGCATTTTAAAAAAGTAAAAGAGATCTAGACGCACTGTATGCAAATAACAAAAATGTTTTAAATCAATAATCCATACAAAACATTTCGAATTTTCATTTACATTTTTAGAAATGTTTTACATTTTTAAAAAATACAAGAATTTACATAGTATAGTTTACATAGACATTATTTTTATGTACAGTCTTGTCCATGTAATTTTAAAAATCCTAAATATTGTGTACAGTATATTGATTGAAAAATAGCTTTTTGGATATTTATGTACTGTGCTCCGAGAGCCCTTTCTCTTTTCTGTACCTTTAATACACAGGTGTCAAACACAAGACCCGCGGGCCAAATGCGCCCCCCAGGCAATTTCATGTGGCCCTTTGCACCTCTCCTGCAGCTGAGGCACCCACCTTGTCTCTGTAGTCAGCAGCAGAGAGGACAGAACTCCTTTGCTAGATCCTGCACTCTGTGCAGCTGCAGAAAGGCTCATCTTTGCCCCCCCCCCCCCTCAGCAGTCTGCAGCAGAGAGGAGAGCAGAACTCCTCCTACAGATCTTGCACCTCTCTGTGCAGCTGTAACACCACCTTGCCTCTCCCTCCCATTCAGCAGACTCTGGAAGCTGACTCCAGCCATCCTCTGGTTCTACTCCAGACCCTACACACCTTCCCAGGTCCACCCTCATTTTCTTCCTATCAGCAGCACAAGGTAAGGGGTGCATTGTGATGTAAGGAAGGGTGCAAGACTCTTGACTTCTGATGGTGGGGGCTCTTGACATCTCATGTAAGGGAAGGTGGGGGTGCCTTGGACATTAATCCTACAGATATAACCGGCTATTTGAGGGCAACCATAATGCTGATGCGGCCCGCGATGAAATTGATTTTGACACCTCTGCTTTAATAGGTCATGTTGACACTTGACTTCTCATTAAAAGAAATCAAGCTTTCTATGTTAAAGACTGTTTTTTTTATTTTTGGCTAAGAATGATAGTGTTTTTTCTATAAAAGTTCTGTAAATGTGTAATATTTTTTCTTGATAAAATAATGTGGAATTCTCTCCTAGCAAATACAAGTATGCACATATGCTGTACTATCTCTACTTGCCTGTAGGTGGTGCTATGGGCATTCAATATTTTTTGTTAGATGCTGGCCCTGTGAGCAGCAATTTTACAGACAATACTCATAACTAACTTTAACTTCTAACTTTTTTTAAACTTTCACTTTAACTTCTAGTTTGGAAAACAAATAGACAAAACTTACTGAACTGAATACAATTTAAAGTTCTAGATTTTCAAGGTAACCGGTATCAAACTTCAGGCAGTATACTGTAGGATTTAACTCAACTTCTTCTGATGGCTCCTGAGAAATTAAGAATACTCTGCTATAGCCAGAAAAACTCCTCAATTTTACTTTATTCCATGTTAAAATCACAGGCTGATTTCACAAGCTTTTTAGCAAATCTTCTAGTTCTTGTCACATCATTCTGCCATGTGAAAGTTCACACAATTCTGCTCTTTGCAATCTCACTTTCTAAAAGAAGGTGGTGATTAGAACACAGGGAATACTTGGTTGGAGTTGTACTGTATGATAAATATATAAACATTTGCACAGCTGTTCATCCATTGAAAGTCCATGTAAATTAATTCTATGTTAATGGGGCAAATGCAGATGTTCTCAGGCTTATAGTCTTTGCAGATCAAGAATTTGTGAAAGTGGAAAATACTGCATTATGGCCACTAGATGGTGCTGACTATTAGAGGAAAGAAGTATGCTTCTCTGCTTCATCTATTGGCCATAACATGTTGCTTTTCACATTCACTCATGCAATTCGCAGAGAATATAGCCTGAGAACAAAGTAAGTAGTATACCGCTCAAGGTAAAAAAAAAAAACATAACTCCACTGCCACTGCACATGAAAAGGGTACCAGCCCTGCATGCATCAGAAAACATATAGTAAAAAAAGTCTGCACGGCCGCACTGCAATTAAATCACCTTTATTAATCTATGTATTAAAACGACAATCCATACAGCAAAATGAGGGTAAGAAGTACAGCACAGCTAACACGTTTCACCTCTCCTGGTGCTTAATCATTTGCTCCATTTGCACAGAACTAATTTACACTCAGTTTTAATGAATGAACAGCTATGCAAATTTTCAATAAATACACCCCTGGGTCTGCACCTTCCTGGGTTTACAATGAGCAACTATTGTGATTTAGCAAAAAAATGTTCCAGCAGTTGTAATCTCAGCATCCCCAAAATAAAGCCGCCATACAACTTGGTACATTCAGTCTGCCCATACATGGGTCAAGTCTTGGTTGGTTCCTGCTGAATGTCTATGGCTGGCCAAACTATAGATTAGGTTTAGGGATTCTTTTATGCAAAAATGTTGATCCAAAAAGTCCTGGAATGCAGTAATAAAATACTTAAAGTGATTGTAAACAATCACCTTGTAAAACCCATTCAGTTTAAAATAGAAATGAAAGACAAAACATTTGTTTATAGATATATAAAAAACATCACAAATACCTGTTTCCCTCTTTTGAATAAGTGATCACATTCCCTCTGTTCTTAGCTGCATAAGAGCTGGGGAGGAGAAGCAAAAGTACACTGAACTTCCCATTGCTGAGTTCCAAGCATAGCTAGAAAACTGACCACAGTGTGCTCTCCTGCTGAGTGTGGTCAGTTTTTAACCACTTGCCAACCGCCTGCCGTGTATTTACTGTGGCAGTGTGGCTCTATTGCACAAAGCGACTTACCTGTACGTCGTTTTGTTCAATAGCAACTAGATGGTGCGATCGTGCCGCTGGAGGTGCGATCACACCGTGATTAGCTAGAGAGGATGTCAATCAGCAGGTCCATTGGCCCCCATGTCCGCGGGCCTCCCGCAATCAACACAGATCTCTGTCTTCCCCCAATCAGTGTAACCCCCCACAGTTAGTAAGCACCCCCTAGGGACACATTTAACCATTTGATCACCCCTAATGTTAACCCCTTCTCTGCCAGTGTCATTAGTGCAGTGACTAATCACTGAATTGGTGTCACTGGTCCCCAAAAAGTGTCAGTTAGATGTCCGATTTGTCCACCGCAATGTCGCAGTCCTGCTAAAAATCGCTGATCACCGCCATTACTAGTAAAAATAAATAAATAAAAATTTCATAAAAATATTGCATTGTTTGTAGACGCTATAACTTTTGCACAAACCAATCAATATACACTTATAGGATTTTTTTTTTTACCAAAAATATGTAGCAGAATACATATTTGCCTAAATTGTTGAAAAAAAATAGACTTTTTACATTTTTTTTATTGGGAATATTTTAGAGCAGAAAGTAAAAAATATATATATATTTTTTTCAAAATTGTCGCTTTTCTTTTGTTTATAGCGCAAACAATAAAAACCGCAGAGATAATCAAATACCACCAAAAGAAAGCTCTATTGGTGGGAAAAAAAAGGAAAATTTTATTTGGGTACAGCCTCGAATGACTGCGCAATTGTCAGGTAAAGTAACACAGTGCCATATCACAAAAAATGGTCTGGTCATGAAGGGGGGCAAAACTTCTGGTCCAGAAGTGGTTAATAGGAAAGCAGCGGGACTAACAGGAATACCAGGGATTTCATACAAAAAAAGCAATACAAAGAGAACATGTTAAGGGGGGATGGGTGCGCTGATAGTGTGTTGAAGCTGCTCCCGGTATTTAGTGCTTTTTGAATATAAATGATATGTGTTGTATAGGGGTGCGCTAAACAACAATATATGTGAATATAAACAACATATATCTAAAAATGTGCAAATCAATGGGTGCATAAACATAAAAGTTCATAAAAGTCCATAGATTTTGATGCAGGTGAGTAGAATGATGTATCCAAATAATACGTGTATCCACCACCAAGTGAAATTCGTCCTTACCAAACGGAAATAAATAAGGTGCAATTATATATTCTTGTGCTGAAAAATCCAATCTCCAAACACCACGTGCAAATCACCAAGAATTAGCCTCTTACCAGATGGTAATAGGTATACACTTAATCAGTGAAACCACAGCCTCGCTTCCTCTCTAAGGTCTTGAAGTTGGATGCAGTAGCCACATTCCTCCTCCACTAGATGGCACCAGTATCGCTTGTATCAGCAAGAAACACCGCTTGCTCCTTCCTTACAAATTCACAGTTCCACCGTGCAAATAAAGGAAAGAGGGGACTGGATTAAAAGTTGGCTTCAGGGGCGAGTCCAAAGCGTGGTGATAAATGGGGAGTAGTCTGAATGGTCTGGTGTGGAAAGTGGGATCCCCGAAGGATCTGTCCTGGAACCAATCCTGTTTAATTTATTCATAAAGGACCTTTGCCTCTGCTTCCCAGTGTAATACAAAGAGAACAGGAGACTTTCTCATACAAGCACATGGTACAGCAGACACATATCAGGAATATGAAAAGTTGGGGTAACAAATACTGTAAAGCTTTCTGAAAACTCATTCAAGCTGTATAAATTCCACACTTTGAATGGATATAGACAGGGCTGGCCCAAGACATTGTGCTGCCTGGGTCCAATAATTAAATACTGCCTCCCCAACCCCCCACAAAAAAAAAAAAAAAAATTACGCCCACCAAAAGGCTTCCACATCCATTATTTCATATTATGATAATTAAAACTAAAATTAAATTTTATCGGGAAGTCAGATTTAGCCTTGTCTATATATGCAAAATCATATGACATACCATTATGTTCAATTCCAAACCACAAACTCTAGTATTATTTTGTTTGTCTAAATGTCTGACGTCATTGCGTACACCACAATCACGTGGGGGATGTTCCACGTAGGAGATGCTCCGCCTCCTCATACTCATCGGTTTCCACTATGGGCGGCAGTATGAGATGGGGAAATGCCGCCCGTAACGCGCCGCAAACTGATGACACACAAAACTGCTGGGAAAAAAAAAATTGGGTGTCAATTTGCCGCCCCTCTCAAAGTGCCACCTGGGTCCAATGGAACCAGTGGGACCCATGGTAGGGCCAGTCCTGGATGTAGGGAAGACATGGCTGCAACTTATGTAGGAGGAATTGTTTCTTGACTAGTGTGTATCTCCTGAGGCCAGTTACTTCACTGGTGATATGTAAGGGTTTACAACCCCTTTAACCACTTAAGCCCCGGAGGATTTTCCTGCTAAAAGACCAGGGGGTATTTTGCGATTCGGCGCTGCGTGACTTTAACGGACAATTGCGCGGTCGTGCGATGCTGTACCTAAACGAATTTGACGTCCTTTTTTTCCCACAAACAGAGCTTTCTTTTGGTGGTATTTGATCACCTGTGCGATTTTTTGATCACGCGCTATAAACAAAAAAAGAGCGACAATTTTGCAAAAATAGCAATATTTTTCACATTTTTTTATATGAAATTCCCCCCCCCAAAAAATGTAAAAATCAAAATTTTTTAACATTTTCAGCCAATTTGTTTTATTTTTTTTGCGGTACTGCGACATTGCGGCGGACAGATCGGACCCTTGACTGACATTTTTGACACTTTTGGGGTTACCAGTGACATTTCTACAGTAATCAGTGCTATACATATGCACTGTTACTGTAAAAATACACTGGTAGTGAGGGGGTTAACTTTATTTGGGAGGGAGGGGCTGTGTGTGTCCCTAGGGGCGTGCTTTCTACTGTGATTGGCTGTGGCTTGAGCTGTAAGGACACTGATCAACGGATCTACATAGTAGATCCATGTGATCAGTGTCTTTACAGTGAGGAGAATGACAGGTGGCTTGTTTACACAAGCTGCCTGACATTCTCCCCCGCCGATCGCCGAGTGACCGGCGGACATCGGGTCCGCTGGTCACACGCGCGGGGGGGTCCGTGACCGCGTGGGAGCGGGAGCAAGCCTCCGTGGGCGCGCGCTCGCTCCCCAGACCCTCCCAGGCTAGTGACGTTAATTAACGTCACTCTGCCTGGCAGGGGCTGACCGCCGCAGTAAATCTACTTGCGGCGGTCGGCAAGCGGTTAAAGCGGAGTTCAACCCAAAAGCGGAACTTCCGCTCATTTGCTTCCTCCCCCCTCCGGTGCCACATTTGGCACCTTTCAAGGGGGAGGGGGGAATGGGTACCTGTTTCTGACAGGTACCGTTCCCCACTTCTGGGAGACGGCGCCGTGGCGCTATCCCTCTGAAGTTTGGCCCCCTCCTCCTTCCCCCGCCACCGAGCCAATCCGAATGCGCAGCACACTTCGCGCATGCAAAGTATGGACCCGCACGTGAAGCCACGAGGCTTCACTGCCAGGATCCCTTACCGGCAATGGCGGCGGCAGAACCCGACAGCCAATGGAAACATTGGCTGCGGTGCCGACATCGCTGGACTCCAGGACAGGTAAACAAAAACAGAAAAGCCACTGAAAACAAAATTGGGATTGGAGGCACACCACTTTGATGCTAGATCCAGATCACACTGCTCTTTGTATCCAGGACAGGTAAAGTGTGCTAATATTAAAAGTCAGCAGCTACAGTATGTGTAGCGGAACACTGCTTTAAATACATTGAACCCCGCAAAGTTGGTATTGAAAATAATTTCTTCTTAGCATGTAAAATAATTTCATTTTAAAGAGCTCTATTTTTATAAAGATTTACACAAGGAAAAGGATCTTTATTTTCAGCCATGTTTATGTAATTTTCAAATTTTATTGGACTCATTATCCTGGCGTTTTAGCTTTGATATTTGAGCCTGTCTGAAAAAACATGTAAAAGAAGGAATTCTTAAATCCATGTATAATACATACTATTCTTGACTGCATTGATTCCAATCTTCTTGAAGTGCTCCTGCCATACTGCCAGTGCTAGAACCTATAGCAACCCAACACTCACGGGGGTCAGATGCCCACATCTTCCTACTGCATGCTATGGCTCTGTCCCATTGGCTGTTAAGTGAGCACAGTTACAGTCAGTGGTGGCTGGTGCTCCATGGGCCGTGGGGGGGGTGGCAGATGGACCACACCATACCCCCCCGGACCACACCAGCTCGCACACCATACCACCCCCCTGTCGCCGGCTCACTCACCCTGGACTGACTGTGAGGGCAGACAGCGGCGCCCCCCCCCCCCCCGGCGCTGGCTTCTCCTGTGTCTCCTCCCTCCTTGGCCAATAGCATAGTCTCTCCTTCGTCTCAGGACCCGCTTCCTGATTGGCTGGGAGGAGAATCAGTGTGATAATAGCAAATATTCGTTCGCTATTGTCACACAACTGGGTGGGACTGTAAGGCATGCTGTGAATGATCACAGTTGTTTGTGCTTTCAAGCAAATTGTCAAGCCCTGAATAAGACTGCAACATTATCATAATTAACTCAACAAACAACAAGCCCCCAAAATAAAGCTGAATACGTATTCCTAGAGGTGTAAAGACAAAACCACCTCTAAACAGATGACAGCAGAAGACGTAGGCTCGCAGACTGCCCATCTTCGTTTTCAAAACACCTTACTATAAATGTCAATACACATCCCCACAGTAGACAATAGCTGAGTTTGACGTCATTAGCATCTCTTTAGTCTCTCATTGTGTGGAGAAGTCCTCTGCTGCAACAGGCAGCTTTAGGCCTGTAACATTGATCCCAGTTGCAGAGTCTGTTTCTTGGGGTGACATGGATTTCAGTCCAAAGCAATACTACTCCCATGGTCCTCCAGCATATACCCCCACACAGAGGTGCACTCCCCTACAAGCCAGGGCCCATAGTCCGTGGGCAGGAGTCTCGCCTCCACACACCTCCAGTAGCCCATGGCGAACGTCCCAGCAAATGGGCGTTCGTCAAAGTCGGCAGCTACACTTTTTGTAGCTGCTGAGTTTTAATAAACATAAAAATAACTGAAGCTCTGCTTTAACTAGTTTAGCTAGTATTTTGGTATTTGGTAACTCTGTGGGGCAATAAAAGACTTGAGACTGAGCTTGGTTTACAGCATTTACAGTCATGGTATTATATAGAATCAAATATGCCTGGTCAAAGAAATGATTCAGTCATAGTATACAGGTCATGCGTTCAAAACTTTAACAATATATTCCTGGCAACATACCTTGGAGATAACTACTGTCAGGAAACCATTAACATAAGCTAACATCAGGAAGAATAGTTAAACACTGACTTTACAGACCCTAAGTAGAATAGGAAGTAGGCTGGAATGGTGGCAAATGAGGTGGGGTGGCAGGGCAGGAGAGAGCCCAACAACTAGACTGTGCCATTTTCTAAGTTAGGTTTTCCGTCTATTCTAGTGAGGAAGTGTCCATGCGTACCTAGGGATCCCACACCCGTTTGAACATTTGCAAGAATAATATTCATTCTTCCTGTAAGTGCTTCCATCAATTTTACTTCCCGAATGCAAGAATGCAGCTCTAATATTGTGGGTCTGTGGGTCCGCCTCCAATATAAAGCAATTAAACATCTGGTGGCAGTAAGGATTTGTAGAAGAAGCTTTCTAGCTGTCTTAGGCACCCTCTGTTGGGGGAGACCCAACAAGTAAAGACTTATTTTTAAAGGAACACTGATTTTGTAACACTTTTGTTTTCAATTTTGTTACTTTTTTTTTGTAAATACTTTAAAGGTCACTTATGTGAAGAATACACAATTAAAGGTGCCAAATAAATTCACAAATTAGTAAAAAACATACAAATTGTATTTAATAGTTAAAATATAATTAATAAAAAAATCCTTATGCGATTTTTTTTATATCAATTATATTTTAATTATTAAATACATTTTGTATGTTTCTTTTTTTTTTTTTTTATAAATATGTGAATCTGATTATTTTGCACCTTTAAGTCCCTTGTGTGTAGAATACACAATCAAAGTATCAGTCTTAGTAGTTTTGGGATATGGTGTCACAACCAAGTTAATAGTTTTTTGTTATTTTTTGTAAAAAATCTTTCTGGAACGTCTAGTTTAGGGCAAAGAGCGGTATGCAAAGTGCGGTAAACTAGATGGAGTGCATCTTACAAACATGGTTTACCGAAAAGTAAAGTGAAATTTGGTTGCAAAAGGTTTCTTCAATTTACACATTGTTATTGTTCCTGGTGTTACCTTCTCAACGAATCCTGAAAACTTTGCTGTGCATAATTTGGTACTTTGTTAGCACCTATTTTAGCTAAAAGGAGGGTCAGACAGGAAGTCAGGTACATTGCTTTATATCTATACATACATCCTGCAGCACCTTTATTTTGAATTTATTTTATTTTATTAAGTCTCTGAAACTTTTACACACTTATTTATGAAGGTTGTTAATAGACCAACTCTTTACATCAAATGTTTCATGTTAAGCAATAGACTGCGGTCTTTGATCTTCCGATAACAAAGTGTAACCTCTAATAGCCTGTGCCGTTCGAAGTGCGTTCTGTCTACAGGCTTTTGGAAATGTGTTTTCCACTGGAATCAATAACCTGAAAGTAAATGTGCTTCCACTTACCCCTGGCATTGTCCCTCAGTGGTTTCTTTAATTCTCCTACCAGTGCTGTAACTTACCAGAGTCCAGGGAGACATAGGTAAACGCAGATTAGATATAGGATTTCACATAAATGTGCTGTATCTACCACCGTATGAATGTGATTTATATATAAGATATGGAATCATTAAATATTAGATTTCCTACCGTCTCCACATTTAATTCTTGATGCAAGAGCTGTAATGTTCCACATATCTTTTTTCAATTTAAAAGATATATTCTCTGGTGACATCTGCTTCTAGTTTTAGTTTAACATTGTGAGATTGACTACCTTGATTTGAGAAAAACTATGGTTGTCTTTTCAGGAGATGAGATATCGATGTATTGTGGTCTCTTAAAGGGAATTTATCGTGGTTTTGTACATTCTCTATTCTATTCTTATGTTCAGGAAAAAAATAACACATTTGGAACTATTTTTATTTTCTTAAGGTATAAATGAACAATTGTATTTAATTGTGCTTGGGTAGGTCAGAGCAATGGCAGAAAGTAGGCGTGGTCAAGAGCCAGAATATCAAGCGCTCTTGTATGCGGCATGAATACTTGCTATAGACCTCTTTCTACTATGATGGTGGTGGAGAGCGCTGTCAAAAGCACATGTCGGCATAGGCAGTGTGCAGGTAAAATGATCTCCCTGACATTGTCTTTATAGTTCTGTAGCTGGGTGATGCCACTTGCCTCTTCCTGTGGATGCTCTCTGACACTCTCACTTGGGATCCTTCTACTCTGAATTATCTACCTGTCATGTGACTGCAGTCATCCTTGAGGACACACCATTGGCCACCTCCAGCTGCATCTCTCCCTGCTTACTCCCAATCAGAGTATGTGGTAGTGGGGACTACTAGCTTGCCACCAGGTTACTCTTCTAACTAAAAATATTGACCTAACCAAGAAAACGGCTAGCGACAAATGGGCAAGATTTCACACTCATAGACCCAAACCAAACGTGAATTGTCTATTAATAACATTTGGAACATTTGTGTGTGCAGGAGCACAAACGTAAGGAACTCTGTCCGTGGCCAGATTGCGGGTGTGCGCGCCTTTGTGCGCACACGTGCATAAGCGCGCATTGGCGCCAGAAGGGCTATTTAAATTGCCCGAGTGCAGTGTGCTGGTGCTGTTTGGTCTATTACATGTCCGTGTTCATGTTACCAGTTCCTGTTTGGTCTTCTGTTGCTGTAAGAGAACGTTTGCCGTACAAAGACATGTTCCTGTCAGAAACCGGACAATGGCCAATGCGCATGCGCAAACTCACGCAACCGTGCACGCACGTTCGCGAGTACACGAACGTGCACTGCACACGCACGTTCGCGGGTACGCGAACGTACGTTAGACATTAGCGCCAAAGGGACTATTTAAACCCAGCCATTGCACTGCTCTAGTGCTGCTTTGTCTTCAGCCTTGGATACCTGTTATCTGTTTACCTGCATCTTGTTCCTAGTTCCAGACCCGGCTTGTCCTGACGATTCTCTGATGTCCACCTGCACCGACCTTGGCTTGTCCCGTGACCTCTCTTCCTGTCTGCTCCTACTGGCTTTTACGTTACCAATTGGCTCCTGACCCGGCTTGTCTTACTACGCTTCTGTCATTCCCAGGTCCGTCCATCCTGCATAGGAAGCTCCTCCTGTTACCCAGGAACCCCTGCTTCCAGCACCTGCTGCCTGCTCAACACCCTGCTCATTGGACTTCTCAGGCAACCTTCACCAGTAGCCATCATCCGCTCCAAGCAAGTCTCCAGGCGCTCGTGCTACTCTACACTCAGGTGTCCCCTGTCTGCACTATCAGGGGTCCCGAGTCAGAGGCACAAGGGAGGCCTTCCTCACAGTGTCAGGCTCATCTCCAGGTACGTGATAGTTCTGACTTGATCCGCCTCTGATTCTGCCTGAATGCCGCCTGCACCAACCCCTGGCTTGTTCCTGTTGCTCATCCGATCCACTGTTTTTGACCTTGGCCTGACTTCTGACTATTACCCTGCCTGCTGTCTGAACCTGATCTGCTCACTAGTTGCTGACCTGGACTGTCCAAACCTGTCTTGTTGCTTATCCTGCACCTGTACCAGCCGATCTGCACTCTTCACTGGCTCCAGTCCTTTAACCTGTGTGTTCTGGTCCTGCTATCCCTGTTTTCCAGATGCACATCAACACCTAACAGCAAGAGACCTACTAGGCACTCGTGCCACTCTGTGCTCCAGCGTTCCCTGTCATCTTATCAGGGTTCCTTAACCAGAGCTGTAAGAGAGGCCTTCCTCAGCACTTCAGGTTCCCCCATCAGGTACGTTACAATTTTTCTCTTTATTATATACATTTTTCTATATCATAAAGAGTACATTTCAAAGAACCACAATAATTTGGAGAAAATAATATATTACAGAGAATAATCTATCCACTTTTAGTTTTTTTGGTCTATAAAATGTGAATCTTTGCCCATATGTAGCTTACAGTTCTCTTGGTTAGGGGGGCACTGGAACTATACAGACAGTGCTGGGTGGATCACTTTGTCTGCACCCTGCATGTTTTAATATGAGCTATTGACAGTGCTGTCCACCACCATTTCGATGGAAAAATGTCAACAGCTGCACGCTTTTGGCTCTCAACTGCCACTCTACCCGGGAAGTGAGAAGCAGGGCAGCGCCATTTCTTCCAGGGTTTTATATTTTGAGTAAGAACAGATTTAAAATATCAGTTTAAAGCACATAAACCTAAGCAAAAATTTTTATTCAAAGTCTTTTCTGTTGTACACACGCAGGCAGTGGGCAACAAAGGACCAGCTTGCCAGAGGCAAAGCACTGGGGTACTAGAACTAAACATTGCGGTACCAGAACTAGGTGAGCATGAGCTAAGGAAGGGGTGGTGGATTAGATCAGCAGAGTGGTGGTGGACCTGAAAAAGGGGTTAAAAATTTTCCTTTCCCCTAAACTGGCTTGTACCATCTGCTCCTGATGTTCACTAATCATTAATGGTTATGTCAGGCAACAATTTAAAGACTAGGAAGACCCACTGCAGAAAACGCTGGAGCCAGCCTAATATGGGAATAAGGTTTTCTTACCTGTCTAAAAGCTATTGATCCCAGATAAGTTTTGTTCAGCAGCATCGCCGGGTACCTCATTATACATTATGTCATTGGCCAATACAGCCAACCCAAGCTCACTCAGTGTCAGGCAGCTTTCAATATGTATTAAAGTGGAGTTCCACTCATTTTTAAAAGTTGCTTTCATCCACATGCCCTCCCGCAGTGCATTCATAAAAGGATAATCATTTTTTTTTTAATGTCTAAATATCTTATTTTTATTTGTGTATGCAGCACTTCCGGTCCGGCTGCCTAGGTGATGTCGTGATAAGACAAATCCCTTGGGCTCTTGGGTAATCGGCGCCTCGTGTTATTTCCTCAACCGTAGCTGACTTCCAGGCGCCTCGCAGTGTCATTACTGCGCAGGCGCGGGATCGGGAGGTGCATGCTGGGCAGCCAACTGTAACGATTCCCGGAAGTAAACAGGAGTGGGCTTCAGATGCCCACATCCACCATGGCCCCTGCCTGCTGACGAGATTGTGTGATCGAATTGCAGATGTAACAACAGCTGTTTTTATACAGGTATGAGTACAGTTACAACAATAGCCAATTATTGCTGAACAAGTAGTAACAATCATGGTGGTGCTTTAAAAAAAAAAAAAAGGTAGTGAAGACTGGAGCTTCGCTTTAAAGAATACGTGAACCCAACATTTCATATTCTTGATATGTGCCATACATTTGTATGAAAAAGTCTCCAGTTATCTTTTAATTGCTTTCTTTGTGTGAAATCCCTGGTGTTCCTGCCACTCCCCTGCTTTCCCATTAAAACTGACCACACTAGACATGAGATCACAGAGTGGTCAGTTTTCAGGCTGAGCTGAGAACTCAGCCTGCTCTCCTCCAATGATCAGACTTGTGTTGACATGCCCCCCCCCCCGCACAGTCATTTACTGGGAAGATCAGTGTAGTGCTGTTTCTCCTCCACTAGCTCTCTGAGCTCCTTATGCAGCTGGGAAAAGAGGGAATGTGATCACTTATAAAAATGGGAGAAAAAGGTATTTATCTTTTTTTTATATGCATACACAAATGTTTTGCCTTTCATTTCCTTTTTTCAACTGAATAGGTTGTTTTAAAGGTGAGGGTTTACACATATACTTTAGTTTTAAAGCCTAAAAAACTCCAGAAAAAAAAAATAAACTGACCAGCACTATTGAAAATAAAACAACAGCTTTCACTGCAATACTCACCTTCTCTTTGGTATTGATCTCCAAAGACTCATCCAGCACCAGGCCTCTTCTAAGTTGAATGACGCCTGTGATAATTCAACCTGTTTTCTGTGAGAACAAGACATCAAGGACACAGCCCCTGGGGGTGCATTATTAAGCCAGCATGGGCTCTCACAAAAGTGGTGCACAGAATGGCACCATCACGGGGATAAGAGGAAGAGGACCTATGGTGTCACACGATCATACAGAGGCCTCAGGACCTCAAAATGTGGTGGTGGTTGTAGGGAAGGGGCTTGACCTGTAGGTGGGCTACAAGTCTGCAGTCAATAAGTGTATCTCTTAGAGCTATTAGCCTTCTTGTTTCTCTTACCTGGACTTCAGAAGCATGGAGCACATTGAGACAATTTATCAGAATAGAGATCAAACACATACTGGAGCCAATGCTGCTATTAGCAGCAGAATTTTGGCTCAAAATAGGAAATATTGGAACTCTTTTGAAGCACTCTGATGTTTAAAGAATGTTACACATGCAGATTTGGGATGAACTATCTTAAATTTAACCCTGGGTAATCCAATGAAGAACAGTTTGGAAATAAAAAAAAAAATTGTATAGAAGTACACTAAAAAAAGCAACAGTAGCAGCAAAATTTAAAGAATAAGTGCACTTGGAAAAAAAACAAAAAACAAAAAAAAAAAAACCCTCAAAAACACCCTTCTCCATAGTAGGACTCCATACCTGAAATGATGAAAATTAGTAGCTTTTCGCTGTGCAGCCTGCATAGAGATAGTATGGCCTTTTCCCTTTGTGAGCTAACTTGTGCACATACTGTACAGCTCATTATTCATTAGTCATGTTCATTGCACAGATATCAGAGCTACACAATTGCATGGACTGTACATTTTTAGGATGGGATACGTTCATTGCTGATAAGGTAAGTATGCAGTTTGCAGGGTTAAGTTCCTGTTGAGGCTCTATGCACATGAGCCTTTTTTTAAGCCCCTTGAAGCTGCTATTAGCATTTTTTTTCTGCTCCTAGAAACCAAATAGTGTTATCCTATATTCCCATGTTCCCTACTATATTCCCATATTCATATTCCCATATTCCCTACTTTAGGCTATTAGCATTATATGAGCTTCAGCGTCTAGGAACAGAAAGAAAATTGTTATTGTAGATTTTCCTGGAGAATTTTATTTCAGCAGAAATGCTCCTAAACACTGCTAAATGCTCTTAAATTCTACTATTTTACTAATGGCGTTTTTTAAGCTTTTTTTTTTTTCTTTTTTAAAGGAACTGCAAAAATGCTATGAAAATGCTAAGGCTCCTAAATGCTCCTAAAATGCTATTACAAAAAGCTATTACCAGCGTTTTTTTTCTATCTAGCATTTTTCTAGCTTAAAAAAATGCTAGTGTATATGGAGCCTAATAGTTAAGGTTAGGTTAAAGTAGTGATCGACTGATTATCGGCAAAGCCGATATATCGAGGGCTGATCTTGCACTTTCCCCGATATATCGAAATTGCCGATATTTCGGAAAGTGCTGTACCGGAGTGATGCCTGCAGCTAGAGGCATCTCCCCGGTACCGGCGTCCATAGCCCACAGTCGGCTATCTTGTAATGACAACTGATGCGGATGAGAAGCCGCTTGGCTGTCATTACAAGCAGTGGGAGTGGACTTCCCCCCTCTCCTGCTGCCTTACGCAGCTCACCCGGGTCTCCTGTCCCATTGGGAGACCCGGGCAACCAGCCTGCACGGCTGCTGAAGAACCAATGAAAGCCGCATTCAGCTCTGATCGGGTCTCCATGTAAAAACCTGGAAGTTATGTCATGCTTTTGTAGCGCTGATATCCTTTCTATATTGATGTGTGTCTGTATACTTTAATGGAACGTCTGTGGACATTGCTATGTTTGAGTAGTTGAAGCCATCTAGTGACCAATACTGGTAATGCAGCTATGTTTTTTTTCTGAAAAAGACAGGAAGGGATTGTTGGCTTGATGACCTACCCATGAACACCTTCTGGTGCAGGGCATGCTGGGTAGGGGATAAAAGGGGCCGGAGCAGCCATTTTAGTTCTCTTGGAATCGTGTGGCCTGCCTGAGAGGACCTGTGGGGAGACGGCCGCCAGATTGCAGAGACCCAGAGACACTCATCCAAGCATCGGAGGATGGGATCCACCCAGTGGGGCTGAACGGAGCGATTGGTCCAGCTGATGGAGAAGCAAGTTTCAGTCACCGGACAAAAGTCACCACACAGAGCCTCTATCCAGTGGGTGAGCGGGTCACGGCCCACAGTTTCTTAAATCTCACATGCAGTTAGACTCATATACAGGCCTCACTGGAAATTATAGTTCCACCACGGAGCAGAGCAACTGATACTGAGAAGGCTTGAGGCCTATCTACCAAGAAATGTTTAAATAGTTGTTGCAGCTACACCAGAAGCATTTTTAACTTCAATTTAATTCACCAAAATTGTGGATTACAAATTACAAGGAGCCACTTTAGCTAGCGAAGAAAAGAAGATCCAGGACTAAGTACTCCAAAAAGTGAGATCTCACACATAGCTTATAAAGTAGGGGGAGCTCCCAGGTATAGACATATATATATATATGTATACTGTTTCTTTCTAATTGTTTATATTGAAATCCATTGTGCTATTGTATTATCCTGGAGTGACAATACAGGTATTTTGTACTATCTTACATTGTATTGTTTTGCATTGCATCACAGCTGTGCCAAGGGGATTGAGCAAAGTTAGTGGGGCTTATTGGTAGAGTGCAGGCCCAGATCAAACCAGCAGCCCTTTCGGGGGTCAGTGCTACACTTTTAAGTGCAGAGGAGGGGTTTGGGGTCTTTTAGACCCCCAGATCCCTCCACAAGAGTACCTGTCAAGTGATAAAAAAAAAATGTTTTTAAATGTACGAAAATATTAGCCAATATTGGCCGATACCGATATGCAATGGCCAAAATATCGGTATCGGCAACGAAAAACCGTTATCGGTCGATCACTAGGTTAAAGTACCAGTAAAGGCTCCTGAATGCCAGTTTAAACAAGTACCAATCCAGTCGCTGTGTGATGCACAAGTCTCATAATGAAACAAACCTTCTATATCTTCCCTGATTAAGCCAAATCCTTCTTTGTGTCTCATATGCTCCCCATCCCAGATGCTGCAGCTCACAGTGAGGAGGGGATTCATACTAGGGGCAGTGCTATCAATGTAGAAAGCAGCGGACAGGACTAGATGTGGCCGGATGCTGATTGACAAGTTACTGGCTTGTGAATCAACATTGATGCCACACCCATAGCCACACCCCTTGAAGCCTTTTATTTATCCCACTGTCATGCAAACTTTCTACATGAGAGTAGTAACTCTGCCACCCCATCACAGGAAACTGCATTAGCTGGATTACACTGATAGGCACAACAGGCAGAGGCATAACTACAACCTTCAGGGCCCCGGTGCAAGAAACCATGAAGGGCCCTTTACTCTTGTTGCGGGGCCCTTTATTAGCCCTTTCACAAGTTCTGCTGTGGGCCCCTTTCCTGCCATCTTGGGGCCTCCCCACGGTGGTGGAATGCCAGGGCCCGGTTGCAAGTGTGACCTCTGCGATCCTGGAAGTTCACCCACTGGTGTCAGTAGTATTTTTTTTTTGGGTATTTTAATTGTATTATTTTTTATCATTTTATTTTCTTTTTTTTTTTTTTACAATGTCACTGACTATGACTCTGTCCATTCAGAAAAGGAAGGAGCTGGTAAATGACATATTTACCGACCCCTTCCTGGTTCTCTATTGTGGCACATCCCCTGCAGCAGGCGGCAGGAGAGGGGGGGGCAGCACAGTGGGGGGGGGGGGACCAGGGGAACACACAGGGGCCCAGAGACAGCAGAACACAAGTGAAATGGATAGGAGGAGTGGCAGGGGCAGCATACAGAGGAACCAATCTCCTCCATTTTCCACCTGCAGCTACAGGAGGATAAAGGAGGACAGTGATTTCTCTACATGCTGCCCCCGCCGTCCCTCCTATTCAGGTGTACAGGGGAGCCGCACAGGCCCCCTGGAGCATGGGGCCCAGTTGCAATTGCAACCAGAGCCGGTACAAGGGCGGGGCAGAAGGGACGGGTGCCCTGGGCGCTAACATTTATTGGAGAGAGGGGGGGGCGCCACTGCTGGACAACTTCTTTCACACACTGCTGACTGTGTGAGTGTAAATTATTGCTAGCTGCCAGCTGCTATCTGCCTGCAATGTGCCGAGTGCGCTCCTCCTGCACTCAGCACAGCCTGAAGCCTTCTGTTCTAATTCTTCTTCTGCCAGGGGAGCGGAGAAAACCCCCCCCCCCCGACAGGCGCTCTGTAGTCTGTCCCGGCGTGACGTCATTGAGCATAGAGCGCTCTCCTCCTGCTTCAGCCACTACCTCGAGGAGCCATGGAAGAGAGGAGAAAGTGAAAGCAGAAAAGCACATCCAGAGCCTGGCACTGTGTCTCTGCCTGTCTGCAGCAGCGTGAGTGAAGCCTGCCTGCCCTGGTGAAGAAGTGCCCTATTCAGATGGAGGGAGGGGGGTCTGTCTGTCTGGCTGAGAGCAAGTAAGTAGGGGGTGTCTCTCTAGCTCAGAGCAGGTAAACTCTTCAGATTAGGGGGGGGGGTCTCTCTGGCTCAGAGCAGGTAAACTCTTTAGATTAGTGGGGGGGGGGGGGGTTCTGGTTGAGGGGGGGGGTCTCTCTGGCTCAGAGCAGGTAAACTCTTTAGATGAGTGGGGGGGGGGGTTTCTGGCTGAGGGGGGGGGGGTCTCTCTGGCTCAGAGCAGGTAAACTCTTTAGATTAGTGGGGGGGGGGGGGTTCTGGTTGAGGGGGGGGGGTCTCTCTGGCTCAGAGCAGGTAAACTCTTTAGATTAGTGGGGGAAGGGGGGGGGTTCTGGCTGAGGGGGGAGGGGTCTGTCTGGCTGAGAACAGGTAAACTATTTAGATTAGTGGGGAGGGGGGAGTTCTGGCTGGGGGGGGGTCTGTATGGCTGAGAGGGGGAGGTGAATAGGTGAACAATTTAGATTAGTGGGGGGGGGGAGGGGGTTTTTGGCTGAGGGGGGGGGTCTGTCTGGCTGAGAGCAGGTCAACTATTTTTATTAGTGGGGGGGGGGGGTTCTGGCTGAGATTAGGGTGGGGTCTGTCTGAGATGAGTTATCTAGTGTTGATGAGTCATGTACACAGCGTGCCGGTCTCTGCTGCGCTCTCTCACTGCGAGCATTACTCCCTCTGCCAAGCGACAGACCAGCGCCACCTATATGCACAGCTTCATACTGCAGCATACAGAAGTGGTCACTGATCACCTCACTCCGGAGCTCAAACTTCTGCTGCTCACCCCGCGCTGCAAGTACTGGCACCTCCGCCCCGAGCACTGGCCCTACAGCGGCCCCTACTGGGCGATCTACTGGCCTGGCGGACAAGCGCTGGCCAGGAGCCGGGTTTACAAGATTCGGGCAGATAATTGGACCACCCAACCACTTTGATGGTCAGTGGAGGAGACCCAGGATTATAGATTCAAGGCCTGACACCCCTGTAGGGGTATATAGCTCTGGTGAGTGCGGTCCAAGGGGAGCGGGGAGCACTGAATGGTCACCATATACCTGAGCACCTTCAATATTTATCATCAGAGCACCTGCACTCAAGTAACCCTTTGCCCTGTATTTTAGGAAAAGTTTTTTTAGCATTGTGGGACTATCTGTCTGTTTTAGGTGTTACGGACTTATTTATTCTTGTACCATTGCTGCCACAATATTTATATACCTACTGTGCACCTTATTTATGCCATACTTGATGCTTTGTATTTTACGATTATAAGGCTATAGATTTAAGTGGATCCCACTGTTTTTTATATTTTTTATATTTCATACACTTTATTTATTTTTAATTTTCTTATCAAACTGTATCTACACCAATTCACACCCATTTTGTATCAACCTTTCCTCATAGCACAATATTCATCAGCCACAGAGTGGAATATCCTACAGTATTACACATATTTATTAGAGATACACATGATGCACTTGACACTTTAATTATTATTCATAGTGGTGATTTATATCGTATATACCTTTAGCACCTATTTTGGACATACAGAACCATCAGCACCTTTTGGCAGCGCCATACACCTTCCCTCTTCTTTTCCTTTATTCTCACTATATTCTTAGGAATATAGTATAAAGGTAGGCTGCAGCCAATATCAAACACTAGAAATCTATAATTATCCTAAGCGCGGATTTTCTACCTTTTAATATTTCAAACTTTGTTAACAAATAAAAAACTGAAAAATTGGGCGTGCAAAATTATTCAGCCCCCTTAAGTTAATACTTTGTAGCGCCACCTTTTGCTGTGATTACAGCTGTAAGTCGCTTGGGGTATGTCTCTATCAGTTTTGCACATCGAGAGACTGAAATTTTTGCCCATTCCTCCTTGCAAAACAGCTCGAGCTCAGTGAGGTTGGATGGAGAGCGTTTGTGAACAGCAGTTTTCAGTTATTTCCACGGATTCTCGATTGGATTCAGGTCTGGACTTTGACTTGGCCATTCTAACACCTGGATATGTTTATTTGTGAACCATTCCATTGTAGATTTTGCTTTATGTTTTGGATCATTGTCTTGTTGGAAGACAAATCTCCGTCCCAGTCTCAGGTCTTTTGCAGACTCCATCAGGTTTTCTTCCAGAATGGTCCTGTATTTGGCTCCATCCATCTTCCCATCAATTTTAACCATCTTCCCTGTCCCTGCTGAAAAAAAGCAGGCCCAAACCATGATGCTGCCCCCACCATGTTTGACAGTGGGGATGGTGTGTTCAGGGTGATGAGCTGTGTTGCTTTTACGCCAAACATAAAGTTTTGCATTGTTGCCAAAAAGTTTGATTTTGGTTTCATCTGACCAGAGCACCTTCTTCCACATGTTTGGTGTGTCTCCCAGGTGGCTTGTGGCAAACTTTAAACGACACTTTTTATGGATATCTTTAAGAAATGGCTTTCTTCTTGCCACTCTTCCATAAAGGCCAGATGTGTGCAGTATACGACTGATTGTTGTCCTATGGACAGAGTCTCCCACCTCAGCTGTAGATCTCTGCAGTTCATCCAGAGTGATCATGGGCCTCTTGGCTGCATCTCTGATCAGTCTTCTCCTTATATGAGCTGAAAGTTTAGAGAGACGCCAGGTCTTCGTAGATTTGCAGTGGTCTGATACTCCTTCCATTTCAATATTATCGCTTGCACAGTGCTCCTTGGGATGTTTAAAGCTTGGGAAATATTTTTGTATCCAAATCCGGCTTGAAACTTCTCCACAACAGTATCTCGGACCTGCCTGGTGTGTTCCTTGTTCTTCATGATGCTCTCTGCGCTTTAAACGGACCTCTGAGACTATCACAGTGCAGGTGCATTTATACAGAGGCTTGATTACACACAGGTGGATTCTATTTATCATCATTAGTCATTTAGGTCAACATTGAATCATTCAGAGATCCTCACTGAACTTCTGGAGAGAGTTTGCTGCACTGAAAGTAAAGGGGCTGAATAATTTTGTACGCCCAATTGTTCAGTTTTTTATTTGTTAACAAAGTTTGAAATATCCAATAAATTTTGTTCCACTTCATGATTGTGTCCCACTTGTTGTTGATTCTTCACAAAAAATTACAGTTTTATATCTTTATGTTTGAAGCCTGAAATGTGGCAAAAGGTTGCAAACTTCAAGGGGGCCGAATACTTTCGCAATGCACTGTATAAAGATAAAAAGAGTAAATGTAAAATCTTATATGTGGCATATATACTACCAATATAAATGTAATGTACCTATGTACATATGCCGCTGTGAAGCAGATGTGACCTAAGTGCAAAAAGTGCTAAGTGCAGCAGGTGTGGTCACCCAAAATATGTTTTGCAAAAAAGAGCACCTTAATATTTCCTTATGGACTTTGCACCACTCTAAGAGTTTTTGGACACTTTCTGCACTAATTTATGATTGCACGTTTCACCAATTGTTAGATTGGCATATATTTATGGTCGGATCTACATATATTTAGTTATATTTATTTTATATTGCTGGATTTGCATATATTTATTTATACTGCTGGATTTGCATATATTTATTGTTGGATTTGCATATATTTATTTATACTCACTTATATGCGGGGCAAATATATTTTTATAACCCCGTACACAATTTGACACTCTATAGGTGGTACTGACATTCTGGACTCATATGTGCATCCGTACACTTTATAAACCATTTATTACTACGCATTGCACAATATCGCACTAGGCACTAATTATTACATTAATATATGTATTTTATAATTTTAGACTATTTTTGAGGCTGGCACTAAATTTATATACAACTACAGACACATATATACATTTTTTTTACTTATACCTTTTTTAGGGCTGTATTTTTTGAAGTGGGCTGCAGCCAAGTCTGTCTCTTAGTTTTATCCTAAGCACTGATTTTTGGGGGTTTTTATTCTGTCTGAGATGAGGTCAGCTATTTAGATTAGGGTGGGAGGGGCTCTGTCGGGCTGAGAGCAGGTCAACTATTATTTAGATTGGGGGGGGGGGGGGTCTAGCTGAGAGGAGGAGGTTAAGAATTGTATTTAATTTGTATTGTTTTAAGTATTTTCTTGTTGTGAAACTACATTGATTCTTATATTACACCCACGACAGGGACGGGGGTGCAGTTTGCCATCTTCGCCCTGGGCACCAAATTACCTTGTCCCAGCCCTGATTGCAACCCCTGCAACCCCTGTAGTTACGCCCCTGACAACAGGTATTTATGGGACTTTGTAGGGGAAAAAATGTAAGTGAAAATGCACTTGTATTTAAGCGCTACAGCACATATTTTATAATGGGAGGCCAAACATCTCCTTTCATTTTTAAAGCGCCAGTCAACCTACAACAGATATTAAGGTTATTGGTAGATACTGGAGAGTTAAACGACAAAATTGCTGTGATTCTCCTCACTTGCTGTATAGCAAAACTGGTCACTGAGTCAACTGAGGTTGATTTACCAAAGACAATTAGGCTGTTCACTTTTGCAAAATTTTACATTTTTCAAAGAATACCCAATCACGTGCAAAAAACCCCCCAAAAAATATATATTTTTAAATAATTATAACATACTGTATGTATGATACATTCTTTTGCGCATATCCTTATTCGTATCTATGCCCCCACAATTAAAAATTTGCAAGCACTAAAACCTATGTTTTTTTTTTGTAAAGAAAAAACAAACAAAAATAAAAATTTCACCTCCTTTTGTCCTATCCTTATCACAAAAATATGTATACATACATACACTATATTACCAAAAGTATTGGAATGCCTGCCCCTTTCCGCACATCACATGAACTTTAATGGCATCCCAGTCTTAGTCAATAGGGTTCAATATTGAGTTGGCCCACCCTTTGCAGCTATAACAGCTTCTACTCTTCTGGGAAGGCTGTCCATAAGGTTTAGGAGTGTCTATGGGAATGTTTGACCATTCTTCCAGAAGCACATTTATGAGGTCAGGCACTGATGTTGGACAAGAAGGCCTGGCTCACAGTCTGCGCTCTAATTCACCCCAAAGGTGTTCTATCGGGTTGAGGTCAGGACTCTGTGCAGGCTAGTTAAGTTCCTCCACCCCAAACTTGCTCATCCATGTCTTTAGGGACCTTGCTTAGTGCACTGGTCCAAATCCTTTGGTGGAGGGGGGATTATGGTGTGGGGTTGTTTTTGAGGAGTTAGGCTTGGCCCCTTAGTTCCAGTGAAGAGAACTCTTAGGGCATCAGCATACCAAGACATTTTGGACAATTTCATTCTCCCAACTTTGTGGAAACAGTTTGGGGTTGGCTCTTCCTGTTCCAACATGCCTACGCACCAGTGCACATAGCAAGATCCATAAAGACATGGATGAGCGAGTTTGGGGTGGAAGAACTTTACTGGTCTACACAGAGCCCTGACCTCAACCCGATAGAACACCTTTGGAATAAATTAGTGGGCAGACTGGGAGCCAAGCCTTCCCTCCAACATCAGCGCCTGAGCTCACAAATGCGCTTCTGGAAGAATGGTCAAACATTCCCATAGGCACACTTCTAAACCTTGTGGACAGCCTTCCCAGAAGAGTTGAAGCTGTTATAGCTGCAAAGGGTGGGCCAACTCAATATTGAACCCTACGGACTACGACTGGGATGCCATTAAAGCTCATGTGTGTGTAAAGGCAGACGTCCCAATACTTTTGGTAATAAAGTGTATATACAGTATATATATATATATATATATATACAGTTACTGTATAAATTATTTATTCTGTAAATTATTTAAGCATACATAATGAAATGTGTTTATATTTGTATACCCACAACAAATTTATACAGTTGATTGACATGTGCTCATGAAATAGAAACTGGCCAGTGTAAGGCTCATATCTATAAGTGCTATGAGTTAACTCCAAGGCATCTTCCATCCAAACTCACATGCATATAATCTTGAGCAAGTCAGTATAATCAGCATTTGGCTGTCATTTCTAACAATCCCAGATATTGCGTTTTTAGGATCAGCCCTACGTGTTACGTCTTTTCTGACTTCTTTAGGCTCAGAGAACTCATCACTGCTGTCCATAAAAGAAAGCAGTGGGTCATTCAGTTAGACCGTTTTGTTTAAAGTGAGCCTTTTCACTTGAGACAACCAATTATTTGTTTATTGTTTCTTTTCTCTGCATAATAAAGCAAAACCACTAAATTGACTTGTCTTGTTCCTAATGTACTCTCATTGTATTACAAAGAGTGTTTATATCTGGACATAATTATCACGTTGCATGCATGTATGAAATTAATTACTTTTATGATGATTTTCAGAAATAATTTTTCCATTTATTAAGAAAAATGTCAACACTCTGTGGTTCTGGTAAGTTGAATTTATTTGAAGTATGCATCCGTTTGTGCAATAAAAAATACAATACACATGCTTCATTCCAAATCCACATAGTACTAAAAGATAATTAGCAACATAATTCTTTTTTGGAAAACTCTTGAAGTTTACACATACTTGGTTTATAGGGGGGAAAGGGGCTCACTGGGTTAAAACATGTATTCTTGGCAAAAAATAGAGACCTGACAAGAAAGGGGGCCTTCTTACCACATGTACATTAGGGCTCATGCACATTGTCAAAGGCTATCAAGAAAGAGCGTATTTTTGTGCCCAGGAGTCACAAGTGTTTGTGTACAGCCAAGGCCAGCAGCCTGTACAAATCAACGACCAGTTGACAGATGGAGAGACTGTACACATGTAACCGCACATCCAAGTAGTTACAGACAGGGACAGATGAATGGCCCTGCATGAAAATGTTACATCTAGAGCTGCTCATCGGACTCTGTATGCATGTAGTTACATAGTTACATAGTAGTTGAGGTTGAATAAAGACAATAGTCCATCCAGTTCAACCTGTATAGGCGCGCGTGGACGTAATCATCTCTCATACCCCTTAATGTTCTGATCCTTGAGATGTACGTCCAAGAGTCTTTTGAAAGCCACCATACTTCCCGCAGAAACTACCTCTTGTGGTAGAGAATTCCACAATCTTGTAGCCCTAACAGTAAAAAACCCCCTGCATTGCCTGAGGTCAAAACGCTTCTCCTCTAATCGCAGTGTATGTCCTCGAGTCCTTATGCAATCCTTGCGACTGAATAGCAAGGATCACCTGAGATCACCATTGAGGTATTTATAAATTGCTATCATGTCCCCTCTCAGGCGTTTCTTCTCCAGGGAGAATAAATTAGGCAATTGTAGACGGTTAATTACTGGGATTTGCGCTTTCATGCGTCTGTCAGCTGGTCATTGATTTGTGCAAGCTGCTGGTCATAACTGTATGCACCTGTGACTCCTAGGCACAGAAATACACATATTCTTGATGGTGTATATCCTTTGCCACCCCTGTGCATGAGTCCTAAATAGGTCCTAAAGCAGTGGTCCTCAACTCCGGTCCTCAGGGCCCACTAACAGGCCAGATTTTAAGCATTACCTTGGGGAGATGCAGACTAGAGTACTGCAATCACTGAGCAGCAAATGATATCACCTGGGATGTATTTCAGTTATCTTGCAAATTTGGCCTGTTAGTGGGCCCTGTAGGCTAGGGTTGAGGACCACTGTCCTAAAGTATGGAAGCTGTGCCCAAAAAAATCAGCGCGGCTACAGCTGGTGTCCTCCACTGTGTCTCAGTGTAGAGGTGGCCTTCTTGGTAGAGGAAAAAAGCTACATTCACATTGGTGATTAGGCCTGTGCCTATTGTAGTGGCAGGCATCTTCTGATTCCTGCTGTTGCTGTGAATGGCAAGTTTTGGCCGCTGGCCGTGACTACTCTAAGAATGTGACACTGGCGGGCGCAGCTTTTTGTGGCTCTCCAATCACAGCCAGCAGTTTGTGTGCAGTTTGTGCGCTAATAGCTGCAGCTGCTGGTG
The DNA here is from genome assembly GCF_965119305.1 of Pelophylax lessonae. NCBI lineage: Eukaryota > Metazoa > Chordata > Amphibia > Anura > Ranidae > Pelophylax > Pelophylax lessonae. The sequence continues at coordinate 234,905,642 of NC_138775.1, read as the reverse complement.
ACCTGTCTTTTTGGTGAACAGGTCTGGTTGCCACATCTAGCCACTCATAGCAGCAGCAGGAATCAGAAGATGCAACTTGCATCGGCCTAAATCGGCGGTGTGAATGAAGCCTGAGGCTGGCCATACACAATTTGAATCTGGGGCAGTAAGCAGGATAATGGTCAGGCTGAATGTACCAAGTTGATTTATCAATCAACTTGGGTACAACCAGCCTGCTGGATTCTCTTGCGACTATTGCTAGCGGCTGCTATAGCCGCTAGTGCTAATCACTGTTTTCTCCCGGCAGGGCCAGCTTCCACCACCTACCCCTGTCCCCCAACCGGAAGAAAACCAATTTGCAGGAAACAAATTTGCACCGTGTATGGCCTGCCTTAGGCTTTTGTTGTGGAACACTTATTTTGTATCCATTACCTAGGTGTCTGGTCTATTCTTTAGCTAGACCCTCCATTCTCCCTTAACTTTCTCTGTCAGGTATTATTCAGCCTTTATAGTGGGAAGGGTTTAGAAGACCATTGCCCATTTACACTTGGATACAAGTGCTGAATATCCATGTATTGCATTTTTCGTGTAAAACTATGTTGGATTAGGCACGCTGACACGCTGATCCAGGCTCCCTACTTTTCCATGCGCATAGATTTGGATGGACTTGTGAGTTGCCAATTTTATGTATTTACCCATTAAAGATTTGGTTACTATGCCATTGGAGTTTTCCTCTTTATTTTGAGGTATATGGTATAACAAGGCTCTCACCACTGCACTGCTCTGTTTGAATATTGGAGGCTTGCCTGTTTCGGGGGGATCCCATTGGATTGGTTCCATCTATCCCAGAGGACCCCATTGGATACCTTCACTACATGCTCATTTGACCCACCCTAACCGGGGGTGATGAGGTTCTGGTAATCAGACACCCCTTCCATTTGGTGCACGCGGTGATCATTTTTCCAGCTTCATTGTTTTCATTCTGTGGTGTTGGACTATAACCTTCAACCTTGGACCTTTATTACCTGCATTTGTTAGACTTTCTATCATACTGAAATCCCCAGCAATTGTGTTTTTTTTGTTGGCGCTGTACTTTGTGTGTGTATATATATATATATATATATATATATATATATATTTATTTTTTTTGCTTTCAGTTCCAACTGCAAAACCCTCTCCATGTACTATAATTAGCCCAGGCACAGGTAATGTATGGAGATCGGTGTATCCTCTGATTGGACACATTGTATCCTCTCAGCTGTCACAATACAAAGACGTTTCCGCTCCTTTCTAAATATAGAACAGTGAACGCTGTGCTCCCCCTCCCCCAGCCAGTGTCACCCCCAGTCCCCGGACTCACATGCAGCGCTGCTCCCCATCATCTCCATCCTCGGGACTCCGCCTGCACAGCACATGAAGGGAGGAGGCGGGTGGAGCCATTCTTCTAGGCGCAGATTGGAGAGGAGGACGAGCCGATGAGGAGGATCCTCCTCCGTTGTGCATGATGGGTCTGCTCTCAGAACGTCACTGGTTGCTAGATGCCAATCGGCTGGCCTTCCTAGCAACCAGTGTGCAGTGGAGACAGAGCCACTCGCGGACAAGGGGGGGGGGGGGCCCTAGACCACCAGGTAAACTAATCTGGCCTGGGGAGGGGGGGACAGTGCAATTGCCACCCTGTGTGTGGGGCCCCTTGGCAAGTAGGGCCCCCGGGCAACCGCCGGGCATGCCCATTGGAAAAGACGGCCCTGCAAGTGGGTCAGGGTGAACCTGCTCTCATCTATGAAAAGCACAGGGTGCCAGCGGTGGACCTGTCAATTCTGGTGTTCAATGACAAATGCCAATCGAGCTCCATGGTGCCTGGCAGTGAGCAAAGAGCTCACTAGAGGATGGTGGGCCCTCAGGCCACCCTCATAAAGTCTGTTTCTGATTGTGTGGTCAGAGACATTTACACTAGGAGTCTGCTGGAAGTCATTTTGTAGGGCTCTGGCAGTGCTCATCCTGTTCCTCTTTTCACAAAGGAGCAGATACCAGTCCTGCTGATAGGTCAAGGACCTTCTTTGGCCTTATCCAGCTCATCTAGATTTACTGCCTGTCTCCTGGAATCTCCTCCATGCTATTGAGACTGTGGTGGGAGACACAGCAAACCTGGCAATGGCACATATTGATGTGCTATTCTGGAGGAATTGGAATGACTTTGCAACCTCTATAGCAGTGGTCCTCAACTCTGGTCCTCGGGGCCCACTAACAGGCCAGATTTTAAGTATTACCTTGGGCAGATGCAGACTAGAATACTGCAATCACTGAGCAGCAAATGAGATCACCTTTGATGTAATTTAGTTATCTTGCAAACCTGGCCTGTTAGTGGGCCCCGAGGACCGAAGTTGAGGACCACTGCTCTATAGGGTCCAAGTATCGCCTCATGCTACCAGTAGTGACACTGACCCTAGCCAAATGCAAAACTAGTGAAAAACAGTCAGAAAAGATGAGTAGGGAAAACAATTTCAGTGGCCTCCACCTGTAAAACTATTCTCTTTTGGAGGTTGTCTCATTGTTGTCCATCTAGTGCCCCTGTTGTTAATTTCATCAACATCAAAGCAGCAGAAACTGATTAACAAACCCCCTCTGCTACTTAACTGACCAGATGCATACTAGCACATTATGACATTAATTTGCAGGGAGAAGTTTTTTTTTTTTTTTTTTGCTGTTTCTTACCACTTTAAAGAACTCTTGTGTATGTCCAGCTTGAATACATAAAAATGCAGAAGAATTCATGAAGTACTACAAGGAATCCTTTTATAAATAATCAGACTTGTTAAGTGTGCTGTGTGTTTTAAGCATATGTTACATGTATCTAGATGATTAATTTGTATTCCGTGTATTTAATACTCTTCTCTGTCCAGATTGTAATGATTGTTTTTCCATGCCCAGCGCTATATGGAAACTTTCAACAGGTTATGTTCCGTGTTTCTTGAGAGCTTTGACATTGGATTTTGACCTAGATGTTTCTTAGAAGTGTTAAGTGTTTTCCAGGCCTTTGAATTTGATGCAGCTTGTGAACTGTTTTAAGCAAATTGCCTATAAAAAAGCCACAGTAATTTCTGGTAATTAGTCGGCGATGGCTCAAGAAGCTTTTTCACCAATTTTTTGTGGTTGTTGCTAAGGCTATATACAATGTGTTCCCTAATTCACTACGGAATTAGCTGGAAAAATGCAAATCTGACATACTCCATGAACAGCGGGCATCATTCAGCCCTGGCATCCCTTTAATAGGGTCTGTACACCCACTGACACCCGATTATTAGTACAGATGGAGAGCTGTCTTTGAAAGCTCAGTCACTGTGCTGGGAGTGTGCTGTGAGCATGGTGCCCATGGTTGCATATGTACAGCACGTGGGCACTAATGCCCACTTTTTTTTGCTACTGCACATATGCGTTACATCAGCGAGAATTTAAAGTGACTCTAAATGATATCATTATTCTCCAAAAATAATCCATATACCTTCACTACCTTACAGCTTTGTAATCTATTATTCATTATATTGTTTCTTCCTCCTTGTAACATCCTTCATGATCTCCTGAACCTCTCCTCTCCCACTTCCAATTGTTTGGAACTAACCCTAATGCATTCCTAAATACTTTTTATACATATTTTTAGGAAAATATAAGGTTGTTAATACATTACATACATTCTAATGAACAAAAACCTGCTCTGTTTTTGTTAAAGCTTGACAAATATGCAAAAATGTAAAAAAAAAGTAAGTTTTTCTATTTTATATAATATTATTTTTGATAATGCAACAGTATCTGAGAGTTGAACTAATAGATGGCAGTGCATCCTCAAGGTAGTAGTATTTATCTTCAAGCTGTAGGCATTCATTTTTGTCATTAAGGCCTTCAACCTGTATGGGATCAGTGATCACAATGTCATCGTTGACATAATGAATGATCACATGATCCGGAACCACTCTTATTGGTTCATGGATCGTCAATGAGAACCAGCAGCCTTGGAGTGGTCTTGCTTTGGACTCGGGGTCCGTGTCTTCCCAAAACACACAGACTCTGGGAACCTAGGACCTGGATACAGATTGGGGCCTTTGTGCCCAAATTAGGAATAACTGCTTTACCCACTCCTAGACTGTGAGAATCAGAGAACATGTTAATATAATCAGCTCAAAACAACATGATGGAGTCTTCTACTATAATCTATTTACTAAGGTGTCTTTCTCCCACAATATCATTTCCCCATTGTGTGCCTCCTAAGTGTGAATTCCCATTGTTAATTGAGTCACCTATTTTTTTCTGTCTGCTAATCCTTTAGAGATTTGACCAGCCCTAGGTCTTCTCACTTGGGAACTGGTGCTGAACGTTCTGGGTGGGCACTGAGTCACCTAGGCTTGTCTAGGTGACTAGTTAGATTACTGTGCTGGCTGTTCCTTAGCTATGTTAATTATCTTACTGTTTGCATTACTTGATCAAGCTCTTATCTGATTGTGTGTGGTATATATATTCTGTGTGAGTTTACAATAAGGTCAGTTCCAGTTTGCACCTAAGCTAATGTTGTCTAGTCCTTTGGTGCAATATTTATCTATAATAACTGGTTCCAGACTGAAGGAAGCTGTAGTCTGACAGAAGCACCTAAGAGGGGTGCCAAGCGGTCTGTCGCAACCCCTAACCTAACAAAAGAAATCAATAATACCAATAATAAATAAAATAAATAAATAAAATAACTCCTTGCCCTAACCATAACCTTTAATCCCTAACACCTAAAATCTTTTGAAATACATTAATAATAAATAAATAATAAATAAAAGTGGATAAAAAGCTGAAAAACAGCAACAAATGATGATATTTTTCTCTATTGGCTAATAAAAAACACCAAGGGTCAAAAGCGCTTTAAAAACACTGTACTCAAAGACACCAATACAAAGGCCTAAAACAACCTCAAAAAGGCGATGCTCAGGCGTGAATGCAGCCTTAATATATAGACAGGAAGGTGTTAATAAAAACACTTCTTTCAGGTTTTCATTAACTACTTCCCACCCTATAGGGAATTGACGGCGGGAAGGTGGTTGTATTATCCTGACACGCCGTCATATGACAGCTGCAGGATAATGCGCTCTGCGGGCCCCCTGGGGGCGCACAGAGCGGCAAAAGGGTGCTGCGTTGTGTCACTCTGACACACCGCATCTCTGATCTCGGTAAGGAGCCTACTGACATAGTAAATAGGAAGTGCCGTTGATCGGCTTTCCTCAGTTCGTGCCTGACAGGCACTAGTAGAGGAGAGCCGATCTGCGGATCTCCTCACAGGGAGGGGTCTGCACTGGTAATGCCCACCCATGACCCCAGGGATGCCCACCATGGCCACCAAGGGTGGCAATCAGGGCTCAGGGAGCCTGCCAGTGTCCTCCCCATCAGTGCTGCCCGCCAGTGCCCTCCCCATCAGTGCTGTCCACCAGTGCTCATCATTGCCATCTATTAGTGCCACCCACCAGTGCCCATTATTGCCCACCAGTGCCGCCTATCAGTGCAGATCAGTGCCGCCCATCAGTACCACCTACCAGTGCCCATCAGTGCCACCTACCAGTGCCCATCAATGCTGCCTGTCAGTGCCCATCAGTGCCACATATCAGTGCTGCATATCAGTGCCACATATTAGTGCCACCCCATCAGTGCCTCCTCATCAGTGCCTGTCAGTGCGGCCTCATCAGTGCTCATCAATGCAGGAAAAAATCTATCTATCTATTTCCAAAATTTTATAACAAACAAAAAAACTTTTTTTTTTTAAAAACTTTTCAGGGCTTTTTTTATTTGTTAGCAAAAAAGAAAAAAACCACGTGGTGATCAAATACCACCAAAAGAAAGCTCTATTTGTGGGAAAAAAGTGACATCAATTTGGTTTAGGTACAGTGTTGCATGACCGCGCAATTATCATTCAAAATGCAACAGTGCTAAAAGCTATAAATTGGCCTGGGCGGGAAGGGGGAAAAGTACCCGGTATTGAAGTGGTTAAAGGCGAACTTCAGGATATTAGCAAGACTAAATTCACACGGCTGTGTTTAAAGATGGCTTGACGCAGCAACAGTCTATGCTTTGACTGCATTTAATTGGACAATTAGCAGCAGCTGGTTTGTGTGTGGACCAAACTCTGTAGAAATGCCAACCCTAGATGTACTAGCAGTTTTAGATACATGAAAAAGCCCAAAAAAATTTAAGCAGGTACAGTATAGCAGTTTTGTTCCTTTTGGGATAAAGATTTTACATAAATGTAGCACCCTCCTAGTCAGGTGCTTAGATAGCTACATTTATTTTTGGGCCCATTGTAGTCAATTGGGAGTCAGTTGGGGAGCTATGCTACTGGGAGAAGCTTCCTACAGGATAATGGTAGGAGGCAAGCGTTTTTCCAGGGGTATCAGTAAATACAGGCAATGAGAGAATCTAGAAACTAAGTGCTAACACCCCACATGTGTGCTAGAACATCAGCTATGTGCAGAGATGTATAGTAACTAAGTAGAACTACTTCACTACTGTACTTAAGTACCGAAAGGCGGTATCTGTACTTTCCTAGAGTAGAATTTTTTTCCCCTACTTCCACTTTTACTTCACTACATTTGTTCGATGATTTCAATACTTCTACTCCGATATTTTTTTTTTGTGCTGCATAGTTACTCGTTACAATTATAAAAATTACCACTGCCAGAACAGTAGATGGCAGGTTTCATGAAACTCAAAACATGTGTATTATCAGCGCATACGAAAATAAAAGCTACTGTATGTATAAACAAAAGCTGCATTTGAAATAATAAAAAACAATATTATGTTCAAACTTTTGACTTCTTTCTTTAATAACTACATAACACAGTACTTGTACTTTTACTTTCAGTACTTGAGTAGCAAAATTAAAAAAAAAAACTACTTGCAATACTTAAGTACAAAAAATGTTGAATACTTTAGTACTTCTACTCAAGTCACTTTTTGATCGAGCACTTCCACTTCTACTCAAGTATGGGTTTCGAGTACTTTATACAACTCTGGCTATGTGTTTGCTAAGAAGTTTTGTCCTGAAGAGCATAGTAATTCCATTCCTTGTGAAGGAAGGGGCTGTTACTTGGACTGTTCACTGAGGGAGGCTCAACCTCCTCAATACCGTACTGCAGAGCCAGAACTGTCCACTCTCAGCAAAAAGTTCAGAGTTTCAAGAAAGAAGCTTAGATTCCTCACGTTCATTCTAGCAAGTTTTTGGAGTATCCTACTTTCCCCAATCCCAATCCAAATTGAACCCTTTATTAAAACACCAAAACCAACCACGCTAGACTGTTTCTTGAGCCAAGAGAGTGAATGTGCATATGTGCCTGGCTGTAGGGCATCTGAAGGGAGAAGAATCAAGGACCTACACAATTGCTGGCCCCTGCAGAGGACCCGCTACATAAAAAAACCTGATTTGCAGGATCAGATTGAAAGCCTAAAAAAGAAAACAAATGCAGACATCGCTTTGAAGAAATGGTAAGCTGCAATATATTAAATGTTTGCATTGAGGGGGAAGAGGGGAGGGGGCCTCAATACAGCCGGAGGGGCAGAAAGTAAAGTTCAGGCCCTGGCTTCAGACAAACAGCAAGATTGCACCTCTTTAACCTCCGTAAACAGGACCGCTATTGGAGTAGAAGGCTAGTGGGCACACATAGCCCAGCAACTATGTGAGTTTTACATAACTTCGAAAGTCTTGTATAATGGGGTTGTCACATATCCAGTGGTGTATTTAGGTTTTGTGCTGTCCTAGGCCTGATTAAACTTGGGCACCCCTAATTTAAATATGACCCACCCCTTCCTGTAAAGGCCACACGCTTTCCTATTTATGACCTGCCCTGTCATCTGTAAACCACAGACCACAACCACAGTCTATCAGTGCCCATCAGTGTAGCCTCATCAGTTCCCATAAGTTCAGCTTCATCAGTGCCCATCAGTGCAGCCTTAACAGTGCTCATCGGTGCTGCCTCATTACTGCTCATCAGTACAGCCTCATCAGTGGCCAACAGTGCAGCCTCTCAGTGCCCATTAGTGCAGCCCATCAGTGCATCATATAAGTGCCCATCAGTGCAACTTATCAGTACTGCCTCATCAGTGGCCATCAGTGCAATATATCAGGGCAGCATATCAGTGCCCATCAGTGCAGCTTATCAGTACAGCCCCATCAGTGGCCATCGGTGCAATATATCAGGGCAGCATATCAGTGCAGCCCCATGAGCTTTGTTGCTGCCCCCCTGCAAAGTGCTGCCCTAGGCCTGGGCCTTTTTGGCCTAGGCCAAGATACAGCACTGCACATATCTGGGATTCACCCAGACAGTCTGGGTTTTGAATCATATGTCTGGGTTTTAATCCACCTGAAACCCAGACACATTATTCAGACAGGAATGTGGCTCAGAACAAGGATTGAGGGTGAGAGGGCACTATGTGTGCCACATTACTTTCTCTTTGGAGTGCCCAGGTCTGTTACAATCCTATAGTGTATACTAAAACAAAACAAAAACCTACTGTGCGCTGCTAAAAAGTTCGGGTTTTGTTTGAAGAAAAAGTGGAAACCCTACTTGTATAGTATTTCTGACAAACATGGGATGAATTTATGATGTATATGCAGAAGACTTTACATGAATTGGTCTAATAAGTTGAGAATAGCATGTCTCCATAAGCTCACTGTGGCCATTTTGCTGAGGTTGTATTTGTGCTTGGAAGCTGTCGTGGAAATCTGATGGTTGATAGACGTAATGCAATGGCTGATGTTCCATGAAATGAATGCGCGTAAGGAGGCCACAAATGTAAAGTTTGTCGATAAGGTTGTTGTCTATGCAATGAAGTGTACAGAAAGGAAATGAAGGCTGCTTTATGTTGTGTGACTGTAGATGGAAATCAGAAAAAGATGAACAGCCTGGTGTCGCTTCTTTATGCTGAGAATATGTTCGGCGGTACGAGATCTGAGTCCTCATAATGTTAGACTATTTAATTCTAATGGTCAGCAAGCTCGTCTAGGAGAACCACTGGAAAAGATTTCTGTTAAGGAAAAGTTTTTTGAAGTGGTATTAAAATCAACAAAATAAAAAAATGAAAGTGTATGTAAACTCTCACTTTGTAAAACAGCCATCTAAGTTTAAAACTGAAATTAAAGGAAAAACATTTGTGTGTAGATATATAAAAACAAACAATATCTTTTTTCCCTTTTTTTTTCATAAGTCCTCACATATCCTCTGTCCTCAGCTACATAAGAACTGGGGGAGGAGAAACAGCATTACATTGATCTTCCCAGTGAATGGCTATGCGGGGGGGGGGGGGGGCATGTCAGGACAAGACTGATCATTGGAGGACAGCAGAATAAATTCACAGTACAGCTGGAGGGCTGGCCATGCTGTGCTCTCATGCCCAGTGTGGTCAGCTTTTATTAGGTAAGCAGAGAGAGGCTGTCAGGAACACCTGGGATTTCACACAAAGGAAGCAATTCAAAGAGGCCAGGATACTTTTTTTTATACAAGTACATGGTACAGCAGGCACATATCAGGAATATGAAATGTTGGGTTCATATATTCTATAAAAATGGGCTTCCTGCAGGTTTATGCAATAATGTGCAAGTATGCACAGCAGATAGACTTACCTGTCAAAGGATGCCCTCCAGTAATGTGCTGACAGTGCTTGGGCTCTTCCGTCTTCTTCTGGTCTTCCTTCTGGGTTCGTTCTGATCAGCTGCTTGAATGGCTGGGCCGGGATGACGTCACATGAAAGAGAAAAGGAGGAGCAAACACCTAGTGCATTACCCTTGGACACCTTTAAAAAGTTTATAAAAAATGCCAAAAACCTACTCACAGATATGAAGAGCATAAATCACATGGAATGAGTCCACCACATGTGGAAACTAACATGTCCCTGTATTTGGACCGCTGACACGTTTCGGGAGGCACGCTTCCTTCCTCGGGATAATGTCACACCCATGCATGGAATCACTTTATCATGGCACAAATCTAGTGTCAAAAATGTATTCTGAGCTGTGCATGCGTTGTTTAGTGTATATTTCCACTGACAGGCAGGAGGAAACATTTACGACAGAAGAAACTATTGGGGTCTCTTCTGTCATAAAAAACCTACCTGCAATTAATACAGCTTTACGTATTTCAACCCTATTGTATCTGCATTTTATTCTAGTAACAGTAGCAGGTAAAGTTGTTTAAGATGTAATGAAAGAGTTATCTACAGGGTGTGTGCTATACACCATTACTTCTAAAAGCCCGTACACACCTACCGATTGTAGGCCGTAAATATTTGGCCAACGTCCGATCGGCCGATTGTCGGCTTGTTAGTATGATGCTTCCGACAACCGACTGCGACTTTTTGGCCGAACAAAATCTGGTGTGCAGGCTATAAAAGTTTTGTAGGCCAACAAAAAACGGCCGATTGTTCGTCAGTCAGTACAGAGTCTGGCCGACAAAAAGCAGATGAGCAAGACTGGGCATGCTCAGAGAAGAAAAAACTCACGGAAAGTTAACCATCACATGACATCACTTCTGCAGTCGGTTGTTGTTGGCCGACAAAATTCGTGTGCAGTCTTTAGCACTTTTCAACCTACATGACAGCACCGGACAAAAGACGGCCGAACGGTCGCCCGACAATCGGTGCGTGTGTACGGGGCTTTAGTACATACTTGGCCAACTGGATTCATAGAAATATATAAGGGGGAATTTACTAAAACTGGAGCAGACAGAATCTGCAGCAGATGTAAGTAGTAACCAATCAGCTTCTAGCTTCAGCTTATTCAGTTAGCCCCCATTCACATCGGCGTGATTTGACATGTCAAATCGCATGCCAAATTGCGGCCTATTGCTGGCAACAGCACTGTGCCAATCGGTGCGACATTGACTTTGTGGCACCGCACTGATTTCCAAAAGTAGTTCTTGCACTAATTTTGGCAACTTCGGGGATGATTTCTATAGACATCTGTTCATGAACCCGCACATATGTCTTTCAAATCACCCCCGAAATCGCACTGAAATGCAGGTTTGAAATTGGGGCGAGTTCAGCTGATCTCCCACTATTACAAACCTGCATTCAATGTGAACGAGGGCTTAAGCTTTGAAATTAAAGTATGGAAACAAATTGGTTGTCACACACAGCTGCTCCCAATTTTGGCTGCTCCAGTTTTAGTAAATTCCCCTGATAGTGTTTTTGTGTATATTTTTATTCTTTATTATGGTGAGGACTTGATTATTATAATATATCATTAATATATAATATATTATTAATATATCATTTTAAATTTTTTTCTTTTTTTTTAGTAAGATAAATATGACATTTTAAGTATCAACAGCAGTATTTTATATTTACCACTTGCATCCAGCAGGTGGTGCAGTCGAGGCTGCTCTGTGACTCTTTACCAAGATGACTTGCTGCTATGCTGTGAGCACCCTGAAAAGAAGGTCGTCATATTACACATTAGCACCCGAATGAGTCATAGAAGGGACACTCTCCTTCCCTTATTTCCAGCAACTATGGACTTATAAGGGATTTCTGAATCAGACATAAGCAGTCAGGAAGTGAACAAGCAGTGCTGGACTTTCTTTCTTGAAAGCAAAGTCCAGCTTGCTTCTATGGCACGATTATTTGCAAAGTAAAGAGGGTATCAAATAGGGTATACATTGTAGAAAAAAATATGATTATGAAACTTGTAATTGTCCAAAAAGCATTGTAGTTTCTCTTTTAAGCTGAACTCTTTCGGACCTTATGATAGTTCCTCCTTCTCTAGTAATTATCTAATGCTCCTTATACTGGTTGTCAACCTCTGACATGAAAAATTAACAGAGCATATCTTTCTATAGTGTGCACCTGCCCTGATCCAAAGCACTTAGTATGATTTCTGTCTCCTCTGTCATTCATCTGTTTTTTGCATGAGTCACTTCTGACAGTTTATGGAGACACCAGACAATCTTAGGAGATGCCCCCCACCATGTAGAAGGGGGGGGGGGTGTCTATTATCTTAGATTATACATAGCTCTATGTTGTGCAATGTGTGACATCAGATCCCCACCCCATGCCTGCTAGAGCTAAGAAATAGCCTTTGATCTGTGTGCTTTAGAAGGCGTAAGAGGAATGAAGCTGCAGATAAACAGGTACAACATATGTAGGAGGATTTGTTTCATTTCTGTGTTCCACCTAAGACTAGTCACTTCAGTAGTAAAATGTAAGGGTTTACAACCATTTTAAGTCTAGAAGGCTAACAGAAAAAAATATAGTAATGTTTTCCCTCCCTTCTCCTGTAACCAGATCTCTCCTCCCATATAATGAGCTGGCTCTCAACGTCCTCACATACAAAGCAGGACAATCTGGCCATTAGAATGCATTAACACACAAACGTGCCTAAAAGTAATGCGTTTTTTTTTTTTTTGTATCTAATTCCTCCTGCCTCTAAACGCCAGTAAACACCTAGGCCAGTGGGTCTCAACCTTCCTAATGCAGCGACCCTTTAATACAGTTCCTCATGTTGTGGTGACCCCCAACCATGAAATTATTTTCGTTGCTACTTCATAACTGTAATTTTGCTACTGTTATGAATCGTAATGTAAATATTTGATATGCAGGATGTATTTTCATTGTTACGAATTGATGTAGTGGCTGCGGGCATGGTGCAGGAGATGCAGGGGCCGTGGGCATGGTGAAAGAGATGCAGGGGCCGTGGGCATGGTGCAGGAGATGCAGAGGCTGCGGGCATGATGCAAGGGCTGCGGGCATAGTGCAGGGGCTGCGGGCATGGTACAGGAGATGCAGGGGCCGCTGGCATGGTGCAAGAGATGCAGAGGCTGCTTGCAGGATGCAGGGGCCGCGGGCATGGTGCAGGGGCCGCGGGCATGGTGCAGGAGATGCAGGGGCTGCGGGCATGATGCAGGGGCTGCGGGCATAGTGCAGGGGCTGCGGGCATGGTACAGGAGATGCAGGGGCCACAGGCATGGTGCAAGAGATGCAGAGGCTGCTTGCAGGATGCAGGGGCCGCGGGCATGGTGCAGGGGCCGCGGGCATGGTGCAGGAGATGCAGGGGCTGTGGGCATGGTGCAGGAGATGCAGGGGCCGCGTACATGGTGCAGGAAATGCAGAAGCGGCGGGCATGGTGCAGGGGTGCGGGCATGATGCAGGAGATGCAGGGGCTGCGGGCAAGGTGCAGGAGATGCAGAGGCTGCGGGCATGGTGTAGGAGATGAAGGGCTGCGGGCATGATGCAGGGCTGTGGGCATGGTACATGCAGAGCTGCGGACATGGTACAGGAGATTCAACTGGAGAATATCCTGTACCATGCCTGCAGCACTGCATCTCCTGAGGAGATGCAGGGGCTGCGGAGGGGTCTCACTTGCCTTTTGGTGAGGCGCCTTACATTTAAAAATGGCTAAAAATGGCGCCACCCAGCGCCAACATGTCACTGTGCTTGCGCTGTCTGCCCAACAATAGCCGATCATGTACGGGCTTTCTCGAGTGGCGGCGGGGCATGCGCAGTGTACCGATCGGGTCGGCAGCGGCCTTTGTTTTTTTACAGGTGGCGGTGCCGTGGTGCGTTCCCTGCCTAAGACCATCGGAAATATGTGTTTTCTGATGGTCTTAGTTGACCTCTGTGAAAGGGTCGTTCGACCCCCAAAGAGGTCATGACCCACAGGTTGAGAATCGCTGACCTGGACTAATATAGATAGGCATTAGAGGCATAAAAAAAAAAGTAAAATGCCTGCAAAAGCAGCGTTTATGACATCCTGTGTGCATGAGGCCTTAAAGTCTGGTGGAGAGAAAGCCAGGCAGGACCATGGAATATGGTTAAGAATGTTTTCTCTTCTATAGTCCCCTAGACTAAGCCAGCTTATTAGAGGCTTAAAATCAAAGGTGACGGTACCAAAAGTCCAAAATGACCTAAAGACTGGAGTTCAGCTATAAAGGAAGACGGGATCTCAGAAATGATCTGAAGTCAGTATTGTCAGTCACACCTGGTGTTCCTTCAATCTAAGCTACCTTATAGTGTCAAAAGTATTAGAACGCTTGCCTTTACACGCACATAAACTTTAATGGCATCCCAGTCTTAGTCTGTAGGGTTCAATATTGAGTTGGTCCACCCTTTGCAGCTATAACAGCTCCAACTCTTCTGGGAAGGCTGTGCACACGGTTTAGGAGTGTGTCTATGGGAATGTTTGACCATTCTTCCTGAAGCACATTTGTGGGGTCAGACACTGATGTTGAACGAGAAGGCCGAGCTCGCAGTCTGCACTCTAATTCATCCCAACTATGTTCTGTCGGGTTGAGGTCAGGACTCTGTGCAGGCCAGTCAAGTTCCTCCACCCCAAACTCGGTCACCCATGTATTTATTGACCTTGCTTTGTGCACTGGTCCAAATCGTTTGGTTGAGGGGGGATTATGGTGTGGGGTTGTTCCTCAAGGGTTGGGCTTAGCCTCTGAGTTCCAGTGAAGGGAACTCTTAAAGCGGAGTTCCGGGCACAGAAGTCATTTTTTAATAAACATAACCCCCGGGACAGTCAGGGCTAGCACATTCCACAATGGCTAGCCTCTGATCTGTCCCGGTTCGCACTTACCTTTTAGAAGGAATACTTACTTATAAAATTTCTTCCACAGCGTTTCCATCTCTTTTGTGGGCAGCTGAAGCCGACGCGGTCCTCTTCTGTGTCTTCTTCCGCGTCTTCTTGTCCCAGAATGCGCCTGCACCGGCCCCTCTCGTCACTTCCGGTGCGGCGCCGCATTCCTCCACAGCTTCTGGGCATGCCCAGAAGCTGTTTAGCAGGGGAATGCGGCGTCGCCCGGAAGTGACGAGCGGGGCCGGTGCCGTCACATTGATTCCTGGGAGCGATGACGTTCAGCTCCCAGGAATCATCGCGAGACAGGAAGTGACGGGGTGAGCCACGGCGCCGAGGGAGGAAGTACTCTGAGGTGAGTATTTACGATCTTCAATTACAAGGTGAGTAAACAAAAAAAAAAATAACTATCCAATTCCTTTTCAGGTAATGTCGAACTAGCGGAGGGGCACAAAAAAAAAATATAGTTTTTGTGCCCGGAACTCCGCTTTAAGGTGTCAGCATATCATGACATTTTGGACAACTTCATGCTCCCAACTTTGTGGCAACAGTTTGAGGATGGCCCCTTCCTGTTCCAACATGACTGCGCTCCAGTGCACAAAGCAAGGTCCAGAAAGACATGGATAATTGAGTTTGGGGTAGAAGAACTTGACTGGCCTGCATAGAGTCCTGATCTCAATCCGATAGTAACCCTTGGGATGAATTAGACTGCAGACTGTGAGCTCGGCCTTCTTGTCCAACATCAGTACCTGACCTCACAAAAGCGCTTCTGGAAGAATGGTCAAACATTCCCATAGACACACTCCTAAATCTTGTGGACAGCCTTCCCAGAAGAGTTGAAGCTGTTATAGCTGCTAAGGGTGGCCCAACTCAATATCCAACCCTACGGACTAAGACTGAGATGCCATTAAAGCTCATGTGTGTGCAAGGCCAGCGTTCCAGTACTTTTGTCAAGATAGTGTATAACTTTAACATGAATTCCAATGGTTGTTTTATTATCATAGGTAATGTTAATAAATAATAGGTATAATAGGGTAGAATGTAATAGCATGGGTATGTAATTTAGCATTACGAATGAAAAAGACCCTGAAACCTTTAAAAAAAAAAAAACACAGAATGCCTTCCTAAAATCTGACAGGTCCACTTTAAATCAAAATGAAAGCACTATCTTGGCTTACAGTGTATTAAAGGTTCCCCTGGACTCTTTGGTACTTATGTTATGAAAATCGGATTGGGAACACTTTGAATTGTACTTAGAAGCTATTTTCCTCCCTTCCCTTCTTATTGGAGCTAGCAGATTGCCTAGGGGACAGTAGAAGGAATCACTGATATGTCTTATTTCATTAGGAAGACTTGAGTTTTGTACTCTGTGGAGGTCATTTTTGTCTGAAGTATCGGAGACATCTATTAAATCAGTTGTATTTGCTTTGCCAGCGTGCAGCGATATACTGCCTTACAATGCAGCTACTATTTGGGAAGTTTATAGCTAAATTAAGCTGTACTCTGATATCTAACATAGTTATAGTGAGATTTATGTTTTCTGAATTTATCTAACTTTTTCTATGTATTTTTATCCCTTTGCTTTCCATATGTTTGTCATTATGCTGTTCATGTCATATTGTGCAGAAGATGTCTGTTTTGCAAACAGAGTTTTATAAGAATACCTAAGATTTGTTTAAAGAGAACCAGTAAGGTCTAAGGTCTGGGCAAGAATTGTAAATTTTCAAAACTTTTAGTTCTCTTTAATATAATCCCAAAAGAGCATTTTATTTGACAATTTCCTCTGAGTTTCTTACCATCACTGAGTTCTGAGATAGGATGGGCAGTGGTGGCCCGTCCAATTAGGGGCGCAGGGGCACCGCCCCCCCATCTATGCATCCGCCCCCCTAATTTACATGCAGGGCGCCGGACGCACCGATTTAAAATGGGGTTTTTATTTTTTTTGAAGCACATAATTAGAGCCAGAGGCTCTAATAGGACCTGCGCCCCGAGCCCACCCAGTTGTGTGACAATAGCGAATGAAAATTCGCTATTGTCACATGGATCCTCCTCCTGGTCAATCAGGAAGCGGGTCCTGAGACCTGTTTCCCAATTGGCAGAAAGGAGAAGCCATGCCATTGGCCAAGGAGGAGGAGGAGGAGGAGGGAGATGTCCAGGGTGTGTGAGCCGGGGACGGGGGGGGGTATGGTTTGCAAGCTGGTGGAGTCCGGGGATGGGGGGGGTGTATGGTGTGGTCCCTCTGTGCCCCCCCCCCCCAGCCCATGGAGCACCAGCCACCACTGAGGATGGGCCTTATGGACTGACATTAAGTGCGACAGTTCCTTTCTGACAGGGAGAGAATACAAGTAAATAATCAAGAATCAAGCGATCCCTGTGTATTATATTAATGCGTTTTTATAATGACAAGAGTGAAAATGCAGATTATACCAGAAACGATTAGACACTGGAAAGGTCAGTGACTAAAGGCATTATATACTGTATAATTTTGTTTAAGGCATTCAAGCTTTTCTCCTTTACTAAGCTCAAGTTTAACCTGTGCGAGTATCTTCGATTATAAACTAGGAGGTTTAGCTTGTAACTGGGAACATGGGCTGTCAGCTCATACCCCTTCAAAATCATGTACTCCTCCTGTGCCTGGAGGAGACCTAAGTTGGCAATACCTTTCAGGAGAATGAAGCACCTACAGTATTTCACAGTGAAATGCCTTAAAAACCTTGTGGGTAGGTTGAAATACCTTTAGTTAGCTTCCAGCAGCCAGCCCAGGCTGGAAACGGGTTAAAGCACTTTTGGCCTAGTTTCCGGGCTTTTTGATTTTGGCAGCCCACCTGTGATATATAAATAGAAAACCCACTAAGATCGGCGGGATTGGGTTGGGTTGGATTGTGTTGTGTTCTGTTGAGTGCGGACATAGCCATTGGTCTGGCAGCATCGGAAGGAGACGCAGTGAGCCACAAACAGCATCCAAGTCATGGACAATGCCTGCATGGACTTTCACCTCATGGATATATGCCTGGTCCACTACATCATGTTAGTTAGGAGTAGGGAAAGGACATTGTTCTTGCTGTATTATCATGCTGCATTTCTACTGTAAACTGTTCTACTGCAAGGCCTTGAAGTCCTCTCATGGTTACAGGTGAGGGCTCTGAAAGTCCAGTCAAGCACCTGAGGCCCATGAGACATGGGGGCTTGGGTCACTAGGTGTTTTGTTGAGAAGTCCTCTCTTCACTGCTGGAGGGAAGGCGGGGAGACCTCTTCCGTTAACCACCACAAATGCCTGAGCCAAAAAGGTTTATACTTGTTATTTGTGTTCAGGATCCCATTCACTGAAACCAATAATGCAGTTCCACGGTTTTATTGCACAATGTTGCTTGCCAGTCCCCAGATTAGAGCCCACACCTAAATTTCACCTGTCCTATTTATGGGGAGTCCACCAAAGGACAGAGATTATATATCACTTTCTGGGAAGGGATAAGGAGGAGGGGCCTAGATTAAAGAAAGCTAAATTAACCCATTCACACACATCCCTTACCTTTAATTATGACACTGCCTTGGGCCATGTCGTGTAACACCACTGACTGACTGGGAAAAAATATTAATGTAAAACAATTACTTAGAGAGGAGCTCCAGTCTCCCCCCCCAAAAAATTAAAAGTCAGCAGCTCTAAATACTGTAGCTGCTGACTTTTAATATAAGGACTCCTACATGTCCAGGGATCCAGCGATGGTGGCACCAGAGCCGATTCTTCCAATCGGCTTTGGGTGCAGGCACTGGCATTTTTCAAAAATGTTATGAAGGGGAGGAGCTTATCACATAAAGCGCAGGCAATCAAAGGTTTGAGAATTCTGATGCAAAAACAAAGCTGACCCTCTCTGTTTTGGGTCCGTGCAGGTGGCGCATGCATGCACGTGATGTCAGTGTGTGCTGTGACGTCACATGCCGTGCCTCTGTGCACGCGGCCATAAACCTCCTCAATTTCCTTGCCCCGGGCTCCCCCTCTCCTGAAATGATAGCACTGGGGCCTGGGGCTGAGGACAGTGGTAAGCACGGCTGCTGATGTCAGTCACCGCGCAAGCCGTGACTAGTGAGTATTTATTTTTAAAGTGGAAAAATAAGCTGCTCTTTACCAGTTTTCAGAGCGCTGATTATCACTCACGTGACCTGCCGCCTCTCTCCTCCTCCTCCCCTCCCAACTGACATTAGCGGAGAATCCTTGACCTTGCCCGCTGCAGGCAGCTGTCAGACAGGGAGAGGAGGGGGCTGGCGGGTCACGTGAGCGGCAATCCTGGTAAAACTCGAAAACTGGTAAAGAACGGCTAATTTTTTTAAAACACAGACACAGGGGCATGGGCACACAGGATTATTAAACATTCCAGACAGAATAGTATAAAGTGGCTTAACAACCACTTTCAAGGGGAAGTTGAGATTCCGGGGGGGGGGGGGGGCACTGGAATCTCAACTGAGCTGAGGCCCGGACTACAATCCCTTGTCTCATTAGCCCTCTCTTAGGGGCAGCAGCTCCAGAAGAGTTGGAACCCTCCCTGGAGAAGAAGGAACACTCTGCTCAGGCCTCCCAAACATTCATCACCTACCCAGCCACCTTTGGATGTCTTCCTCCAGAGACTGGCTGAAGAATGATAAATATTCAAGCTGGCTATTTAAATCTCCACGTCCTATGTTCTGGAAGCTTCTCCCAGATACAGGTGAGAGAAATCAAACCACCCAAACTCCAGCATAAAGCTGTGGTGGGTGCACCCAAACTCCAGCATGAAGCTGTGGTGGGTGTACCCCAAACTCCAGCATGCAGCTGTGGCAGTGGTAGGTGTACCCCAAACTTTAGCATGCAGCAGTGGCAGTGGATGGCGTACCCCTATAACAGTTTATCAGAGCATTAGTCTAAATTTGTAATCTGTGCTGTGCTGCCATTTTTTTTTGTGTTTCTAATTATTGCCTTGCCAGAAGGATCAGATTTAAAATGTATAGATAATTCAAACTGAAGGTGTTCATGAATATGTTTTTTCCCAATGTTTTTGAAATGCCTCTATCCCAGCCCATATAAAAACCTTTGTTTTATAAAGAATTTTTAAATACAGGGTATACACATGACATAGGATTCACAAAGCATTCTGGTCTTTGTAAACAGAGTGCACAAACCGCTTTACTTTCAGACTGTCTCTCTCTAAATAAAACGTGTGCTGTTAAAAGTCCAAAATATATTAAAAGCAAGCATCAATAAGTGTCCCATCATGCACCACAGACTCCTTTAGATGGTCACATGCACATTCATGTGAAAGCCATTGCCATGGCCATTTTAAACAAGGAAGGTGGGGGGGGGGGGTTTACAACTGACACAAACTATTAATCACATGTAAAAGTAAATATGGTTTGACTTTGGAAATTTTTTAATATAGTGGATTAATTTACAGTAGCAAAAATCAGTAAGAATGTGGTTATTTATGGCATGTGGTCAAGGCAAATATATGACATTCAACATGGATGGAATAAAAATGAATCACAGTGCTAATAAAATTGTGACTGGCCATTAGTATTGAGGATGGAATGATTTGCATTCTTCCAGCCACAATCCTCATAGGAAACGTAAATTCCTCTTTTGCAAGCCAATGCTGAATATAATGTTTTCAACAAGCTTGACTCTCTTCATAGGTTTTCTTAAAGTGATTGTATATAGTTCAAAACATGCAGCATTACCTACGCCTGCTCCCACCTGAGTTTCTATATCTGATATATTATCATACAGCAGATCCATAATCTTTTTTACCGTCCTGAATTCGTCACATGCTTAAGATGACTTCTTGTACCACGGACTCTTCGAATTATGGGTATTTTTTTTTTTATTTCATCCATCAGTTATTTTATTGGACTCTGCTCTTGACTTTGTAAATTATGGTATGTAAACATTTTATTGCCTTTACATTGTATGCCTCTGAAGATCTTTACAAAAAAAAAAAAACACGTTGCATTAGGCTATAAAAAAGGATGGCAAATCTACTGCCTTCTTGTCAAACATTGTCTCTTCTGTGTATGAATGTCACAAGGTGCTTAGCTAAGGCAGGTTTTATTGACATCATTTCAATGGCTAACCTTTTTAATTTACAGGATATTGCAAAAGAAAGATCATTGGATGCTCAGATTATATTCAGATTACTGATAAATGGAGTTCATCCACTTTATATCTGTGGCCAGTTGAATTCTTGTTATCCTTTGTTATTATCTTGGCATTGATTTACGACTAATCTCTCTGGAATTTGCCTTAAAAAGTTTATTATTGTTATGGTTTTAATATTTCTATTTCCTTTTTACAGACTGAAAGCAGACATGGATTTTAGAGGTGTTCCATGCACAGGATAACAAATTTAAAGGAAGGTTGTACTAATTTATCCCAAGTGTTGTATCTCTGAAAGCCTTTGATGACCATATGAATATGGGGAGAGTGTCTAGAGCAGACGTTGTCTAGATCAAACGAAAGCCAAACTCCCAGCTGATGTCCGAGCTGTCCCAGCCTCAATGATGATGGAAACATTTTGCTCACTTTAATGTAGGTGAGGGGTAGAAGTAAAGAAAAAAAAAAAAATAAAAATAAACATGAAATGGAATGTTAAGGAAAGCCATACACAGATGTGGTTCAAAGGCAGCTTATATTAACTATAGAGAATGAGGAAATGTATCCCAAATGTGTTGAGGATTTTATTTTTTGTTTGCCCATAGAACATTGTGTCCCGTTGAACTGTTTAGCTAAAGGGCCTGTGGTACACAACAAACATGCACCCGCCACAAGTGGATGTGGTTAGGAATGCATAAAATATTAAATTAAAGGCAGTAAAATATGAAAGGAGGAAACCCTGCGCTTTGAGAAAAATATTCATCTATGCTCACTTGTAACATTTTTATGTTTTTTTTTTTTTAGTGAATTTTGATTCAATTATTGCATATTCAGCCATGGGAACGCTTCTGACATTTATTCTCACAGTGAGATGCTTGCATCATGTGCACTGTCTGTTTAATGTTAATTGTAAAAGTGGAACTCACATAATATCTAAACTGCTGGCAACAAAAGTGAGTACACCCCTAAGTGAAAATGTCCAAAATGGGCCAAGTGTCAATATTTTGTGTAGCCACCATTATTTTCCAGCACTACCTTAACCGTCTTGGGCATGGAGTTCACCAGAGCTTCACAGGTTGCCACTGGAGTCCTCCTTCACTTCTCCATGGTGACATCACAGAGCTGGTGGATGTTGGAGACCTTGCGCTCCTCAACCTTTGAGGATGTCCCACAGATGCTCAATAGGGTTTAGCTCTAGAGACTTGCTTGGCCAGTCCATCACCTTTACCCTCAGATTCTTTAGCAAGGCAGTGGTCGTCTTGGAGGTGTGTTTGGGGTCCTTATCAGGTTGGAATACTGCACTGCGACCCAGTCTCCGAAGGGAGGGGATTAAGCTCTGCTTCAGTATGTCACGGTACATGTTGGCATTCATGGTTCTCTCAATGAACTGTAGCTCCCCAGTGCCGGTAGCACTCATGCAGCCCCAGACCATGACACTGCCACCACCATGCTTGACTGTAGGCAAGACAAACTTGTCTTTGTACTCCTCACCTGGTTGCCGCCATACACGCTTGACAACATCTGAACCAAATAAATGAATCCTGGTCTCATCAGACCACAGGACATGGTTCCAATAATAATGTCCCTAGTCTGCTTGTCTTCAGCAAACTGTTTGCGGGCTTTCTTATGCATCATCTTTAGAAGAGGCTTCCTTCTGGGATGACAGCCATGCAGACCAAATTGATGCAGTGTGCGGCGTATGGTCTGAGCACTGACAGGCTGACCCCCCCACCCCTTCAACCTCTGCAGCAATGCTGGCACCACTCATACGTCTATTTCCCAAAGACAACCTCTTTATATGATGCTGAGCACGTGCACTCAACTTCTTTGGTCGACCATGGAGAGTTCTGTTCTGAGTGGAACCTGTCCTGTTAAACCACTGTATGGTCCTGGCAAACCATGCTGCAGCTCAGTTTCAGGGTCTTGGCAATTTCCTCATAGCCTAGGCCATCTTTATGTAGAGCAACAATAGTTTTTTTTCAGATCCTCAGAGAGTTCTTTGCCATGAGGTGCCATGCTGAACTTCCAGTGTCCAGTATTTAAAACACCTGCTCCCCGTTCACACCTGAGACCTTGTAACACTAACAAGTCACATGACACCAGGGAGGGAAAATGGCTAATTGGGCCAGATTTGGACATTTTTATTTAGGGGTGTAGTCACTTTTGTTGCCATTGGTTTAGACATTATTGGCTGTGTTGAGTTATTTTGAGGGGACAGCAAATTTACACTGTTATACAAGCTGTACACTCACTACTTTACATTGTAGCAAAGTGTCATTTCTTCAGTGTTGTCACATGAAAAGATATAATAAAATATTTCCAAAAATGTGAGGGGTGTACTCACTTTTGTGAGATACTGTGTATGTGTATATATATATATATATATATATATATATATATATATATATATAAATAATAGTTTTTTTTTTTTTTTTAATAATTAGCCCAGCACTTTTAAAACTTCAATTCAATACTTGCCTCCTCTGGCTGGTCCCCCAAGGACTCTATGCTTTGAGTTTCAGCGCTAGTCCACTTTAGGTTTGAATGATGGCTAGGGTTATTCAGCCCATGTCCTTTAAGCCCCAGTGTCAAAGGCACACTCCTATGGGCGTAGGACCAGGCTCACAGTTAAATACTGCAGAGAGTAGCGCTGTTGTTATAGTCTTGGTGCCACACTCTGCAATATTGAAGAATGGATTATCACTAGAATCTGTAGGCAAACCACCTTTTACTAGCATCCATTTGCTAGTGTCACCTATGTTGTATTTCACACAGAATTTTTTTTGTCATACTGGTCCATACTCCAGCTTAAAATATTGTGATTGGTAAATATAGGGAATAAAGAATAAAAAGAAACTGCTTTAAATAATCCACATTCCCTATAAACAGCAACTCTGCTGTGAGATATGCACATTAAAAACCCCGCCATTATCCTTAGAAAGTGCAAACAGATGACAACTCACATAGAATAGGACATTCCAACACAATGCAGGGCAGGTGATCATGACCTTTCATGGGGCTCAAGAGAATCAGGATCCCCCCTCAGACGGTGTACTCAAAATACCCCAGAAAGAGAAATACTTGCCATAGTGTAATACCAAATATGACTTGCCCCAGGACGACGTCAGATTGTAACAAAACGCATCGGTAGGAGCGACGTGCTGACGTCACCGCACTGTTTATTATCCCAGAAGAACGGGCGTTTTACACAAGCCAGACGGCTTTTTTAATTCAGGCATTACTTATGCGTCTTTGATGTAAGTATAATACTGTTTGTCATATTTGGTTTTACACTATGGCGAGTATTTCTCATTCTGGGGTATTTTGAGTATACCATCTGAGGGAGGATACTGGTTCTCTTGAGCCCCATGGAAGGTCATGATCAACTGCTCTGCTGTGCTCTGTGTTGGAATGTCCTATTCGATGTGAGCTGCCATCTGTTTGACCTTTCTAAGGATAAAGGCTCTGGCTGGGTATTAGCCCCAAGTGATATAGCTCATGCAAGGTGGTAAGCGTGCATTTCATGTTGTGGAGATTACACTTTTTGTCGCGTTGTGAGACATTATCATCACAAATAGGACTTTCTTAAAATGATATACATCTCTTCTACTTTTTACCTACACAGGTGGTGTGACACCTATCCATGGTTACTTATAAGGACATTATCTTTATTAAGTTTTTTTTTTTTCATCATTGGGACCTACCTTTGCTATTATTTCTGATTCACTTATTGTTTTTCACAATTTGAACTTGTGTTTAGTGAGGCTCTATTTACAATTGTGGTAAATAATGGTATATGAGAAAATTGTATTCAGAATAATGAGCTGTCTTAATGCATCACACATTATTGTACAGCAATATTGAGCCTTAAAGTATAACTAAAGGCAAAAATGTTTTATTTAGTTTTGGGTAAAGTGGATATGAATTAGAACCTGTTTCAGTTTGTATTGCTGTCTAAGAAGATTCACCCTCTTTTTTAGTTCTGTTTACCGTTTATAATTGTCCTCAGAAATGTAAAAGAGGGAAAATCTTCCAATGGGGACACTAGTTCTGGTGACCCGGAGGGTCCCCAAGGACTTCTCCTCATTTGCAGGGATTTCCTTTTACTTCCAATTTGGCTATAGGACAGGAAGTGAAGGAAAATCTCTGCAAAAGGACACAGATGGCAAAAAACGATCTGACAGGGGTTATAACCCTCCCTTGCTTTATCCAAAATTAAAAAAAAGTTTGGCCTATAGTACTACTTTACCGTAAAAGATGATAACTCAAAGGTGTAAAATTGCTCCTTGTGAATTAAGCATAATATGCCATGCCACCTAAGCATTTCACATCACAATGCAGCAATAGAATGTATCATCCAGCACGTTATACTGTATTGTGCTGTTACAGCAAATAATGGTTGCAAAAAAAAAAAATCACAAAGTAACATCAGATTACATAAACCAACGACGGAATATTATATCACACCACAACAGCAAGTTATATTGCCAAACAATACCATATTATCTTGTATCTTGTTGTTGAAGCAAGTAATCTAAATGGTTACAAAAATGTATCACAAAGTAATATCGAATTACATCAATCAGCAGAGAAACTTATATTATACCACAACAGCACATTACATCAACCAGAAGGAACGTATCAGACTTCAATTGCACATTAAATCACATAGAAATAACATTCTATGCTGCTGAAGAAATTTATATTAACTAGCCATATGGCAACAGCACAATATATGTCAGAGCCACTCATCACCAGCCTCCTCATGTGCAGTCACTCTTAACAATATTCACCAGACATGGGAGTAAGTCACACATGTGCAAGTCACAAGCAAGTCTCAAGTCTTAACCTTCAAGTCCCAAGTTACTGTGGCGAAAAGCAAGCAAGTCAAGTCGAGTCCCTGCTAGAAGTCAAGCAAGTCAAGTCATTTATTTTGGTCAAGTCACAAATCAAGGTGGCACGAAGATGATGCCGTGAGGAGGCTAGCTGTGGAGTTGCGTGCTCCCTGTGACGGCATCCGCATGTAGCAGTGAGTGATCGACATCCCCCTACCCGGAAACCCCGCGAGAGTAGCAGTACGCCTCGGCGCACTCTCACACTCACACTACGAGGCCACAGCAGCGTCCGGCTGGTACGTACGGCCGCCAGTATCTTCGGTGGCAGAGGAAGGAGCAGCGGCTGCTACCGTGCAGTAAGCGCATACGGCCCATGCAAGCAGGCGATTTGTCCGGCCGGAAGAGTCAAGGACTGTCGGGCCGGAGGGCGGACATACCCACCTATTTTCTCCGAGGGCAGCGGAGGGAAGGAATGGAAGAATACTCCAGAATGGCGCCGATGAAATCGGGAGCAAACGCCGCAGCAATGGCCAAAAAAGACGCCAAAAGTACCAGCAACAGCAGGGAAGCTCAAGAGCAACTTATGGCAAGCTCGCTGGAGGAGACATCTACACCAGGCGGTGAGCAGCAGACGGTACATCCCTCCCCACCTCAAGCTCTGCATACACAGCCAGAGGGATGGAAGGAGCTCCTATCCATGATGCCCACTAAGCAGGACTTGACTGATATTGCAGCAAATATAGTAAGTTCTTTAACTATTGAGATAAACTCATTGAAGGGGCAGGATCACTGACTAAGCAGTTAATTATGCTTCAATTGCAGCAGGATGACGGGGAAAACAGACAACGACGTAATAATGTACGCCTCAGGGGTCTCTCTGAAGCTATACTAGGGCCAGAGTTAAGGGGCAAGATAACTGAAATATTCAACGACCTACTGGAACGACCCCATACAGAGATCATTGAAATAGATAGAGCCCATAGAGTTAGGGCTCCTCGCAGCATGGGTGCGGACTCCCCACGGGACGTCTTAGCCAGGATTCATTTTTTTTGCCCAGAGGGAACAAATCATGCGGAAAGCATGGGAGAGGGGCCCCTTTGAATATGACGGATCAAAGATCAGGATCCTGCCAGACCTATCCAAGAATACATTAAGAATGCGTGCTGTGGTTAAGCCATTACTCAAAGAAATCCAGAAGGCTGGAGCAACCTACCACTGGGGGCACCCATTCCACATAAAGATAAAGAAGGGAGACTCTATTTTTATTTTACGTTGGCCTGATCAGTTGCAAGGTCTCTTTTCTTTCTTAAAAATACAGCCAATTGAGGTTCCGGACTGGCTAGGTACCATAGTAGCGTATAAACACCCTGGGGCGACTATTAAGGAATAGTGGTACTGGACTCAAATGGAAGGGGTTAAGCAGAGGTTAACTGAATAATGAAGGGTACCCCCCCAAAGTAGCGGTGTATACAGATGTCAATTAAGTGATGATGCTTTAGGCTACTAAATGGATTGGAGTGGGGGAAGGCCTAAAACATGGGGAGAGGGGGGTGTTAATATATGTTGATACTGGGGTGGTGAGGGGGGGGGGGGTTGTGTCAAACGGGATTAGAAATATAAGAGTGGATAGTGTGCCTTGTGATAAGATTGTGAGATAATGTACAAGAAACATAATAGATGTGTGAGGCCCAGTCAGGACCCCCCGACCCAGACCCACCCGACACAGTTGGGCGATAAGGGCGGATGCCCAAGGGAGCACGGACCCACAGTGTTGTGTTGTTCTGTTTTTTTTTTTTCTTTTTGGTTTTTTTTTTTGTGTTCCTTCTCACGGCGTGCGTCTTCGGATTGCCTGCCCAATTAGGACGCGTCTTGCTACGCAAGGTCAAGCTTTGACCAGATTTAGTCAAACACACTGTCACACCAGTGGAAGAGAGAGTGGGGGGAGTAGGGGGTGGGAGGGGAGGGCAGGGGGGTTATTTTTTTTTTCTTTTCTCTTTTCCTCTCTCCGGTCAGTCTCTCTGGGGCGGTCCCGGATCCTCCGCCTCCTTCATGAGCGAAGATAATATAATATATCCAAGGGCCAAACTAGCGGGGAGGAGAATGCAAGGAACTAAGATTACGTCACTAAACGTCAGGGGGTTGTCTACCCCTGAAAAAAGATTGCGGGTGTTGTTGGACATGCGTCGTAGTCGAACGCAGATCGCCTTTTTTCAAGAAACTTATTTTAAATGTGAAAAAATCCCGAGGTTACATAACAGGGACTTTCCTTGGGCATATCATGCCCCCTCTCCGGTAGCGAAGTCTAAGGGAGTCAGCACTATTATAGCAAGAGAGGTAGCCTGGACTTATGTAGACTCACGAGTAGATCCACAGGGAAGATACCTAATGCTAAAGGGCAAGATAGGGAATAAGATGGTTACGATGGTAAACATATATTTCCCTAACAATAACCAGGTGGCGTTCTTAATGATGTTGACACCAATAATATTGGAGTTTCAAGAGGGCTCGTTAATTATGGGAGGAGACTATAATTATGCCCCCGAGCCTCTGTTGGACACTTCAATGGGTACCTCACATCTATCATATGCTCGATTGAAAAAACTAAACCGGGAACTCTCTCTCCTTAATTTAATCGATCCCTGGAGAATCATGAACCCTAAGGAGAAAGATTTTACATACTATTCTGCAATACACAATAGGTACTCTAGGATAGACTGGATTATGATTTCGCAGGCGGATCTCTCCAGAGTGATGTCTTCTCAGATTGGTTCCTTTTCCATGTCGGATCACTCTCCTATACATGTTACAATAAATTTTGATGCGGGTCTAATGAGACCACCGACATGGAGATTGAACGAACTCTTAGTGCAAGCAACAGACACAAAGATGGAGATAGAGACAGAATTAGTAAGATATTTTCAGGAAAACACGAGCACACAAACATCGCCATCGAATATATGGGAGGCCCATAAGTGCGTCATTAGAGGGGTACTGATTAGGTTGGGCTCCAAATGTAAACGCGAAAAAGAAAGAGAGATCTCAGAGTTGATGTCTCAGATAGAGACTCTGAGTTCAGTACACAAAAAATCAGTGGCGAAAATACATTTGTTGCCTCTCACTAAGGCAAGGGAAAAACTAAATGGATTGCTATATGAGAAAGTGATGAGATCCTTAGTGTCACAAAAGAGACATTTTTATGAATACTCAGACAAGCCAGCCAGGTGCGATGCTAGCTCGAGCCTTAAGGGGTCCACAGAAACGTACAGTAATCACACAGATACAAGCAAAAGGCGGACAAAAGAAACATGGTACGGCAGAAATAGCAGAAGAATAGTTACTATCAAGGCTTATATGACATCGCCTCCTCTGAGCCGGCTAAAGGGGTGGGCGCTGGCTTCGATGAGGCGATCAAATATATTAAAAACTCAGACATGCCCTCTCTAGATGCAGAACAGGCGAAAGTAATGGAGGAGAGGATTTCAGAGGAAGAGTTAAAACTAGCATTAGCTCAAACAAAACCCCACAAAGCCCCAAAGCTTTTCATTGTTATACTATCAACAGTTTTTTAAGAATCTAAAAATGCCTCTGTTAGCGCATCTAAACTATATTGGAGACGGGGGAAATATGCCGGTAGACTCTTTGCGGGCATACATCACCCTGATCCATAAAGAAGGGAAGGACCCAACGCTATGTGGAAGCTACCGTCCAATCTCCTTGCTAAACTTGGACACCAAGCTATTTGCAAGGGTGATTGCGAATAGGATTCTCCCACATATACCGAATCTAATTAATTTCGACCAGGTAGGATTCGTCCCCACAAGAAAGGCAAGGGACAACACCACTCGAGCAGTTGACTTAATTTATAATATGGGACGACAAAAAGTGCCGATGATGCTGCTGTCCATTGATGCCGAGAAGGCTTTTGACAGGGTGGCCTGGAATTTTTTTAGGGCCACCCTGACACATATAGGCCTAGGAGGAAGAATGTTGACATATGTCATGTCATTATATTCTAGTCCCACAGCGGCGGTAAGGGTCAATGGGTGGAATTCTGAATTTTTTCAGATAAAAAACGGTATTCGCCAGGGATGCCCACTCTCGCCATTGATTTTTATACTTGCTCTGGAGCCCTTGTTGTGTAAGATCCGCCAAAATCCGGAAATAGTGGGATCTAAACTGGCGAAAGGACAACATAAGGTGGCAGCTTATGCAGACGATCTGCTATTTTTTGTGACAGAGCCTGAAAAATCGCTCCCACAAATTTTGGATGCTATCAGAGAATACGGGAGGTTTCATTTTCTAAAATAAATATCTCAAAATCGTCAGCATTAAATGTGTCCATACCCGTAGGAAAATGCAATAAACTGCGGTATCTTTTCCCCTTTCAGTGGAACAATCAATCGATAGTATACTTAGAGATACATATCACCTCAAATCCTGTGGATTTGTTTGAGGAAAATTTTTCCCCACTTTTGAGGACACTTAGGGGTGATGTACGAAAATGGCAGACACTGATGTTGTCATGGTTCGGCCATTGCAGCGCTTTGAAAATGAATGTGTTGCCCCGATTATTGTTCTGCAAGCTGTGCCAATAGCAATACCAATGGTATTTTTTGAACAGGTAAAGGTACTGTTCCGATACTTCATCTGGGCAAAAAAATCCCCTCGCCTAGGGATTCAGACCTTAACCTTCCCGAAGGCAAAGGGAGGGATGGGCTTGCCTGATTTGCTTCGGTACTATAGGGCAGCTCATCTCATGCGAGTGTATGATTGGCACTGCAATCACTCTCACAAACAGTGGGTGCAGATGGAAAGGGAAATTATGAATACCCCTTTACCATTGGCCCCCTGGACCCCCATTTTGAAATCAGATTTAATCCACCTGCACCCAACAATTGGGGCAACGTTACATGTGGTAACAAAGACACAAAATCATAAAGCAGTAGCTCCGTCGATTTCTCCGTTGACGCCTTTTGTAGGAAATTCACTTTTTACCCCTGGGAATACCAATGCGAAAATTATAGATCTGGCTAAAGAGGGTAGAGCACGACTGTGTGACGTGTGGACTCAAAAAGATCCTCCCACTGTTGAAGAGATGTTATCATGGCCCGGAGGAAAGCTAGACATCTTTAGTGCGTTTCAACTTAGACATTACTGTAAGCAGTTACAAAATTTGGGATATACTCCGCGCCCATTATCACCATTTGAGGCCTTATGCAGGGGTGAGGAGCGAATCTCACATGTACTTTCTTATATGTATGTAGGGGGAACGCAGGATTCACGCCCTCCGAGTTTTATGCAAAAATGGGAGAAGGATCTAGCGGTCTCCTTTAATCAACAGCAAGTAAATAAAATTCTGAAACTCGCGCATAAGGCTTCACTAGCCAGTAGGTACCAAGAGATTAATTATAAAATCTTAACCAGATGGTATCGGGTGCCAAGGATCCTCCATAAAATGGATCAAAAACACCCGGATAAATGCTGGAGGTGTGGAGAAGTGGGTGGAACCCTGGTACATATATTCTGGTCATGCCCCGCTATTGGGGACTTCTGGAATGAGGTGGCCCGAATAATCGAGAAGCTGACATTAAATAGGGTGAGAGAAGACCCGGCATTGTGTTTACTACACTGTACGAGCAATCCGATTAAGAGGTATAGAAACTCTATCCTGATACATCTATTGAACGCGGCTAAAGCCTGCATACCTGCTATGTGGAGACTTACACTACCACCAACATTACGATTATGGTACTCTAAGATTAGGGAGATCCACAGGATGGAGTCGTTAACAGCGGCACGAATAAACATGGAAGAGCGACACAGGGTGAGGTGACAAGCCTGGACAAATTTTAAATGTTCAGAGGAATATTTACAGGTGCTGAGTTAGGAAGAGACTAAGGGCTGGAGGGCTGGGAGTGAAGGGAGAAGGGAGAGGACCAAGAGAGAGGAAGGCGGGGGGGGGGGGGTGGGGGGTTTTCCCTTTATTCCCTTTTTTCCTTTTTTTTTTTTTCCTCTCTGACTCTCTCTTCTATGGTGTGACAGTGGAGGAAGTAGTTTTGGGAGGTTTTGACGATTAGGTGGGCTATATGTGATATTTGTTTTTCGTTTTGTGTGCTTGTCAGGTGTTATGTTTTTATGTGTGGGGAGATTGCCCCCCCCCCTTATAGGAAAATTTTATATTTTTTCTTCCCTTCTTAAATAGATTTTGAAGGCTGAGGGCACTATGGATATGTTATTATTTCTTGACCTGACTGGGGTCAATAGGTAGCACAGCACCATGGGGGATAGTATGCAGGATTACATTGAGGGCACATGATAAGTGGCACTTGGCACGGGGGTAGGGGGGGGTTCCCCCCCTTTTTTTTTCCCTACACACGTGTCCTTCTGTCCTCACGGGCCGAAGGTCAGAGTACACTATGGAATGTAATTATTCACCTATGGGTTTATGGGGGATTTGTATGTTTATTGTATTATGAAGGTAATAAGCAGGGGAATATTGAGGGTTCACATGAGTGTGGTTTTCTAAATTGCAGTAAGCACCGAGGTGGGTTTTTTTTTTTTTTTTTTATTTTCTTTTCTCGTTGTGGTTTGTAAATTTAGTGATGGGGGGGGGGGGATGGGTGGGATGTGGTTGTATATGATGTATATTAAATGTATATATGTATAATATGTAATGTATTGGAAAACAATAAAATGGTTGAATTAAAAAAAAAAAAAGTCACAAATCAAGTCAAAATACTGATCTACCCCAATTTTCACCTTTAAATCAGTTAAAAGTCAGTGGTTAGGAAAGGTTTTGTTTTATTTTCAACATTAACAAAACTGCTTAGTGCTTTTTCCTTTGGCATATAAAAGAAACACTTTGAATGCCCAAACAGCTCAAAATCCTTCTTCCGGTCATGTTTCAACACCACAGTCACTAAAAACATGTTAAGAATTTCCAGCGTTAGACAGCCAGTGTCCTAAAAATCAGAACACACTCAGGTTTTTTAGGTGACTGTGGTTTCAGAAACATAACAGGAACATTAATTTTGCTTTGACACATCTTGAGACAATGCAAATATTTAATAACTTAAAAAAGTAAAGTCATTTCTAGTCATATGTCTCAAGTCAAAGTCAAGTCTCAAGTCATGAATACCAAGTCAAAGTCAAGTCGAGTCTTTTATTAATTTTAGTCAAGCAAGTCTCAAGTCCTCAAACTGGTGACTTAAGTTTGACTTAAGTCAAGTCATGTGACTCAAGTCCCCCACCTCTGATATTCACCTTTAACTCCCATCATGTGTACCATGTTCATTCCCCCATCTCAAAAAGTTCCTATGTTTTTACAAACTCCCCTTATGAGACACCACAAGCCCAACCTCATGTGAAGCCCCCCTCATTTTTAGCCACTGACAGCACCCCTTTTGTAATGCATTCCTATTTTTAGCCACTGCCAGCACCCTACATGATTTTGTTTTATGAAAACACCACAAGCCCCATCAGATTCAGACACCAGTCTCTTCCAGATCGACAGGCCTTTCTTTTATGATAGTGAGAACCCCAAATTGTGGGGAAGAATAGGGGTGCCATACTAAACACCATGCCACCTTCATTTTCTCCAAAATCTTCAAGTTGATAACAAAAATGGTCAGATTTAAATCTCAGGTCTGCGCTAGGTGACACCTTTGATGGAACACTGTGGGACTAAGGGACCCTGCGCTTATGAAATAAGTGAAAAAGTGCTTTGTAAGTGCTGTTAAATAAATAAGTGTTCAATTAGAAAGCTGCTAGCTGCAGTGAAAAGTGCATGTGCTCTTTTAAGACTGTAAGATGTGGGTGCAGCGCTGCTTTAAAAATATATATAGATACAGATCACGTGGTACTCGCGTCTAGCGATAGGTAGAGCGAGTACCACGTGATCTCCGGCCGGAGGATCGTACGCTGCGGGAGCAGCACACCGCCGAGCCGATTGTCTTATCTTTGCATGCTTATGTGTGATGTTTGTGAGTATAAACCCCTGTTGAACACCCAATAAATGTGATGTTTAAACAAACTTCACTATGAATGATTTCTTTTCTGAGGACACGGGGGATGAGTCTTGATCTTCCAGCAACAATCCTTCCCTATTGACTGGAGAAGCTGAGTGTAAAGCCTAATTTTTCATGCCTGCTTATATCTACTTGGTGGTAAGTAGACATTTAAAGGGGGAAACCCCGCTCACAGCACAGATTGAGCACTCAAGCACTTTATGAATACGGAGGAAGGATACATTATTTTGGAAGGATGCACCAATGGACATTTATTTTAATCACAATATATTTATTTGGAGGAAGCGTATAATTTGATGATTTTATGATTGTATAATTTTTTTGGAATATTAATCACAATTTGATGGAACACTGCCCAGCTTAAAGTGATATTACAGGCACATAATTTTTGTAAGATGAGATGCTGATACCAGTAATTACTGCACATGTTATTTTTTAACTTTTCTTTTTTAACTAATTTCAGGTAAGTGGGTGCCCCTTTTTCCTCCAGGGACCAATGGAGTCTCACCATAGTCTCCACATCATGCTTACTCCAGTTTTGAACTACAAGCTTATATGCAGCAACTTCCAGCGCTGCAAACACAGGTAGTGCGAGAGATTCAGAACCAAAGCGATGTCTCTTCTCTTCCTCCAAATTGGTGCTTGACAGCGGCTCATTTACTTTGGCTTTGCTTCTGTGTCTCTCTCGCTGCCTATGTATGCGGTGCTGGGAGCAGTTGCATATAAGATTGTGTTCAAAACGGGGCCCAGGAGGCTGCTACAGCTGTTGTAGCTGTGTTTAATATTGTGTTTTTCAGGGAAGATAGCCCAGAAGACCCAGAGTGAGACAGAGAGCAGCAATGTTGCTGCACTGGACAGAATGTGCCAGGAGCACAGGCAGATGCTGTAGGAGAGAGCATGTGGGACCTCCCAGTTGTTCCAGTATCCTGCTATTCCAGAACTGTTGTTCCAATTTTTCCTGTGATTTCTGTTGTTCTAGAGTGTGCTAGCAGTTCCAGAGCATTCCAGCTGTTCCGGTCATTCCAGGTGTTATAATGTTCCAGCTGTTCCGATGTCATCCGGCTGTGTGGTGCCAAGAGGCTGTGGGGTGCCCAGAGACTGTTGCACTGGGAGGTTCAGAGCTACTGGGAGAAGGCTATAGACATCTTCACTCACCGAGCCATCAGGAGTGGTAAGAGTCCTTTGGCCAGTTCGTTTCCTCTTGCTTTAGGGGTGAGCACTCCACTATAGAATCAGGACCCCAATGCCAACAGGATTGTATAACATTTTATGTAGTTCCACCGACCATTGGAGTAGTAGGGTGCTTTTGTTTGTTGGTGGGCCATCTTTATGCCAAGAGTGTTGCTTTAATACGACACTGCATTTTATGGTTTATCTAACCTACTCTTTTCTTTGCAGGGTATTTCTTGCTAATAAAACCCATCCAAACTGTTTCCAGTGTTTTAGTGGTCACTCGTGTCCAGATACAGGATGGGTTTTGCTAGAGCAGGGGAGGGGGATCCAAACAAATCAGCGGCTCCTACGGTGGGGTGGTGCTACACCATTAATTTCCTCTTTGGGACCAGAAAAGAAGGTTACTTCTGGAGCTGTGAGCTCTCGTTAAAACTACCATGGACACTGAGAGTCACTTTTTCTGAGGACCAGTGACTCTTGAAAACATCACAATAGACTTACTCTGCCAGAAAATTGAACTCTGCACAAAAAATGACCAAGCTCATTTTACTTAAGCATTTTTCACTTCTATCCCTTTATTTTGACTGTTGCTTATGTCTCTTTGGTGGTAGCACACTAGTTATGTGTATCGGTGCGTATCCCATTACCTGCAGGCTGCGGCTTCTGATAAAAGTTTCCCTGCAGTACCTGCCAGATACTACCCTGAGCAGCTGTCTTCTGTAGCTGTAAATATCAAGAGAAGAATCTTCTACTTACAAAAGTTGTACCGCCCGCCCTTATCCTTCTCCCTTCTCCTCCAATAGTACATTGAATTTTACTACTATCACACAATAAATAATGTTCTGTGAATGAAGAAGCAGTTGAATGACAGCATCTCCTCCGCTCATTCACAGAAATCCCTGCAAAAAAGGGGAGTCTGAGCATGTAATAAATCATTCCAGTCGCAACAATAGGATCTGAGCATGTTTTCATCAAAATCTCATATTCAGACACCTCTAACCCCTTTCCCAAGTGCAGCCCCCTTATATTCGGTCAGCATCACTCTTCTTCAATTGAAGCCCCATAAGTTCATCCAACAAATTTAACTCCCCCCCTTCCCCAACAAAAAAATCTCTGTACATTGGTGGTCATTGTACAGTATAAATTCTAGGGTGTCAAAAGTAAAAAAGGGGGAATAGGGGGGTACCTACGTCCTGATCTATATGTATATTAGAGCAGAAGAATTTGAGGCAATAGGACTTTGATGGTACCATAAACACACATGGTGAACTGGAAATATCAACAAAATGCTAATTTTATTACATTCCTGTAAAATCATAAAGATAAATTCTGACAAAAAAGAAAAAAACATACAAATATACATAACAGTAAATATGTTAAAAAACCACATTGAGAGTTTCCTGGTAATACCAAAAATGGACAACTGAGGATCCCCCAAGTGGGTGTTGCCCAAACACACTTGGGTTATGTATTACCCTGTTATGTATATTTGTATGTTTTTTCTTTTTTGTCAGAATTTATTGTCATGATTTTACAGTAGTGTAATAAAATTAGCATTTTATTGATATTTCCAGTTCACCATGTGTGTTTATGGTACCATCAATGTCCTATTGCCTCAAATTCTTCTGCTCTAATATACAATGGTCATTGTACAGTACATGCCCTCTATACATTGGTAATCTATACTGGCTCCCAACGCTGCCAATCAAAGTCAGTTAGCCAATCAGGAGAGAGAGGGGGCAGGGCCAAACAAAGCTCTGTGTCTGAATGAACACACGGAGCTGCAGCTCGGCTCGGGTGCCCCCATAGCAATGTGGTAATGAGTAAGCGACCTCTTGTGTCGTGAAAACGCGTCTACCTTTTTTTGTCCCATGTCTCACAGTTTGATTTTTGATGTATTTGATGAAGAATAAATCACTCCTTTTTTGATTTGAATTTTCGGAGTGCGGTCACTTTCTTCTACACTTGCCCCCATAGCAAGCTGCTTGCACTCCACAGGAGTGAGGAGTTAGGAGTAGCAAAGTGGGACCCGAGAAGAGGAGGACAAGGGAAACTCTGTGCAAAACCAACTGCACAGGGGAGCTAAGTATAACATGACTTTACAATCACTTTAGACCTATGCAGAGGTAATCTATACTGGTCAATACAAAATTCCCTCATTAAAATAATAGCTAGTCTAAATCCCCCCATTACATTACTGATCTGTGTTAGAATCCCCTGTTATATTACTGGAAAGTGTAAAAACCGCTGTCACACTGGTGGCCACTGCAGTATCCCCGCAATACTTTCTCAAAACCACAGAATGGACAGTGGTGTGGTAATCACTAAACACAATGCATCACAGCTGTAGTTGTTTACATGGAATTTTATACATGTGGGCTTAATTCTAGACAATACACATTATATGCACAGCATGGTTTGGAAAGAACATAATTCAAAACATTCACACAGTCTACTTTTTGCATTAGATTGTGCTACTTTGAGATTAGAGTTCTTAACCTTTTTTTGGCCTGTGACCCAAAATAAATTGAAAAGTCAAAGAACCACAGTTACGCTTTGAATTAGTATTTTTTTTTTTTAAGTTATTGTTGCCTTTTGAACTTTTTGTATTCAGAATTTTCTTTTTGTATTAGCATCAGTGTGAAAATGTATATTGCAATTTTGTACATATTTCTTTTGACTAAAGACGGGACTAAAAAGTAAAATTGAAAAGATTTTTTATTCTAATCTGGTAAACATTAGTATATGAATACATACTGCTATATTTAGTAGCAAGTGAGAGAGAAAATACATAGTGCTGCTGGTGAATATACTGTATACAGGTGCATCTCATAAAATTAGAATATAATCAAAAAGTTTATTTCAGTAATTCAATTCAAAAAGCAAAACTCATATATTTTATATAGATGCGTCGCACACAGAGTGATACATTTTTAAGCATTTCTTTCTTTTAATTTTGATGATTATGGCTTACAGCTAGTGAAAACCCAAAACTCAGTATTTCAGAAAAATTGAATATTACATAAGACCAATAAAAAAAGGATTTCTAATACAGAATTGTTGGCTTACTGAAAAGTATGTCCATGTACAGTATAGTATGCACTCAATACTTGGTCGGGGCTCCTTTTGCATGAATTACTGCATCAATGCAGCCTGGCATGGAGGCGATCAGCCTGTGGCACTGCTGAGGTGTTATGGAAGCCCAGGTTGCTTTGATAGTGGCCTGATGCCTTTCCTGTACCTGCAGGAACTCTGGATTCTGTTAAAGTCTTGGCATGTTTATACAGAATAGTACATAAGATCAGTTTCACAACATAATTAAACAATTTAAACAAACTGACCCAATGTCATTATAGTTTATCTTTATTTAAAAAGGCAACACACACATAGAAATAGCAACAATGTGAAAGATGAGCTTTTAGTAACATGCAAAAATTAAACTTACTTCTGCAAATCAGTTAGGAAGTGATTTCTGATATTTGCTATGGAATTTTGCACTTTGTACACCCTGATTGCTATGTACATTGTTTTTAATAATGAACTTCATTGGGGTCTGTTGCTACAGGTGACAAGTCGTTGTAGCAGGCTTGCCCTAAAATGGACCTAGATTGCTTGAATGCCCTATACATTTTTCTATAGGAGCCATGCTTTTTATAGCTGTTCCTTTACTCAAGACCTCAAATAACTATAATCCTCTTAAAATGTTGGTCATTTTTTATAGCTTTGGCACTGCTTAGGATGAGACCCTAAAATATACTAAACTATTAATAAGCATACACAACCTAGATCATCCCTATGTTTTTAATTTTTTTTAAGAGAAGTCCATTTGTTGTATTCCTGAGGGGTGTAGTTTGCTAAGCGATGGACCAGGACAGGCATTGGGATGAGGGGCGGGGCTTTATTGTTCTGATCTGTGCATTAGGATGACATACATATGTGGACCTTATGTAACTGAATGTTTGTTTTTCACAAGTGTTGAAATGCATACAGATGTTAAACCGTTTTGAATGTTTCTTAGCAATGCATTGTATGTTTGAGTTTTCTCAGAAGATTTTTGCTTGCCGATCAGCTTACACTTCTATCCTCACCTCTGGTCATTAATATAATAATAAACCATCAGACAGGTAAAAACCCACCTCCAGTTTTGACTAGAGTAATGAAGGGTTAAAATTGCCATCATTTTTTTTAGTGCTGTGTCCCGATAACATTTTCTGGCATTTTTGTTAAAACATTTTATACACCGTGGTGTCCAACAATGTCTTCCACACCTCTTACAGTATGTTTGCAGCCTCTGATGATCTTTTGTAGCATGCCTGTGATTTTGTGACCATCTCTTGTTGCATGTCTGCAGTCTCTGGCAGCACATGAGACTCACTTTATCATTTAAGTTGACCACAACTAGTCTAACGTCTGACTCCTAAAGTGAAATAGGGATGCTATCGACAATTTATCTTAGTGCATTCTATGCATTAAGATAAAAAGCCTTCTGTGTGTAGCAGCCTCCCCAGCATCCACTAATACTTACCTGAGCCCCATCTCTGTCCAACGATGTTCCCGAGTCTCTCGGCCGTCCGGGACTCTCTTTCCTGAATGGCTGAGACACAGCTGCGGCACCATTGGCTCCCGCCGCTGCCAATCAGGAGAGAGAGAGGGCGGGGCCAAACAAAGCTTTGTGTCTGAATGAACACACGGAGCTGCAGCTCGGCTCGGGTGCCCCCATAGCAAGCTGCTTGCACTCAACAGGAGGGAAGGTTAGGAGCAGCAAAGAGGGACCCGAGAAGAGGAGGACAAGGGAAACTCTGTGCAAAACCAACTGCACAGAGGAGCTAAGTATAACATGACTTTACAATCACTTTAGGCCTATGCAGAGGTTCTGTATTTTTTACATGCTACTAAATTATGTAGTTTATTGATGGCTATCTCTCCATTTGGGGAATTTCCCATCGCTTCCTGTATTATTTTTTATACTTGCCAGGTAGACAATGGTTTTGTATACATCTTGTTTCCTTATTCACTATGGTCAAGTCTAAAGATTACAATATTTCACAAGTCAGTGATTCATCACAGTGACCTATTCCCTATTCGACAGCTCTGTCCAAAGTTTCAGTCAGCCAAAGTCAACCTCCGGAGGCAATTTTGGCTATCTCTTCAGTTAGCACATAGTCCTCTGGGAAACCTTTGCCATGTAATAAAGTATTCTTTACATTTACTTGTATCCTTTAAATGTCCCCTTTTTAAACTCCCTAGCCCCTCCCCCAGCCTCTTCTCTCAAAGTCTCTTGCCTCTGTTTCTTGCACAAATCTCTATTCATCCTTATACAAAAGGCTGTCCACCACTGAGACATTCAACA
The DNA here is from genome assembly GCF_965119305.1 of Pelophylax lessonae. Lineage (NCBI taxonomy): Eukaryota > Metazoa > Chordata > Amphibia > Anura > Ranidae > Pelophylax > Pelophylax lessonae. The sequence continues at coordinate 234,865,579 of NC_138775.1, read as the reverse complement.
ATTGGCCTTTCCATATAAACAAATCTAGAAACTGCTGTGCAAAGCAAACCCTGGTCAAGAGATTTTTAAAGTGCAGCTGCAGAGATTTCAAATTGGTGATAGATAAGTAAGACTTGGGGTAATAGATTGGGGAGGTTGGATATTTAAAGCCTAAGTGCAGCCAAAATAAAAACAAAAAAAAATCAGCACAAGAGACATAAATTAAAGCCAGTGGGATATGTCCCTTGTGATGATGCCTATTCTTTTAGGTAAAATCCTCCTTCATTCATGACCCACCCTCGCCACCATTATCTTCTGGTGCACTAAGGGGCTGTCATAGGTTCTCATTAAGAGGGCTTGACTATGCCCGCCTTTTCTGCCCAGTTGCTGTATGCACAAAAGCCATACTATAGCATCTATGAATGAAATATGAGCTATGAATAAAGGAGAGGTGGATGATTGAAAGGTCTGCCTGAACAGAGGAGAATTTCACTAAAAAGAAAAAGGGCAGCAGCACAAGGAACCCATCCTACTGACTATATGTTACAGTATGTCTCTTGTATTGATTTTTTCTGTTTTTTAATTTTACTGAACTTAGGCTTTAACCACCTCAATACTGGGCACGTTTACTCCCTTGCTCAGACCAATTTTCAGCTTTCAGTGCTCTCACAGTTTGAACAACGAGTATTCAGTCATGCTACATTGTACCCAAGCTAAATTTTTATCATTTTTTCACACAAATAGAGCTTTCTCTTGGTGGTATTTATTTACTTCTGGGTTTTTTTTACTTTTTTGCAATATAAGCGAGAAAAGAGCGAACATTTTGAGAAAAGAGCGAACAAAGTAGAAAATGTTTTTTGTTGTCTCAAAAAACATAAAGGAACACCCTCATAGTGTATTATGCTTCAATAAATGTATTAATAGACACAAAGTAAAAGGCTTACACAAATGCAGAGTGGCAGCAGCGTCTCATAGTGTATCAAAGCCGGCGTGATGTTGGTTTCTAACCCAAAAGATGGCCGCCGTTCTTCCCAATTGCGCATGCGTCCGTCCACAAGGGGGCTGCGCCCGATGTACGTTTCGTCACACCAAGTTGACGTTGTCACTACGTGTGACGAAACGTATGTCGGGCGCAGCCCCCTGGTGGACGGACGCATGCATAATTGGGAAGAACGGCGGCCATCTTTTGGGTTAGAAACCAACATCACGCCGGCTTTGATACACTATGAGACGCTGCTGCCACTCTGCATTTGTGTAAGCCTTTTACTTTGTGTCTATTAATACATTTATTGAAGCATAATACACTATGAGGGTGTTCCTTTATGTTTTTTGAGACAACAAAAATTGGCAGGTGATCTATCAAGCTTTCAGCGAAAGGGGAGAAGATTGTGCTTCAGATCCTCGGTTTATATCTGCTGTTTTGCTTTTCATGATCTATTGGTCTGGTAAGGGCATATCAGATTCTGTCCGGTGGTGGATCTACTATATACTTCTCCTCACCATCAAGCTTGCTGTGATGCTATAGTTTCACTGGGACTTTTTACTGTTTGATGGACTGTTCATATTGGTCACCGTTAATAGCGCTACACCCCCACCTCCATTTTCTTAGTGATTTTCTATCATAAATCATTTGTGTAGCTGCTTCAATTATGCATTAAGTTTAAAGTTGTTTTACTAATTTAGGATCTTAATAATTAGCGCAGCAATTCTCACACCTTTTCATGGAATCTTGTCAATTCATCAGAGCAAATTTGTTCAGGGGCATGGCCATGCAGATAGAGAAGCACTGTAACAATGTCCTCTTGATATTTCAGGTAGGTTAGGGATCTTTGTGTGCACTTGGAAAAGATGACATACGAATTATACAGGGCTAACTGAAACAAGTAAATGGTGACCTTTTTATACCAAGACAGATCTCCTGGTGGCTAAGTAGGGCTGTAACATCTGGTTGTTCGTATCAACCTTCCGCCCCATGAATAGGTTATGGTCATGTATGCATTTTGGTTTCTGGATGGGACCTTGTCTTGTTTATAGTTCCACGAGTTGTCATCATGTATTTAGGAAAAGATGTAGACATCGCTTTTATTTCTCCACTTTAGGGCTAGTATCTCTTCATTCCGCAGACTGGCTTTTTACCCCCGTTTTAGTTTTGTGGTGACCAATCTTTGCGGGAAGCCCTTGTGGTTGACCTATGCTGTCCCATGGGCCACAATTTGCTTCCTCTAGAGATAGTGGAATAGTGGGAGGCTTGTGTAGAAATGATCTACATATAGGTGGTAACACTTCTCGAACAGCAGTTCCATAAGTTGCCAATCAATTTTGCCACTTGCCCCTATAAAGACAGGGCATCCAGAGGGTTTAGCTGGCTGTCCTTTTACTCATAAATTTTTAAATTATAGGTATATCCTGTGGCCCTGTCGCATGCTTTGTACACTTTTACCCCATATTTAGCCCGTTTACTAGGGAGGTATCGTTTAATTCCAAGCCTTCCAGTGAAGTGGACTAAGGATTCATCCACACAAATATTTTTATTGGGAGTAAACATTTCCTTGAAGCTAAGGCAAAAAAAGATGATTAGTGGCCTAATTTTGAACAGTTTGTCCTAATCAGAATGATTTTGAGGAGAGTACTGGGTATCATTATTGATATGTAACACTCTCATTATCATCCCATAACATGTTCTGGGCATAAAAGAAGAGTAGACTGGCATATGATGTATCATATACCAATAGGCATGGACTTTGTCAGTCCCATGCTCAAAGTTAGCTTAAGAAAAATGTTACATTCCTCAACGGTAAAGCGTTTCCACACGAATGGGCGAGCAAATGCAGAATTAGGATTGCTGGCAATAAATTGGCTGGCATACAGATTACACTGCTTGACAATGTAATTTACCAGATCATCTGTTAACCTCCCTGGCGGTATTATTCTTTTGGATTTTAGGTGCTGAAAGCGGTACCATTATTTTGCATGCAATTCTTGTGAATGAGCAGCCCAAACCAATTGTATACATTTATTATATATATATTATATATACTGAATATATATATATATATATATATATATACATATATATATATATATATATATATATATATATAATGTATACAGTTGGTTTGGGCTGCTCATTCACAAGAATTACGTATATATATATATATATATTTTTTATATATATATATATATATATATATATATATATATATATATACTGTGTATATATATATATATATATATATATACATAGAAAGTACAGTAAAACTGCAGGAAAGGGCACTGGGGGTCAATGTAATGTGAATTTTTTTTATTTTGAACTGTATCAGTGTGTTTGTGTGTTTTTACATTTGAATTTGCCACCGGTTCCACCCCCCTGCGAACGTCACATCGCCGGAGACGGAAGCCGGGGCTCGCAGACGATCGGGAGGAAGCTCCGCCGCCGCATACCGCCCGCATACTTCGCTGGATCCCGGAGAAAAGGTAAGTAAAACCTCTACCAGGATCCAGCGATCTTCCAAGCGCTACCCCGAGTGTTGCTCGGAGTTACCGCTTTTGGCTCTAAAATCGAACCCCGAGTCACGCTCGGGAATACCGCTAGGAAGGTTAAAAATAAATGAAAAAAATAAATTGGGGTAACATTTTCTGTTTGTATCTGAGGGCCTGGCAACGCTGTAAAAGGGGTAATTATAGGTTCTGCTGAAGTAGCAGGCAGCCATGTGGGATATAAAAGTTAATCTGGGAGGCTAGTATGGGCCCTATTTCGTTGTTGGGGATGGGACGCCCCATTACTAGCACCTAGCCTATCACCTGGGAATGCTGCCGTGCTTGTACTCGCCACTGCAAGAGGACTTGCAGAACTACTGGTGGATGCCTGTCTATTATCTGGGAGTCCTGCATTGCTTGTACTCACCACAGGATTTACGGCGCTGCTAGGGAATGTCTGCTTCTCAGATCTATTGAACCTCTTTGGTTGGACTCTCTTTTCCTCAAAATCCATTTCAGAGCCACTGCTTTCTACTGGCCCATACTCACTATCTGAGTCTGACGGAGAGAGTTCCCGGCTACTTTCGTCCATCATACTCTGGAGTATCTGGAAAGCCTCCTCGCTGCTAAATAATTTTTTTAGACATGTTAAGGCTGCACTGCTGATGTTGATCCCTGGTACAGATGTGTTGGTACTGTGTGACAGATGTTGATTACTGGTACAGATGTACAGATGTTTACTGGTGCAGCTACTGTTCACTGGTGCAGATGTTGACCACTGTTGCAGATGTTGCTCACTAGTCCAGATGTTGGTCACTAGTGCAGATGTTGATCACGTGTCCAGATGTTGATCACATCTCCAGATGTTGGCCACTAGTATAGATGTTGATCACATCTCCAGATGTTGATCTCGTGTACAGATATTTTACAAAGTGTGTGGACACTGTGACAGGACTCTGTGTGTGGACACTGTTTGGGGACACGAGCTAGGTGATCAGTATGTACAAAGCAAAAAAATCACAGCCATCATGTAATGTCAGTTGAAAACTCACGATCCCTGACTGGCAACACAGTTCGGCTCTCCTTCTCCTCACTGACAGGCTCTGTGTGAGGAGAAGCAAAGCTGATTAACTGACATTACATGATGGCTGTGATTGGACACAGCCATAACGTGCGCCGCCTTGTTCTGAGCGATGTATGGGTATGTTGACTCAGAACGACAAAGCTCCCACCCCGCCGTTTAAGTACAGTGGGTGAGTGGGAAGCGGTTAAAGTGATAATGAACTCTTACATAAGCCCAAGGAACTGACTAACCTCAGATGGTGCACAATGAATAATTAAATCCTCCTAAGTAAACTGCATCTGTTTACCTGCAGCCTTTTCTCCTCTACCTCTTTCCAAAGGCATGTCTTGGTTTCCAGAAGACAGGGGGTGGGGATCTATTGTTTCACACTGCACAGAACAGAACACAAAGCTGAGTGTAATCTGAGACCAGAGTGGGGGGAAAGGACACGCCCCCTCTACACAGTCTCACTGGGAAACATGCACATATGAGGCCATCTCCCTGGATTGTCTAGCGTTCAGGAAGCACACAGTAACCACACTGAATGCTATAAACTGAGGCAAGTACACACTATATGAAGATATGTTTTGTTAATTTTTTTATTTCAGAGGTTTACAACCACTTTAATTAGTAACTTTATTAAAAAAAACTTATCTTTTAAGTGTTTATTTGTTGAACAATTATTGTATTCACGCAGCAAAAAAAACTGCTGTAAAACACTTGTTTAAAAGTAAACATGAAATAAGATAAAATTACGCCTGGACTACTTTCTTATTGGAGGCTTTTAGCTTAGCTTATTGGTTGGGAACTGTCTAGTGGTGTTAGGCAAATAATCAATTACAAATTCTGTGTAACCACATTCCCTAAAAATGTATACCCTGATAATAATAATAATAATAATAGTGCCACTGCTCTATTAAAGTGTGAGGTGCCAAAAGAGTTGGTCTGGGCAGGGCCGCTGATAGGGGGGGACCACCAGCCCTCTTGTAGGGGGCCCGAGCACAAAGGGGGGGGGGGCCCACACAGAGAGGGGGATTAGTGATGGACAACAAATACAGAAATCTTCCTCCAGCACCTGAATCTGATCTATCTCTCTCCCTGCTATCAGCTTTTATCTGTTGAGAAAGAGACAGTTGTCCCTCACTAATCCCCCTCCCTTGTGTGGGCCCCCCTCCCAGCACTGGCTCTAATGTTATCTCTGATCAGGAGTTTATTTGTAAATTGTAACTTTGTTTCTCTCTCTCTCTGTCTCTCTGATCACTGAGCTCCAACTGCACATCCTGTATATTTTTCTCATCTCATCTTTTTTATTTAACATAGTTTTTTTTTTTAGATTTAGCAGGAATTATGCGAGTTATGTTATATTTGTGTCTGATAATAGTGATTTTGTTGTAATTTTAACTAAATATATCTTTAATATTTTCTTGGGGGGGCCCTGCCAGGTAGTTTGTACGGGGCCCCGCGATTTCTAACAGCAGCCCTGATAATAATAATAGTGCCACTGCTCCATTAAAGTGTGAGGTGCCAAAAGAGTTGGTCTGGGCATCCAACAGCTTCTTTGAAGATGTCCTAGAATATTATATATCACCTACATAAAATATTAATTAGGAGGGATAATATTACCTAGATTAAATAATGATTGGGTAGGATTATATCACCCAGATAAAATAATTCTTTGCTAAATTATAATCACTATTATTGTTATTATATAATGTATATAATAAGGACTTAGAAATTATATTTACCTCAATATGTAGCAATGGGAGATGTACAGAAAAACACTTTTCAATGAAGCATTTGTACAGGCCTTGTTAGTTATTTCATTTGTTACTCTTGCATTATCTTTTAGCTTCCTTTAGAGTCCAAGTGATAATTTATTTAAGGTGGCACCATTTCACGAGGTAATTATGTTGCATGCCGATGGAAAATTGCACCCACGTTACACTTATTTACAGATTAAAGGACTGTTACAGAATAAAGACCTTATTTTTAGCCACTTCAGCCCCAAGGATAAAAATAAGGGTTAGTTACCGGTGTCCCTGGTGTTAGATTTCTGGTAAAGAAAACAAAGTCAACAATAACTTCATCAAAAATGTATTCCAGACTTTGTCTTCTAGACTGTGTCTCACGGCTGCTTCTCATTAGCGTGCCACTTTTATTGAAGATGGCTGCATGCAGAGGTCTTGTTAGGCTGCACAGTCATAAGAATTTTAATACTTTCTGGAACACAAGATCACAGGGCTTCAGGACTACTGTATAGTATATAATTTTGTTTCATTATGCAAAACTGGCATTTTCTAAGCCCACATGCTCTACAAGCTGTTGATGGTGGATGGCTTGTGATATAATTAAAACACTGAGCATCAGCGAGTTAATTGTTCATTCTGTTACATCGATAAACATGTATAACAGGAATAAAGCTGGCCATACACTAATAGATTTTTGAATGAATGTTTGTATAAAAATTTGTGTGAAATTCTCAGTGCATTTAATGACTTGAGGAAAGTTTTATGAAAGTACTTCAAAATGTAATTTGCTTTTAACATCAAATTTAGTGTAGCAATATTTCCAGGCCTTGGGCCTGAGGTGGGTCTGCCATTAGCAGCGGTAACACCCCAACACATTTGAGTTATGAACCCAGGTGTGAGAACTGAGACAATGACCATTCCAGCATCTTTGGTTTGTTTTGTTTATTGTATATTGGGGATGGGAGAAGGGAATGAGTGGGATACTCCTCTGGCTCAACTAGGCTTGACTGGAACACTGTACAGAAAAATGCCCATTGACGCTGTATTGACGCCAGCTGAATGCCGACTAGCGCTTCCTGGCGCTCAAAGATACTGTGAATACTGAAATTGTGCTAGAACTTCGACTTTAACTTGTTTGTTAACTCAGAAGATCCAGGACTGTAGAACATTTGACTCCTGACACTCGATGTAGCTCAAAAGTCATTGAACAGCTCCCTCCAGCCCTTCACTGACTGAGGTAGCTCCTTGTCACTGCTTGTGCTGCTGCAACTCTTAACTCTGTACACTGCACACTGTACACTGACTCTTCAGGGCCCAACCACTGGTACCCCCTTTCAGTGGTGTATTTAGGTTTTGTGCTGCCCTAGGCCTGACTAAACTTGTGCACCCCCTAATTTAAATATGAACCACCTCTTCCTGTAAAGGCCACACCCCTTCCTGTTTATGACCTGCCCTGTCATCTATAAACCACAGATCACAACCAGTCTATCAGTGCCCATCAGTCCAGCCTCATCAGTGCCAATCAGTGCAGCTTTATCAGTACAGCCCGATCAGTGGCAATCAGTGCAGCCTATCAGTGCCCATCAGTGTAGCCATAAGTGAAGCCTATTAGTGCCCATCAGTACCGGCAGGTAGCAGTGTGACCGCTTTATGGGGGTGCTAGACTGATTTGCCCCATAGGACTGGCACTATACTAAAAGTGTAGTGCAAGCCGGTGGGGACCCTTCTCACGTGGGAGCCAAGAGAAGGTTTTTTTTTTCCATGCAGGGTGCAGCTTTTTTGCTGCCCCCCTACAAAGTGCTGCCCTAGGCCTGGGCCTTGTTGGCCTAGGCCAAGATACAGCACTGCCCCCTTTAACACTTCAGGGTCCTCTGACTAGGTACCCCCTCTAACACTTCAGGGTCCTCTGACTAGGCAGCCCCTTTACAGCTAGCTGACTCCTGGATCCTTGGAACCTTCTCTGGAGTGGTCCCCTCTACACTTGGCAGACCCCTAGGGGCAGTTCACAGTACTCACGACCTTGGCAGGCTTTCCTGGAACTGAACCCCTCTTCCTTCACTGGTCCTTGGCACACTGGATCCCCTCTGCAGCTCAACTCAACACTCTCAGGATTACCAGGCAGCCACCATGTACACCCGATCCTTTTGACAGGAGGAGAGACAGCCATACCCTCCCTCCTAGGACTCTGCTTCCCGCCAAAGATGCTGCGTCATGCGTTCCCTCAAAACTTATACCCACTCCCAGAATCCTCTGCGGCAGAATCTGCCTTCTGGGGTAGATACAGGCCTGAGTGTGTCTCTGATTGGACTTCCTCCACTGCCCAATGAGAACCCTCTCATGGAGCCAGTGGGGACTCTCCCCTCTCATGCAGACACACCTCAGAGACATGACAGCCAGCTGAAATCATGGCCCTGCTGTTAAGCAGCCAAGGCCTATTATACTTTTACCTAGCACCTACCTGTAGGGTGCTACATCAGGATGGGCTTTACCAAATGAAAACCACATACTCTGTTAGAAGAAATGTGTTCATTTTTGGCCCCTTTCATATGGAGCAAACTCTCCCAGGAGTCCACCTGCTCAGCGGGAAATCTGTGCGCCGATCCCCGCTGAGCAGGTGAATGCCTGGTCCGTGTCCACTTCGCTTATACAGAGCAGACACAGACACAGCTGTTTTGCTTTATGGACAGTACATGGACCACCTGTCCATTTACACTCAACTCAGATGTAACCCAAGGCGAAAGGATCGGAGTGGTTGTCGGTGTGTGTAAACAAGCACATTTTTTTATTTACATCCGCAGCTCCATGGAGGATAATGGAGGGTCTGATCGGTTCCACCTGAAAAACTGACCTTAGAGAAATTTTTCATCCTGCTCCTTTGAATTTCCTCATCCCCGCAGTTTGATTTACCCCACCAACAGGGTTGAATGAAAATAAAGTTGTGTAAACCATCATATCAAATCCAAACATCTGGAATAATTAGTGTAAATGTCCACTGTCCTTGATGAAATAGCGGCTGGCGCATTTCGAGGCTTCGCCTTTTCCTCAGAGCCTGCTCTCCTGCGTAGTGTGGTCAGTTTTTAATAGCAAAGCAGAGGGACTGGAAGAACACCATGGATTTCACACAAAGGAAGCAATACAAAGAGAACAGGATACTTTCTCATACAAATACATGGTACAGCAGGCACATATCAGGAATATGAAAATGTTGGGTTTATATATTCTTTAATGCCGAGAGTTTAAACATACATATGTATAGACATAGATGCTTACTCCTCAACACAGATGAATTAACACTCATAAATATATCTAAAAATTATGTATAAATCACAGACGTCTGTAAACAAACTCACTCACAACTGTGTGATGCATTTCCCTTCAGTACCAGGAGACTGGCATTGATCATTTAGGATTCAGCCTGGGTTCACACTTGTGTGGTGTGGGACACCTCATGTGATTCGCACAGGAATTGCACTGCAATTCTATACAAATCACATGTGAAGTCTGTGCGGTGCGATTTGAGCCATTCATTTTTTACCGCATGCGCACCAAAATAGTGGGCTTCCTCCCTGTACACCAGTTTCCTCCTACACTTCAAAAACATGCTGGCAGGATGATTGGTGCTTTTCTAAAATGAGTATGATTATTTGAGATAGGAATTTTAGATTGTGAGCTCCTTGGTACATGAACTAGTGTGAACGTAAATAGTCCTGGTGGGGGCTATCTACAGCGCTTGCTTAAAATATAAATGTATATAAAACATAAAACTGTGCAAATGTGCAAAATTTGGTGCAAATCAATGAATATTTCATATAGATACAAAATCATAAATTAATTAATGGTTGCTTAAAGTTCATCTCGTATTATAAATAAATAACAAAATCCAATATTTCGTGATTATTCCTTATTTCAGGAACTGTGCAAGTGCTCAATAATAACAATCCATTAGTGACTGGTAAAGTGCAGGTGCTGAACTCCTTCTTCCCGTGAAGCAATTTATGAAATGGGTAACTTACCAAATATAGTGGGTCTCATATACCTTACAATATTGAGACCAATCACGCTTATTGGTAGGTCCCCTTTAAGATCCTCCTGGCTGTGCTGATTGTGATTTCCTCCTCACCGTTCCATAAGGCAGCTTGTAATGTTTGTTTTTTGAAAGAAAAGATAAAGGCTCCAGATGGTATAATATTGTTTTAAAAGGGGTTTATTCCCATAAAAAGTACAAAGTAGCACTATTCAGCTAGATCCAGCAAGGATCATAATGCAAAAATGGTCGTGACAAATCGATACAATCATGCATAGTGGCGATCGGAGGTAAATCCGGCTTGCGCTCCAAATGAACATCACGTTGTGTGGTCCACGGTCTGACGCGTTTCGTCACATCCGGTGACGTTTTCAAAGGACTATTTTCTTCACATATAATTTACACTACTGCTGCTGCTATATTTATAGTTTGTCACCATTTTAAACAAAACCTTTATTATTTAAATTACTAACTCCTAGGCGCGGGGAGTACACTTTTTTAAGTGTTACTTTTTCTACATAGTGTGAATATAGATAGATAACTTTATGACCACCCACCTGATACGGAGTAAGACCACCTTTTCCCGCCAAAATAGCCATTGAGGTATAGATGTCACTTGACCTCTGAAGGTGTGTTGTGGTAACTGGCACCAAGCAATTCAGCAGCAGATCCTTTAAATCCCATAAGTTGCTAAATGGAGCCTTCATGAATCAAACTGTTTTTTACAGCATATCACACAGATGCTTGATTGGATTGAGATGTAAAAAATTTGGAGGCCAATCAACACCTCAGATCATTGTTGTGTTCCTCATACCATTCGTAAACCATTTTTTCAGGGTGGCAGGGAGCATTATCTCACTGAAATAGGCAACTGCCATCAGGGAATGCCATTTTCATAAGGGGGTGTACCTGGTCAGCAACAATGTTTAGGTACAGTAGATGGTAGGTGTTATGTAAAATCCACATGAATGGCATGACCAAGGTTTCCTAGCAGAACATTGCCCAAAGCATCACACTGCCTCCACCAGCTTTCCTTCTTCCTATACTGCATACTGGTGCCATCTCTTCCCTAGGTAAGCGATGCACACAAACCTGGCCATTGACATGATATAAAAGAAAACGTGATTCATCAGACCAGGCCACCTTCTTCCGTTGCTCCAGGATCCAGTTCTCATGCTCACATGCCCATTTTGGCGCTTTTTGGCTGTGGATACAAGTCAGCATGGGCATGAGTCGCATAGTTCTGCTACTAGTGAGTGAGGTATTGTCACAGCTAGTTTAATCATCAGGCTATGGTCTTGAGAACACTGTATGTGGTGTGTGTTTACCTTCAAAACCAGACATCTGCTTTCCTGACACGGAATGCGTGTTCCCCTGCCCCCTTTCCTTTAGCCGCGAGTGCCCAGGCCTCCTTCTTCTTACAACCCTTGTTGTAGTTTCCTGATAGAGGTATTACAGGATAATACGGCATTATAGCCACTAGATGGAGTTGATTGTTATAGAAAATAGACACATTACAGAGATAATTTACAGAGACATATATGCATTTTTCTGTTATTTTATTAACACAATATTTACATAATTTGCACCCTCCCCCCATATATTTACCTAAAATGTTATGTGACATAGTGGAATGGTAAAGCTCAAAGTGAGGGATGTGTATATATATAGATCAGTGGGTGGGTCACTATATATTGAATATATATTAGAAGTATAAGATAATAAATACAAAGGTGTATCAATTAAATCACATTGGTAATAATCGCTAGGTGTATATGATATATAGTGAATAAATATATAAATAAATTAATTCAGTGTTGGTGATCATAAAATAAATGTTGATAAAATATGCGTGTGGCAATCCAATATAACAATAAATAATCAAATCTAGAAAAATAAATTAATAAACCAGTTGTAAAAAACAATTAATTGTGATAATGTTTCAATCCCTAAAAAACTACTAGCATTTAGTTTAAAAATAGTGTTCTTTTCAAGTGCATATAAAGGGATTTATAGAGATTGTCTGGGATCCACTTTTCCTGATATCCCCCCTTTTTGAAGTTACTCACACCTGGTTGTGGAATTGGGACAATAACCTTATAATATTGTCACGGATATCTAATGATATTTCTATTGGACACTGCTTATTACTTGATATTTATGTGATGCTTACAGATTCTGAGTTATTTATTCACTGTCAGCACTTTATATGCACTTGAAAAGAACACTATTTTTAAACTAAATGCTAGTAGTTTTTTAGGGATTGAAACATTATCACAATTAATTGTTTTTTACAACTGGTTTATTAATTTATTTTTCTAGATTTGATTATTTATTGTTATATTGGATTGCCACACGCATATTTTATCAACATTTATTTTATGATCACCAACACTGAATTAATTTATTTATATATTTATTCACTATATATCATATACACCTAGCGATTATTACCAATTTGTGATTTAATTGATACACCTTTGTATTTATTATCTTATACTTCTAATTTATATTCAATATATAGTGACCCACCCACTGATCTATATATATACACATCCCTCACCCACTCTACCAACTATATTTTCTGACAGCGCCATTTACCCCCACACCCACTCAGATTTTTCAGATATAGCTTTGCTATATTTTGAGGTAGGCTGCAGTCACCTTGCACACACCTATCCATAAGCGCGGAAATCTCTCACCAACTAAAGCTCAAAGTGAACCACAACACATGCAGTCCAGTGCGTTTTTTTTCTGCATCAAAATCGCATAGAAAGTAGGTTATATGGTTTTCAATGGCATAGTTCACACCAGTCTGGTCAGTTCCAGTGCATTCTAGCTCCAGAAAAAAAATTCTAACATGCTGCATTTTTTCTGCACTGAACTGTACTGGAATGTGGTAAAACGCATGAAAAATGCACCAGAACACACACACCAAAAACGCACTGGAACACACATGCCCTATTTTAGGGCCAGTTCACACCACATACGGTCCAGTGCATTTTTTTCTGCATCAAAAACACATGAAAAGTAGATTATATGGTTTTCAATGGCATAGTTCACACCAGTGCGGTCAGTTCCAATGTGTTCGAGTTCCAGAAAAAAAATTTGAACATGCTGCATTTTTTCTACACTGAACTGTACTGGAACGTGGTAAAACGCATCACAAATGCACTGGAACACACTTAAACACACCAAAAATGCACTGGAACAAACATGTCCCTAGATAGGGTGAAGAAAAAAGAGGGGGGAAAATGCACCGAAAGGCATGAAAAACACGGCAAAAATATGCATGCAAAAAAGCACCTGGAACGCATCTAGACTGCGTTTCTATGGTGTTAACTGGCCCCCCCAAGGTGAAGAAAAAAGGGGGAAAAAATGAACTGGAACACATCACAAATGCAATTGAACGCATCAAAAACGCACCAGAATGCACCAAAAACGCATAAAAATTGTGCATGCAAAAAAGCACCTGGAACGCATCTGGACTGCGTTTCTGTTGTGTAAACTGGCCCTAAGATAGCTTTATTCCCCGTTCAATACTGCATTGCTATGCACACCTGTTTACCTGATTACCTGTGAGCCTCAGAAGATTGTTTGAATCATATTTGCAGCTGCTCCAGATTCTATCTGCTCCAATTTTAGTAAATTACACCCCCCCATCTTTTTCTACTAGTCAGAGTAGGATAATGTAAAAAAGGCTGTTTGTACAAAATAAATAAATAAAAAAAAGATAATATAGCTAGATCAGAGCATAATGTAGGATAGTGGTCAGGTTCAGTGTCAGGGTCAAAATTATGGTTAGTGTCAATGTGTGGCCCAACTAAGGGTACAAACAACAAATATAGTACCCATATGTGGTATTGCCATGAATATCAGAAGTAGGAGACATTTTAAAAAAACATTTTTGGGTGGTGGGCCACGGTAATGGCAGGAAATCTACAGATACATTTTTTTTTTAAATCTTTTTTTTGTTTTGGGACATTTTTCTTTTGATAAAAAAAAAATCAGGAGATATCCAATAAAAAATATGATATAATTCACCTGGGTACACTAAGCAGTTGCAAACATATGTGCAGATTTTTTAACACATTCCAAGGTTGCACACTGGATTCAGGTTTTAGATTCATTTTACTTTCTATCTTTAAGGGGTTAAGCTAAGATTAAGTTGGGTTAACGATGGCGCAAATTGGCACAAAGGCGACTTTTTCACAGGTTTGCATCCAACCCTGAGGTGAAATGTCAGCCCACTGGACCACTAGAGGTCCTTGTTTTGCTTTGGTGTCTATTAAAAGTTCTTTGCGATACAAGCCAAGGAAGCTTAGACCTCTGTGGTATATTAATGTGCTTTTACTAAACTGGAAAAACTGCACTGTAGGGAACACAATACAACATGTACCGGCCAATTATCCTGTTTAGCAAAATAAGCATGTACAATATGTATGTGATACATAAATTAAACAGTTACTCAACCTCTTTATGATGGAGATGGAATCAGGATGGCTCAGAGTCCAACTGCTTTCTCCAAAGTCCTCAGATAAAGTCTTCCAGCACACATGTTGTTCCTTTGGTTTGTGAGTTTCTTAAAACAATTCTGTTCTTTGTCTGACCACATGCCTGTTCAAAGTCCTCCCCACCCCCTAACTTCCTCTTACATCATATCCTGTAAAAGCTTACTCTGCTTAGCTCATAAAGCTGCCTGACTGGTTCATTTGCATATCAATAGGGGGAGCCTTAGATTCCTAAAACAGCACATGGTCTTAAAATCTAACTCCATCATAGTGCTATAAAATCACTACATATAGCCATGGCAACACAGTCCTCAACAGCCTTTAGGGCAGTGATGGTGAACCTTGGCACCCCAGATGTTTTGGAATTACATTTCCCATGATGTTCAACTACACTGCAGAGTGCATGAGTATAATGGGAAATGTAGTTCCAAAACATCTGGGATACCAAGGTTCGCCATCACTGCTCTAGGGCGTAGGGTGTTGATACTGTATATTTGTTAAAGAGAAATGGAACTCTAAAATCTGTGCCCCAAAAAAGACAAAGGCATAGGACTAATCACCAGTTTGCATGTAATCTTCTCTTTGACATTTCCTATCTTTACTTTTTGTATTCAGGTCTACTTTAAGGGCTCATGTTGATCGGTGTTGTTTTCCTACATTAGAGCGTGCATTTGGAATGCACCTCAAAAGAAGGTCTGCAAAATCCCATAGACTCCATCTGCTTTGCGTGAACTGCATTTTTTTGGACACATTGGGGTTGATTTTCTAAAACTGGAGAGTACAAAATCTCCAAAAAAAAAGAAGAAATCAGGTCACAAGAGGCTTCAATCAGGAAATTCACCAGAAGCAATAAAGGCATCCCAGCCAAACGTCTTTCCTAAGTTGCTCGTGTAACATTAAAACCAGAGCTAGATTCATGGGATGAGATGCAAAGACTTCCAACTAATGAGAAACAAAAGAGGATCAGAGCATTTGACAAATCCGCTTTCAAGAAACAGATTTATAGAACTGAGATCCGAAATGGGACTAATAGAAGGAGTAGTTGTTGAGTGGAGGTGTTGGAATATATTGTTCATGTATTTTGTGCAACAACTACATGAACCATTAGTTTGCAGTGTTTATAGGTTTGTAGCTGCATCTATGGTACTGTATACTCTATGTCTTGTCTCTGTATAATAAAGTTCCTGTTTCCTGCCTGCAGTAAAAAAGCAGCATAGCCTATGTGGACTGTGCACTGTCTGTTTTGAAGGCCTATATACAGAATTTTAACACTAACCCTCTGATATGCAGCAGAACTTACAGCTCAAATAGTTATCTCTTCAAAAACAAGATAATCTGTGCTGAAGACCCAGCTTGTACTTGTGTCCCAACATTAGAAAGGATTGATCAGACTAGACTAGATTTATCTACTTTAGTCACAGGATTAGGTTAGTCATGCTGGGGCTTAGTTTTACAAGCAACTAGAACAATTGAAGCATTACGTCTAACAATGATGAAGAGAAGGCCCGGACTGACCATCGGGCCACCCGCCCCCTGGATGGTTGATGATCAGGCCGCACAGCGGGAGGTAGGCGGCGACCGAGGCCTGGACAGGGTTAACACAGTCTGCAGCCGTGCTTACCTACAGCTGTGTGGCCATGCCTGTGTCTCCTCTGGCTGCAGGGCTGATCTGTGTATGTTTCTCACACAGCTCAGCCTTAGAGCCGCCACTGACAGTTCCCCTCTTCCTCTCTGCAGGGATGCGAGAGGGGAGAGAAAGATCATCTGCTCCTCCTCCTTCTCCTCCCACACCTCTCCTCCTTGGTCTGCCCCACCCACGCTCCCGGGGTATGTGTTCGGGAAGTTTAAACCCAGCTGAGAAAAGCTTCAGACAGCCTGTACCTGAGCCTCCATCCTGGGATGAATAAGCTCACCCTCTCTTCTGCCACTCGGTATATAAAACTAATGTAAAGGGGTGGCCCTGTGTGGACTCCAATGTAAGGGGGGACTTTGTGCGGACTCTGATGTAAGGGGGGGCTCTGTGCAGACTCTAATGTAAGGGGGCTCTGTGCTCTGTGTGGACTCTAATGTAAGGGGAGGCTTTGTGTGGACTCTGATGTAAGGGAGGGCTTTGTGCGGACCCTGATGTAAAGGGGGCTGTGCGGACTCTGATGTAATGGGGGCTCTGTGCGGACTCTAATGTAAGGGGAGCTGTGCGAACTCTGATGTAAAGGGGGTTGTGTGGACTCTGATGTAAGGGGACCTCTGTGCAGACTCTGATGTAAGGGAGCAAGGGTGGGAGGAGCTGAAGATCTGCACAGTAAGCAGAGATTAAAAGGGGGGACATGTTTCCTAGGGACACTGTAATCATTACAGTGCAGTCCCCTTTATATCACAGTGTCCCCTATACATTAGAGCAGTGGTCCTCAACCCTGGTCCTCAGGGCCCACTAACAGGACAGGTTTGCAAGATAACTGAAATACATCCCAGGTGATATAATTTGCTGCTCAGTGATTGCAGTACTCTAGTCTGCATCTCCCCAAGGTAATACTTAAAGCCTGTTAGTGGGCCCTGAGGACCGGAGTTGAGGATCACTGCATTAGAGGACCTACTCTGAGTATCCTGTCACCAGCCGCCCCCCGCAAATCCCCCCCTACACCCCCCTCCGGGCCATGGAAAAATTGTTTGTTCAGTCTAAAATGCCGGTCCTATTTTTTGTCCGAGGCCGGGCCTAATGAAGAGTACAGGGAGCCCTACTTCTATGCCTATCTTAAGGTCATTAGTCACAGTGAGGACCTGGGGGTGGGGGGTGATATTGGGGTGGGATTGTGAATCGTGGACTTTCTCTGTAAATTAAAGAAGTTTTAATTTGAATTTGGTGTGCAGTGTTAGCTCCATATTGCTTGGTGGATTGGTGGGAAGTGAATGTTCAAGAGTGGTCCTAGAGCAGCATTCCTTTAATGAATATTATTTCACATGTTGATGAATCCTCGGTGATAATCTAGGTTGAAGACCAACCCTTCTTGCACTGAAATGCCAAAATTGGAAATGACTTACATGTTGTATGGGTGATCACCTGCTTTTAAGTATTATTATGTAGTTACTTGCTGGATGTGTTGAATGGCTAGATGTATCAACTTCAATCACAGATTTAGGCTAGTCATACAGCAACAAGCAACATGGCAAAAATCGAGTACAACTAACTTCTATCTTGTTGTTTTTGCAATGGACTTTTTAGTATTGAGAATGGAAATATCCGATCTATGTTGTTGATTTGTTAAAGGCATATAGGTTGTTCACTTGGCATGGGAAATAGCACTTTGCTTAGGAATTTGCCCCAGAGCTTGTGAATGTGGGGAAGTTTCACTTTGCAAAGAATCCCAAATCTTTGCTTGCACTTTATTGAATGATTGAAGTCAGCAGAGCTTCATCCCATTGATTAAACTCTAGTGCAACTTCTCTTGCAAAGTGAACAGCCTATTTTCCTTTAATAAATCAATGCAATAAGTCACCTCTATGATCATCCTCTTTTCGGGCAAAACACATTAGTGAGGACCCAGGTGGGGTAAATCTTTAGACTTCTAAAGAAGTTTTAAAATCAACTTGGTGTGTAGCAAATTGCTTGGTGGATTGTAACTGGAGCCATGCTCAGGAGCCATGCCTTCCCGAGTTGGTTAGTGGATATTGAAGAGTGGGCTTTGGAGTGGTATTGTTTTAATGAATATTGCTTGAGACGGTTTGTTGATTATTCTTGAATGATAATCTGGGAGGGTATTGCATACGATCCTAATATTTCATTTTAGTGTTTCCAAGCTTATTATTTTGAGAGAGGAGAACAAAGGAGACATGCTGCTGCATCAAGCTATATGCTCCACATCTAACAGAAACAAGATAGTTTAAACTATACCCAAAAGCCAAAACTAACAATATGCAAGATATTATAAAAGTGGGCTGTTGTGTTGCCATTGAGTGTTAGAACTTGCATCATTTTTAAAATAGAAGAATAACAAAATGGCCTACAACAGCTGCCCACATAGGATCAGCTTTAGCCAATGTTTGGCCAATGTTAAGATGCCAGTGCTACTTTATAATAATTTCCCAGGGTATACCAAATGTAAGTACTCAGGGTCCTGATTGTCCCAATGACCACCATACTAGTATAATTTATGACTCTAGCTCATTGAGAAATTATACTGCTACAGAATTTCTTATTAGTGCTTGAAAATTGAATAAATGGTCCTCTATCTTTTTTTGAGCACTGACAAATCGGCCGCTATACGATTCAAAACTTATGCTGAACTTCAAAGGCTTTCGGCTTCTGAAATCTGTATTGATACCAAATGTAGTTGAACTTTTTTTTTAAATGCCATAAATGCCTTTGAATGTGCCTTATTCATCACATTGATTTACAGACATCCAAATTATTTGCCAAGTTAGGAGGATTTTATAGAAATAAAACAGGCCAAAGTCTTCTAGTAAAGAAAGCATGTTGTTTAACAGATGCTTATGTCCATAACTGGATTATGTCAATAGAGTTTATAAAGAAACTCTTCAGGCTTTCGTCAGGAAATTGACTACACCACTGTGTAAACTCACTGACAAATGCAGATTATAATCTCGCCATTAAGGTCACAGTGAATAGATAAACAGTGAAAAAAAATAGAAGAATTGACACTTTAGCCTAGTACACAGCTCTAGTTTTTTTTTTCCGTTCTACGCAACGGGTTGGTGACTACCCTGTGGCCTCTTTCTCTCATACTTTCACTTCAGAACAAGGGGTACAACATCACACAAGCCCTAATAGTCCCAATGGCTATTAAAGCCACATTAACCACTTGCCGACTGCCCGCATGACTATTTACGTCGGCAGTCAGCCCCTCACAGGCAGAGCGACGTAGGGCTACCTCGCTAGCCTGTAAAGGTCTAGGGAGCGAGCGCTCGCCTCTGGAGGCGCGCTCCCGCGCGGTCACGAACCCCCCCGCGCGTGTGACTGGCGGACCCGATGTCCGCCGGTCATTCGCGATCGTCCGTTAGAGCGGGAGAAAAGCAGGCGGCTAATGTAAACAAGCCGCCTGTCATTCTCCCCTGTGTATGAATGGTGATTATACGGTTCTACTATGTAGGACCGTTGATCACTGTTCATACACCTCAAGCCACATCCAATCACAGTTAGAATCACGCCCCTAGGGACACACATAACCACTCCCTCTCAAAAAAGTTAACCCCTTCACTGCCAGTGTCATTTTACAGTAACAGTGCATATGTATAGCACTGATTACTGCAGTAATGTCACTGGTAACCCCAAAAGTGTCAAAAATGTCAGTCAAGGGTCCGATCTGTCCGGCGCAATGTCGCAGTACCGCAAAACAAAATCGCAGATCGCCGCCATTACGCGTTAAAAAAAAAACAACAAAAATGACAAAAATCTTTCCCTTAGTTTGTAAACGCAATAACTTTTGCGCAAACCAATCAAAATACGCTTTTTGCAATTTTTTTTTACCAAACATATGTAGCAGAAAACAAATTAGCCTAAAATGTTAAAAAATTTAGATTTTTACATTTTTTTGGGGGGAATTTCATATAAAAAAATGTGAAAAATATTGTTATTTTTGCAAAATTGACGCTCTTTTTTTGTTTATAGCGCAAAAAGTAAAAATCGCACAGGTGATCAAATACCACCAAAAGATAGCTCTGTTTGTAGGAAAAAAAGGACGTCGAATTAGCTTGGGTACAGCGTCGCACGACCGTGCAATTGTCCGTTAAAGTCACGCAGTGCCGAATCGCAAAATAGGCCCTGTCAGGAAGGGGGTAAAATCTTCCGGGGCTTAAGTGGTTAAGTTCCAACTCCCTGGTATTATCTCAGGCTTCACTCACCACACTTTTTGAGCAAGCGTGGCTACTGTGCATGTCAGAGACAGATCCCCAGAAACTGGGGCTTTTGAAGACAGTCTGGGCTGGGCTCCTTAACCATCAAGAAACCCTTCCCAGTGTGCCTCCTGAATACTGCACCCAAATCACATTTGCTCTGATTAGAGGTTTGCTTTAAACTAGGACTCTGTTGTTCATCCTGCAGAGATGAAACCATCGTGCACAACAATCAGGTGTTGGCTTCTAAATGCTTGTGACTCCTCAAGAGGTTTTCCAATTTAATGTTGAGAAATATCTGTTTAGTTAACTATTATACCCTTTTCACCTTAGAATTAGGCCCCTTTACTGAACACCTGCTCAAACTAAAGACTGGCTGACTGGAAGATAAAAGGGGTTACAAGTCCTTGGCCTTGTGGCATTCCAGATAAGGCCAGGTAGACCTTTCACTGCCTATCTTTTGTGGTTTTACACTTGGACAACTATTTTGTTTATAGAATAAAAAAAATCATGTTTTCTTATTCTTAGTATGACTACAGCATGACTATTTTATTTGCATTGCTATTTTCCGCAAATGTTTTTTTACTTCTTACTGAACAGCACCAGCACAATTAAAGTATAAAGCCCCGTACACACGCACAGATTGTTGGCCAACTGATCGGCCAACTTTTGTCCAGTGTTGTTTATTGGTTGAAATGTGCTCTAGACTTGCACTGGACTTTTGTTGGCCAACAAAAACCAACTTCAGAAGTGATGTCATGTTCTGGTTGACTTTCAGTGTGTTTTTTCTTCTCTGAGCATGCCCAGTCTTGCTCATCTGATTTTTGTCTGCCGAAATCTGTACTGACTGAGGAACAATCGGCCGTTGTGTTGTTGGCCAACAAAAATTTTATAGCATGCACACCAGATTTTTTTCGGCCGAAAATTCGAAGTTGGTTGTCGGAAGCATCATACTAACAAGCCTACAATCGGCCGATCGGACGTTGGCCGAAAATTTACGGCCAACAATCTGCGCGTGTGTACGGGGCTTTACCTCTATTTCTCAAATGGCAAACATTTGTCAGTATGCTGTGACATAACTATCAAAATGACCCCAACATACAGCACTTTGCCAATAATTAAAGCAGTCTTAACATAAAGCTCTCCATTCATTTGTACAGATTTAAGTTAGAGCTACAGCTCATGACAAATTTATCTATTTCTCTGCAGCCAATTGATACCTGTCATATTCACTATGTAACCTTAGTATTTATTGATGACCATTATGAGCTTCTGTGGGCTGCTCAGTGGTGCTAATATAGAAAAATTATTGCTTTCTTGGATGCCATAAATATTTTTGAATTATGTAGATATGCGTTTATGTGACAGAGGTGCTGCTTAGGCTTATTCTAGAAACGATAGTCACTATTGACTCTACAAATGTAACCTGTGGTGTTTTTATCCCTCTTGCATATTGGCTCTATTACCTTTAGTCCTTCAAACAGCTGGTATTCACATGTGTTCAGCAGACTTGCTTTCAAGGAATGTGCATTAAAAGGCTATTGAAGGATAAGAGACCCACTGTGGAATAAAAGCTGAAACTATTTTGATACGTTTTAGGTCGGTCTTTTATGATTGTAACTGTTGGGTATTGGCTTTGTATATTAACTACTCTCCCATGGTTAGATTTGTTCAGCTATGTCAACAGCCCTAGATGCTTATTTTAAAATAGAGAATTGGTTTTTAGAATACACCTTACCAGGTCTTAAAAAAGTTTAAAAAGGTTGCTGATGTGCATACACCTTTTGGTGCCTTGGCTTCTCTTAAAGCCAAAATTCAGTGGGTCTTATGCTTAGTTGCAACATGAAACAAAATTGAAGCCCCATTTACAACTTGAGCCTAAAGTCCAAGGGGCTTCACAAGGACACAGAGGTTGATTAAAATGGAAACAGATACTTCCAGGCACCCCAATGTGCCTGATCATTAGCGCTGTTGTTGCTTTAGGCACATTTAGACCAGGTCAAAGCCACTGTTTTAGAAAAATTCTAAAACATAAACTTCTATCCTGTAATGTACTGTGAAAAGTCAGTTCACTCTACCTTATTCTGGGTGGTGGAATATGGGGGTGGGAGGTGAACGTGGGGTTGTGGAGGCCTAAGTAAAACATGTGGAAGCAAAAAAAGGACTGTGGGCAGTATGCTCATCAGGAATTAGAACACTGCTGGTGGTGCTATGGTCCTCAGACATAAATATTGTAGTTCTGTTACCCACCAGTGGGTGTCTCCCAACAGTCATCAGGTCTCAGCATTAAGTCACCACCTGATTCTGGTTGCTGGGAGGGTATTTGGTCCCACCGGAGAAGTTACATAGTGCCTCAGCATTTTACCTGTGCAACTGTATATTTGGAATCCGTTACTCCCTAAACCAGCTACCTGTTCTGACCTTGTTCTGGACCTATCTTGCTCTCTGTTATTGTGAACTCCCACCTCCCCTGCTCCACCTGATGCCCCTTTTTTTCTATACATAGTTAGGTAGTTGGTTTACACTTTAATGCGTGTTTACTGGGTAGTGTACAGGTTGCTGTATTTATATTTATTGTTACTTGTGTTCTTAATGAATTGTATTTTGCTATATACTTGAAGGCTGAACAAAAGAAATCTGACTGATGATTACATCCACGCTACACAAGGTGGCTAGATGAATCTCCAATGCTGTCTATTGTATTTTGTCAGTCGGCACCTTTGGTAGTCAGAATACCCAATTGATTGGATACAGGTGTAATTCGGCCAATCATTTTCCACCTTTCTCCTTTATCAAAAATTGATTGTTTAATTGACTTTTGTTGAACCGGGTGGCGCCAACAGCAGAGCCTCATGGGGAGTGGCCCACAAAATGTGTTCAACCTTTCCAGCGTACTGATGGTAGACGGGTCTAGTGACTTCACTTTACTGAACACTTTTCTGCCATGGCAGGAGTGCTTTCATGTGTTACTGATTGCGACATGCACTTTTGTGAGTATTAATTTATCTTTCATTTAATACATTTTACATACTTCATGAGGACAGGATACTCTGACCTTTAGTCATGTTAATATGAGATTCATAATCAGACAACCTTTCATACATAAGCTCCTTTATCACAAGCTATTTGCTGACTTCTGGGAAATGAGTCAGTTATTTGAGTGGTGGATGATAACTATGGAGAGGGCTACGTACTAAAACAGTAAGAGAAATTTGCTATCTATGGTAGTTTTCAGAAGATGGTAGCTGGTTGCAGGCTGAAATGTAGAATGTTTTCTAAGGCAATTACACTTATCAGTTTATTAATGAAACCGGAGATCTTTTAAACATTATTTCAAAGAGGTCAAAGTGAATATATTGACATTTCTGATAATATACTTTGAAAGGTTTAAAGTTCAGGATGGTTTAAGATACATAAGAAAAATAGAGTGAACTAATGCTGTGTTGTAGGTTCAACCAAAGGTGAGATGGGAAAGATGAATATCCCCTCGTAAAATAAATATTCATGTGGCGGGTCTAAATGATATAACCAAACCATATAAAATAAAGTTACATTGCAGCATGACTTCCTAATTATTATCTGTTCCTTGCCGTCTGGCAGGTTTATGGTAAAAGCATAACTTGCATAGATATGTTTGAAAGAGTATAGGATTATAACGTATGTTATTTATTATGGCGTAAGTGAGGAAGGATTAGAGAATGTCTTATTGATAAATTCCTAGATTACCTCAATTGAAGATATAAAACTGCTGTATATTAGGTGTTTAATGTATTTTGTAGCTGTGGATTTTTGATGAAGACTTAGAGGTGTATTTATCAAAGTGTGTGCGCCTTGAATGACAATTGTATGCATTTTGGCTTGAAACATTGAGAAATGGACCACTTAAAGTGGATGGCAAATTAAATACATGTGAATCATTACAGTGTGGCTAGCCCTACTCAACCATCCATGTTTTCTTTTTTTTCCATAAAATGCTAAATACATTTTTCTGTCTTTTTTCAGGTCACATGACCACTGAGACATTTTAAGGGCTCCCTCCTGTCTGCACGGCGGGTGAGCTCTAAAGGCCTACCTACATCTCTAGAAGAAATGTTTTCGAATGCAAATTGGGGGAGGCTGACAACACTGCTGCAAATTTAGTCATGGCACTGTCGGGTGATTAGAGTCAAACAGTATGTGTGTTTTTAATGAGTTAAAACCAGACCAAAACTGTATTTGTTAAGGACATGGTAGCCCACTTTTGTTTAAGAACAAGTAAAAGATTCATATACAGTATGTATATCTTCCCACACAGGGGGTTCTCACCATCACTGTGAAAATTAAACTTCTGCCTCCAAGTTGTCTAGTAGCAGCTTTATTGCTTCTAGTACCTCTGCAGGGTCTTTCAGACCATCAAACACATTTTGGTTTTCCTGACTATCAAATACGTCTCAGTGGTATGCACAGGCACTGAACCTTGGCCCTGCGGCTTTCCTTGGATCTCCCTGGCTGCGCTTGTCCCTCCTGGATTTAGTCAATACAGCCTCCTGGCTCCTTACATCCCAATTCCTGATGCACACAGCTTCTCACGTGGCTCCCCTCATCCCCTCAGACACACTGAACTGCCTCGGGAGAGTAGGACCTGAGCTCTAAATCTGGGTCAATTATAAAACCAGCCCACACCTGACTAATCAGCATGCCTGCTTCTCCAAAAATCTAGGGTAAACCATCTATCTTCCGAGTAGCACAGGGTCACCCTGCTACAGCAGGTACAGCTAGGCAGGTGTCCCCTTTCAGGGTTACTTCACCTCCTGGTGGAGTACTATGGGTGGCCCTATAAAAGGTGGATGTTGGTGACTTTTCAGCAATGGTACTGCCCCCTGCAGATCGTACTATATAAAAAGGGCTTACTAGGAGAGTTCCTGGGGAGTTGCTGCCAAAAATGTTACTCCGTTGGTATGGATAACCCCCTTTTGAGGGGAATTGGGGGTGATAAGAGCCCAGTCAGGGGTTTCCAGTGGGGAACTTAGCTTTAAATTTTTTTTTTTTACCACGTGCCTACTGGGCACTTTTTTCCTCTTCCTGCCCTGGCCAATTTTCAGCCTTTAGCAATCTCACACTTTGAATGAAAGTTGCGCGGTCATACAACACTGTACCCAAATTAAATTTGTATAATTTTTTTCTCACGAATAGAGCTTTCTTTTGGTGGTATTTAATCACCACTGGGTTTTTTATTTTTTTCGAAATAAACGAAAAAATCCTGAAAATTTTGAAAAAAAAAACAGTTTTTCATAGTTTGGTATAACATTTTGCAAACAGGTAATTGCTTTCCTTCACTGATGTGCACTGATGAGGCTGCACTGATGGGCACTGATAGGCTGCACTGATTGGCACTGATGAGGTGGCACTGGTGAGGCTGCACTGATGAGGCGGCAGTAGTGGGCTCTGATGAAGAGGCACTGATAAAGGCAGCACTGATAGGTGGCACTGATGGGCACTGATGAGCACTGATAGGCAGCACTGATAGGTGACACTGATGGGCACTGAATGGCAGTACTGGTGGGCACTGATTGACAGCACTTGTAGGCCCTGATAGGCAGCACTGGTAAGAACTGTTGAGACTGCACTGATAATCAGTGTCCTGAATTTCAGTGTAGATTTTCAGTGTAGACGTCTAGTGTTGAGCGAACACGGACTGTATTATTCGTGTTCGTACCGAATAATTGGATTTTTTGTACCCGAACACGGACACGGACACTTTACTGTATGTTCGGGTAAAAATCCGTGTTCGGTCGTTTTATTTCCGGGTTTTGCATGCTTTGGCGCTCTTTTCATGGCGGGCTTTCAACAGCCAATCAACAATCGTTTAACTGGTGTGCCTTAAGCCATCCCAGCCATGCCTGCAAATGTCTCAGTAGCTGTGATTGGCCGTCTGAAGCATGTGACCAAGTCTTTATAAGTTCGAGGCAGCCGCAGCGGCGTCATTATGCTGCTTAGATTCAGGGACAGAGCACACATCAACGTGCTGGCTGCTGATTAGGGAAAGATAGGCAGGAAAAAACCATTTGTGTCCGGATAGAATTGAGGGACAGGTCGGAGTGTTTAGGCAGGGCGAGTTGTAGGCATTTTAGGGATAGAGTCTGCTGAATTATAGGGTCAGTGTCTTCTACAAACTACAATCGATATTGCTGTGTGGGGGGTGGGGTGAATCTGCACTCAATCCTGATCTACGATCTCTTCTCAATCCTGTTAGGGACAGAGTCTGCTGAATTTTAGGGAAACTGTGTTCTACAAACTACAATCGATATTGCTGTGTGGTGTGGGATTGGAGATAGGCAGGTGTCAGTGATCCACATCCATTTTTCTGTGTGTGAGCTGCAGTGAACACAATCTTTTTGGGCTGCAGTGAACACAATCTTTTTGGGCTGCAGTGAACACAATCTTTTTGGGCTGCAGTTAACACAATCTTTTTGGGCTGCAGTGAACACAATCTTTTTGGGGTGCAGTGAACAAAATCTTTTTGGGGTGCAGTGAACACAATCCTTTTTGGTGTGCAGTGAACACAATCTTTGTGGGGTGCAGTGAACAAAATCCTTTGTGGGGTGCAGTGAACACAATCTTTTTGGGGTGCAGTGAACAAAATCCTTTTTGGGGTGCAGTGAACAACATCCTTTTTGGGGTGCAGTGAACACAATCTTTTTGGGGTGCAGTGAACAAAATCCTTTGTGGGGTGCAGTGAACACAATCTTTTTGGGGTGCAGTGAACACAATCTTTTTGGGGTGGAGTGAACAACATCCTTTTTGGGGTGCAGTGAACAAAATCCTTTTTGGGGTGCAGTGAACAAAATCATTTTTGGGGTGCAGTGAACACAATCTTTTTGGGGTGCAGTGAACACAATCTTTGTGGGGTGCAGTGAACACAATCTTTTTGGGGTGGAGTGAACAACATCCTTTTTGGGGTGCAGTGAACAACATCCTTTTTGGGGTGCAGTGAACACAATCTTTTTGGGGTGCAGTGAACACAATCTTTGTGGGGTACAGTGAACAGAATCTTTGTGGGGTGCAGTGAACACAATCTTTGGGGGGTACAGTGAACACAATCTTTGTGAGGTGCAGTGAACACAATCTTTGTGGGGTGCAGTGAACACAATCATTGTGGGGTGCAGTGAACTCAATCTTTGTGGGGTACAGTGAACACAATCTCATACTTCTGAAGGTTTGAGGGTGCTGCCTGTTCCATACTCCCCCTACTCCTCATCTAGCCTTTTAGGGGTACAAACAATAGTAATTGGGGCCTAGTGTGGTTGTGTACGTGTGATATACATACACTTTTTTGGGATCATATTTTCTATTCCGCTATTTAATCAAAAACCTTTGGGGATCAGTTAAATTGGGGGATAGTCTGTGTTGGTACGTGTGAGAGAGATCCACCTTTCCAAGTTGTTGGGGTTCATCTCATACTTCTGAAGGTTTGAGGGTGCTGCCTGTTCCATACTCCCCCTACTCCTAGCCTTTTAGGGGTACAAACAATAGTAATTGGGGCCTAGTGTGGTTGTGTACGTGTGATATACATACACTTTTTTGGGATCATATTTTCTATTCCGCTATTTAATCAAAAACCTTTGGGGATCAGTTAAATTGGGGGATAGTCTGTGTTGGTACGTGTGAGAGAGATCCACCTTTCCAAGTTGTTGGGGTTCATCTCATACTTCTGAAGGTTTGAGGGTGCTGCCTGTTCCATACTCCCCCTACTCCTAGCCTTTTAGGGGTACAAACAATAGTAATTGGGGCCTAGTGTGGTTGTGTACGTGTGATATACATACACTTTTTTGGGATCATATTTTCTATTCCGCTATTTAATCAAAAACCTTTGGGGATCAGTTAAATTGGGGGATAGTCTGTGTTGGTACGTGTGAGAGAGATCCACCTTTCCAAGTTGTTGGGGTTCATCTCATACTTCTGAAGGTTTGAGGGTGCTGCCTGTTCCATACTCCCCCCTACTCCTAGCCTTTTAGGGGTACAAACAATAGTAATTGGGGCCTAGTGTGGTTGTGTACGTGTGATATACATACACTTTTTTGGGATCATATTTTCTATTCCGCTATTTAATCAAAAACCTTTGGGGATCAGTTAAATTGGGGGATAGTCTGTGTTGGTACGTGTGAGAGAGATCCACCTTTCCAAGTTGTTGGGGTTCATCTCATACTTCTGAAGGTTTGAGGGTGCTGCCTGTTCCATACTCCCCCTACTCCTAGCCTTTTAGGGGTACAAACAATAGTAATTGGGGCCTAGTGTGGTTGTGTACGTGTGATATACATACACTTTTTTGGGATCATATTTTCTATTCCGCTATTTAATCAAAAACCTTTGGGGATCAGTTAAATTGGGGGATAGTCTGTGTTGGTACGTGTGAGAGAGATCCACCTTTCCAAGTTGTTGGGGTTCATCTCATACTTCTGAAGGTTTGAGGGTGCTGCCTGTTCCATACTCCCCCTACTCCTAGCCTTTTAGGGGTACAAACAATAGTAATTGGGGCCTAGTGTGGTTGTGTACGTGTGATATACATACACTTTTTTGGGATCATATTTTCTATTCCGCTATTTAATCAAAAACCTTTGGGGATCAGTTAAATTGGGGGATAATCTGTGTTGGTACGTGTGAGAGAGATCCACCTTTCCAAGTTGTTGGGGTTCATCTCATACTTCTGAAGGTTTGAGGGTGCTGCCTGTTCCATACCCCCCCTACTCCTCATCTAGCCTTTTAGGGGTACAAACAATAGTAATTGGGGCCTAGTGTGGTTGTGTACGTGTGATATACATACACTTTTTTTGGATCATATTTTCTATTCCGCTATTTAATCAAAAACCTTTGGGGATCAGTTAAATTGGGGGATAGTCTGTGTTGGTACGTGTGAGAGAGATCCACCTTTCCAAGTTGTTGGGGTTCATCTCATACTTCTGAAGGTTTGAGGGTGCTGCCTGTTCCATACCCCCCCTACTCCTCATCTAGCCTTTTAGGGGTACAAACAATAGTAATTGGGGCCTAGTGTGGTTGTGTACGTGTGATATACATACACTTTTTTTTGATCATATTTCCTATTCCGCTATTCAATAAAAACCTTTGAGGATCAATTGAATTGCGGGATAGTCTGTGTCGGTACGTGTGAGAGAGATCCACCTTTCCAAGTTGTTGGGGTTCATCTCATACTTCTGAAGGTTTGAGGGTGCTGCCTGTTCCATACTCCCCCTACTCCTCATCTAGCCTTTTAGGGGTACAAACAATAGTAATTGGGGCCCAGTGTGGTTGTGTACGTGTGATATACATACACTTTTTTGGGATCATATTTTCTATTCCGCTATTTAATCAAAAACCTTTGGGGATCAGTTAAATTGGGGGATAGTCTGTGTCGGTACGTGTGAGAGAGATCCACCTTTCCAAGTTGTTGGGGTTCATCTCATACTTCTGAAGGTTTGAGGGTGCTGCCTGTTCCATACCCCCCCTACTCCTCATCTAGCCTTTTAGGGGTACAAACAATAGTAATTGGGGCCTAGTGTGGTTGTGTACGTGCGAGATACATACACTTTTTTTGATCATATTTCCTATTCCGCTATTCAATAAAAACCTTTGAGGATCAATTGAATTGCGGGATAGTCTGTGTCGGTACGTGTGAGAGAGATCCACCTTTCCAAGTTGTTGGGGTTCATCTCATACTTCTGAAGGTTTGAGGGTGCTGCCTGTTCCATACTCCCCCTACTCCTCATCTAGCCTTTTAGGGGTACAAACAATAGTAATTGGGGCCCAGTGTGGTTGTGTACGTGTGATATACATACACTTTTTTTGGATCATATTTTCTATTCCGCTATTTAATTTAACTGGGCCTCCATGCGAGACCTGTGTGCCTTGTTGCGCTGTTTTGAGTACTCCACCAACATGGCCAGTGGCAATGACGCCGTTCTCAGCTTAACTATCCCACTTCTATGCCTCCTTGAAAAAACAATTCGGGCGATGATGGAAGAGGATGTGGCACAGGATGAGGAGGAGGAGGAGGATGAAGAGGTAACATTTCCAAGGCTTTCAGGGCAGTCATTCGCAAGGGGCTCCGAGGGTGGGTTCCTGCACACGCAAACGCCAGGGACGCAATTGTCCAGCAGGGGCACAGTTCTGGAGGATGAGGAGGATGAGGAGGAGGAGGAGCTGGAGGAGGAGATGGAACCATGTTCACAGCAGGGTGGCACCCAGGCCAGCTCATGGCCATCACTGGTGCGTGGCTGGGGGGATACAGAGGACACGGACGATACACCTCCCACAGAGGACAGCCTTTCGTTGCCTCTGGGCAGCCTGGCACACATGAGCGATTACATGCTGCAGTGTCTCCACAACGACCGCCGAGTTGCCCACATTCTAACTTGTGCTGATTACTGGGTGGCCACGCTGCTGGATCCCCGTTACAAGGACAACGTACCGTCCTTAATTCACTCACTGGATTATATTTAGCACGGCTGGGGGCGTTATAACAGACAAGCGCAGCCGCCTGTCCAGAGACAATGTGGACAAGCTCACGTTCATTAAAATGAACCAGGCATGGATCCCACGGGACTTTTCCGTACCTTATGCAGAATAGCAATGGATACCGACCTTACCCACCCATTGTTCCATTTTTGCTCTTTCTCACTCTTTTGGGGTGTACCCTCATTTAAAATTTTTGAAAAGAAGCAGTGTTGGCTACCTCGTCCTCCTCCTCAGGGCCAGATTAATGTAGGGGCTATTGGAGCTGCAGCTCCAGGCCCCTACCTTTTATATAGGCCCCGGGTTGGCCATATTCACTGTTACCGCTCTTCTGTCACTTGTAAACACAGAAGTCTGGCTTCTATGCTCGCTTCCCCAGGCAGCACCCTCAGAACCTCCCCACACAGCGTGAAGGCCGGACAAGGAGGGACAGTTGGCGATGCATGGATGTGTTTATGGGCTTCAGAGACAGCATCCCATGTTGAATTAGGCATGCATGGCTGCACCCTTCCTCCTCTGGGTGCATGGCAAGGCACGGCCCTTAAGGCCCTTCAAAATCCTCAGCACCAAGCCCATGATGCTGTTAATCCGGCCCTGGTCCTCCTCCACCGCCGCTTCCACCTACACCGCCCATAGGTGTGCGCAGCCTATTGCATTAAGGTGTGCACCCCAAAGTTGAAATACACATGCATGTGTTTGCCAGCAGGGAGAGTAATGTATCGGGGCCATGTACCTGTAGGCAAGGAGAAATAGAGCAGAGCAGGTCCCAGGGAGATCTTTCCCATCTCCTCACTGGCAATGCTATGTGCCCTAGGTGATTAGGGTGTGCCCAGGCACACCCAGCACACCCTGTGCGCACGCCTATGTCACCGCCACATCCACCACCACCTCAACCTCCCTCCTACTCCATATGGGCCTCGTCCTTCAGAGATGAAGAAGAACATTGTTTTATTTTTCTGTTTTTTTTTTGTTGTTTTAAGTTATTTCCCTATCCACATTTGTTTGCAGAGCACTTGCCATGCTCTTAATTACGTTTTGCTGCCATTTGCAGCACTCTAGCCCTTTCCTTTGGTGTTTTAGAGCCATTTTAGTGCCTTAAAGTTCGGGTCCCCATTGACTTCAATGGGGTTCGGTGTCCGGGAAAAGTTCGGTAAAAGTCCGGGACACGGACCCGGACTTTTTTTTAAAGTTCGGCCGAACCCGTCGAACACGGACATCTAGGTGTTCGCTCAACCCTATAGACGTCCCTTTTACGCAAGCAAGTTATCAGCTTTCCTTTCCTCACACTGTCAAAGGAATGCCGATAACCGACTTGTGTTTACATACTGATCTGCTGTGATTGGACACAGCTGATCACGTGGTAAAAGGCCGTTGTGATTGGCCCTTTCCCCCAATCTTTGATCACAGAGCACGCCACCAAATATGATGCTCCCAGAACTGGCCCAGCTGTGCTGTGGCTGTCATTCAGCTATAGCGTAGTCAGCAAGTGGTTAATGAATGTGAAAGTGAAATAATTTTTATGAATTATATTTCCTGGATTTTTTACACTTGAAATGGAAACTGTTGGATATTTTCAAAAAGTTTTAATTTTGCTTGATTATATTAAAATCTTCAAAAATATGTTTTATATAATTCCTTATTTATACCTGCCTCATGTGCCTCATTTAAAAGTATACGCTCTACTGGATACATTTCACACAGTGCAGCTAATATCCTTGTTGAATGACTGCCATGCAAAAATTGATTACAGGATATGCTACCTTAAGTGTAAGAGATACTTGTGCAGAAAAAATGATGTATGGCAGTTGAAAATAATATAAAGAGTAGGGAATATCCACAGGACTTGGGCCAATAATTTGAGTAGTCCACTATACCACCAATATGGTGTTGATTACCGTGCTCGACACAAAACTATAAAAATAAACACGGGGAAGGCTCCTAAAACCCAAGTATCTATTTTCTGGGAGCCTTCCCAGACTTTATTTTCATGTCCTACAGTCTTCTGTAGCTGCCTTAAAATAGAACTATAGGCCAAACTTTTCTTTTCCTGTTGGATGGAGTAAGTGAGAGTTATAACCCCCGTCAGATGTTTTTTCACCATTTGTTTCCCATTGCAGAGTTTTCCCTTCACTTCCTGTCCCATAGCCAAACAGTAACTGAGAAGAAATCCCTGCAAAATTAGGGAATTCATTGGGGACCCCCAGGTCACCAGAACTAGTGTCTCCATTGGAAGAGTTCCCCTTTATTACTTTTCTGGGGACAAAATCTGGGATTTGTTTTTGCTTTCACTTTTAATAATAATGGAAAACAGGACAAATGGAGAGGGTGAATCTCCTTAATTGGGGGCACAGACAGCAATAAAAACTGATGTGGGTTCCAAGCCAACTACACTCTACCCAAAACTAAAAAAAGTTCTGCCTTTAGTTATACTTTAATGATGTGCTGCACAGAGGACACAGGTTACACACATAGCTGAAGGAGCCAACCAAATGGCACACCCCTTCTCCTCTCCAAATAGAAAGTTTGGAAGAACAGGTAACAAAGAACTAGTGCTTGGCTTTCTTATCCCAAAACCCAGCATGTACTTGCACACACCGAGGCTGGGTTCACACTAGTGTGAATTGGAAGCGGGTTTGCCCGGCATCTGATTGGCATGTCAGGGGACTGTGACCGGCCCTCAATGGAGCCGGTTCACACAGCCCTGTGACGGCTGCGGAGCAGTTTGCAGAAGAGTCCTGTGTGTCTTTTGGTTAATTTCAGGTCCGATCCCAGCCACAAATTTTGGCCGTATTCATCCCTTAAATGGAGAACAGGTACAAACCGGACCCCTGCTGTGAGCCGCCCTGCGCAGCAGTGTGAGCCCAGCCTGAGGGATTTAGACAGCTATTAGGGTGCTCCAAGACAAGGGGATGCACCCTCTACCACTGTAATAATATTGGTCATTCTCTGCTGAGCAGTATGGTCACCCACTCTCTGCTGAACTCTCTCTAAGACAAAACATCAAACATGTGTTCTTTCTTATATCAACCACTTGCTGACCGCCGCAAGTACATATACTGCGTCGGTCAGCCCCGTGTAGGCAAAGTGACGTATGGGTACGTCACTCGCCTGCGAGCCTATAGAGGGCGAGCATAAGCCGCCAGAGGTGCGCGCCCGCCCACGCTTGTTCACTGTGATCCCCGCGCGTGTGACTGGCGGACTCGATGTCCGCTGGCCACTCACGATCGTCCGGTACAGAGGGAGAAAGGCAGGCGGCTAATGTAAACAAAGCCGCCTGTCATTCTCCCTTGTGTAAGTGCAGAGATCATACGGCCCTGCTATGTAGGATCGTATATCTCTGTAGTTCCACAAACAGCCACATCCCATAACAGTTAGAAGCACGCCCCTAGGGACACATTTAACCCCTCCTTCTCCAATAAAGTTAACCCCTTCCGTGCCAGTGTCATTTTTACACTAACAGTGCATATGTATAGCACTGATTACTGTAGTAATGTCACTGGTACCCCCAAAAGTGTCAAAAATGTCAGTCAAGGGTCCGATCTGTCCGCCGCAATGTCGCAATCCCGCAAAAAATCGCAGATTGCTGCCATTACTCGTTAAAAAAAAAAAACAATAAAAATGACAAAAATCTTTCCCTTAGTTAGTAAACGCAATAACTTTTGCGCAAACCATTCAAAATACGCTTATTGCGTTTTTTTTTACCAAGCATATGTAGCAGAAAACAAATTGGCCTAAAATGTTAAAAAATTTTGATTTTTACATTTTGGGGGGGGGGGGGGGGGAATTTCATATAAAAAAATTTAAAAAAAATGTTGATATTTTTGCAAAATTGTCGCTCTTTTTTTTGTTCATAGCGCATGATCAAAAAATATTTTTTTTTTTTTAAATACCACCAAAAGAAAGCTCTGTTTGTGGGGAAAAAAGGATGTCAAATTTGTTTAGGTACAGTGTCACACGACCGCGCAATTGTCCGTTAAAATCACGCAGTACCGAATCGCAAAATAGGGCCTGGTCAGGAAGGGGGTAAAATCTTCCGGGGCTTAAGTGGTTAGAGTAAAGATCTGCCCATGTATGACTAGTATTTGATTACAGTTTACTATCTTTTACAGGCTGTCAAGGCAGAGACTTTTGAACCTACAATCTTTATTTATGACTGCTTTAGCCATTATTCTAATTATTGCAGAGGGCACAATGGCACTGTCTATGTTGCCAAGAATAAAAGGTTTGTGCAACCCATGTAACTGCATGCAAAAGGAGACAATCGGGCATCAAATCTATCCTCTTTCACAGCTGCAGGAAGGCTTCATAATAATTTCATTAAGGTCATTCTTGAAGTAAAGTTAATTGCCATATATCGCAGGCAGGAACTTCCACTACAAAGCTCTCTCAGTGACAGCTCTTAAAACTGCCGTCGATGTCTTTGGAAGTGACCTATTATGTGCCCTGTGGGTAATAATGGACACACTGAAGGAAATAGACAGATGCTGGTTTCTTTGGATTCTAAATCAATTCAACATGAGCAGAGATTTCGATCTTTAGCCCTTTTTCAACTGCCGGGGAAGACCGCTTATGCTGGCATAAGATCAAAAGTGGTAACCACGCAACATTTTGCATCGGCCCCAGCTGGGAGGAAAACAATAAGAACTTTTTTTTTGTTAACATAAGCAAGTGGAGTCCTTTTTTTCAGCTAAAGCCATTGTAGTAGCTATCACTTATTTTTTTCTGAACTGTTGAGTTTAATTGTCTGTAGCAGCTTTTCTTTTACAAAGAATTTTATTAACAGATTGTAAAGACATACAGAGCCAACTGACTGAGACAATTATCTGGAGTGAACAACATAACTTGGAGAATAGCTCTGAAATAAAGTAGGATAAAAGAAAGTTAGAATAAGTAAAATATGGAATATTTAAACCACCTCACCATAACCTGTCAGGTTATACATACTTGGTATTCCCCAAGCCCTACCATAGAAGCCATTGTTTTCATACATTGCATTATTGATGAGCAACAAACCAGAACAAGCTGTATGCAGTCTGGAATTAGTGGCTGTATAGTATTAGGCTGAATCTGTGCTATACAACTGTGGTTCTGGATGTAGAGTTACCCAAAAGGGGTAAATAAACGATTTGCATAGCTCTGCCCTATATCTCAAAATGAGGAATAATCCTCTTGTTAACATCTTCTGTTCTAGGAAGGTTCTACTGTGCTTTACACTATTTCACCATAAGGCCTTTTGATTCCTTTGAACCCACCTCACTATATACTTTCTTGTTGGTCCCCAATCTATACTCCATTGAAACTATTGGGCTTGATTTACCAAAGGCAAATAGACTGTTCATTTTGCAAGGGAATTCACCCTAGAGTTCAGTGAATGAGGGGAAGTATCAGTTTGCAACGAGTACCCAATTGTTTGCAAGAAAAATAAAGACGGTATTTTTGCTTGCACAAATTGAATTATGAATGTCAGAAGACCTTCAACTCGATCACTAAGATCTGGGCCAAATTCAGGCAAAAGGCAACTTCTGTAGCAAAGTCTATCTGCAGTAATTCAACCCCATTGTCTCCATTAACCACTTGCCAACTCACTTGCAGTAAATGTCAACAGGCAGGCACAGCGACATACTGGTATGTTGCACATGCACATACACACTAGCACTCCCCCGGAACACAGCGGATCACGGTGTTCAGTGCTCACAGCAGCTGGGGTATCATGTGATCAGTATGACCAGACATAGTAATCGCATGATTACAATGTAAACAAAACAGTCATGAATGGCTTACGT
This sequence comes from Pelophylax lessonae, assembly GCF_965119305.1. Taxonomy (NCBI): domain Eukaryota; kingdom Metazoa; phylum Chordata; class Amphibia; order Anura; family Ranidae; genus Pelophylax; species Pelophylax lessonae. Next base: position 234,828,665 of record NC_138775.1, on the reverse strand, counting down.
TTATGACTGCTTGCTTACGGTTGTGAAGCTGTGATTGGCCCACAGCTATTACATGGTACCTGGCACCCTGTACCATGTGATTAGCTGTTTCCAATCACAGCATATCAACAATGAGCAAGCTGTCATGAATGGAAATCAATTCATGACAGTAATCATCATTGTTATAAACAATAAGGCTACTTTTACACTGGTTTGCATCAAAATTGCCTGTAAAATGCCTATGCGTTAATGGAGCATTTCTGCTGCGCTTTTGCAGTTTTTGCAGTGTTTCTTTTTAAAGGACATGCGACTCAAAAACTACACCAAAAACGCTTAGCGTGTGCATTTTTGAGGCATTTTTTATCCAATTTCTATTCATTTCAATGGGGTGAGCAGTTTTTTTAACTCCTTAAACATGCTCCAAAAATGCTGCAGGCAGGAATTTTTACACTGCAACGGAAGCGCACCACCCCAGTGTGAATGTATTTCTTTTTTTCATTTTCCTAAAAATTGTGACAAAAAAATTATAACTTTAAAAACTTGCCATGGCTCTTACTAAATACTTTGGACTATCTTCTTTCCAAAAAGGGGTACTTGTACTGTTCTGGCAATTTAGGGCCCCAAAAAGTGAGATAGGCTGTCAGTACATTAGAATTTATCAATTTTCAAATATATATACCATAGTTTGTAGACTCTAAAACTTTCACATTTCTAAATAATATACACTGCTTTTGTTTTCTTTGTTTTTTTATTAAAAAAATGTAGCAGACTATATTTTGACCTACATTTATGAATACAGATTATTAATTTGCAAAAGGTAGAACAGAAACTAAAAAAAATGAGTGTTTTATTTTTTAAAAAATGTAAGTATTTTTTTCATTGGTGGTGATTAAATACCACCAAAAGAAAATTCTCTTTGGTGTAAATAAAAATGAAATAAATCTTATTTGGGTACAGTGTTGCATGACTGAGCAATTGCACAGTGCTCAATAGTGAAAAACACCCTGTTCTTTAAGAAAGTAAAACCTTCCGGAGGTCAAGTGGTACACAAGGTACACATATTACACATGTCATATTTTTGTGATTTGTGGTGGAATCAGGCATGTAAATAACTTCAGTTCTAAGAAGGCTTTACTGTGCTATGCCTTTTATTTGTTTGGATTTAGAGTGATACCATTTTTTGGCTAACTAAGTACATTCTAGTGCGGGCTTTCATTATTGCTTAAAGAAGAGGCCAGTGTGTTTCCAAAGCTTGCACTAAAATCTATTTGTTTAGCCAATACATGGTATCACCCTTAATACAAACTTCTACTTTTGGCAATGGCTAACATGGAACAGCTCTATAAAAGGTCTTAAGTAAAAATTATGTTCCCTCAGTATTACCAATCAGTTTCAGCATGTCGATGTGATAAGCAATTTCAACAGCTCATAGCAAAAACTGTTCTTACTTTATGCTTGGCAAAAATATCGGAAGTTCCTACTAGTTGCCACCTGCATTGAACAAAAATCATGAACCTACCACCATTATCTCTGCTATATAAATTTAAAAACAAAAATTTAGATGTAGGATGCCTTTATTCATTTTATAATGTTGGTAAGTAAAAGAGGTAGAAATTGCTCTGTGTATGTATCTTTACTGTTTTAGCTGTTCATTGGTGGGGTCATCACAAGTTCTGAAGAATGTAGAGATGGCAAAGAGATGTCTTGACGAGGGGTTGCAACAAGACGATGGGCCCGGAATTTAGTATTGTATCTTCAGTCTCTGCTAGTGGAGTAAAACGGAATTTTTGTAAAATCTTACCTGTAAAATTCCTTTCTCTGAGTCCTCCGACAGTCGCCGCCTCTTCATATTCGTCACATATGGGGTATTAGACTTTGCTCCGAAGGAGTAGCTAGGCAACAGAATATGTTAACAATAAAGCTTTAACATATCCCACCCTCAAGGGGTGGTCCCCTCAGTCAATACCCTCCTACTTCCTGCAACCATATCTCAGTTTTAGTGGAATAGCAGTAGAGTATACATTCAAACCCCAAAAGAGGGGCGGGGGCGGCGACTGTCGGAGGACTCAGAGAAAGGAATTTTACAGGTAAGATTTTACAAAAATTCAGTTTTCTCTTACGTCCTCCGACAGTCGCCGCCTCTTCATATTCGTCACATATGGGGACGTCCCAAAGCAGTGCAAACATGAGGGGTGGGAAACGCATCCGCGCCGAAAGGCAACGCAGTCTCCACATCAAAGAAAGGAACCTTACCAAAGGAAGGAAACCAGCTGGGCAACAGCAAAAATAAGTGCTCAACAGGAGCAACAACCCAGGAAAAGACAAAAAACCCAGGGGATACAAAAAACTATCCCAACAGCCAGGAGTCCCCACAAGGGACCCTAGGGAACAGCCGCACTAAGAACCTTGCGGCCAAAGGAAGCATCCGCCGATGCCTGAACATCTACTTTGTAGAATTTTGTGAAAGTGTGCACGGTCGACCAAGTCGCCGCCTTACACACCTGGGCTACAAAAGCCCCATGACGGCAGGCCCAAGACGTACTCAGAGATCTAGTAGAGTGCGCCTTCACAGGCACAGGGGGAACCTTCCCCTGCAAGGCATAGGCCTGTTCAATGGTCTGCCTGATCCATTTGGCGATGGTAGAGGCCGAAGCCGCCACGCCCTTCCGAGGACCCTCTGGAAGAACAAACAAGGAGTCCGTCTTACGAAAGACTCAGTCGATTTAAGGTAAACCCTTATCGCCCGAACAACATCCAGAGAGTGTAATCTCATCTCCTTTGGATGTTTAGGCTTCGTGCACAACGAAGGCAAAACAATATCCTCGTTAAGATGGAATTCCGAAACTCGTTTCGGCAGAAAAGAAGGATTAGGTCGCAAGACCACCTTATCCAAAAGAACAACCAGGTACGGAGACTTGCAGGACAAAGCCGCCAGTTCCGACACTCTGCGAGCCGAAGTGATCGCCACCAAAAAGGCGACCTTTTTGGACAACATAGACAACGAGATCTCCCTGATCTGTTCAAAAGGAGCACGTTGTAACACAGATAGAACGAGATTCAAGTCCCAAGGGGGCAAAGGATCCCTCCTAGGAGGAACCAGATGCCGCACACCCTGAATAAAGGTGCCAACCAAGGAGTTGGAAGCCACGGGACGTTGAAACAGAACGGCCAGCGCAGACACCTGACCCTTTATCGTAGCCAGCGCCAAACGCTGATCGACACCCGTCTGAAGGAAAGACAGCACACGGGAAACCGAGTACGTGCGGGGTGAAAACCCCCTGGACTCACACCAGGCAAAATATGCCTTCCAAGTACGGTAATAAACCTTCCCAGAGGAAGACTTCCTCGCGTTGATCAAAGTATGAATGACCTCTGGAGAGAGACCCTTCTCCTTCAGGACCTCGGTCTCAACAGCCAGGCCGTCAAAGCCAGCGACTGTAAAGCAGGATGGTAAATCGGTCCTTGAGACAGTAGATCGTCTCGAAGAGGCAGACGCCAAGGGGCGTCGACTGCCAGATTCACGAGGTCTGCGTACCAGGACCGGCGAGGCCAGTCCGGTGCCACAAGAATCACCGTGCTGCGTTCCGAGTGTAACCTGCGAAGGAACCTGGACAGCAACTGAATCGGTGGAAACGCGTACATCAGCCTGTACTGATGCCACGGGGCCACTAACGCGTCCGACGCGTCTGCCCGAGGGTCGCGCGTCCTTGCCACGAACCTCTTCACCTTATAGTTGAGGCGAGACGCGAACAGGTCCACATCTGGAAGACCCCACTTCGCGCACAACATCTGGAAGACAGCCGGGTGGAGAGACCATTCCCCCTGATCCAGGGTCTGGCGACTCAGATAGTCCGCCTGCCAGTTCTCCACTCCCGGAATGTGAACCGCCGTTATCGCCGGGACATGAGTCTCGGCCCAAGATAGAATGTCGGCCACTTCTCGAGCCGCTCGGGCACTCCTGGTGCCCCCTTGGTGGTTGATGTAGGCCACCGCCGTGGCATTGTCCGTCTGCACCCGAACCGGGCAGCCCTGCAGCCGGTCCGTCCAGCGATGAAGACAGAGCCTTATCGCACGCAATTCCAGAATGTTGATCGGGAGGGAAGACTCCCCCTCCGACCAGGTCCCCTGGGCGGACAGAACGCCCAGAACACCACCCCAGCCCGACAGGCTGGCATCCGTGGTGATTACCGTCCACGAGATCGGACGAAACGACTTGCCCCCGGACACCAACGGGGACTGGAGCCACCACAGAAGGTTTTCCCTGGTGCGATGACTCAACGAGATCTGAAGATCCAGAGATTGAGGTCGCCCGTCCCACCTGGACAGGATCTCCGCTTGGAGACCCCGCGTGTGAAACTGCGCGAAAGGAATCGCCTCGAAGGCCGAGACCATCAATCCCAGACACCTCATACACGTCCGCAGAGACGAGTGTGGAACGTCCCTGAGGGACCTGACTTCCTCCTGAAGAGTCCTGAGTTTGTCTTCCGGCAGGAAGACCTTCGCCTGCACCGAGTCCAGTATCATTCCCAGATAGGGGAGACGAACCGACGGACTCAGTGTCGACTTTGGAACATTTATCGTCCAACCAAACTCCTGCAGAGTTTGCATTGTGACAGACAGGTCCTCCTCCAGACCCTGTCTGGTCGCAGACCGAACCAGAATGTCGTCCAGATACCCCAGGACAGAAATGCCCTGGGCCCTCAATAATGCCAGAACCGGTGCAAGCACCTCGGTGAAGACCCGCGGAGCCGAGGCGAGACCAAAGGGCAACGCCACGAACTGGTAGTGATCCTCCGCAATGGCAAATCGAAGGTATCTCTGATGACCCTCGAATATGGGGATGTGAAGGTACGCATCCTTCAAATCGATGGAGGCCATGAATTCCCCCGGAACGAGGGCAGCCACCACCGAGCGCAGGGATTCCATGCGGAACTTGCGAACCCGCACAGAGCGGTTCAGAGCCTTCAAGTCCAGAATCGGACGAACCTTGCCCTCCTTCCTGGGCACGGTGAACAGATTGGAATAAAACCCCCGAAATCTGTCCCGATGAGGCACCGGAACCACCACTCCCTGAGCCCTCAGGTCCCGCACCGCCAGGTGCAGATCCCGCAGGCGCTCTGGAGACAGTTGAAGATTTGAGGGAAAAAATCTGCTCTCCGGCCGAGAGAGAAACTCGATCTTGTAACCAGATCGAACGATTTCCAGAACCCATCTGTCCCGCACACGGGCCAACCAGGGCTGAAGAAAACCGAGCAAGCGTCCCCCCACCCCAAAACTGGGTGAGGGCGCCCCTTCAGGCCGAACTGTTATGGGCTGCAGGTCCGGATTGGCCGGACTTCTGTTTCCCAGACCAGGGCTTCTTCTGAGAGCCTTGGCCTTTGAACGGTTTGCCCTTGTAGTGCGGCCGAAAGGCACGAAAGGACCCCTGAGGGGGCCGAAAATTAGCATGCTTCTTCCCAGAAGCCCCCTTAGCCTTGGGGAAATGGGGCAAGAGAGTGCTCTTACCCCCGGTGATCCCCTTAATCAACACATCCAGGGACTCCCCAAAAAGGCGAGACCCATCATAAGGCAGATTGGCTAAGGTCTTACGTGAAGATTGGTCCACCGACCAACATTTCAACCAAACCAGACGGCGAGACAACACCGCCACGCTGTGCACACGTGCAGCCAACGGAATCAGGTCCAGGTCCGTATCACACAGATACATGACACCCTGGTGGATCTGATCCACCATATCCAGGGTCGCTGCCGAGGCCGAATCGGCCACTAGGACGCGCCTAAGCATCTGCGTCCAACTTGCGATCGCCTGGGCCGCCATGAGAGAAGCAAACAGAGCCTTAAGCATAGAACCCGTAACAGAATAAGTATGACGGGCAAGAGACTCCAGTCTCCTATCCGTGGCATCACGGAAAACAGGGGAACCCTCTGCAGGAATCGCAGTGGCTTTGTTCAAAACCGCAATTGCATGATCCACTGGCGGAGGCACACACCACCGTTCATCAGTGGCAGGCGAGAAAGGATAACGCAGCTTGAATTTACTTGGTACCGCAAAAGGCTTGCGCAGATCGCGCCATTGATCCTTAACAGCGCGCTGAAAATCAGCATTGCAGGGAAAAACCTGCGGCGTCCTGCGTTTCCTCTGCGTCCCATAAGCCGCCAAGGCAGCGGGGGGACACACTTCGTCCTGCAAACGTAGCGTCTGCTTAATGGAAGCAATCAACTCATCCATGATTGCAAGCTCTTCAGGCGAGCCAGGGGGAGAATTATCAACCCCCTCAACTTCAGCCTCTACCTCAGACCCCACTAGATCAAGAGAGGAGCGGGACCCCGATAAGGAGGTCCCTGCCAGAACAGCCCCATCACCTTCACCCTCAGAATCAGAGGACAGAGCAACTCTGGGCCGTTTAGTAGATTGAGCAGCCACCAGCATTTGCACCTGGGCAGCAAGGCCAGCCACAATAGCGGCTAAATCCCCCCCTGGGGGGGAAACAGCTGTCCCCTGGCTTTCCACCAATACTGTAGGAAACTTGCCCTCCTGAGAATCCATTGCCCCTGTAATGCCAGACAACCAAGGGTTAACTGCCCCCTTTTAGCAAGCGCGGCAAGCGCAGCCCACCGCACCACACTCCGGCACAATGAGACCCCCACAGGGAATATACAAACTGAATACAGGCAATGGATAGCAAGAACAGAAGGATAAAACCTGAGGAGACCCCGCTGCTGCTGCTGCCTCGATCGGTGTTCCTGGAAAGAGGAAGTGATGCTGCCAGGGCGCTCTAAGTAAGCCTATGGAGGCTACAAGAAAATGGCCGCCGTGCATGTAAACCATGCGGCCGGAGCGGGCGCCGGTAAAATGGCGTCGTTTGGCGACGAAAACGCCGCTCCACAGTGCATAAAAACACACACATTACATCCCAATATAAGGATACATGTTAGATCGCCGCAGCGATCGCTGTATATGCCCAAACATGCCAAGAAAAAACATGCCCCACAGCACACAGCTTCTCACACTGCCCAGCCTGACACACACAGTGTCATACAGCTCCCCCCCCCCCTTGCAGCCCACAGCATGCAGCCGAGAGATAGGGAGACAAGCAGTGTGATTAAAGGCAGGTTACACAGTCCCAGACTGAGACCCTCCCAGACAGACAGGTCCCCACATAAATACACTTACCTCACATGGCGTGGGGAACCCGCACAGGCGAACAAGCCGCTGCACATGAGGCAGGGAGAGTCGCAATTCAAGACGCACACAATGGAGGTTAAGAAACCGCACAGCGTCCGGTGAGGTAGCCACCTCACCAATCATCCCTGCACCGAACAGGGATGGGTCGTTCACTGTGCCAGGAGCGTTACCTGGCTGAACGCTCGATGGCAGACTGGGAAGCCACTGACCCACGACCTGCGACCAGGGGGATCAGCCCGAGACCCAGTCCGCATGATCCTCTTCGTCCGAAGAACTAACTAATGCTGACAAAAATAACAGCTAAGTAAAGATAGAGAGAAAACTCAAACAAAATATAAAAAAGAAGAAAGAGTCTGGGACAGAAAGTCCCAGCACAGAGAGAGCCAGCCACTCCTGACAAGCTAGACATTAAAACTGAGATATGGTTGCAGGAAGTAGGAGGGTATTGACTGAGGGGACCACCCCTTGAGGGTGGGATATGTTAAAGCTTTATTGTTAACATATTCTGTTGCCTAGCTACTCCTTCGGAGCAAAGTCTAATACCCCATATGTGACGAATATGAAGAGGCGGCGACTGTCGGAGGACGTAAGAGAAAAAGGGATTTTTCCTGAGATGAGCTTCAAGCATCTAAAAGCATCTATTTCATTCTCTTTTACTGCGTAGTACTCAGCTGTTTGCTATTATCAGTGGCTTAAGAACATTAAGAGCTCTAATTTTTAGATATACAAAGTGATTGTTTCAAATCTATCCAAATAAATAAATAAATCAGTTTCCACATATTAGTATGGTGTGTGTGTAACAGATTATAAATCACTTGAAAATGATGCAGTCAGTAGCATGGTGAAAGGAACACCTAATAGAATAGAAATAGAAAAAAACTGCAGAGGGAAATATTAAGTTTAGGAGAACAGAAATCGCTTTATTACTAAATTGAGTGAATAGAACTTACTGTGCTAGTAGTTTACACAGTAAATCCAATTAAGATACATTTATTAGGCTAAAATTACCTAGAAATGATGTTATAAATCTAACATTCATAAAGACAAATGCATGAACATTGAAGGAAATAATTTCTTTCTAGCAGTTTTGTACTAAAGAAAAGTAAAAACAAAAAAAAAAAGATTTTTGCAGAATATATTCTCTTAATCATGTAATATATTCTATAAAAACACAATACAAGTACATAGTGAAGGTAGTGCAAAAAACACCGGGATGCAAAGGACAAAAACGCCAGGTGAACGTCCAGTAAAAAAGGATTAACAGTTTATTGATGTAAAGACCAAAGAAGAAAATTCAATAAAAAGCTTACAACACCCTGGGCTGGAGATGGACAAGGGCACCGGCAGCGAACAACCTATGTGCTTGGAAGCCATTCACCAAAGACCACAGAGCAGTGTATGTTCAGAGCCGGAAACCCACCGGCACTGAGATGTAATACCTCTGCTGTTGTTCCATGGTGACGGCGGCCCAGAGATGGAATACCTCCGCTGTTGTTCCATGGTGACGCCGGCCCAGAGATGGAATACCTCCGCTGTAGTTCAGAGGTGACGGCGTCAACCGGAAAGGCGTCACTTGCGGGCAGGAACCAGAAGTCAGGGTGGAACGAAGATTATCTTGTTGCCATGACTACATGTTTCGCGCCATGCGCTTTATCAAGTCATAGGAAAGAATGGCAATGGAAGAATTTAAAGACAGGAGAAGGGGCAGGGCTGTAAATGAGAACCTGTAAAACGGCTTCAATACACTATTAACTTGTCGGTGCCCTTATCTAACTCCTGAATGACAAAATAATTTAAAATGTTTAAAATATGCACAAATTCTCTCAAATTTAAAATATATTATTAACTGAAATTGGGGAATACAAGCTAAATGATACAATATTCGAAAATATTTGATATGTCGGTGACCTTGTCCATCTCCAGCCCAGGGTGTTGTAAGCTTTTTAATGAATTTTCTTCTTTGGTCTTTACATCAATAAAACTGGTAATCCTTTTTTTACTGGACGTTCACCTGGCGTTTTTGTCCTTTGCATCCCGGTGGTTTTATGCGCTGCCTTCACTATGTACTTGTATCTGGGTCAGCACTCTTCCCGTGCACATTGGCTGGCAGCATAGTAATCTCTGGGGAGTCCCACAGGCTTGCTTTTACTCTCCACCCCCATAGGCACCCCAGGAGCGCCTGGTATGTGTTTATTGCTTTTACTTTTATAAAAACACAATAACATACTTAAAATGTATATCTCCAGGCTGCTATTAAATCTACATTTGTAGTGGGGTGCCTCTGCACTCCATTGGTTAAATACTCATTTGGCTTGTGGGGGAAAGAAGTAAGTACAAATACTTCGCTTTTTCCTTGCTTTAACAGACTTCCACCTCTCCAGTCCTTGGAAATTGCTTTTCTATGCTAACTGGCCAAACTCAGCTCTCTAGCATCATCATGTACAATGCATGACCAGCACCCCTACTGAGGTTTCCCACACCACTGACTGAGCTCTGTGGACCTTGAGGTGGTCTTGTTGGCTGCCTATGCCTGCCATGCGTTTGCAGCATAATATGTTTTATCCTTCAAAATAAATATGGTTATGTTGGTAATGCACTAAGTCAGTGTGCCCTTTCTTTTGTTGTTGTTTCTATTGCTTGCTTTTACCTAAATTGTAGTCCAATAGGACCCCCACATCTTTTTTCAATCACTAATACTACCACTGTAGGCCCACCTAAATGGTATTGGTCCTGAAAATGTTTTGCATACAGTAACTTTGCATTTTTCAACAATAAACCTCATTTGCCAAGTCTGAACTCATCTCACTTTTGTGTCCAGAGCTTTCTGAAATGTTGATACATCTTGTGCTGAAGTTATTTTTCTGCATAATTTTGTGTCATCTGCAAATACAGGATGGTGCTTTTATTCCAGCCTCAGAATGATTTACTTGTATAAGCACGTTAAACAGCATGGTCCCCAGGACAGAACCTTGGGGCACATCACTCACAACACTGGACGACTCAGAGGATGACTCATTAACCACTACCTTCTGTTCCCATTCCTAAAGTAAACCCACTTTCCACTGGTCCTGCATTATATACCCTTCCCTCCACTCCAATAGACCATAGTTGATAAATTAGGTGTTTATTGAGTATATCGTCAAATGCTTTTGCAAAATTTAAATAAAGTATGTCTACAGGATGGTGTGAGAACAGCAGTCCTGAGTTTATGTTGATTGTTAATTATAATTTAATTTTCTAGAATTAATTCTTTGATAGAGTCCTTAACCACATGCCTACTGGGTATTTTCATCCCCTTCCTGCCCAGGCCAATTTTCTGCTTTCAGTGCTCTCACCCTTTGAATGACAATTACTCAGTCATGCAAAACTGTACCCATATGAAATTTGTGTCCTTTTTTCGCACAAATTGAGCTTTCTTTTGGTGGTATTTAATCACTACTGGGTTTTTTTTTTTTTGCGCTATAAATAAAAAAAAGAGCGAAAATTTTGTGAAAAAATGCATTTTTCTTTGTTTCTGGCATAATATTTTGCAAATTAATAATTTGTCTTCATAAATTTTTACAAAAATGTATACTGCTACATATCTTTGGTACAAATAACCCAAATAAATCTCTATTATATGGTTTTTGTGAAAGGTATAGAGTTCATATGCTATGGTGCCAATCACCTGATGTACTAAAGACCTATCTCATTTCTTGAGACGCTAACAAGCCAAGAAAGTACAAATGCCCCCCAAATTACCCCTTTTTGGAAAGTAGACATTTCAAGGTATTAAGTAAGTTGCATTGAGTTTTGGAAGTTGTAATTTTTTCCCACAATTCTTTGCAAAATGAAGATTTTCTTTTTTACAAAATTGTCATATTACCAGGTTATTTCTCTCACACAACATATGCATACTTGCAACTACACCCCAAAACCCCAAAACCCATTCTGATACCACCCGCGTGAGGCTTGTTCACAGCCTAGCCACATACAGAGGCCCAACATGCAGGGAGCACCGTGTTCTAGGGACATAAATTACACATCTAATGACATCATCATGACGACCTATCACACTTTTGAAGGCCCTGGAGCACCAGGACCATGGAAATGCCCACAAAATGACCCCATATGAGAAAGCAAACACCCCAACCTATAATCTATGAGGCATAATAAATCTTTTGGACATGTAATTTTTTTTCCACAAGTTTTTGTAAAATGTGTAAAGAAAATGAAAACGCATTTTTTTTTTTTTTACACAAAGTTGTCCCTTTATACAATTTTTCTAACACATAGCATGTACATAGCAAAAATTGCACCCCAAAATACATTCTGCCACTCCTTACTGAGTATTGCGGTACCACATGTGTGAGACTTTTACACAGCCTAGCTACATACAGAGGCCCAACATCCTAGTAGCACCGTCAGGAGTTCTAGGAGCATAAATTACACATATAATTTCCTCACAACCTATCACACTTTTGAAGGCCAAGGAGCACCAGGACAATGTAAATGCCCACAAAATTACCCCATTTTGGAAAGCAAACACCCCAATGTATAATCTATGAGGCATAATGAGTCTTTTGAACATGTCATTTTTTTCCCACAAGTTTCTGGAAAATGTGGAAAGAAAATAAAAACACATTTGTTTTTACACAAAGTTGTCCATTTATACAATTTTTCTAACACATAGCATGTACATAGCAAAAATTTCACCCCAAAATACATTCTGCTACTCCTCCTGAGTATGGCAATATCACATGTGTGAGACTTTTACACAGTCTGGCCACATACAGAGGCCCAACATTCAAGCAGCATTGTCAGGCATTTTAGGAGCATAAATACACATCTAATTTCCTGACAACCTTATATTTTTGAAGGCCCTTCAATTTCTAACACATAGCATATACATACCAAGAATTAAACTTCAAAATAAATTCTATTGAGGAAAAGGTAAAAAAAATAGTATTACCTGTGGTTTTAGTAATGCAGTTGTCCATAGAGGAGAGCATTGGTCCAGGCAGCAGGCAGGGACATGCTTAGCTTCAACAATTATAATTAATCAGGCAGCAGGCAGGAATATTGTCTATAGTCAGTACAGGGATATTGTAAGCACAGCCAAAGCATTTGTCCAAAGGAATTGTTCAGGCAGGGACATGGTCAGCACAACCATAATATTGGTCCTGGTACACTGTTACCTGCAGACACTCATTATTGTACCGCTCTCCAACCCTTCATAAACATACTGCCTCTTGCTACAGCTAATTATTCCCATAGTACAAGTAGCAGGCAGAGGTGTGGTCAGTTAATGTGGCAAGCAGAGGCATGATGGCAGTAAGCCAACAGCAGGCTGAGGGCCTTGGTCAGGTAAGACCTGGGCACAGGGGTAGAAGCTTCTCCCACCCAAATTTCTTTGAAGCCTCTGGACTTTTCCTAAACTGGAAATTATGAAACCTGGAGAAAACCAAAAAATTAGTTTTCTCTATCCGGAAAAACAATTCTGGAGACCCTGACATATGTGAGACACCTGTGTACTACAGTAGCAGGGCAACAGATCAGTCCAAGCAGTAGGCAGAAGCTTAGTCGATAAAACAGGCCAGGGTCAGTACACGTGCAAGCAGTCCAAGCGGTAGGCAGAAGTATAGTCGATAAAACAGGCCAGGGTCAGTTCATGTGGAAAGCAGTGGCATGGTTATTTGAGGAAGCATGGAAAATGGTCAGCACAGATAATAAAAATGGGGAAATGATTAAAAAATATGGGCTAACATTAGGAATGTGTGACAAAGTCAGAGGCATTCTCCAATGCATAGGCCAGGGTTAGGAGGGACGCTGGGGACAATGGTATCTGGAATCTCTTAGAAATTCCCTTTGCTGCATACTCAACATCTTTTTTGGTGTCTTCAGCCTGCTTCAGATGGTGGAATGTTGTCCCGGAAGTGGCGCTCATGAAGTTGACTAACAGCATCAGAGCGAAGGTTTTCTGGGTGGGTCTTTGTTGATAGATGAGGGATGTGACAATTTCTTTGATTAATTTTAGGAAGGGGTGGGGCTTTCCGTGGAATTGGTGTAGATAATATATGCATTATAGATGGCCAAATGAATTAGATAAATCGCTACTGTCTTGTACCAGAAATGGGACCTCCTTCTTGCCAAATAGGGCTGAAGCATTTGGTCATTGAAATCAACCCCCCCCCCCATGTGAATATTATATTCTTGGACACATGTTGACTTTTAAATGGGACCTCGTCTTCTGTGAAACTCAACATGGTGGACATCATATATACATTCCTGCTATCCTTCCACCTCAAGGCCAGCACTTCCTTGCTTCTCAAAGTTGCCCCCCCCCTTTACATTTTTATGTTGACTAAAGATTGTGGGAAGCCCTTCCTGTTCTTTCTGGTGGTTCTGCAGGCCAGGGTTTTTGCAAGGGGTAGGTGTTTGAAAAGGGGCAGGCTGGTATAGTAGTTATCCATGCATATGTGATAACCTTTGTGCAGCAGTGGGTATGCCAGGTTCTATACAATTTTTCTGGTTGTGCCCATGTAGGCCAGGCACTCAGGGGGCTGGAGCTGGGAATCTCTTCCTTCATATATGCAGAACTCGTGGCTCTATAACATACCATGTACAATTTGACCCCGTATTTTAACCCTTCTTTCTAGGAATGTATTTTATTCCTAGCCGACCTGTAAAGTGTACCAGGGACTCATCCACACATATGTTCTGATCAGGGACGTAAAGTTCTTCAAAACTTTGGAAAAAGAATTTATGAGTGAGCTAATTTTACATAATTTGTCATAAGTTGGATGGTTTCAGGGAGAGCACTGGGTGTTGTCACTGAAGTGAAGGAAGTGCATAATCACCTCATATCGGGATTTGGACATTACGGCAGAATAAATGGGCATGTGGTGGATGGGGTTGGTGGACCAATAGGCATGTCCTTCAATTGTATTTTGTAAGCCCCATGTTTATGACGAGGCCCATAAATAATTTGAACTCCTCCAAAGTCAAATCTCTCCACTGAAACGGACGGGCATAGGAGGATTGGGGTTTGTTTACAATATACTGCTGCGCAAACAGATTGGTCTGGTCCACATTAAATTGCAGAAAAGTGTTGGGCAAAAATAAATAAAGAAAATAAATTTCTGAGAAATTCTGGGTATTGGCCTGCACACCTGCCTGTGCAGTGAAAGGGGGAATGCTTGTTGATCCCGAGTTTGAAGGCAGCTAGAATTGATTTGGAATTGGTTGATACCCATTTTTTAAGAAACATGGGCTTTGAGAGGTTGAGCTATGTCTTGAATGTGTGTAAGAAAATTCTGTCATAGGAAGATAGTTCACCCAGTCATCCTGAAGATAACTTACAAAACATAGAAAGTATTGCTGTAAAGTTTGATTGGTCCTCTCGGCCTGACCATTAGACTGAGGATGAAAAGCCGGATACAGATTAATTGCTACTCCTAATGCTGAGCAAAAGCTTTTCCAAAATTTCGAAGTAAACTGTACTCCTTTGTCTGACACAACATCTTCAGGAATTCCATGTAGTCTAAAGACTTCTCGAACCATCAACTCTGCAGTTTGTTCAGGAATAACTTGAACCTCTGCTGTGTCTGGCAATGTCTATGCTTGCTGAGCCACCTGGAATGCTGGACAGTTTGCTGGACAGTTCCCTCGACAATTCCTTGAATGATCCTTCAGTGAATCTTAGTTGCCTTGAACCTTGAACTCTTTGCTCCTCCCTTAAACTTCCTGATTTAAGCCATGTCTCTGCACTTCCTGGTCTTCGAGCCTGACCCCTGATCGTGACACCCTGTGTCTAACAGGGTTGGATTCTGCGACTCAGTCTGCTTTGCAGGCTCTCTGCCAACACGTTGCTAAACCATAATCATAACGTGCATAATTTATATACAATTTCCATAAAATGTCGAAAAAAATTGTGCAAAAATATATAAAACGTGATGAAAAAACAAACAGACTCTGTGCAGAGAAGCACCAGAAATCCCAGCATGCATGAAAGGGATGATCTTCCCCGAACCTTAGTAAGTGCGATCACTAACACTAATCAAAGGAAGAATGGCCGCTTACCAGAACCAGGTGGCATCCAAATGAAAGCAAAAGCCTTAAAAGCTTGATCAGGTAAGTGTCCAAGGCATATGAAGGCATTGATATTATTAATTCAAACGGATGTCCACACAGTATAGGATCTCTGGTCTGGTCAGATTACGCTGTGATGCTACCTTGCAGACAAAACGAGGTGGCCTAATGTTCTAGGCTCAGAATGACACTGAGATCCAATGATACTTGTAAGGGAGTTGTTTTATCAGACTCCCCCCCACTCCACCTGAGTGGTTGAAGTTGTAGCTCAGTCTGGTGTTTGTACAGGGTGTTGGCAGAAAGGAATCTCCACTCCAGGTGTCACTTCCGAACCTTACAGAATAACTGACATTGCTCTGTAATAATTATTCAGAAACGCATTTGTTAGCAAAAGAATAAAACAGACTATACACAATACATTTATTCAAAACTCATAGCCGCACACGAGATAGAACACATCCCATATAGCAATGGTTTATTGGCATACATATACAGGAATAATCATAGCTAAATAGGAATTGCCAGTTATAAAAACGTGACTGCGATTCTCCCTACGCCGATACGGAATTCACTATTGTATCTGGCCGTAATTCTACATCCGCAGGTTGGCATATTTGAGGTCTTAATTACTCTAAGAGGGCGTAATTAAATGGAGAGCAAGCATTTCTACTCCTTCTTCTTAGTGAATTAGGCTCTTAGCCTCACCAGGTTATTTGTGGAAGCAGACATACTGCTTTGACCATACTGCCACTTGTATGGAAGAATTAAGCCCTCTTGCTCTCTATAGCAGCAGACTTGATATGACTAGATTATCTTCAGGACACTCTCTAGCATCTCCTTGACTGACACCCGTCCACTGACTCTTCCATCAGAAGGGGTGGCCCTCACAGGACAAGCCCCACGACACAGATCTGTACTTACTGTAGACAGAATCAGATCATTTCCAGTGTCTCCCTTCCAGTCAGTTCCGCAGAACCTCTGGGTTCAGCTTTTCTCTGACTCTCAGGTCGACCACCTGAGGCCGCATGGCAGATTCTACAGAGGAGGGGCAGCCTCTCCCCTCCCTTGGGAACCCAACTCTCCAGCTGAAAGACCCCAAGCACATGTGCTCTTGGAGTTTTTTACAGTATCCCAGCATGCACTGAGGCCCTTTCCTCTGCCAATCACCAGGGCTGTAAAAAATGCCTGTGCACCCACTTGTCAGGTTTCCTCCCACTGTCCAATATGCCTCCCTATTGGACCAGTGTGAAACATTTCAGACAAGCTGAGCTGCACCTGAGCACCATGAGCAGATCTCACTAATAGATCCTGCTCTCTGGTAGGCACCTAGCCATCTCTCTGGTAAGCAGAAAGACCCAAAAACTATACTCTCTCTCTAGCACCTACCTAGTAAGGTGCTACAGTTACAAAAATAGAAATTGAAGCGCTAAACCACTGCCAAAACGTCTAGATACAACTTTATTCCAATTAAAGTCAGTGGGGGGTGGGGGGGGGGGGCGCAATCCAAAAAGTAGCCACTGCCACTATGATTTTTATTATTTTTTATTACTTTTTTTTATTACAGTTTTTTTAACCACATTGATGAACTGAAAGTGTTTGGTTACTATTCAGATTCTAACATTTGTCTGTGGTTTTGTATATTAATTATCTATTCAATGTTATCTGACATTAAAGCGGAACTTCACCTAAAAAGGGAAGTTCCCATTTTCCTCCTCCTACCCCCTCCTCTAACACTTTTGGGGAGTGGGTACCTATTTATTACAGGTATCTGCTCCACTATCTAGGTGAATGGAACTTAAGCCCCACCCCTTCTCTGCCTGCTGCGGATCCATCAATAAAGCACAGCGTATGCACACATTATTTTATTATTTTCTGCTCCATCTATATTTCCCATCATCTTGTCAGTGGCTTGAGGCAGGAATATCAAGGTGCCGCCATGTCACTTACTCTTTCTGTCTCTAAGTTTTTTGCACTCCCTGTTGGCTGAAAAAGCCTATATGCCAACATACTCACAGCACAAGTAGAAGGTGACAATGCTGCTGGAAGTTCATCTACGATTTTGCATTATCAACCTATTTTTTATTTTTAGGAATGGCTGCTCAGAGGGAGATTTTATTCTAAAGTATAGGTACCCAAATCCTAAATATTGTAAAGAAAAAATTGGATGAAGTGTGGCAAAGGGATTTTATCATTATCATCAAAGGACATTAACAAAGTTTAGTTTAAAAACAAAATACAATATATAAATCCATCAGGACATAAAGAATATAAATGAATCCCTCTTGACGGTCTCTACACCCGCACCATTGGGGTCTCTTATACCTGTCAGGCCGCCAGGCTCGACATGTTTTGGGGTTGTCCGGTTCTTCAGGAGAATATAGAGGAAAAGTAAATAAAGAACATAAGTATGTGTACAGAATATCCATAAAGAATGCCTACCATACAGTTCTTTCAAACTACATTGCTTATCAGAGTGATGTGGGGACTTTATGATTTTTATATTGTATTTTGTACACAAATAAAATGTGTTAATTTAAACAAAACTTTGTAATGTGATTTGACTGTAGCAATAAAATCCTGCTGCCCCACTTCATCCAATTCTCTCCTATTATCAATTCTTTTATAGAAATTATGCAGGCTTTTAATAAATTGAAGATTCACCAATATAAATAAAGCAGAATTATAAATGGACACTACATCAAAAACACCAGGGTAAGCCATTTTTTAAAATGCAATTTCAGTTTAAAGAAGAAGCTTTTAAAGGAATTACAGCCTGACTTCTTGTCTAAAAAAATAATTTGCACATTAGAAAAATATGTAGATCTATTTAGGTATTAAAGCACTCATTTATGTCCTGTATATTTTATCGAAACTCCACCCGTGTATGAAGTTTGATTTGGGAGTGTTCTTCTTTTCTCCTCTATTTAGTCCCCTGGACTCTCACAGCCATTTCCACAGCCAGTTCTGTTCCCCAACTTCCGCAAGCAACCTCATTATCCTCCTATCCTCTCCCGAGACCCATATGCAGTCCCTTTACCTCCTGCAGTCGACCCCCCCAGCCACTTCCAATTTAATTTTCCTCTTCGTCTCTCCTGGGAAATGTATTTTGTTCCCTTGCCACCAGCAGTCATTCTTCTCTCCCACAATCCACGCATTCTCCTCCTCCTGCTGAAAATCCCCCTGCATGTGACAGCATTTATCTTGGGCATGTGCTTGCTGCCTAAAACAAGCACTGCCATTTAGAAATGTACTAGTTTCCTTGTGAGCAGCATTGTCGGATAGTGGTAAAGGGGAAGAGGGTTTGTAGTCAGCAACACTAACTCAGGATCCACACCACCTAGAAATGCTATGTGCACTTTGTCCTCTGGGGACAGGATCAATGAGGAAAAACTTTGGTGGGACTTCTTCCTTAAAGTGGTTGTAAACTTTGTTACACCCATTGTACCTACAGGTAAGCCTATAATAAAGCTTACCTGTGGGTACTGTGAATATCTCCTAAACTTGCACAGTTTAGGAGATATTCAGAGTGCATGCAGCCTATGACATCATCGGCGCATGCACTCTAAATGTCCGGCTTACCATGCCGGACCTTCAGTGCCCATCCCGCAAACAGGTGGCTCCCGAAATTTATTTTATCACAGCTCTGGCCACTAGGGAAGATGTCAGCTGTCTCAGCGGTGAGCAGGCGCCGCTGGAAAGGCTTCGTTCTAAGGTAAGTATTTCATAATGAGCTACTATGCGATGCATACTAGCTCATTATGCCTTTGTCTTACAGGTTTTTTTTTCATCCAGGGATTTACAACCTCTTTAAGTGCCACACACACACACACAAAATGGGCCTGGAGGCTTAGAGGATAAAGGTTTCGTTGGTTTGGAGACACAGACTTTTCTTTGTCAAAGACCTACCATGCCCCAGACTGTAAAAAACAAATGTTAGAGGTATTCTTTCCCTTTATAATGGCCTAGGTAGCACTCGTAAAATAACCTCATTTGCCTCAGTTATAGCTCCATCCTATAAAACAGTTACATAGACATTCTCCTATACAAAGCATTACCCTGCACCAATGTATTTTTGCCAGAGTGTACCTGCCTTGCCCCATTTCCATATTATGTAAGCTTTGTATCAGTTTGATAAGAAAGTTTGATGCCATTTTAGGACACATGCAATTCAAAAATCTTTTTTTATTTCCTCGATTACAAACTTGCATTCCAGGTTTACCTTTCATTCTTCTTCTGAGTTGAACACACATGTGCAGATAAGAATAACATCTGAGAAGAAAGGCTGAGAGGGGGTATTGAAGAAAAAGATAAAACAGCACTCACTGTGGGGCATCATTCTCTTTTCCAAGAGATGTTTTACGAAAACCTTCATTTCCACCATAGACAAGTTTTCCCATCTCCATCTGCATCTGCAGATTTGTTTTTATTATCTGAAACTTCATCCACTGGCATTCACAGACAGATGGCTTTAATCATGAAGAAGGTTCAGCAGAATTTGTTAGGCTGTCAGATAATCTTTGTAAAAAAAGATGACTGTAATCTCTACTTTGAGCCCAGCGTTGGAGCCGAATTGTAGCGAACCACCAATTTACACATCTTGCTCCCTGACGATGGCTACGGAGTTCTTCCTCTGAATTTCAGCTTCTCTTTGATGTCAGTAAATTGCTTGTGAAGGGTCCAAAACAATTTGATATGCTTTAGAAAACATCAGACATATCTACTGTCTACAGGTAGGAGCAGATTGATAAGGCATTTCCAGGATGGCAGGCAGAAAATAAAATGGGCCACATGCATGAAAACATCTATAAAAAGAAACATGTAGCTCATTGCAGTTGACCAGGGAAGCCTTTACAAAATGTAGGGCTAAAGGCTGATTTTGACTGTGAAGTCTCAGCATTGGTCCACATGTGGGCAGTTAGACTGCAGGTGTGCAATGCTTCGAAAGCACTTTAATGAAACTTTTACATTGACTGAATGCTTAAAGAGACCCTGTCACCGGACCATTCATTTCAACGAAAATCATCCTGTAGGATTATTTGTGCATTTTTCATATTTTTTATGCATTTTATTTACTTGTAGGAGTCTGTGTAGACATTCAAAAGCTTTGAGACTGCTGCTGGGCGCCATCAACTTGGATGTGATGACAGCAGCCTCAGCAGATTGAGAGCTGTGACTCCAGTGACACTCTGTAGCAGGGGTAGACAACCTGAAAGAGGTGGAGATCTACCTGAACAACATGGTAGAAGTCAAAGATCACAGAGCAGTGTCACCTCCTCACAACTGATTTAAACCTCTAATTGCTGTACTACTGTGTCGCAATCGCGTGCATTGCACGGCAATCATGGGTTTAAATCAGGTGGTGAGGAGGCAACATATTGCCTCCTCACCACCTGTCAAACACACTTGGATTGCTCTTCAGAGGAACAGCAGTGCTACACTTGTGAATGAAGCCTTAGTTGCAATTGGCAACAGCACTCTTAGAGCTTGTTCACACATAAAGTTGGGGGTGGTAACACCCTGCGATTAATTATCAGATTTACTGGCCCCCATCCTTACCTCCTCTAGCACTGACAGTGTTTTGGTATGCTGATTCAACATTAGCATGTAATTACTTTTAATTCTGTATTGTTTTAATGCCATAGTATATTTCCCAGTTGTGCTTTTAATTAGATTCGCCCATCTTGTGTTCTCAGTCAGGATAATCGTACAGGTTGTTTTTTCTGAGTGCTAATAGGGAAATCGCCTTAGTTTAGGACCCAGCGGATGTTTAGAGGGCTTCTCCCTATATATTTCCCTCCCTTAAGATGGCGCCATAGAGGCCTGAGGAAGGAGCGCATGCTCCGACAACGCGTCACCTGCCACGTCATCACGTTCCTACGCCGTGCGCCGCCGGAAGCTCCTACAGTGTCCCCAGTGTTCGGGAAACGCCGACTTCCACCGGCCATAGTCGACCACTCAGCGGACCGTTCGAGTCTTTCACAGGCATCCGGATGCACCTACCCCCTGGACGGAACCTATTTCTTATTGCCCACTGCTGTCCATACTTACTCGTTTGTTAGTATATGGTGTTTTGAAATTTATCATTAAAACGTGTCCTACTGCACTTAGAGTGGCGCCTGTCTTTTTCTTACAGTACTCTGCAAGTTTTCCTTCTCGCTTGTGACAGAGCAGCCTTCAAGTGTACATAGACTTGTTTTACACATACTTATGGACCCTATGGACTCTATACATGTAATAGCATTATAGAATTTCCATTTGACCCCAGACGGTAGTAATCATTGGTATCCCTCTATTTTTTGCGCCAGTACATTTATTGTGTTGTGTAATTTTACCTTAATGCATTCCCTAGATTAAAGTGGAATTCCACCCTATTTTAGACGTTTGGCGTTGCTAATCACAGTCCCATTAATGTCCGTAATGTTTTCTTTTTTTGTAAAGCATATTATGTTTTTTGGTCAGTAAAATGCTCCACTTCCGCTATTACATCACTACATCATATCCAACTGCCCATTGGCTCCTCGGATATAAGTGTCATCAATCCCAGGAGTCAATGGGCATGATCCACTTCAATGAGTGCGCTGCGCTTTGTACACACTGCGCATGTGCTAAATCAGGAGGTTCCTCCTGGGTAGCCAACAGCACCATATCCTGGAAGAAGTTACAAGTGGGCTTCAGATGCACATACTGAGGGTGGGAGCCTTCTTGTTACAGAGGTTACTGTGATTACTTTTCATAACTATTTACATATATATTAAAAAAAAAAAAGACTACATTTACAACATGCCAGAATTGAATTAGATAATCTAAGACTATTGCAGCAGTGCGTTTTAGGAAAAAATAAAAAAACTGACCGAAACTCTGCTTTAACCACTTAAGCCCCAGAAGATTTTACCCCCTTCCTGACCAGGGCCTATTTTGCGATTCGGCACTGCGTGACTTTAACGGACAATTGCGCGGTCGTGCGATGCTGTACCTAAACGAATTTGACGTCCTTTTTTCCCCACAAACAGAGCTTTCTTTTGGTGGTATTTGATCACCTGTGCAATTTTTTGATCATGCGCTATAAACAAAATAGAGCGTCAATTTTGCAAAAATAACAATATTGTTCATATTTTTTATATGAAATTCCCCCCCAAAAAAATGTAAAAATCTAATTTTTTTTAAATTTTAAGCCAATTTGTTTTATGCTACATATGCTTGGGAAAAAAAATTGCAAAAAGCGTATTTTGATTGGTTTGCGCAAAAGTTATTGCGTTTACTAACTAAGGGAAAACGGAAAATTTATATCAATACTTACCGTAATTTTCCTTTCCTGATGGACTCCATGGCAGCACACGTATGGGTAGGCTCCGCCTCCTCTCCTACCCTATAGGACCCCACTCCCATAAATCTTTGCTCCATACCAGGAGCCGTGTTCCATAACTAGAACTACTCCAGCAGATGGGAGGGGACTCCTGCTGCCATGGAGTCCATCAGGAAAGGAAAATTACGGTAAGTATTGATATAAATTTTCCGTTTTCCTGACAGACTCCATGGCAGCACACGTATGGGAAATAACTAGCCATACACACCCGGGCGGGTAACTGCTGGTTTAACAGAAAAAGGTTTAATTTGCACCGTCAACAGACAAGACTTTTAAAACAAAGTTGACCGAAGATAAAGAAGCCGGTTCAACACAGTAATGCGACATAAAGGTATGAATTGATGACCAAGAAGCCGCTCTGCAAATCACGTCAGGAGCTACATGAAGAGAAGCTGCCCACGACGTAGAGATCCCTCTAGTGGAATGAGCTGTCACCACCTCTGGAGGAGCCAGTCCCTTGGCTTTATATGCCCACTGGATGGTCTGAACTATCCAACTTGCTATAGATCTTGAGGAAGCTTGTTTGCCCTTGTTTTTTCCACAGATGAGGACAAAAAGATGGTCTGACTGGCGGAAAGGAGCTGTAGTCTCCAGATATAGCCGAAGAGTTTCCCCCACGTCCAAAGGATGGATAGAATTTTCATCTTGAGATTTGAACGTAGGTAGGACAATTTCCTGGTTGACATGGAATACCGACATTACCTTCGGATTGGAGCCAAGCATAGGAACCAATACTACCCGATCAGGGAAAAACGTAAGGAATGGTTCCTTGTAACCCAAGGCACAGAGTTCAGAAACCCGTTTGGCCGAAGTAATAGCCACCAGAAAGGCTGTTTTCATGGAGATGTTTTTAAGGAAGAATGGATCCTTCTGATTCAAGGTGAGTGAGGAAAGAAACTCCAAGACCGTAGGAAGATTCCACTTAGGGAACCTGGGCTTTCTAGGAGGTCTTAACCTAGTAGCGCCTCTGAAGAACTGGCGAACCAGGGAGTGTTTCGCCCATGCAGTCCCAGTGAAGGCCGAAATGGCTGAAATTTGGACTCGAAGGGAGCTTACTGCCAATGACAGGTCCAAACCGGACTGGAGGAAGCCCAAAACATCCTGGATTCCTGGGTCAGAGACAGAGCTAGATCTGCTATCCACATAATCCTTGAACTTGGACCAGATTTTTTTGTAGACCTTGTTCGTACCGGGTCTTCTGGCACTCAGCGATTGCCTCGTTTGGACAACCGAGCGCTTTCAATCTTTCCCTCTCAACAGCCATGCCATGAGATGAAGCTGTGCTGGGCAAGGGTGAAGAATAGGCCCTTGGGACAGAAGGTCCGGCCTGACTGGCAGAGGTATCGGGTCCCGACAGCTCAGCTGGAGCAACAGAGGAAACCACGGTCTCTTTGGCCAGAAGGGAAGAATCACTATGATCTGCACTCTCTGTCCTGAGTCTGTGAAGAAACTTGAAGATGACTGGCACTGGAGGAAACGCATAAGCCGTTTGAAAATTCCAATGATCCGTCAGGGCATCTACCCCGTAGGCCTGGGGATAACGCCACCTCATGTAGAATCTCTCCAGTTTGGCATTGCTTGGAGATGCGAACAGATCTACCTCTGGATGGAAACCTAGAGACATGACCCATATGAAGGTCTCTGGATGGAGTGACCACTCGTTGTTGTCCAGAGCAGACCTCGAGAGGAAGTCTGCCTGGACGTTCTGGGCACCTGGAAGATAGGCGGCTGACAAGTTGGACAGATGTCTTTGAGCCCAATCCATAATTGGTTTCACTTCTTTCAGAAGAGAAGGACTGCGGGTGCCCCTTGTCTCTTGATGTAGGCGACGGCTGTCGTATTGTCCAGTCTTAGGAGGACCGAGGCATCGGTCGCCAGATGCTGAAAGGCCTGGAGAGCACAGAACGCTGCCCGAAGCTCCAGCACATTCGAGACCACCCGTATGTAGGGAAGCCCCATCTGCCCTGGGCCACCTCCGACAGGCAGTGCGCTCCCCATCCCGTCCTGCTGGTGTCCGAGGTCACGACCAACCAGGACGCTGGAACGATCGAATGGCAGTTTAAAAGATTCTTTCGCTGAAGCCACCAGGTTAAGCTGTCCCTCATGGACGTAGTTATCCGAATGAGGACTTCTGGATTCTCGAAATTCCACTGTTGGAGGAATCCCATCTGAAAGGGCCTAATCTTCCACTGTGCCCACTTCACCATGGGAGCCGTGGAAACCATGGTCCCAATTATCTTCATGCACTGGGACGCCTGGAGATGAGAGGCTGATAATGCCGGACGAATCCTGTTGCGAATTGTCGGAATCTTCTCTAATGGAAGGGAGATAGTGCCTCTGGAAGTGTTGAAGAGGGCCCCTAGGAAGACCAACGACTTCGTGAGTTCCAGATGGCTTTTTTCCAAATTCAGGAGCCACCCGAACTCTTGAAGGGTGGAAATTACTTGAGATCTGTAAAGCAGAATTTGATCCTGATGTTTTGACAGAAGGAGCAAGTCGTCCAAGTAATGGTAAAGACGAATCCCTTTTGCTCTGATCAGGGCTACTACAGCCAGTAAGATCTTGGAAAAGATTTAAGGTGATGTGGTAAGCCCGAAAGGGAGACAGGTAAATTGAAGATGCACCTGACCCACTGCGAATCGGAGAAAATTTGCATTTCTGCTGCGACGTGAAAGTAGGCATCTTTCAAGTCTATGGATATCATCCAATCCTCTGGCTGTACCACTTGCCGAATTGTAAAAAGTGTTTCCATCCTGAACCTCTCTTTCTTGATGAAGGTGTTTAGATGTGTTAGGTCTATAACCGGCCTCCAAGAGCCGCTTTTCTTCAAGACCATGAAGAGCGGAGAGTAGATGCCTTGGAACCATTCCTCAGTTGGGACAGGCACTGCCGCACCCTGGGCAACCAGGGATTCTACATATGTAAGAAGAGTTGACTTCTTCTCTTCTGAACGGGGTAAGGCCGTAGGAATGAAGCGAAGAATGGGGCTTCTGTCGAAAATCCACACATGTCCGTGTGATACGGTTCTGACGGCCCATTGATCTTCGATTGAGGCTGCCCAGACGTGCGCAAATTGAAGCAAGCGTGCGCCTACCCGCACCGTCTGGACAGGCTCGATATCAAAAAGACTTCGTCGCCTCTCGGCTTGCTGAAGATTTTCCTTTGGAGAACTTCTGCCCTGTAGACTGAGGGCGCTTCCAGTTCTTCCTGAACTCACGACCGGGCCTGTAAAAACGGGCCTCTCTGGCACGATCAGGATTTTGTCTGTTTTGAGGTCTTCTCTGATCTATCAACCGGCGATCCTGGGGAAGGAAACCCGATTTACCACCAGTGACACGGTAATAGCACTGTCCAGTTTATTACCAAAGAGGGAAGAACCCTCAAAGGGAATTTTGCACCAGGCCTGCTTAGAGGCAGGGTCGGCCAACCAGGGGCGCAACCACAAGGCGCGTTTGGCCGTGACAGAGGACAGCATGACCCGCGCCGCCAAGCGGATTATATCAATGGATGCCTCACCAAAGAAAGCCGTTGCCAGTCTCAGTTCCTGAATGGCTGAACTCCTGGCCACCTCTTCGGAGACACTCTGAAGTGTAGCCTCCACGCTGTCTACCCAGGCTTCCATTGCCTTGGATGTGGCTGCCAAAGCCAGAGCCGGCTTACACGCCATACCTGCGGAGAGATAAATCTTCTTAAGATCTGTGTCAATCCGCCTGTCAAGAGCGTCTTTGAATGAGACTGAGTCTTCCAATGGCAAGGTCACGTGTTTCACCAACCTCATCAAGGCCGCATCCACCGTGGGAGCGGAATCTAGATGTTTCACCTTATCATCCTTAAAGGGATACATTCTGGAGACCTTAGATGACAAAGAGTTTCTCTTTTCAACTCCCTGCCACTCGTCTGTAATAATTTCTCCCAATTCCCCTAGGAGGGGAAAATGGGAACGCTCTTTTTTGATATGTTTGAAGTATTTCTTCTGCTTGGCTGGGGACTCAGCTGGATCTTCCCATTTTAATGCCTCCTTAACCGCCTTAACTAGCGGTGGGACCATAGCAAGTTCAAAACCTACATTCTGGTCTGCCGAATCATCTTCACTGTCTGTAGAATCTTCTGACAGACGACTTGGTTGTGAAGTACCTGGCTCCACTTCATCCCTTGGGAGGAAACCAGGAGCCTCTGAAGAGTGACCCGAAAGCCTGCTGGAATCCCAATCTCTAAGGGATTCCTTTACAATCCGCCTGACCATAGCCTCCACTGGTTGTGCAGTGTCTTGCTTTTCCCTCTAAACCTTGGAATAACAGGTATCACATAGGGATCTATCCTCAGGGATACGGGCTCGACAGCCCCAGCATGATTTCCCTGAACTGCGGTCAGAATGGCGGGATTGCCGCGGTGCGGCTGAACTGGAGGTGTGCTCATGTTGTTTAGACCTGGAGCTAGACCTATGACCAGACTTTGATGAAGAATGCCGATGGGCTGAAGGAGAACGATCCTTTGATACAGAAATAGGGCTTTGGTCAGACCTAAAAGGGCTGAATAGGGAAAGAAAAAACACACTTAGGCTCCATTCCACCAGCCAACGCAAGCAGGTAAGGGTTAAGAATACTAGCTCACCGCTTGCGCAGGGACTGGCCACCGGGGGGTGGTGAAGCATCCATTTGCAGATAGAAGCAAAAGCCTGCACAGGAAGAAAGTAAGCATACATGTACTGACTTTCGTTTCCACACCATCCCTTTTACCCCTGTCAAGATGAAAATATATCGAGGACTCTTAAAGACTTTTATATTATGTATTCATGTATCAGTATAGCAGTCTAGAGTCCCCTTTTAATCCCTGAATATATTTAAACATCGTAGTTTTCAGAAATTCAGTCTTTAGTCTTATTATGTTGTCTTTTATTATGAATATGTGTCAACTTTAACATGAGATGTCCAGCCAAAAGAACTTCCCTAACTTTCCGGAATAACAGATAAACAAATATATATTAGCTTAGATAATGATAGGTCCAGTAACCGGCCATTAATTGCATATTATCCATCATTTTTAATTGTCATACGCCCTTCCTTCTCCTAGAGCAAGATGACCAAGACTTTGCTAAAATAATCAACAAAGGCTGTATTATGGCTGTTAATGAAATATTGTGTAATCTTGTATGACTATATTTTTGGGTCTATGCCCGCCATAGACTTTACTGTGATAATTCCCTATAAAAGGATGTATCAAAAATGTATATGTCATCACAGTCTCTATTTCTGTATGAGATGTGGTCCGTGCGCATGTAATCTCAGTAAAGCTTACCTGAACAGATGCAAACCTGATTGGCGTAGATTATTTCATGGCTCAAACTTAACATTTGAGCCTAACATGAATTTAACATTTGGTGACCCGACGAACCGTGTCTTTCTGATCGCATCGAAACCGCCGGTTGCCACCGTACAACAGGAGGGACAGCAAAGAGGCCTCAGGTGAGAAAACATTTTTATTTCCCATGATGAAAAACTGTCTTTTTCTGATGTGTGGTGGTGTGCCGGTTGGGGAAAGTGCGGCTACGAAAGGTAACACGTATCCTTTGAATTTAATTGCATTCTGTCTGTGTATGGTTACTGAGATTATTAAATGGTACCAATAGGAAATACTGTGTATGAAAAATATTATTTTCTAAAAAATATTTTTTTTAATTCTCCTTATTACAAGAAATGACAATATATATATAAGGGACGATTTAAAGCAGAGATATTAATATTTTCTGGATTGTGTGTGTGTGGTGTTGAAAGACAAATGTGGAGGTATTAGGGCAGGTATTGCCTTAAACCCCAGCCTATATGGCTACTGGTGTAAGAACAGAGATCAACGGTCCTACATAGCAGAACCGTTTGATCTCCACTCTTACACAGGGAAGAATGACAGGCGGCTTTGTTTACATTAGCCGCCTGCCTTTCTCCCGGTGTAACGGACGATCGTGAGTGCCCGGCGGACATCGGGTCCGCTGGGCACACGCACGGGGTGGGGTCCGTGACCGAGCGGGAGTTCACCTCCGGGGGCGCGCGCTCGCTCCCTAGACCCTCACAGGCTAGCGACGTAGTCCTACGTCGCTTTGCCTGTGAGGGGCTGACCGCCGCAGTAAATAGTCTAGACTATTTACTGCGGCGGTCGGCAAGTGGTTAAGGTAAAAAATGTATTTGTATTGCCCCCCTCAACCCTCAGTCCTCACTTGATCCAGTGCTGTGCCCATCTCTAGCCACTCTCTCTTCTCTCCCCTCTCTCACAGGACAGAGAGGGAACAGTAGGAGCCAATGGCAATCAAATCCTGTGAGCAGAGAGCAGGAAGCAGGGTCAAGCCGTGCTGTGTGTGTCTATGGATGCACACAGCAGGGCGCCCATATGTGTGCTACCAAAAAAAGAATATTTCTATGGTGGCGCATGGAGAAGAGGAGGAGCTTAGAGTACCGGCTGGGAACCCTCTGTGCAATACCATTGCACACAGAAGGTATAAAATCTGTTTATTATTTTAATATAAAATGGTAGTGAGTAATGACAAATGCAGGGGTCAGGAGTAAGTAATGCAAAGTTTAGAGGTCAGAGTTAAGAATAAAGCAGAGTTCAGAGGTAAGAAGTAGCTAATGCAGAGTGCAGGGGTGAAGAGTAGGTAACTAAGAGTACAGGGATCAGCAATAAGTAAGGTAGAGTTTAGAGGTTAGAAGTAAGTACCGTATTTATCGGCGTATAACATGCACTTTTTCCTCCTAAAAATGGAGGAAAAAGTAGCTGTGCGTGTTATACGCCGATATAAAAAAAAAAATCTACATAAAGCAGTGCCGAGAAGTAGAAGGGGACGGGCGGCGCCGAGAGGTAGAAGGGGGCGGGCGGCGCCGAGGAGAAGGAAGGACGCGCTGTCATCGGAAGTCCCGCCTCCTATGCCGACGTCAATCATAGGCTCCGGGACTTCAGATGAGAGCGCATCCTTCCTTTTTCTCGGCGCCGCCCGCCCCCATCTACCTCTCGGCGCCGCCCGCCCCCTTCTACCACTCGGCACTGCTTTATGGAGAATTTTAGTGATGTATATAGTGGCGCTGGCGAAGGCTAAATGTATGGGCACTGGCAAAGGCTAAATATATGGGCACTGGCAAAGGCTTAATGTATGGGCACTGGCAAAGGCTTAATGTATGGGCACTGGCAAAGGCTAAATGTATGGGCACTGGCAAAGGCTAAATGTATGGACACTGGCAAAGGCTAAATGTATGGGCACTGGCAAAGGCTTAATGTATGGGCGCTGGCAAAGGCTTAATGTATGGGCACTGGCAAAGGCTGCATGTATGGGCACTGGCAAAGGCTGCATGTATGGGCACTGGCGAAGGCTGCATGTATGGGCACTGGCGAAGGCTGAATGTATGGGCACTGGCAAAGGCTAAATGTATGGGCACTGGCAAAGGCTTAATGTATGGGCACTGGCAAAGGCTTAATGTATGGGCACTGGCAAAGGCTGCATGTATGGGCACTGGCGAAGGCTGCATGTATGGGCACTGGCGAAGGCTGCATGTATGGGCACTGGCGAAGGCTGCATGTATGGGCACTGGCGAAGGCTACATGTATGGGCACTGGCGAAGGCTGCATGTATGGGCACTGGCAAAGGCTAAATGTATGGGCACTGGCAAAGGCTAAATGTATGGACACTGACAAGTGGGGTCCTATGGGGTAGGAGCAAGGGCGGGGCTACCCAAACGTATGCTGCCAAGGAGTCCATCAGGAAAGGAAAATTACGGTAAGTATTTGATCAGGGCCGGCCCAATGATTGGACCCAGGCAGCACTTGGAGTGGGGCAGCAAATTGACAGCAAATTGAGCAGTTCTGTGTGTCATGAGTTTGCGGCGCGTTAGGGGCGGAATATCCCTATCTCATACTGCGGCCCTTAGTGCAAACAGATGAGTATGAGGAGGCAGAGTGCCTCCTCCAGGGAACAATGACGTCAGACATCAGCATATTTTATCTCACGCAGGGCAGGCTGGATCTTCTAGGGCGGTGGGCGTGTTAGACACAGGAGTGACAAGAGGAGTGAGGACAGGCAGTGGGTGTTTGGTGGACCAGTCCGGTGGTGAGCTAAGGAAGAAGGTAACCGTACATATAATATTTTCTACATTTTATATTTATATAAAATAATAGATGTGGGGGCCTTTTGTTGGGTGTTTTTTTTTTTTTTTTTTTGGGTGGGGAGGGGAAGCAGCATTTTATTCTTGGACCCAGGCAGCACAATGTCTTGGGCCAGCCCTGTATTTGATAGTAGATTTTCTGTTTTTTTATGCTTGTATTTAAACATCAAAAACATTCTACACTATAAAGTCCTTCTTTGTGTCTCTGGTGGATTACATCCTTACTTCCTAGCTATAACCTGAGGGATCGTTGGAGTGGAATTGTGTGAGCTCAGGAACCAATCTGATTTTCCATAAGCGCATTTTGACCTTCTGTAAAAAGGGGTCAAACACCTTTGGTGAGTTGCCATCTACCCTCTGAGCACCCGTGGTGAAGCAACTAGAAAATATATGCATCTAGAAGCACATTTATACAATTGGCATTGGGCACAGTCACATTGGATTTCAGGTTTGCATTTACATTGTGTTATTATTTTTTCTATTTATATATTTTTTCTATGTAGTTTTTTTTTTACTTATTGATTATGCTGTATATACATTCTCATATTCTCTTTCAGAGATATGTATGAGTATACACGGAAAAGCACCATTATCTTTACAGTTTTCTTCAATTCTAGAAGTGGGTTTTATCACTTATTTAAAGGGGCAGCTATTCGCCTTTTGATCTCACATATAAGGCGCTAATACTTGTTATAGGCTTTTTTTTCCTGCTGTTTTTGTGTCCTGCTGAGGAGCTTTACCTTCACTTCCTGACCTAGAGATGGAACAGGAAACTAAAGAAAATCTCTCCGAAGAGAGCAGAATATCCTTTTGGGGGTCCATTTACAGCACAATGTAGTGTGCTGAAGGGCGTGTGTTTTCTTGTATTGATGTGCAATGAAGCATGCTCGAAGTGGATGAGCCCATAGGCAACTTAATGCAAGACAAATAGGTGCTGTTTGCATTTTTTCACAGTGAAGCACATACAACACCATGCATTGTGTTGTGCTGTGATGTACTGCAATGCACATGTATTATGGAGGTGCATTGAAGTGCCATTCACAATAAATTGCACCACAGTGCACCAACACACATAACATGCATTATCACATGATGTGCCTATATGCACATTCACCATGTGTTACTGCAACACGATTCATGTGAAGAGAGTTGTCAAAGGAACTGTCATTTTCTCTCACATCTAGATCTGGTGACAACTCGAGATGTTTGGACTTTTCACTTTGTTTCACAGGGACAATCCTCACCAGGACAAACAGAAGGAATAATTTCCCTAGTGGGGACACAGCAATGAAAAATCTAACAAAGTTCTAACCTTTCCCTACTTTATCTAAACCAAAAAATGCCTTAACATACACTTCAAATATCAGTTGTGGGTGACAACTTAAAGGACATTGCAAAGAAATTGGGTACCTTGGGTACTAATGGACCTTGTGCTAGTGCTTCTATCTCTGCAGTAATTTAACATTAATAGTCTACAAGAAAGTATACACCTCTGCAGAACAGTTCACTTTGAAAGATCACATGAAAGAGTCAGAGGGACACATGCAGCTCAAAAATACCAATCTGAAATGTCTACTCTGTAACTTATGCTGCAGCTTCTGCCACATTTAGATCAAACAACAAGTCTGTGATAACAGGTGCTGCAACACTGTAATGATTGACAAAGTTACATGGTATGATCAGAGATGTATAGCAACTAAGTAGAACTACTTCACTACTGTACTTAAGTACCGAAAGGCGGTATCTGTACTTTCCTGGAGTAGAATTTTTTTCTCCTACTTCCACTTTTACTTCACTACATTTTTTCGATGATTTCAATACTTCTACTCCGATATTTTTTTTTTGTGCTGCATAAATACTCCTTACTATTATAAAAATTACCGCTGCCAGAACAGTAGATGGCAGGTTTCATGAAGCTCAAAACATGTGTATTATCAGCGCATACGAAAATAAATGCTACTGTATGTATAAATAAAAGCTGCATTTGAAATAATAAAAAACAACATGATGTTCAAACTTTTGACTTCTTTCTTTAATAACTACATAACACGGTACTTGTACTTTTACTTACAGTACTTGAGTAGCAATTTTTTTTTTAAAAAACTACTGGTACTTTTACTTTCAGTACTTGAGTAGCAAAATTTAAAAAAAAAAAACTACTTGCAATACTTAAGTACAAAAAATGTTGAATACTTTAGTACTTCTACTCAAGTCACTTTTTGATTGAGCACTTCCACTTCTACTCAAGTCACTTTTTGATCGAGCACTTTTTTCAAGTATGGGTTTCGAGTACTTTATACAACTCTGGGTATGATCGACCTCAGAGGCCTAGAAACATTTCAGTACAAGAGTCACATCATATATTTATTTGCAGGCTGAAAAAAAAATCACTTGTGTAAATGAATGAGTCCCCATTTACATCAGTGTCTCCATCACAGTCCTCCTTACATCAGGATCCCTATCAGAGTCCCGCTTACATTAGAAATTATGGATGAACCCTCTGCACACTGCTATAAACCCTTTCTAGCAAACATCAGCTTTAGAAATACATGGGTATGCTCCCCCAAATTTTTTGCCTGTTTATTATGTATTCGGTCTGACCAGACTATCGAGGTTGAGCAACCCTCCCCACCCCCCCACACACACCTGTACTCAATCAGTGTCCACCATCTAGTGGATATAGTAGGAGTCCCCTGTAGTGCATTTGCACATCCTTCCCAGCAAGGAGTATTACCTCCAAGGGTTAGGCTGGATTCATCTCTTTTTCATGGATAGTGTAGGACCCACTGATAATGGGGTACTTTGACGCAGTAGTGGGCTTGAGCACGATATGGCCATATGGTGGGACCAAACCCCCATTTTTATTTATGGATTGTCTTCAGATTTGGTAGTTATTTCTTTTGCATTTGCGCGCTATTCTTTTTTAATAAACATCAGGATCCCCATCAGAGTCCCCCCTTACAATAGAAATTCTGGATAAACCCTCTGCACACCGCTATAAAACCTTTCTAGCAAACATCATGCTGAATAAATGTTAAAGTGTTACTAAACCCACAACAGTAAAATCAGTCTGTATATGCACCTGTCCTCCATCTATCCCATTAGATGCATGTGCTCTCATTGTAGAGACTCTTTAAATTGTAGTTAGGGACTGCAGATCACAGCTTGCCTTGTCGGGGCCTGCAGCTTATGCATGTATTTGCAAATGTGTGCAACCAAACCCCTGTTTTTAACGCATACTGTTAGACAGTTCAATTCGGTTGGTCGCTGGCTGGTTGGTAAGTTGTGACTGGAAATATCTTCTTTTTTTATGTATATGCAGTAAATCATGCTTGTTATACTCACTGTGGAATCTAAGGGGTTAAGCCTCCACATTGTGTAAAAATGCTGTATCATCCTCCCCTTCTTTTACTGTCCCCAATCCATCTGCTAATAGTACAGAGCATTGGAGGCACTCTGCACATGTTCAGTTTGTTGTGTATTGCTAGAGAGTTTTTTTTTTGGGAGGGTGTATGTGATCAGCACAGGGCCAATCAGCACTGTCCAGACAGAGGATCAGGGGTACTGAAGCCTCATAGGACAGTAAGAGGAGAATGAAAACTCCTCCTGTAAGCTTTAATCAGTGCTCGGCTGGACCCTGATAGAAGTCACAAGACTGCTTTATACCACTGATAAGAAAAGGTATTTAGCAGTTTTTATGTACTACACTAATTGCATTTTCATGTTCTGTGTACTGTGGGGGACCAGTTATAGTGAATGCAGGCTGCTGAGTTTAGTAGCACTTTAAAGGGTTAAAACATCTGTCCCATGTAATTCAGCTGGATTTCTTCTCTCCGGGTTGTATATACAATATGGATGTAAGTTTTGGGCTTTTTTTTTTTTTTCCGAAATCCCTTTTATTTATTATCTTTAGGGAACTTTATGTCAAGCTGCACATAGGATCTTATAGCACATATGCACTGGCAATGTTAGGTACACGGGGAATGGTATAGTAAAATAGATGACTGAAGAAACATCAAAGTGAACAACATCAAAGAAGAGAAGAAACATGGCCCTAATGAACCTGCAGAACTTTCTTCATAATTGAACAATGCTTTTCTATGGGATTTATAACTATGTCAGTGTATTGTTGCATAATACATGTCATTGAGTTGGGGCTATAGCGACCTCTTCTCATAACCTGGATTAAAAAAAGGGTTTGGAAGGTGGGTGTATGATTGTTTGCTATCATTGTTGGAGAAATTAAGGGAAGCCTTTAGTATTTGCCTGGCCACTACAGAATTTCTGGGTTACTGACCCAGATAAAGTAATTAAAGTCACTGTGAGCTCTGAACTTTTGATCTTCATGTTTGGATTAAGGTTAGCGACTCAGAAGGTTTTGGGTCATACTGACCTACATATTCCCTCATGACTAGGGTATTAAAGACGATTTGTCTATATACTGCTCTGACCATCTCTCCTTTTACCCCTTATAAATAACCACATGACACAAGCTGGAGTTAAATGGCCAAAGCAGCCTTTTATTAACAAAACTGTATACATAAGAGATAAATAACACGTTAAAACCAGTTTAACTGGGGCCTCAAGGTCCTAGTAGGCATCAAAGAAGAAAGTACCTGCGTCCAACTTAATTAGGCCTCCAGCCGCCACAGCACCGACTCAGAGACAACCAGTCACAGATACCAACATACCAATTACTGGGAGTCGTACCCAGACCAGGTCCCTACCTTTATACTTCAATTGGTTTTTATTTGATTTTCACAAAAAAGAAACAATCACATGGAAGCACATTAGATTAACGCAAGGTAATAATGATAGAAAAGGGAAAGAAAAAAAAAAAAAAAAAAAAAAAAAAAAAAAAAAAAAAAAAGAGAAAAAAAGAGGAAGAAAAGGGGAGAAACTATTGATATAGTATATTGATCACAATACCTTATGGTATTTTAAATAGCGAGAACAGGATACGAGGAAGTCCAGTACTGTGTACGTTCAGGGCCCAGAGACTACCTAGTGGGTGTATAGAAGATACATAGGAGATACCCCAAAAGGAGAAAAAAAACAAAACAGAAAAAATGCCAAGACAGATACCGGAGGAGGCACCATCATACTCTGTGTCTCACCATCCATCCGCCTCGATTCTACCGTTAGACACTGTGAAAGTAAGGACTTTGTTGCCAGAGAAGCCAAGCTGTATGAAATTTCTTACCACGACACATTGAATAAGCATATGCCTTTTCCAAAGAATAGTGCTGGTTAACTAAGCCTATTACCTCTATATGCGAGGGGGCTATAGGTTGTTTCCAACATCTGGCAATTACCGTTTTAGCTGCTATCAGTATATGTATAAATACTGTTCTGATATCAAATGGTATATTTTCAATACCCAAAAATAGTAACGCTATTGCGGGTTCAGGTTTAATCAGTATGCCGGAAACTTCAGAAAGTACTTCAAAAATTTTCCTCCAAAAACTAACAAGACCTTTACAAGACCAGAATATATGAAAAATTGTGCCAGTTTGGTCACACTCACGCCAGCACAATGGATCATATTTAGGGTATATTAGGGACAGGCGGTAGGGGGACAGGTACCATCTAGTGACTATTTTTTGGAATTGTTCCCAATGTGTTACACACTGTGTTGCTCTATAAGACGTTCGTATCGCCCATCTCCATTGCTCATTGGAGAAGGACATACCGAGGTCTCTTTCCCATTTCTTCATGTACGATGATTTAAAGAAGGTAAGTTTCTGCTGTAGTTGATTATAAAACACCGATATCCCTTTAAGCTTAGAGTTTGGGTCTGTAAGATATTTCCAAAGTAGTTGAGGAATTTCAAGTTTAGGGAGTGGGTGTTTAGATATAAAGCTCACTATACTAATGTAAGCAAAAACCGCCTGGGGAGTGAGTGAAAATTCTTGTTGAAGGGCTGCAAAGGACTTAATAGTATTATTTTGGTATAATTGTGTCACTGTGTCGATACCTGCTACCACCAATTTATTAATATGAACATTAGGGAGCAAGATACACATTGTCGATAGGGGTATGGGAACTGATATGTTATTTGGCTGTGATTGTAACTGTAATTGAGCAATTAGGTGGCGCCAGGACTGTAGAGAAGCTCTTATTGTTAACGGAAGGGTCTTGATTATTATAGGTTTCCACATGTCTGCCAGAAGTAGTGTGTATAGATCCTGTGTGTTAGATAGTGCAGCTTCAATCGGAAGCCACGGAAGAGAAATTTTATGGGTTCTATGGGTAAACCAATACTGTAAAGGAGCCAAGCGAGATGCATGATAATAGTCCTCAAGGCTTGGTAGTCCCAACCCACCAACTGATTTGTGTCGTATCATATGTAGATGTGCACACCTTGCACGTTTCCCCTGCCAAACAAAGGTGCGCAGGAGTTTGTTGAGCGAATTAATAAAGTGTTTAGGAATATGAATCGGAAGGGCGCGAAAAATATACACTATCTTAGGGAGGCACGTCATTTTAAATGCAGCTATTCTTCCTGCCCATGATAGTTCCGTCTTCTTTAACTTATTAGTATCATTGGAAATGGAAGTTATCAATGGTCGCAGGTTGAGTGTCTGTAGCCCTGAAGTTGGAAATGTCAAGGTTATACCCAAGTATTGCAAAGCTTGGGGGGTCCATGTATAAGGAAAGTTTTGCTTAAGATGGCTAAGTGCGTGGCCCTGTATGCCCATATTTAGGATGACTGATTTATCGAAATTAACCTTGTAGTAGGAAATATTACTAAATGTCTGTAAAGTGTCATGGACAGCAGGTAAGGACACGATGGGGTTCGTCAAGCTCAGAATTATGTCATCCGCAAAAAGCGTGATGGTATGTTGTAGGTGCTGAAATTTAAAGCCAAAAATCCTAGGATTTTGTCTTAACGTTTCCGCCAAGGGCTCGATCAGTAAATTAAATATCAAAGGGGAAAGTGGGCACCCCTGGCGCGTGCCATTTAATATTGGGAAAGTTTTGGATAGGGAGCCCGCAGAGAGCACTCGAGCAGTTGGAGATGTATATAAGCTCATAATAGCCGAAAAAATTGGTCCAGTGAAACCAAACTTTCCCAATACTGCCCTCATGTACCCCCAATGGACGCGATCAAACGCCTTCTCTGCGTCTATTGATAAGAGCAGAGAAGGCGTTTTAGTGCGCTCTGCTTGATGGAGCAGGTTAATAACTCGCCTTGTAGCATCAGGCGCCTGTCTCCCCTTGACGAACCCCATCTGGTCCTCCTTTATCAAAGTAGGTAGAATTAATGCAATCCTATTGGCTATGAGTTTAGCATATAACTTAATGTCACTGTTCAAAAGAGATATCGGCCTGTAGCCGGCAGGATCAGAAGGAGATTTACCAACTTTAGGGATTGTGATTATATTAGCTTGTAACATTTCAGTGGGTATTGTACCCGTCTTAACAGTTTTTGTGAAAAGGTTCAACAAATGGGGTGCTAGTTGATCTTGCAAGGACCTGAAATATTCATTTGTGAATCCATCAGGACCTGGAGACTTATTTGAAGGCATAGTTGCAAGTGTATCAGTCACTTCTTTGATAGTGAATGGTCTGTTCAGTTGTTCTAATTTGTCAGTCGGCAAGGTCGGAAGATGGAGGTTATGTAAAAAATCGCAGATGGATGCGTCCGTCGGTTGAGGAGTATCTTTGTCTTTCTTAAGACTATATAGGGTGCTGTAGTAATCAGCGAACGCATCCGCTATCTCTTGTGGGTGTAAATGTTTGTTACCCGTATGTGGATGTACAATATCTTTGATTCTAGTTTTAACTCTCTTCGTCTTAATCCTAGATGACAAATATTTGCCTGCTTTATTATTTGCAGAATAATACTGCATGTGAAGGTGTGCTAGCATGTTTTCATGACGTTCCAACAAGAGTCTTCGAAGGTCAGCACGGAGAGACCTCAGTCTTGAGGCATAAGATACTGAAGGGGTCTTTTTATTTGCAGTGTCCATCATTTGGACATCGCGAATAAGATCTTCCATTTTGCGGTTGAACCTCCTCCTCAGCTTAGCCCCTAGCTGAATGAGGAGTCCTCTCGCAAAAGCCTTATGTGTAATCCACAACAATGTCGGATCTATATCCGGTGTATTGTTAATAGAAAAAAATTCCTCCACTTGGGCTTCCAAAGATTTAAGAGATTCAGGATCTGATAAAATGGAGTTGTTACATCGCCATGTAAATGTAGTTGGAGAGACAGGGCGGTGGGACAATGACATGTGAATTGGTGCGTGGTCTGACCATGTTATCGGAGAAATAGATGTATGAGTGACATATGATAGTGTTTGTATGTCAACTAAAAACATGTCAATTCTACTGTAGGAATTGTGGCTCACAGAAAAGTATGAATAATCCCTCTCCTCTGCATGCTGATAACGCCACACATCGTGGAGCCCCTCAGCATGGATGAATGTAGCCAAGGAAGGAGCCGAGGATCTTCCCTTGGATGAAGCATCCATACCGTGGTTTGCCACCATATTAAAGTCTCCACAGACAATTAATCTTCCTGAT
Organism: Pelophylax lessonae; assembly: GCF_965119305.1. Lineage (NCBI taxonomy): Eukaryota > Metazoa > Chordata > Amphibia > Anura > Ranidae > Pelophylax > Pelophylax lessonae. The sequence continues at coordinate 234,789,394 of NC_138775.1, read as the reverse complement.
TTAAGTTTGTTAATTTTTACCCACAGTTTACGAAAAAACCTTAATTGGTGCGTGTTAGGGGCATACACATTTACTATGGTGTATAGGCAATTATCGATAATGCAGTTAAGTATAATATAGCGACCTTCTGTGTCCAATACCACCCTATTGGAGGTGAAAGACACTGAATCTCTAATTGCCACCAATACTCCTCTTTTTTTTTCCCCTGCTGAGGATTGAAAAATGTGCGGGTAGTCCTTGTGGGAGCATCTCGGGCTGTGATCAAGCCGAAAATGTGTTTCTTGGATAGCGAGAATATCTGCCCTGTGAGAGCATGCTTCCTTCCACATGGAGTACCTCTTAACGGGGTGGTTCAACCCTCTAACATTCAAAGATAATAGTTGTAAGGACATAGTAATACATTCTATTTTGAAACATGGGGTGTAGATATATATTAAAAGAATAGTGCCTTGAATGACTGTTAAATTTAATAGCCTCTAGACAGTGCCAAATTACAATTAAGGTGGTTCGATCCACATGGGACAAAAGGTGAGAAAAAAGATACCGTTCGTCCGGTCTTAAGTGCCGGCCTGAAGGGTAAGCCAGAGCATGATGGTGCCTCCTATCGATCGTGGCATACAGCTTCGCATACTCCTCGTGGACCTGTTCTGCAAGGGAAAGCAAAAGCAAAGAAGAGCAGTAAGAAAAAAATAAAGAAAAAAAAAGAAAAAAACAGCATGTGAACATACAATCTATCATACAGACAAACACTACATATAAAAAAGTAAAAAAGAACGAGGCCCAAACAGGCCAAGTGCGCAGCTGTAGCTGCATCTTCAACTGGAGAGAAAAAAAAAGCACGATGTGGAGTGCTTATTCAAAAGGAAAAAAAAAGAAAAAAAACACGATGTAGGGTGTTTATTCAGAGACAGGGAGTCTCGCTCCGTCTAGCTCATAAAGCAAAAAATAGAAAAAAAGTAGAATGGTAGTCCTCATTTATGACGTTGAGTAGATCTGGAAGAGCGATTGGCTACTTGCCAATCTGGTTGCAAATGTTGTGGTTTCTGATCGTCACTGTCTTCCGGCGGATCTATTTTGTCCGGGAGGATGTTCCATTGGCGAAGGCTTCTTAGCCCTTGTTCCTTAGTAGTAATCTGAAAAGTTGATCCTAAGTGGGTCACGCATAGCTTAGCCGGGTATTTCCACTTGTACAATATTTTATTATCCCGAAGAGCTTTAGTTATTGTGTTAAGATTGCGCCTCAGTTGAAGGGTGTGCTGGGAGTAATCCGGAAGGATCTGTAGTGACGCGGCCTGATCGGGAAGATGTTCCTTTTTCCTAAAGATATCCATGATTTTTTCTTTCACTAAAAAAAAGTGGATTCTCACCAATACATCCCTGGGGATCTCTTGGGATATAAAGGAGGGTTTCGGGATGCGATGAACCCTATCTATAGTAAGATCAGAGTCCGTGAGATCGGGCATGACTTTGGAGAAGAGATCGTGTACAAACCCTGATAATTGAGACGTTTGTATAGATTCAGGAATTCCTCTTATCTTGAGATTATTACGCCTCGATCTATCCTCCAAGTCTGCTATTTTGGTTTGGAGGCGCAGTAAATCTTCTTGTTGTGAAAGGTGGGAGTCAATTAAAGCGTTATGAGATTCGACAAACTCTCCCATTTTTGTCTCAACTACATCCACTCTGTCTCCCATCTGGTGCAATTCCTTATGGTAATACTGAATTGATGTTAAAATGTTGTTTTGCATGGATGTATGGAATATTGATAACATTTCCTTCAGTGTTGTATCTGATACTGGTTGACCCGTAGTTGGGAGATGTATGAAGGGATCTGGTTGTGGTGTAAAGGCCCAATCACCCTGTGGTTTTATGGCATTGCTGCGCCTCTCCGTGGATGAGTTACTATGCTGCTGGGTACCTTTAGTAAGGAGTTGGATTTCTTCTTGTTGCTCTTCCTCCTCCCTCCTTGGTTTAGATTTAGCGGGGCTCTGCATTGAAGGTGATGCAGGGGAAGAGTCTGTTGAGCGTGCTACTCTCATGGGTGAACTATCTGCCTGCTGCTGGGCTGTTATATGACCTGCCTCTGGTGTCATCTCTAGAGGGCGAGATGGTTGTGAGCCATAAACGCCCCTGCCGCCATTTTGGCGGAGCCCCGCCGCTGTTTGCGGTGCTTGCGGATAAAACTCAGATAGTTTACGTAATTTCACGGCGGTTATTTTCCGTCTAGGCATGGTAAACAAGCCCAATAGACCTCCTTCGATATGCGGTCTCTGTATATGGTGGGCGTCTGGCTACAAAAAAAAAAAAAAAAATTGATAGGTAAGTAGGTAGGTAAGTAGGTAAGATTGTGGGTCAGTTTCGTCAATATCCAGCTACTCTATACGGACCGATGTGCAGCAGGGGTAAGTGTGTGGCCAAAACGAATTTTTCACAACAGGGCAGTATATAGAGAGTATATAGAGAGAACAAAGCTCTCTGTGTGTCTTCTGATGGCCCCTAAAGTCCGTGGGTAATATGCTGCCTTTAGTAGTGTGGCCGTAACTGCTGTGAAGCAGACTCAGTTGGTCCCCTTAGCACAAGGCTTCATTCACTGCAAAGAGATGTGCCCTTAATACAAGGCTAATCCTGCCTGTCTGTCTCCAGCTATCCCCGCGGCGTCTCTCGACACTAGCCGCCCTACCCTCTGCGCTCCACACCTCTCACGGTAGGCTCGGCAGTCAGACTGGGGCGCCGAGGGGATGAGGCTACAGCGAGCTGAGTCTGACTACCACGAGACTCCCGCAGCGGGCTCCGGCGGGCTCCGGCGGCGAGCTCGTGTGGGACACGACGGCTGCGAGGGTGTAGCTGAGGTGTAGCCAAGGCACCCAGCTCACCCAAACCGGATCCCCCTCCGATGTCCGAGATGGCCAGAAGCAGAGAGAGCAGCGAGAGGCAGCCGGCGGCGGGGTTGTTGTCCGGGCAGTCGTTGGCAGGCAGCGGATAAGCGGGTTAGCGGTTGGCAGTCGGCAGTTCAGGCAGGTAAGACTGGGTACTCGGACCGTGTCTTAGACTCAGACAGCATTTAGGCTGGTTCCATCTTGCCGTGTCGGGCTGTGCGGTTTAGGCAGTTTAGGCAGTATTTAGCCTGGGCTTGTCGCACCGAGTCGGGCTGGGCTAGCCTCTATCTCGCCTGTAGCAGTGAGAGAGCCGACGAAGTGAGGAGCTCCCTGTTCACGCGGCCATCTTGGACCGCCCTCTCTAAAACATCATCTATGAATTAAGGATGGGCAGCTACCTTTAACTGGGGCCTCAAGGTCCCATCAAAGAAGAAAGTACCTGCGTCCAACTTAATTAATCCTCCAGCCGCCGCAGCACCGACTCAGAGACAACTAGTCGCAGATATCAACATACCAATTACTGGGAGCCGTACCTCAGACGGGTCCCTACCAAGTATATGTTTGCCCCATACTAGCCTACTAGGACCTTGTACCCCGCTTGCTGCCATGACAACAAACCACATAAAAACAAAAAGCTTCCTTAAAAACAAAAAAGGAGGGGGGGGACCCCAGAAGCAAAGCCAGACACAAGAAAAAAGGGGAGGGAGGGTGGGAAGTTTTCCCTAACGCAGCTTGCCTCTGACTGAAGACCTTCTAAGACCCCTAGTTTGACCACTCCCTGCTGCTCCACCCATTCCAGGCCTAGCCACCAATCAAGTGTGTCCCACATCCCATATTTTCTTATCAGACTGAGCTGACACTCCCTTCTAGCCCAAACCCCTTTAACCCCTGTCATGTTGGCCCTCCGTCCATGTCTTTTCTCTCCTTTACTACGGGCCTCTCTTGACTAGGGTATTAAAGATGATTTGTCTATATACTGCTCTGAACATCACTCCCTTTACCCTTTATAAATAATCACAGGACCACAAGCTGGAGTTGAATGGCCAAAGCAGTCTTTTATTAACAAAACTGTATACATAACAGATAAATAACACGTTAAAACCAGTTTAACTGGGGCCTCAAGGTCCTAGTAGGCATCAAAGAAGAAAGTACTTGTGTCCAACTTAATTAGGCCTCCAGCCGCCACAGCACCGACTCGGAGACAACTAGTCACAGATACCAACATACCAATTACTGGGAGCATTACCTACCAAGTATATGTTTGCCCCATACTAGCCTACCAGGACCTTGTACCCCGCTACCACCGCACAAACATGACACCTTATGTTTGTGGGATCCTCCACACCCACAGGGCCCTCTGAAGACCAGCCTACACACCTAAACACCACGGCCATCACCCATAACATGCAAGTAAATCCCATCACCTTGTCAGTACCCTCACAATTCAACTCCAACTGCTGCACAACCCAAAACCTCCATCCTTTACTGCACACCCTCGATGAATGCCACTTCGATCCAGTTAGATTGGAAAAATCCCTGATAGATCACCCAGAGGTGAATCTTCTGGCCTAAAGTGATTTTGTGAAATATGTGCAAAAACCCCCAACAAAAATCATTCTTGCAGTGCAAGGGTTAAATGTTATTTGGACCAACATGTGCATCACATGCATGATGACAAATATACTGCAAGCAGACAATAAATATGGTTATCCAGAGGTACCTACAGGAAGCTACTCCAAGCTAAAGCTATCAATGTAGCCCTGTAAGTCTAGCATATCTTATTTGTTTTACTCTTAAAAGTCGTAATTCCAAGTGCTTTAAATTTAGGTACACGTACATCTGGATTAACAAAAGTTGCTGGAATACACTGTGTCCCTATAACTAGTTTACTGTATTTGGCAACCAAAAGGAATTCTATTTTTTATAGAATTAACATCCTTCTTTTTATATGTGTTCTAGTAGATCTAATATTGGTTTAGAAATGTTACAGATGTCATCAGCATTGCAGCTTAAGTCAGTCTTAACTTTTGTGAGTGATGAACAATAATAATGTTTGTAATTATTGCCATATGAATGCAGTGTTGATTCTTTTAAATGTCAATTAAATGAAATAAACCTAAAATACAAGTTGGCCTACAGAAATACAATATTAAACACATTCATAGTGGCTTAGATAACATTTCTCAGAATGTACTTGTATGATTGATATAAGAAGGTGAATATGGTGAATCTGGGATAAAAATATCCACACACCCCATGGCCTGCAGCCTCCCAGCCTATACCCAGATTATGTGCTTGTGTAGGAGTTACTCCAGACCACTGATTCACTTTTGGGAGACAATCTTTTAGGTGCCCCTAGGCTGCTTCACATGGCTGGCCCCTCCAGATGAGGCCCTACAGTAAAATGAGTAACCCTGGAAATGAATTGTGAACTGGTTCCCAGTCCTGGTGCTCAACACAGGCCTCCATGTCTGCCACATACATGCACAATGGCAAGTCCTAGACCCTCTTCATTTCCTCCCCTGATCCCCATGTCAACTCTCTACATGGTGCCTGGAGCACAATCTCACATAGGTGGAAGTAAAAATTCTAAATGGTGGTAGCCAGTGTCAAAGCCACATATTATCATGTCCCAAAGGGATCGTGTGGTGCTCCCCTACTTAATAAATTATTTGGTCATGTACTCTCCTGGGCTGCAGAGCAGCACACGCCTTAAGGGAAAGTGACCACACATTAAAGAGGAACTCATTTAGTATGGTCATGCACAGTATATTCTAACAGTACAATCTCCTGCTATGTAATATGAGGGCATGTCCATACAATTCATTCAATTTATACTCTATCAGACAAACTAGTGCAGTTGACTGCCAGAAATCAACAGCATGGTGTCCCTGCTCTGCTGCTGGCCGCACATGGCACTGGACACAAGAAGCACAGCAGTAACACCATGATCTTTTTCTGCCCAGGACAATCCGCATCCCACGAAGTTCTCCACAGGGCGGCTTTCATGCTCCCCAAGCACCCCATGTGGCACTGGCTCCAGTGGCGTAGCGTGGGGGGTGTAGGGGGGGCCGGCCACACCGGGCGCAACATTTGGGTGGGGCGCATCCCGCACCAGTGTCATTCTAGCAAACTTTAAAAATTCTTCCTAGCGTGTCACTGCAGCCGCCGCCATCTTCAGGCTAAACGATGGCCGGTGCCCTGTGATTGGGCCAACATTGTCTTGTGCGGCAGCGGGGCTGGCCAGTGGCAGAGCCCCGCCTTGCTTCTGGAGTCCGCCTCGCTGTCTTCTAAGTCAGCTCTGCATGTGCCTCTGTCCCGCCTCCTCTAAGCTCTCACAATCCTCCCCGACCCGCTCCCCTGTAAGGGCTCATCTTCACCATGTGGCAGAGCGGATGGATCATGAAAACAGGTAAGTCATTTTGCTGGCTGCAGGACAAGACACAACCTGGGGATGAAGCTTAGTTAACAGTGTAGTGTAGTGTAGTGTAGTGTAGTGGGTAGTGTAGTGTAGTGGGTAGTGTAGTGTAGTGGGCAGTGTAGTGTAGTGGACAGTGTAGTGTAGTGTAGTGGACAGTGTAGTTGGTAGTGTAGTGTAGTGGGTAGTGTAGTGTAATGGTTAGCGTAGTGGACAGTGTAGTGTAGTGGGTAGTGTAGTGGACAATGTAGTGTAGTGGGTAGTATAGTGGACAGTGTAGAGTAGTGGGCAGTGTAGTGTAGTGGGCAGTGTAGTGTAGTGGGCAGGTAGGAATCAGGTAGGTCAGTGTAAGGGTCAGTGTCTTGGACAGGTAGGTCAGTGTAGAGGTCAGTGTAGTGGACAGGTAGGTCAGTGTAGTGGCCAGTACAGGAATCAGGTATGTTAGCGTAGTGGACAGGTAGGTCAGTATAGGAATCAGGCTGGTCAGTACTATTGTAGGAAGGGACTCAGGGAGTGCTAAAAGTCTGCAGGATAGGGGGCGCAAATTATTTGCCTTGCCCCGGCGCTGACAACCCACGCTACGCCACTGACTGGCTCCCATCCGTTTGTCAGCATGATAGGAAATGCCTTAGCAAGCTCAGGGTGCATTTTGGGCCTGCATGCAGCTGCAGTGGCAGAGAAATGAAAATGCACAGATTGCCTCACAAGGATATGAAAAATTCTAAGCCCTATTGAGGAGGCTATAGCAGAAAGTACGCTGCAGATGCCTTACCAGTGCAAAAGCATGCAGATATTTCCAAGGGCCTTCTTTTCTCATGACCGAGCATAAAGCGCTCCTTAAGGAAGGATGGCAGAGACCTCACCAGAAGACCAATTTCCAGTAACAGGTTCTCTAAGCTTTATCCAAATTGGATGGCTGATGCATGTTTATGCACTGCACTTTCAGGAGTGGATGCTGCCCTCTAACGTCTGGCGCATCAAGTGTCTTTGCCTTTTTATAACTCAGTTTCCTTTACAGAATACTTTAATAATCCCAGAGAAATTGGGAAATGGTTAAAGATCCTATGGATGGGAAAGTGGACTTGTTAATACCAGATGCAGTCCAGTACGTTTTTATTCTGCAGCAAGAACGCATGAACAGTGTTTAACCACCTCAATACTGGGCACTTAAACCCCCTTCCTTCCCAGACCAATTTTCAGCTTTTAGCGCTGTCGCATTTTGAATGACAATTGCGCGGTCATGCAACACTGTACCTAAACCAAATTTATGTCATTTTTTCCCCACAAATAGAGCTTTCTTTTGGTGGTATTTGATCACCGCCAAGTTTTTTCTTTTTTGGTGCACAAATAAAAAAAACCGAAAAAGTTTGAAAAAAAAAAGTTTTTTTGTTTAGGTTATAAAATTTTGTAAATAGATACGTTTTTTCCTGCACTGATGAGCACTGATGACGCCGCACTGACAGGCACTGATGAGGAGACACTGATGGGGTGGCACTGATGGGGTGGCACTGATATGCAGCACTGATGGGCACTGATAGGTAGCACTGATATGCAGCACTGATGGGCACTGATATGTGGCACTGATAGATAGCACTGATATGCAGCATTGGTGGGCACTGATAGGCAGCGCTGATGGGCACTGATAGGCAGCACTGATGGGGACTGATCGGCGGCACTGATGGGCACTGATGGGCACTGATAGGTGGCACTGATGGGCACTGATAGGTGGCACTGATGGGCGGCACTGATCGGCACTGATGGGGGGCACTGATGGGCACTGATAGGCAGCACTGGTGGGCAATAATGGGCACTGGTGGGCGGCACTGATAGATGGCATTGGTGGGCAGCACTGATAGGGGGGCACCACTGGCAGGCTCTCTGAGCCCTGTTTGCCATCCCTGGTGGCCATGGTGGGCATCCCTGGTGGTCATGGGTGGGCATCCCTGGTGGCTCTAGTGGCACCCCCTCCCCCCAGGGCTGCACTGGTAATCAATCATCTGATTACCAGCACAGACCCCCCCTGTAATCAGTGAGTAATTAGAAATACTCACGGATCACCCCGGCTGCAGAATCGATCCTCTCCTCTTCTCCTCACTGACAGGATCTGTCAGGAGGAGAAGAGATCAAAGCCGTTACAACGGCTGTATTGACATTACATGACGGCTGTGATTGGACACAGCCGTCATGTGATCAGGAGGGCCAATCACAGGGCCCTCCTGCCGAGTCTTGTTGCTCTGTGTCCTAGGGACACAGGCACATCGAGATCGCGCCGCTGTGCGTGCCCGCGGCGGCGCGAACTCTCTCCTTCTGAAGGACGTTCCGGTGGTTAATTGGGATTCCAATGACCTAGTTCACACCAGTGCAGAGCATCCTAGTGCAGTCAACAAAATAAAAAAAAATTCTGTATTGAACACATCTGGAAAGTGGCAAAACGCATTGAGAACGCATTGGAATGCATCAAAAACACTCATGCAGAAACACATCTGGAACGCAGAAATTGTGGTGATCTTGCCATCAGACTTGTAGAGAATCTATACAGTGACAGGTTTTTCCTGTCAACAAGCAGCATCATTAACTTCAACATATAAACTGTTTAGAAATGGCATTAAATTCAAGACTGGAAATAGCAAGATTTGGCACAGTTTCTGGAGGAGTTGAACCTGGCAGATGGCTTCTGGTTGATGCGTTGATAGACCTAGTACAAGCCTGGCACACTCAGTCACAGCCATAAGAGCATTGTGATTACTCCATGGAGGGCAGATATAAAGTCCACACAAGCCTTCAACATTTCCTATAGTGGGAGGTTATTGTTTGGTCAAGCACTAAACAACACAATTAAGCGAATGACCGGAAGAAAAGTTGGGACTGTGGCCACAGACTAGTAAGAGGAGGCAGTCAGAAGGGTGCAGGAGGCCAAATCTTATAGGACAGGCCGCAGATTTAACAGATCACAGTGGAGGTGCCTTAAAGTTACCTTTTACATGAAATAAAGTCTAGAGCAAGTTGCTAAGATGGCTGAAAGGTCTTTGAAGGTGTGCTCAGATAGTCTTTTCCAGTTAGGGCCAGGAGGCCTGAGTGAAGTTGATGATTGTAGCCTCCTTCTGGAGGGTTTGGACAACAATCCTCAAAGACCAGTGGGTCCAGAAGGCAGTTAGGTGGGAGTACAATGGAGCATTCAAATTTTTACCACTGAATCCATTTAATTTATGACCAACAGATCTCAGAAGAGAAAATGTTTGCAAGATTATGTTTAAGAATTTTTACTGCTACAAGACCATCATGCCAGGGATGTCAAAGACATAACATCATCTGGGTACTTTTCTCCCCAGTTTTTCTAGTATCTAAGGCAGGAGCCTTCTGGTTGATTTCAGTTTTATGGAATCTAATGTGTACATACACACCAAGAGGTTCAAGATGGAGGCAATGCAGACAGTCACAAGGATAGTTTAGCTGGAGGACCAGTTAGTGTCAATCGACTTGCCGACTCATAGTTCCAGGTACAGATCAAGGCCGAAACACCAGAGGCATATGGGATTTGCGGTGGCCAGATGTCACTTCAAGTTCAGGTGTTTGCCTTTTACAGAATTGACACAGCCCCAGGAATCTTTTGAAAATCCTGTTGGCAGTGGTGGTACCTTGGGCCAGGTGGCACATGAGGGCGTTTCAATTTGCCTTCTTTAGTCTATGAGCTGGACTGTCTATGGATCAGAAACTCTTTGTGCGTATACAAATTCAGCAAGAGCTGGAATTTTGGACATCGCCACTGTACTTCTTTCAGGGCATGCCTCTAAGCCCAGGAGATGATTCTGATGGCAGATCCCAGTCTTTGGGGCTGGGGAGTACACAATCTGAAGAAACAGGTGGAATGCAGACTCCCCAGTTATCTGGAACTGAAGGAAAACTTTTTTTTAGCATTGCAAGCCTATCCGTATCTGGGACACCAGAAGCCTTTTTCTGTTACATCTTGCAACAGAATCTTTTTGCTGGGCAGAGAGCCACTTACAGCCAGTTAACGTTGGCCTTCTTGCCAGGAAAGCAAAATCAACTATCGGTTTGGTTAGGCAAACAATTTTTCAACAAGTGCCTCAAACCAATATTGGCCCAATGAGGCTTCCCAGCAGCAGGGAGACCCCACTGAACATGCAGCTTTGGATGTTTGCAACAGGATACCAATGCCAAGACTCTGTCATACAAGATAGGTTCACAGTGCCATGGAATTTTGTGTTTGATTTTTGTCTCTCTCCGGTGTCCTTGAATATAAAGATGCTTCTGAAAATTTGGACACAACAAGTCCATGCCATACAGGTAATTTCCACCTACCGAGAAGACCTTGGCTTACACTGCTCCCCAGATGTCATCAGCAACACCAAACCCATTTCTGGTCAAATTAAATCTTTTATGGCAAGGTCAGGGACAGCACCCTAATTCAATGAGACTGCTTTAATAGCCTGGCTATGGAATAGGCCAGACTAGCGGTCTCATCCAAGCTTGCTCAGACCTTGGTGTCCAGAAGATCGTCCGTAAATGCTACATATGAGAGGATACGAAATACTGTAAGTTTGTTTTGTTTGCTCAGCAAAAGCTTTCTCTCCTGTTTTCCCTGCTCTAGCCTATATCCTGGACATTTTATGGTCAGCGCTAGAGGTGGGTCTGGCATACAACTCCATTTAACGTACAAATCTTTACCTTATTTTTCACAGGCTTCAGACGGGTAGAAGAGCCAGTTACCAGATGCTTTTTGCAGACAACAATCTATATTTGACCTTGAAGGAGATCCTTGTTTCCTCTGTGGCTTGGATCTGAGAGCACTGGGGCTTGCACCCTTTGCTCCAATGGTTTCATTTCCATTAAAATTACTCAAAGAATTTACATGTTTTTGGTTATATTACACTGTACTGTACTGTTTATCTGGTTCAACTTTTACAATAAAATCATATTTGAAAAAAAAAAAATTACTCAAAGAAAAACTAGTTCTTCTGCCAGCAACTACTTCAGACAGAAGGATGTTGAAGATTGCAACACTTTTCCTGCAAGGGTCCTTTTGTGCCTTCTTTTTTTTTTTTTTTTTATACCATAAATAGTGATACTATGTCTATCTCCAAAGTTCAATTTTAAAGTGATATCCAATCAATTTTAAAGTGATATCCAGTTTCCAGCAAAACTGGGAAGTAGTCCCTCTGAGTCACAAGAGTCACTGGATGCACAGCAGGAAGACTTCAGTTCCTTACACATGGTCATGGTGTACTTGGTCAAAGAGGAAAGAGGAAAGTGGACAATCTTTTCATTTAGCCATCAGGTCCTCAAGAGTCATCCACTGTTGGATTTTCAGGGTGATTACATTGGCATGCAGGAAGTAGGCCTTTCTGCTCTGAAATTTTTGCAAGCTTATTTGACTAGAGGGGCAGTAGCCTTTGGGGCAGTTGTGCCAGGATTTCTTGGAAGATCTATGTAAGGCGGCTAGCTTGAAGTCCTTGTGCGGCCTTCATTCAACCTTACAAACGAGATGTGCGATCAGCAAGTTTGGGACAAGAGGGATCAATTATTTTTGGCTTTAACAGCTTTTCTTTGAGTGTCTTTTTTCATGTGTTCTCTCCTGCCCTATATTCAGCTAGGGTATATCCCGTTGTGTGCTGACGTGAGGTGGGCCAGGAAAACAATAAATTGTTATCATACTTACCGTACTTTTCCTTTCCTGGCCTATCCTCACAGTACTCCCTCCCTAGTGGCCAGTCGCAGGCTAGGTTATCGAACACTTCAGTTGGGGTAGGGGCTGTCTTTTATTTAGCTAGGAAGAGGTGGTCCTGTGGGCTCCAGAGGAGGTGTTAACCCGTTGGGTGCTGACGTGAGGATAGGTAAGGAAAGGAAAATTATGGTAAGTATGATAACAATTTTCCTTTTTTTTAAACAGTATTTGATTTCCATAGAAAAAAGAATGCAAGAAACACCTGTTAAACTTGCAAAAGGTGGCTATTTTAAGAAGTCATAAATTTTGAATATATTTTTTAAGCAAAACGATTCCGTGATTTTATTTTATCTCTAGTTGTTTATTAGTTATATGCTTTCATTTTAGAGTAAACTAAAACATTAAACTATGTTCTATATCTTTGTGTATATGGTGAGTAAATAAGCCTTCCTCTACTGTATAGATATAATTTTAAATCATAAATAAAACAAATGTAAACTCCTAAATTAGGCAAAATGGGGGGCATACCAAATCAATGACTATAACAGTACAATAAACACCAACTACCTAAATAGCTCCCTAAAGGGGGATACTACAGTCTGTAAATTTTAAGCCAAGTCAATACATAGGCCATGGGTGACCACCGAGGAAGTCCCTCAGCGAATGACATGCATTAGGTCTCAAGTGGCTAAACTTCTGTAGAACAGATGTTGAAACCCATTATTTCCGCATCACACTACCATCCTCCAGGGTCTTGATGTTAGACCTAACTGATCAAGGTTTGTAAGACTGTATCAAGCTATATACAAGGCAAGTTTTTTTTATTTCTATATGCAAAGGGATTTGTGCTTATCCACATATACCGACTGTGCCTATTATCTTCTACCACGGGGGTAATACCACTTGGGCAGGCATTAAATCTAATGTCTCTACGTAGCCACATTTGCAGCTGCAGCACTTATATACAACAATATGATTACATGAAGTCCTATGGACACCCATCCTTGGATATGCGGGTTTGTATAACTTAGAAATATTTAACATTGTCATTACGTGCACCCTGGAATTGGGACTGTACAGACAAAAGATAATAACAGGCGGACTTGTATACCTCAGGATAGTTACCTTATGTGATCTTGCTGCTTGAGTAGAATTTTGAGCTGCTTTGATTTTAATTATTGCCATTGCTTTGATTTTGGATGTTTCTTCTATGACACTTTAAGTAACAGTGATTTATATATCAGTAGTGAGCAATGGTGTGAAGATTTGTAGTTACACACTCTTCAGTCCCACTGCGTTGTCCAGCTATGCAGACAGGAGGATTCAATTGAAACATATAACTTTGTTATTACCTGACATGAGAATGGAGTCAAAGTGGGGCCATACCTTCAGTTTTGGAGATTTATATGTAACAGTTGATGCAACTGTTATTTTCTTGCCATGTGGGATATATGCTTTTTAGCAGCAGTAACAACATACAGCTACAGTTATCTTGGAGTTATAATTTACCTGCAAACTATATAACTCAACCTAAATAGAGCTGAGTAAGTTGATATTTCATCCCTTTGTGACAATCAATTTACGTATGGTTTAAGAAGAATAAAAGCTGTACAGTATTAATAATGAATCAAAGAGTACTAATACTACCTCTGGATGCATAATCAATAATTCCCATATTTGCAAAGTGATTTGATACAACTACAGAACCTAACACAACACAGTTGTCTTTGCATAGATTTGAAAATCTACTTGGATAACAAATATTCCAATGAGGACAAGGTAGATATTGTAGGAGGTGCTGATAATTTAAGACCCAGATTTACAGTAAATGTATGCAGATTGTGTTTTGAACCAAGGTACAATTTGTTTTACAAAGAGTTTTACTAGTTTTTCAAGTTTTTGCAATAAAGAAAAATAAACAGCAAGTAAAGGCACAGTGAAAAAGTGCATATAGTACGGCAAACTAGGGCACACATCATCAGGGACTACGGTGTCACAGTTGCATATACCTGTAAAGATAGTCATAAATTACTATTAAAAATGCGGTGCACTCGTCAATGAAGGTTACTCTTTGCTATTGATAGCTATCACCTTAAAGTGGTTCTAAATGCTCACCATTTTTTACCTTAATGCATTCTATGCATGCATGGCAAGTATCTAAGAAGAGATTTCCTTCACTTTAGTGATATTTTTACAGTTAACCATTGAGCAGGAAGTGAGGAGAACATTTTCCATTGGGGACCCCTATTCTAATGGCAAGTATCTAAGAAGAGATTTCCCTCACTTTGGTGAGATTTCTACAGTTGACAATTGACCAGGAGTTGAGAAGAACATTTCCCATTGGGGACCCCTGTTTCAATGGCAAGTTTCTAAAAAGAGATTTCCCTCACTTTGGTGAGATTTTTACAGTTGACAATTCACAAGGGGGCGAAGAGAAAATTTTCCATTGGGGACCCCTGTTCCAATGGCAAGTATCTAAGAAAAGATTTCCCTCACTTTGGTGATATTTTTACAGTTGACAATTGACCAGGGGGGGAGGAGGACTTTTTCCATTGGCATTGGGGACCCCTGTTCTAATGGCAAGTATTTAAGAAGAGATTTCCCTCACTTTGGTGAGATTTTTACAGTTGACAATTGACCAGGAGGTGAGGAGGACATTTTCCATTGGGGACCCCTGTTCCAATGGCAAGTATCTAAGAAAAGATTTCCCTCACTTTGGTGAGATTTTTACAGTTGACAATTCACAAGGGGGTGAGGAGAACATTTTCCATTGGGGACCCCTGTTCCAATGGCAAGTATCTAAGAAGAGATTTCGATCACTTTGGTGAGATTTTTACAGTTGACAATTGACCAGGAGGTGAGGAGAACATTTTCCATTGGGAACCCCTTTTCCAATGGCAAGTATCTAAGAAAAGATTTCCCTCCCTTTGGTGAGATTTCTACAGTTGACAATTGACCAGGAGTTGAGGAGAACATTTTCCATTGGGTACCCCTTATTCAATGGCAAGTTTCTAAAAAGAGATTTCCCTCACTTTGGTGAGATTTTTACAGTTGAAATTCACAAGGGAGTGAGGAGAACATTTTTCATTCGGGACCCCCTTTGGTGAGATTTTTACATAACTCCAGTTGTGACTTCAGACCATAAAATCTTTTCCTCTGAGACAGCAACAAAAAATGTTTATTTATCTTTATTCTTACAGCAAAAAAAAGTAAAAAATATATACATATATATCTATATATATATATCTATATATATATATATATATATATATATATATATATATATATATATATATATATAAAGTAGTCAGTTTATTTTGCCAAGATAATAGCATAGGTTCAAGGTCAGTGTATGCTCTAATAGCAGCAATAAAGAGAGATCCATCCATGGATCAGTGTCAAACCTTATCTGTACAAACGAGACTGGCCTGGGTTAGAATTTACCCTCTTGGCCTCCTTTCCAGCCCTCTGACACCTTTTGTGTGATATAATCGGATAACATGAATCATGGTGCCATGTGACAGCCTTTAATAAAATGTTAACCTATAATTAATGCCCACACAAAGAAAGATGGCAGTCCCATTGATAAATGTCCGTCTCTATTTGGCACATTTATTACTAAAGTCAGTCTCTGGCTTTGTTCATTTGCTCTCATGATTACTGAGTGTTAATCCAAGGATACAAGAACTGTACCAATAAAAGGTTCCTCTTTTAGCTGATACAGATGTGGTATAAAGATGACGGACGTATACCTCAAACTACAGATGACCCGTGGTTTCAAAGCATCTGTTTCCTAAACAACACTTGAAAGAGCTTTTTTAAAGAAAAAAAAATCAGGGCTGTGACATTCGTGAGCTAAGAACTTCGGCCTGGGGATCATTACCATTCTCATGGGGTTAAAGGTCTGGGTGCCTTCTGTATTTCCAAGCAGCTAATGGCCATTTGATCAGGACCAGCCCCATGCCTCCAGGAGGGTGGGTACCTATTGATGTGCCTGGCTGCATGGATGCACTATGCTGCTCCATGTCTACCTTAAGTCAATTAAATTCCTCCTTCATTCTACTTCTCTGGGGGGTAAAATTCAGAGAAGTGGTAACTCTGTGCAGCTGGATTGCATTATATTGGAAGTCAGCAGTTATTACAATATCCATTTTAAATCCAACATCAAAGGAATGCTACATCAGCTTCTCAAATGCGGACAGCTGCTTGAAACGCAGGGCGATTGATGACTTTTTTTTCTTTCCATTATATCACACGTCCCAGGGCTGTACTTTAAGCTTTTCATTTCATGACATTATTTATTCACTATGGCTTGATATATTTGCTTAAATGGTTATTATCTCTTAATAATGGCTATACCGTGGTCATGAAGATATTTCTACAATGCTGCATTGCACTCTGCTACATTCATTAAATTAGTCTCATTACTTGACAAGTACAAGCCTGCTTATATAGTAGAGCTGGCAGGTGCCCACGGCTCAGCAGGGTAAGTGTTCAGAAAGAATATGTGTGTATGTACAGGTGCACTTTAACTCAGAGCTGGATAATGGCCAGACAGGACAACAAGCAGCTTTTAGACCACCTCCTGATGCTGAATTTCAGATATCCCAGTTGGAAATTATATAGAAATCTGGGGCCAGCTAAAATATTCTAGGACTTTCCAATATAAGTTTGACAGAGACATCCAAGTGATTTTGATGATGGCCAGAATATTTAGGGGATAACCAGTATCCTGGCTAAAATGCCCTCATGAAGAGATGCCCTGAAGGGGTAAAGTACAGATCTAGTCCAGGGGTTTTCATTATGTAGCCTTACTCAAAAGGGTCACGTGGCCTCATCGAGGGGGGGAGGGATTAACCCCTTAAAGAAGTCACATGACCCTGTGGTGTAATGTGTAGGGGAGGGGCTTGATGACGTCACAACACTTTTTAGACGAGACTATGTGGTAATTATACCGGCGAGGAGAGTGTACATTGCCGATCATGTATATACTATATATATTGCATGCGAGGCATAGTTTGGTGTGCTGGTAGCACCTTGAACAAAGTGACTGTATATGTATATGTGTAGTAAATTAATAAAGTAAATAATTTTAGATATAAAGCACCATGTTTGGCAGTTTCCCGTTCCTTAGGTACGGTGGATTGGAAGCTTAAGAAGTATCTGTGAAATCCTCAAGCCTATATAGACCATACTTAAATGTACGGCATACATCCCAGGTGGGTGTACATCTGGGGGATGGAGCAACAGTCACTGATTTGCTTCTGAGCACTATTTGGTGGAACTAACAAGGAATCATCCAAAGAGATTCACTGCCTTTTCAACATTTATATGGATTTTATTTATGGACTATGGTTTTTATTTTTATTTTTTTTATTTGAAATAATGGTTCTTTGAATATAAGCACGATTTAGAACACTATTTTTGGATATTTATGGGGTGCTTTCACATATTGGTTTAATGTGTTTTGATATTAGTGAAGCGTGGCACAGATTACTGTTTTTATATCAGTATAGCACATGCATATGAGAGTGTGTAGCGTGTGTGAGCGATTCATGTTATTTAACGATAGCTGCTTGCAAGGATTTTTTTACTAATAGAGTTATTACCACTGATGGGAAAGGAACTACTGTACCCAAGTGCACCTGAGAGCAGGAGGAGCAGACAGGGGGGGGGGGGTGTAAAAAGGAAAGCTCAGCAAGTGAAAGGAGTTGAATAGTGCTGCCAATTGGAGAGCTATTGCTGGGTAGAGGTGCTGTCCATGACTCACAGAGGGAAGCAAGCAAGCAGATTCCATTCTGAGCACTGATGTAAACCGTACACAGACTGCTTGACTGAGTTAGAGGAAAGCTGAACTGTTGGTTTTTCTGGTGCTAGTCTGATTCACCAACAAGTGATCCTGGTAGCCGCTGCCCAGGCCTGCTGCAGGAACAAAGGAGGGCCCCGCTGCTAGGTACACATCATCTTTCTCGGTAGACAAAGTGCATCAAAGGGGGGCTACTCCAATGTCTCGGCTGGTCGCTGTAAAAAATCCCAAGGGAGAGGGATGAGCGTGTCACATACGCACAGTCAAGAAGAAATACCGACACTGTTTATATTATTCTTTTGCAGGTTTGTTTTTTTTCCCAAGATATTATACACAACTGCCCTAGCATTCTGCAGCTGCTGCTCAATTAGGCCCCACTTGGCCACTTTTGCCTGCTGAAATTGTCTCATACAGAACCCCTATCCCTTTCAGCCTGACCTATCAGGTGCAAGATTGTAACTATTGACATCACAAACATGCCTTATTCATGCGCGCCAACGTTTTCAAGGGCCCCAACCTAGCCGGCAGAAAACGAATGCTAAGGATTGTATCCAGGTAATTTTATCCTGTGGGCAGATCTGTATTCCCTCATTTGAGGGCTCCCAAATGAACTAACCAATACCCAGATTTGTTACTCATTGATGCCAGTTGCTGCAGCTCATCTTATTAGGAGAACTACAGTTTTCACTATTGGGGTCACAGTATATGCTAAAGTTTAAAATCACTGCAAGGAACTCTGTGGATCTGGTTGTGCTTCCATTACTATGTTGGGTGACTTTAATTTGCCAATACATATTGCTAATGGATGCTGCAGGGGTAGCACTAGACTCTTTAGAAGCCATTTTCCTGAACCATTATAAGATCTCTGTACACATTCTGTTGACTTCTATATCAACAGACTGTTTTGATGCCTCTTAAGCAAAATTTCCAGCTTGCATGCAATACTGTTTATAATGGAAACATTCACTAGCGTATTGAGCAAGCACATAATTCTCATCAGATTTATAACAGCAAAATATTTGTCTGCTTCACAGGTCTCAAGATATTATCAGGGTTTCCTTGTCTTCCTGTTTTTATTGGCCCTTATTTAAAGTGTCATTCCCTTTTTGCATTTTTGTGAAGTCTTAAAAAAAACTCTATTCTAGTACTGCCATTTATTTCTCACTTAATATTCCATAGTGTTTTTATTTCACCTTATGGCAGACATAGGACACTTTCAATTTGATATTTGTGTGTTGTAACGACACCCCGGGTATGAAAGGGGGTGCAGTCGTTTAGGACATTTCATTTCCGAACACAAAGGCAGCTACCGGACACTCCACTCAGTCGAACAAGAAACCCATATGAATAATCCCCCCCCCCAAGTACGAGCCGAGGCTCTGTATTGAGGGTCAAGCAGGAATCAGACCGTTTATATATAAATACACGCTTCATATACACGTTAGAAGCAATGCAGTCACTACATGAACAATGACCCAAATCCAGCCCCCAACATCACACAATGGTTACATAACGAGCCCCCAATACACATTACTCTGAGTGTCAATACATCCCTTAGCAGACAACAGGTGAGTTCATTAGCACACTTAACAATAGGTGAATGGAAAGCCACCTCAGACAAAAATATCACAATTTACTTATTCAGACAAAAGCAACATCGTTAGACAGTCGGTCTCCACATTAAACTTCCTGAAATGCCCATATTAGGAGTTGTACTTCCTGGTCAGAGACCTCACGATGTACAGGGAGTAAAATCTTCATATTTCAAGAGAGACATCATTCCTGAATATCACTGTCCCATTTGGAGCAATCCAAACCATATCCCCAGTGCCCCCCCAGTTTCCTGGTCACCCCGCGCCCAGAGTGACTTCCGTCACATGTATATTGTGTAATTAAGGTGTTAAAGTGTAGATGTGGAGCAGAGGAGACTGCACAGCAGAGATTGTGGTCTATTAGGGACATGAAAAGGGGACGGGTTGAAATGGGCTGAGGGTGCAAGAAAGGGGTTACAAAAATAAAAGTTGGCCATACACCTTTAGATTTTAGTTTGAAACCCCTTATTTTCTGACCGTTTTTTCGATTGCTCAAGAGTTAAATGTGTCAAATCACTGTACTCGAAGAATGATGCGTCACATTACTCTCCACACACTCCATTATGGATAAATCACTCTTTACCAGGTTTTCATACCATTCCGGACCAGGCTCTGTGGGCTAGTCGTGGCATCCCCATATTTGTGAGGGTGGCGCATTGCAGACGTTCGACCAACTTAAGCATAAATTTGAATTACCTAACTCCTACTTTTTTTGGTTTCTCCAGCTCCGGCATGCTTTCACTACACAATTTGGGACATCTCCTTTGTTTCTATACCAGTCTGATATGCAGTCACTCCCTAGACAAAAAACACTTCTTCAATTTACAAGGCCTTACAGCTGACTGTGCACCATGGGCTGGAGGGCCTTCGTTACTTTTGTGTGACGGAGCTGCCTGAGCTGGACACGGAGAACTTTACACCATACAGATTATATAAAATCTACCCAGAGTGCACACCGTGTTATTGGCATTGTCAGGCTGACTCTGGACGAGTGTTCTCACTTTTATCACCAGTTTAACTACTGTCCCTATACCACAGTTGGTGGATGTCTGTATCTTGGGGCTGGTGGATGCTCTGGCCCCATCTAGATTTGTTCGCACGTTAATCAGTCTATTTCTGTTTTATGCTCAAAAAGAGAATTATAATTAAGTGAAGAGTCTCTTCTGCAGGTAAATTTGGTCATCTCCCTTTACAAAGAAACCTATATGAGCAGGGGTTGCCCGAAAAAATTCAATAAGGTAGGGGACCACTGTGACTGAACAGCATGGCCCTGCTCCTAACATGACTTAAATAGTCTCTTACAGGTGAAATTGGGTAACCATGTTTTGTAGGTGGTAAAGTTTCTACACTAATCACAGAATCAATTAATGCATCCATCCACCCAGCGCCAATGCCAGATAATGAGCGTGGTGTTAAATAAAAAAGCAACACATAAATTACAAACAGCAGCCACTATAAAGAAAAAACTATTTCAAAAACACAATATGCCAGATGATAGTCCAGGTCAGCATTAGCAGCGCTTAAATGCAACTACACTTAAAATTGCACATAGACGTCCATTATATAGAAAGTCCAAAATGGACTATCATCTGGCATATTGTGTTTTTAAAAAAAAGTTTCTACACTACCTGCCAAATTAATTAAATTCCCTATGCACCTACAGCTATTGGCACAGCGGAAATAAGTAAAAGTTGAAGGTGTTGCAGGGGTTTTCTTCCCCAACACTCCTACTGATTAGCATGCTTGAGCACCTCCACATCCTCTTTATTAAAGCAGCAAGTTTTTAGGATGTTTTAGGTTTTACTTAAGTTTTTCGTTATGTTTTATTATGTTTTCTTTGTTTTGTCTTTATAAATTGGGGTATGCCCAGAGGCTCTGTTTCTGTACCTTCTCTTCTTCTTTAACAACTTGCTGATCAGCCTCCGCACATATACTGCGGAAGGTTGGATCAATTATACGAAAGGACGTACCTGTATGTCATTTTGTGTAATAGCTAGTGGGGGAGTGCGCACTGATTGGCGAGAGGGGGAACCAATCAGCGGGTCCGGTGGTTGCAATGTCCACTGACCACCCTCGATCACTCCCCATAGAGACAGAACGGCGGTCTGCTTATGTAAACAAGGCAGACCGCCGTTCTGTCACAGATGACCACAGGGATCTTGTGTTCCTGCTGTTCATGTTCATCTAGTGAGTCCACCCCCCCACACAGTTAGAAAGCATCCCCTAGGAATACACTTAGCCCTTTGATCACCCCTGGTGTTAACCCCTTCCCTGCCAGTGTAAGTAATACAGTAACGGTGGTACAGTAACAGTGCATATTTTTAGCACAGATTACTGTAGTAATGTCACTGGTCCCCTCAAAAGTGTCAGTTAGGTGTCCGATCTGTCTGCCGCAATGTCACAGTCCTGCTAAAAATCTTTGATCTCCGCCATTACCAGTAAAAAAAATTAAATAAAAATGTCATAAATCTATCCCCTGCGTTTGTAGACGCGATAAATTTTGCGCAAACCAATTAATATAAACTTATTGGCAGAATACATATTGGCCTAATATGATGAAAAAATTTAATTATTTTTTTTTATTGGCTGTGTTTTATAGCAGAAAGTAAAAAATATTGTTTTTTTTTCAGAATTGTCGCTCTTTTTTTGCTTATAGCGCAAAAAATAAAAACCGCAGACCACCAACCACCAAAAGAAAGCTCTATTTGTGGGAAAAAAAGGACATCAATTTTATTTGGGTACAGCGTCGCACGACCGCACAATTGTCAGTTAAAGTAACGCAGTGCCATATTGCAAAAAATGGCCTGGTCATTAAGGGGATAAAACCTTCCAGTCCAGAAGTGGTTAAAAAAAACAAAAAAAAGAATCTTTAAAAAAAGAAAAAAAAATGTGCCAAATCGACAACTGCTTTAGTGTATCGTTTTCAGGCGTTTTTTTGGGATTTTCTCAGGCGTTTTTTTTGGCTTTTTTCAGGAGTTTTTTGCAGGTGTTTGGAGACAGGCATTGACATCTAACAAAAGCGCTTATAATCTGCCAAAAACTAAGCTCATGTACTTTTTTGAGCTTCAGGTGACAAAATTCTCATATGTGAACAGGGGCTATTGAAATGAATAGGATTTTGCTTGTTGAGCGTTTTGAGACTTTAGAGATGAGCATTTTACGAGCTTAAAAACGCTCAAGTGTGAACAGGGCCCTAGAGCTGAGAAAGCAGTGTGACTGGCTGTAAAAAACTTTAAGAGATTGTCACCCTTGAACATCTGCAGATTGTAAAATAAGAGACTCTATATAATACCTGCCACTAATATACATATGTACACTGCTCAAAAAAAAATAAAGGAACACTTTTTAATCAGGGTAAAGCATCAAGTCAATTAATCTCCTGGGATATGGATTTGGTCAGTTAAGTAGCAGAGGGGGTTGTTAATCAGTTTAAGCTTTAGTGTTAATAAAGTTAACAACAGCTGCACTAGGAGGGCAACAATGAGACAACCTCCAAAATAGGAAAGGTTTTACAGGTGGAGGCCACTGACATTTTTTTCCCTACGATCTTTTCTGACTGTTTTTCACTAGTTTTGCATTTGACTAGGGTCAGTGTCACTACTGGTAGCATGAGGAGATACCTGGACCCTATAGAGGTTGCACAGGCAGTCCAATTCGTACAGGATAGCACATCAATACGTGCCATTCCCAGAAGGTTTGTGGTGTCTCCCACCACAGTCTCAAGAGTATGGGGGAGATTCCAGGAGACAGGCAGTTACTCTAGGAGAGCTTGACAGGGCCATAGAAGGGCCTTCCAGGTTCAAGGCATTAGAAAATAGGATTTGATCCTTCATACCTGATCGGCATTAACTGCTGGGAGGACTCTTCTGGGAGCTTGTCCCTTGGAGCACATGCAAGTGCAGCGACAGGGCCATTATTTGGTGTTTATCTAAGAATATCAGAAAGGGCAACTCACTTGGAGTCTCCAAGCAGCAAAGCCAAATATTGCCTATGTTCCATAGTGAACACTGGGGTTGGTTTACTAAAACTGGAGAGTGCAAAATCTGGTTCAGCTCTGCACAAAAACCAATCAGCTTCAGTTTTTTTTTTTTTTTTTTGCAAAGCTTATTTGAACAAGCTGAAGTTAGAAGCTGATTGGCTACCATGCAGAGCAGCATCAGATTTTGCACTCTCCAGTTTTAGTAAAGCAACCTCACAATGGAGACCAGAAGAGGAAAACATAAAGCGAAAGAGAGTAGAAGAGAAAAAAAAAAAACACATGGTGATGGCAAAACCAGCCATAGAAGGGAAAGAAGGGGGTGGGCCGATAAGGTGACAGGTGGAAGGGGTCCCCTTGATCCCCAACAATCCTTGGAGTGCAGTACGCTGGAGGGAGCTCCAACTGCAGACAAAAATAACTTTGTGCCCAAGAGACCCAAAGGACGTATGGGTTATTCATAAGAGCTCAGGACTCAGGAGTGAATGTGACATCATTCCAAAAAAGCCACATTTTACAGAATCGCTCCCCTTTATGATTCAATGTGGCAATGATGTTTTCCTACATAAACGTAGTTTTTGATGTGGCTTTCAAAATTTTTACTTGAGAAGGCTTTAAGACCATTCTAGGATCCATAGTCCTTAAAAACCTTTCTGGTTTGTGTTGCTTTCATATTTTGAAGGGATATCTATGGGAACAAAATTCTAAACACAAGCATAAAGGAAAGTTGTAGATGATGAAAGTTCTCCTTTAATTCACGCATGTTGGTTGGGAAATTCAATATCCTGTTGTTAAAGCGTGACCAATGCACTCAGCCGTATATCTATCATATCTCCCAGCATGGTTTTTGAGCCCAGCTGAGCTGGCTGGCTGCCTGAGCTTCATGACATCATGTCTTGTCTGCCACTCTAGGCTTCCCCTGCAGCCTTATTTACTACCTATGCACAACAATGCTCTGTGGACTGTTATCATTCCTTGCTGTAAGGGATGAGGAGTAATGCCTTGTACAGCTAAAAAGCTTACCAGGCAAACCTTGCTCCCCGTGCTTTATATGACTGAGGAAAGATGTTTATTATGAACAAACACACTTTAATTTACATTCCACGTATATAGCACAGGACATCCTTTAACATTCATAGAGCACATCGATAAAGTTTATAGTGCACTTAAAGTCACAGTGGTGGTCAGAGTGCATGCAGTTTTATTAAATTTAGAAGTCAAGCAACCAACTGGAGCCAGAAAATCTGTTTATTGCTCAGAAAAATCTTCAAACTCTGACTAACATGTGGCTAATAAAGGTGGAGATAAAAAGGGCTTTTTAACCTTTCATTACAAGAAAAAGGACCAGAAAATTCTAAAACAGATTTGCACATTCTGGAAAAAGTTTCTTTATTGCAATCATCACCTTTGCTGTGCACAAAAAAAGGGCAGATGGACGTCCTTATGTTTCAGTTCTTCCAATACAAAAAAAACTTTCTAGTGCAGATCATGTGAACAATGCTAAATGGTCTCTGACAATTGGAGCTGAAGGATTGATAGAGCCTGACAATTGACAGCTCTATACTTTTGCCAGGGAACATGTAACCAATGCAAACCTGCTGATTGGGTGGGTATTGTACAACAATAGTCCTCTGCAGATTATTGGCAAAGACAAAATCCAATGCCTTGACAATGGTCACATAGCTAGTGTTGGAGAGTTTAAGGGATAACTGTAATAAAGAAAATTTATAAAGATTGTATTGCTAGAGAGTGAATTTATTATACGCACCACATCCCTAAATAGTGTTTAACCACTTGCCGACTGCCTAACGCCGATCTACGTCGGCAGTCAGCCCCTCACAGGCAAAGTGACGTAGGGCTACGTCACTAGCTTGTGAGGGTCTAGGGAGCGAGCGCGCGCCCCCGGAGGCGCGCTCCCGCTCCTGCGTGGTCACGGACCCCCCCGCGCGTGTGACCGGCGGACCCGATGTCCGCCGGTCACTCGGCGATCGGCGGGGGAGAGGGAGAATGTCAGGCAGCTTGAGTAAACAAGCCACCTGTCATTCTCCTTGCTGTTAGGATACTGATCTCTCGGATCTAGTATGTAGATCCGTTGATCAGTGTCCATACAGCTCAAGCCCCAGCCAATCACAGTAGAAAGCACGCCCCTAGGGATACACACAGCCCCTCCCTCCCAAATAAAGTTAACCCCTTCACTACCAGTGTATTTTTACAGTAACAGTGCATATATATAGCACTGATTACTGTAGAAATGTCACTGGTAACCCCAAAAGTGTCAAAAATGTCAGTCAAGGGTCCGATCTGTCCGCCCCAATGTCGCAGTACCGCAAAAAAAATCGCAGATCGCCGCCATTACACGTTAAAAAAAAAAACAACAAAAATGACAGAAATCTTTCCCTTTGTTAGTAAACGCGATAACTTTTGCGCAAACCAATCAAAACACGCTTTTTGCGATTTTTTTTACCAAACATAGGTAGCATAAAACAAATTGGCCGAAAAAGTAAAAAAATTTTGATTTTTAAATTTTTTTTTTGGGGAATTTCATATAAAAAAATGTGAAAAATATTGCTATTTTTGCAAAATTGACGCTCTTTTTTTGTTTATAGCGCGTGATCAAAAAATCGCACAGGTGATCAAATACCACCAAAAGAAAGCTCTGTTTGTGGGAAAAAAAAGGACGCCAAATTCGTTTAGGTACAGAGTCGCACGACCGCGCAATTGTCCGTTAAAATCACGCAGTGCCGAATCGCAAAATACCCCCTGGTCGGAATGGGGGTAAAATCTTCCGGGGCTTAAGTGGTTAAGAGCAAATGGATGAGGTAATGGGACTTTGAAGGTGCTATTAGATATTAAATGATGGAGAAAAAATAATTTTTTGTAAAAAATATTTACAAATAAATTTTATTAAAGAATAATGATACAAAAAGAATACTTTTAAAACATATAAAAGCAACGAGAAAGCACTTGATTATGTCTGCTCAACATGTTTCACCATCTTCAAATGGCTTCTTCAGGAATATTCAGTAATTGTCTTTTGAACATAATATAATATGTGTACATGTTTTTTTGATATTTTCATAATATTTCTTATTGTATGTAGAATGTTCACTTGTGAAAGATGTTCGTCAGTCTCCTGAAGAAGCCATTTGAAGATGGTGAAACATGTAGAGCAGACATAATCAAGTGCTTTCTCGTTGCTTTTATATGTTTTAAAAGTATTCTTTTTGTATCATTATTCTTTAATAAAATTTATTTGTAAATATTTTTTACAAAAAATGATTTTTTCTCCATCATTTAATATCTAATAGCACCTTCAAAGTCCCATTACCTCATCCATTTGCTCTGTAATAAATAAAACTTTCTTTATATAGGTTGTACCATTGTGTAAAATAAATACCAATATTATTCACACGCTAAATGCAAGTTTACATCTGAGAAAAGCTTCATACTGAATTTTGTACAGATTGAAACATACACCTATACAATGTGTACACACATATTTGTACACAATATCCATCCTGTACACAAATCAATGATGCTAAAGTGTGCCCCCCTCTACCAGACTAATGGAAATCTTTACTTGTATTATGCAGAACCAAGCTGTCGTTTTGAAAGCTCTGTCCTGCATGGTACAAGCGTACCAATGGCCAGGCCATGGGATTGTACACCCTATTTACACCCATCATACCATAAGAACATATCTAAAATATAAAATAAACACAAAAGAAGGATTGTGGAAAAGTTTAGGCCGTGGGCCTTTTCTTGGGTTTAAAAAATGTTTAATTATGAAATTAACTTTAACTTTTAATACCAAACAGAACCGATGTTAACCATTAACAGACCAACATGCTTAGTTACTATGATTCAAGCATCAATATCTTATACCAAACAAATAACAGTTTACCAACCACTGTCCACCCATGAAGTGGGCGACATTACTCAAAAGCCTGGTTACCAACCTGGCCCCACCCCACCACCACGGTCTAAACAATCACTCTTTACAATCCAGCATTGAAAATGCGATTACGATATTTGAGAAAATGTATCAAAACCATACCCCCCCAAATTTATAAAATTATAAAGAGGGACACCCTTTCACACAGTAAGTAGCAAAGGACATGTCCTTGATTACAGGGACCTCAAAGATCTAATATTCAGAAAAATAATTGGCTAACCAACACAAGTGCTTTTTTCTTACCTCTACTCCTCCTCTATAATGGCCCTGCAAAAAAACAAAGGCGGTAATCTAGAGGCCAGATAAAAAGTTCAGTGCAGCACAACACCTTTGGCAGTAAAATAGGACATTTTGTATAGAGATGCATACATCAGATCAAAACAAGGGACGACTGAAGCTGCATGAGAGACCGAGGGCTTTGGTCACAAAGGAGGGACCGTTGGGCTCTATGCCAAACACTGCTAGACCTCTGATGAAACTCTCCAGTTCACAACAGAGAAAAGGGAAGTCACTAATAATGAGTATACAGGAAATCAGCATACCAATCAATTCACATTTTATAGTAACTTTACCATGAACTGAAGCCCAGGACTAGAAAAGCATTAATTATAGACAGAACAGTCCCCATTTTATTTAGAAGGTCTAATATTTTGAATCCACTTAAATCATTCTTTTCCTCTTCCAAGTGAACAACAACGATATCCCAAACAGTTCACACTTGCAAATAGGGAATATGAGCATCCAGCTGCAATTTTAACAGGAGGAAAAACAAAAATCTTCCGCACCAGGAAACATATGAATGGCAACTATTCATACTATTACTTTCTTTTTTTATAATTTTTTTTATTATTATTATAAAAGAAATAGAAAGGAAAGCCTTGTGAACATTTAAAATTGCTGAATCAGCTCTATTGGGCAATGCGAATGGCCTAAGGCATGAAAAGATAGAACAAATGCACAAAAAAGTCCCACTGGGGTTTGAGCGAGGCATACAATTAAGGGAAGTAAGAAAGTAACAAATGTAAAAAGAGGTCAAATATTACAATTTTATTTTAAACCAAATATTTAAAAGGGAGTGAATAGAAATCACTCCAGACAATAAAAATGACACAATACCAGTATGAATTGTAGTGCTAACAGTCTAGAACAAATATTATACAGTTCTCATGGGTGGACGAGCATACTGATAATTGTTCAATTAGACATCCCAACATGTTTCAAAATTTTGGATAATATTTTCATCAGGGGAAAGGAGAGGATTATTTCTTCTATAAATATATACAATAAATAGTATATTACAAAAAACATCCTATCCACATGTGAGTCATACGAACAGATCAACCATACTTAAGCCCCGTACACACGTACCGAATGTCGGCCGAACGATCGGCCGTCTTTTGTCCAGTGCTGTCCTGTCGGTTGAAAAGTGCTAAAGACTGCACACAAATTTTGTCAGCCAACAACAGCCGACTGCAGAAGTGATGTCATGTGATGGTTAACTTTCCGTGTGTTTTTTCTTCTCTGAGCATGCCCAGTCTTGCTCATCTGCTGTTTGTCGGCCGAAATCTATACTGACTGAGGAACAATCGGCCGTTCTGGTGTTGGCCAACAAAAATTTTAAAGCCTGCACACCAGATTCTGTTCGGCCGAAAAGTCGCAGTCGGTTGTCGGAAGCATCATACTAACAAGCCGACAAACGGCCGATTGGACGTTGGCCGAATATTTACGGCCGACAATCGATACGTGTGTACGGGCCTTTACAACACTGGAGTGTGTCATTGAGAGTATGAATCAGCTGTTCATCAGCTTTAGAGAGAGGCCATTCTGAGGGAATCAGGCAATCATATAATACTGGAAACATGTATCATAAAGTATGATGGTCAGAAGGAGCCAACTAGTAGGTGACAACAATTAAGTTAACCATAGTAAAGCCCATATGGGGCATTATTGAATCCAGGTAGTATTGTAAACAAGTAGTGTTGAGCGAACACGGACTGTATTATTCGTGTTCGTACCGAATAATTGGATTTTTTGTACCCGAACACGGACACGGACACTTTACTGTATGTTCGGGTAAAAATCCGTGTTCGGTCGTTTTATTTCCGGGTTTTGCATGCTTTGGCGCTCTTTTCATGGCGGGCTTTCAACAGCCAATCAACAATCGTTTAACTGGTGTGCCTTAAGCCATCCCAGCCATGCCTGCAAATGTCTCAGTAGCTGTGATTGGCCGTCTGAAGCATGTGACCAAGTCTTTATAAGTTCGAGGCAGCCGCAGCGGCGTCATTATGCTGCTTAGATTCAGGGACAGAGCACACATCAACGTGCTGGCTGCTGATTAGGGAAAGATAGGCAGGAAAAAACCATTTGTGTCCGGATAGAATTGAGGGACAGGTCGGAGTGTTTAGGCAGGGCGAGTTGTAGGCATTTTAGGGATAGAGTCTGCTGAATTATATAGGGTCAGTGTCTTCTACAAACTACAATCGATATTGCTGTGTGGGGGGTGGGGTGAATCTGCACTCAATCCTGATCTACGATCTCTTCTCAATCCTGTTAGGGACAGAGTCTGCTGAATTTTAGGGAAACTGTGTTCTACAAACTACAATCGATATTGCTGTGTGGGGGGTGGGGTGAATCTGCACTCAATCCTGATCTACGATCTCTTCTCAATCCTGTTAGGGACAGAGTCTGCTGAATTTTAGGGAAACTGTGTTCTACAAACTACAATCGATATTGCTGTGTGGGGGGTGGGGTGAATCTGCACTCAATCCTGATCTACGATCTCTTCTCAATCCTGTTAGGGACAGAGTCTGCTGAATTTTAGGGAAACTGTGTTCTACAAACTACAATCGATATTGCTGTGTGGTGTGGGATTGGAGATAGGCAGGTGTCAGTGATCCACATCCATTTTTCTGTGTGTGAGCTGCAGTGAACACAATCTTTTTGGGCTGCAGTGAACACAATCTTTTTGGGCTGCAGTGAACACAATCTTTTTGGGCTGCAGTGAACACAATCTTTTTGGGCTGCAGTGAACACAATCTTTTTGGGCTGCAGTGAACACAATCTTTTTGGGGTGCAGTGAACAAAATCTTTTTGGGGTGCAGTGAACACAATCCTTTTTGGTGTGCAGTGAACACAATCTTTGTGGGGTGCAGTGAACAAAATCCTTTGTGGGGTGCAGTGAACACAATCTTTTTGGGGTGCAGTGAACAAAATCCTTTTTGGGGTGCAGTGAACAACATCCTTTTTGGGGTGCAGTGAACACAATCTTTTTGGGGTGCAGTGAACAAAATCCTTTGTGGGGTGCAGTGAACACAATCTTTTTGGGGTGCAGTGAACACAATCTTTTTGGGGTGGAGTGAACAACATCCTTTTTGGGGTGCAGTGAACAAAATCCTTTTTGGGGTGCAGTGAACAAAATCATTTTTGGGGTGCAGTGAACACAATCTTTGTGGGGTGCAGTGAACACAATCTTTTTGGGGTGGAGTGAACAACATCCTTTTTGGGGTGCAGTGAACAAAATCCTTTTTGGGGTGCAGTGAACAACATCCTTTTCGGGGTGCAGTGAACACAATCTTTTTGGAGTGCAGTGAACACAATCTTTGTGGGGTACAGTGAACAGAATCTTTGTGGGGTGCAGTGAACACAATCTTTGGGGGGTACAGTGAACACAATCTTTGTGAGGTGCAGTGAACACAATCTTTGTGGGGTGCAGTGAACACAATCATTGTGGGGTGCAGTGAACTCAATCTTTGTGGGGTACAGTGAACACAATCTCATACTGAAGGTTTGAGGGTGCTGCCTGTTCCATACTCCCCCTACTCCTCATCTAGCCTTTTAGGGGTACAAACAATAGTAATTGGGGCCTAGTGTGGTTGTGTACGTGTGATATACATACACTTTTTTGGGATCATATTTTCTATTCCGCTATTTAATCAAAAACCTTTGGGGATCAGTTAAATTGGGGGATAGTCTGTGTTGGTACGTGTGAGAGAGATCCACCTTTCCAAGTTGTTGGGGTTCATCTCATACTTCTGAAGGTTTGAGGGTGCTGCCTGTTCCATACTCCCCCCTACTCCTAGCCTTTTAGGGGTACAAACAATAGTAATTGGGGCCTAGTGTGGTTGTGTACGTGTGATATACATACACTTTTTTGGGATCATATTTTCTATTCCGCTATTTAATCAAAAACCTCTGGGGATCAGTTAAATTGGGGGATAGTCTGTGTTGGTACGTGTGAGAGAGATCCACCTTTCCAAGTTGTTGGGGTTCATCTCATACTTCTGAAGGTTTGAGGGTGCTGCCTGTTCCATACTCCCCCCTACTCCTAGCCTTTTAGGGGTACAAACAATAGTAATTGGGGCCTAGTGTGGT
Source organism: Pelophylax lessonae (assembly GCF_965119305.1). Lineage (NCBI taxonomy): Eukaryota > Metazoa > Chordata > Amphibia > Anura > Ranidae > Pelophylax > Pelophylax lessonae. Next base: position 234,757,717 of record NC_138775.1, on the reverse strand, counting down.
TGTGTACGTGTGATATACATACACTTTTTTGGGATCATATTTTCTATTCCGCTATTTAATCAAAAACCTCTGGGGATCAGTTAAATTGGGGGATAGTCTGTGTTGGTACGTGTGAGAGAGATCCACCTTTCCAAGTTGTTGGGGTTCATCTCATACTTCTGAAGGTTTGAGGGTGCTGCCTGTTTTATACTCCCCCTACTCCTAGCCTTTTAGGGGTACAAACAATAGTAATTGGGGCCTAGTGTGGTTGTGTACGTGTGATATACATACACTTTTTTGGGATCATATTTTCTATTCCGCTATTTAATCAAAAACCTCTGGGGATCAGTTAAATTGGGGGATAGTCTGTGTTGGTACGTGTGAGAGAGATCCACCTTTCCAAGTTGTTGGGGTTCATCTCATACTTCTGAAGGTTTGAGGGTGCTGCCTGTTCCATACTCCCCCCTACTCCTAGCCTTTTAGGGGTACAAACAATAGTAATTGGGGCCTAGTGTGGTTGTGTACGTGTGATATACATACACTTTTTTGGGATCATATTTTCTATTCCGCTATTTAATCAAAAACCTCTGGGGATCAGTTAAATTGGGGGATAGTCTGTGTTGGTACGTGTGAGAGAGATCCACCTTTCCAAGTTGTTGGGGTTCATCTCATACTTCTGAAGGTTTGAGGGTGCTGCCTGTTCCATACTCCCCCCTACTCCTAGCCTTTTAGGGGTACAAACAATAGTAATTGGGGCCTAGTGTGGTTGTGTACGTGTGATATACATACACTTTTTTGGGATCATATTTTCTATTCCGCTATTTAATCAAAAACCTCTGGGGATCAGTTAAATTGGGGGATAGTCTGTGTTGGTACGTGTGAGAGAGATCCACCTTTCCAAGTTGTTGGGGTTCATCTCATACTTCTGAAGGTTTGAGGGTGCTGCCTGTTCCATACTCCCCCTACTCCTAGCCTTTTAGGGGTACAAACAATAGTAATTGGGGCCTAGTGTGGTTGTGTACGTGTGATATACATACACTTTTTTGGGATCATATTTTCTATTCCGCTATTTAATCAAAAACCTCTGGGGATCAGTTAAATTGGGGGATAGTCTGTGTTGGTACGTGTGAGAGAGATCCACCTTTCCAAGTTGTTGGGGTTCATCTCATACTTCTGAAGGTTTGAGGGTGCTGCCTGTTCCATACTCCCCCCTACTCCTAGCCTTTTAGGGGTACAAACAATAGTAATTGGGGCCTAGTGTGGTTGTGTACGTGTGATATACATACACTTTTTTGGGATCATATTTTCTATTCCGCTATTTAATCAAAAACCTCTGGGGATCAGTTAAATTGGGGGATAGTCTGTGTTGGTACGTGTGAGAGAGATCCACCTTTCCAAGTTGTTGGGGTTCATCTCATACTTCTGAAGGTTTGAGGGTGCTGCCTGTTCCATACTCCCCCCTACTCCTAGCCTTTTAGGGGTACAAACAATAGTAATTGGGGCCTAGTGTGGTTGTGTACGTGTGATATACATACACTTTTTTGGGATCATATTTTCTATTCCGCTATTTAATCAAAAACCTCTGGGGATCAGTTAAATTGGGGGATAGTCTGTGTTGGTACGTGTGAGAGAGATCCACCTTTCCAAGTTGTTGGGGTTCATCTCATACTTCTGAAGGTTTGAGGGTGCTGCCTGTTCCATACTCCCCCCTACTCCTAGCCTTTTAGGGGTACAAACAATAGTAATTGGGGCCTAGTGTGGTTGTGTACGTGTGATATACATACACTTTTTTGGGATCATATTTTCTATTCCGCTATTTAATCAAAAACCTTTGGGGATCAGTTAAATTGGGGGATAGTCTGTGTTGGTACGTGTGAGAGAGATCCACCTTTCCAAGTTGTTGGGGTTCATCTCATACTTCTGAAGGTTTGAGGGTGCTGCCTGTTCCATACTCCCCCTACTCCTCATCTAGCCTTTTAGGGGTACAAACAATAGTAATTGGGGCCTAGTGTGGTTGTGTACGTGCGAGATACATACACTTTTTTTGATCATATTTCCTATTCCGCTATTCAATAAAAACCTTTGAGGATCAATTGAATTGCGGGATAGTCTGTGTCGGTACGTGTGAGAGAGATCCACCTTTCCAAGTTGTTGGGGTTCATCTCATACTTCTGAAGGTTTGAGGGTGCTGCCTGTTCCATACCCCCCCTACTCCTCATCTAGCCTTTTAGGGGTACAAACAATAGTAATTGGGGCCTAGTGTGGTTGTGTACGTGCGAGATACATACACTTTTTTTGATCATATTTCCTATTCCGCTATTCAATAAAAACCTTTGAGGATCAATTGAATTGCGGGATAGTCTGTGTCGGTACGTGTGAGAGAGATCCACCTTTCCAAGTTGTTGGGGTTCATCTCATACTTCTGAAGGTTTGAGGGTGCTGCCTGTTCCATACCCCCCCTACTCCTCATCTAGCCTTTTAGGGGTACAAACAATAGTAATTGGGGCCTAGTGTGGTTGTGTACGTGCGAGATACATACACTTTTTTTGATCATATTTCCTATTCCGCTATTCAATAAAAACCTTTGGGGATCAATTAAATTGCGGGATAGTCTGTGTCGGTACGTGTGAGATCCACCTTTCCAAGTTTTTGGGGTTCATCTCATACTTCTGAAGCTTTGAGGGTGCTGCCTGTTCCATACTCCTCCTCCTCCTCATCCATCCTTTTAGGTGTACAAACAATAGTAATTGGGGCCTAGTGTGCTTCTGTACGTGTGAGATACATACACATTTTTTGATCATATTTCCTATTCCGCTATTCAATAAAAACCTTTGGGGATCAATTAAATTGCGGAATAGTCTGTGTCGGTACGTGTGAGATCCACCTTTCCAAGTTTTTGGGGTTCATCTCATACTTCTGAAGCTTTGAGGGTGCTGCCTGTTCCATACTCCTCCTCCTCCTCATCCATCCTTTTAGGTGTACAAACAATAGTAATTGGGGCCTAGTGTGTTTCTGTACGTGCGAGATACATACACTTTTTTTGATCATATTTCCTATTCCGCTATTCAATAAAAACCTTTGGGGATCAATTAAATTGCGGGATAGTCTGTGTCGGTACGTGTGAGATCCACCTTTCCAAGTTTTTGGGGTTCATCTCATACTTCTGAAGCTTTGAGGGTGCTGCCTGTTCCATACTCCTCCTCCTCCTCATCCATCCTTTTAGGTGTACAAACAATAGTAATTGGGGCCTAGTGTGCTTCTGTACGTGTGAGATACATACACATTTTTTGATCATATTTCCTATTCCGCTATTCAATAAAAACCTTTGGGGATCAATTAAATTGCGGAATAGTCTGTGTCGGTACGTGTGAGATCCACCTTTCCAAGTTTTTGGGGTTCATCTCATACTTCTGAAGCTTTGAGGGTGCTGCCTGTTCCATACTCCTCCTCCTCCTCATCCATCCTTTTAGGTGTACAAACAATAGTAATTGGGGCCTAGTGTGTTTCTGTACGTGTGAGATACATACACTTTTTTTGATCATATTTCCTATTCCGCTATTCAATAAAAACCTTTGGGGATCAATTGAATTGCGGGATAGTCTGTGTCGGTACGTGTGAGAGAGATCCACCTTTCCAAGTTGTTGGGGTTCATCTCATACTTCTGAAGGTTTGAGGGTGCTGCCTGTTCCATACCCCCCCTACTCCTCATCTAGCCTTTTAGGGGTACAAACAATAGTAATTGGGGCCTAGTGTGGTTGTGTACGTGCGAGATACATACACTTTTTTTGATCATATTTCCTATTCCGCTATTCAATAAAAACCTTTGAGGATCAATTGAATTGCGGGATAGTCTGTGTCGGTACGTGTGAGAGAGATCCACCTTTCCAAGTTGTTGGGGTTCATCTCATACTTCTGAAGGTTTGAGGGTGCTGCCTGTTCCATACTCCCCCTACTCCTCATCTAGCCTTTTAGGGGTACAAACAATAGTAATTGGGGCCTAGTGTGGTTGTGTACGTGTGATATACATACACTTTTTTTGGATCATATTTTCTATTCCGCTATTCAATAAAAACCTTTCTAGGGCAAGATCTTAAATTACAGAAATATGAGGAGACCGTCAAATAAGGGCCGTGGCCTGGGTCGTGGTGCTGCTGGTAGAGCTCCTGTTGCAAGGAGAGGACATGGTCGATCTGTGCCAGCTACACGCACAAGTGAAACACCTTCCTCAAGTGTGAGTAGGCGACAGAACCTGCATCAGTATTTGGTAGGGCATCAAACGCCCCTAGAAGTGATGAGGCCAGAACAAGTTGAGGCGATAGTAGATTGGTTTGCTGCTGACAGTGCCTCCAGTTCCTTCACATTGTCTCCCACCCAGTCTACTGCAGAAAGGTCAGAGTTGGCACCTGCAGCCAATGTCCAACCGTCTTTCACCTCACCCCCTTGCAAATCAGGCCAGCAGTCTGAGCCCCAAGCCATACAGCAGTCTCTTATTCTTTTTGAGGACTCTGTCAGCAGGGTTTCCCAGGGCCATCCACCTAGCCCTGCCCCAGAAGTGGAAGAGATTGAGTGCAGCGATGCCCAACCACTTATTCCTCAAGATGAGTACATGCAAGGATCATCGCAGCACGTCTCCGATGATGACGAAACGCAGGTGCCAACTGCTGCGGCGTTCAGCATTGTGGAGACCGACAAGGAGGGCAGGGGTGAAGACTGGGTGGAAGATGATGTGGAGGACGATGAGGTCCTCGACCCCACATGGAATGAACGTCATGCAGGTGAACTGAGTAGTTTGGAGGAAGAGGCGGTGGTCGCACAGAGCCACCAGCACAGCAGAAGAGGGAGCAGGGTGCAGAAGCGGAGCGGCCGTGCCCTAGACACTACGCCCGCTACTGCCCAACGCAGCAAGGGAACGAGCGCACCAAAGTCAGCTCAAAGGAGTTCTCTAGCGTGGAAGTTCTTTAGAAAATGTGCTGATGACAGGACACGAGTGGTTTGCACCCTGTGCAATCAGAGCTTGAAGCGAGGCATGAACCTTCTCAACCTGAGCACAACCTGCATGATCAGGCATCTAAGTGCAAAGCACGAGCTGCAGTGGAGTACACACCTTCAAAACCAAGAAACGTCTCTGGCTCATCCTGCTTCCTCTTCTGCTGCAGTCTCGGCCGCTCCAGCCACATCTGTAGTGATACCGGCACCTGCCACCCCGCAAACAGACGATCTGTCAGCAACACCACCACCTGGGTCACCAACAACCATCTCCACAATGTCCCGTGGAAGCGTTCAGCTTTCCATCTCCCAAACACTTGAGAGGAAGAGGAAGTACCCCCCTACCCACCCGCGATCCCTGGCCCTGAATGCCAGCATTTCAAAATTATTGGCCTTTGAAATGCTGTCATTCCGTCTGGTGGAGACGCACAGTTTTAAAAACCTTATGTCGGTGGCTGTCCCACAGTACGTCGTGCCCAGCCGCCACTACTTTTCCAGGCAAGCCATCCCTTCCCTGCACAACCAAGTGGGGGAAAAAATCAGGTGTGCACTGCGCAACGCCATCTGTGCCAAGGTCCACCTAACTACGGATACGTGGACCAGTAAGCACGGTCAGGGGCGTTATATCTCCCTAACGGCACACTGGGTAAATGCAGTGGCGGATGGGCCTGAGGCGGATAGCAATTTGGCGCATGTCCTTCCACCACCGAGGATTGCAGGGCGCTTCAGTTTGCCTCCTGTTCCTAACTCCTCCTACTCCGCTTCCTCATCCTCTACCGCCTCCTCATCCGGACAGCGTAACACCTTCACCACCAACTTCAGCACGGCCAGGGGTAAACGACAGCAGGCAGTTTTACAACTTGCCTGTTTGGGGGACAAACCACACACCGCGCAGGAGTTGTGGAGGAGCATGGAACAGCAGACAAATGAGTGGTTGCTGCCAGCGAGCCTCAAGCCCGGCCTGGTGGTGTGCGATAACGGGCGAAATCTCATAGCAGCTCTGGGCCTAGCCGGTTTGACGCACATCCCTTGCCTGGCGCATGTGCTGAATTTGGTGGTGCAGAGGTTCCTTAAAAACTACCCCGATATGTCAGAGCTGCTGCAGAAAGTGCGGGCCGTTTGTGCGCACTTTCGGCGTTCTCACCCTGCTGCTGCTCGCCTGGCAGCGCTGCAGCGTAACTTCGGCCTTCCCGCTCACCGCCTCATATGTGACGTGCCCACAAGGTGGAACTCCACCTTGCACATGCTGGAAAGACTGTGCGAGCAGCAGCAGGCCATAGTGGAGTTTCAGCTGCAGCACGCACGCGTGAGTCGCTCTGCGGAACAGCACCACTTCACCACCAATAACTGGGCCTCCATGCGAGACCTGTGTGCCTTGTTGCGCTGTTTTGAGTACTCCACCAACATGGCCAGTGGCAATGACGCCGTTCTCAGCTTAACTATCCCACTTCTATGCCTCCTTGAAAAAACAATTCGGGCGATGATGGAAGAGGATGTGGCACAGGATGAGGAGGAGGAGGAGGATGAAGAGGTAACATTTCCAAGGCTTTCAGGGCAGTCATTCGCAAGGGGCTCCGAGGGTGGGTTCCTGCACACGCAAACGCCAGGGACGCAATTGTCCAGCAGGGGCACAGTTCTGGAGGATGAGGAGGATGAGGAGGAGGAGGAGCTGGAGGAGGAGATGGAACCATGTTCACAGCAGGGTGGCACCCAGGCCAGCTCATGGCCATCACTGGTGCGTGGCTGGGGGGATACAGAGGACACGGACCATACACCTCCCACAGAGGACAGCCTTTCGTCGCCTCTGGGCAGCCTGGCACACATGAGCGATTACATGCTGCAGTGTCTCCACAACGACCGCCGAGTTGCCCACATTCTAACTTGTGCTGATTACTGGGTGGCCACGCTGCTGGATCCCCGTTACAAGGACAACGTACCGTCCTTAATTCACTCACTGGAGCGCGATCGCAAGATGCGCGAGTACAAGCGCACGCTGGTAGACGCCATGCTGCTGGCATTCCCATCTGACAGCGGGGCCACAGTGGAAGCACAAGGCAGAGGAGGAGGAGGAGGAGGTCGCCAACGCAACCAGGGCACCGCCAGCACCTCAGAAGGCAGGGTTAGCATGGCCGAAATGTGGAAAAGCTTTGTCAGCACGCCACAACAAACAGCAGCACCAGCAGCTCAGATGGAACGTCTTAGCAGGAGGCAGCATTTTACCAACATGGTGGAGCAGTATGTGTGCACACGCCTACATGTAGTGAATGACGGGTCTGCCCCCTTCAACTTCTGGGTCTCCAAATTGGGCACATGGCCTGAGCTTGCCCTTTACGCCTTGGAGGTGCTGGCGTGCCCTGCAGCCAGTGTATTATCTGAACGGGTATTTAGCACGGCTGGGGGCGTTATAACAGACAAGCGCAGCCGCCTGTCCAGAGACAATGTGGACAAGCTCACGTTCATTAAAATGAACCAGGCATGGATCCCACGGGACTTTTCCGTACCTTATGCAGAATAGCAATGGATACCGACCTTACCCACCCATTGTTCCATTTTTGCTCTTTCTCACTCTTTTGGGGTGTACCCTCATTTAAAATTTGTGAAAAGAAGCAGTGTTGGCTACCTCGTCCTCCTCCTCAGGGCCAGATTAATGTAGGGTCTATTGGAGCTGCAGCTCCAGGCCCCTACCTTTTATATAGGCCCCGGGTTGGCCATATTCACTGTTACCGCTCTTCTGTCACTTGTAAACACAGAAGTCTGGCTTCTATGCTCGCTTCCCCAGGCAGCACCCTCAGAACCTCCCCACACAGCGTGAAGGCCGGACAAGGAGGGACAGTTGGCGATGCATGGATGTGTTTATGGGCTTCAGAGACAGCATCCCATGTTGAATTAGGCATGCATGGCTGCACCCTTCCTCCTCTGGGTGCATGGCAAGGCACGGCCCTAAGGCCCTTCAAAATCCTCAGCACCAAGCCCATGATGCTGTTAATCCGGCCCTGGTCCTCCTCCACCGCCGCTTCCACCTACACCGCCCATAGGTGTGCGCAGCCTATTGCATTAAGGTGTGCACCCCAAAGTTGAAATACACATGCATGTGTTTGCCAGCAGGGAGAGTAATGTATCGGGGCCATGTACCTGTAGGCAAGGAGAAATAGAGCAGAGCAGGTCCCAGGGAGATCTTTCCCATCTCCTCACTGGCAATGCTATGTGCCCTAGGTGATTAGGGTGTGCCCAGGCACACCCAGCACACCCTGTGCGCACGCCTATGTCACCGCCACATCCACCACCACCTCAACCTCCCTCCTACTCCATATGGGCCTCGTCCTTCAGAGATGAAGAAGAACATTGTTTTATTTTTCTGTTTTTTTTTGTTGTTTTAAGTTATTTCCCTATCCACATTTGTTTGCAGAGCACTTGCCATGCTCTTAATTACGTTTTGCTGCCATTTGCAGCACTCTAGCCCTTTCCTTTGGTGTTTTAGAGCCATTTTAGTGCCTTAAAGTTCGGGTCCCCATTGACTTCAATGGGGTTCGGTGTCCGGGAAAAGTTCGGTAAAAGTCCGGGACACGGACCCGGACTTTTTTTTAAAGTTCGGCCGAACCCGTCGAACACGGACATCTAGGTGTCCGCTCAACCCTATAAACAAGTAAATGCCACAAAACTACTGTGTAGGTTTGCTAAAATGCACCCCCAGGTTGCTCATGAAGATTGCCATAAAAAAGAAGGAAGTCACCATGAACATGGGGGAAGGAAAAAAGGATATATGAAAAAAGTATAAGATGTTATGAGGGTAATGAAGTATAAACCCTCATATTCATAAGACACAGAGTAAAGCAGCACAGCTAGAGCTTACCTCCAGGGAGAGAGATGGTCAGGAATAGGATATTGATCCCTCCATAGCCCAACATCAAATAGTCAGCTTGTGGGGAGGGTCCAAAGTGGCTCAATTTATATTGGTGTGCATAACATTCTCACTTGAGATGAGTAAAGGTCCAATGGTGTAGATAAATAATTATCCTAGGGTAATATGAGGCAGCTGGGAGCCATCCTGTTAGCTCGGTACAGGCCCCCGAAAACCTATCACTGCCTTCTAAGGGTGTAAATTGTTGGTTCCACTCCTCACTACCTACCACAGTTTTGGAGGCCATGAAATGGCAAGATAGCACAAAACCCCCCCCAAATGACCCCTTTTCGGAAAGTAGACACCCTAAGCTATTTGCTGAGAGGCATGTTGGGGCCATGAAATATGTTATATTTTGCCACAAGTGTCAAAAAAATGACAATTTGATTTTTTTCTACACAAAGTTGTCATTTAAATTATATATAGCTCACACATGTCACACATGCCATAGCTATATGTGAAATGACACCCCAAAATACATTCTGCTGCTTCTCCTGAGTATGGGGAGTGTCTCTATACACTCCCTGCGTGCCCCATGTGTGCCTCCTGACTGTGAAAGTTAAAACTCTGCTTAAGGGTTGTATGCAGTTTCTTGTGCACCAATATGAGTTCTGTAAATGCCTGACTAAAAGGCTGTCGTTATATTTGTCTCTATAAGCTATTACACTCTCTATATCTGGGAACTTGTGGCTTGTTGCATTTATCAACCACATATCCATTCTCCATTACTTTGATTCACCCCTTGATTTACGTCCCATCTTTTTCTAATGGTATTTTGAATATTGGAGTTGGAATTTTGTTCTTTCAAATCTACAAGCCCTTAACAGTTGAGACTCTGATGGCGCGTTAGGTATATGAGACAACCTATTTACATATGTAAGTACTATTTTCTTCTGGGATTAATACCTCTTTATATAAACATATACAGTGCCTTGCGAAAGTATTCTGCCCCCTTGAACTTTGCGACCTTTTGCCACATTTCAGGCTTCAAACATAAAGATATAAAACTGTAATTTTTTGTGAAGAATCAACAACAAGTGGGACACAATCATGAAGTGGAACAAAATTTATTGGATATTTCAAACTTTGTTAACAAATAAAAAACTGAAAAATTGGGCGTGCAAAATTATTCAGCCCCTTTACTTTCAGTGCAGCAAACTCTCTCCAGAAGTTCAGTGAGGATCTCTGAATGATCCAATGTTGACCTAAATGACTAATGATGATAAATAGAATCCACCTGTGTGTAATCAAGTCTCCGTATAAATGCACCTGCACTGTGATAGTCTCAGAGGTCCGTTTAAAGCGCAGAGAGCATCATGAAGAACAAAGAGCACACCAGGCAGGTCCGAGATACTGTTGTGGAGAAGTTTAAAGCCGGATTTGGATACAAAAAGATTTCCCAAGCTTTTAAACATCCCAAGGAGCACTTTGCAAGCGATAATATTGAAATGGAAGGAGTATCAGACCACTGCAAATCTATGAAGACCTGGCCGTCCCTCTAAACTTTCAGCTCATACAAGGAGAAGAATGATCAGAGATGCAGCCAAGAGGCCCATGATCACTCTGGATGAACTGCAATGAGATCTACAGCTGAGGTGGGAGACTCTGTCCATAGGACAACAATCAGTCGTATACTGCACAAATCTGGCCTTTATTGAAGAGTGGCAAGAAGAAAACCAATTCTTAAAGATATCCATAAAAATTGTCGTTTAAAGTTTGCCACACGCCACCTGGGAGACACACCAAACATGTGGAAGAAGGTGCTCTGGTCAGATGAAACCAAAATCAAACTTTTTGGCAACAATGCAAAACGTTATGTTTGGCGTAAAAGCAACACAGCTCATCACCCTGAACACACCATCCCCACTGTCAAACATGGTGGTGGCAGCATCATGGTTTGGGCCTGCTTTTCTTCAGCAGGGACAGGGAAGATGGTTAAAATTGATGGGAAGATGGATGGAGCCAAATACAGGACCATTCTGGAAGAAAACCTGATGGAGTCTGCAAAAGACCTGAGACTGGGACAGAGATTTATTTTCCAACAAGACAATGATCCAAAACATAAAGCAAAATCTACAATGGAATGGTTCACAAATAAACATATCCAGGTGTTAGAATGGCCAAATCAAAGTCCAGACCTGAATTCAATCGAGAATCTGTGGAAAGAACTGAAAACTGCTGTTCACGAACACTCTCCATCCAACCTCACTGAGCTTGCAAGGAGGAATGGGCAAAAATTTCAGTCTCTCGATGTGCAAAACTGATAGAGACATACCCCAAGCGACTTATAGCTGTAATTGCAGCAAAACGTGGCGCTACAAAGTATTAACTTAAGGGGGCTGAATAATTTTGCACGCCCAATTTTTGAGTTTTTTATTTGTTAAAAAAGTTTAAAATATCCAATAATTTTGTTCCACTTCATGATTGTGTCCCACTTGTTGTTGATTCTTCACAAAAAAATTACAGTTTTATATCCTTATGTTTGAAGCCTGAAATGTGGAAAAAGGTCGCAAAGTTCAAGGGGGCCGAATACTTTCGCAAGGCACTGTGTATATATATATATATATATATATATATATATATATATATATAACTTTTCAATCAACATTGACCTTAGAGTGGTTGTCAATAACACATAGATACTCACTATCTTACGTATATAGGTGCCTTTGGCTGCTTTTACTTGTCTACACGATTGGGCTAAACACCCTCTCTGCAGGAGACCCATTAGGTGGGACCAATTTGTTACTTTAGCATGCTGAGCATTTTACCTCTTGCTTCACAGTTTGTTGGAGACTCCATGCTTCAGGTATGGACCTCCTACCTCTTCAAACTTCTTTGCATTGACTTACCTTGATCATTGTACCGAGGCAACCTCCTGTCATCAGGACTGTATCAAAAGCCTATGCACCCATTCATTAGGTTTCCTCCCACTGTCCAACATGCCTCCCTATTTGACCAGCGTGAAACACTCTCCAGACTGAATGAATCGCATACTGAGCACAATTAGCAGACCTCACTAACAGATCCTGTTCTTTGGTAGGCAGAGAACAATATAGATTTACCTGAAGCCCCTCTGGTAAACAGACAGAGCTCAAAACTATACTCTCTCACTAGCACCTTCCTAGGAGGGTGCTACATGTATATAGTTTGCACTGTGACCGGGAGTAAAAGGGTCAACTGGGGGGTGATCAAGGGGTTAAATGTGTGCCTATGTGTACTGGTGTCAGTGTATTGATTGTGTACTCACTGTTAGATGCTTTCTTCTCTCAACCTGAAACCAAAAAAAGGCTCCATGAGGGAAGAGAGCATAATTTCCTGTGCCTGTGTTTACAAAACATAGGTACAGGACCCTCTGCCATTGTTCAGGACTGATCACCAGCTCCAGGCCAAAAATCATTGGCCTGGACCTGATAACTGATCGGTTCTGAACCGAATCAGACCATCGCGGAGACAGGGGGCGCTCTCCTGTGCGCCTCCGAGCCCCATGCGAGACCGGTGGTTACGATGGGGCTACGTCAGTTCGTGCAGGAGAGCCAGCCTGCCACAGTAAATCTACGGCGGGCGGGCGGTCGGGAACAGGTTAAACAGCGTGATTTCTGTAAAGGAAATCAGCCTGCTAGGCACACATGTAACCACACAATTTCCCCTTACAATCATTAATATAATTCCAATGACAGCCTTGAACCCTGACATGCTGTATACTGGACAGGAGCACTAACCATTCTAGCGCAGTATCCGTAAAAACTGCAGCAAATGAAAACACAATGATGACATTTCACAGGTCAGAAGTGTGATAAGAGACAGAGAGACACAAGAGACAGAAGAGTGAATAGGAAGGGGTGGCTAAGGGCTGGCAGAGCACCCTGAGAAGGGAAGACACAGAGGAGACTGAAGTAGACAGAACAGAGCGAAGTCTGTGTACATTCCGAGTCCTCAGAGCCTTCACTCACCCCTAGAGCTTGTGATGATGATGATGATGATGAGGGTCCTGTTGGAAAGGTGTTGATCATGCTGTAGGGCCATGGTAGCAGCTTTGGACCCACTGCCTACCTGGCTCACAGTGGCAGGAACAGTAACACTGTGGGTGTCTGAAGAAGAGTAGGACCTCCTTGTCCTGCGTATTTTGTCACGGTAGCGCCTGCCCTGTCAGCCTGTGCACTGACACTTCAAGCCAGCAGTCCTCCTCTTCTGGTCCCTGACAAGTCCCAATAGCCACCTGGTCCCAGTGGCGATGTGATGCTCCTATGGTCTTCCTGCAGATCCTGGTCTGCCTACAGGTAGATGAAAAGTTCCCTGGCTGACCTCAGGTAACTTTTAACCATCAGTATACAGGGCAGCCCTGGAACTTCAGGAATGAGAGGCATAATACAGGCACAGGGCCCACAGATGTAAGTGATGATACAGCTGTCACCACTTAAAACTGAGGGGGGAAAAGAAAAAAAAAGAATTAAATGACTGAGGCAAGCCTTCCTCCTGGGGAGTTGGTCCTTTGAAGTAGTTCATGAAGTAGAATATCTGTTCTGGGTGGGAGAACAGGTCAAAAAATCCAGGAGGAAGGCTGAGGAGAATTCAGAGGTGAGTCCAGCTGACAGACCTGAGGTAAATGCTGACTCCACCACCCAGTGAAAGGACAGGATAAGCAAAAGGTTACACTCATTGGCTAGATAATTCCCACTAAAAGATTTGTCACCAATCCAGTGCTCAGCGGCTGAGGTTAATCTTCGTAGCAACAGCAGGCAGCTTGTCACCTGAAACACAAAACAGAAAGAACCAGCAAAGCAGCCTAAGGAAGAGACATGTACTTAACAATCATCATAGCATTCTATTAAGAGTAAAATGTATTAATAAAACAAATGGGTGTTAGGGGTGACAATCCCATGGGGCCACATCTCTATTTTATTCTTTTATGGCCCTGACATTGTCAACTTCTCACGTACCTGACTGACGAGCCCCATAGTGCAGAGGAAGGCCTCCCTTACGTATCTGACTCGCGGCCCCTGGTAGAGCAGACAGGTGGCACGGGAGAGCAGAATGGTATGAGGGCCTGGCGGGTCAGCTGTTGGATGGGCAGCTCCAAGGTCCCAGATGCTTAAAAAGGAGACAACCAGCAGGTAGGAGGATCCCAACAGCAGGCAGGCAGAAGGATGGAACGTCCGAGTCCACACTCACTCTGGGGGCTCACAGGCAAACGGATCAGTTCACAGGCCAGGTCAACAACAAGCGGGCAGTGTGGAATCCAAAGGAGCATGCAGGTTCAAGGTCAGAGGGGAGCCGAGGTCAGGTGCAGGCAGAAAGCAAGGGAAGTCCAAAGTCAAGCCGTGTCGTACAGGAGATAAATCACGGAAGCAGGTAAACAGGAGCAGGGGTCACAGGAAGCTGCAGATCAGACAGCAAAGACATAATGCTGCTGAGGAGTTTACATAGAGCAGCCTGTTGCCAATCACTGCAATTAGTCTGCAGACTCTGCACTAAGTTAACCCTTAGGTAGCAGACCCATGACAGACATTCTGAGGCAAGGAAGTCTTTGCCCTTGGTTATGTGTCTGCCGAAAAGTCACAACAGAGGCGTCACTTTTTCACAAGTTAATATTTGTAATACCCAAGTGTTTGATCATTCTACATCATGAAGAATCTATTGTGTAGAACTTGGAATTGTAATGGGAATATCCTGTAGCACCCTCCTAGGTAGGTGCTAGAGAGAGATTATCGTTTTGAATCCTTTCTGCTTTCCAGAGAGATTGCCAGGTAAATCTATATTGTTCTCTGCCTACCAGAGAGCAGGATCTGCTAATGAGGTCTGCTCAATGTGCTCAGGTGCAACTCAGGAAAAGGCCTTGGTGTATGCTGGGATACTGTATACATGCTAGGAGCACATGTGCTCAGGGTCTTTCGGCTGGAGAGCGAAGTCCCGGAGGGAGGGGATGGCTGCCTTCTCCTCTGTAGAGATGCAATGCGGCCTCAGGTAGTTGACCTGAGGACCTAAAGAGCTAGAGAGAAACTGAACCCTGAGGTCCTGTAAGTATAGTGAGTACAGATCTGTGTCAAGGGGCCTGACCTGACCTGCACCCCTGCAGCTAGAAGAGTCAGTGGATGGGTGTCAGTAAAGGGGATGCTAGAGAGTATCCTGAATAGAATGTAGATCACCAAGTCTATTGCTGAAGAAAGAGCAAGAAGACTTAACCCTTTCCATACATGTGGCAGTATGATTTGAGCAGTGTGACTGCTTCCACAAGCAACTTGGTGAGGCCAAGTAAGAGTTGTCCTTATCCAATGTACATAGTTCCAATTGGAGTATCCCACTATTCCCTTCTCCCATCTAAGTTCCCGAAAAAATACAAAAAACCAATACCCCTGGACTGTTTATTGAGCAACGAGCCATTGGGAGTAAGGATGAATATGTGAACTGTACCCTAAGTGACTGTTTGCTGGTAATCAGAGAAGGCCCAAGATGTCATCATACAGCAAGCCCTACGGGGACAGTGCTACAATCCTATTACTAGAATTACTAGATTTTTGTTGCTAGGACCCTGGCGCTGATAGTTCTCAGTGCCAGTGTTTTTTCCGTTCCACTAAAACATCCACTTAAGACTTACCCCTCTTAACCTGAAGAATTTATATTTAACCATCCACTGAAACAAGTCCGTAAAATTGAAATTAACTCAACAAGTAAAGAGTTTCTATGCAATAGGAAACATCTAGAAATGTAAATTGCGCCCACAAGAAATGTATCTTTTGTTTTTAATTTCTCCCGATAAATAGTGCACTGCCTGGCAGGTGTTTGCCTAGGCACTCCTGTGCCTACAGCCTCACAGTTTTATACCTGCAACATGAGAACCTAGGCACTGCTGCCTCTGACTCATAGTCTCAGGAGTTAGGAGATTTGGAGTGAGATCCTTGCTGGAGGCTCTGACAGGAGGAAGCAAAGCCCTGCCTCTACCAAGATGGCCTCCTCCACACAAAGACAAAGCATAGTAAGTCAGTAATGGGAAAATATCAGCTACAGGAGACCACAGGCGATACTGTTGTCCTCTGCCTGACTTTTTTTTGGGGCACAGCTTCCAAATTTCTGTTTCTCTTTCAAATGTAACTTCCCTATCCCTAATAGTAGTATCTATAGCAATAAGTCCCATGCCACAATATTGCAGCACCAATATATCAGCACCACAAAAAATTCCACACTTGAGAGATATAAGAACACATTACAACTAACTGTTAGCTGCACAGTGCACAAAACTGAAATTCAAGTTTTTGTTCGAGTTTGCCTTAAAAACAAAACTGATTAGTGAGAAAAATATGCAGGCAATTGCTGCACTCTGAAATGATCTGTGAAGCAATTCCATATACTATATTATTTTTTTTTGAATGAAAGTAAAGCTTTCCTTCACAGCTGAATTCCAAGCAGATATAAAAACCATCACTATATGCAGGCATAACGTATCAATTAAAATAAATGGGTTGTATTCTTAATCATTCTGTGCTGCTGTTGCAGTATAGGTCCAGGATCTAGTTATGCTGTCTGGCAGGGGCAACTTAAATTCAAAAACGTCTACAAAAAATACATGCATATTAGAGATCGACCGATTATCAGCAACACCAATATATATCGGGTGCCGATATGCACTTTCCCCGATATATCTGTATCGGCGTTTGGATTTGCCGATATTGTAGATATTTAGGGAAAGTGCATGTACCGGGGTGATGCCTGCAGCTAGAGGGATCATCCCGGTACCGGTGTCCATAGCCGACGGTCGGCTGACTTGTAATGACAACCGATGTGGCTGAGAAGCCGCTCGGCTGTCATTACAAGCAGCGGGAGGGGACGCCCAGTGGCGTAGCGTGGGTTGTCAGCGCCCGGGGCAAGGCAAGCAATTTGCGCCCCCTAACCTGCAGACTTTTAGTACTCCCTGAGTCTCTTCCTACAATAGTACTGACCAGCCTGATTCCTACACTGACCACTACACTAACCTACCTGATTCCTACACTGACCTACCTGTCCACTTCACTAACCTACCGGATTCCTATACTGGCAACTGGACTGACCTCTACACTGTCCACTACACTGACCACTGCACTGACCTACCTGATTCCTAAACTGACCACAACAGGAACCTACCTGATACCTAAACTGACACTTAAACTGACCTACCTGTCCACTACACTACACTGTCCAGGCTGGTCAGTGTAGTGTAGTGGTCAGTGTAGTGCAGTGGTCAGTGTAGTGTAATGGTCAGTGTAGTGTAATGCTCAGTGTAGTGCAATGGTCAGTGTAGTGCAATGGTCAGTGTAGTGGTCAGTGTAGTGTAGTGGTCAGTGTAGTGTAGTGTAGTGGTCACTACACTGACCACTACACTGTCCACTACACTACACTGCCCACTACACTACACTGACCACTACACTACACTGACCACTACATAACACTGTCCACTACACTATACTGTCCACTACACTACACTGATCACTACACTATACTGTCCACTACACTAAACTGACCACTACACTCCCCTTTCCCCTCTACACTACACTGTCCACTACACTACCCACTACACTATACTGTCCACTACACTACACTATACTGTCCACTACACTACACTGTCCACTACACTACCCACTGCACTATACTGTCCACTACACTACACTACCCACTACACTATACTGTCCACTTCTCTACACTACCCACTACACTACACTACACTGTCCACTACACTACACTGTCCACTACACTACCCACTGCACTATACTGTCCACTACACTACACTACCCACTACACTACACTGTCCACTACACTACACTACCCACTACACTACACTGTCCACTACACTACACTACCCACTACACTTCACTACACTGTCTACTACACTACACTGTCCACTACACTACCCACTGCACTATACTGTCCACTACACTACACTACCCACTACACTACACTGTCCACTACACTACACTACCCACTACACTACACTACCCTGTCCACTACACTACACTACCCACTACACTATACTGTCCACTACACTACACTACCCACTACACTACTCACTACACTACACTACCCTGTCCACTACACTACCCACTACACTATACTGTCCTCTACACTACACTACCCACTACACTACACTACCCACTACACTACACTACCCACTACACTATACTGTCCACTACACTACACTACCCACTACACTACCCTACCCACTACACTATACTGTCCTCTACACTACACTACCCACTACACTACACTACCCACTGCACTACACTGTCCACTACACTACACTACACTACCCACTACACTACACTACCCACTGCACTACACTACACTACCCACTACACTACCCACTACACTACACAACACTACACTACCCACTACGCTACACTGTCCACTACACTACACTACCCACTACACTACACTACGCTGTCCACTACACTACCCACTACACTATACTGTCCACTACACTACACTACCCACTACACTACCCACTACACTACACTACCCTACCCACTACACTATACTGTCCTCTACACTACACTACCCACTACACTACACTACCCACTGCACTACACTGTCCACTGCACTACACTACACTACACTACACTACCCACTGCACTACACTACACTACACTACCCACTACACTACCCACTACACTACACTACACTACCCACTACGCTATACTGTCCACTACACTACACTACCCACTACACTACACTACCCTGTCCACTACACTACCCACTACACTATACTGTCCTCTACACTACACTACCCTGTCCACTACACTACCCACTACACTATACTGTCCTCTACACTACACTACCCACTGCACTACACTACCCACTACACTACCCTGTCCACTACACTACACTACACTGACCACTACATTATACTACCCACTACACTACCCAATACACTATACTACACTATCCACTACATTGTCCAGTACACTGACAACTACACTACACTGTCCCACCTACAGTATTCCTATACTGATCACTACACAGCGTGACCCTAACTGCTCTGTCCTAACTCACCTTAACTCTGACCCTAACTCACTCTGTCTATCTTTCTGGCTGCTGCGGCTGCCTCTGGCTCTGACACACTGCTAGACTGTAAAAGGACGTACCTGAGATCCAGCAGAGGAGGAGGAGAAGATTGTGTGGTGGAAGTTCACAGTCCGGAGGCGGGACTCCCATGCGCGCCACATGATGTGCCACCCGGAGGAGAGGAGAGGAGAGGAGAAGGAGAAGATGCTGGAGGTGCCGAGGCGGGACTCCCGTGCGCATCTGACACCTGATCACAGACAAGCCAGCCCCCCCCCCCCCTGCTGCACGTGACCCTATTCGCCCAATAACAGGGCGCAGCGGAACATGGCTGTCTGGGGACACTGTAATAAAATAGAACAGGCAGGAGTGACACACGGGCGTGGGATTGCGCCCCCCTAAATATTGCGCCCGGTGCGGCCGGCCCCCCCTGCACCCCCCACGCTACGCCACTGGGGACGCCCCCCCCCCTCCCGCCGCCTTCCGCGGCTCGCCCGGGTCTCCCGTCCCATTTGGAGACCCGGGCCTCCTACCTCCACTGCCGCCGCCAAAGAGAAGATCCGATCAAAGCCGCATTCGGCTCTGATCGGGTCTCCATGTAAAAAACCCAGAAGTGATGTCATGACATCACTTCCGGGTACTCTGCGCTGAATTAAAAAAACTGACAGCATTCAAAACAGCCAAACTTGGCGTTTTGAATGCTTTTCAGTGCCGAGTAGGGGTTTGGGGTCTTTTGGACCCCCAGATCCCTCCAGGAGGAGTACTTAAAAAAAAAAAAATAATAAAGAAAAAAAATTGAATGTCCGAAAATATCGGCAGATATCAGCCGATACCGATATCCGATGACCAAAATATTGGTATAGGCATTAAAAACTATATTGGTTGATCACTAATGCATATGTACAGTATATATATTTCATCTGTGCAGTGCACTAGCTGATTGGCCCAAGTTCAGCATTCAGCAAGAGTTTGAAACTGCTTGATTGAATTCTGCTCTGCAGTGCTGGGCATGTGTCGTGGAGAGAAGTCACTTGCATGTCTGGAGAATCTGAACCTCATAAACCAAAGCATTTGTGCTATTTAAACCTGTTCCTCATAAATGGTCAGGTTTATAGAATACACATGGCTGGGAGCATTTGTCCGCTCATTTGCCTATATACAGTATATACTGACCATTTTGTCTTCCTGCCAAAAGTCTGTTTCCACATTCCAAAAGTGAGATTTCATTTGAATCCAAGGTTTTATCTTTTACACGTACATCACTTAGTAATCTCATCTGTGCGTAACATTACCACACACATGCTACAAGTATGGGGAAACAATTAAAAGAGCTCAGAAAGTAATGTGTAAGTTCTCGTAAAGTTCTCTATGAACATAGACACATACAGAGAGCGCCAAGGAAAATGCAATGTACAAAATTTAAAATGTTTCAGTTTGCCTCTTGTGAGGTGCACCACTAGGAATATATATGGCCTTGTTCAAAGTACCCAGAGAAATAGACAGTTACCTTTAGCAACCAATCAGAATTAATTTTGTAAGCTCTGTACAAAATGGATTCAAATTGGTTGATATGGGCACTTTGTACTATTCCTTTGCTCCTCACGCCTTTTTTGAATTTTCATAAAAACATGCCATAGATATTTGGGTCTCCAGCAGGACATGAGTTCTATCTCTGACAACCAGCAGTTGCGGATTTATGACCGCTCCCTGAGCTGGATGGGACTGACTGTAATCATAATAGCAATGGTCAGGTAATGCTGCAGATCTGTCTGTAGTCCTTCATTGACCACTTTAAGATTGGAAGGATTTGCCCCCTTCCTGACCAGACCCTATTTTGCGATTCGGCACTGGATTACTTTAACGGACAATTGCGCGGTCGTGCAACGCTGTACCCAAATAAAATGTATGTTCTTTTTTTCCCACAAATAGAGCTTTCTTTTGGTGGTATTTGATCACCTGTGCAATTTTTATTTTTTGCGCTATAAACAAAAAAAGAGCAACAATTTTGAAAAAAAAAAAAAAAAAAACAATATTTTTCACATTATGCTATATGACATTCTCAAAAAAAAAATGTAAAAATCTAATTTTTTAACATTTTAGGCCAATTTGTTTTCTGCTACATATTTTTGGTAAAAAAAATCGCAATACGCATATTTTGATTGGTTTGCGCAAAAGTTATTGCGTCTACTAACTACAGGAAAGATTTATGTCATTTTTATTGTTTTTTTACTAGTAATGGCGGCGATCTGCGATTTTTTGCGGGACTGCGACATTGCGGTGGACAGATCGGACCCCTAACTGACATTTTTGACACTTTGGGGGGTACCAGTGACATTACTACAGTAATCATTGCTTAAAATATGCACTGTTACTGTAATAATGCCATTGACAGGGAAGGGGTTAACCCTGTGGGTGATCAAGGTGTTAAAGAAAAAGGGTTTGTTGTATGGTCGCTTCCGTGGAATGCAGCAGGCTTTAGGTGAGACACTGCACTTTGGCAGCACTGGAGAGGAGAAGCTGCTCTGAAAGTGATAAAGATAAAAAGACAAGGCGCCTCTAAGTGCAGTAGGCTCTGAGTATTTATTAGGTTAAAAGTATAAAAGCACTCACATTTGGTAAATGTGACATGGGCATATGCCAATGTCACATTTACCAAATGTGAGTGCTTTTATACTTTTAACCTAATAAATACTCAGAGCCTACTGTACTTAGAGGCACCTTGTCTTTTTATCGTGATCAAGGAGTTAAATGTGAGCCTAGAGGAGTAATTCTAACTGTGGGGGGCGTGGCTTCTGAACTGACCCTAGAGACATGTGATCCTATATAGAAGGATCACATGGGCTCTATGATCATTCCAGGTAGAAGAACGGTCAGCTGTGTTTCAATCTGTGGCCCAATTGTCCAGGAGGTTGGGGTGGTACCCGACCTCATCCATGCTGTTATCAAAGGGAGGGACTGCCCATTATTTTTTGAACCTTGGGACTATGTCAGTCAAGGACTACTGGAACAGCTGGACTGCTCTGTTCCCTTTAAGGGGTTGGACACCCCTAATAGCATTGCATTTAGAGCCGATGGTTCCATAGTTAAAGGGACCCTTGAGGGGGGGAACCCAATCTTATGCAGGTCATGGCTGGGGAGAACATAGAGGAAGCCTCCCCTCTGCCATTTATGTCAGAGGAGGATGAGAGAGAAAGCTCCTCTAGTCTTGTCCATCCTGATCTCGAGGCGTCACGGGGTGCATTTTCTTCTGCCCAAAAGAGGGATCCCATATTGAAAAATGCCTGGGAACAGGTTACCATAGTTAATGGGGTGTCCCAAGTACCTAAGGCTGAAAAAAGGTTTCCCCGCTTTGTGGTCATTGGTGAGCTGCTATACCGGGTTAACAAGGTTAGGGGAGAAGTGGTCGACCAGTTACTGGTTCCCCAGCCTTTCAGACACATGGTGCTCGACCTAGCTCACAACAATGACGTGTTGGGGGGGTCACCTGGGGGCTGACAAGAACGAGACACAAATAACGGACCGGTTCTACTGGCCAGGAGTGACAGCAGAGATGAGATGTTATTGCAGTTCATGTCCCACCTGCCAGCTGTCCGCACCAATGCCCCACTTGAGGAACCAGTTGTACCATTTTAGCGCATTGCGATGGATTTGGTGGGCCCTTTGGTGAAATTGGCTCGGGGCCACCAATACATCCTCGTGGTACTCAATTATGCCACCAGATATCAAAGGCAGTTCCACTAAGGCAGACTACTTCAAAAGCAATTGCCAGGGAATTGTTTAATATGTTCTCTAGGACAGGATTCCCAAAGGAAATCTTGACAGGCCAGGGCACCCCATTCATGTCTCGGGTGATGGCAGATCTGTGCAAGTTGTTCCAAATCAAACAGCTGCGCACATCTGTCTATCATCCACAGACAGATGGACTGGTAGAGCGGTTCAATAAAACTCTCAAGTCAATGCTTAAAAGGGTTGTGCAACAAGATGGTAAAGACTGGAACTGTCTACTCCCAGCATTGATGTTTGCTATTAGGGAAGTGCCTCAAGCGTCCACAGGTTTTTCCCTGTTTGAATTGGTGTACGGGCGAAGGCCAAGGGGACTGCTTGACTTAGTGAAGGAAACGTGGGAAAGTGAGTCATTAAACAGTTGTTGAACATATAACTCAGATAAGAGAGAGGATTGCTAAGATGATGCTTCTGGTCAAGGAGCACATGCAAGAAGCGCAGGAGGCACAAAGAAGGGTGTACAACCGGTCTGCCAAACTTAGACAGTTCCAGATTGGGGATCGGGTGTCTGTGCTTATACCTACAGGGAAAAAGTAAGTTCCTGGCCAGGTGGCAGGGGCCCTTTGAGGTGGTAGAAAAGGTTGGGGGGGGGGTTAATTTTAAGATACACCAACCAGGGAAGAAGAAGCCCTATCAGATATACCATGTAAATCTCCTGAAGCCTTGGAAGGACCATGAGCAGGAAGTTGCCCTGGCTGAGGTTAGTCCTAAACCCCCGGTAGGGGAGAACTCAGCCCCAGTTTCCACCTCCCTAAACAAGCCGCAAACGCAGCAGGTAAAGGAGTTCTTACAGAGGAATAGGGAGAAGTTCTCAGGACTGCCAGGTCTTACCACGGTTATTAAACATGATATTGTCATGGAACCTAATGTTAAGGTTCGAGTATAACTCTATCGCATCCCTGAGGCACATAGGAAAGCTGTGTCAGAGGAAGTCCGGAAAATGCTTGAACTTAATATCATTGAGGAATCGCAGAGTGAGTGGTCGTGCCCGATTGTGTTGGTCCTGAAGCACAACGGGACTCTGCGTTTTTGTAATGATTTCAGGAAACTTAATGAGGTATCAAAGTTCGACACATATCCGATGCCCTGAGTTGATGAACTGATAGAAAGGTTGGGACCAGCCCGATACATCACTACCTTAGACCTCACCAAAGGCTATTGGCAAATACCTTTAACTAAGGAAGCCCAAGGAAAGACTACCTTTTCTACCCCAGATGGCCATTTCCAGTATAAAAGAATGCCGTTCGGCTTGCATTCCGCTCCAGCTACCTTCCAGAGAGCTATGGATAGAACCTTACGCCCACATCAGAAATACACTTTAGTGTATTTAGATGACTTGTCATCTTTTCTACTGACTGGGAATCCCATCTTCTCTGAGTGCAGGCAGTCTTAGACTCTCTAAAGAAAGAAGGATTTACTGTGAACCCGGAAAAGTGTGCCATTGCTATGGAGAAAACCAAGTACTTGGGGTACATTGTAGGTATAGGGCTGGTGAAGCCACAGATGAACAAAGTAGAGGCTATCCAGGCCTGGCCAGCCCAGTCTCGAAGAAACAGGTGCAAGCCTTTTTGGGCATCGTGGGGTACTACCGCAGGTTTGTCCCCAACTTTGCCACTATGGCTGTACCTCTCACAGACCTGACAAAGGGTAAAAAATCAGTCATGGTGAAATGGAATGACAAAGCTGAAAAGGCTTACCAGGAGCTTAAAACGGCCTTGTGTCAGTATACAGTGCTGATTGCTCCGGATTTCTCAAGAGAATTTGTTGTTCAAACAGATGCCTCCAGTGAAGGCTTGGGAGCTGTTCTGTCCCAAGAGGTCAATGATGAGGAACACCCCATATAGTTTTTCTGAGTAGAAAATTGACAGCTGCCGAGAGAAATTACGCTGTAGTGGAGCAGGAGTGCCTGACCATTAAGTGGGCTCTGCACTCACTATGCTATTTTCTCCTCGGTAGGAAGTTTCCAGGTGGTTTTTGACATTGCAAGAGTTCAAATTTGTAGTTGAACACAGGCCGGGAAAGCAACACCAGAACGCGGACGCTCTCTCTAGGGTACACTGTAGAGTGTACCACGTTGCCTCCGACACCTCTGCGTCGAGGCAGGGGGGGGGTATGTACAGGACACTGGGAATGTGTCCTGGATGGCAGGTACATTTCCCCGATGTTTGAGTTGTGAATCTGATCCCTTTAATGGGGTCAGTTGCAGAGCTTTTGTGGTACTCAGGGGTTAAGTCCCAGATGAGGGAGGCTTGAAAGACAGCAGAGGGAAATCAGCACCTGTGTCAAGGAAGTGAGTAGGAGAGAGACAAAGACTCACAAGCTGTGTAGTGAGTGGGAGCTCTCAGACAAGCTGAGACAAGGGCTGCTAACTTTCCCCGTGTGGCCTGCCTGGCACCCTGACTGTGGAGGAGCCTGACCCCTGTATGGGACCAAAGACTAGCGGTGAGCCTGCTGCTTTATTACCAATACCAGGATTTGGACTGTTTATTTACTTTGGCTGAAGTAAGCTGCCTTTTGTGTTGCTGCGATTCAAATAAATTAACTGTTTTGCGTTTACCAAACTGGCTGGCGGTCATTCCAGAGCTACCCCAGGTTACAATTTGCATATATATATATATATATATACTGTTTTTTATGGGTGGCAAACACCTCTTTTCTTGAGACAATGATGATCCTGATTAATCTCATTCAAAATAACAAGAATATATATATATTCTGTTATATAATGAATTGTAATTATTTACCTGTAAAGCATCTTAAGCTATTTCACCTGGGCGGTTTTGGTGAAATATCAGGGGTTCAACCTCCTCCCATCCGGCCAATGCATATATACGGCCAAGTGGGAGCTTCCTCCTTCCGAGTGGATGTTCAGGAACATCCTTCAGAAGGAGGGAGATCGCGCAGCTGTGTGCACGCGCAGCTGCACGATCTCAGTGTGCCCGAGTCCCCTGGACACAGAGCAACACCATTAGGCAGAAGGGCCCTGTGATAGACCCTCCTGATAACATGACGGCTGTGTCCAATTACAGCCATCATGTGATGTCAATAGAGCCATTGTCACGGTGATCGGCTCTGCTTCTCCTCACATAGTGAGGAGAAGGAGGCCGGATCGGTGCTGGCAGGCAGCGATCAGTGAGTATAGAGCTGTTTTACTGCTCTTTACTCACTGATCACCCTGTTGGGTCCCCAACACACAGTGTCCTCAACACACCAATACAGTGTCCCCAACACACAGTGTCCCCAACACAGTAAAAACACCTGTCATACATCTGTCCCAGTACAATAATCTGTTACAGTGAACATCTGTCCGTGATCATTTGCCACATCTGTTCATGATCATTTGCCACATCTGTTTGTGATGATCTGGCACACATCCTCTTCCACATCTGTCCGTGATGATGTGGCGCATCTGTCCGTGATCATTTACCACATCTGTCCAAGATCATCTGTCACATCTGTCCATGATCATCTGCTACACATCTGGTGCACATCATCTGCTACATCTGTCCATGATTATCTGCCGCGTCTGTCATTTGCCGCATCGGTCTGTGATCATCGGGTGCACATCTGGCGCACATCATCTGCCACATCTCTCCATGATCATCTGGCGCACATCATCTGCTACATCTGTCCGTGATCATCGGGTGCACATCTGGCGCACATCATCTGCCACATCTCTCCATGATCATCTGGCGCACATCATCTGCTACATCTGTCCGTGATCATCTGGTGCACATCTGGATCACTTCATCTGCCACATCTGCCAGTGATCATCTGGCACATCTGTCTGTGATCATCTGCCACATCTGTCCATGATCATCTGCCACAACTGCCCGTGATCATCTGCCACAACTGTCCGTGATCACCTGCCACATCTGTTCGTTAACATCTGCCACATCTGTCTGTGATCATCTGTCGCACATCTGGTGCACATCATTTGCCACATCTGCAAGTGATCATTTTGCGCATATGTTTATGATAATCTGCCACATCTGTCCATGATAATCTCACACATCTATCCCAGATAATCTGCCACATCCACATCTGTCCTTGATCATTTGCCACATCTGTCCGTGATAATCTACCACATCTGTCCATGATCATCTGGCACACATCTGGTGCACATCATCTGCCAGTGAACATCTGGGGCATCTGTCCATGATAATCTGCCACATCTGTCCATGATAATCTGCCAGATCTGTCCCAGTGAACATTTGCCACATCCCAGCGATCAACATCTGTTGCAGCGCCTTCAAAAATGTAATAGTTACTCGGGAAATGAAATGTGTAATTTATGCTCCTAGAACGCCTGAAGGTGCTACTTGGATGTTGGGCCTCTGTATGAGGCCAGGCTGTGGAAAAGTCTCACACACAGGGTATCGCCACATTAGCAGAATGTATTTTGGGATGTAATTTTTGCTATGTACATGCTATGTGTTAGAAATGTCTTATAAATTGACAACTTTGTGTAAAAAAAAAAAAAAATGTTTTCACATTTTCCAAAAACTTGTGGAAAAAATGACATGTTCAAAAGACTCAGTATGCCTCCTAGAATATACATTGGGGTGTTTGTTTTCCAGAATTGGGTCCTTTTGTGGGTAATTCCATTGTCCTGGTGCTCCAGGGCCTTCAAAAATATGAAAGGTACTCAGGAAATGAAATGTGTAATTTATGCCTTTAGAAAGCCTGATGGTGCTACTTAGATTTTAGGCCTCTGTATGTGGCCAGGCTCTGGTTGTATCACCTTACTTAGGAGGAGTAGAAGAATATATTTTGGGGTGTAATTGTAAGTTTATCTGTGCCATGTTTAAGAAATAACTTGGTAATATGTCAATTTTGTGGAAAAAATAAAACAGAAATCGTCGTTATCCAGACTATTGTGGGCAAAAAATTGCAACTTCAAAAAACTCACTATACCTCTTACTAAATACAAAAAGGGGTCATTTGGGGGGTATTTGTAATGTCCTGACATTTTAGGGCCTCAAGAAATGAGATAGGCCGTCAATACATCAGGACTGATCAAGTTTTAATGATATATAGCCTAGCTTGTAGACTCTATAACTTTCACACAAACCTATTATCATACACTTATCAGGATTTTTATTCTACCTTTGACATGTAGCAGAATACATTCTGGCCTGAATTTATGATGAAATTGAATTTTATTGGATTTCTTTAGAAACAGAAAGTAGAAAATATTGTTTTCTTTTAAAATTTTCCAAATTTTTTTCGCCTATATCACAAAAAATAAAAAACCCAGTGGTGAATAAATACCACCAAAAGAAAGCTCTATTTGTGTGAACAAAATTATAAATATTTCATTTGGGTACAGTGTAGCATGACTGAGCAATTGTCATTCAAATGCGAGAGCACTGAAAGCTGAAAATTGGTCTGGGAAGGAAGGGGGTAAAAGAGCGCAGTATTGAGGTGGTTAAACAGATCCCTGATGTCTCACTTTCGAGACAGAGAAAAACAGAGTCAGTGATCGGTGCCAGGAAGCACACAGGGGCCTGGAGCAGCATGATTGGGAGGTGGCGGGAGCAACATGTGGAGCAACCGATGCCCTCTATTTCTCTCCTGCAGCCACGAAATGTCTGCAGGAGGGAGAGGAGCAGAAGTGGGCATTCAAC
This sequence comes from Pelophylax lessonae, assembly GCF_965119305.1. Lineage (NCBI taxonomy): Eukaryota > Metazoa > Chordata > Amphibia > Anura > Ranidae > Pelophylax > Pelophylax lessonae. The sequence goes on along the minus strand of NC_138775.1, from coordinate 234,729,415 downwards.
GGTAATTAGTTCCACTACATGCTGCCACCCCCACCGCCCTCCTATTCAGGCATACAGGGGGGGCTGCACGGGCCCTCTGGAATATGGGCCGGGTCGCAATAGTGACCCCTACAACCCCTGTATGTACGCCCATACTGCATGTGTATGACCTGGCTTGCCTGACTCCGCTATTACTCTTGCTGCTGTTGGCACCTGCCTGCCACTTATCTGTGCCTGCCTACTTCCTGCCTGCTTTCACCTTGCCTGTGTGCTGACGACTTCCTCTACCTGGCATGGATACCTACCTTGCTGCTAGCAAGACCTTCAGGCACTTGTGTTTCTCTGCACTTCTTTGCCTCCTGTTCACTCTATCAGGGGTAGAGGTCAGAGGTGTAAGCAGGGGAGGACTGGTCCAGGGGGCAGGGGGGCAATTGCCCCCCGAGCTGCTCTGATGCCCCGTAAAAAGGATGGGCCGCTTCTGCCACAGACATGCCTAAAGGATTTCTGGTGAAGAGAAGTAAAAAGTCCCCACTGCTGACCTACTGAGTGTGGGATGAAGACAAGGAAAAAGTGCAGGCACCCCCCCCAGCATGGATGGTGTAAACTCTGTCTGAGCAGAGGCCAGTTCCATACCTCACTGAAGACTCTCCTCCCCCAACCAGCCCTGACCAAGTTGTCCCAGCTCCCCCCCCTACTGCCCCTGCTGGCCAGGTGGGAAACCAGGATTCGATCAGTAGAGAGTAGCTGGAGCGGAGCTTCAGCCTGGAATGGGGGATAGGAGGAGGGCAGGAAGAGGTAGAGTGGGAGGGGGGCCGAGTCGCTGCACCATGGGCCTCTGGTTTGTACTTGCCCCCTTGGCCAAAAGTTGCCAGTCAGCCCCTAGGTGTAAGAGGTGCCTTCCTCATCATATCAGGCTCTTCAAACCAGGTACGTGACACAGACATTCCACATTTTAATGCAATGTATCAAGCTCACCCGAAGTCACCGTCCATTTTCTCAATGCAATTCTGCCAAGATGTCTAAAAATTTATGAAATGTCTCTTTCAATAAGGTTAAAATACAAAAGAAAAAAGATAAATAGTGCCTTGGATTGATTGTTTTAAAGCGTATAGGTTATAGGGAATGAGCCTAAAAAAAATGCAACATAAATGCTGAGAGTGAGTCTTGACCCTCTTGTCTTGAATTGCACTGTAACTGTACTGTCTCCCTTCACTTTGTAAAGAGCTGCACAAACTTTTGATGCAATATAAATCCTGTATAATAATAATAAAACAGTAACTTTCATTGTTACAAAGTACATGACCAGGAACTCCTGGCTATGACAGGCCTATAGTGTATTATGTTTTACAGTTCTCTACATCAGACAGTGAAATACGGGACAACATTTGGTCAGGGTGCTTTCCTGGAGATTTTGTGGGCTGCTGAGAGATGGGACGAGGGAAGTCTTTAAACAGGCAGATGTGATTTACAAAAGCCTTAAGAAAAGAATTAAAAGCAGAAAGGGGATGGGCAAAGGATAAGGGGGATTACAGGGGTCTCAGACACTTAAACTCTGGGAAAAGAGCAACACCCCTGCTTTGACGATTGGTCCTCTCTGCTAGGTTTGGAGAACTCTTAAACATCTCATAGAGCTAGGAGCCAGCAGAATTCAAGTCATCAGACTGGGGTAGGTGTTCATTCATCTGTGCTATCAAATGCAGTGCCAGGCTTTGCAGGCAGAATAAATTGAAGATGTGAGCTAGCAATCTATTTCAAACATCAAAGCAGTATAGGAAATGTAACAAATTCTCTTGCAGCTTGCGAGTCAGGTTTAAATATATATATTACCTGTACTATTATTTCAGTATTTTACAGGCAGTTAAATAATTATTGCACTGAAGTCTATTTATGGGTAATATCACTTTGCATTGTTAAATGCTATTTTTTCATTTCATAGTGACAGCTTAATTTTTGTTATGAGATGTGCTTGTTCCAATAAAATGTATTGGAAAAAAGGTTAACTTTACTAAACCTGTCCTTTGGGAAATGAAAAGTTTTATTATATAATGTTTAAGTAGATGTTTGACAGTTTAAGTGTATGGCTTGATTTGATTCCTTTACATGATACATTTATTACAAAAGTGTGTTTTTCCATTAGTCTTTTTGTATTGTCCAAATGTATTATTGTGGTATACTAGGATGTAGGGATGGCAGTTTATGCGCTAAATGTATTTGCATGATAGCAGGATTTCATCATGATGCAAACCGCTAACCATCAGTGCATGATTTGTGCTCATACCTAGGGTCAGTGCATATACAGTATATATATATATATATATATATATATATATATATATATATAGATATATATATAGATATATGTATATATATAGATATATATATACATATATCTATATATATATATATTTTTTTTTTTTTTTACAGTATCTCACAAAAGTGAGTACACCCCTCATATTTTTGTAAATGTTTTATTATATCTTTTCATGTGACAACATTGAAGAAATGACACTCTGCTACAATGTAAAGTAGTGAGTGTACAGCTTGTATAACAGTGTAAATTTGCTGTCCACTCAAAATAACTCAACACACAACCAATTAAACCACTAAAAAGGTTTATTTAAAATACAAAAAAGCAACATACAATGAAACCAATCATCTCCAAGCACCAGTAGCACTTTTTGGCTCCTAGGAAGAGGGTCTTCCCTCGAAACGCATCAGCCAGGTATATGTGGATACCATTACGTCACCCAACACTGTTGGAGTATCCTGGCTGTCTTGGAGACGATTGGTTCTATTGTCTTTGTATGCATGCAACTGTTATATGTTTGTGAGTACAATGTATGTCGTTTTTTTAATTTTTAAATAAACCATTTTAGTGGCAATGTACGAGGTCGATGCGCCCTACTCTTGTTGTTTTTTTTCAGTGTTTTTGGATACCCTTGGTCCTGAGGGGGTGGCAAGACCTTAGGTGGTGTCAACAAAGACCACTCACTTTCTTGCATACCACTCAAGCACAGGAAGAAAACTGTCTTTTGATTAATGTCTAAATCGCTGGCAAAAAAGTGAGTACACCCCTAAGTAAAAATGTCCAAATTGGGCCCAATTTTCTATTTTCCCTCCCCAGGTTCATGTGACTGGTTAGTGTTACAAGGTCTCAGGTGTGAATGGGGAGCAGGTGTGTTAAATTTGGGGTTCTCGCTCTCACTCTCTTACTGGTTACTGGAAGTTCAACATGGCACCTCATGGCAAAGAACTCTCTGAGGATCTGAAAAAAAAAATTGTTGCTCTACATAAAGAAGATTGCCAAGACCCTGAAACTGAGCTGCAGCACGGTGGCCATAACCATACAGTGGTTTTAACAGGACAGGTTCCACTCAAAACAGGCCTCGCCATGGTCAGCCAGCCATGGTCAGTGCAGCCAGCACTGGGTAGCTAAAGTTCATTGAGGGAACTATGAATGCCAACATGTACTGTGACATACTGAAGCAGAGTATGATCTCCTCCCTTCAGAGATTGGGTTGCAGGGCAGTATTCCAACATGATAATGACCCCAAACACACCTCCAAAACAACCACTGCCTTGCTAAAGAAGCTGAGGGTAAAGGTGATGGACTGGCCAAGCATATCTCCAGACCTAAACCCTATTGGGCATCTGTGGGGCATCCTCAAATGGAAGGTGGAGGAGTACAAGGTCTCTAACTTCTACCAGCTGTGTGATGTCGTCATGGAGGAGTGGAAGAGGATTCCAGTGACAACCTGTGAAGCTCTGGGCTCTATGCCCAAGAGGGTTAAGGCAGAGCTGAAAAATAATGTTGGCCACAATAATATTGACACTTTGGGCCCAATTTAGACATTTTCACTTAGGGGTGTACTCACCTTTGTTGCCAGCTTAGACATTAATGTGTGTGTGTTGAGTTATTTTGAGGGGACAGCAAATTTACACTGTTATACAAGCTGTACACTCATTACTTTACATTGTAGCAAAGTGACATTTCTTCAGTGTTGTCACATGAAAAGATATAATAAAATGTTTACAAAAATGTGATGGGTGTACTCAGTTTTGTGAGATACTATCTATCTATCTATCTATCTATCTATCTATCTATCTATCTATCTATCTATCTATCTATCTATCTATCTATCTATCTATCTATCTATCTATCTATCTATCTATCTATCTATCTATCTATCTATCTATATATATACATATATACATACATACATACATACACAATATATATATATATATATATATATATATATATATATATATATATATATATATATATATATATATATATATACAGTATATATATATACAAATATATAGTCATTTATATATATATATATATATATATATATATATATATATATATATATACATATATACAAATATATAGTCAGTTATATATATATACATATACACAAATATATAGTCAGTTATATATATATATATATATATATATATACACATACGCAATATATATATATATATAGTCATTATTTTTTAAACATAAATAGTTCACTTGTTCGTCTATAGAGATAGTTCTCTTGCTCTCTTTGCTTATACACCTCTAATCTGATAGTGTGAATTTGAAATTATAACTGTGGTTGTTAAAGGATGGATGGGATCTCCCAGTATATGTGGTCACATGACAGATTCCATCATCTCTCTTACAGTCTAGTAATTTGGCTTAGGCACTAGACATTCAGATCCTTCAGACAGGTTAATAGAGAGATTCTGTATGATTAATCCTGTTAAAGATCCAGCCAACTGACAATGTTGGGGGTCAGCGGGAGAAATGGTGCCCCAATGTCGGGGGTCAGCGGGAGAAATGGTGCCCCATTGTTGGCGGTCAACGGGAGAAATGGTGCACCAATGTTGGGAGTCAGTGGGAGAAATGGTGCCCCAATGTTGGGGGTCAGCAGGAGAAATGGTGCCCCATTGTTGGGGTTAGCGGGAGAAACGGTGCCCAATTGTTGATGTCAATTGGCAGAATAGGGTCTCATATCAGAGGGAGAAATAGTGTCTCAAGGGCCAGAAGAAGGCAAGCAAAGGGCCACATTTGGCCCCCAGGCTGCAGTTTGATGACCACTGCTATAGAAGATCATTATCCAGTCCAACCAATAAAGAGGACCTTAGCTCAGAAAGTGAAGATTTGCCGTGTTATATGGGACATCTAGAAATGTGACCCATTGTTGGTGTCAGCGGGAGAAATGGTGCCCCCATTGTTGGTGTCAGCGGGAGAAATGGTGCCCCATTGTTGGTGTCAATTGGCAGAATAGTGTCTCATATCAGAGGGAGGAATAGTGTCTCGAGGGCCAGATAAAAGCAAGCAAAGGGCCACATCCGGACCCCGGGCCACAGTTTAAAGACCACTGGTATAGATTAACATGGGTACACCCAAATAAACTTTTTTAGAAGTTTTTTCCCTTTTATTTTAACCTGGTAATCTGGCTAGGAATATATAACAAAAAGTGCAGCGCTATCAAATATGGATTATGAAGAAGATATCGAGGAGAGCAGTCCACAGGTGAAAATTATGGTGAAGCATGCACAAGATATAAACATTCAGTGCTCTTCAATGTGCTGGTAATCCTCCACCCAGTCTCATTAGCCTCTCACCTCACACTTAGCCCCTGTGTCACCAGACGGGCTAGTAAGACAAACTTTATCCAAGGATATCACAAATATAGATCAAATCAGTATTCCTCTTCATCAGAAGATAAGGCTCACAGGTAACAGATCACAGGTCCATAAAGCGGGTCACAGGTCCATAGGAAAACAAAGGTCCGGACATAGTGCATTACCGCAATAAATTACTTTATTGAACATAGCATAAAATCATAAAAATTACCTTGTAAAGCACTATACAAGTGCATGTGATGAGCAGATTGTATTACACACAGCGGTCTCGACCGCAATGGATGGCGGGTGACGTCACCGGCCCCTCCCCCTTTGCACGCGTTACGTCCCACTGCACGGGACTTCCTCAGCTGAGGAAGTCCCGTGCAGTGGGACGTAACGCGTGCAAAGGGGGAGGGGCCGGTGACGTCACCCGCCATCCATTGCGGTCGAGACCGCTGTGTGTAATACAATCTGCTCATCACATGCACTTGTATAGTGCTTTACAAGGTAATTTTTATGATTTTATGCTATGTTCAATAAAGTAATTTATTGCGGTAATGCACTATGTCCGGACCTTTGTTTTCCTATGGACCTGTGACCCGCTTTATGGACCTGTGATCTGTTACCTGTGAGCCTTATCTTCTGATGAAGAGGAATACTGATTTGATCTATATTTGTGATATCCTTGGATAAAGTTTGTCTTACTAGCCCGTCTGGTGACACAGGGGCTAAGTGTGAGGTGAGAGGCTAATGAGACTGGGTGGAGGATTACCAGCACATTGAAGAGCACTGAATGTTTATATCTTGTGCATGCTTCACCATAATTTTCACCTGTGGACTGCTCTCCTCGATATCTTCTTCATAATCCATATTTGATAGCGCTGCACTTTTTGTTATATATTTGTTATTGGGACTTTTGGTTTATTGATCCTTTAGTGCATAGCAGCTTTCTATTATATTATTTTATACAGTTGCGCTGAATTTTTATCTATTATTATTAATCTGGCTAGGAAGTCTGTTGTTTTTCAACTTCCTTTATAGTAGACTTAAAGGCAAAACTATTTTTTTTTTGTTTTATATCAATTGGAGACGGATTAGAACACCTGCCAGGTTTTTGTTGCTGTCTGTGCCCCTGTTAGGGACATTTATTCCTTATTTGTTCTGTTTACTGTTATCAAAAGTGAAAGAAGATTTCATATTTTGGGTTGTCACCAGAACAGGAATAGAGGGGAATCTTCCAATAGGGACACTAGTTCTGATGACAAACAGGGATTCCCTCATTTTGGAGGGATTTCCTCTCATGTCCTATTTTGGCCTTTGGACAGGAAGTGGAGTCTCCCCAATGGGACACAGTTAGAGTCCAATCTCCTTACTCTATCCAGTATGGAAGCTCTTTTGCCTTTAGTTTTACTTTGATAGACTAAGCTGTACAGAAAAATTGGCAGTTAGAGTTTGTTCAGATGTGAAGTAGAACTTGCCACCAGAGATCGCTTTTCAGACAGCAGTTGACAGCATAGGTGTGCACAGCCTATTGCATTAGGGTGTGCACCTCAGAGCTCAAACACATATATGTGTGTGCATGTGTATTTATACTGACGGTGTCAGTAGAGCAGTGAACGGTGTCAGTAGGGCAGTGGATGGTGTCAGTAGAGCAGTGAACGGCGTCAGTAGGGCAGTGGATGGTGTCAGTAGAGCAGTGAACGGTGTCAGTAGAGCAGTGAATGGTGTCAGTAGAGCAGTGAACGTTGTCAGTAGGGCAATGAACGGTGTCAGTAGAGCAGTGGACGGTGTCAGTAGAGCAGTGGACGGTGTCAGTAGAGCAGTGGACAGTGTCAGTAGAGCAGTAAACTGTGTCAGTAGAGCAGTAGGTGTGTCAGTAGAGCAGTGAACGGTGTCAGTAGAGCAGTGAACGGTGTCAGTAGAGCAGTGGACAGTGTCAGTAGAGCAGTAAACGGTGTCAGTAGAGCAGTAGGTGTGTCAGTAGAGCAGTGAACGGTGTCAGTAGAGCAGTGAACGGTGTCAGTAGGGAAGTGAACGTTGTCAGTAGGGCAATGAACGGTGTCAGTAGAGCAGTGGACAGTGTCAGTAGAGCAGTGAACGGTGTCAGTAGAGCAGTGAATGGTGTCAGTAGAGCAGTGAAGGGTATCAGTAAGGCAGTGGATGGTGTCAGTAGTTTTGAATATTTTTTACAATTATATCTTTTTTATTCGTTTTTTTTATTTTATTTCTATTAGCCCTGTTAGGGGGCTTTGGTGAAATATCAGGGGTTTAAACAGTGGGAATCTGCACCACACGGTGATTCAGGTGTGCCCAGGCACTCCTGTCAAACACTGTGCACATGCCTATGGTTGACAGGTAGCCTGGAGGTGATATATCACTTCCTCATCATCTTAACACTTAAAAGGCTGAACCACTGCACCAGAACCAAGGAGGTTGCACTGCAGCCCTATTACCTTGATTTTGCTCTGATTGGTGAAGGTATTGCTTGCCAAATGCTTACGAGGGTTTGATTTTTGCTGTGGCTGTGGTATGTGTGCAGCCCTGAGTGACTGCATGTTCTTGTTCAAGTGGGTAGTAGGGGGGTGGTAAACCTGTGGCTCTACCACTTTCTTTTACTGCCACTGGGCCACACATTTGAATAAGCCCTTAGAGGGTTGAGAGAAACATTTATCACCTATAGGAGTGCTAATAACAGTCAGCTTTTATTCATTTATGTAAAACCTTTATCCCAAAAAGAAAAGTGTTACCTGGAGTTCTGCTTTAAATTATTAGTCAATTGTGTCTGTCTACAATCCATCTAATGGAGGCCATACATGCTTCAATTTCATTATCTGATTGATTTGCCATTCATTTAAAACAATCTAATTGGCAAACAATCAAAGAGACTAGATTTAAATCGGAGTCCATTGGGCAGAGTAGAAAGTTATCAATTGTGTTGCCTCAATCAGCAGCACTGAGATGCTTTGCTAATGAATTTGATTGTGCTTCAATTAATCAGATGTTTCATTTGCATTGTGACAACAGAGATGCAATCAATCATTTCCATCCAACCATTATTGAAAATCTGTTTCCCTGTGTGTATGGAATATCGATCAAATGGGTTGACGACTGTTGATCGAGTATCCCTATTGGGAGAGATCAATTGAAAAACAATCAGAAGCATGTTTGGCCACGATAACTCTACCCTATCCAGAGGTTGCTGCTGTTCAGGAGTGGCTACTCTGCTCCTCCAAAAACAGAGTTGAGTGAGTGTAGCCACCTTAAGACAGTAAGAGTGTTATTGGCCAGATTAACAGCTAAAAAATAGGTCTTTTGCACAGAACAGTCCCCTGTTCTGGAAGTCCCCCAATGGCTCTGACTGTTCCTCCCTCCTCCGGGTGCCTCCTTAGCCAGCTGTGAAGACACCCGAGTTCACGCGCCTCTGAGCTGGGCTGTGTGAATCCATAGACAAACACTGCACCAGTAAGACATGCCCCCACTCCCTGCTTGTAGGAATTTGACTGACAGCAGCAGAAGCCAATTTCTCTGCTGCTCTCAGTGTCCCCTGAAAGAAGTGACTAATTAAAGCTAGGACCACGCTGGACTGGTTCAGAAGGTTACTGATATTTGTTAGGTGGTTTGGTGGGTAAGTGGTGGTGCTGATCTCCCTTAAGAGGTTTGGGTTGTTACCTTACTGATATGATGGAGCTGTCTCTTCATTAGAACCAATGCTTGATTGAGAAGGAAAGAGTGATTGCAGTCCAAAAAAAAATACAACTCCTGGTGGGAGATTTCAATCGTTTATTGAAAGCGTGAGAACATACAGGCTGAGGCAACGCGTTTCTAGGGAGCTGCCTCCCCCTTCTTCATGGCTGCTAGTACATGGTAACAGAGATGGATTTACTCCAGGGTAGTACCAGAGTTCTTTGTAATGCCAAATTCTGACTTAATAAATTGAGAATCTGGCATTTGCCATCATAAAGAATTCTTTTACTACCGCGGAGTCCATCCATCTCTGTTAGCACGTACCAACAGCCTGAAGAATGGGGAGGCAGTTCCTCGAAAAACATTGGATCAACCTGTACATTTTCACGCTTTCAATAAACAATTGTGATTTCCCACCAACAGTTGCATTTTTTTTTTTTACACCAGACGCTCCTTACTTCTCCTTCAAGCCATGGTTCTACTGAAGCGATTGTATTAGTAAGGTAACAGCCCGACCTCCTAAGTCAGATCAGCACCACCACTTACCTGTGAGACGACCTAACAACTATGAGTAACTGTGAGTGAGGGAAGTGCTGGAGCCGGGACAGCGCTGGACCAGTGACAAGAGCCAAGTAAATGTTTAGGGATGGGTTGGACATTTTTTACCTTATTACAGTGAAAGCATTAACCTCCCTGGCGGTCTGATTATGTCCAGATTTCTGTGCTAAAAGCCGTACATTGTTTTGCATGGAAATCTGTTGTTTTACATTTTAAAACTCACCTTCCCCTGCTATCCCCCACGGTCCTCCTGCTGTCCTCCCTCTGTGTGCTCGTTCAATGCCGGCCCCTGTCTTTTGGTTCCCTTCCCTGTGAGCGTTGCGATGCAGGGGGGTGGAACCGGCGTCAAATTCAAAAGTGTAAATACACAAATGACATGATACCAAGCTGTGATCCAAGCTGATTACACTGTATCATGCCATTTCAGCACAGGATTGCACCTGGTGACTTTTCCAGTGCCCTGCCTGTGCTTTTCCAGTTCTTTGTGCCTGGAAAATAGAGAACGACCATGGGGTCCAAAAAGCATTCTTTTTGCGCAAAAGCACTTTTAGACAAACTGGAAAACAGCGACAGCAAAACTGAGTTACTTGAAGAACTGAGCAATAGCGATTTGTGGGAAAATTCGTCATCAGGTACGGAAAGTGACGGAAGAAAAGATTCTGATGTCTCTTTCTGGCACATCTCTCTGTTGGAAATTCTTTAGAATCATTTGATATACTTCTCAAATTCCACAAGCTATGTGCCAGAAAGAGACATCAGAAACGTCGCTGTCGTCACTTTCCGTACCTGATGACGAATTTTCCCACTAATCGCTATCGCTCAGTTCTTCATGTAACTACGTTTCGCTGTCGCTGTTTTCCAGTTCGTCTAAAAGCGCTTTTGCGCAAAAAAAAAACCACCATGGTCATTCAAACTTTTCAAGGCACAAAGCACTCGAAAAGCACAGGCAGGGCACTGGAAAAGTCCCCAGGTGCCATCCTGTGGTGAAATGGGATGATACAGTGTAATCCGTTAGGATGACAGCTTTGTATCATGTCATTTAGTGTATTTACATTTTTGAATTTGCCACCGGTTCCACCCCCTGTGTTGCAACGCTCACAGGGAAGGGAACCGGAAGGCAAGTGCCAGCAATTGGCCATGCACAGAGTGGGGAGAGACTGTGAGGACACCGGGGAGGACGGCGGGGAGGACGGCGGGGGAGCGCAGGGAAGATGAGTAACATTCTGGGGTAATCCTGAGTGTGGCTCGGGGTTACCGCTTTTGGTACTGAAAATTAACCACACACTCGGTAATACTGCCAGGGAGGTTAAAATAGAACTATGGGCAAAATGTATTAATTTTTTCTTCATTTTGGGTAGAGCAAGGGAGGTTTATAACCCCTGTTATATTTTTTTTGCCATCTGTGTCCATTGCGAAGATTTCTCTTCACATCCTGTCCCATAGCTAAACAGGAAGTGAGAGGAAATCTCTGCAAATTAAGGTCCCTTTCACACTTGTGCAACCCAAAAGTCGCGCGATTTTACCGCTTTTTTTTTTTGCCAGGATTTTACTATGATTTTGACTGGACTTGAAGCAATGCCTATGTCTATGGCCCTCAAAACCCATTAAAATCACCCCAAAGTAGTGCAGGGACTACTTTGAAGTCATTTCGTTTTGAAGCCATAAAGATATGAATGGTAGTCATTGGAAATCAACTTATCATGTGACTTTGCAGTCCCAAATTGCAGGACAAGTCGCACAAGTGTGAAAGGAGCCTTAAGGAATTTCTTGGGGACCCCCAAGTGACTGGAACTAGTGTCCCCTTATGGAAGGTTTCCCCTCTACTACTTTTCCGGGGGACAAACCAAAATTTGGGATTTTCTTTTACTTTCAATGATAATGGTAAACAAGACAAATAGAGAGGGGGAAAGTCCTTAACGGGCACACAGACAGCAATAAAAACTGACAGGGGCTCTAATCCACCTCCACTCCATCCAAAATGTAAAAAAAAAAAAATTTTTAACTTTAGTTATACTTTAAGGTAAAAAGGGTTTTGATTTTAGAACCACTTTAAGTACAAATAAAAAGAAAGATTGTCTCCACCAGATTTTGGGATTGTATGGGGCAATATATTACGTTTTTTTTAAGGGTTTAAAGACACTTTTTTTGCTATCTAGCTCTTTGTGGGCCATGTAGGACCCCCAGTTATTAAAGTTTTCAACTGATAGCCCATTGTTCTCTTTCTCTTCGGCTGTACGTAAAAATACAGGCAGCAATTGATCGCTTGGCAGACACCCATTTTCTCTGATCATTACCTGAAACCAACTGTCAGTGGGTCCTTATTGCAGATCTCTCGGCGTCTCGCGTGCCTCCTCCTACATCTGTTTTCCCCCTAGGAGAGTATCTACATCTGTCTCATTTTAATATCCACACATTTACCACAACACAGTAAATCACATCTGTTTACCACAATTAGGTGACAACAAATATTTTACTAAGTGTGATTCCTTTGATTACTTTTCACAGCGGGGTGCAGCTGCCATATGTCTATCAGTGCTGAAAATAAACCAACATTTCCGCTCAACTTCTCGGTTCCGGCTGGAAGTTTGAAAAAAAATGTTGGTTTATATAATATAAGTAGTAATGACATAAATAAAGAGTCATTGTGCAAAGTTTTATGTCTGTATTGTTAACTTACTGCATACTCTGCATAGCCCTTGTTTATTGTAACTGTATACATACTCCGATACTCTAATGTATTTTTTGGTTCACATGAAGGTCAGTAGTGGAGAAGCAGATAATGATTATGTAATACATTTGAAAAATGTAATTTTTCAATGAACTTTGCACAATTATTTACCTTTTAAAGCATATCTAAACCCAAAATACGAAAAAATGTAATTTATTGCAGCTTACCGGCTCTTAGATGTGGTGACTGCATTAGTTCTCCTATTTCTCAGGCCTTTATTTTTACCTTGTGATCCTGACAGTAACTCACTTTTGGCACTTTTCCACTGCAAGTACCGGCTCGGCTCTACTCGGCCCTGCTTGGCCCGGTTTGCTTTTCCACTGCTGGTACCGCATGGTACGGTGTTGGAACGGTTCACTACGGTACGGTATGGTTTGCTTTTCCACTAAAGTAGTACTAAAGTTAAGTGGGTGGGATAACAACGATTCTCTGACCAAACAGTGGCTAGTAGTGACTGCATGCAAAGGATTGTGGGATATGGTACCTCTTGGAACCACAATCGAGGTGGTACAGTTTTTGAGAGCCGTACCGTTCGGTTCCATGCAGTGGAAAAGCGCTGCCGTACCGTACCGAACCGTTCCTACACCGTACCATGCGGTACCAGCAGTGGAAAAGCACAAAAGCGAGCCGAACCGTTCGGTTCCATGCAGTGGAAAAGCGCCATTTCTGTCCTAGGGTGACAACGCTCGCTTACTGTATTTATAGGCAAGCAGCGTTGTCACCCTGAGCTGCTCTACTGCTTTGACTACAAACACTCACTTCTCCTTACATCTCCAGAAATCGTGCTGCTACCCCAAAATAACCCTTAACCCCTTCTGGACCAGAAGATTTCTTTCCCCCTTAATGACCAGGCCATTGTTTGCGATTTGGCATTGAGTTACTTTAATGGACAATTGCTCAGTTGTGCGACACTGTACCTAAAAAAAATTGATGTCCTTTTTCCCCCACAAATAGAGCTTTCTTTTGGTGGTATTTGATCACCTGTGCGATTTTTATTTTTTGCGTTATAGACAATTCTGAAAAAAATATATATTTTTCACTTTCTGCTATATAACATTCTTAATAAATAAAAAAAAGTAAAAATCAATCGATCATTTTTTTTCATCATTTTAGGCCAATTTGTATTCTGCTACATATTTTTGGTAAAAAAAATTGCAATAAGCATATTTTGATTGGTTTGCGCAAAAGTTATCGCATTTACAAACTAGGGGAAAGATTTATGTCATTTTTATGTATTTTATTTTTTTTTTTTTTACTAGTAATGGTGGCAATCTGAGATATTTAGCAGGACTGCGGCATTGCGGCGGACAGATCGGACCCCTAACTGACATTTTTGACACTTTTGGGGGGACCAGTGACATTACTACAGTAATCAGTGCTAAAAATATGCACTGTTACTGTAATAATGACACTGGCAGGGAAGGGGTAAACTCAGGTGTGATCAAATGGTTAAATGTGAGCCTAGGGGGTGTTTTCGAACTGTGGGGGGATGGGCTTATGGAATCAACACAGGGACCTGTCTTCCTAAATAGGAGGATCACAGGAGCTCTGTATTGATTTCTGAAAGAACAACAGCAGACCGCTGTTCTCTCTTCACGGGGAGCGATCGGGGGAGCCCAGTGGCAATTGCGGCCGCCGGCCCTGTGGATCGGCTTCCCTGCTGGCAAGTGGGCGCGTGCCCCCAGGATTGCTCCCGCGGACCGCCGTACAGTTAAGGCAATTCGCTTGAACCTGCCAACCTGTATAACTGTTGCGGCTGGTCGGCAAGTGGTAATAATAAACAGGATGAGATGGAGACTCTTGTGCTCGGATAGCCCCAGGACTCAGGCATTCAATCGTCCAATCAAAGAGAAAAAATACTCTGGCACCATGATGTCTCAAAGTAAAACATAAAAGATTTTATTAGATCCATCTAATAAAAAAAGGAATCAATATCTGTAATTATTGACGCTTTTCAGCCTCTTACATAGGCCTTAGTCATAAAAAAATAACAACATGAAAGCAGGTTTTAAATACTAAAATCCACGGGTGCAAGAAGGAGGAATGGGCAGGCCAATCTTCAGACCAGGTAAATTAACCCTTCAATGGTTTTCCAGCTGTACTAGCCTCTCTCATCTAGTGAGTGAAAATGTATCACTGTCAGTTGCCATACACATATACACACTGTATATTTTGAACAAAAGAAAGAATCACTTCTCCTTAGCTCTCTTACATAACAGGGTGTTTCTTTGTAGTTCACAGGAGATAGCTGGGAATGCTGACTCTATTGTTCGAGATTTCAGTTTAGATCACAGAAATGACAAATGGCAAGTTTTTTCTGTACTTGCTGTAAGAGCTCATTCACAAATGCGGTAAAAGCATGCAGTAGAGTCACACACAGACCGACCCAACTAAACACAGAAATGCAGCCTCTTAAAGCTGTGCACATGCATCCTGGAAGGGGTGTAACTACAACGGTTGCAGAGGTTGCAATTGCAACCGGGCCCCATGCTCTAGGGGGCCTGTGAAGCTCCCCTGTACACCTGGATAGGAGGGGGCAGCATGTAGAGAAATCAATGTCCTTCTTTTTCCTCCTGTGGCTGCAGAAGGGAACATGGAGGAGATTGGTTCCTTTGTATGCTGCCCCCGCCACTCCTCCTATTCAGTTCACTTGTGTTCTGCTGTCTTTGGGCCCCTGGGTGCTCCCCTGCCCCCCCCTACTGTGCTGCCCCCCCACTGTGCTCCCTCCCCTCTCCTGTTGGCTTCTGCAGGGGATGTGTCACAATAGAGAACCAGGAAGGGGTTGGTAAATATGTCCTTTCCTTCCTTTTCTGAATGGACAGAGTCATAGTCAGCGACATTGTAAAAAAAAAAAAAAAAAAATGAAAAAAAGAATACAATTAAAATACCAAAAAATAAAAACTACTGACACCAGTGGGTGAACTTCCAGGATCGCAAAGGTCACACTTGCAACCGGGCCCTGGCATTCCACCATCGTGGGGAGTCCCCAAGATGCCAGGAAGGGGGCCCACTGCAGAACTTGTGAAAGGATCCCACTACGGGACCATATTAAAGAGCCCCGCATTTTGAGTAAAGGGCTCCAGGCTTGAAGGAAAGGGCCCCGGCAAGGGGTCCGGGGGGCCCTTCATGGTTTCTTGCACCGGGGCCCTGAAGGTTCTAGTTACGTCTCTGCATCGTGGGGAAAGCATTATGGTTGCAACAAACATTAAATGGCATGTAACATTTAGCAGCAGGTACCACGGCCAAATGCGACCCATTCAAGTGAAACGGGGCCTTGCTGCATCTGCCCTGCAACCATGCGCAATACATGTGGTTGTGACGTGAAGCTTCAGCATTCTGAGGCTTAAAAGAGGCAGTAAGGAGGTGACATATCTACTCCGCATCACCTATCAAGCACCCTCTCATATCACCTAAATGTTCTCAGCCTAAAAAATTAAAACAAATGCAACCGCCACATCTAAAATCTGGCAAGCTGAAATATGTTCCATTTTTGTTCTTGGGTTTCAATATTCTTTAAGGGCTCATTCACAATTTATCGGTACATAGATCAACACAGGTTCAATGCAAGGGGCACATAAAAAAGAACTGTTTTCTATGTGCCCTGTCGATGCCATAGCACAGGAATTAAGATGTGTTGTGGCGCTCAGCATAAAGATGCAGCATGTTACCTTTTGAAGATAATGCACAGCATTGTATGTCACCACAGTGCGTCACAATATGTTACGATTCTAGGTGTTGAATGAAGTGTCATTTTGTTAAATGGCACTTAAAAAAAAAGTAAATAGTACAGTGCAGTGTAACAATGCATCACACTGTACCTCGCAGCCTTTACACAACACACACTACCGTGCACGTTATAGTTTGCAGGCTGATGTGAAGAAGCTTTATATGCTGGGTTCACACTTATGCAAATTGGATGTGGGTTTCACCGCTTCCAATTCGAATGACAGGAGATTGTGACCGTCTCTCAATGGAACTGGTTCACACATCTCCAGAGCGGTCGCAGAGTGCATTGCACAAGGGTCCTGTGCATCTTAGGCTCAGTTTCAGGTCCAAATTCAGGCAAACATTTGGGTCTGATTCGTCCCTGAAAGAACAGGGACACACCGGACCACCTGCTGTGAGCCACATGCGAATCAAGTGTGAACCCAGCCTAAGTGAAATCCCTAACAACATTTTTCTTTTACTTACACCCACATCTCCGGTGGTCCAAGTTACCTATTTTCCTCTTGTTTCAGCTTCATCGCCTTCATCAGAATCTTTAGCATTTGACACTTCCTGAAGTGTCGGATGCCTGTGTTCCCCGCCACATGCTGTGGCTCCATCCTCCAGACCCTACATCACTGCTGTGTCCTGTACTGACATACTGCCGGGGTCAGCAGGTAGAGCCCTGATGGGGAACACAGACATCTGACCAGTGCCAGTACAAGGTCATCCAGCGCCCAGGGCAAGGATACCAAACTGCGCAACTTCCCTTAGCGTTAGGGTCAAGGTGCCCCCCCATCCCTGCAATAAACAATTGCGCCCAGGACAACCATTCCTCCTGCCCACCCCTGCATCTGACACTCCTGGAAATGTTGACTGCTAAAGATTCTGATAAATGGTTGCCAAGCTAGAATGGAAATTAGGTAATACCGACCACAGTAGAGGTGAGAATAACAGAATAACAGCTTTTTTATTGCAGGAAGAATACACTTGGACATTTTTTAAGATGACAGGGTCATTGAGAATGCCAGTATAAAATAGTGACTAACCCCAACCCTAACATGACATAACATATGATAAATACTTTGTTAGCATATAGAAGATACAGCTGCTTAATAGTACATTCCTAGGAGTAGAGACTTAAGTATTTCCTTAACACAGTAAATAATTGTACAATCATTGTCAGTGAATGATGGCCAGCCAATAAAAGAAAACAAAGCTGTATATACAGTACAGTAGTTGTAATATTTTACTGTTGTGTAGTAAATCATGGGTAACCAATGTGGTGAAAGCTCAGCTCCAGCCAAAACTTCAGTTTTAGTTTTTGATCGAGTGTGTAAGAGTCAGAACTTCGGTCACTTTTTTATTGCTGTCTGTGTTCTCATTGGGAATTTCTCCCTTCACCTCCCCTCAGTGACACCAGAACAAAAATAATGAAAGGGCGTGGGTGTCACAGATGATAATATAAACCTGATGTTCTTCCTATGCTACTACAAAAAAGCGTTTTGCTCCTGTCTCTGTCTCCTTTAAAGAGAGATATTCCAACTAAAACTGAAGTTTAGGAAGATTGGACAAATGTGTTATTAATACAAACAGGCCATTAAAATGATGTATTACTAGACATTTAGATCCAATTCCAATTATATTTACTAAAGAAAAAGTTGGAGTATAAAGCTGAAGTTAACGACTTTAAGACCGGAAGGTTTTGTCCCCTTCGTGACCAGGCCCTATTTTGCGTTTTAACGGACAATTGCGCCTTTTGATTGGTGCCTTTTAATTGATGCCTTTTTTTCCCCACAAATAAAGATTTCTTTTGGTGGTATTTGATCACCTGTGCGATTTTTATTTGTTGTGCTATAAACAAAAAAAATTGTGACAATTTTGAAAAAAAAAAAAAAAAAACAATATCTTTCACATTCTGTTATATGACATTCTCAAAAAAAATTAAAAAATCTAAATTTTTTAACATTATAGGCCAATATTTTTGGCAAAAAATCGCAATAAGCGTATTTTGATTGGTTTGCGCAAAAGTTATCACGTCTACTAACTATGGGAAAGATTTATGTCATTTTTATTGTTTTTATTTTTTTTTTACTAGTAATAGCGGCAATCTGTGATTTTTTGCGGGGCTGCGACATTGCGGCAGACAGATCGGACCCCTAACTGACATTTTTTGACACTTTTGGGGGGACCAGTGACATTACTACAGTAATCAGTGCTAAAAATATGCACTGTTACTGTAATAATGACATTGGCAGGGAAGGGGTTAACATTATGGGTGATCTAGGGGTTAAATGTGAGCCTAGGGGAGTGATTCTAAATGTGGGGGGGCGTGGCTTCTGAAATGACCATAGAGACATGTGATCCTATATAGAAGGATCACATGGGCTCTATGATCCTTTCAGGGAAAAGAACAGTCAGCTGTGTTTACAACAGCCGACCGTCCTTCTCTCTCAGAGGGGAACGATCGCGGGTGTCAGGTGGCAATCGGAGCCGCCTGCCCGCTGCATCGGCTTCCCTGCTGACAGTGGTGCGCGCCCCCTAGCCTCCCGAGAGCGAGCGCCGTACATGTACGCCGATTTGCCTGGGAGCGGCTGCCTGCCCCAGTACATCTGCGGCAGGCGGTCGTAAACTGGTTAAGGAATAGCAATTTTCACATGAAGCTTGGACCAGTGTAATTATGTATGTAGCTCCCAACTGTCCTTGATTTTGAGGGACTGTCCCTGATTTGGAATAAAGTCCCTCTGTCCCTCTTTTCTCCTCATTTGTCCCTCATTTTGGTCTGATCTATTTAGTTGTATATAAAATGCACTATTTATCTTTTAAAAAGTGTTTCCCAGTGCTAAACTTTTCATTTAAATCTTTAAATTGCTGCAATTTAAAATTTGAAAAAGCCAGTAAAAAGAAGTAGTAGTGTTAAAAAAATAAAAAACAAAACACATGGGTTTAACTAACCTTTTTTTTCCGTATAATTCTCATTTAAGGGGGCGTGGCAAAGGGTGTGTCCTATGCCTACATACTTTTACTAATAGGTGTACCTAGTTCCCATCTCAAAAAGTTGGAAGGTATGTGCCATGTCTATGGGATCTCCGTAGAAGCTAGAAATTCCTGATGTAGACACCGTTGCTACAGTGATCTCTTCTAGCTTCTGGGTCCCATGCCCTGCTGCATTACATATTCCACCTAAAAAAAATTGTAAAGACTCAAGGTTTTTTACCTTCATGTATTCTATGCATAAAGGTAAAAAAACCTTCTGTGTTCAGCACCAATATCTACCTCAGCCCCATTTTGATCCAGCGGAGTGAACGAGAGCCTCAGCTGTCCCAGGTCTCGCCCTCCTCATTGGCTGAGACAGCAGCAGGAGCCATTGGCTTCCGCTACTGTCAATAGCAGCCTGTGAGCCAATGGGGAGAGAGCGGGGGAAGGGCTATGCCGCAGCTGTGTGTGAATGCCCCCACAGCAAGTGCCAGGAGCACTGGTGGGGGACCCAAGAAGAACAGGATTGGGGCTGCTCTGTGCAAAATCATTGCACAGAGCTGGTAAGTATAACATGTTTACTATTTAAAAAAATGGGTCCTGTACTGAGCATCTACCCTGCTGCATGATGAACACAGGAGTTCTCTGATTGGACAAAGTGGCAAATGTGATGTCACTGCCTCACCTTTCCACTTTGTCCAATCAGAGAAAACTTTGCATTCATCAAGAAAATGAAAAGTGTTCCCTTATTGGTGTCTGTACTGTGCGACCTCCTGTTCACAATGCAGCATGGCAACCACTCAGCATGGAACCCAGAAGCTAGTAGAGATCACTGTGCTTACAACAGCGATTTCCAGCTTCATAGGGATCCCACGTGTAGGCAGGCACAGTCTTTTGTGTCCACTGTACGTGGCACTGAACTGCAGCAGCAGTGCAGAGGGGGAGGAAGTCATGAGGAAAATGGTTCCTCTGTGGTTTCCTGGGTCAATGGAGCAGCACCCTGGTTAGATGCCGACAGCCCATGTAATTCTGGCGGCAATCTCAGGTCAGGCAGAGTCTATTTAAGATGCTGGTTCATTCGTTTGGCGTGCTTTTGTGGATGTGGTAGAGAGAGGTCACTTGTATGTCAGGGACAGTATTAGGTGCAGGGACAGGTTACAGAAGAGTAGGGAAAGTATAGGGATCTGTCACTCTTCCTGGAAACCTCCACCCATAGGCTTGGACTGGTCAAGTCCCATTCTGCCCCTCAGGATAAATGCTCGACTGAAACCTGCTCCACTACATGCTGCTGGCATCCGTGAGTGTTCCTGGTTGGGCTACCTTCCGCCAGGCTTGCTGTGAGCTGTTTCACTTGACTTCAATACAAATTATTTCAATTGCTTCTGGACTGAGTATGTGTATTGCCGCCGCACCACACTGCACCCACCCGCACACAGGTATGGCACATAGTTACATTAGTCCATACCTGACTTTCGAGCCTTACAGTGTTACTAAACACGCATCATCAAAAAAAAACTATCAAAAACTATCAATAACTGCTGTAATACATGCTGTTCATACTCACTTAGTCACTATGATATTTGTTTTCTGTATTCTGCAAAAAAACTGGTTTTCCCTGCTGCTCTCTAGCTCCACCTTCTGTTCATGTCTCCAATTCAGCTAGGGATTTTGCTGCTGTGGTGGCAACTCTGCACATGCTCAGCTTTCAGTGCATTTCTATGCTGATCATTTCCTCCCTATTACATCTGAGCAGTCCATGTGACTATATAGTCACACATGAGGTTATATACATAGTGATAAATAAAAGCCCACCTCTTCCCTCCAACAGGAGCTTCTACAGGGATCCCATAAATAAGACACATGTTATGTAATGGTATCAGCCAAATGATCAGACCAGTGGTGATTTGCAATTTCTACTTTACTTACCAAAGAAAATCAACTTAGATTACACAGGAGATCATGTGAACAGGGGTTTGCAGTACAAAACGGTAATATGAACAGTAGGAAAGCAGGGTTAGAACATATGAAAACAATTCTACCACAGTTCTACTAATGGCCACTGGATGGCAGTAGAGTGCTCTGAGTTCAGTTTACTGATAGAATAGAGAGCTATCTCTATCTATGTTGGACACGTGAGAAATCTCACGTGTCCAACATAGTAATCGTTCATTCAACAGACTGTGAGCTGAGGGGATTTTCTGCTGGCACAGACTTCACACTGGCACTGCTGATGCTGACTTCAGTCAGGAGGCTCTGGGGGGCTGTAGATAGGACCACCCCACTGCAATGACAGCTTAACCGAATGGTCTGTAACAGAGTCCTCTCCAGTCTCTGACTGGGGCTTAGACAGACGCTGCATGCTCTTATGCTCACTGCTGGTGGCCCACACACCAGACTTAACCTGGAGGACCCAGCACCTGGGAACAACTCACTTCCCCAGTCACTGCTGTCCCATCAGGCAAGATCTCTCTGAGCACAGAAAGCTGGGAGGAACTGGCATTTATACCCCCTGGGCGTGTCCAGGAGCTCAGGGGATGCTAGGAGCCCAGAGGATTTTGGGGAATTGAGTTAAAGGGACTTGCACCTGAATCTGGATAAAGGGGCACCCCACTACACACATACATAATTAGACTGGACCAAGGTTAAAGTGATAAAGGTTCCCATTAAAAAAAAAAAACAAAAAAAAAAAAACCAAACCTGTCATACTTACCTGCTCTGTTGCAGTGGTTTTGCACAGAGCAGCCTGGATCCTCCTCTTCTCAGGTCCCCCCTACAGCGCTGTTATGTGCCCCCAGAGCAAGGAGCTTGCTATGAGGTCACCCGAGCAGGCTGCTCTGCATGTCCATTCACACACAGATCCATGGCTCGGTCTTGCCCCTTATGTGTTCTCACTGCCTGTGATTGACAGCAGTTGGAGCCAATAGCTCCCACTGCGGCCTCAGCCAATGAGGAACAAGAGTCCCTGGACAGCCGAGGCTCTCGTACACATCGATGGATCACAATGGAGCTCAGATGAGTATTAGGGGGGGCTGCTGCACAAAGAAGGTTTTTATACAATGCATGAAGGTATAAAAAAAACCCTGACCCTTTAGAACCACTTTAATGTAAAAATTGCCATACCTTAACTTCAGCCTTATACTTTAACATTTTCTTTAATAAATACAATTGGAATTGGCTCTAAATGTCTAGCAATACATCATTTTAATAGCTCATTTGTATTTGTAACACATTTGTCCAGTCTTCCTTTTTTGTTATCTCTTTTTCTGCCTAAATGATGATGTATTGGGATTTTCACTGTACTTTCTGTCTACTCAATCACAAAAGTCAAACAGGCTTGTTAACCTTTGCTCTCTGGAGTATCCTAAAGGGCATCTGTCAAATGGCTGTTATCTGCCAGAGCCGTGACTCCCATTGAGTACTGGAGGCTGACTTCTGGAATGGATAAAGCACAGTACATCTCTCCAGAGTCTCATTACCACTTCCAAGAACTAGGCTCTGACTCCAGTGCTGGGTGGGAGCCAAGTATTGCCCACTTGGGGAGGTTCCCTGAATATATATTAGGGGTTTTGCTTGTAGCATCCTTAAGATTACTCTAAAAATGTAAAACATATTTAAAAAATATATATTTTTTTACATTTTCAGAATTAGAAAAAAAAAATAATAAAATGGTTACAAAATACATAAACTTAAACAGGTATTAACCGGTTTCCGACTGCTCACAGAATATTTACTGCGGCAGTCAGCCCCGGCCAGGCAGAGTGACGTAGGTCTATGTCGCTCGCCTGTCACTCCTTTTAGAGCCAATAGCGGGCGAGCGCGCGCCCGCCGAGGCGCGCGCCCGCCGAGGCTCGCTCACGGAGGAGTGCGGGAGTGTGACTGGCGGACCCGATGTCCGCCGGTCACACTACGATCGCCGGTACAGCGGGAGAAAGACAGAGCGGCTTATGTAAACAAGCTGCCTGTCATTCTCCCCTGTGTAAAAATGGAGATCAGACAGTTCTACTATGTAGAACCGTTGATCTTTGTTTTTACACTAGGAGACCTGTCCCACTACAGTTAGAATCACGCCCCTAGGACACACTTAACCCCTCCCTCTCCAATACAGTTAACCCCTTCCCTGCCAGTGTCATTTTTGCAGTAACAGTGCATATATATAGCACTGATTACTGCAGTAATGTCACTGGTACCCCCAAAAGTGTCAAAAATGTCAGTCAAGGGTCCGATCTGTCCGCCGCAATGTCGCAGTACCGCAAAAAAAATTGCAGATCGCCGCCATTACTCGTTAAAAAAAAAACACCAAAAATGACAAAAATCTTTCCCTTTGTTAGTAAACGCGATAACTTTTGCGCAAACCAATCAAAATACGCTTTTTGCGATTTTTTTTACCAAACATATGTAGCGTAAAACAATTTGGCCGAAAATGTTAAAAAATTTAGATTTTTACATTTTTTTGGGGGGAATTTCATATAAAAAAAAGTGAAAAATATTGTTATTTTTGCACAAATTACGCTCTTTTTTTGTTTATAGCGCATGATCAAAAAATTGCACAGGTGATCAAATACCACCAAAAGAAAGCTCTGTTTGTGGGAAAAAAAGGACGTGAAATTCGTTTAGGTACAGCGTCGCACGACCGCGCAATTGTCCATCAAAGTCATGCAGTAAAAAATCGCAAAAAACCCCCTGGTCAGGAAGGGGGTAAAATCTTCCGGGGCTTAAGTGGTTAAACCCAAAACAAACATTGTAATATATTACGGCATACCATTTAGATGCAGAGGCTGCATTCATTTTCTTTTTTTAGGCTTTTTTTCCTCTTTGTTTTTCACCTGATGATCTGGCCAGTAACACACCTTCTGTATTAGAGTGCCCCCACTCTGAATGAAGGAGCACAGGGGCACCTTGGACAGCAGCAATGTCTGTCTGGGGGGAGGGGAGTGTTAGATGTACTAGCGAATTACAATACCCTAGCTAATTAAAGCCAAACTCCAGCTCACACTTTATAAGCAGTTACAAAGTTTTTTTTAAATTTGGGGATAAGGTTCACATAAATAAATGAAAGCTGATCATTGTAAGCATTCCTGTCAGTAGTAAATGGTTTTTCTCATAAGTGTGGCAGGTGTGGTGCAGATTCCCCTTGTTTACCACTTCCCACCCAAGGACGTATCCATACATCCTTGAGTTTCAGTGGTTGGGTGGGTGCTCCTACAGGCATCACCCCGGTATCATTGTTTGCAGCAAGCGATCCCCATTCAGGTAGAAGTGATCTGAGTGGCTAATTAGCCACTCAATCACTTCTGCGGGTGGTGGAAGGAGGTCCCACCCACCTCCTGCCGCTGCCACCTCTATCGGGCTCTCCTGTCCCAGCGCGGAGGCCGGGAGCGTTGTGGCCAGCAGCGATGGCTGCCTGGGACAGAGAGAAAGGAACTGACATCGTTCCCCTCTCTCTGTAACCTTGGAAACCGGGAGCGACGAGTATCCGTCACTTCCAGTTCCTTCCCTTTGTTTACCTGGCCACCAGCGGCCTTAGACGCAGCTGATTGGACCGATCTTAGTCTGGTTGGCTGCATTTGGGGTCTAATAGACCCTAAATCTCTTCATAAAGAGGACCTGTCATGGCCCATGCTATCTCAAGGGATGTTGTTCATCTGTTGTGATAGTAATAAAGTTTGTACAAAATGTGTTTTTTAAAAAGTGTAAAAAATTTTTTTGTATAAAATAAATAAATAAAAAAAATATATATTTTTTAAAGTGCCCCTGTCCCACCGTGCTTATGCGCAAATGCGAACGCATACGGTACTTCCACACGCATATGTAAATGGTGATCGCACTACACACGTGAGGTATTGTCATGAACGAGTGAGAGCAGTAATTCTAGCACCAAACCTCCTTTGCCACTCTAAACTGGTAACCTGTAAAGGCGTTTGAAGCGTCGCCTATGGAGAATTTTTAGCACCATTGTTTGCCACCATTCCACGGGAAGACGCAATTTTAAAGCGTGACATGTTAGGTATATATTTACTCGAGGTAACATCATATTTCACATTATACCAAAAAATTGGGCTAACTTTACTGTTTAGTTTTTTTTTGAACATTCATGAATGTGTTTTCTTTCCCAAAAAATTGTGTTTGAAAAACTGCTCCGCAAATACCGTGTGATATAAAAAAATTGCAACGCACACCATTTTATTCTATAGGGTCTCTGCTAAAAAAATATATATATATATATATATATATATATATATATATATATAATGTTTGGGGGTTCTAAGTAATTTTCTAGAAAAAAAAAATAGATTTTTACATGTAGGAGTGATATGTCAGAATAGGCTTGGGAAGGAGGTGGTTAAACCCCCGATATTTCACCAAAGCCCCCTAACAGGGCTCCTAAAAAAAATGTAAAAAACAAAAAAACAAAATGTAAAAAAAGATTAAAAAAAAAAATTATACAAATAAAAAATGCTGACACCATCCACTGCCCTATTGACATCAATCTTTGCCCTACTTACACATACCTCCCAACTTTCTGAGATGGGAACGAGGGACACCTTTTAGCTAAAGTAGGCAGACATAGGACACACCCCCTGCTACGCCCTCTTAAAGGAGAATTGTACAAAAATAAATGATTGGTATACTCAGAAGTGATTTTTTATCACTACTATTCCTTTGTATCGGCTTTTGGAAGTTACAAATGCAGCAAATTAAAAATTGGATGAAAGATTTAGCACTGGGAAACACTTTTTGAAAGATAAATAGTGCATTTTATAATTTTAAGTTTATAACTTTAATCTCTCCTTTGGGAATGTTAGTTATTTGGTTGTCATGCTGATGCCTGAAGTATAAAAATAAGGCATTCTGACATCAATTTACAGCATGCATGTTTTACGGGTCTGTAAATCAAAAGTACGCCGCCAGGCTTCAACACCTCCAAACTTGGCCCTCGTATGATATTCTACTGAATGCATTCAAGAAGACTGCCTCATCATCTGCCCCAATAGCAGATAAAAAGTCCCAGGGAGAAAAGTGCTATAGGAATATAAATAAATACATTATTTCATTAAAAAAAATTAAGTATTGATTCTTTAATCAACACTTCCAATGGAGGACCAATAGTGGCTGCCCCCATTCTTTTCTCATGACAGTGTCACTTGAAGGCAGAGACATACTCTCCAATTGGATATTTTTTATTTTCAAAGCATAGATCGTAGGTCCATGGTTCCTATAGACAGACAAATATTAGGCACAAATAATGTAATCTGTAATAATCAATGTATAATTAAGTGCCGGTTCACATTTGCGAATATGCAGCGTGATCCCGCATCGCATCTGCACCCCTGGCAGTTCACACTGCCATATGCAATACGCTGGGGGTGTCAATTAAAAGTTAACGACACCCCCAGATCAGATAACATATTGCAGTTCGATCTGAAAGTTTGTTCAGAATTGGATCGCACTAGTGTGAACCACCATGCGATCCGATTCTGCTGCGGACCACAAAAAAGGGTCCTGTGCGTGTTTTAGTGTGATTGCGGTGCGAATTCAGCCATACAAACTGTATAGCTGAATTTGCACCGCACAGAGAACGCATGTAATTTTAGGAGCAGTGCGCTCCAAATTAAATGTGATCTCTGTGATCGCACATATGTGAATCGGCACTTAATGTATTTTTAATGCAGGCAGAGTAAGTACCTACATTTGGCCTTGCATCATCAGCCTTTTTCAGTCCCTAATCACCAAGATGAGTGTGAGAAAAATAAGCAGCACTGGGAGCCAATCAGCTCATGTGCTGACAAGAAGCATGCCCATTGGAGGAGAAAGCAGAAAGAGTGACAGAAAGATAAGCTCATTGTGCAGCCAGGGCCGGCCTTAGGTGTTCAGGCGCCCTGTGCGAGCTAATCCTGTGGCGCCCCCCATCCTCACCCCTCGCCCCCCTAAACATGGCTGTATCTATTGAAAATCTATTTAAGAGTATAATTGCTGCTAATTGACTGCAAGTAGGTGCAGCAGCAAGATAAAAACAGGGAAAAAAGTATTTATCCTAAAATGATATATAAATATGTCACCCAAATCTGTTTCTTTTGTAAAAAGTGCACACAGAGCCCCCCTTACATCAGAGAACCCCACACAGAGCCCCCTTTTACATCAGAGACCCCTCACAGAGCCCCCTCTTACATCAGAGACCCCTCACAGAGCCCCCTCTTACATCAGAGACCCCCCACAGAGCCCCCCCACACACAGAACCCCCCTTACATCAGAGAACCCCACACAGAGCCCCCTCTTACATCAGAGACCCCCACAGAGCCCCCTCTTACATCAGAGACCCCCCACAGAGCCCCCCCACACACAGAACCCCCCTTACATCAGAGAACCCCGCACAGAGCCCCCTCTTACATCAGAGACCCCCACAGAGCCCCATCTTACATCAGAGACCCCCCACAGAGCCCCCTCTTACATCAGAGCCCCCTCTTACATCACAGACCCCCCACAGAGCCCCCCCACACACAGAACCCCCCTTACATCAGAGAACCCCGCACAGAGCCCCCTCTTACATCAGAGACCCCCACAGAGCCCCCTCTTACATCAGAGACCCCCCACAGAGCCCCCTCTTACATCAGAGCCCCCTCTTACATCACAGACCCCCCAAGGAGCCCCCCCCACACACAGAACCCCCCTTACATCAGAGAACCCCGCACAGAGCCCCCCTCTTACATCAGAGACCCCCACAGAGCCCCCTCTTACATCAGAGACCCCCCCACACACACAGAGCCCCCTCTTACATCAGAGACCCCCCACACAAAGAGCCCCCCTTACATCAGAGACCCCCCACAGCAACTGACTGCGAGCTGTGATGGCCGCACGGCGCCCCTGTTGCCCATGGCGCCCTGTGCGACCGCACAGCTCGCACACCCCAAAGGCCGGCCCTGTGTGCAGCTTCTCCTTTCACTGTCCAGTCACAGGCTGGGGGTGGGTTCCAGGAGGACCTAGACCCAGAGAAAATGGGTTCAATGGTGTTAGCTCTATCAGACTGAGGGCATCTTGTGGCAGAACAGAAGTACTGCGGGAGGGAGTTCTGGACTGAAAAACAAAATTGCAACAGCAACTGCTTTTTTTTCTTATCTTTCCAGAGGTGATTTATTTGTATCTTGTTAATTTTGGATGGAGTTCTGCTTTAATTACTAATTCCAACAAATTTGTTTTCTCCTTTTTTGGATAGAGTGAGGAATTTATTTCGCTTCCAGTCCCTGAGCTGTCCATACAAGGAAGGGAGGATGTGGTGTCACTGGGAGAGAAAGATATAGACTGCAATGAAAATAACAAATTGATGTTAGAGCAAGGTCTCAGCCCCTGATATGCTTGCTTGTTCAGGATCAGTAATGCTAAAGTTTTTTTTAACGCCTCTGGATTATCATGAAAGCCAGACAAAAAGTATTTTTGTAGGGAGAGGTCAGGTATGGAAATTCTTCATGTTCCTTTACTGGGAACCTTTACTGGAAAAAATACTGTATGTAGGCTAACATTGCTAACCCCCTTATAAAAATGCTAGTCGCCTGGATGTCATTCTGATCCATTGACTTTCAGGGCTTTCTGAGCCACAGATTGGGGTTTAGATTTCTTGCTGTATGGTTATTTCAGGTTAGTGCCACAGCAAGTGTTCACAGAATGTAGACAGCCAGTCAACTACCATTTTCAGAAGAACCCCAGCAATGGCAGCCTACATATTCCTTTTAGTATAAGTTTAAAGAGCAACACCACTTTTCTTGAGAAAAAAACATTCCCCTCTGGGTGATCTGTGTACATTGCAAGGATTATAGCAAACATGGTTGCAGATTCCTACCTTTTGTTATTCTGAAGAAATAGCTGTTTGACTTTGTCCATGTGCAAAATGAATTTGATTGAGAGTGATTTTATAATTATCAATCAGCTGCTGCACCTGCAGAGTTCTAATGAGGAATGTGGCAGGGTCTAAATCCCTCTAGACGTGACTTCTGTTTGGGAGTATCTCACTAAAAATTCAATTTTTGTTGAAGAAGTGGTTTCCCAAAATCTGACTTGGATCTTAGTGCAGATTTCTGGGAAAACCAGCAAGTCTATCACAAACGCAGGAAATTACATTTCTGGGGAGCGTTCTGTACGCCATCTGTGTACAGAACGCCACCGGGGATCCATATTGCTTTGCATTTTACAGAAAATGACAGCGCTGTACGTCGGTTTGCGCAGGAGAGACACATTGCCGCAGTAAATAGGCAGCAGCCGGTCGGGAACCGGTTAAATGTACCGTATTTTCCGGCGTATAAGACGACTGGGCGTATAAGACGACCCCCCCTCCTAATTTTCATCTACCGGTAATACTTATACTTAGGTTACCTTGGAGATATTATACTTGGCGTATAAGACGACCCCCCATTTTTGGGGGATTTTTTTGAGGTTCAAAAGTAGTCTTATACGCCAGAAAATACAGTATATTTTGAATTTAAACAATCCTTAAACATAGTGGCTGCATTAGCTGTCTTTTTTTTTTTTTTAAGGTGCACCTACTGTGTTAGGGTGTCTCCACTCTGGATGAAGGACCAAAAGTGACACCCTTGGACAGCAGCATTTTTTTAGCAGATTTAGATGGACTTGACTAACAAATTAAAGTGGAACTTCAGCTAACACTTTATAAGCAGTTATAGCAATCTTTTTTTTTTGTTTTCCTTTTGAGATAATACATTTTTGCTTTTGGGTTTAATACAGCTTTAACAGCTTGTCATTTTCATCATCCAGATTTTTTTATTTGGCCAGCGTTCTTCTATAACTTGCTTGTGCTAAGAAGGGTTGGAGATCTGTTAACAGAAATATATATCACACTGAACACAAACTACAGTAAATGTGATGTGGTGCGCATATTTGTAATTTTTGGCATGTATATAATTTTCCTGTTAACCATAAGAAGCTATAGGACACATTCCTCTGCCTACGTTGAAGATTTTCCATAGTGCGTGCCTGATCACCCGCTGCCACGCATATGTTCCCCCGATGTCTTCTACAACAACTTTATGGGCCCATTTAGATCTATACATGTGCGTAGAGGTGCAGTTTTTTGTAGGCTGTGGCACTGTAATTCATTAACATGCATTTCCTCTGTTTTTCGACATTCTTTTTGACCCTAATTTTCAGGGTGTTTTTGAATTTCGAATTTGGAGGAGAAAGGGCAACAGCTGTTGACCAAGACTTGGTAATACCTGTTGCCAACATATCAAAACGAAAGTTATATGTAACTGCTAGAAGGTAAAAAGTACAAATCTGCAACGTTGCAAACATAAATTTAAATATAAATACATTTAATCGATTATTACATGTAATGTCAAATGTATGATGATATTACAATTTTCTGTTACAAAACACCAGAAACAAATTCTACTATAATAGACTACTATGGCTTTCGAATGCAGCGCTTACCCCTGGAGGAGCCGCTTGGTATATTGGGTTTATTGTTCATTGGCCATGACTCTGAACAGCCTCACCCCCTCTGATACACCTGGTTGAGTAAAGGGGGTTGCTGCAAATATTTAGATAACCACCAATACCAATCTGACACACAGCTATGGTAAGGTATCAGAAAATAAACACCAAACTGCGTAACTGCAAGTAAAGTACCGGTATGTACAGTGCGTTGCGAAAGTATTCGGCCCCCTTGAATTTTTCAACCTTTTGCCACATTTCAGACTTCAAACATAAAGATATAAAACTGTCATTTTTGTGAAGAATCAACAACAAGTGGGACACAATCATGAAGTGGAATGAAATTTATTGGATATTTCAAACTTTGTTAACAAATAAAAAACTGAAAAATTGGGCGAGCAAAATTATTAGCCCCCTTAAGTTAAAACTTTGTAGCGCCACCTTTTGCTGCGATTACAGCTGTAAGTTGCTTGGGGTATGTCTCTATCAGTTTTGCATATCGAGAGACTGAAATTTTTGCCCATTCCTCCTTGCAAAACAGCTTGAGCTCAGTGAGGTTGGATGGAGAGCATTTGTGAACAGCAGTTTTCAGTTCTTTCCACAGATTCTCAATTGGATTCAGGTCTGGACTTTGACTTGGTCATTCTAACACCTGGATATGTTTATTTGTGAATCATTCCATTGTAGATTTTGCTTTATGTTTTGGATCATTGTCTTGTTGGAAGACAAATCTCCTTCCCAGTCTCAAGTCTTTTGCAGACTCCATCAGGTTTTCTTCCAGAATAGTCCTGTATTTTGCTCCATCCATCTTCCCATCAATTTTAACCATCTTCCCTGTCCCTGCTGAAGAAAAGCAGGCCCAAACCATGATGCTGCCACCACCATGTTTGACAGTGGGGATGGTGTGTTCAGGGTGATGAGCTGTGTTGCTTTTACGCCAAACATAACATTTTACATTGTTGCCAAAAAGTTCGATTTTGGTTTCATCTGACCAGAGCACCTTCTTCCACATGTTTGGTGTGTCTTCCAGGTGGCTTGTGGCAAACTTTAAACGACACTTTTTATGGATATCTTTAAGAAATGGCTTTCTTCTTGCCACTCTTCCATAAAGGCCAGATTTGTGCAGTACACGACTGATTGTTGTCCTATGGACAGAGTCTCCCACCTCAGCTGTAGATCTCTGCAGTTCATCCAGAGTGATCATGGGCCTCTTGGCTGCATCTCTGATCAGTCTTCTCCTTGTATGAGCTGAAAGTTTAAAGGGACGGCCAGGCAGTGGCGTAGCGTGGGTTGTCAGCACCCGGTGCAAAGCAAGTAATTTGCGCCCCCTAACCCGTGGAATTTTAGCAGTACCTGGGTCTTTTCCACTAGAACAGTATTAAACCCCTTACCTAAGCACATGTATTGTATATTAAGAAAATACTGATGTAATTAAAGTAATATCAGTGTACTCAAATTTATTTTCATTTGTTATTTTATTTTATGGAGAGTAGTGCACATAGTAGCTACCTACATTGTCAGCCCAGGGGGATGGTGTGTCCCAGGAGGTGCAGGAAGATGGTGGCAGGAGACGTGAAACACCGAGTGGGAGTCCCCTGGGCCTTGCACACATCACCCCAAAACCTGCATCTTCCCATCTCAGATCACCACAAATCCTGCACCTTCCCACCTTGGATCAATCTAGATCTCTTTACCATCAGACCTCAGATCAGCTCTAACTTCTGTACCTTTACTCCTCAAATCAGCCCAAATCCTGCGCAACAGGCCTCAGAACACCCCGATTCCTGCATCTTTACACTTCCGATCAGTCCCAATTCTTGTACCTTCACACCTGAGATCGCCCCAATTCCTGCACCTTCACACCTCAGACCACCCCAATTCCTTCACCTTCACCCCTATGATCACCCCCATTCCTGCACCTTCACACCTCAGATCACCCCCAATTCCTGCACCTTCACACCTGAGATCGCCCCAATTCCTACATCTTCACACGTCAGATCACCGCAATTCCTGCATCTTCACACCTCAGACCACCCCAATTCCTGCACCTTCACCCCAATGATCACCCCCATTCCTGCACCTTCACACCTGAGATCGCCCCAATTCCTGCACCTTCACACCTCAGATCACCCCAATTGCTGCACCTGCGGGAAAAGAAACAGATTGGCTGTGTGGAGGGGAAGAGCCGCTAAGCTGGATGTGCCATGGCAAGCCTGAGTGTAGTCTGGGGATGTGGAGAGGAGCTTACCAGCATTCATGCAGGGTTGCGGCATGGCACACCACCCCCTAGATCTGGTTATCTGCTGCTTCAATTTTGGCTTATGCAAGCCAGTGAGGTGGGCGGGAACAGAGGCAGGAGGGCAATGAGGTGATCCCAGCTGTGCTCCCTCTTGTGCCGGTCAGCTTTGCTGCAGCGTGGGAGTTTGTCCCAGGGATCCCTTGCATGCCCACAAAAATATATGCTGGGGGCCATTTCTGGCAAGCATGCTGGGGGTTGCCAACCTCTGATCTAGAAGTTTCCAGTGTCCTCTAGCAGACAAGGGGTATATTCAGATGTACCATTGGAAGCCCACCCTGCTCTTGGCTGGTCGCTGGTTCTCCTCCTATTCCTTCTTCAAGGGAACTAAGGGTTGGACATGAATGCATTGTTTGTCCTTTGTGAACAGCTGTGACATGACATGGAAAGCTGTGTAACATCAGCTAGTAAGTCACAAGGTGAGAGGCTGCAGCAGGGGATGATCTGTGTCATACATTTGTGAACACAGCAAAGAACGGCACAGGCACCAGGAATTACATGATTGTGTCATCTCTGAGCTGGAATATCTGTCCGGGAAATAGATTGTGACCCTGGACGATGCCTGAACAAAGGTGGCTCTGTCCTTTCTGGAGAGAAAAATCAGATGAATGCAATGTCAGGGGGGTCCTGTGATCTCTGTGAGATGCAATAAATATCTGGATGTGTTACAATGACACAATACTTAGAATGCTGCAATCTGTGTGAAAAAAATACATTGCATGACAGGTTCTCTTTAGCAGTATAAAGTGACAGCAGTCTCTTCTAGCCAGAAACATGCAGAAAACCTGTCCTGAGAGAATTATGGGGGAGGCCATTCCTGACTGCCTCTGAAAGTGCTCCCAGTAAATGCTCTCAATCTGGCTGTCTCTGAGTGTAACATGTTCTGCAGACATACAGTAGATTCCTGATTACATGGACTCAGGAATCTAGTAAACAGCAGTCTGCAGAAGTGAAAAAAGAGTATGCCCAGTGACCAGCCACTAAAATAGGATTGTGGGCAGACATGTCTCCCCCCCCCCCCCCCCCCCTCTTTTTAATTAAATGTCCCAGTCATTGCTGAGCCTGCTTCTCTCCATCCAGCCTGACTCCAGCGTGACAGTTTACAGCCACCACTAACCTGGGCTCTTCTTTTCTTTGGATTTGGAGCCTGAAGCCCGCCCAGCCAGCAGTGAGTCCTGGAGAGCGAGGGGGGAGCAAGAGGCTGCACCAACCACGATCACAGCCAGCTCCGCCCGCCCCCACAGCAGCACATGACAGAGTGCAGCCAATCACAGAGGGCTTCGGCTAAGCCCAGACAAGCAGGGAAGCTCAGACGGACAGCACTAGCTTACATTATGGAGAGCACAACAGGGCACACTCTGGAGTCGGGATGACTTTTCTGCGCCCCTCTAGATATTGCGCCCGGTGCCACTCGCACCGGCCGCACCCCCCACGCTACGCCACTGTGGCCAGGTCTTTGTAGATTTGCAGTGGTCTGATACTCCTTCCATTTCCATATTATCGCTTGCACAGTGCTCCTTGTGATATTTAAAGCTTGGGAAATCTTTTTGTATCCA
Source organism: Pelophylax lessonae (assembly GCF_965119305.1). Taxonomy (NCBI): domain Eukaryota; kingdom Metazoa; phylum Chordata; class Amphibia; order Anura; family Ranidae; genus Pelophylax; species Pelophylax lessonae. Next base: position 234,694,869 of record NC_138775.1, on the reverse strand, counting down.
AATCCGCCTTTAAACTTCTCCACAACAGTATCTCAGACCTGCCTGGTGTGTTCCTTGTTCTTCATGATGCTCTCTGCGCTTTAAACGGACCTCTGAGACTATCACAGTGCAGGTGCATTTATACGGAGACTTGATTACACACAGGTGGATTCTATTTATCATCATTAGTCATTTAGGTCAACATTGGATCATTCAGAGATCCTCACTGAACTTCTGGAGAGAGTTTGCTGCACTGAAAGTAAAGGGGCTGAATAATTTTGCACGCCCAATTTTTCAGTTTTTTATTTGTTAACAAAGTTTGAAATATCCAATAAATTTCGTTCCACTTCATGATTGTGTCCCACTTGTTGTTAATTCTTCACAAAAAATTACAGTTTTATATCTTTATGTTTGAAGCCTGAAATGTGGCAAAAGGATGCAAAGTTCAAGGGGGCCGAATACTTTCGCAAGGCACTGTATATTGTCACTAGTTAAAGGTAGGTAATCATCCATGAATGGATTAGTAAGTGGAGAACTTGTTTTTCTCTCTAAAAGTTAACCACTATAAGCACTGAATATTAGTATCATCTCAATTTTAACAATTGTACCGCCAAAGCTTAAATCGGACAAAGAAGAATATCAGCAATGAACAGTACCAACAAGGAATACAGCACAGCAACATCACTGCAGTCAGTAATCAGTAGATGTCTCAGAGTGCACTCTACATATATATATATATATATATATATATGATGTGTATATATAGAATATATAATATATATAGAGCCTACAAGGTGAACCTTTTGGCTATGAGCAATTAAGTGTATGGCCCCTATGAAATAGTCAGTAGATACTTGGCTCCTGGCTCTCAACCTTTTGCCAGCTATTCTGTGGGGCCCAGTCTTTAGGATGGTCCACATAAGTAATGTGCCTTTAAAGCTCTGCATGCAGTGGTTTGAGGCTACTAGGTAGATGGTCAGTCCCTCTCTCTGCTAGCAGTGGTAATTCAAACACAGCAAGCAGTGACTCGTCAGTCCCAGGCACACAGTGAACTCCAATTTAGACTTGGCTGTGAGCGATTTTTCTGGCTCTGTGTTTAGGCTGAATTGCCCTCTTGCTCAGCTCTCTGGTTCACAGGCTCAGGCCTCAGGATTTGGCTGGTAGATGCACAAAGTGAAGCAGAGATGTGCACCACTCACAGCAAGAGACAGTCCACAGCCTGGGAAAACTGTTTACTGTCACCTACATCTCCCATGGTCCAGTGCAGCCTGCATGAAAGTCTTTTAAGTCCCTTTTCACCTATCAGCTTCCTCTGCTGGATGGATGTTGAATGGCACTGAAATCTGGCGTTATAATCTTTTATAGGCATATAAAACATTTTCAGCACAGTGTCTTTAGCTGCCCCATTTGGCCAGCTAAGCATCTGGCTACACTAAAAAAAAATTATCAAAAAGTTTTGAACCATTTTTGTTAGAACTTCGCAGTAACACATTAAAGTACCATTTGGTTTTGGTGTTTGGTCTAAGATAGCTCTGATAGGACTCTGGATTTGTAAGGGTTATCTATTGTACCCCAAATTGTTTTGAGATAAAATGTTTCTGTTACTAATGCTGCTTTTGTTTTACTTTTTCTTAGTGCTCCTAGTGCTGACCCAAAATGGAGCTCTTGACCCTCTGGGGTGTTTTGATTCAGTTCCTTCTCCTCTGCTACCCCTACCATCTACTAACTTCAGCAGCTGCTATCAAACCCCCAGAAGACGGAGAATGCAGCAGTCAGCAGGGGCTCACCATTACCCATGTCTATAGTGTTCCTGGGGAAGACAATGAGCAATTACAAACTCTGCAATCAGATAAAAACAATCTTGTGTTTCGACATCATCTTCAGCTCCAGAACCCGGGTGCAGACTGTGAGAAAAACTCTTTATTAAAAGATCTCTTGGCCCGGCTGCAGGCCCTGGAAGCAGACTTCGTTGAGATGAAGGAGAAATATGAATCGGAGATGGCTGAGATGAAGAGTGGCTTTGACGGATGCTGTGGAGCAGGTAATTACCAGTTTTATCACTTTGTATCTGTAGTAAGGATTTCTTTCTAGCAGGTCAGAATGATAAGAGAAGTGTGCAGGGATGGGACTACAGATAGTATAGGTAGGGGTGGGGCATTGCAGGCCTTGTTGGCAGAAATTGAATACCTTGTAGTATAGGCATTGGGGGAAATACTGTCCATGCAGGCATAGGAATTCTTAATAAAAGTTTAGGTAGGGGTGGAACTACTGGTATAGCAAGCAGAATAATGCCTAGAAGTACTAGTAGGGGGTGGAAATCCTGGCATTGCCGGTAGGGGAATTGCAAATAGGAGTGGACTTACTGGTATCAGAGGAAAACCTATTGAAAGTGCAGGTAGGGTTAGTACTATTGGCAGTTTACCTGCACTGGGTTGGGGGAAAACATTATTGAAGACTGTAAGTGTCCCATTTGTTATTTCATGTTTAGGTTTTTCTACAGCCTCACACAACCACTGCCCTAGGTTCTTAAACCTGTCCTTAATATACACAAAGACACATTTGTCTTTGTCTATTTTTGCAAAGAACAAAAAAGTGTTAGTTCATAGCTATCTGAACATAGTAATTGTATGTACCAAAGGAGCTAGTCAGTGGTAGCCAAAGACATAGGTGTGTGCAGCCTATTGCATTAGGGTGTGCACCCAAAGCTCAAACACACATGCATGTGTTTGTGTGTCATATATATAATATAAATATGTATATGTGTATAAATATATATATATATATATATATATATATATATATATATATATATATGGCCCTGGCACACTGATATCCCTACCAGCACAGTGAAAGATAAATGTGTAAGCACCTCTGATGGTGGCAGAGTCAGTAAGAGGGAGATCTTTCCCATCTTCCTGCTGCTACACAGAGTGATAATGCTAATGCACACTAGGTGATTAGGGTGTGCCCAGGCACACCTGGCACACCCTGTGCGCACACCTATGGCCAAAGATGGACTATGGTACTGATTCATCAAGCTCTAAAAGCTTGCTAAATAGCTCTTAAAGCATATTAAAATTAGGGGAATTCGCTAACACTGAAGCAGACAGAATCAGTGCATAATAACCAATCAGCTTCTAACTTTTGTTCATTTAGGGCTCTTTCACACATGGAGTCCGTAGGACGGACTCCGTTTTTCTCACTGGGGGATCGATCCGCCGATCCCCCGCTGAGCAGGAGGATGACAGCTGTTCTCCGTGCTGTGTGCGGAGACACGGCTGTCAGGTCCCCATGCATCTCTATGGGGGAATTGGATGGGAACAGACCGTATCGGATGTCAGCGGACATGTCTCCGCTGACATCCGATGCCCCATAGAGATCCATGGGGTGAACGTTCAGATCAGCCAAAAAAACTGACAGGTGGATCTGAACGTTCTGCCTGTGTGAAAGGAGCCTTAGGGCTCTTTCACACACTGAGTCCGTTGGTGTGATAATAAATAAGAACCAAAACATTAAATAAAAAACACCAGACATTGAGTTGGATAAATAAGGCCCCTTTCACACTATCCGTCCGTCAGACGGATTCCGTTTTTCTCAGCGGGGGATCGATCTGCCGATCCCCCGCTGAGCAGGAGGATGACAGCTGTGTCTCCGCGCTGTGTGCGGAGACACAGCTGTCAGTTCCCCATGCATCTCTATGGGGGAAATCGGATGGGAACGGACCGTCGGTCCGTTCTCATCCGATCCTATCCGATCCGCTGGACGGATGGAAAATAGGGTTTCCATCCGTCCAGATTTAACGGATCAGATCGGATCGGATGTCAGCAGACATGTCTCCGCTGACATCCGATGCCCCATAGGGATGCATGGGGGGACCGTTCAGATCCGCCAAAAAAACGGACAGGCGGATCTGAACGGTCCGCCTGTGTGAAAGGGGCATTAAGCTTTGGAAATTAAAACTAGAAGCTGATTGTTCACCATGCACAGCTGCTTCAGGTTCTGTCTGCTCCAGTCTTACTAAGTTCTGATTAATGACTGCTAGCTGTTAGTCATTGGTTCTAGGTGTAGTACTGATGCACACAAAGCAAACTGTCTGCCCCAGTCTCATTCTGGAGAATTACCTAAGCTTAACAGAAAACTGTCATTTGTGGCGTACTTCACATTAACCAAGCAGATAGACCTGTTTCAGGTCTATCTGCACCACCTATGTCAATTTCTAAGATAAAAACTAGCACAGGTCTGCACCTAATCAAGTGGGAATGTGGAAGCCTTTCATATAGAATATTGCCTCAGATCCCCACCAGGTATGACCTGTCATATGGGACGTGAGCTGTCAGCAGACAGCTCACATCCTTCTCTCTGCCAGTGCAGTGAATACAATACATGAGCAGAGCCTGCAGGTAATCCTCCTCCTCCCTCCCATTCTCTCTGTTCTTTCTGCTGTGTGCTGTATCTGTCACAGCAGAACAGAGAACTGATCACTCCTAATTAACAAAGAGGCTTTTGCTATTTATGAGCAGCATCTGCTCCATTTTTATGTTTAGAAAAGTGGTGTAAGCATTGTTCTTGCACAACTCTTTGTTCTATATTCTATGACTTTTGGTTTTGTTAGTGTAGTATGATGGCTAGCCATCCAACTGGGGTAAGAGAGGAAGTGGCACAAATTTGTGGGCCTAGGAGGGCAGGACATATACATTTGGCCCTGATTCGTGTTTTCTTATTACTGCTATATCCCTCCCTTTTCCAAAAGTCTGGCCTAAAGAGAAGCCAGTCTGGGTTCCTCATTGATTTATTTCAATTATTCATTTTTAAATAGCCCTCCAGATGCCCAAAAGAGTAATATAACATGTTAGCCTAACCACAGAGGATAAGGCAATGCTTTAATCCAGTGTTCAATATTTTACTTTGTTACTGCAGTGTTGGTAAAAGGAATGCTACAGAAAAGCCAGCCCAGAGTTTGATTATTATCTCACTGCTAACCTTGGGTCACTTGGCTTCTTTGCCAAATGAACATCAAATGCTACGTGCAGTGATTATCAGAATGTGTTATTCTGAACAAGGTCCGCTCCACATTATTCAGTTGCAATATTACAACATGCCACAAGATGGCATTTTGGGCCAGAAAAGAAAACAGCCTTGAGCAAAGCGGAGCAAACATATTTGTATGACTAAATAAATCTTTCAGACACTCACATTAAATCCCTCTTCGAGCTGAAAGATAATGCATTATTAGCCATAAAATTTTTCTTTTATCTGTAACAATAAAAATTCCACAAATAAACTTGTGTAGCAAAATCATGTCTAGAGCCATTATTGATACTAAACAATACTCCATTTGAGTTGCTGAATTTACCGACTAAACTGGTATTGTACAAGATGTAATTAAAGATATGTGTTTTTTTTTTTTTTTTTTGGATGAGTCTTTCAGTTACAAATTAGAAAAGAAACAGATGAAGTTTAATAGATTTTATTTAATAGGGTTTAACTGACCTCATACATCCCCCTCACCCCACCCCCGCAGTAGTTGTTTGGAAAGAATGTTAGACGCACTTAAATTACAGGTGTTAGCAATACATTGTAATTATCTACACTTGTTCCTCATCTCTTTCATGCTTATCTCACAATTACTTTAGTTAATCTGCCAATGGATTTGGATTTTTCCGAGAAACTGTATTCACAATAGGCAAACGTAACATTCCTATTTTTTTAGATGCTGAACTGAAAAATGAAGCACACATAGGTAGCCATTTTCAAAGTATTTTTTGTTCTTTTTTTTTCTGGGATGAAGGCATAGCACAATAAAATGGCCATTTACAATAGCCTGCAGAGAACTTGAAAATGTACTCTGAATTACATAATGATGCATCTCTATGAAAGGCGACACAAATATCACTTTGTAGATGAAACTGTTTGCAGTGGCGTAATGTAACAATACCTATAGCAGCCCACGCAGCTGCTATGGGGCCTGGTTGCGAAAGGGGGCCAAGTTAGGGGGGCTGTTGATGCAATTTAAACAGAGAGAATCTGTGTGCATGTAAAAATAACACATACCTATCACTTTTTTTTTACCAAGGATTGCAGAGGTTGCTGTTGAGACTGACCCTGCAAGCCCCTGTGACATTTATCATTTAGAATAGCTGATATCAGACATACAGCAGGGGTCTTCAGAATTGTTGTCACAGATACCCCTTTGCAGTCTGTGCAGCAAGGAGAACTTATTTAGCTGTCTTATCAGTACATTGCTCTCAGGGAGTTTTGGTCATTGGGGCCAGTTAGCTCTTTGTGTGTGCCCCTAAGGCTCGATGAACAGGGGGATTTACAAACGGGTGGCTCTGCATCTGCTGCTAAGAGTGCCGGCAGAGAATAGAGCCCGTCCTGGCTCCTGGAGTCATTCAAAGGGAAAAAGGGTAGGGAAAGCTCCAGGGGGCGAAGCGAAACGCGTTGGTTGCATGGCCTGGTCAGAGTCCAGGCTGAGATTGCCACTCTATTCCCCTTCCCATGATCTTTTAGATATGTGGCACCAGGGGTTACCCCTTTCCCCTTGGAACCAGGAGTTTTGGTCATCCTGCTCAGCAATGAAACTATGTCTATATGTCATAATATAAAATACTGTGATAATATTTACAGTTTTTGTTGCCTTAAGACTTGTTTTTTTTCCTTTTACTGACTACTACTTCACTTCTTTCAGCACTTGCTTGCTGTGGTAGTTTAGAATTTACACTATGACCCTGAGAAAATAAATTGTTCAGCTGCTGTGGATAAAGTATAGCTAAGAAATGAATGTTAAAGTTAATTCCCTGCACTGATGCCCCTATCCTCCTGATAACATCTGTCCTTAAAGCAGAAGTAAACCCATCAATATAACAGTTTCAAAAAACAGTTACATTTCCGGCATGTGCCAGGAATGTAATTGTCACATTGGTTATGCTCTCAGCCATACTGTCAAACCATCCAATGGCCGGTGTCATAACTGATCACATGTGCAGCATCATGGCAGTTAAAGATTAAACAGGGGCCAAGATGGCAGCTTCCTTGGCTAAAAACAATAGGAGGGTTTACTTCCACTGTAATACTGGTCCCTAGTAAGGTACTATGCTGACAAATACCCTGTTGCCTGTCCTTGATTTTGACATATTTCATATTACGATCAATGACAGTGCGGGGCTTCCAGTGGGCTCCATCAAAAATGATCTTATGCTTCATTATATGTTTATAGTCAGCATGTGTTTTAATTGTCCCACTGCCATAGGTGTGCGCAGCCTATTGCATTAGGGTGTGCACCCCAAAGCTCAAACACCCACACCTTTATCTGCAGTCTCAGCAGCACGGGGCAGTGAATGAATGGGAAGTGCTCTGTGCTGAGTGGCTTCCTATTCATTCACAAACACAGTTTACTATGCTTCAGTTATGAATAGGCACAGTGAGCGAGTGTGTTCACTGTGTTCATGTAGAAAAGGAAGGGGCCAATAAATTACATATTTACTAGCCCCTTTCCCCACTCTCCATCCTGGACATCCCCCTCAGCAGCTGGGAGGAGAGGAGAGGAGAGGAGAGGAGAGGAGGGAAGCCAGCAGCACTGCGGGGTGGGGGGCCAACAAGGAGAGAAAAGCCTGGGCGGTAGGGGGAATCGGCACCGCACATAGTGATTAGAGTGTGCTTAGGCACACCTGGCACACACCCTGTGCACGCCTTTGGTCAATGCCCGTAAGGAATAACAGAAAAGAACTAGTGCAATAGGGTTACAAGCTAGTACTAAGGAAAGCTGAAGCCCTCCTCTTTGCAACTAGTCAGCTTTGGATGTTAGTTATCTAATACAGACAGGGGGATTGAACAGTTTATGATCAATGGCTCAATCTTACGTCAATCCAATGCGCAATATGACATTCCAGAATTGGAATACAGTCCCTATTGAAATACATTGCACAACTGCCAGTAATACAGGTAATGGAAGCACCACTCACAGGATTCAATGAACCCTATAGACCAGACAGGTAAACTCAAGTCCAGGGATGGGCCATGAAGGTAGTTGCACCTTCATCCACAGCCTGGACTTTGACAGATATAAAAGGTAATTGGAAATATTTTAATGCAAATGTTTACTACTTAAATTCAATGACCAGATGTACATTTTTAGCTGAAATTCACTGCCCTGCTGCAACTTCTTAAAGCTTAACTCCAGGAATTCAACCTCTTTGTGAAATGTGCAGGCATTCTATGAGTTAATTCCAACAATTCCAATTTCGATTTTGCCAAAGCGCTTGACACATTTCCCCACACACTGCTCAGTAAGGTAAAGTCTACAGGCCTGGAACAATCAGTTTGTAAATGGATAGTAGAAGACCGAATTCAGAGAGTATTGGTTAATGATTTATACTCTGCATAGTCTAGGGTGATCAGTGGTGTACCCCAAGGTTCAGTGTGGGACTCTTACTTTATATATATATATATATATATATATATATATATATACTGTATATATAGCGTATATATAGTTATAAATGATATAGGGCCTGAGATTTTAAAAAGTACAATTTGAGTCTTTGCAGATGACACCAAGCTATGCAGTGAAATATCATCCTTACAGGAGGTCTCCAACTTACAAGCTGACCTCAATGCACCGTTTCATTGGGCAACTATGTGGCTTTAATGTTGATAAAGGTAAACTTATGCACTTGGGGGCTAAGTATATGCATGCATCATACATACTAGGAGGGAGTAGAACTGGCAGAATCAATGGTGGAGAAGGATCGGGGTGTTCTGGTAGATCATAAGCTTAATAATAGCATGCAATGCCAAGCTGCGGTTTCCAAAGCAAGCAAAGTCCTTTCTTGTATTAGGGGAGGCATGGACTCCAGAGAGAGAGATATAATTTTGCCCCTGTACAAATCATTAGTAAGACCTCATCTGGAATATGCAGTTCAGTTTTGGGTACCAGTTTATAAAAAAGATTTTGGGGAACTGGAGAAAATGCAGAGAAGCGCAACCAAACTGATAAGAGGCATGGAGGAGCTCAGCTATGAGAAAAGATTAGAGGAGCTGAATTTATTCTCTCTTGAGAAGAGGAGATTAAGGGGTGATATTATCAACATGTATAAATACATAAGGGGTCCATATAGTGAACTTGGTGTTAAGTTATGCACTTTAAGGTCATCACAGAGGACAAGGGGGCACTCTTTATGTCTAAAGGAAAAAAGACATTATACCCAAATATGGAAAGTCTTCTTTACGGTAAGAGCTGTGATAATTTGGAACAGACTCCCTCAAGAGCTGGTTCTAGCCAGCTCAGTAGATTGTTTCAAGTAAGGCCTGGATTCTTTTCTAGATATACATAGTATCACTGGATACTAATATTTACAGGTAAAGTTGATCTAGGGAATATCTGATTGCCTCTTGGGGGATCAAAAAGGAATTTTTTTCCCCTGCTGGAGCAAATTTGATAATGCTTAATTGTTTTTTTTTCCTTACGATGTATCAATTGTGGGTTTAGGAATGTATAATAATTTTTCTCTACTATTGGTTGAACTGGATGGACTTGTGTCTTTTTTGAACCAGACTAACTATGTAACAAGGTGCATTGCACTTCCTGGACTTACCCCTTTTTTTACAGTAAAGTTTATTGTTTTATGGAGCTCGGGAAGATAGCTATCACTAAACTCTGGGGCTCTGTGAAGAGAGACATTGTCTTCTCACACAAAGCAGCTCTGCTTTTCCCTCCCCCTTGCTGCCCATTCACAGAATCTGAAGCCCTCTGTGATTTAGCAGGAGGGGTAGGTAATGCAGCTACATGCGTCTCTGCAGCTGAATGAGCTGAGACCAGAAGGTCCAGTGTTGGAGCTCCAGAAATGTAGCAATATATATCCTCCTGGAGCACCATAAAACTGTGAGATGCAAAGTAACCACTTCAGCTCCGGAAGGTTTTACCCCCTTAATGACCAGGCCATTTTTTTGCGATTTGGCACTGCGTTACTTTAACTAACAATTGCGCGGTCGTGCGACGCTGTACCCAAGTACAATTAATGTTCTTTTTTTTCCCACAAATAGAGCTTTTTTTGGGGTGATATTTGATCACCTCTGCGGTTTTTAGATTTTGCGCTATAAACAAAAAAAGATCGACAATTTTGAAAAAAACACCATATTTTTTATTTTCTGCTATAAAAAAATTGCCAAAAAATAAAAATTAAAAAATGAAATTTTCTTATCAGTTAAGGCAATTTTTTACTCTGCTACATATTTTTGGTAAAGAAAAATCCCAAAATGCGTATTTTAATTAGTTTGCGCAAAAGTCATAGCGCTTACAAACTACGGGATAGATTTTTGGACTTTTTAATTATTTATTTTTTTAATTAGTAATGGCGGCGATCAGCGATTTTTAGCGGGACTGCAACATTGCGGCGGACAGATCAGACCCCTAACTGACATTTTTGACACTTTTTGGGGACCAGTGAAATTAATACAGTAATCAGTGCTAAATAATATGCACTGTTACTGTATAAATGACACTGTCAGGGAAGGAGTTAATACTGGATGTGACCAAGTGGTAATTGTATGCCTACTTATGTTTGCTAACTGTGGGGGTGGGGGGGGGGGCTCTGTGACGGGCAAAGAGAGATCAATGTTTCAGCTAAGCTGAAACACACAATCTTTCTCTGCCTGTCTGAGAGAAGAGCCGTCTGCTTTGTTTACATAGGCAGGCGGCTCTTCTGTCAGTGTCTCTGAAGATAGCGGGGGGCCGGCGGCGATCAAGCCCAATTCTCCTGCGGTCTGACTTGCCCTGTGTCTAATCACAGCAGGAGTGCGGCTCCGGTGGTGCGCTGCCAAGACCGCATGCATATAATCACGTAGATCTACATGATTATGCGCAGTCGAGCCGCCCTGACGCAGTAAATCTGCGTGGGGTGGTCAGCAAGTGGTTAAAGAGATAAGTCCACAGGTAGACCTTGTTGAGATGGGCTCATAGTATTCCTGCACATTTTACAAAGTGGCTGAATTCCTGTAGTTCAGCTTTAAGGTCAAATCTACTACACTGCACCTTCTTTAGCACAAGTTCACATAGAAGTATCCTATTTTTAGAGTACAGCTTACAGAGTTCTTTTTAAAAATAAATTTATTTTTTTAAATTAAAATTCTATATGGGGGATTTAAAAAAAAACTGGAACATGTGAAATCTGGTGCAGCTCTGCATAGAAACCATTTAGGTTCCAGGTTGGTTTTATTGTAAAGCCTAATTGAACATGCTGATATTAGAAGCTGATTGGCTACCATGCACAGCTGCACCAGATTCTGAGTGCTCCAATTTTAGTAAATCTCCCCCCAATAAATACAATAAAGTCACAGTAGCCATAGTTTCCCTTTGATCTCTTGTTTCTTGTTTTTCAGGCAAATGTAACGGGAATGGAAAGTATGTACCTGCATTGGGAATCTGCCAGTGTGATGAAGGCTGGGAAGGTCCTGACTGTTCCACAAGAAGCTGCCCAGGCAACTGTGGTGGAAATGGCGTGTGTATTGACGGTGTCTGCCAGTGTGCGGAGGGCTTTACTGGTGACGACTGTAGCATTAAAAAGTGTGCCTATGACTGTGGCAAGTTTGGAACCTGCGTGAACGGTGTCTGTGTTTGCAATGAGCCATACACAGGTCCTGCCTGCCGAAAGAAGAAGTGTCCCGTTGACTGCAGCCCACATGGTAAATGCGTTGATGGAGTGTGCCAGTGTGCGGAGGGATACACTGGAGTAGACTGCAAAGAAAAAAAATGCGCCGTTGACTGTCGTCCAAATGGCGTTTGCGTTAATGGTGTCTGCGTCTGTGATGAAGGCTTTATTGGAGATGACTGTTCCATCGGTAAGAAACTTTTCACTATTTCTAGAATCATAAACTGCATCCATAAAAGCTGAAACCTAAGCAAACAGATAACCACACAAATGAAATACATATAAGGGAGATGTTTACTTGCCAAAGAATTTGTATTTCTGTCCATTCATATCTAAGGTTTACACAGTTCTGCCACGTAGCACAGCCCTATATGGCAGAACAGGAGACCTCTGCTGCAGTTAAGTAAAAATTGTAGAAATCTTTCCTATCTACAGCCTGCTAACAGGGAAAAGAGAAGAAGCAGACTTATGAGCTCTATATCTTTGTCACTCTCCTTCTATCAGCATGCCCCTGCTGTGCAGGGTATTGCAAGAGGCTATTACAGGCTCAAATTCAGGTATTTAGACAGCGTGAATAAAAAAAAAAAGTTAAATGGTATAAACTTAATTTTAAATGCTCCATTTTTTAAAAAATTCAAACAACAAACATGTTATACATTGATTTTGCACAGAACAACCCCAATCCTCCTCTTCTCGGGTCCCTCTCTGGCACTCCTGGCTCAAACCAATTATGCATGCTCGCTCCCAAGCCCAGCTCTGTGTGTCCATTGTTTGGCAAGTTTGGCAGCTGATTTCAGCCAATCATTGTAGCTGAAGTCAGCTAATCTGCTGCGGCAAATCACCCACAGTAAACTCTGTGTACTGTGAACAACGATCTGGCTGTTTCTGCTCCCTGCAAAGCATTTAACTGCATAACTGACACATCTAAGAAGACAATATTTTTTATTCCATTACTGTTAGCGGGACTGATAAGCAAACCAGTTTTTGCGTCGATTCTCGCCCCATCTATAAAATACAAGCTGTGTCACTCCGCCAGCCTTTTTACTGCAATCTCAGCCATCCAAGGGACACCACCAACTCAGGCTGCCGATGACATTTCATCGACAGCCTGAATACCAACCTACAGAACCCACTGAGCACAAGACACCACAAGTAAATTCTGCAAGCCCAAAGTGGACATGTCAAGGCCAACATCCTCTAATACTGTAATTAAAAATGGCGCACTACAACTACTACTACTACTACCGCACTGAAAACAAAGTTGGATATGGCTCTTATGACTTTTCTACGAGCCTTGCCCACAGCTTCGTGATCTCTTGCCACACACCTAGGAAACCTGGGAAGAGTTTCCGACCATATAGTAACCGCCCTGGGAAATAAGGTCAGCAAATAAAAAAGATTAAACTTAATTGCCCGTATAAGATGCCACATAGGTGTACTGTCCAAGTTGTTGCTACCAGCATTATTATCATATCCAGATGACGGCCATATGCAACATGTGCAGCAAACATGGGAAGTAACCAAACCTCTTACACCCATCCAATTCAGCTGTATTATGTCCTTGGGAAACCAATCTGGAAATTTCTCCTTTTAAGGTCAGCTCTGCATGCAGCCAGCAAGCATAGGATTGACCCATCAACCAGATTGTAGAACAGGCTGAACCCAAAAAGATATAAAGGAAAACAAAGGAGTACCCAGAAAGCAAAAGAACAAAATGACTCCACAAACAAGCAGAATAAAAATATGTAACCAGTAAAGCTAGGAGCTAATAGAAAAAATGTCACCTGTCACGGCCTAACAGGAAAATTTTTTGACATGGGCCTCACCTGCCAAGGCATTTAACCAACATCACATACTTACCTACCCTGGATGCTTCTGTAGTGGCCCAATCACAAAGAAATGGGTGCCAGAGTCTGCAACTGATAGACCCAACCCATCCAGGCATGATTTGAAGATGGCAGAGAATGGAAAAAAAGACAAGAAGGAGCTGTCAGCATGTATGAAATGAGGGCCTTCACCCACATGCCACAGTGGCAGGAATGTTTTTCAAGCCTCTACTGGGCAAGTCACATAGTCCACTGATGAGAACAAGGAGATATAGGCCCCTTGGCCTAGATGATCAGTTTTATACCATCTTATACTAAGTAACCCACCCAGATGAAGTCCAAACCTGCCCTCCTGGTACAACCTTATTGTCGTTTCCACATTTGAAATAATAGGTAAGAAGTAATGCCTGATGTCCAAAAGAATGCAGGTTTGATGGAAGATAAAGAAGCGTTTATTGAGAATAGTGACAAGTATATCAGGACACCTTTTGGAAGAAATGACTCTCCTTCAGGGCTGTTGCTGCATGCTAATAAATGCGAATGGTTCCCATGCCACTAAATATTTGCTAGGTTTCAGTGTGAAAGCTGAGGTTCCAGGGACAGGTGATTTGCATGCCGCAACAACCCTGAAGAAGGGAGAGTCTTTTCTTCTGAAATGTGTTGGCTTGTCACTATTCTCATCAATGCCTCTTAATCTACTATCAAACTTGCATTCTTGTAGACATCGAGTTCTCCTTTTTCCTCTCTATGGGACCATCATTGCTACCCCATAATAATATAGAACAAGGCAATGCAAATTCCTTAAAAAATATACACTAGAAATATACTTATAAGAAAAAAAAAGTTTGAACAAAACAAAATAAATAACATTTATTTAAAGCATAGAGACTCACATAACTGAAACCGGTCCTAATTTTAACATCTCCAGATGTCTGCAGTGTCATAAAGAAAATTCCAGCAGATTCTGCCTCTTTATAACTTCTAATATAAATGTTTCTGCATGAGCATCTGATATTTTTTTCTTTTTTTTGTGAACAAATACGCAAGGTTTGGTTTTGATGTTTCTGATGTAAATGATGCATACGTTAGTATAATTCATCATTTCTGGTTCTGTATTGGTGTATTTGTAAGAATCTTCATGGAATTAATTTTTAGTTGTTACTTTTGTCCGCATTTAGCAACAAGATTTCTTTTTTATATTAAGGGTTGTCATCGTAATGCAGATCTGTTCATTCTTTTTTTTTAGACCATTAGGTTGAATTAATAAATAACAATTCCAGGCCAAATGGGAAACCAGTCAGTGATCCAGCAATGCTATCCAACATATGCTTCAATCAGAAAATTGATTGGCTCAGATTACTTTAATCTTTTCAATGCACTGCAGCGGCAAGTTTGAATCTGATTAGTAGCAGGAAAGAACTTCTTTGTACTGATATTTTGTGCATGAGGTTTTCTGTAGAAGAGACAAGGGGGCTACAGTTGGTGTGTTTGGGAATATCTTTACTGCATCATAAGCAGGGTATCTTTTTTACCACTTAAAGGGAAACACTGACAATACACAAATAAACTCCTGCTGCTCCTGCTGGTAAGCCTGAATTACTGGATTCTAATTATCCAGCATAGAAGGGTGCCAACCCAGCTCGCAACTGTATCATTCCACAAAGAAATCCGGACGGCTTCACACCTAGGATCTTCTGAGAGAGAGGGTTGACGCGTTTCACACGTAAATCAGTGCTTCCTCGTAGCCTTCAATGCACACATCCTTTATCTGCCCATACATAGATTGAAGTTTGGCTGGTTCAGCAGGAACTAACTAAATTTCTATCTATGTGTGGTCATTGCCATTCATGAGTTGATCTATCGATTGCCTTTTCATGAACTATCCTGTTGGAAATTTTTTGCTAGAGTGCATACAGCCAATGGACCGCAGCACTGATCAGTGTATTCTGACAGCAGGGTGTGGATGGGGGAATCCCTTGACCATCAGACTGTCTGCGTGAGCACTGACAGCTCAGCATTTCCGCAGGTAAGTACATCACAGACCAGGAGGCGGGGAGGTGCTATTTCACTTTTACACGTTTTTCTGTAAAGGTGAGCAAACACTTTAAAATAGAACTTCATTTAAAAGTGAAAGTTCTGCTTATTGTCTTTCTCCCACCTCCTTGTGATGTCCCAGGACTGTGGGACCAATCGGAAAGTGCAGAGAATCTCACACATGTGCAGTGGGGAGCAGGAACTCACAGCCAGCTTCCCACAATCAAGATTGCAGCATTGGGGAACCGAAGACCGAAAGACTGGCAAAAAACCTACCCGGATGATGACAGTGCTAGATCCCTGGGCTGGTTCCCCTAAAATTCAAAGCAGCCATTTGAGATTTCCCTTCAGACCATAATTCAGACTAGATCCTCATACAAATGTGCAGGCAGGGTGACCAGGAAAGGGAGGGCAGCAAGCGTGGGACCCTCTACCCCCCCACTTACTTTTTCTGAACCGATTATTGTACTTCTCCCACCTCCCTGCTCGCAGCCTCCTGGGACATCACAGGCCCCAGGAGGCTGCGGGACCAGTATGAAAGCGCAGCGCATCTTGCACATTTGTGCAGTGGGGAGTCGGCTGTGAAACAGCAGGAAATCACAGCCAGCTTTTCACCATAAAGAATGCAGCATTAGGGAATCGAGGACCCAAAGACACACAAAAAACCTACCCAGGTGATGACAGTGCTGGATCCCTGGGATGGTTCCCCTAAAATTCAAACCAGCCCCTTTGAGATTACCCTTAAAATTTAGACCAGATCCTCTTACAGATATGCAGCCAAGGTGACCAGGAAAAGGAGGGCAGCAAGAGTGTGACCCCCTCCCCCATATTCCTTTCTGAACCATTGCAGTTCACATGCCTTTCAACATTGGGAAGGTACATTGTAAGCAAGGCACCTTGTTGCCATGTTGAGGGACAAGATCTTTTTCTCCACATCCAGTTCCCAAAAAATATGTTGGGGTTGTGGATGGACTTATAGGAATCAGGAAGCCCCCTTTATAATAAAGGGGACCCAGTTATCTTCCCACCCAAAACATTGAATTTTCCTCTTCCTCTCTCTTCTCACATGGGTCTGGCTCTGCTCTTTTTCTTAGGCCCTGTTCCCACTCAGGATGCAGCATTTCTAATGGCATCCCAAATGTGGTGCAATTTTGCTGCGACTGTCACTCAACAAAACACCTGAAAATCAACACAAAACATACGTAAAAACCATGCTTGGCTCAGTGCCAAAATTTGGTACATGGGCTTCTATGGTGCGTTTTTGGAGTGGAGGGAGGCCAGCTCAAATAAATAGAGCTGCTTCAAAAACGAACAAAAAAACTTGAGGCGGAGGTGTCAGTCATGTGTAATGGGGCCCATATTGCTCTATTTTACAGTACATACTTACTTCTTGTATATATTTATGAACATCAGCTGCTCTATGGCTAAGTAGTACTTACTTTACCTATGTACATGCATGTATTCTCTTGAATATAGATTAGAATTAAGTGATCAATCTCCAATCAATATACTCGTCATGACTAGTTTATGTTATTACTTTTCTTCTTTTAGAAATTGCTAGTCTTTGCAGTGGGAATGGCAAATATGACTTGGCTAGTGGTACATGTGTCTGTGATGCCGGCTGGACAGGACCAGACTGTTCTCAGAAGATCTGCATCCCACCATGTGGGGAAAATGGCAAATGCGTTAATGGTGCCTGCGTGTGCAACCCGGGTTGGGTAGGACTGACATGCCAAGAGGAGGACTGCCCCGTCAATTGTGGAGAAAATGGGCGCTGTGATGGTGGCCAGTGCTTCTGCGAGGAGGGATTTTTTGGAGAATCTTGTTCAGAAGGTGAGCAATGGTTTATAGACAAACAATTAGAAACTGCTACACAATAAAGCATGGGTGTCCAACCTTTTGGCTTCTCTGAGCCACATTAAGTGTAGAGAAATTTTCTCGGGCCACATATAAAATATATACTATAGTTAAGGTATATAAGTAATAAAATGCCGCCGCACCCCCCGCACTAATTTAACACAACTAGATGATGATCAAATGAATTGGAATCAGTATACAGAGGTTTACTTCTTCTGAGAGATATTAAAGGAACACTCTAACCACCATGACAACTTCAGTGATTTGAAGAAGTGGTCATGGTGGTAGGAGTCAGAAACACTACACATGCTCGCCTCCCCCCTCCCCTCCGAGGCAGCCTGCCTACCATTAGTTGGAAGCCGCTGTGGCCATGCCCCCGACCCGACTTCCTTCCTCTCCAGCAAAAAAAAAATTGTCAGGGGCAGTGGGCCGCATGGGGCCCCCGGGCCGCAGGTTGGACATGCCTGCATTAAAGTATTAAAATATTAAAAAATGTATTTGAGGACCAATAGCCAAATTTTCCTATCCCACATGTAATCCATCTATCAATTAATTAAAAAGATTACAGTAGGTTATTCAAAGACTGGCAAAAGTCTCACTTTTTGTTACCATTAAAACATCTGCTTGTCTGCACCCCTACAATTTTGTTGAAATACATTAATCTTAATTCTGTTCAGCTCAAGCATTATGTTTTCCTAAGCTCTCTATGAAAGATAAAAAATGCATAAAAAGCTGAAAAATGTAGAAAATTAAAAACAGAAAGAAACAGAACAAAAATTACATTAGCTAATGCTAACTTTTCTTTGTTCAGTGTTGGCTGTGCAGAATTTGCGTCTCGTCAGCACCTCAGAGGACTCTCTGAACATTGCCTGGGACCTGCTGGTGGAAGTGGATTTCTACTACATCACTTACTATCCATTTGACGATGAAAGTCAGAAAAGGCAAATTAAAGTTGCTGCAAACCAGGACTATTACCAGATCGGAGGTCTGAACCCCAGCACGTTGTACAAGATACTTATGTATCAGGTGAAGAACAGTGTGACCAGCGAGCCTGCTGAACTTCAAGGCAGAACAGGTAAAGATGGGTCAGACACTATAGAGGGTTGAAATTAGACAGCCCTGTATATGAGCATGGATATTTACCCAATCAGTGTAGAACAGTGGTCCTCAACCCTGGCCTACAGGGCCCACTAACAGGCCAGGTTTGCAAGATAACTGAAATACATCCCAGGTGATATAATTTGCTGCTCAGTGATTGCAGTATTCTAGTCTGCATCTCCCCAAGGTAATACTTAAAACCTGGCCTGTTAGTGGGCCCTGTAGGCCAGGGTTGAGGACCACTGGTGCAGAATATATGAATTCAAGTGGTCTGGAATTACTGTATATTTCCAAGCCCAACTGTAATTTACCTGATCTGTGAATCAGTTTGGTTATCTGTATTTATTGGTGACAAATACTAATGAAGGCATACTTCTGTTATAGAATTTAAAGAATGATACTGCAAAGACAAACGCAGAGTTCTGCCATGGACTAAATAATGCCTCTGGTTCCTCATAGTGCACCTGCAGCTAATATAAAGATATGACCACACAAATGTCCTATTATAAAAGGCATGCTCCCATTTGGGATGTCTGACTTTTTTTTATCTTTTGCAGATGACACACAACTAGGAACCCTGTGGGTGACAGAAGAGACAGAAGACTCTTTGGAGGTGGAGTGGGAAAATCCAGATGTTAGAGCAGACTACTTTAAACTAGCCTACGCCGCCCAACCTGGTGGAGCCAAGACAGAGGTGCAGGTAGCTCAGAGCAATGATCCCAAGACCAGCTATATCATTAGAGGTAAGTTAACAAGAAAGGGCTAATGTTTTGAGCCCATCATTATCTAAAGTGTAACTAAGTTTTGAATAGATTTGAGAATGTTTTGAAATACTTTTGGGTTATTATTAATGTCTGTGTGCCCATTGGGCCCATTGGGGAGGTTTCCCAATATTTCTTGAAGTGAGTAGAAATCCCTCCACTGGTGACAACTGTAGAATTTTGGATTCTCCTTCACTTTTTGTCAATGGTGACAGCAATAAAAATCTGACAACATTTCTAACCCTTCCAAACTGTTCAAAATTAGCATTTTGGCTCACTTGCCTCTCTGACAAATACGGAGCTGGTCAAAGGCACAGCTTGCATCACTGTGGCTGGCAGCCTCATGTCCAACATTAGCAGGCACAACTTCTTAGCCCTACACTTGTTAGTCTACTAGCATCAAATATGATTCTAGGGGAAGGAATCCAGAAACCCGTGAACCCTCCAAGCCACTGCAGTCATATGTAGCATGGAGAAAGCATTCCATAAAATTCCCTTTTTTTGGGTAAACAACTTAATAAAAGGAGATATAAGTACATATCAGAAATTATTGCTCTGAGTACCTTTGAAGCCATTTGGTACACTGATATGTTATGTTCTGAAGCATAGGAACTGCAATATTTATCTATTTCTTAGTAGTAGGAGAGGTACCATTGACTAGTGCGGTATTTCTGCTGATAAAATCTCTGATTAAAGCCGAAGAGACAATGCTTTGCTTGTGTCGCCTGTCCACCAACATGCAGGACAAATGTAAACTCCATGGGGAGCTTAACTACAGTAAATGAACAGCATACAAAGTTTATTCTACACCATATGGAACTCATATCTTTTAATTATCAAGAGGCACAGTAGGAGGCTGGAGAGATCTACAGGTATACTTGAAAACCTCTTTAATCCACCACAGCTTGAAAGATGTTCAAAGCAGGTAATTCTTCTGTACAGTGAAAGAGCAAGAATGTGGAAAAAATAGAAACCGACAGATTTGAGTTTCAGAATAGCGAAAGCAGAACAGACTGTCAAAGCGCTAGGAGCTGATCTGTAATATTCTGTTACAAAATGCACACTTCAATCTGGTCACTTTTACAGTGAGCTGGTTAACCACTTTTGACTATTCTGAATGATGCTAGATATTTAAGACAAAATACATTAGTTGTCTTTAAAGAGCAACTGTCTTTAGGATATGTGTTTCCACTAATTGGAACCTTTGCAGAGCTTCAAGCAAGTTTATCTCTATAGGGCTGCAGGACACATTAGAGATATACTGTTGTTTTTTTTTTGGGGGGGGGGACAGGCATTTAACACACCCAGATGTATTGGATGCCGAAGATTCCAATGGTGCTTCTAGCTCTACAAAATAGTAGATAGAAGGTTTTTATTCAATGGAGATGGCATTCATTCATTCATTGATTGTTGTTAGGATACAGTACATTATCCTAACAACATTTCTTAAAGTGGACCTTTAGTCAGAAAATAAAGTCCTGCTGGATCACTTCAGGCTGATCCCTTTTGCAGGTATAGCTATGTAAAACATTAAAAATAAGTGCCTATACTGTTTAAAATCTAGCAATACACTGTTTCACCCTGCTCTGCACATGCTCAGTTGCTCTCCCATTTTAGGCATTTTTAGGCACTGCTGGGTTTGTAGAGGCCGATCTGCTAACACCCTTAAAGTGGAATTAAAGTTAAAGTGGAATTAAACCTTCCTATCCTTTACAGCTAAGGATGCTACTTCTGTTTAAATTGCAACTGCCATGGTGCTGCACATGTGATCAGTTCTGGCACCAGCCATTTGATGGTTTGACAGTTTGGTTGAGGACGCAAGTAAATGTGACAGTTAGCAAATCCCGGCAATCCAGGAATGCAACTGTTTTTTTAAACTGATAAATCAATGAGTTTAGGCCTGCTTTATGATTTACTGCTGTTTAGGAGCTCTGGGCTTCAGCAAAATTGCAGCTTCCCGCAAGAAGCAAGTTGTTATGGGTAAAGTTCCGCTTTAAGTCAAAACCTTTTTTTTTTTTCCGAAAATAAATCTGTGTGCCATTGGGAAGATTTATCTTCACTTCCTTCCCTTAAAGCGGAGTTCCAGCCATTTACTCACCTGTCCAACGGTCCAGCGATGCGGCCGCCGGAAGCCTCGATCCTCTCCCACGGCGCCGGCATCACTGCTGTGGGCACCCGGCTGTTACAGTTTGCGGCTTCACAGCCGGGTGCCCACTGCGCATGCGCGAGTCGCGCTGCGCGCCGTGATTGGCCGGCAATCTTCTGGGACCTCTGACGTGTCCCAGAAGATTGCAGGGAGGGAGGGGGAGAGGAGAACTTCCGCTCAGGGCGTCGCGGCGCTCCGAGCGGAAGTGGGAGCGGGTACCTGTCAAAACTAGGTACCCGCTCCCCCCCCCAAAAAATGACATGCCAAATGTGGCATGTCGGGGGGTCAGGACTCCCTAAAGCGGAAGTTCCACTTTTGGGTGGAACTCCGCTTTAAAGCGGAGTTCCACCCAAAAGTGGAACTTCCGCTTTAGGTATTCTAACCCCCTGACATGCCACATTTGGCATGTCATTTTTTTTGGGGGGGAGCGGGTACCTAGTTTTGACAGGTACCCGCTCCCACTTCCGCTCGGAGGGCCGCGGCGCCCTGAGCGGAAGTTCTCCTCTCCCCCTCCCTCCCTGCAATCTTCTGGGACATGTCAGAGGTCCCAGAAGATTGCCGGCCAATCAAGACGCGCAGCGCGACTCGCGCATGCGCAGTGGGTACCCGGCTGTGAAGCCGCAAACTGTCACAGCCGGGTGCCCACAGCAGTGATGCCGGCGCCGAGGGAGAGGATCGAGGCTTCGGGCGGCCGCATCGCTGGACCGTTGGACAGGTGAGTAAAATGGCTGGAACTCCGCTTTAAAGTGGAAGTAAACCCATCTATTGTTTTCAGAGTACATCTTGGCTTCTGTTTGATCTGCAACTGCCATGGTGCTGCACATGTGATTAGTTATGACACATCAGCAGCCATTGGATGGTTTGACAGTTTGGTTGAGAGCACAACCAGAAATGTAACTGTTTTTTGAAACTGTTAAATCGATGGGTTTACTTCCACTTTAAGACACAAAGAAATGTAAGAATAAATCCCTTCTAAGTAAATTCACTTAGAGTCTTAGACAGTTGTCACCGAAACAAATGTCCCCATTGAAAAATGTCCCCTTCAATCCTGTTCTAGCAACAACTCAAAATTTGGGCCACCAGCAAAAATAGAGGGCAACCCCCCCCCCCAAGGCAGACAGCAATAAAAATAAAAAAAAGTTTTGGCTTTAGATACACTTTATATACTGTATAATTTGATAGCCAAAAATAATAGATAAAAATGGGACTTTCTAGGTGCCACAGCCACTCAAGAATGGAAACACTATTTTATATCATTAAAATAATTTCAATTATTCACATATAGATATATCTGTTAAAACATCACAAGATAAAATCAATCCTTAATTTTGATTATCCCTCTCCAAAAAGTCATTAACCTCATAGCTCCCCACCTATCAGAATATAAAAGAACCTTAATATTATTATAGTGAGATCAAATAAAACCCACATACAAGTGTAACATAATGATGATTGCTTTATGTTCATTGAGTGTGGGAGTTCTGTTTCAACACATTTCGCAAGACAGCTTCCTCAGGAGGCAAAGCAGTGCTGTCAAAAGGAGAAATCACACCATTAGGATAACCTTATAAATTAGAGGTATACAAAATGATAACAATGAACAAAATAACAAACATATTACAAAAATTCCATATAACATTCTGTATAATTGTATTCACATATAAATCCACTGATATGTTGGGAAATACAATGTGTTTTGTCCTATATGACTGTTTTCTGGGATGAGTTGAAAAATCAAAATTAAGAATTGATTTTACCTTGTAATGTTTTTAACGGAGATATATGTTTATGAATAAATACAATTATTTTAATTATATAAAGTAGTATTTCCATTTCCAAGTGACTGTGGCACTTAGAAAGTCCAGGCTTCTTCTCTTCTTTTTGGCTATATATGTATATTTATAGAGATGTGGTGCCTGATATATCCATCACAACATTGAGATAAACTTTAACTAATCAAGAGTATTGAACAAATTCATGTAACTGTAGCAGGATCATTATATTGCAAGCTCTAAAGGACGGTGAGCTATTCTGTGATCTCAGTTAGGAGGTTTTTGTGGTTTGTAAATGAACAAAATAAATACAGAAGCAAACAGAAAAAATTATATGGACACAAATTTAAAGGTTCTATGCTTAAGTTATTGACTCGAAAAAACTTTATTTATTAGAAAACATGCAAAGCAGGATGGCTAAGTGGTAAAAACTATGGCTTAAAAAATGATCTACATGGGGTCATGTTTTTTACTGTGGATTGCCCTAAATACTCCAGTTTTCACCTTTATCTGAAATCCTACTGTTGGCCCACCAAGAATGAACCATTCTTGCTGATCTGAGGTCTGTATATGGGCGATTAGCCTTGGGTACTGTAAATGTATACATACCCTTTACATTTAAAACACAGCTTATATATTTCAATATATAATACATACAGGGATCACTCATGATATTGGATTTTTGGGAGGGAAAATCTGGATTCTCACTGTAAAGTCTTCTGTAACATACAAATAAAGTATTTCTAGACTACAATGGGTATAAATCCTGCTTTACCCAATCATTTTACCCAATCATTTCGTCTTATTATGTGAAAACTGACTGGAACGTGCTTTAATGTGCTGTGTTGAGTTAGCGCTTTTTCATGGCTTCTGACACAGGCCAAGATATACCCAATCTGGTAATGTCTGTCAGTAGCATTTATGTTTAAGTGCTTCCATATGTTTACAAGATGCAGTGAACATGTTTCAGAGGTAAGCGGTACATTTCTGGCCCTCAAGGTAACAAAGGAGTTAGGAATTAATGTAGTTATTACTGTCTAAAGATTTCAATACATACAGAGACAGATGTCTTACAGAAGTATTATTTTTATAGTTGTAAATTTTTCAAGCTAAAAAGGAAAAGTACTATAAGGGTGGTTGGGCTGGGAGCCTATACATATGCACATAGAGGAATCCATCTGTGGATTTATTTCTTTTTTTTTTTTACTTCTTTTTATTGTTTTTTGGTGCACAAATACAAAACATAAAGTACAACAAACAGACAACCATCACTACAATGCATCACCACATTGACAAATTGCTCTTAAGTGGACTTCCCCGAACCCTCCAACCATACTTGACTGGGTATTTGACCTTAATAAGTGCATTTCCTATAAAATACATATTTTCTATCTTAGAAATTCAGAGTTTTGACTCAATTTGGTCACCCTGGTTAGCCCATATAAGTCCGGTATTAAGTTAGGTTACAAGCCTTTCTAGACATAGCTGTATTGTTTAGGTTAGTAAAAGTAAGTCCCTTATACAATTTTTGATGTTTGCTGATTGTTATATTGTTTGTTTATTTTTTTTATATACATATCAATTGTTTTAATTATATTTAGGCATGCTATGTTGAGTTTTCCTTTTTTTTTCTCCCTTGGGTACTTTGTGGTTGTTTTTGGCTTGTTATGGTTCTTTGAGTTATGCTTTTTTTTGTCTCTTTTGTATTTGTTTATAATAACATTTTAAAGTAAAATCTGATTTAAAAAAAATTCTTTAACAGTCAGTGCAGCTCCCATTGAATACATTACGTTTCCCATAAAATGATAAAGCTTTACAGCATATTGTAAGCACTTAGAAAAAAAAAAAAAAAAAAAAAACCTCCAATATAAGATTCCACATCATAGCTATAAATCACATGAACAGAAACCAGCAACATAGTGTCTCCACCAATTTCCAGGGCATACCCACTACCAAGACATTCAATAATATTAGACACTTAATCTGATACAGTAGACATATGACTCACCCAACCTTGCCACACTTTATAAAATTTGGCTGGTACTCCTCTCTTTGCATATGTAGCTTTGTATAGAGGTAACATTTTATTATTAACGCCTTTCAGGTCCTTATGGAGGGGACCACTGATTTTTTTCCACTAAATAATAATTATTTTTCTGGCATAATAAAATGGTAGAGTGAGTAGTGTACGTATCACCTTCGTGGGAGCTAGTTAGTCAGTCAGGCTTAATAGACAAACTTTAGATTTTGCATTATAAACAAAAAAGAGCAACAATTTTGAAAAAAAAACACCATATTTTTTACTTTCTGCTATAAAACATTCCCAATAAAATTTTTTTAAAAATCTAATTTTTTTTATCAGTTTAGGCCAATTTGTATTCTGCTTTTTGGTAAAAAGAAAATCCTAAAAAAGCGTATTTTATTTGGTTTGCGCAAAAGTTATAGCCTTTACAAACTACGGGATAGATTTTTGGAATTTTTATTTATTTTTTTGTTTTTATTAGTAATGACTGCGATCAGCGTTTTTTAGCGGGACTGCGACATTGCAGGCGGACAGATCGGGCCCCTAACTAACATTTTTGACACTTTTTGGGGACCAGTGACATTAATACAGTAATCCGTGCTAAATATTATGCTCTGTTACTGTATAAATGACACTGGCAGGGAAGGGGTTAACACTGGGGGTGATCAAAGGGGTTAATGTGTACCCAAGTATGCTTACTAACTGTGTGGGGGGATGGTTCTGTGACAGGCACAGAGAGATCAGGGTTTCAGCTTAGCTGAAACTTCTGATCTCTCCCTGCCTGTCTGACAGAAGACTCGCCTGCTTTGTTTACACAAGCAGGCAGGTCTTCTGTCAGTTTATCCGATGATTTTGGGAGGGCGGCGGCAATCGCCGCCAATCCTCCCGCAGCCCTCCTCCCACTGTGTCAAAACACAGCGGAAGCGTGGCTTCGTCAGCCCGCGCACGCTGCCGAGACCTTGTGCATGAAATCACGTAAGACTACATGATTTTGCGCAGCCGAGCCGCCCTGCCACAGTAATACTACGGTGGGCGGTCAGCAAGAGGTTAAGATACAGTGGTGGTGGATGGGGGGATTATTTTAGTGAATCATGATAAAGTTTTGCCTTCAGTTCTACTTTAAGGCTCATCTGACCAGGAGATGTAATATTTTGTGAAATCTGCCCTAAGTAAAAATTTGCAGCTACTGGAACTTCTAAGGGAAAAAAAAAATTCTGCACAATAAATTTGGTTATTTATTGAGAAATCACTCTCATAAACACATCTTGAGATGTTGAAATAAATATATCTAACACAATACAAATCTGAAGCAGCGTTCTGCTTCTCTTTGACCTCAATTTATCAGCTGTAATAAAAAATTACTTCTCACATAGGCTGGGAGAAATACAAATTACCTTAAACTTGTTGTTTATATGAAGTGATCTTGAAATCTAAATGCATTTTCACAATAGCTGTAGTAATAGAGAGCTCTGTAAAACACTTTTAAGCTGAGCCTGCTTTATGAGGTTAATAACAATAAGCCTGTTTTTGAGATTGCATAGGAAAACATGTCAAACTGGAATCACTGCAATCCTCGGTCTTTAACAGAAAGCACATTATTAAGGCAATGCTGTATAAGATGTCTGAAGTCAAGTTTGGTTCCTTTTTTTGGGTATCCCGGAGTTTATGGTGCTTAAAGGGTAAGTCCCCCTTTTCATGAAAAATCAAACGATGAACTAATGTCATGTCAACTATCCCTCCAGACCCACGATGCCCCATGCTGCTGGTGTAGTACACTGTACACCGCAATACACAGCCCAAGGTTGAGTATGAATCATAATACTCGCAATGGCAAGTGCTGATTGGTCAGGACAGCCATATGACCATGCTGACCGATGAGAAGTGCATCTGAGGCTGGTAAGGTCCCGAAAGAAAAAAGCTCTTCTCATTGTGCTGACCAATGGTCACTTGCCATTGCGATGGATGCTAAATCCGGGGCAGTGTACAGTGTAGAGACCGCAACAGTGGCAGCATGGGGCATTATGACCACTATGCGCAATGGGGTCCAGAGGGGTGGCCAGGATATTTGGCATTAGTTCACCTTTTCATTTTTTGGGAAAATGGGAACCTACCCTTTAATGTCCTCTTTAAAGTTTCTAAAGCGATTGGAGCCAAATTCCTTCCACCCTACAAAGAGTTGAAAAAATCCATCGTTAGGTTTGGGGTGCTAGCACACTGAGCTGCTTGGGGGTCCTCAGCTAGTATTGTGCAAATGTTTTAGGCAGGTGTGAAGAAAGTGGAGAAAGGTGATTGTAAAGGCAGAAGGTTTTTTTTTTTTTCTTTTATCCAAATAACGTAGGGGGTTCTTTACTGTTAGGGCTACAAGACTGTGGAATTCTCTACCACAAGAAGTGGTTTCTGCGGGTAGTATGGTGGCTTTCAAAAGACTATTAGACGTACATCTAAAGGATCAGAACATTCAGGGGTATGTGAGATGATTACAGCCACACACACCTACACAGGTTGAACTGGATGGACTATTGTCTTTATTCAACCTCACCTACTATGTAACTATGTAAAAATACTTCCTATGCATTAAGATAAAAAACCTTCTGTGTGCAGCAGCCCACAAATTACTTACCTGAGCCCCATCTATATCCAGCGATGTTTCAGGAGAGACTCGGCTGCCAGGACTCTCCTCCTCATTGGCTAAAACAGTAGCAGAGTGCCATTGGCTCCCACTGCTGTCAATCAAAGTCAGTGAGCCAATGAGTTGAGAGAGGGAGCAGGGCCTAGCCACGGGTCCGTATCTGAATGGACACAGGGAGCTGTAGCTCGGCTCGGGTGTCTCCATGGCAAGATGCTCGGCTCAACAGGAAGGAGGGGCCAAGAGTGCCAAAGAGGGACCAGAGAAGAGGAGGATCGGGGCTGCTCTGTGCAAAACCACTGCACAGAGCAGGTAAGTATAACATGTTTGTTATTTTAAGCAAAAAAACTGAGACTTTAGTATCACTTTAAGGTCAGCATGCTTTCAAAAATATGTATTTAAATTGTTTATTTGAATCGCTTTACAGAATGCAAAGTGGGAGAACAGAAGAAAAATCAAAATCAAATCAATATTTGGCTTCAAACCAGCATCAGTTCTTAAGCTTGCACACTGTACAAAGTCAGGGATTGTGTAGGATTAGAGTCAGGTGTATGATTAACCAATTATACCAAGAAGGTTCTAATGATCATCAATTTAATATGTTGAATGAAACACAGTCATTAACTGAAACAGACACATGCGTGTAGGAGGCTTAAAATTGGGTGAGGAACAGCCAAACTCTACTACTAAGGTGAGGTTGAGGAAGACAGTTTCTATCAGCATTCTTAATGTACAATATTTTTTCACACCTGCCTAAAACTTTTGCACATTATTGTGTATGTATATATATATATATGTATATATATATATATATATATATATATATATATATATATGTGTGTGTGTATTATTTTTTTTAACAATACTGTAGCGTCTATTTTTAAAAGAATACCTGTGTGGATGTCTCAGCATTCGCACAGCTGTTGTGAATAATCCCTGTAATGTGTCTAAGAATTGTATTTCCTATGATTGTCAACTTCATCTATAGCCCATAACTCAGCATTTTCCTGATTGCGATGTATCAGGAAAATACCTCATTATAGCCACTTGATGGAGGAAATTCTCATAGGAAATTAAAATTTTACATACATTACAGGCACTTTTTGCAATGGCTGTGCGAATGCTGAGACATTCTGTGATACACATTACATTGCTAATGACAAAAAAAACAACTGTCATTTGCTTTCTGTGTGCCATCTTATGTAATTTGCTATGTGGCAGCTGATTTAATAGCAAGTCTGGAAATCTATAAATCCCATATACTCATTATTTATATAAATAGATGTATTAGGACCTAAATTCTTGTCTTGTTCCCCCTCCAGGATTACAGCCAAGCACAACCTATGACATCAATGTCCGGGCAGTGAGAGGAGCCAGGGAAGGAAAGGCCTCCACAGTTGTTGGTGTGACAGGTATGTTAATGTAGTAAATCAATCTCCCTTTCCTTCCAGGTATTTATAATATTCCATAGAGGACGGCTCTAGCCAAATAACTAATTACTGTTGAAAGACATCCAGAGGAAGTGTCCTACCTGTAAAAACATTTGAAAGGCAATGCACATAGTCTGTTCACCCTTGTGCTATATGCCTGCATAGCAAAAAGAAGCTGACAACACTTGTTAAAGCCAAAGCTTTGGAGAAAGTAAGAAAATGTTGACTCCCCTATAAGGTAATGTTTGCTGCCCATGTCCCGCTGGGGATATTTGCCCTCACTTCCTGTCCCAGAGACATATCAGGACATGGTAGAATCCAACATGAATAGAATTCCCATCTTAGTGAGCTGTCATAGCAACAGGTGTCCCCATTGGAGGATCTTCCCTGATCATTCCCAACTCTATCCAAAACAAAAAAGGAAAATCTGCACAACCAGTTTAGTGATCCAGGCACATACTCCAGATAGTACAGTCAGATCCTCAATTTTCCCTGTAGCAGCAGTGCAGCGTGGTCAAAAATCAAACAACCCTCGCCATCAGATTGGGCAGTAAAGGAGCAGCAACGCACTGCTGAGGTCATCTCTCTGCTCCCTCATGTCAGTATATTAACTTTAATCATGTATACCAGGGCTCTCTAAAATTTCCAAACAAGGGGCCAGTTTAGTGTCCTTCAGACTTTTGGGGGTCTGGACTGTGGCCATTGAGGGTAGAAAATGTCCTAATGTCTCAGCAGTGATGTTCATTTGCATAATGCCTGTGGTCAGTAGGAGGAGGTATAGAGCCCCGTTATTGGTATTACTGAGAGGAATAGTGCCCCGTCATTGGTATTACTGGGAGGAATAGTGCCCCGTCATTGGTATTACTGGGAGCAATAGTGACTTGTCATTGGTATTACTGGGAGGAATAGTGCCCTGTCATTGCTAACAGTGGGAAAAATAGTGCCCCATCGTTGGTATTACTGGGAGGAATAGTGCCCTGTCATTGGTATTACTGAGAGGAATAGTGTCCTGTCATTGGTATCATTGGGAGGAATAGTGCCCTGTCATTGGTATAACTGGGAGGAATAGTGCCCTGTCATTGGTATTACTAGGAGGAATAGTGTCCTGTCATTGGTATTACTGGGAGGAATAGTGCCCCGTCATTGGTATTACTAGGAGGAATAGTGTCCTGTCATTGGTATCACTGGGAGGAATAGTGCCCTGTCATTGGTAAAACTGGGAGGAATAGTGCCCTGTCATTGGTATTACTGGGAGGAATAGTGCCCTGTCATTGCTAACAGTGGGAAGAATAGTGCCCCATAGTTGGTATTACTGGGAGGAATAGTGCCCCGTCATTGGTATTACTGGGAGGAATAGTGCCCCGTCATTGGTATTACTGGGAGGAATAGTGCCCGTCATTGGTATTACTGGGAGGAATAGTGACTTGTCATTGGTATTACTGGGAGGAATAGTGCCCTGCCATTGCTAACAGTGGGAAGAATAGTGCCCCATCGTTGGTATTACTGGGAGGAATAGTGCCCTGTCATTGGTATTACTTGGAGGAAAAGTGCCCCGTCATTGGTATTACTGGGAGGAATAGTGCCCCATCATTGGTATTACTGAGAGGAATAGTGTCCTGTTATTGGTATCATTGGGAGGAATAGTGCCCTGTCATTGGTATTACTAGGAGGAATAGTGTACTGTCATTGGTATCACTGGGAGGAATAGTGCCCTGTCATTGGTATAACTGGGAGGAATAGTGCCCTGTCATTGGTATTACTCTGAGGAATAGTGCCCTGTCATTGGTATTACTGGAAGGAATAGTGCCCCGTCATTGCTAACAGTGGGAGGAATAGTGTCCCATCATTGGTGTCAGTGGGCGAAATAGTGCCCCACCATTGGTGTCCGTGGATGGAAAAGTGCCCCATCATTGATATTAGTGTTAGGAATTGTGCCGCAATGTTGGTGTTAGTGTTAGGAATATTGCCTCAAGTCAGTGGGAGGAGTAGTGCCCCAGGGGTTGGATAAAGGCTAGTAGTTTGGAGACCACTGTTGTATACCTACAACAAAAATTAATTTAATCAGCATGCTGCCTGTCCCTCTTTGTCTGGGTTCTGTTGTGCAGAAAATTACAGGAGGCTGATATCACACAACTACTGTTTACATTTGAAATGCATTTTTGAAAGAATACATATTTTGTATTACGTTACTTATGTTTTATGTTTTTGTTCTGCTTTCAAGACCAACCCCCCTTTTTTCCAAATTGTAATACAGTAGATCCTGACCTCTGTTGTCAGGCTTTCACTGCTGTCTAAGAACCCCTGGGGGCAATTTCCTGTTCTTTCTGACATCCATCAACTGCATAGGAAATAGAAAGTAATCTTCCGAGCGGGTAAAAAAGACAGCAACAAACACAAAACTCTGACAAACGTACTAACTCTTCCCCACTCTACTAAAATTGTAATTGCTGTCTGTGAGAGCACCATTGAGATTTACCAGTGCTTTCTCTTCTGACACTCATCAAATAGACAGTTAGGGGAATCTCTCCATTGAGAACACATACAGCAATCAAAATTTCACAATAGTTTTAATCCATCCAACTCTAGGCAAAAAAAGTAAAAAAATTACTGATGTTGGATGCTGAGCTTTACACAGCCTTTTTATTTTTTTTAAATCTGTTTATTGAATTTTAACGTCATAAACAGACATAAAACATAAAGATAAGTTCCTCACACCGACGGAACCCTCGTAGGGCTCCTAAAGCAGAAGACATTACAAGGAGTAAAAATATCCAAGAAAAGAGGGTTACACCAGTGGTGCATATGCAGGGGCGGACTGAGAACCCTCAGGCAAAATAAATGCTTCCAGGCCCCACCCATGTTCCACCTCTGGCCACACCCTTGCCATGCCTCCATCCACACCCACATCCCACCTCCAGCCACACCCACAATAAAACAATACAACATAGCTCTCTGATACCTAGGCCAAGTTGGCTCCTCTTACCTAATTACGGTTGCTAGCTGGCAGGCTGTGGTCTTGCTGGCTATGGCTGGCAGGCTGTGGTCTTGCTGGCTATGGGTGGCAGGCTGTGGTCTTGCTGGCTATGGCTGGCAGGCTGTGGTTTTGCTGGCTACCGCTGGCTGGCAGGCTGTGGCTTGCTGGCTGTGGGCCTGTGGCTTGCTGGCTGTGGGCCTGTGGCTGGCACTGGCAGGCTTGCTGGCTGGCAGGTTGTGGCTTGCTTGCTGGCTGGCTGGCTGGCAGGCTGTGGCTTGCTGGCTGCGGGCCTGTGGCTTGCTGGCCGTGGGCCTGTGGCTGGCACTGGCAGGCTGGCTGGCTGGCAGGCTGTGGTTTGCTGGCTGTCTAGCAGGCTGTGGCTTGCTGGCTGTGGGCCTGTGACTTGCTGGCTGTGGGCCTGTGGCTGGCACTAGCAGGCTTGCTGGCTGGCTGGCAGGCTGTGGCTTACTGGTTGAGGGCCTGTGGCTTGCTGGCTGTGGGCCTGTGGCTGGCACTGGCAGGCTTGCTGGCAGGCTGTGGCTTGCTAGCTGGCTGGCAGGTTGTGGCTTGCTGGCTGTGGGCCTGTGGCTTGCTGGCTGTGGACCTGTGGCTGGCATTGGCAGGTTAGCTGGCTGGCCGTAGACTAACAAGTAGGCCTGTCTGTGTCTGTGTGGCATGCCGCTTGCTTCTTTTGTTTACTGAAGTCCGACTGGCCTCTGCCGCCTGTGGAGGCGGCGCACGTCGATGCCCGACTGCTCAGTCTGCCCCTGGGCATAAGGCATGGTTCCTTGAGTACAGTAGCAGCATAATAACAGGTAAGTATGAACAGATCATAGACTTGAGATGACACCATGGCGGGAGGGTACCCCAATTGGAGTACATTAGAACAAGACACATCATTCTGTGGACATATCGGCAGCCGTGGAAGGCTCTGCTAACCATTTTGACCAGATCCTATCATATTTTTTGGAGCAGCCTCTGTTGGCATAAGTATCCTTGTAGAGCGGTAGGCTGTTATTGACCAGTTGCTTCAAGGAAAATAGGAGAGGGGGAGGTCTTTTCCAGTGTAGAGCAATAACTTTCTGTGCATAAAATAGAAGCAGACTAACCAAAGTTCACACAGCCACTGTGGGTAATACCTTTTCAACCACACCCAAAATACAAATGAACATTGTAGGTTTCAAAGGAATGGGGATAACTAAATTTGTTATAGGCAACACTTCTTCTCAGAATTTATTTATCATACAGGAACCCCTTCACACCTCCAGCACTCAGGGGAGCAAGATGAATTTATTTAATGCAATCTATAGGGAGTGAAATAGGCACAATGAACCAGTTTGATTTGAATGAAATGGTCTCTTAAAGAGACTAGAGATCTAAAGGGAAAATCCCATATATCATCTCAAATGTCATTGTCAAGTTTCAGTACATCTTGTAACCATCTAGCCCTAAGGGTTAGGATTTCTAGGGTGCAGATCCATCAACAGGGCTATGGAAGGGCCATTCGTTGTAATTAACAAAGAATGCAACGTGCAAACACAGGGGTCCTGTTAGCCAGCTGGGAAGATTTTGAAGGTGAGGCTATGTGCTACTAGGCAGACCACCCAGAGAAGGCCTTCACAGTTTGGGTAGGTAAAGCTCATCAGCAAAATGCTGAGCACCCTCTTATCCTTTCTGTTGGTGTACACAACTAAAAAATCATAGAATAACACACTTCATATTTCTCCTAATGCTGTAAGTGCATCGTGGTCCAAGTCATATTATGCCCAGCGCCATCGTCTACATGTAGTAGTGACCTAAGAGTTCCACTTTATTTCTTTAACAACGTTAGCTCCAGAAGGTTTTACCCCCTTAATGACCAGACCATTTTTTGCAATTCGGCACTGCGTTACTTTAACGAAAAATTGCGCGGTCGTGCAATGCTGTACCCAAATACAATTGACGCCCTTTCTTTCCCCGCAAATAGAGCTTTCTTTTGGTGGTATCTGATCACCTCTGCGGTTTTTAGATTTAGCGCTATAAACAAAAAAATAGTTGCAATTTTGAAAAAAAAACACAATATTTTTTACTTTCTTCTATAAAGCATTCCTAATAAAAAAATGTAAAAAAAATCTAATTTTTGTAATCATTTTAGGCCAATTTGTATTCTACATATTTATGGTAAAAAAAAAAATCCCAAAAAGCATATTTTAATTGGTTTGCACAAAAGGTATAGCGTTTACCAACTACGGGATAGATTTGTGGACTTTTTTTTTTATTGGTAATGGCGGCGATCTGCAATTTTTAGCGGGACTGCGACATTGCAGCGGACAGATCAGGCCCCTAACTGACATTTTTGACACTTTGTGGAGACTAGTGACATTAATACAGTAATCAGCACTAAATAATAAGCACTGTTACTGTATAAATGACACTGGCAGAGAAGGGGTTAACATTGGGGGGGATCAAAGGGGTTAATGTATGCCTAACTGTGCTTACTAACTGTGTGGGGGATGGTTCTGTGACAGGCACAGTGAGATCGGGGTTTCAGCTAAGCTGAAACTCCTGATCTCTCCCTGCCTGTGTGACAGAAGACCCGTCTGTTTTGTTTACATCTTCTGTCAGTTTCTCTGACGATCGTTGGAGGCCGGTGGGGATCACCACTGCTTCTCCCGCGGGCTGCCTCCTGCTGTGTCTAATCGCACTAGGAGCGCGGCTCCGGCGGTGCGTGCCGCCGAGACCGCATGCACATAGTCACGTAGATATACGTGATTATGCACAGCCAAGCCGTCGTGCCACAGTATATCTGCGTGGGGCAGTCGGCAATTGGTTAATATGGGAGTTTTGATATTTTATATTTTTATTTTGCTTTTATAAAAACTGAAGCAAAACTACAGCTATAGGTTAGAATGCCAGCCAACACCTATTTGAGGTCAAGATTAGAACCGGTGCTAACAGTGCTGTTGTAAAAAGTTAAATCTGAATGGCTGGTACAGGAATCCGCTTCCACCTTCCAAGTCAGGCGCACTGACTCACCCGCTCAGTGGATACACTGGCTGGATATTTATTTTATGACCTATCATACACTCTGAGCAAATTTCATCAATGAATATTACATGAGGATGTCACACAATGTTAATACAGCTCTTATATCCCGTCATGTAAAGATTACAGCACAGCTGTTCCATTGACATACACTTCTCTATCTCCTTGCGTGTAAATTTAGATTGAAGCTGTTGAGAGCGATAGTTTTCAGCTTGTGTGCGATTCTTCATTAAACAATACTATTTACTCAGCCAGCGCCTTATGAAAATGCCATATTTACAATATCTCTCCCCAAGCTCACAAGAACTCATGGGCACCGTAGCGTATATATCAGGAGCAACCTCTGCCTTGTACATCAGTCAGATAAGCATCACCAATGCCGCAGTCTTGTACAATTTCATTATTTGTGTTTTCCCATCTCAGGCTTTGGCTCCTCTCCATAAATCTTTGAATTATGCATCTTTTAACTCCCTAGGTGAAGAAATTGTGTTGGCTTCCAGTAAAGGCTGACTTTGCCCAAGCCACTAAATAATCCTAATAAGTTTTTTATATACTGTAGTCAGCCGTGTAAATATACTTGTGCTAATTAAATTAATTAAGAAAACTGGTGCATAATAAAACAAGTGATTTAATGCGGGAAGAAAGATGCATGAGGGTGCTTGCAATCATTACATGCTGGTTTATGATAAAGGATGAAAAGTACATCCAATGAACACAAATAGAAAAGAGCAAAATAAACTGTGCATAATATAAAAAGCATACATTCTATTTTGAATTGCTAAAAGACCCAAGCTGTCATCTGGCAAATCTGGCATTTGTTATAAGGCCTAGTGTGCTTGAAATTAAAGGTCATTTAACCACTTCAGCCCCGGAAGGTTTTACCCACTTCCTGACGAGGCCCTATTTTGCGTTTTGGCACTGCGTTACTTTGCGACGCTGTACCCAAACAAAATTTTTTTCCCACAAATAGAGCTTTCTTTTGGTGGTATTTGATCACCTGTGCGATTTTTATTTTTTGCGCTATAAACAAAAAAAGAGCGACAATTGTGAAAAAAAAAAAAAAAAACAATATTTTTCACATTCTGCTATATGACAAAAAATGTAAAAATCAAATTTTTTTTTAACATTCTAGGCCAATCTGTTTTCTGCTACATATTTTTGGTTAAAAAAATTGCAATAAGCATATGTTGACTGGTTTGTGCAAAAGTTATCGTGTCTACCAACTACGGGAAAGATTTATGTCATTTTTATTGTTTTATTTTTTTTTTTACTAGTAATGGCGGCGATCTGCGATTTTTTGCGGGACTGGGACATTGTGGCGGACAGATCGGACCCCTAACTGACATTTTGACACTTTTGGGGGTACCAGTGACATTACTACAGTAATCAGTGCTAAAAATATGCAATGTTACTGTAATAATGACACTGGCAGGGAAGGGGTTAACTTTATTGATGATCAAGGGGTTAATGTATGCCTGGTGCTTACTGACATGTGTGGGGGGAGGGGACTGTGTGACACAGGGACACATCGCAGGTTTAGCTAAGCTATGCTAAATCCTGTAATCTGTCCCTGCCTGTCACATAGGAGATCCACCCACTTTGTTTACACAAGCGGGCGGATCTCCTCACTCGATCCCCGACAATCGGGAAGAGCGGCGGTGATCACCGCCTCTCCTCCCCTGGCCCGACTCCCGCTGTGTCTGGGGGGGGGGGGTCTGTGACAGGCACAGACAGATCGCAAATTTCAGCTTAGCTGAAACTGATGATCTGTCCCTGCCTGTCTCACAGAAGATCTGCCTGCTTTGTTTACATAAGCAGGCAGGTCTTCTCTCTGTTTCTCGGACGATCGGGGGAGGAAGGCTGCAATCGCCACCTCTCCTCCCGCGGCCCCCCTCCCGCTGTGTCTAAATCACATGCACTCCAGTCAGGTAGTATTACGTGACTGAACACAGGGGAGCCGCACTGCCGAAATAATATTACTGTGGGTGGTCGGCAAGCAGTTAAACCAGAGGTCTCCAAACAACAGACCATGAGCCAAATCCGGCCTGCTACTAAATTTCTTCCGGCCTTCTGATGTAGGAGGGGACTGTGATGGGGACCCTGATGTAAGGAGGGGCTACATTAGGGACTCTCATGTAAGGAATGGTTCTGATGTAAAGGGGGACTCCTCTGATGTAAGGGGGCTCAGATGGGGACACTGCTGTAAGGCAGGACTTACCAGGAACTCTCATGCAAGGGGGGACACTGATTGGGACTTATTTTGATTTTCTTTGCTTTGTTTTACTGACACTTTTTTTTTTTCTGTTCTAAATCAAGGTAAAAAGTATTTATTAATTTTAATTTGTTTCCTTTGTTTAAAAAAACTGATTTTATTTGGCTCTTGAACATTAAAATAAAATATACAATGTGGCCCTCATACGGAAAAGTTTGGAGACCCCTAATCTAAACATTTTTGTACATGAACACTAACCTCAATATATTTAGTACTTCTGTGTCAAGTGCAGATGAGTGCATATGGTACCCACAATTTAATGTGTCCACACTAAGATACAGGACCATTCTCCAGACCTGCATCAGCCTCCTCTATCTCGGTTCTTTTTCATGAACCTGCTCCCTCCTACATGACATTATACCCAAATGTTGGACTAGGTCACATTGCCAACTTATGATTGATTTATCCCAATTCAGAATGTTTAAAAAAAGAACTTCAGCCAAAAACAATAAGAATAAAAATTATTAGCCTGTGCAAAAAAAAAAAAAAGATTTAGATATTTCCCCCATAGTACTTTCTTCTGCCACTAGATGTCCTCAGTCTGATGTCAAAGTTCTCCTGGACCCACCCGACTGATACCAGGTTAAAATCAGATACTTATACTCTTTACGTTAGAAAAAGCATTTATTGAGGAATTAATGATTACAGCGCTGAATTAATTTATGTTTAGCACTACCCCCGCAGGGACTGCTGGATATTGACTCTGCGAGCTCCCATGGTTACCAGCACACGGTTATGATTAGATAAAGTTCCTAGATCCCTCTTTGCTTCTGTTGGCTCTTGAAAAAAATAGGGGTGTTGGTTTTTTGTTGTTTATTGGTAATTGGGATAGGAGAAGGGAATAGTGGGATACTCCAATTGAACTATTCACATAGATGAGGACTTCTACCTTCAGAACTTCTTTAGTACTTAGGAACAGCCAGGCTGTTATTCCAGATAAAAAGACAAGGCGCCTCTAAGTGCAGTAGGCTCTGAGTATTTATTAGGTTAAAAGTATAAAAGCACTCACATTTGGTTAATGTGACATGGGCATAGCAAAGATCTGTCTGGAGTCTTCCTGGACTCTTCCTGGAGTCTTCCTGTGCTCGTCAGACCTCCCAGGGAGGTCTGACGAAGGAGCTGAGCTCCGAAACATGTAACCGCCCACCACCCGCTCTATTGGACACCAGCTGCTGCGTCCACACCCTGCCTTCAGGAAATCTCATGCCGACCAGGCTGAGACACAGATGAAAGGACGCATCTACAGGAAGCAGATCAACGGATGTCCTCATTGCAACCACTCAGCACAGCGGATAGGAAGACTCCAGACAGATCTTTGCTATGCCCATGTCACATTAACCAAATGTGAGTGCTTTTATACTTTTAAGCTAATAAATACTCAGAGCCTACTGCACTTAGAGGCGCCTTGTCTTTTTATCTTTATCACTTTCAGAGCAGCTTCTCCTCTCCAGTGCTGCCGAATTGCAGTGTCTCACCTAAAGCCTGCTGTATTCCACGGAAGCGCCCATACAACAAACCCTTTTTAGGCTGTTATTCCACACTGCCACAGGTGTAGAAAGGGTTAAGTCTCTTGCTCTCTTTACTATCTGACAACTTGGTGAACGATATCTTATCTTCAGGACACTCTCACTAGCATCCCCTTTCAGCTGACACCCATCCACTGACTATCCTAGGAGCAGGTGTGGTCCCCCTCAGGTCAGGCCCCTTGACACAAGACTCTGTACTCACTGTACTGCAGAGACAGATCCTCCAGTGCCTCCCCTCTCAGTCAGGTTCCCTGGACCTCTGGGTTCAGCTCCTTACTGCTATTTTCCAGGCCCTCAAGATGACTCCCTGAGGCCGCATAGCACCTCTACAGAGGAGGAGGAGGCAGCCGCCCCCTCCCTCCCGGACTCCTCTCCCCAGCGAAAGACCTCAAGCACATGTGCCCCTGACTTTTATACAGTTTACCAAAATGCACCAAGGCAACTTTCCCTCTGCCAATCATCAGGACTGTATCAAAAGCCTATGAACCCATTCGTCAGGTTTCCTCCCACTGTCCATCATGCCTCCCTATTGGACAAGTGTGAAACACTCTCTAGAATGAATGAATTACATGCTGAGCACAATGAGCAGACCTCACTAACCAATCCTGTTCTCTGGTAGGCAGAGAACGATATAGATTTACCTGCAGCCCCTCTGGTAAGCAGACTGAGCTCAAACTATACTTTCTCACTAGCACCCACCTAGGAGGATACTACATATGTATTTTATATCATAAGAAAGAAAAAGCTATGAAAGGGAGTTAAAGGGACTATAAGGAGAATGAATGGAATACTTCACAAGCACATAATAATTTGAATCACTTTCATAAAAACCAGGCAAAGGCCTTTTATAGTAACTTTATGAATTTTAATTGGGATTTTATAGCCATCACAGCCCTGAATCCTCCGACTAATATATACATTGCCTGTTCTGTCTACATTTAATTATTCCATTTATTGCATACTAAATTATTTTTTTGCAACCCTATCACAAAAATGAAACTTTTCATTAAAGATCAACCTATAAAGAAGAGAGTCAATAGTTATCTCTCCCTGTGCCTGCACCGATAAACAGATTTGATGAAGAGGAATTGTCCATTGACCTTTCTTCAGAAACCAACACAGCATCGACTTCCCGTGTCCCCTGCTGCACAATGTGGTTACTCCCATTGATCCCTATGTCACTACGCAATACAATAATAGAAGAACCACTGAGTACAATTTGTGGATATGGAAGGGTGAATCAATCCACTTTTGTGGAGAAAAAACACTCTCCTGTGGGTGGTCAATGCACTTTTCAGGGATTTTAACAAACTTTGCTGCAGATTACTACCCGTTTCTGCTCTGGAAAAAAAAGCTGTTTGTCCCACTGGGGGGGGGGGGGGGGGGGGGATTTACTAAAACTGGAGAGTACAAAATCTGGTGCAGCTTTGCATAGAAACCAATCAGCTTTCAAGTTTTATTGTCAAAGCTTAACTGAACAAGCTGGAGTTAGGAGCTGATTGGCTATAATGCGCAGCTGCACCAGATTTTGAGTGCTCCAGGTTTAGTAAATCTCCCACACTGTGTCTTTTGGATGCTGTCTCTGAATGGGAGTGGCTAATTTGTTTTAATCAGCTGGTGCACTTTCTATGTTCTGGTGAGAAACGTAGTGTCTGCATCTATTTAGAAGTGGTTAACCGGGAGGGTCTCACTAAAAGGAAATTTCTGCTGCAAAGGATGCCTAAAACTTGATTTTAGACTATCTTTGTGAAAAGTTCTTACCCCAGGCAGGTGAAAATTACAGTTCTGGGGGCGTTCTGTGCACAGCTGTGTACAGAACACCTCCAGGTTGCCATATTGCATTGCCAATTTTAGAGAAAATGACAACACTGCTTGAAAAGAAAAGGTAATTTTATTAACATTCAGTTACAACATGGCTTGTATAGCTATTGCTTATACTATATATATATATATTTTTTTCATTTGCTACTTTATTTCAACGAAAGTGGAGTTACCCTTCAATATGCAAACTAACAGATCTTCTATGTAGACACCCAGTTTTATTTGTGAAAGATTTTCATTTTTATAAAATTACATCATGTGCCTTATAGATGTAAATATGGTATTTGTAGACATTTTTCAAAAACTGGAAGTCGGGAACAGTTGATGCAGTTTTTTAATGTTAGAGCTATTTTTTTATGTCTTTAATAATTTAGGTAGAAATACAAGTAGTAGTAAATGAAAAATATCATGTAAGCTACGACAAGCATCACAATACAAAATAATGTAGTCTTACAAAATTTTCATCAAAGTCCTCATTTAACAGGGCAAATAGTGCCATCTGTCCATTTATAATTAGCTTTTCAAGGGGTCTCAACAGGGTATTTAAGTGAACCAGCACTTTATAATAAATGAAATGGGGTCATGTATTCATATTTCTGAGGCTCTGTAATGTGCCTGGACAGTGATAAAACTTTATTGAGTGGAATAAAAATATGAACTTGGTCAACAGTAATAAATGCTCTAAAATTGAAATGGGTGATATGGTTACATAAAAAATATTGCAATAGTTTGTATAATCACCTTTTTTTTTAGTTTTGAATAGAAAAGTGAGGAGTTAGATTGTCTGTAAGATTTTTTTTTCTGTCTATGTCCCCACTTGGGGATTAAATCTCTCTATTGGTCCTTGTGATCATCACCCTCTCTATCGGTCCAGTAAATGCCTACCACTACCAACAGTGATTATATATATATATATATATATATATATATATATATATATATATATATATATATATTTATATATATTTTTTTATTTTATTTTTTTATATATATATATACAGTGGGTACGGAAAGTATTCAGACCCCCTTAAATTTTTCACTCTTTGTTATATTGCAGCCATTTGCTAAAATCATTTAGGTTCATTCTTCTTCCTCATGAATGTACACATAGCACCCCGTACTGACAGAAAAACACAGAATTGTTGACATTGTTGCAGATTTATTAAAAAAGAAAAACTGAAATATCACATGGTCCTAAGTATTCAGACCCTTTGCTCAGTATTTAGTAGAAGCCCCCTTTTGATCTAATACAGCGAGGAGTCTTTTTGGGAAAGATGCAACAAGTCTTTCACACCTGGATTTGGGGATCCTCTGCCATTCCTCCTTGCAGATCCTCTCCAGTTCTGTCAGGTTGGATGGTAAACGTTGGTGGACAGACATTTTTAGGTCTCTCCAGAGATGCTCAATTGGGTTTAAGTCAGGGCTCTGGCTGGGCCATTCAAGAACAGTCACGGAGTTGTTGTGAAGCCACTCCTTCGTTATTTTAGCTGTGTGCTTAGGGTCATTGTCTTGTTGGAAGGTAAACCTTCGGCCCAGTCTGAGGTTCAGAGCACTCTGGAGAAGGTTTTTGTCCAGGATATCCCTGTACTTGGCCGCATTCATCTTTCCCTCGATTGCAACCAGTCGTCCTGTCCCTGCAGCTTAAAAACACCCCCACAGCACGATGCTGCCACCACCATGCTTCGCTGTTGGGACTGTATTGGACAGGTGATGAGCAGTGCCTGGTTTTCTCCACACAAACCGCTTAGAATTAAGGCCAAAAAGTTCTATTTCGGTCTCATCAGACCAGAGAATCTTATTTCTCACCATCTTGGAGTCCTTCAGGTGTTTTTTAGCAAACTCCATGCGGGCTTTCATGTGTCTTACACTGAGGAGAGGCTTCCGTCGGGCCACTCTGCCATAAAGCCCCGACTGGTGGAGGGCTGCAGTGATGGTTGACTTTCTACAACTTTCTCCCATCTCCTGACTGCATCTCTGGAGCTCAGCCACAGTGATCTTTGGGTTCTTCTTTACCTCTCTCACCAAGGCTCTTCTCCCCCGATAGCTCAGTTTGGCCGGACGGCCAGCTCTAGGAAGGGTTCTGGTCATCCCAAACGTCTTCCATTTGAGGATTATGGAGGCCACTGTGCTCTTAGGAACCTTAAGTGCAGCAGAAATCTTTTTGTAACCTTGGCCAGATCTGTGCCTTGCCACAATTCTGTCTCTGAGCTCTTCAGGCAGTTCCTTTGACCTCATGATTCTCATTTGCTCTGACATGCATTGTGATCTGGAAGGTCTTATATAGACAGGTGTGTGGCTTTCCTAATCAAGTCCAATCAGTATAATCAAACACAGCTGGACTCAAATGAAGGTGTAGAACCATCTCAAGGATGATCAGAAGAAATGGAAAGCACCTGAGTTAAATATATGAGTGTCACAGCAAAGGGTCTGAATACTTAGGACCATGTGATATTTCAGTTTTTCTTTTTTAATAAATCTGCAATAATGTCAACAATTCTGTGTTTTTCTGTCAGTATGGGGTGCTATGTGTACATTCATGAGGAAGAAGAATGAACCTAAATGATTTTAGCAAATGGCTGCAATATAACAAAGAGTGAAAAATTTAAGGGGGTCTGAATACTTTCCGTACCCACTGTATATATAAAAAAAAATTGTATTAACACCAAAGCAGCTGAAACTGATTAACAACCATCTCTAAACTGACCAGATCAATATCCCAGGAGTTGAATTAACTTAATGCTATACTCTGATTAAAAAGTGTTTCTTACATTTGCGTCCTTTCAGTTCTGTTCCGTTTTTTGCAACGGAACAGAACCCTATTTTTCTTTCGTTATAAAAATGGAACGGATGCAAAATCGGATGTCAGCGGTGTCATCCGCTGACATCCGCAATCCCCATAGACATACATTATGTCCGTATATCATCCGCAAGCGGATGGGATGATATGCGGACATACGGAGTGGATGACACAAGTGTCATTCGTGTCCGTGAAAAAAAAAAGTGCCACAGCGGAAGAAGACATCGGAGCGGCCGTGTGAAAGAGCCCTTAAACTACGTAAGGAGTTATTTACTGTTAGTGCGATAAGGATGTGGAATTCTCTTCCACAAGCAGTGGTATCAGCAAGGAGCATCGATAGCTTCAAAAAACTATTAGATGGGCACCTTAAAGACCACAACATACAGGGTATACAGTGTATGGTTAGCAGCAAACACACACACACATTATAGGTTGAACTGTATGGACTAATATATTTTTTCAATCT
This sequence comes from Pelophylax lessonae, assembly GCF_965119305.1. Lineage (NCBI taxonomy): Eukaryota > Metazoa > Chordata > Amphibia > Anura > Ranidae > Pelophylax > Pelophylax lessonae. Next base: position 234,650,792 of record NC_138775.1, on the reverse strand, counting down.
CACTAACTATGTAACTATGGAGTGCAACTGCACTTTGCAAAGTGCACAGTCTATTTGACAGTCTATTTGCCTTTAGTAAATCAACCCCAAAGATTCTGATGGTGACCCCTCAGGGGATGGTGTGGTCCTCTGTGCATTATGTGATAACCATGCACAACTCCCTGCAAAGTATTCTGATTATGTTGTTTGAAGTTTCTCTGTTATGTGCTTTTACTGAATTGTTCTTTATTCTGTGCACAAAAAAAAAATACTGAAAATTATTTTTTTTTAAAATAGCATTAACAGGTTAAAGCTTATATGAGATTTTAGTAATTGGATTTACATCTTCTTTATGCAAACAGCTAATCCTGTCCTGGAAGCATTGCCATTGTTCTAAAATCAGAATGTCCGCTCAATGCACCATAATTAGAGCTTTATATAATTTTCCCATGATCCCGAACAGCCAGATCATTCAACTGTGAGCAAGCACAGAAAATATTCCCCACGGCCATTGCCCGTGGCTGCTTTTTCATTTGTGATTTGTGAATATTACAATAGCTTTTTTTTTTTTTTTTATCACGGCAAATTTCATTTTATCTTTCGTTATGTATTAAAGAAATGACTACTATCTCAGACAAACCATCACAGGCAAAATTCCTAACAGGTTTGTGCAAATCATGTACAAGTGACAGCTCTGGGTATTGTACAGCTATTGATGAGTTGCAGAATACAACGCACCATTTTTATGTCACTTTGGGTAATTTGTTTGAAAATAAAGTGGCAGCTTGCAGTAAGCGATACAAGACAGAAGGCATAAAAGCATAACCTATCTAAAACAGGGAGAGATGTGCAAGTGATTGTCTTGATCTATAGTCATGGATATGTATGGAAGATAACATTAACTGCTGTTGTAATGTGTTCGAAGTGCTAAAACACTGCAATAACAATTACTGCCAATCACAACCCATCTCTTGCTTCTCAAGCTTATTTCGCAGGGGTTAGTATTTGATTTGGTGCTTTCCTTTAGACCTCACATTTCCAGAATAGCTACCTCTCACCTGGCAAGAGACACATTGTCATCTTAGGGCAGCCATGCACACATTCTTTGTCATTTTTTGGTGAGATACTCCCTAAGTCATTTCTAAACAGATGCAGACACTGCAACTTTTCTCATCAAAACACGAAAAGTACATCAGCTGATTAAAATAAATGAGTCACTCCCATTCAGAATCAATATCTGAGGACACAAAATGGAGCAAACAGCTTTTTCTCCAGAGCAGAAACAGGTAAGAATTGGAAACAATGTTTGTTAAAATCCTTGCAATGTACATAGATCACCCAGAGGAGAATGTTTCCTTTTTGTTCTCAACAGAAGTGGAATTACTGCTTTATATATATATATATATATATATATATATATATATATATATATATATATATATATATATATATATATATATATATATAGATAGATACACAATGAGAAAATGTTATATCAAGGTTATTCTTTTTGTGTTCTATGTGAATGTCTAACAATATATATATAATGGTTTTCAGGAATTGATGGTCCCAAAAACTTGAAGGCAACAGATGTGGGAGAGGACATTGCTACCCTATCCTGGGAGGCAGCGCGCGCACAGATAGACAAATATATATTGACATATTCCGGACTTGATGGGCACAGTGATGAGGTGACTGTGGGCAAGGATAAGACCACCACTACATTGACCGGCCTTACTCCAGGCATGGAATACATCTTCCATGTATGGGCGGAGAAGGGCAGCAAGAGGAGCAGGAGGGCATCTGTAACCGCTGTGACAGGTGTGTTTTATTACAAATCCAAGCGCATCATGGTCATTGAACTCCATGCTTCATCTCATATGTGAGCCAATGTTGTATCACTCAATAGAAAAATAGGCCATCAGCTTATATACAGTCAGAGAGCTGCAATTGGTAGGGGGTCCTTTATAAATTCTCTAGCATTTATCTTTTCATCCATGTGGTACCTTGGTTAGTTAACTGAAACACTGATTAAAGGAAAGTGAACTCCAGAAGCTGTGATTTAAAAAAAAGGCAGGCAAAAGACAAAGGACTAGACGTAGGTATTGCCTGCGGTCTCCCTGCAGCTGATCTTTCCCTATTTCTGAATAACGGGCCTTGCTATGGACTGTATGTTTGTGTGGAGGTGGCCATCTTGATAGAGGCAAGGCTTTGTTTCTTCATATCAGAGCCTCCAACCAAAAAGGACAGTGAACAGCACAAAAATGAAATCACCAAATCTTACTCCAAATCTCATAGCAGTGCCTGAGGCTAGATAAACACGATCAGTTTTTTTTTCATTCAACCCGAAAAGAAAAAACCAAGGAGCTTAGGAGGAGCTTGCTGTACTAACTATGTTTGTACGGCAAACTCAACTCTTAACTATTGTGTATTGTGGATTGCCCCACCTCCTCCAAAACACACTGGTCAGCACTCACAGCCATTGGCTTTCAGCGCTAATCGGATCCCATCATGCCCATTCATCAAAAGCCTGTCGGACAGGCTGGTGTACACTGAATGTGGGCCAGTTGCTGTGGAACCAGGCTTACATCTCACATTGCAGACATACAGCTTTGAGGCCGATAGACATGAGTGCCTAGGCACACTCACATACCAGAAAGTGTTTTGCTATGTTTCAGGAGAAATTCCAGACAAAATGTGGATTGTTCAAGGTATTGTTTGGGCACAATTAACATCATGTTCCCCATAACATAGCAAGTCCTAACTTTTTGAGTTTAGTTCCACTTTAAGGAAATATTACTAAATATCTAAAATAAGGCACAAAAACAAATGTGGACAAGGAAACGTGTCTTCAAGTGTTACAGTTGTCTGATCTTTTTTTTGGCTAATGCCCGAAATATATTTCCTTAATTATCTGAAGCATGGGTCTTTCCTTGTGTTTTTACAAATGTCCAAACCTCCTATGTCAGAGTTTCTGGAAACAGAAAATGATTACTGAATATGCTATCATTGTATATATTTAATCATTCTTTTCTAGATATTGATGCACCTACAAACCTGCAAGCCTCTGAAATTACACAGACAGAAGCCACCTTAACATGGACTCCCCCTGTTGCACAAATTGATGGTTACATACTAGTCTACGTGGATGGCGATGGTAACCGTCAGGTAATCAGAAAACAGAGTTAAAGTATCTAATGAAAGAAATAACAAAGCCACGTAGCAAACAAGACCCAATTGCTGCAGCATTGTTGAACCTCTGATTCACATTACCTAATCCCATACAATAGTGACGTCATCATGCCAGTGTTCATAGTGTTGCCAGTGTTCTAAAATTTAGTCGGACCCATGAAAATTCCAGACCCTCGTCACTTCCGGTGATACGAGTCACCACCAGCTCATTGCGAGCCCCGGTGCGCATGCGCACAAGACATTTTCCAGGTCCGATGAGATTTTAAGACTTTGCTAACAGCTGACTGAGGAGGAGGAGGGGCTGAGGTAGGACGACAACACCGCCGCATCATCGAGCAAGGAACATGTTGCAGAGCTGACTTAGAGGGGACTGTCCGTCCCGAGGAGGTGGGAAGGAAGTGAATATATATAATTTTAGAACACCTCCTGAGGTCCCTAGACTTTCGCCCTCACATAGAGCCACTTCCGCTTGTTCTCCCGATACTTCCGCCCTTACTGACACATACCTCCGCCTAAAGTCCATAGACTTCTGCCCTCACATAGAAGTGAATTCCGCATTCTCTATGGAAACTAATAGAGAACTCCTCTAAGTCAGCTCTGCAACATGTTCCTTGCTCGATGATGCGGCGGTGTTGTAAAATTTTTCCGCGGCGGTGTTGTCGTCCTACCTTAGCCCCTCCTCCTCCTCTCAGTCAGCTGTTAGCAAAGTCTGAAAATCTCATCGGACCTGGAAAATGTCTTGTGCGCATGCGCACTGGGGCTCGCAACAGCTGCTGGTGGTGACGTAGAATAACCGGAAGTGACGAGGGTCCTGAATTTTCACGGGTCAGACTAAATTTTAGAACGCCGGCCAGGATACTCACACCCACCAGTCACCAGAGAAAGGGGATTATGTAGGGGGGTTTGCAGTGATACGAATGAATAGAAATGCTAAAAAAAGGAATTATATGGCATTTTCATACTACTTTACTTCTACTTTACTACAATCACTAAAATGTGGAAAGGCAACATTGTAAAAAACTGTGAAAGACTTATGAAAATTGCGTTACGGTAAACAACAGTAACTGAAAATATGCACCTGCTGAATATATACTGTTGTTCTTCACTTTAATGTTCACCTAATCGTCTTGCGTCTGGAACCCATAGAGTGAAAATGAGTGAAATGCAAGATGTACAAGCCAGTAAAAAATGTCCTGTTTTTTCCAGAGTTCCTGTATACTATACTGTATTATTCATGTATTATAATGGCGCTCAAATTCTGATAAAATTGCAGATTTTGCCTTCCAAACCCTCTTAAAATGTCAGTAACTGCAGCCCTTTTTTTGGCTTCTAGGGGAAACAAAAGCAACCCATAGATGTAAACAAATATTACTGTTCTCTACTTAACCCCCAGTGGTTTTATTTCCTATTATGAGGCCTGCTTTATGTACAGACACATAAAAATATGATTGAGCGAAACACGCTACAGAACATCTAAAACTCTGTGCGGTAAAAGTAATCACAGCAATGCCAGATGGGGAGATAGAAGTTTGCTTTGTTTAAAACTGCTTTAATATCTATGTAATCATCTTAGAAGTTACATTTGGTACAACATCTGAGATACATCACTGAGATTTGTTAGCAGTTTATTATGTTTTTAACATCTATTACGAAGGCACCTACTTTTTCTAGTCCATTTCTTTTAAAAAACAACCCAGAACCTGCAACCATTAAACACCTGCTAACAATCCTTATTTTATGGAAAAAAAAATAAATATGGTCTGAGATAATAGGTTTGGGAAGTGTTGGAAGCATGATCTGTCATGTCCTTAAAGGGTATGTAAACCTTAAAGCGGATAATAAATTAAATTGAATAAAAATACCCCCGGGACAGTCAGGGCTAGTGCATTCCACAATGGCTAGCCTCTGATCTGTCCCGGGTTGCACTTACCTTTTAGGAGAAATACTTACCTTGAAAAAGTATTGTCCAGCGCTGCCATCTCAGGTGTGGGCAGCTTGAAGCCAGCGCGATCCTCTTCTGCATCCTCTTCCTTCTTCTTCGGTCCCACGATGCACTGCACCGGCCCCGCCGTCACTTCCGGCATGCCCAGAAGCTGTTTAGAAGGGAATGACGCGCACGCACCGGAACTGACGTCGGAGTCGGTGCAGGCGTATTGATTCCTGGGAGCGATGACGTTCAGCTCCCAGGAATCATTGCAAAAGCCAGGAAGTGACGAATCGCAGTGGCCGCCGAGGGGAGGAAGAAGGAAGTAAGGTAAGTATATTTTCTCTACAAGGTAAGTAAAAAAAAAAAAATTGCGATTATCCATTTGTTTTTCAGGTGACCCGGAGCGAGAAGATGGAGCTAAGTATAAATTTAGGGTGGAACTCCACTTTAACAACTTCTCTTTTTTGCTCCATTTTGGTGTGTTAAACTATTTTGTTATATCTGTTTGATAAGAACAAAAAAAAAGTTAATTAAGTTAGAAATTCCGAGCTATCCAGTATCGTCTGTTCATGTCCTGTGCTGCTCCATTCACTGATGGTAGGCACAGGGCCGGGACAAGGGTTGGGCAGGAGGGACGGTTGCCCTGGGCGCAATGGTTTACTGAGTGTAGGACCCTCTAAAATTGCGCATCATGAATGGGGGAAGGGGGCGCCATTTGGAATCTTTGCCCTAGGCGCTGGATGATATTGTATCGATAGGCAAGGAAAATACCCAGTACTTATGGGCATAGAGGACCATGTGACAGCACCAGGCCAATCAGCACCATCACACAGGGAGTCTAAAGGCCCTATGTAAGCTACAATTCGGAAACTTGTAAGAAACCAGGTGCTGCTTGGGAGGCTGCATTGAAGTAAATCGTATGCTTAGCTCTGCAAGGATCACCTTAAATCCTAGTTAGGACTATCAACATAGATAGTAGTAACATGAGTTGGTCAGGAAGTCTGAGGAGTTGAAACACAGTTTATTAGGTGGTTCTTAGTTGAGCTGTGAGATGCTGACACCTAATTTGTCTATGGCAGGAGGTTGAACTGGATGCCGCAGCTAAGAGTTATGAACTGAAGGGCCTCCAGAGAGGAAGTGACTACCAGGTCTACCTGGAGGCGTACAAAGGAAACAGAAGGAGCAGACAGGCCATAACCTCATTCATTACTGGTAACATCTGTTTTTTTAAATATATATATGTGTATGTAATACATGACAAAGGATTCCCAGAGCACGATTGTTAATCAAAAGCACGTGTCTCCAAACTTTCTGAACCAAAGGCCAGTTTACTGCCTTCAGACTTAAGGGTGCCAGACTGTGGCCATTGGGTCAGTGGGAGGACGTTAGTGTCAGTGGGAGGAATAGTGTCCCTTTGTTGGTGTCAATGGGTGGAATAGTGTCTTACATCAGTGGGAGGAATAGTACCCCATTGTTGGTGTCAATAAGAGAAATAGTACTCCATTGTTGATGTAAGTAATAGGAATTTTGCCTCATTGTTGGTGTCAGTGGGAGAAGTATTCTCTAGCATCAGAGGGAGGAGAAATGCCCCATCGTTGGTGTTAATAGGAGAAATAGTACGAAATTGTTAATGTCCTAAACAGGAATTATGCCCCATTGCTGGTGTCAGTGGGAGGAATATTGTCTTGCATCAGTGGGAGGAAAAGTGCCCCAAGGGCCAGATAAAGGTAAACTAAGGGCTGCACCTGACCCCCGGGCAGTTTGGAGACCACTGATCTAAAGAGATATCACTGCAGTAGTTGCCTATTTAGAGTCTCTCTCCATCTGATTGAAATTTGGAACCAGTCTTCATAGGGGCTTAGTCACTGCTATAAGTAATTCACTTATTGGTGTAAATTACAACATTAGCTACAGGAATTAGCGAATAGCAACTTTTTACATCAAAGGGGTTATGACAGCCTGTAAGCATGTATAAAAACACCTTGAAAGCCAGTTTACACCAAATGCACCTCAGTGTATTTTTTTCGGCATCAAAAACGCATGGAAAGTAGGTGAAATTGTTTCTAATGGCATAGTTCACAACAGTGCGGTCAATTCCAGGGTGTTCTAGTTCCAGAAAAAAATAAATAATGTGCTGATTTTTCCTGCATTGGACGGTACTGGAACACGGTGAAAAGCATAAAAAACGCACCAGAATGCACTGGAATGCATCAAAGATGCATCAAAAACACACCAAACCCCAGTACAGTAAAAACAAAAACAGGAAAAAAGGAGAGAACAAGGATCTAGAATGCATCTGGAAATGCATCAAAAACGCTTTAAAAATGCACCCAAACGTGTTAAAAACATGCATGCAGAAACACATCCAGAAAAGATCTGGGGAGTATTTTTGTGGTGTGAACCAGCCCTGAGCTTTTGGCTACATAAAAGAATACAAAATATCAATAGGCAATAGTAAATATTTTACTTGGCAAAAAAACCCTGAATTTTTAACAATTAATTTTTATACATCTTATAAAATAAAACAAGGATGTGAGGCTGCCCGGAAGAATAACATGATTGACTACTTAAGCCTCGGTTCACATTTATGCGATGCGGGAAGGCTGCGAATCCGCAGCCTGTTCCCGCATCGCACACGCACCCCCGGCAGTTCACACTACCATATGCGATACGCTGGGGGTGTCAATGTAATCTTAACGACACCCCCAGTTTGATCGCATATCGCAGTGCGATCGTGCAGTTCGCACAGGATCGGATCGCACAAGTGTGAACCGCTGTGCGATCCGATCCTGATGCGGCTGCCAAAAAGGGTCCCGGTGCGTGTTTGGTGCGGCTGTGGTGCGAATTTAGCCATACAAACTGTATGGCTAAACTCGCACTGCACAGCCGATCGCATGTAATGTCGGAGCAGTGCGCTCCGACATTACATGCGAACCCCACACACGCACAAGTGTGAACCGGGGCTTAAGAAGCTTTGACAAGAAAAAGAAGGGAATGGTTATAATCCCCACCAAGTTTAATTTTTTGGGTGCCTGTGGTTCGTTGGGGGAGAATTACCCTAATTTTCCTTAATAGAGTCACGACATGAAGAAAAAGGAGATAGGAGAAACTCCCTCTTTTACAGTGTCTCAATGGTAAGATTCTCGCTCTTGTTCCTGTGACAACCCAAAGTTTTGGATTTTCACATCGCTTTCAGTCCTAATGACAGTGGCCACCAGGATACATAGAGAAGGTAAATCTCCCCAATGGGAAACCAAACAGCAACAAAAGTTGGCAGAGGTTCTAGCCCTTCTATACCGTAGCCAACTTAAAGAGTTCTGCCCCCCATGAAAAAATTAAAAGTCAGCAGGTACAAATACTGTAGCTGCTGACTTTTAAATATTAGAACTTACCTGTCCAGGGTTCCTGCGGTGTCGGCACCCGAAGCAGATTTTCGTATCGGCTCTCGGGTGCTGATGCCGTCATTTAGGGCAAGGGAACCCGGCAGTGAAGCCTTTCGGCTTCATAGCTGGTTCCCTACTGCACATGCACAAAGCATGCTTCATTTGTAATTGGCCCGGCAGCAGAGGAAAAAGGAGGGGGCCAAACTTCCGAGGGACATCGCTGCAGCGCTGTCTCCTGGAAGTGGGGAAGGGTGTCTGTCAAAAACAGGTACCCGTTCCTCCCTCCCCCCAGAAAGGTGCCAAAAGGCCAAATGAGGAAGCGTAGAGGCGGAAGTTCCACTTTTGGGTGGAACTCCGCTTTAAAAGTTAGATGCACTTTAACCTTTAAAGTTGAAGATGTCAAAATGCTTAAAGAATATGTAAACCTTTAACTTGTAAAACAACCCATGCAGCGATAAGTAGAAGAGAAAGGCAAAACATTTGTGTATATACAGTGCCTTGCAAAAGTATTTTACCTACTTTGTTACATTACAGCCTTAAGTTCAATGTTTTGTTAATCTGAATTTTATGTGATGGATCAGAACACAATAGTCTAAATTGGTGAAGTGAAATGGGAAAAATATATACATAAAACTATTTTTTAGAAATAGAAAACAGAAAATTTGCATGTGCGTATGTATTCACCCCCTTTGTTATGAAGCCTATAAAAAGCTCTGATGCAACCAATTACCTTCGGAAGTCACATAATTAGCGAAATGATGTCCACCTGTGTGCAATCTAAGTGTCACATGAACTGTCATTACATATACACACCTTTTTTGAAAGGCCCCAGAAGCTGCAACACCTAAGCAAGAGGCACCACTAACCAAACACTGCCATGAAGACCAAGGAACTCTCCAAACAAGTTAAGGACAATGTTGTTGAGAAGTACAAGTAAGGGTTAAGTTATAAAAAAAAAAAAAAAAAAATCTTTGATGATCCCCCTTCAAATCTATCATAACCAAATGGAAAGAACAAGGCACAACAGCAAACCTGCCAAGAGACAGCCACCCACCAAAATTCATGGACCGGGCAAGGAGGGCATTAATCAGAGAGGCAGCACAGAGAACTAAGGTAACCCTGGAGGAGCTGCAGAGTTCCACAGCAGAGACTGGAGTATCTGTACATAGGACGACAATAAGCCATGCGCTCCATAGAGTTGGGCTTTATGGCAGAGTGGCCAGAAGAAAGTCATTACTTTCAGCAGAAAACAAAATGGCACGTTTTGAGTTTGCAAAAAGGCACTTGGGAGACTCCCAAAATGTATGGAAGAAGGTGCTCTGGTCTGATGAGACTAAAATATAACTTTTCGGCCATCAAAGAAAACGCTATGTCTGGTGCAAACCCAACACAACACCATCCCCACAGTGAAACGTGGTGGTGGCAGCTTCATGCTGTGGAGATGTTTTTCAGCAGTCGGGACTGGGAAACTGGTCAGAGTTTAGGGAAAGATGGATGGTGCTAAATACAGAGATATTCTTGAGCAAAACCTTTACCACTCTGTATGTGACTTGAGGCTAGGATGGAGGTTCACCTTTCAGCAGGACAATGACCCCAAACACACTGCTAAAGCAACACTTGAGTGGTTTAAGGGGAAACATGTAAATGTGTTGGAATGGCCTAGTCAAAGCCCAGACCTCAATCCAATAGAAAATCTGTGGTCAGACTTGAAGATTGCAGTTAACAAGCACAAACCGTCCAACTTAAAGGAGCTGGAGCAGTTTTGCAAGGAGGAATGGGCAAAAATCCCAGAGGTGGCAAGCTTAAAGAGACTTATCCAAAGCAAATTGGAGCTGTGATTGCTGCAAAAGGTGGCTCTACAAAGTATTGACTTTAGGGGGGTGAATAGTTATGCACATTGACTTTTTCTGTTATTTTGTCCTATTTGTTGTTTGCTTCACAATAAAAAAAAAAAAACATCTTAAAAGTTGTGGACATGTTCGGCAAATTAAATGATGCAAATCCTCAAACAATCCATGTTAATTCCAGGTTGTGAGGCAACAAAACACGAAAAATGCCAAGGGAGTGAATACTTTTGCAAGGCACCGTATGTAAAAAACATTATAAATACCTTTTGTTCCCCTTTTTTTACAATTGATCACATTCCCTCTGTTCTCAGCTGCATAAGGAACTCAGAGAGCTGGGGGATGTAAGAAACCGTGGTACACTAGTCTTCCCAGTAAGGACAAGTCTGATCATTGAGAGCAGGCTGTGTTCTTAGCATAGCTAGAGAACTGACCACGCTGACCATCATGTGCTCTCATGCCTACTGTGGTCCATTTTTAATAGGAAAGTAGAGGGACTGGCAGGAACACCACAGATTTCACACAATGGAAGCAAGTACATGGTACAGCAGGCACATATCAGGAATATAAAATGTTGGGGTAACATATATTTTAATCTTAGCATCTATTGGAAAATACAGGCAAACAGTTATTCTTATATCACTTTTTGAAATCTAATATTATTAGGTCACATTTTATAACCTTACTTATTTATAAGAAGGTGTATTCCAATGAATAAAAATAAGGATATACAGAGATAATGATGATTTCATGCATGTTTATATATGGTTTGTCTTCTCCATACCAGTGTCTATGGTCATTACCTTCCCTGTGGACTGTGTACAAATTCGAATGACGGGCAACAGAAAGAGCGGCGTGTACACGATCTACCCTGGAGGAGAGAACACAAAGGGCATTAGAGTGTACTGTGATCAGGATACAGATGGTGGTGGATGGACTGTAAGTGCTCCTAAGCTCAGCATCTCTCAGAAATCAAGCTGCCATAGACAACTGTTCATATGACATAATTGCCAAATTGTTCACGCCTTTTTTAACATTTGGAATTTTAAACAAAAAAAAAAAAAGCATCATTAGAGGATGCTACTACAACGTGTAGCTTTGTATGCAAATATGGACTGCATTATATGCAGAGCCTTCATTGGGCAATATAAATGACCTATCAGTAGCCTGCAAAGAAGCAGGTAACTTTTATTTAAAACGTTAAGGGTCCATGTACACGGGACGTTGTTAAAAGTCCCTTTGAATGCTGGAATTTTTAGGACGTTTGAAACGTCCGTTTGTACCCGCGTTTAGCGGGCGTTTAGCGGGCGTTTAGCGGGCATTTGCGTTTAGAACCGTTCCTAGAGGTCAAAAAAATTATTCCCCTTTAAAATGGAAAAACGCAAACGCTAAACGCGGGTCATCGCGTTCGGTCGCGTTCGGTCGCATTTTTGTGTTTGAAACGCCGGGAAACACACGTTCGCACGCAAATAATTGCGTTCTAAAAAAAGTCCCTGAACGCAACTGCCTGCAAACGACCGCAAACGACCTGGTGTACATGGACAGATAAGATAAAATGTAGATGGGTTCAGGGGCTTCTGAAAAAAACGCCCAACTGCTCCTAAACGGCCATTTCCAGCGTCCCGTGTACATGGAGCCTAATACTCTTCCATGTTTTAGTTTTGCTCCTGAGTTGATCCAGAATTTGTTAAAAGTGGACAAATATCTTCCCTTCTTAAAATGTATCCTTTCCTATTGTCTTCACTCCCTCTATACTTTTATTTCTTCTCTTATCCCTTAGGGCTACCAGGCTACCCTTCCCAGTGACCCTTGCTACCCTTAAAGCTGAAGTTTAGATATTGCAATTTTTACATGGCTACATTGGTCCAGCTTGTACCAATGTACCGATGTATGTGCCATACCTGTAGGATCCCTCAAGAAGCTGAAAATCAGGGACTGCTTCTTTAATGATCTCCACTAGCTTTGGGGTCCCATGCCAAGCTTCTGTCCTGCTGCACAGGAGGTCCCTTGCTCAGCACTGGTGCCATTTAGGGAACACTTTATCTTTTATTACTAAATGCAAAGCAAATTTCTCATTGGACAAAAATTGGGGAGGTGACATCGTGATCTCCACCTCATCCAATCAGAGAACACTTTGGATACATTGAGAAAATGCAAAGTTTGCTCTGAATGGTACCCTTGCCGAGCGAGTGATCAAGTCACCTCCTGTATTCAGTAAGCAGCAGAAGCCAGTGGATCTCCAGCTTATACATATCTACAAGTTGGACCAATATAGCTATGCAATAATTGCAGTACCTAAACTTCAGCTTTAGGATGGCCATACACATATCAAATTTTGGCTTATTTACCGCTGAATCGGTTGCAAATTTGTGGGTGGCCTTGCAGGCAACACCTGGCTCGATAAACGTCAATGTGAAGGAACTGGGTGGAAATGTATGAGCTGGACAGTGAATGCAGCCAATCAGCTGCAGTCACTGTTCAAGTATTTTGACACCCATGGGTGTCGGCTTTCGGAATGCAATAGCCAGCAACAAAGGAAATCTATGCTTGTATGACCATCTGTACGCTGGCTGAGATTTGAACCATGTATGGGCAAGCTGAATGTACCCAGTTGATCAGTCGATCAACTTGGGTACAACCAGCTTGCTGGATTTTACATGGGATTATTGCTAGTGACTGATAGAGCCACTAACAAGCACTGTGTTCTCCAGGCAGGGTTGGCTTTCACTGTTCCCCTACTGGGAAAACACAATGGCTCCTGTGTTGATGGGATTTACTTTCCTGCAACTTGTGGTTAGCACCCTCTATGGCTGGCCTTAGTCCCCTTCCCTCCCTTTAGAAGCTATGAATATAAAATACCAAACATTTCAGGTACAATGTATTTTAGTGACAATATTTGGAGCAATTACCTTCCCACTTACTGAAAAACAAAAAATTTTGAATGACGGGCCACAACTCTATATTTCAGATGCTAATAAATATGAGATGAGTACTGATGAAAAACATAATGCGCTGAATGGTATTGTGTTGTTAGCGAAATGAAAAATCTGTTTTATGCTTGTCCTTATCATTTGTCGTGAATAAAGAATTAGTAAAAATAGGCAAACAAGGGAAAGGGGAAACGGAAAGGGAATAGGGAAAATTAATACAAATTAAAACTTGTACTTTATTACTGCACCCTAATACCGTGTACTGAGCAGCAAATTCTTGAAGGTGACTATGGATCATTCAAATCCTTACTATCATTATCCAACATTTTTATTCAGGTTTTCCAGAGAAGAACTAATGGAAAACTTGACTTCTATCAACGCTGGAGAACATATGTGGAGGGCTTTGGAGACCCAAGTGATGAGTTTTGGCTTGGTAAGTACCATAAATGATTATTAATCAAGCCACTGCACAAGGAATGGTTAAAGTCGAACTATAGGCAAAACTTTTTCTTTCATTTTGGATAGAGTAAGGGAGGGTTATCAAAGTGTTATATGGGATGTTGGTTTGTGGCGCTACCCTTACAAATAGTGGTGTGTATAATATCGCTCCGACTTCAGAAAAGGTTCCTGTACTACTTCAAGGCGACCTCTATCCGACTTGTGCACATAGACTTCAATGGGAGTCGCCTCTAAGTCGGATCCTTATCTATTTTCAAGCGACTGTGATCAGACTTTCCAGCAAGAAGAAAAAGATTACCCAGGCATTCCCCACAGACAAAGTTGCCTATCATTTAAGTTTCTTCAAAGTAGTGTACAAGTCGTGCTAAAAAGTCGCTCCTTCATGGGGCGACTTTCTGGTCGTGGTAGTGTGAACTGGCTCTAAGAGTTTTTTATTTTTCAGAGTAATTTAAAAGGAAACTATTGAGGTATATTTATAAAACATTGGTTGGACGAATGTCACACACATTTGTGCAGGCTAGACAACTTTTCCCTGTTATGGAAAATCGTACGCTCCACCTAATGGCCAAAATGCATATATTTTCTCATTGAGATATTTAAGAAAACTTTACTGTATTTTGGTAAACATATTATATGTGGTGACGGAGTGTTGAACCAACTCTTGCCTTTAGAAGTATCATCCCTACCATAATATACAAAACTAGAAATACATCAAACATGGGACTTTAAATCTACCTCCAAAGGTACATCATTTTTGACACATGACACATGTCAGTCCGTGGTGTTGTGTATTAAAGATTTTACACTTCTTTTGCTCTCCATTGCAAATTTTTACGTATATATGGAATAAAGGTCTTTATAGGCATATACACATTTTTTGGGTGTGCGGCAATTTGGAGTTGGTTTCTCCCCACGGGCCTGGCAGTCCTTGCCACTAGCCATTCTCCTACAAGCTTGTTTGAAGCACTTTACATTAAGACCTGAGGTTCTCCTGATGAAGCAGGGTTCCCTGCAAAATGTGTCAACCTTCATAGCTTGATCTCAAGGCCATAAATATAGTAACATCGGATGGCTAATTTGGATATTTGGTTTTAAGCTGTTTTTTAACCGCTTGCCGACTGCTCACAGTATATTTACTGCGGCAGTCAGCCCCTCACAGGCAGAGCGACGTAGGTCTACGTCGCTAGCCTGTGAGGCTCTGGGGAGCGAGCGCGCACCCGCGGAGGCGCGCTCCCGCGCGGCCACGGACCCCCCCGCGCCGGTCACTCGGCGATCGGCGGGGGAGAGGGAGAAAGTCAGGCGGCTTGTGTAAACAAGCTGCCTGTCATTCTCCTCGGTGTAAAAACACTGATCACACGGTTCTACAATGTAGAACCGTTGATCAGTGTCCCTACAGCTCAACAGACAGCCAATCACAGTAAGAATCACGCCCCTAGGGACACACACCGCCCCTCCCTCTCAAATAAAGTTAACCCCTTCACTACCAGTGTATTTTTACAGTAACAGTGCATATGTATAGTACTGATAACTGTAGAAATGTCACTAGTAACTCCAAAAGTGTCAAAAATGTCAGTCAAGGGTCCGATCTGTCCGCCGCAATGTCGCAGTACCGCAAAAAAAATCGCAGATCGCCGCCATTACGCGTTAAAAAAAACAACAAAAATCTTTTTGCGATTTTTTTTTACCAAACATAGGTAGCATAAAACAAATTGGCCGAAAATGTTAAAAAATTTTGATTTTTACATTTTTTTGGGGAATTTCATATAAAAAATGTGAAAAATATTGTTATTTTTGCAAAATTGACGCTCTTTTTTTGTTTATAGCGCGTGATCAAAAAATCGCGTAGGTGATCAAATACCACCAAAAGAAAGCTCTGTTTGTGGGAAAAAAAGGACGTCAAATTCGTTTAGGTACAGCGTCGCACGACCGCGCAATTGTCCATTAAAGTCACGCAGTGCCGAATCGCAAAATACCCCCTGGTCGTTTAGCAGCCAAATCCTCTGGGGCTTAAGTGGTTAATAGATATGTAGTTTATAGGTTTAAATAAAGTGATAATATTTTATATTTTTACCTTGTGTTTATATCATACCTTTGGAGGTATATTTAAAACCCCATGTTCGATGTATTTCTATTTTTGTATACTGTATTTTGGCTGGACCTGACAATCTTAGAAATTAACCTATTACAGAAAATACATGGAAAATGCATCCAGCCTGCATGAATGTGCATAACATTTATCCAATCAGTGTTTTATAAATAGATCCCATAGTGTTTTTAATGGGTACACATTTAAGGGGTTACTCAGGTGTTATGTTTTCAAAGCATATGCAATTAGGGTCCTTTCACACATCAGTTTTTTATCAGTTTCTTATCAGGTTCTCATCAGTTTTACATCAGTTTTTTTTTTTACATCCATTACTAATGCAAAAACAGATGCAAACGGACCGTTGTCTCTTTACACCTGTTTTTTCGCCAATTCCATTATTTTAACAGAAGAAAAATAGGGCTTTGATCTGTTCCAAAAACCGGATGTTGACGGAAGCAGATGACAACGGATGGAGGAAAAACCAACAAAACAAATGGGACACCTGTGTGAAAGGGTCTGCTTGTGTTGGTGAACCTTTGTTTGCATCAAATAGGTTTTGTATTTCCATACTAGTCTTTGCTAAACCAGCTTGAAACAGGTAGAAGGGTGTCAAGTGCATATCAAACATATCTGTCCATAAATTCCGATTGATCTCCGAAACATTTAAAATCGATGCCATCAACACAAGCCCAAGTCCCATTGATACAGGCCCTTAAATACACTATATTGTCAAAAGTATTGGGACGTCTGCATTTACACGCACATGAACTTTAATGGCATTCCAGTCTTAATCCGTAGGTTGAATATTGAGTTGGCTTAACCACTTCAGATCCAGAAGGTTTTACCCCCTTAATGACCAGGCCATTTTTTGCAATTCGACACTGCGTTGCTTTAACTGACAATCATGCGGCCATGCGACGCCGTACCCAAATACAATTGCTGTCCTTATTTCCCACAAATAGAGCTTTATTTTGGTGGTATTTGATCTCCTCTGCGGTCATTTTAGGCCAATTTGTATTCTGCTACATATTTTTGGTAAAAAAAATCCCAAAAAGCGTATATTAATTGGTTTGCGCAAAAGTTATAGCGTTTACAAACTACAGGATAGATTTATGGACTTTTTATTTATTTATTTATTTTATATTATTAGTAATGGCGGAGATCAGCGTTTTTTTATCGGGACTGCGACATTGCAGTGGACAGATCGGATGCCTAACTGACATTTTTGACATTTTTTGGGGACCAGTGACAATAATACAGTAATCAGTGCTAAATAATAGGCACTGTTGCTGTACAAATGACACTGGCAGGGGAGGGGTTAACACTGGGGGGTGATCAAGGGGTTAAATGTGGTCCCTTTTGTGCTTACTAACTGTTTGGGGGGGATGGGTTGGACAGAGGCAGGGAGAGATCGGTGATTCAGCTTAAAGAAAAAGCCGCCTGCTTTGTTTACATAAGCAGGCGGCTCTTCTGTCATTCTAGCCGAAGATCGCAGGAGCCCAGCGGCAATCGAGCCCGCTCCTCCCACGGTCTGGCTCCCACTGTGACTAATCGCTAAGACCGCATGCACATATTCACAAAGTCACGTAGATCTACGTGATTAAGCGCAGCCGAGCTGCCCTGCCGCAGTAAATCTACATGGGGCAGTCAGCAAGTGGGTTAAAACACAGCTTCAAACACTTCAGGGAAGGCTGTCCATAAGAGTGGAGACTGTGAGCCAGGTCTTCTTGTCCAACATCAGTGACTGACCTCACAAATGCGCTTCTGGAAGAATGGTCAAACATTCCCATTGACACACTCCTAAACCTTGAGGACAGCCTTCCCAGAAAAGTTGAAACTGTTATAGCTGCAAAAGGTGGGCAAACTCAATATTGAACCCTACGGACTAAGAATGTGCCATTAAACTTCATGTGCATGTAAAGGCAGGTGTCCCAATACTTTTGACAATATAGTGTATATGCATTGAGAAGGGTCAGACCTTCCTAAGGTTTTAATTACTATCTGTGTTTCCACTGGGGTGATTTACCCCTTTATTTGTTCTGGTGACCACTGTGATTGGAAATCTAATGGAAAATTCAAAATGTTAACACTGTCGTCACCAGAGCAAGAGATGAGGGTTTATCATCCAATAGAGACAAATGTGGTGACAACTCTCAAAGACAGAAATTCTTCTCACTTTTGAATACTCTAGGGACACAGATTCCTGTTGTGTCTCTAGAACAGGAAGTGAAGGAAAATCTCCCTAGTGGGACACAAACAGCAGGCAATAACCTGACAGTTGTTTTAACTCTTCGCTACTCTATCTTCAATAAAAAACAAAATGTTTTAGCTATACATACACATCAGTCCAGACATCACCTTTTTGTATCTGTCATTGTAGGTCTGGAATGGCTCCATAAACTTACTTCCACCTCTGTGCCGTATGAACTGCGTGTGGACCTCCGTACTGCAGATGAATCAGCTTACGCCGTTTATCGCAACTTCAATGTGGGGACATCTAAGGACAGATACAAGCTAACCATCAGTGACTACTCAGGCACAGCTGGTAAAGCAATCCTTAACTCAATATTAAAAGTCATTTCACCCAAAATATTTCAGTTTTGATAGATGTTGGTTTAGCTAATCATCCACTCCACTAATAGGGGGCCCTAACGTTCCTTTCGTAGGTTTCATGTATTTTTTATTATGAAGCTTGTGGCAAAAGACATGAGACTGCATAGCGGGCTTGGAAACTACAACAGGGAACTCTCACCACTGCTGTTCCATCAGATATACATCAATGCTTTAAGTGGGCCGGTATGCACTGGTACTCAGTACCGCCACTTCCAAATATGGCTCTTGAGCATACCGCCACCTCTCTGTGTGCCTTAGTATACCAGTAAGCTCATTTTGGACATTCTGCGCCCTCAATTGCCCCCCCCCAAGAATATTTCCCACTCCAGAGCCAGACCAATCACCACCAGGGAGTCCCCCTGCTCCGGAGTCCCAGCCCAGGCCAGGGTGGGTGCTCTGTGGGGACCCTGATATGGGGTGGGGGGGGGGGGGAATTTATAGGCTATAATAGAGTACCAGCACCTCTTTTGGGCCACTTAAAGCACTGATATACATGATTTAGTATTGAGCAGAGTGGAACCCTCAATTTGAGGTCAGCAAGCCCTGAAAGAGCTTATTTATGAAGTTCATAGCCGATAAAAGGAATCCTGTGTTCAGAAAATGTGTAGAAAGCCACTACTGACCTCCCCTTCTTTAAATTGTAGTTGCTGGAATTTTATACTGTTTCAGTGTCGTCTGGACTTAAACTGAATCTAAACACTGCCAGTCCGTAGATATGTTGGCTGTATTAATGTTCACTTTTCAGGCTTTCTAACATTTTCAGCAAGTACAGAAAATACCTGTTGATCCTGCCACAAAAGTGATCCACAGGAGAAGTACAGCCAAACAAGCTTTGGTTGTACTTTTCCTTTAAATAAAGTACTTAAAGTACTTATAGCCTAAGTGTAACTAAGATAAAAAAAACAAAGGGACAAGGGACATAACAAGCAGTCAGTTCTGTTTGCCCCTTGACTGATTCATCTTCTGTTATTAGAAAGTATCCCCTGTACATGCCCCCCACCACCCTTGCTGCCATAATCATCCAACTATCAGCAAATGAATCTGTGAATCTGCACAAGTGACACATCCTACTGACTGTATGTTATGTCCCTTGTGCTGATTTTCCTTTTTTTTTTTCTTTTTTGGTTTAGTTACACTTAATCTTTAAGAAAAGTGCAGGAGTTGTTTCATACTGGATTACTATCCAGATCACAAAGAAATACACAAAGAACAATAGGAGTCAAATAAGAATATACATGCCATGACATTATATAGCGCCCAAGTAGACTACTAGTGTTCACATTTCGTTTTTTTCCTCTCTGTAGCCAGGGAGAGCATCAATTGTATAATAGTGTCTGTTCTGGGTTCTCCCGGTGCAGACTCCGTTACCTTCCCCTGGATCCACCTGAGTTATGGGTTATAGTGGGTGGAAGAACACAGACGCTGGCCTGCATTGCAGTTAATGCCTCTGCAGCTAATCCCTGGTCAGGGAAGTGAGTTACCAGCAGGGGGCTGAAAGGGGTAATAATATGATGGGGCCCCAAACAGAGTTCTCTTGTTTCTAGGGGAGTAAGACCCAACCTGAGGGCTGAAAGAATTCCTTTAAGGGTCCCGGGTCTTGCTTTGGCTGGGAGAACTCTGGCCTAGCCTCCCAAATTTCCAGAAACTGATTTATACTGCAGTATTCAGGACACAGTGAGTACCAGCCTACTGGACCTAGAGATTTTCTTTGGCCTCATTTGGGACATCTTTATTTCTGTAAATTCAAGACTATACTTCTGTTGAGGAGTCCCTGTTTAATACCAATTTACCTTCACTTTAAAGGGGGTGCTATCACCCTGAAGGAAAAGATCAGTTTTCGTGTCCTCTACTCTAGTTTGTTGAAGTTTATTGGAGTTTCCCTAGGCTCGCCCTCACCCCATCCCAGTTCTTAAACAAAAATAAAACTACAAAAAGACATGTACAGCCTGTTCCCTGACTCGAGTAACTGTGAACTACCGTGTGCCTGGCTGCGGTGTGCCTGCCAGGAAATGTAACCTGGGGCCAAATTGCAAGACCAGTCACAGCTCTGTGCTACATTTACTTACCCTGAAGTTTAACTTAAAAAAAAGCATAAAGAACCTCATCCTTATTCTGTAAACAACAAGCCTCAACAACCCACCATGTAAGGAAGATGATCTACGACAGACATTTTTGAAGTCCAGCTTGTATGACAAACATGGCTCTCCCTACAGATAAGGTGAAGAATCAGATGTGTTATTCACAGGATTTCCAGGTTAAAATAAGTACAAAAAAGTCTGAAAAAAGAAAAATAATGCAACCTCTACATCTAAGGAATGGTTAGCTGCAATATAATAATATATAATAAAATAATTTTTGTTCTTGGGTTTAGATACATCCCAAATATATGTGAGCGTTGTCACCCTAGGACAGGAAGAATGCTAATGACAGCATTATCAACTACTGGTAAGCCTCCGTTCACATTAGGTCGCTCCGACTTAGGGGGCGACCTGTGAAGTCGCGGGCAGCGTGACTTCGGCGCGACTTGCACAGACTTCACATAATGGAAGTCAATGCAAGTCGCCTCCAGGTTGCCCCGAAGTAGTACAGGACCCTTTTTCTAAGTCGGAGCGACTCGTGTTGCTCCTATTAGAACGGCTCCTGTACCACACAATGGGAGCGTGAGGACCGTGACTTGTCAGGCTGACAAGTCGCGGTCCAAGTCGTACCAGTGTGAATGCGGTCTAAAATTAAAGTAAAAAACAAAAAACAAAAAACAAATGAAGCCACCACATCTAAAGATTGGTTAACTGCAATATATTATATTTCTGTTCTTGAGTTTAGATGCATTTTAAATAAGCCATTTAATCCTGTCTGATACAATTGCATGCAGTTCTATCACTATTTCTCTCTTTCCTGCACAGGTGATGCTCTTACTTATCACAATGGATGGAAGTTCACAACCTGGGACAAGGATAATGATATAGCTCTCACTAACTGTGCCCTCTCCCATCGTGGAGCCTTTTGGTACAAGAACTGCCACCTTGCCAATCCCAATGGGCAGTATGGAGATAACAAACATAGCATGGTAAACAAAATACTCCTAAAAAAGTAATGTGCATTGTTTAAACTAACCTCAGTGTGTCAAATATAAATTGTTGCTCTCATGTACAGAAGAAAAGAAAGGTAAACACTACCCTTGCCTCATACTGATATTGTGGAATTGCCTTGTTCTGCACCTGGTGGGAAACTGTAGTAAATTGTTTGAGGATTAAGGTAGGTAAAAACAACTATGTATGAAGAGTCCTGTGACAATTTCATAGGCGGCTCTCTAATTAGGCAAATTAGGCGGGCGCCTAAGGCCTCGCACCTACAGGGGCCTTGCGGCCAGTGGCGGAGCAACAACATTTAGAAGGGTGCAGTCAGGGAAATCTCCCAAGTAAAATATTGTTTAAAAGTTGCAGCAGTGTGCTGCAGTCCCTTCACTGCGACTGCCAGGTGTCTGTTGTCCGCTGACACTTACCCCGCCTTCTCTGCCTGGGGATTGGCCGTCTGATCATGTAATCCTAAGATGTGGAGGAATCGGTGGGCGTGTACCTGCACCAGTAGGAAGTGACTGCCCTTTCAGCTCACTCTGCTATCATCGGTTGTTGCTCTGGGAGGAGAGCTCTGCCCTGGCCTGGGAACATAGAGGTAACCAGGCCCTGACTTGTCACTCTGCAGGCTGGTCATAGATTTGTGGTGTCTACTATGCAAAGGGGGTGAGTAGCCCCAGGGAAGTTGGAAGAGTCCTAAAATGGTTGGTGGAGGAGGAGGAGAAGAAGGCCCTGGGTGGCTGGGGGAGAAGGAGAGGGCCCCTGGGTGTTTTCGAGAGGAGGAGAGGCCCCCCATGACGCCAGAGTCAGTTGCCAGGGAAGAGAGTGGAGCTGAGCAAGTCCTGCATATCTGACATCAAAGCAAAACATGGTGGAGCTGGAGCCCTTCGCCCTACACAATGACAGCACCCGAGGTGGAAGGTGAGGGGTAGCGGGTCTTTGACATTATATAGCATATGGACTCTGTACATTATTGGTAGTTTTGGTTGGAGTTGTCCTTTAGATGTTTAACTCTGTTGTTTTTGCCCCGAGCTGTGAGGGACTGAGGAATGACAGCCCACTATGCTGGGACTTATAGTGCCCTAGAATGTGGAGGACTGAGGAATCCTCAGTCCCTAACAGAGGGCACTACAAGTTCCAGAATAGCAGGCTGCCATGCCTTAGTCCCTTACAGAGGGCACTACAAGTCTTAGCATAGCAGGCAGTAGTTCCTCAGTCCCCTACAGAGAGCAGTACAAGTCCAAGCATAGCAGGCTTCCATTCCTCAGGGAGGAATGGCAGTGCACTATACTGGACTTTACAGTCACCTCTGTGGGGACTCAGGTATGGTAGCCTTCTGCAGTGGGACTTGTCGTGCCCTAGACTGTGGTGGACTGAGGAAGGGAAGTGTAAGGGGGTCTCTGGAAGCTCTGATGCATGGGTGACCACAGGGTTCCCTTTTACACCAGAGTCCCCAGCTTCCTCCCTCAAATCAGGGTTCCCAGAACTCTCCTTACATCAGAGTCTTCAGACTTCCCTCTTACAGTGTAGTGAGTCTGGAGACTCTGATGTAAAGGGGGCTCTGTGAAATTTGATTTAAGAGGGGGGCTCTAATGTAAAGAGGAATTCTGTGGACTCTGATGTAAGGAGGAGATGCTGGGGGGAATCTGATTTAAAGGAGAACTCTTATGTAAGGGGGGACACTGAACTTTGATGTAAGGAGGGACTCAGGGAATCATGACCTATAGGGAAATGCTGTGATGTGATGTAAGAGCAGACATATATATACATATACATACATACCCGATGTTTATTGATCTTTGATTAAAGAAGGATCGGTTAGAGAAAATTCTAGAAACTGTGAATTCATAGTACAAAGGTTAAGGCTCTTAATATATGCAATTTATACAGTTATTTTTTATTGCTTGAATTATTTTTCCCATTATGGGCGTGAGTGGGGCCTCATGTCCAAGTTTTGCCTTAGGCCTCACAAAGCCTAGAGCCGCCTCTGAATTTATACATATCTCTACATCAGATAGGGCTGACTTCAGGTTGCAAAAACCAGCAGTTTCATGTTTCATATATCTGTACTAATGGGAGTATAAATGTTTGGTGAGCAGGTAAAGAGCAGGAGTCAATGAAGGACACCACATTGGTTTTGGTTCAAGTTTGGTTCAGATCTTGCCCTCCAATTTAATAGATACAAAACTCAACTTTAGAGTCTTTCTTGTGCTATTTAAGAATGAATAACTTCACTCTAAAAGCAGCTGAAAGAGGGTTTGATGCAGGGGCGGACTGACAACTCATGGGGCCCCCGGGCAATAAGAGATCATGGGCCCCCATGTGTCCCCGCCCACACACAAAGCCCCGCCTACATCTTGCACTGCCCACATTACATTTGTTCGTCACAGAATTTCTCGACACTATGTTCAAAATAAATGTTTAGTATAGAAAAAAGAAAAATAAACTTACATTAACGTGTAACAATGGTACATTTCCAAAATTAAGGTTTTCATGAATAAGCACAATATAATAGGTGCAACAAATGTCTTCTTAGCTGAACAGTTTAATAAAAAAGATACAAAAAATTAAAAATAAAAAGCTCTGACCAGCATGTTACAAAATTATGGCCCTAGAATTGCTCTCACTCCGACGTTCCTGACGATACCATACATATGTGCCACCATTATTATTCACATACGTGTGCTCATCCTAAATAGCACTCTACCTGGATGTGCTTTACAATCATTTTTTTTAACAATTTTTATTTACTTTAAATAATTTTCACTGACCACCAATGTAAGGGGGCCATTCCTCCCATCGACCACCATTGTAAGGGGCATTCTTCCTAC